>NC_067476.1:79102552-81502552 GCF_947179515.1 Apodemus sylvaticus
GTAGGGGATTTCTCATGGCAGTAACCAAATAGAGGGAAAAATGTGTTCTAAAATTTTTGCCACCTCAAAAGATAATGCTTAAAGTCTCCATAGTACTAGAAACAAGAGATGGTTACTCTTTCCTGTGCTCTGAGGGAATGTACCGAGACAAAGGTATTAGGGACTCACTGACTTTGGAGCTCTTTGGCATTTTCATAAAGATTGGAGTACGTCCTTTTCATTTATTCACTGCCCATGCTGTCTATATACAATTCTTCTTCAGAAGAATGGAAAACATAGAAAGCATAAAGTTTGGAAATAGCAAACTTATGAAGCAGAAAGCCAGTAACTGCCAAATGTTAAATCCATTCCTATGGAGATGAGTGGTCCTATCATTTTATGTTGTGTAAAACCTAATATAATGTTATTATGGCTCTCTCTCTCTCTCTCTCTCTCTCTCTCTCTCTCTCTCTCTCTCTCTCTCTCTCTCTCTATTTCCAGGTTACATGTTTACATTTATTTATAGCAAAGTTGGTCCTGAAGATTCAGACCAAAGCATGACCAAAATAATACCAGTTTTGCACATACAAAGGCCTCTTTAAGTTTCTGTTAGCAGTATCACTTAAACAGATGTTTCATGAAAATATGATGGCATTTACATTCACTGAAGGAGCGCTTACATATGGAAAAAAAACTACTGCTAACTAAGACCAAAATGCAATTAATTTGGGAGGCTCAATTGAACTTTTATTAGATGCTAAGTTTACCAATGACACTGAAAGTCATATTTTCTAAATGCAAATTATTCTTTTCAAAACCAAAACCATAAAATGCTATTCTTCAAAATTCTTAGTCATCTAACCCTGACCATCTTCAGGGAAAGTACCTGATGTATGATAGAATTATTTCAAGCCACTGAAGACCAACACAGGTTGACACTTGACAGAAGGAATAATAGAAAGAACTGTTAATATGTATATGAATATGTATATGTGTGCTCTGAAATAAGAAAGTCCATGAGCAATACAGCTAGGACCAACTTGAACTAAATATTGTCATTACCACTGACCATTGTCATTATCACAACTAAACTCCAATGTTCATGATAGAAATAATTATCTAATTTTCTCACTTCATATTATGATAAGTAATCCTGGGGTGTTGATGATTGTTGCTTTAAGCTTTTCATAATAAACCAATATACCTTCATCTTTTTCACTCATATTATTTATAATAATCCATCATTCAGCATAGTTATGAATTCTCATCATGCTTTGAGATGTATTGAAATACAACTTGTCTCCTCTTCCTCTACCACCTCACCCACCTCACCCTACTCTTCTCTTTATTCTTATTCTAATGAATCACATTGATAAATTCCATTTTTCTACTGGAATATATTAACCATTATATGAATACAGAAATGGGCCTTCTGTGTATGTTTACAATCTGTCGAATTCTTTCTTCTCCTCCTATAAACAAACTGATTATGTTTGGATATGCCATTACTCCTGCCACAACTGAAACCATCCTGAATTGAGCAGACTCCTAGTAGGAGGATTTTAATGATTTATTTACGTATGCATCTAATCCCGCCATCAGATGCAGACTGCATACTCCTATGCCTGAGCTGAATTTTATTCATGTGTGGACTTTTTGCCAGGCTCTTAATTCTGCTGCCCAGATTTTAATTCCTGACAACACAGTTGTGCCAAGTGGCAGTGTTAGTGGTGTAAGGAGTTGAATTTTGCAGAAATATTTAATGCCTGCTGTGTCTATTCTCTGGAAAAGAAGACAGTCTAGTCATTTTAATCAGTTGGGCTTCAGTGGAAATGAAATTTTAAATTTACTTTACTTATTTTTATATTTCAAAGTTGCTAATCATACCCAGTAATGCTTTTTAAATTAAGTATTAATTAACACACAAAGTGGCTCTCATTATGCCATTTAATACATATTTACCATTGTATATTTTGCTCATATCTTACTCCCTTTTAACCTACTCTATCACTTCTCTCTGGTATCTGCTGATCTCCTTCCCCCTTAGTGTATATTTTAATCAGAGATACTGAGTTGGCAGAAGAGATAACAGGATTGTTAGGTTATGAAGGATTTAGTAAGCAGTGCAGAATTAAAGCCCCTTTTTAAAATGTTTAAAGCCCAAATAGGCACTTGAAAAATTAAGTTTCCTAACATTATATGTTTCTCAAAGCACATTTAAATTACTTCTACAGCTGCAATAATAAAATGAAATGGGAAAGTACCAACATGAAATACATAAGGCAGAGTTAAAGGGCAGAGTAATGAGATCAATCATGCCAAGAGGATAATGAAAGACAGAACTACCAAACCTACGCTGGGGAAAAGGACACTGATGTGAGCAGATATTTATAGCACAATGAAGAAATGTTGATGAAATTTTGCATGAGGTTCTATGGGAAGACAGAAGGAGGAAACTTTAATTATGATGTGTATAAAGGGGGTTCAAAAGATGAGAAGAATTTATTTTAATCTGTGTTGCCTTCAGTGCAACAGAGTTCCCAGTAAAACAAAACCCACTTGAAACTTTCCTTTTAATTGTGAAGTATGAAATGCTGACCTTTGCCAGCAAGTTTGGCATTGTGCAACAACAGAAAACAATGTGTTTCTCCTTTTCCTTGAAGTAGTTTGTTATTCATGTCATAGATGTAGAAATGGGTAGTCTCTGTCGGCTGCGAATTTATAAGTTTCCAAAGAGAGGGGTATCGGGGAGAAACTTAGGACAGGAAAAGAGCCCTTAGAAGTGTCCCACTCTTTTCTAGGGATCAGTGGAAAGTGAGAGTAGGCTATCTCAAATATCAAACATCATTTATCCCAACGAAGAAATTCCTTTACTTGGCAGCTTTTCCCAAGGTAAGTACTAGGTGGATACAAAGAATGATCTTAGAAGAATTCTTCTCCAAATCAGGTTGCAGACGTGGCTCCTCAAAGGAGCTTAAATATTTATGTCAGGGCTCATGAGTGCTTGCGTGTTGTGTGTGCATACACACACACACACACACACACACACACACACACACTTTTATAGCTTTAATGATGTAAGTCTTCTTTCTATGTTCAAACTATGAAAATTCAACCAAACAATGTATGGATTCCTCTCCTGCCCTCATTGCCCCTCATTGCTTTGCATATGAAGCTAGTGGAATGAATGAGCTTGGAGCATATGTGGTAAAGAATTTAAAGATTTCAACAGTTTTTTTTAAGGCACCTTGAAAACGTTTTTTTTTTTTTTAAACCATAGATTGAATTAAAATAGTGTTCAGTTTGGTTATACGAAATATCTGCATCCAGCATTATGACTTTTAAAAGTGTGTTTTCAGCAAATAACTATTGTTGTGGTTTCTGTGTACTTGAGGTTGTGTCCACCCCCAACCCTCCCAGGAGAGGAGAGGGAAGCCTGGGATTGGTAGGAACATAGTAACCATTGTTTCTAAGGACTGGGCCTTTCAGTTGGTAGTTAATACTTATTGACAGTTTGCTATATGCCAATGACAGTTCTAAGTGTCTCATACACAGTTGTTGGAAGAATAGTAAGCTATGAAGATTTATACTTACAAAAGATAATAGTTAACAGCAAAATGTACAAGGCCATTTGTCCCCAGGAATAAAACAGATGTAGTGTTGTGGCAAGGGCAGTTAGTACTTGTCAACCAATGGTCCATCTCCCTCCCTTCCTCTCACTTATCCTCCCTCTCTTCCCTCCTTCCATCTTTCTTTCTTCCTTCCTTCCTTCCTTCCTTCCTTCCTTCCTTCCTTCCTTCCTTCCTTCCTTCCTTCCTTCCTCTTCCTCTCATTCTTTCCTTCCTTTATTGAAGTAGTCTCCACGACCTTTACTTAATTAGTCAAAGTTGGCCCTAAATTTATAATCCTTTAGATTTGGCTCTCAAGGACTAGGAAAACAACCATGTACACCACTGTAGGATATCAGGGTCCTTCTTTTGCTTAGTCCACATTCTGCCTGTTTTCATCCTCTCCTGATTACTGTTACCTCTAAAAACCACATGTCTCATGTGATACTGCCTGAAAGAAAAACCTCATTAAAGGAACAAAACCTAGAGGAAGCATGCCACATTGGTACTCATATTTTTCGTCCCAGAATTTTGTCTTTATGTATGCATTGTTCTTGAAATTTCATTTCTATATAATCTTTCTGCAAATATGCATATATGTTCTAGTCTATTGAGGAATGCCTGACGTCTCCTCATCTATAGTCAAAAATAATCAAGCACAATGAATTAACTTCTCTTCTTATAGTGAAGGCTACCAATTTCATTCATAAGAAAGAAAAATGTCTCAGTAGCAGTTGAATTTATTCTTACATCTTGCTAATAACATTTTCCCACTGTATTTTCATTGAAATTTTATTGCACACTTAAAAAGAATCATTTTATTTTGTTTTGTTGATCATTGTGTACACATTGTGTGTTTTCTCTTTCTTTTAATTCTCTTTTTGGAAGCAGGAAGTCAGTTTTAAAATAATAGTATTCAAAAATAAGAAAACAGACAAATGGCAAAGGTTGGTATAAGTGGGCATTTTCTTTTTGTATATTATTTTCCTTGGTAATTTTTTTTTTTTTGTAAAAAATGATGTTCTCTGATGTTGGTCCCCAACTTCTGTCAGGAAAGCTTCTAGGATAAATTTCTTTTATTTTTTTACAGTCCTTTCATCTTTGGGCAGAGTAGGAGACTTGCAGGTTGAATATCTGAGAATACTGGCTGAGAGGCAGCTACTTTATTCAGTTGTGGCTCCAATATTTACTCATAAGATCTGAGACTTTGAATAAGTCTGGAATTTCATTGGGTATCTTGTTTGTAAGATACATACAAGTTCAAATCAAATTTGAGCTAAAGGATATTTTGTGTGGTTTATGGTAAGGATCTGATATATTTAGTCTTCTCATCACCTCCATCATCATCTTCATATGGAATTGGTTAATAATGATGCTGTTTTTCCTAACAATGATGCATTAATCTTAGATATATTGATTTATTGACAAGAAGACACTTGGTTGCTATAGTAAAGGAACTCTTTTTGCTCTCTACTTCATTTGGACATGAAATAAAGATCATGAAATAATGAAGAATTAGTCTGAGTATTTAACTCTTTCTCCTTCTCAGGATGTATTTAAGTTAAACTGAATTGTATAAATGACTTAATAAAATATTAGTTAAAAATAAAGTAGAATATGACAAAGGCATTGAGGATTTTTGCACTTTTGATAACTGATCACAAAATGTGATTTAGTATTTTTTCTATAGGAAGATTTTTGCTAAATTCTATAGTGAAATAATAAGAATACATGAAGGGTATCTGTGGATCTTAAATTCTAATTGTGCAGAGCAGACTAATATATAAAAGAAGTTATGCTATTCAAAACACTATGTATATGCATGCTACTATAATTATACAGTTAAAATATTTGCCATTGTTCAACTATTATAATGGAAAAATTGAAATCTAATAGGATTTGGAGGAACTGGAAAGTCTAGAAAAATATTTTCTAAGGTAAAATTGCCTTTTATTGCACAAATTCCCATGTCTAATGCAAGATCATAAGAAACTTGTGAATGGGTTCCAGTTAGCTTTAAGACCAGGGACTTGTACAATCATCATACACATTTACTTAGACAGATGTTTATGGAAGTCAAAAATGAACTGAGATACTATGATATGTTTGCAGATGAAACATTTTCTTCAGTTTTATTTCAAGAGACATGAATACGTTTGTGTTCTTTAAAGATAGATAATTTTTACATTATCATTTTACAAAGTTTGAAGGTGTAATTATATTAAAGATATACATGGGCTGTGGCTGCTCTTCCAGAGCCAAGTGTACCCAGTTATAGGTATCTCTGTTGTTTCTTGAAAAGTAAGGGTATTTATTTTCATGTAAGAAAGTTCATGGTGAAAAGTGCCTTTGGTTTATCTTCACAGCAGTGACAAGAGGGTGAACCATTTTTTCTCATCTATTTTTGTCTTTAGGTTTTACATGATTTTCAAAGGCTATAAAGTAAACAAAAAGAAAACAAAACAAAACTAAGAGCAAAGAAACAGCAAAACCTTCTGTTCTTTTGCAGTAAATGGACCTATGCAGAAATAGACCTTCCTTTCCTAATCTCCCTTTATTTTTAACTGGCTACAAATTTATACTCAAACAAATCTTCAAAGAAAAAAATACAACAGCGATGATTATCATTGGTGAGTGAGGCATTGCCCTTCTCTCCTTCATCAAAGTCTTTCCTAAATACTTGACAGCATGGAAGAGGGTAGACTTGTACATAAAACTTGAGTTCATTGAGTAATTGGAGAATATAGAGATGGGAATATAATTATTTTTATTCATTAATACTATATCATACTTAACATATAGTAAATGATGTTTGCCTTTGTGGCTTTATATTCAATATAAAATAAATTGCTTGAGTTCTTATATTTATGGAAGAGAGGATGGAAAAAAGGATAGGATGAAAAGACACACACACACACACACAGACACACACACACACACACACAGAGAGAGAGAGAGAGAGAGAGAGAGAGAGAGAGAGAGAGAGAGAGAGAGAATGAGAAATTTTGGACACAGATATTTATGATTTTTTTGTCAACTCTAGACAGCAAAGAATGAACATGTCAATAGACCAAGCATTAGAATTATATTGTGAGAAACTGATTAAAATTGGGTGGCCACTGCTACTTTCTTGGCATGATACCAGCTTATTTCAGTAATGTATTAAATAGCCCTTTGAAACACAGGAGCCAAAAAAACAATGTCCTTTGGAACTAACACTTTTCAAGACTTTCCAAATTAATGGAAAGTGCCTGCACTAATGAAATAAAACATCAAGACTTTGGCAGGAGCTGATTGGCAGAAATACCCGATAGCTTGATGCATCTGTCTCCTAAAGACACAAATGGGTTTCTCCTTGTAAAAGAGAATGAATAACTGGGGCTGATGCTAAAGCACAACTCTAGAGAAAAATGACTTCCTACCCTTTGCCAGAAAAAGCACATTTTTCAGTCTGATATCTTTGTGCCAACTAAGTTGATATCATGGGTCTAAAAATGGATAGTGTATTCACAGTCACAGATACTTCACCCTTAATATGCAGTTAAATAATAAATGAAAGGATGTTTAAGAAATGTGGTATCCTCTTCCTCTTTTTTTTTTCCTTTATTTCTTGATGAGGATCATCTCTAAATTCACTGGTTTCATTTATTTATTTTTCTTTGAAGCTAGATTCTTTACTCACACAAAACATTGTGGTTATAGTTTTCCCTTATACTTTTCCCAGTTAGTTCCTCCCCATCTCCCCAAGCCCTACTGGATCCACTCTATTTCTGTCTCTCATTTAAAAAGAATGGACTTCTGACAACCAAATGTGACAAAATAAAATATAAGACGAAGCAAAAACTATCATATTGAAGTTATGCAGAGCAATCCAATTTCAGTTAGAGTCCCAAAAGATGGCAAAAGAGTCAAAGACTGACGTTTTCTCATAGTCAGTAATCCCATAAACTGCTGAGTTAATAGTACCTGCAGAGGGACAGGTACAACCCCATGTAGGACATGTTCTTGTTGTTTCAGTCTCCATGAGCTTATATGAGCCCTTGTAAATGGATTCAGAGGGCCTTATTCTCCTGCTGTGCTCTGTCCCCTCTGACACGTAGAATCTTTCCACCTCCTCTTCTGCTGGATGTCCTCAGATCTGAGGGGTGGAAAGTAATAGAAACTTTCAATGTGGACTCTTCATATAATGTTTGGTTGTGGGTCTCTGCATCTGTTTTCATCTGCTGCAGAGATAACAATATATGTGTACCAGTGTTTTTCACAATGTCTGGGCAGTATTGACTTTATTAACCATTTAAGCCAATCTGGCTGCCTCCCAGCCACGATCCCAGGATTCTTACATATTATTATTGATCTGATTCTTTGGGCTTCACTTGTTTTTTCTCACTGTGTCTTTTGGAACCTCTCCTCCTCCTGGCTGATCAGAATCTTCCTCCTCTTTCTCTCCTCTTTGACTGGCAGAAGTTTGACTCTATTCTCTCTTCTGCCCAGTCCTTGGGTAATCAGCATTTATTGACCTGGCAGAGAATAAATGGTAAGAATTGTTTACACAAACTTGAGACAGGAGACTCTAGACATAAGCATTAAATGCTGTGTCCTGATGGAAACAAGATAAGAGGGCAGAGAATATTGAATAACACAAAGATAACATTTACACAGTGTACAAGAACATTATGCCTACAAATATGAACCAATTTTAATTCTTCTACATGCAGACATGCAGTTTGACAAGCACCATTTGTTGAATATACTGTCTTTATTTCAATGCATATTTCTATCTTTAAATATAAAAAAATTCAGGTGTTAATATATATTTAGATTTATATCTGGGCTTTTAAATTGATTCCATTGAAAAATGTATATGTTTTTGTGCTGTTTCCATGCAAATTTTATTACTATAACTCTGTAGTATATGAGATTTTGTTTGCTTCTTTGTTTTTATTGTTTTGTTTTGAGTTTTTTTTTCCTGAGATGCGGTTTTTCTATGTACCCTTGTTAGTCCTGCAACTTACTGTGTAACCAGACTGGACTTGAATTCATAGATATCCACCCTTCCTCTGCCTCTACAATGGAGTGCTGGGATTAATTAGAGCATGTGCCACCACCACCTGCCTTATCTTGTTATCAGTGATGGTGATACTTCCAAAGGGTATTTTATGTTTTCAGGATTGTTAAAACTAGCCTGGGTGTTTCATTTTTCCACATCAAATTGAGAATTGTTCTTTCAAGGTCTGTAAAGAATTGTGTTGGAATTTTGATAAGGATTGCATTGAATCTGTAGATTGCTTTCAGAAGTACGGCTACTTTAGGATTACTATGTAATCTTAAAGATCTATAAACATGGGAAAGTTTTCCATCTTCTGATATCTTTTTTCCCATTTTTTTATTCGATATATTTTTTTATTTACATTTCAAATGATTTCCCCTTTTCAGCCCCCTCCCCCCACTCCCCGAAAGTCACATAAGCCCTCTTCCCTCCCCCTGTTCTCCCATCCACCCCTTCCCACTTCCCTGTTCTGGTTTTGTCCTATACTGCTACACTGAGTCTTTCCAGAACCAGGGGCCACTCCTCCATTCTTCTTGTACCTCATTTGATGTGTGGATTATGTTTTGGGTATTCCAATTTTCTAGGCTAATAGCTTTTCAACTTCTTCTTTTTTTTTTTTAAAGACTAGACATTTTTATCATACAAGTTTTTCATTTACTTGGTTAGAGTTACCACAAGATATGTTCTACTGTTTGAGGAATCCATTCTCTAAGATTGAGTATTTGTGTGTGTGTGTGTGTGTGTGTGTTTAAATTGGAGAATTGAGAAAATTGATATGGAGCAATAACAATGACCAATAATTTTTGATTCATATTATTTTGTTGTTGGTGATAGTGATGGTGGTTGTGTTGGTATATGAATGAGTGTATAGGAAAGTGTGCATAGGTGTGTGTGCAAGTGCACACACATGCTTGCATGCATCTCTTATTTTGAATTTGCTGCTTTGGGATTGTTTAGTCTCTGTGTTTTTTTTTTTCCTTGTACTTTCTGTAGGGCTGGTTTATAGATTGGTATTGTTTAAATTTGATTTTATCATGAAATATCTTAATTTATTCATCTATGGTAATTGAAAGTTTTTCAGGGTACAGTAGTCTGGCCTGGAATTTGTGGTTTCTTAATGCATATAGCACATCTATCTAGGCCCTTCTGGCTTTTATAATCTACATTAAGAAGTCATGTGTAGTTTTAACAGGTCTGACTTTATATGTTACTTTCATATATTGTCTTTTTCCCTTGCAGCTTTTAAAGGTTTTTCTTTATTCTGTATGCTGCTGGTGAAACTTGACATTGTTATTCCTATTCAAATTCCTAAATTGTCATTTCCAGAATTTCCTATTTGTGTTTTCTTTCTTGTTTGAATTTCCCTTTTAAATCAGAACAATGTTATTCATTTCTATGAATTGTTTCTGCTTTCTTGGATTTCTTTTAAGATGTGTATTAATATACTCTTTAAAGATCTCTACCATCTTGATATAGTTGGTTTTAAGGTCTTTTTGCTTGTACTTCAAATATATTGAAATATTCAGGGCCTGCTATGTTAGGATGTCTGGGCTCTAGTGGAGAAATCCTGCCCTGTTATAAATTCTGTTATAAATGATTGTGTTACTACACTGGCTTCCGGGCATCTGGTTTTGGAAAAGTTATATGGCTAGATGATGATTTCTGAATTTATCTTTGTTAGGTTGGTATTTTGTTCCTTAATTTCTGTTTTCTTTCTTAATTTTCATAGAATGAGATGTCTTTGTGTTGCTTGTTTTGCTGGCCTGCTCTACTGGTGTGTTCACAGGAAATGCCTACTAGCTTTGGAGGCAGGGATAGTAAGATGAGTTGGGGGATGTAAAGTTGGAGGTGAAGGTCATTGTGATCTTCAGGAGTGGTATATGTCAGAGTGGAGAAAGAAATCATAGCATTTTCCCGCTACAGATTGGGGAACTGGGTGCCAGGAAGAGCAGAAAGGACGTGGGTCTGCCTTCGGGCTACTTGCTACCTTGGAGGAGATGAGCTTGTTTAACAGGGCATACCTGGTGAAGCTGGGGTCTGAGACAAAGCAACAAGTGTTGAGCAGGGGCTTAAAAGTGAGTGTTTGTGGAATCCACATGAGATGTGGGCACAGGGGGAGTGCAGGCTGCAGCTGGTATTCGATTGCAGGGTAGGAACAAGACTGGGGAATTGGTTTGGGGAAGTGATACAGAGAATAAACAGTTTGATGGCAACCACTTTGGTTTTCTGTCAGGTATCAGTTCCATATCTTTCTTCATGATGGGTCTGGATTCATGAGTTGGTGAATGGGTTCATATAGAAGGTGCATTCATTTATTGAATAATCTGTTCACTTATTTATATTTCATTTACTTAAAAGGTTTTTTTTGGAGCATTATAAGCATTCAGGTTTGTGAAGATGCAAGGATGGCATTTGAGGCATGCGCTAGGTAATGAAAGGAGCATAACCTACCAAGCCGATATTCTTCCTTGGCACTCTTTAGGACTCCATAGGACTATCATTATAGCCTCCAGGTCTTTTAACAGAATACTGAGGTTCTATGTTTACATCAATTCAGTTCAGTGTGGTTATACCTACTGGTGTCAGCCTGGGTCTTTAAACTCAGATTTTAATATTCAGGGATAGAGATCTTTCCACTATGAAGTGGATTGCTCTCTCCCTTAATCACAGATTCACCCTGTCTATAAGTACTTAGACAATTCTGCTGTCAAATTCCTAACTCTCTTGAATTTTTGAGTGGATTCAAATCAATCCAACACAATTAAGAGAATCAGACATCTCAAAACTGAAGTCAATTGGTAGTGATAATAGAAACCTTTGTGTTTAAGATATTAGAATTTTACCAAAGGAATAAATAAATGTACTATGAAGAAGGACGTTTACTGCTTTACTAGAAGTAAAATAAATATACTTGGTATGTTAAATGTGTTTTCTACAGTTATTTTACCTCCTCTTAAATGATTTAGGTTTCTATTATATGGAATAAGGATGATAGACCAACAGCCTAAGTAGAAATACCAGAGATAATTTACAAAACCTTTTTAGAATTAGCTATTACTATATATTTAAGTAAATGGACCAAGATCTGAGACACATGAAACTAAATAATGGTAGTTTAAGGCTTGCAATTCAGTCTTTCCATTTTGTGCCTTCTACTATCTTGGAGATGTCAGAAGGTACTTTCAGATGTAAGTGCTTTAAACACCAAGAAAACAAAAGGAGCTCATTTTTGTTATGGTTGTGATATATACTATTTCCTAACTCTTCTATTGTATAGCCATAGCCCAGGAATAGTTTTTTTTTTATAAACCTTGTACTTCCTTGTCCAGTTGTAGCCTAAAACATTTCTCAAAATTTCATCAAACATTCACAAAATTTCATCAAAGTCAGTTTTTACATATGGCTAATAATAATGTATTTCACCAACCCTATCAACATATCAGTAGGATTAATTAAAAACATAAAGAAATGGAGATTTTTCTGAGACACTAACTGGCATTTTGTTGGTATTGTCACTCAAGACTGAGAACTCAACTAAGACCCAAATGTCATATGCAAAATTACAGTAAGGATCAGAAATGCAGAAATTGACATTGGTGTTGCTGGATAGACGGATGCTCACTTATACTTCCTAGAGATAAAGTCCAGAGAGTAGTAATTCATCTTGATCATCTGCTCTCTGGCTTACAATAGAAGGCATGATTTTGTTGCTATTGTTGATTTTATTGGTTGATTGGCTGGTTGGTTGTTGGTTGTTGGTTGCTGGTTGGTAGTTTTTTAGTAACTAAACATACGCAGTGGGAGCAAACGCTTTGTATTCTAATGGGTACTTTTAATGTGATAATGTAGCATGCAGGGAGAGAGATAAAGGTCATTGGCATACTTGGCTAACAAGTACCAAGCCTTGGATTTAATCACTGGCACAGTATAGTAGCAGGCATGGTGACAAATGCATGAAACCTCAGCTCAGAGGAAGTGGAAGCAAGAGGACTAAATTATTAAGGTTTTTTTCCTCAGATGCATCATGACCTTGAGAACAGCCTGGAGACAGCGGTACTATTTCCCCCTAAAACAGCAGCAGCAGCAGCAACAACAACAACAACAACAACAACAGCAGCAGCAGCAGCAGCAGCATATATATGATACAATATAATATATAGCACATTATATACTTTACAGATATAAACTGAATTATCAAAGCAATTCAATGACCTGTCCCACCCCTCTTGTCACATGAGAAAGTGAGATGAAGGAGCTGGTGACAGTGCAGAGCAATAGCCTGGGGATGCTGTATTCACTCACTAATAATTCCATAGACTAAACAACAAACAAAAAGACCAAGACATAGAAGGTTAAATGACTCATAGAAGGTCCTGAACATGGTTTACGTCAGAGCTAGGGTTCCCATCCAAAACAGTGAGTGGGCTGAAGTGCAGCTCGAACAAGTAAATTACTAATGCTCAAACCAAATCTACTTAGTTTCCTCACTTTTGTTTAAAACAAACAAGCAAACAAACAAACAAAATAAACATATATTCTTCCCCATCTTCTCAGCTAATAAGAAAGTGTGCAACAATAGATGCCATTTACACTGACATTAGTATTTGACCAACACAAAAAATATTTTAGGTATTTACTGTTATTTTCATATCTTAACTAGTCGATCATGGAAATACAGTGGCCTTGAATAGCAAGTCCCTTCCCTCTTCTAGAAGATACCATATTATAGACTCATCACAAGATATTTTTATTTCAGCATCAACTCAATAGCCTTCCTGTGTTTTTACTAGATAATTACCATAACAACAGGGAAGCCAATGAAAGGAGATCTATTTGCTTTGTGTCATGCTTTGAATTCTCTTTTAGTCATGCCTCAGATTTTAAACATTTTTTTCAGAAATTTCTTTGTATAGAAATAACCTTGGATGTTTAAAAGTAGTAACAAAAAGTATAGATCAAGAACCTATTTAAATTACAGCCTTGAAAACAAAAAATTCTTCAACCTTCATTAATTTAATAAGGAGTTGCTAGAGTCCACAAAATTCATAGCCAATTTATGTAAAATCCCTTTTGATTTGGATGCTCTTCTCACCAGTGCTGTAGGTATTGAAGCATTTCTTTTTATTTTTCCTTTTTTTTTTAAATTGGAAATGTTCTTTATGTCCATCTTAAATGTAAATAAACTTTCCTGGATTCCCCTCCCAAAATACACTATCCTGTTCCCCCTCCCCCTGCTCACCAACCCACCCACTCCTGTTTCCCTGTCCTGGCATTCCCCTATACTGGTGCATGCAGTCTACTGAAGACCAAAGGCCTCTGCTCCCTTCAATGTTTAACAAGGCCATCCTCTGCTACATATGAAGCTAGGGCCATGGGTCCCTCCATGTGAACTATTGGTTAAGCACTTCACTTAAGCATCACATGTATCTCTGCACATATTCCATTGATATGAACTAGAAGGAGAGTCTAAAGTCTATTTCTCAAAAAATTAAATATTGATGCTTTGTATATATATTTGTATATCTACACAAAAAGGATTTTACAAAGCCAGTTATTTATAAATATGAATAGTGACTTGTATTTTATTACATAGATTACATAAACCTTTCACCTGCTTTGCTTTTGCTTCTCATACAGTCTCCATTACAACTCTATAGGAATTTTCTGCTTTGAGTGGTAAAGGTCTGAGGACCAAGTAAGTATTGATCTTAGGACTGCATTCTAAAGCTGAGCCTTTATATCTTTGCCATCTTGTCCAATTCAGACGATCTCTGCTCCACAAAGACAAGCCAAATGAAAGCAAAATTTAGTAAATATTCTCAGAAAGGCATTTTTATTTTTTGCCTTCCCCTGAAAACCCAAATCAATACTTGACTTTTCTATATTCCTATCAAGATAATGTGGAGTCTGTCAGTTTTGACTCAGAGCTATGGAATGTGTGTCAAGATCCATTTGTCCTTTGAACTATCTCTTCTTTTATGGATCCACATGGGTGTGTTAGGCATAGATGTACATATGTAGGCATATATATGTATATATACATAAGTCTATTAGATATAATATGTATGTAAGAATGTCAGATAAACATATAGGTGTGTGCTAAGTAAGTACTATGTTTATAAATATATATGTAAATATAAATTATAGTAGATGTATATGTATGAATGTGTATATATATATATATATATATATATATATATATATATATATATATATATACTTCTGCTGTAGGAATTGAGTCCACAATCAATAATACCATCCCATCAGTAAATGTAAATATGATTTCATAGATTGTACAGTGCTTTCTTTTGTACTATGTTGATTTAAAATGCATATTTTTGGATAAACAGGTACATAGAATATAGTAAAAAAGTACTTTTGAAATTAAAGAAGTCAAATTTTTATAGCTAGTTGAGAGATAGGTGTAGAAACCAAATGCCTACTAACCCAGAACTCAAAGAAAGGTCTTTCTCACAGTATACCTAAGAAGCAGAAGGTCAGTTAAGCCTGGTTCTTTGCTGTGTCATAATTACTGCAGTAAAAATAGAAGGAAATGACATGGCTGATAGTGTACCCTAAGGAGCACTGTCAGTGTAAAGGTTGAACTTAGTTCTTTCAAATTAAGGTACCTTATTAGAGCCAAGGAATAAAAGGAGACAACATTAATGCAAAATGAGAAGGTGAAAGGCCTGGTTTCGCACTTGTTTCTTATCTCAGGTATGCAGGCCACTTGACCTCTGAATTGAATGTCCCACACATTCAATTCTTTTTTGGTGATTTTTTATTTTCATTGGAACAAACTTCTTGGATTCAAGGTTGGAAGAGGAGGATCAGGAAGTATATATATTTGGAAATATCTCTTCAAGTTTTCATTTAATTGTGACTGGTGTATACAAAAGTGTGTGCAAGTGGAATCCTGTGTCCTCTGGGACACCTTCAGTTAGTGACTTGAATTGAATTGAATCTAGGCTGAATTTGGCCTCATCTACTGAGCAGTTATATGACAGCATACAATGTCTTAGTTGTTTTCATATTTAATCACCTCAATTACTTCCTCTTTATAGAAGACAGAATAATATATTGCTCATAGTATTATAATGAGAAAAGCAGAGTCCATATGTCAAACACTGAAACGATGTCACCAATAAGAAAGTGTGTACTGGCATCAAGGCCTTTTCTAATTTGCAAGAATGATTGACAACTGGTTGCGAGTGACCTCTTTTCTGAGGACTTACAAGGTGTTGATCTTATAAAAGAAAAAAAAAGTTATCATGATTTAAAACTACCTAAACATGAAAAGATAAATCTACCTTGCTTTTAGAACTTTAATTAAAACTTCAAATTGGGAAATACAGGAAGGCATATGGAGCCAGTTCAGTTCTGAGGTGACACAAAGTCTTTCATCATTGTCTGGCATGAAGATCACAGTGATTCTGGCTTTCAATTCAAATAAATGGAGAGCTAGTGTACAGAAGTCAACAGGGTCAGAAAACTTTAAACTATTTTTTTTTTCTGTACTAAATTGGAAAGAGATGAGTAACTTGTCAGGAATAAAGGAAAAAGAATACTACCTGGGATTTTTTGTTTAATCAACTCCTTTAAATATGAAATAAAGCAATTATCATGTTTTTATAAATGGATCTTTGTGCAAAAAAGATATTCACAAAATTTCTTTCATATTAAGCATGGTTGATATGATGTGTTTATATTATTATGAATATAACTTTCCATTAAATGTTATGGCATATATATATATATGTGTGTGTGTGTGTGTGTGTGTGTATGTGTGTGTGTGTGTATTTCTACATGATGCACATGTACACTTCATATGTACAGATATATTTGCATGTGATAAATCATTTATATACAAATTGCATTATATATGTATCATTGTAGAAAGAATTATATTTTCTTTCATACATACTCAACAATACTTTTGGTACTCACTATGTAACTAAGCTGGCTTTGTTATTATGGTCTTGATTCATTGGCTTCTCAAATACTGGGGTTGCTATCCTGAACCCCTACACTTGGCTCATCCAAAATTATTTCCTTCCATTTTATTTGACTCCAAAATACAACAAAGATAGCAGTTCCCTGTTTTACTTTTGACTGAAGTGTGCATTTTATAGAACTGCTTGTGGGGATGAAACTAATTTCACTTCAGATTTAACTAGCACTGCATTTGTGGGCTTGCCAACTCTAGGTTAATGGGGTCGTAAGATGCAGTTATTGTCCGTGTTTGCATTACTGTCATATTAAGCATAGGATTTTAGCTGGGGGAAAGTTTACCCTATACTCTGGGAACAATGTCACATCCAAGAGACGCATTCATCTCATAACCAAGGAGTTATCAGTACTATTGGGGGGCAGGAGACCAGGAATGCTGCTAAATACTTCACAATACAGGATACAACAACAATAGCACACACCTAATCATAAGCCTGGAAGTCATTTATGCAGAGTTGAAAAAGGCTCATCTATAGAATAAGAAATGTGGAATCTGCTGAAATACAGGAATGTGGACGAAATGATAGAATAAATCAAAGAAAGACACAGGGAGCTGGAAAATGACAATGTAAGATATGAGAGAAAGCAGACTGCAGTTTGTCCCAGAGAGCAGAAGACAGACTCTGAGCCTGAGCCTGAGTAAACATGCAAAATCATAAATTTAGGAAGCCCACTAAGCAACAAGGCTTTCACTTCTGCTACCATGAAAGTGTGCTTTGTTTCAAAGCTGATTATTATGGCCTATACCGAATTCATTCATTTCCCAAGTGAGTTTCACTTTGCAGATACAAAACCTACAAAGATGAGAAACATGAAACCACTTTCTTTGATAATTAATGCATTAAAGATAACCCCAGATGAACAAAATCATTAAGTAAGGAACAGCAAACATTTCCTCTTGGATTAATTGGCAAAGGGAAAGCCTAAATTTGAATTCTCTACTTCTACCTTGGTATCTGGTATCTCCCATCTTACTATTGTTTCTGTTAGGTCTAGTTTCTGTGTTATGTGTCTGTGATGTGTGAATGTTCCTGATTCTCTCTCTAACAAAGGGCTTTGCTCTTATTTATTAGTAAAAAACAGGAAAAGAAGAGAAATTTTGGAGAAATATTTAACAGAGTTTTACAAGGAATGAAACTACTTATATAACAACTGACTGAGACTAGCAAACAACACTGAAACAGGTATTGTTAACCTATATCCATTGTCTTAGTCAGTGCCAATGTTCAACAACATGACTATGAAAACTCTTTTTTTCCTCTTATGGTTTTTTTTTTTTTTGTATTTCTTTTTTTGGGGGCGTGGGGGAGGAAAGAATTGATTTCATTTTACAACTGCAGGCCACAATCCAACACAGAGGGAAGTCAGGACAAGTACTGAGGCAGGAAAGATTTGAGGCCTGAACTAAAGCAGACACCATGGAGGAATGGCGCTTACTGGGTGAGTTTTCATACTCATCCAGCTTCCTTATACAACCAAGGAACACTTCCTCTTCAGTGTTGGTATAGCCCACAATGATCTTGCCTTGCCACATCAATCAACTATCAAGAGAAAGTGCCACAGACAAGCCCTCAGGATAGTCTGATGGTGGCTATATCTTTGTTGAGGCTCTCTCATAACAACTGTCTTTAATTTGTTGTCAATTTGATAAAAACTGACCAGCACAACTGACCCATTCAATGCTGTAGCCTTCTTGCTCCTAAAACCAGTATCTTGTAGAAGACAGTTATAATTACTTAGTTCTTTTTTTATTAGATATATTCTTTATTTACATTTCCAACGATTTCCCCTTTCCTTTAAGACAGGGTTTCTCTGTGTATTCTTGACTGTCCTGGAACTCACTCAATAGAGAGTGAGAGCAGAGTTAACCTCAAACTCAAAGAGATCTGCCTGCTTCAATGCATCCCAAGTGCTGGGATTAAAGATGTGCATCAGCACCACACAGTTCACAAAAACTCTTGCAAAGGTAAATAAACATATAACTGGGGTTCACTTACAGTTTCAGAGGTTTAGTTCATTTTCTTTGGCATGGCAAGGAAGCATGGTGGTAAACAGGAAAAATGGCGAGGAAGTGGTATCTGAGAATTCAATATCCAGATGTTGGCAGCAGGAAGAGAAAGACACTTGAACATTTGTAATTCCAAAGCCTACCTGCAGTAACACACTTCCTCCAACAAGGCTACACATACTGCAACAAGCCCACAGCTCCTATCTCCTGTCAAGTTGTACCAATCCCTAATAACTCAATGTTCAAACATATAAGCCTATGGGAGACATTCCTATTCAAAGCACCACATGCATGCCACTTCCAACATTCATGATAGTTTTGACAGGTTTATTTTTAAGGTGCTTTCAAGCTGTTGACTGTTTACAACAAATAATTACAATAATACATGAATATGCACATAAATTACTCTGTGTTAGTGGAATGAAAAAGTACATAATGTAAGATTGTGAAGGTACGAATTAGCCTTTGTTGTAAAGGCTGGCTACATAGGAAATCTGAGGCAAATAAGATTGCTTTGATTGTTATCTTAAAGTAAATTTGAATTTAAAGAGCATTATAAGTTGATTAGTGTATTCTAATGTGTTGTAATCAAATCAAGATACTATCATTTTCATTGTTTTGGTTTTAAGACTTCTGTGTTCTAAGACTCTTCCATAACTTCTCCTCTAGCTATTTATAAAATGAATAAAAATGATCATTGGGACCACCTCATTCTGTATGTTGGCCCAGACTGAAGCTCATTATGTCACATAAGCTTCCCTGTAATTCTTGGAAATCCTCCTGCTTCAGCCTGAAATTATAATTACGAATGTGTTCCACCATGAGCCTGTGAACACTCAGGGCAGGGAGTTGAACAGATTAGGCAACCCATGCTTTTGTAGACTCTGTGAGCCAAACTGTCTTCACTGTTGTCAGAGAAGCTATTGAGAAGGAAAACTGATGTCTGGGAGTAGGAAACACAGTAGTTTCCCAAAAATTTAATTAACAAAATGAGAGAGGTGTTATACACTTACTAGCTGTACCAGACAGGACTTTTGATATATCCACGAGAGGGCAGGAATGCAATTTTAAAAGATCCATGAGTAATGTCATTAAATATAAGAAAAATGAAAGCCTCAAGTAGATAATGTTGAAATAAAATTATTTAGAATAGAGAAAACTTTCAGTCTCTTGAATGACTAACACTCAACCTTGAGAAACAACATCACTCATTCCTTGTGGAGCACTGGATTTTGCATCTATCTGCTGTTGTGTGTGTTTCAGTACACTCAGAATTGTAAAAACTCACATCAAATCATTAAAAATATTATTTACTTTTTATGAACATAATTATTACAGGGTTTTTTTAACTAAATATCTTACCCATTTATACCTTCATTTGTAATGGAAACATTTTAATTTAAATTCTATTAATAATGGAATACATCATATCAAAACTACTTGCTTCAATATTTTTAAAAAGATGAAAATTAAAACATGTCACTTTTTCTGATAGCCTCTTATGTAAGCAGTGATTTGAAACTTTATACCAGAATTGTTTAAAAAAAAAAAAAGCAGGCATATTTCACTGTAATTCAGTGAAATTTTCTCTCTTTGTGGTTGAAACAGTAGGGGTGAGGGAAACCACATGCCTCAGTTCCTAGTCCTGCTAAGAGAAGTTGAGGCAGCTTTCATCAAGTGTAGAAAAATGAATCTGTCACACAGGTTTTGTCATTGGGGCATGTAAATGAAATGCTCATGATACCATGTTCAGTATACTTTATTTAATAAGAAAATGAAGTAGTAAACCAAAAGTCTGAAGAATTGATTGAAAACAAAATCATTTTTATCATGTAAATATATGTAAATAGTATAGAGTAATATATTCTTTTTCCCTGACCACTGATAAAAGTGAATAGTTAAAAATCTGTTACAGAAATATAAGTAGGTAAATATCTGTTAATAATGTTCAAAGACTAAAATTTCATTTTTAATAGTGGCAGCAATTAGCAAATAATAGCAGTCAGACCATAGATTAGTAAGAAATACAAAATAGGTTGCCTGTACTGAACAATGGACCTCAAACACAGCAGTAATTGTAGTATTTTATTTAATGTTAAAGCAACCCCATGAAAGAGACTTTGTTCCAATTCTATAGCTGAGGAAAAATTAAGCCTAGCAAGAGTCTGATAATATGGTTCAATTCTTTCTGTCAAAGATGCTGATAAAATAAATTTGGTATTCTGGCACACTGGCAATTTTTAGATATCAAAATAGATTGTAAGGCGATAGTATGGCTTATATATTTTGAAATCATATATAAATAATCTGGTGATTGTTAGGTATTTTGCTTTTCACACCCCCCCCATCCAGGGTTTTACATGACATTTCTGCTAGAAGTTGAAAGTCATCCATTCTATTAGCAAAGAAAGAGATAGAGTATTTTGCGGTCTGTCTATACTTCGCCATTGAGTATGTAGCATCTGCAAAGTTTTGTGGATTTTTATTACAATTAAATTACAAGAACATATTTAATAATTGACAGTGGGCAATACACTGGACTTGGGGAAAAGTCATCCTTTAAATGTCTTGTGTTCTAATACAGCTGAGACAAGATTATTTACTCAGACAGCATGGCAACAGATGTGAATGCTATGTCAGAGTGTTCAGAGTAAGGACAGGTGAAATTGGCATGTGTGAGAATTAAGCTAGAGAACTGTAGAAGAAAATTCGTGCCTTAGTGATCCTAGGATTTCCCAAATTTCCCAAGATTCTCATAGATTTGATAACTTTTTATGCTAATATTGATGAGATTGATTAATCAACAATGTTACCAAAAAAAAGTTTCACAAAGAAGAATCGGATGAAGAATGAGTTCTTCAATTGCTGGGTAACTCTTTGGAAACTAGTCAAAATTGTCGTGCTATTTTTGACCTTGTACTCATTACCTAGTGGTTGGAAATATATATTAATACAGTTATTTCACCAAAAGTATTTAAAAATATTTAAGTATAGTGGAGTGTGCCTATCTCTAGTACTATTTACATGCTAATAATACTTTTTAGACAAATTCTCATGGACCACTCAGATATACAATGTTAGTCACAATGATTTTCCCTTTCAAGAATCTAATACATTCATTGCTGTAATATATTTAGCACTTAAATAATGTCATAGCTTAGCTTTTAGAAACAAACTTTTACTTATGAATCTCTGATATATAAATGGATACTAAATTTCTAGCCATTCAACTTTTGTTTTCTAGCCAGTTCTTTTCACATGATATATGCAAATTTAATAATTGGTTAATAGATAAAAGTTTTCTATGTGTGTCTAGAAAATAATTAAATTAGCAGTTGTTAAGTTCTCGTACTTTCCCATGGTGTTAACAATTAACACATTCTGCCAATTACTGTAGCTATTTATGTGCTTGGCACCTCCTCAGCTATATTTTCAAAATATTTGTTGCGCATAGCAATGCCTACTTAGAAAACTCAGAATACTGTACTAAAGAACAGCATGTACTTAACAGATATTAAATGAATATTTGTCAAATGGAGATTTTAATTAATTAGAACATGTACATATGATATGTATATAGTAAACCCAACACAGAATGAGAAGCTAGGAGCCGAATGACGGAATGAGTCATGGAGACTTACCTTTGTCCCCGTGTGTGGCAAGCATGCTCATATTATTTTCTGCTTGCAGAAGTCAGTTTTCTCAGGAATAATAGAAGGTGTTTCAATTTGAAGAATAGATTTTTTTCTTATTTTCATGTTCAAGAAGGGCTCTTATGTGGCAAAACGAATGAAGCATTTTCTTAAGTAATAATGGATATTTAAAGTGCATTTCCTTAAATGCTTTAAAAAGAAGTGCTTCATTGCTAAAGTTGTATGAAAAATATTGATGTGGACTACAGTGTTGAAGTTCATCTTTTAAAAATCAATTTAATACATACCACTTAAAAGTTCATCTTGCTGACTCTGTGTTACCTTGCAAGAAATGAACACTGTGTTCTGTTGTTTCAAAAACTACATCCAAACAAATTGGAATTAATTTAGTCGAAAATGCTGAGGCAATGTTAGCTAATTGTAAAGACATTGAGCAGTGTGAGGGTTTTTTAGACAAAGACAAAATGGGTGCACGTGTCATATTTTCAATGAGGAGTTTCAAAAATAATTTTTCAGAATATAATGACTCATTATACCTCTTTCCAATCCATATTATTTTAAAGAGAGTCATAGTAATAACAGTCTTTTAAAAAAATAATAATAATAAGTCTTCAGTGTTTCGTTGAGTACTGCAGATTTGATTCACTCTCCCAGGCATTATAGATAATCAAAAGAGGTCTGGGGAAATTGTGCTGGCTTGATTATTCGCCTGGAATGGAGGGATTGCTAATTGATTGTTGAATTTTTAAAAATTTCTTCTTACTTTTAAATGTTAAGGTATTTGCCCTGTAGATGTTAGTTACACCCAGCCCATATTGTCTGTATCATACATTCACGGATTTGGTTTCTGTTTTTGTTTTTGTTTCTCCTGTAACTAATTACATTTATGACCACTATTTTACAAGTTGAATGAGGCCTGAAACTGGAAGAATTACTTGCACTTTGATGTTATTTTTTAAGATTAATGCAGTAATGTTATCATAAATTTTAAAGTGATTTAAACCATAAACCATAAAACACTTAAACCATAGACCAGTGTTGAGGACAACATTTCCTAGATTTGCTCCATAATAAATAAAATGATGATAATGATAATGGTGATGATGATGATGAAGATAATGAAAATAATAATAAATGAGACAAATTTCAATACTTAGGAGAGTACTGACAAAATTGTTCTATGATATTAATTCTCTACAATTAACAGAATAGAGAGTTTTGAAGTCATTTATATGTCATAAACTTACTCCCATCCATTGAACATTTGTTTCAGAACTGGATTATTAATAGGGACAGTCATCAGCACCATTTTTTTTTTAACAAATAGAAGACATGATCTATTTATTTATTTATTTATGATTTTTTGGACAAGTTTTCTCTCTCTGGGCTCTTATGGAATTTACTATGTAGGTCAGGCTGACCTTGAACTCAGAGATCTACCTGCTTCTGCTTCCTGAGTGCTGGGATTACAGGCCTATACCAGCACTGCCCAGCTATACTGATTTATATCTTATTAATATGTCATTTCCATCATCCTCTCCCAAAACAATAAAAACAATGAACTGAGGCACTGATTGATGTTTTGGTTCCATAATAGAGAAATATCAATGATAAAAAGAAGGAAATTAATGACAGAACTTTTTAAAAGTAAAAACTATTTCTAATATTCTACATGGTAGTACAATAAAGATGAAAGGGGCATAAATGGGTTTAAAGCATAAAATTTTTTCACAATCAAGATTACAAGATTGAATTTGTCATGTGTATTATGGTAACTGACTCCTTGTTTGTTAACATAATGAAATTGTAATAAGAGGAGGAAGGAAAAAAAAAGATTTCACAAAAGAGCAGCCGAAGGCAGACAGCTGATTAAAGGATGAAAGCACACGCGTCTCCCTGGAGCCTGGACTTCCTTTCCAAGTAGATTTTTAGTCGCTTGTCAAGGCAGGGAGTTTTCTAGAAGGAAATGGATGTTTGTCTGGAGTTAGGGTAAGGTTAGATTCCCAGGGCTCCAGTGAACCTGTAGAAGACATTAAGGAGGCAAAGGCCAGATGAGCACAGAGGTAGTAGAAAGGGTCAGATTGACTGTCCTGGCTGACTACTGAGTCAGTCAGCAACTCCCGTGCACAGTAAGCTGGCCTTCCTCTGCCCTGACTTTGCTTGTCAGTCATGGCTAACCACAACATCCATGGTGCCAAATTTTTAAGATGTGATTAAAGTATCAAAAGCCAAATCAAGGAACTGTGAATTAGTAGTCTTTTCCTATATTTCTTTTTTCCTTTTATTTCAATGGAGTGGAAGCAAGCAAGTTTGTGATTTCTAGTTGTCCATAATAATAGTATTTGGGAGTCCATAATAATAGTAATAGTATAATACTATTAATAATAATAATACTATGGTAACCTATATCATCCAGCCCAGAGATCTCATTTGACAGGTCTAGAAACTGAAAATCAAAGAGAAAGTACTTGCTGAAGCTTACTCAGGTAGAAAGTACTAGAAGACACTGGAAGCTGATATGCCCCATGGTCTCGTTGGGCTTCCTTTACAAATCGCTGAAATGAAGATGTGGGTAGGTTTGAAAGATACTGGTACGCACCATGTTTATTCTAATATTCCACTCTGGGGAAATTCAAATTATTTATCCATTCTGCAGTGATAAAATATCTTGAAACAACAACAAATTTCAATTTATGTCTAAGCAGCAAGTATTGAGACATTCTGATGGACACTAAATTTCTTAATGCTCAGTTTTCAGCTCAGCTATTTATTTCAAAATGTTACCTTGTCCTGTATAAACATTTGAAAATGCATTCTACTTCTGAGCATGGCTGACAGCTTACTACATGGCGCCCTGACACTCTAAATACTTTTCTTATGACACCACAATGCAGCTTAACATCACTGCTTCTATCATTTTATTTATAACTGAGAAAATTCAGTGAATTAAGCCACAAGAACACACATGCTGTGCAGGAGAGCAACCGCCAATGGTGTTATGTGGAAATTTGATTTCCCTTCTCTTTTACATTACTTTAACACACACAATTTAGGCAAATTCTCTGAGGTGACAGTAACATACTTTCATCAGGTGTGTGCATGCTTTGTGGCCCTCAGCTGAGTAAGTTGGGTATTTAGGATATCAGAAGATTCCAGAATATTTAAAAAGGGGGTTTTAACTACTTGATCTCATATCTAATTAAGAAAAATGCACTGCTTCTTAGGTTATAAAGTTCATTAATTTTTGTGGGATTCATTCTGTATATTCAAATTGTTGAACATGCAGAGTCTTGGATATCTACTGCATAAATTACATACTATAAATTTTGCATCAATAATATCCATAAGGTTATCAAATAGTTAAAAATTATGAAAACAATTTTGATTTTTTGTACTATATATTAAAACCTATGCATGAGTGTGTAAAAATGACATGAAGGACAGAGAAGGAAGAAGTAAAGGAAGAAACAACTTAATATTTCTTGTAAGAACATTGCTGGAATCACAGATTGCCAAAAAGCAAATAAAATATGCTACTAGAATAACCAATGTCCATACTTCTTAAAATGGTATCTCCCTATGAGTCACTTGGGGATATTGGTAAAATGCAAATTCTGATTTAAGATGTCTCTGTCTCTATGCATTCTGAGACTCTTCATGTCTTTATAACTCCTGGGAAAAAGCACTGCTGCTAGACTTCAGTACTTTGAGTAGTAAGGTAATACGGTTTCAGACTAATGGCTATAACCAAGGGTTAAGTCTGTATCTCACCAAGAAAGAGTCATATATTTGTCAGAGTTTATATATCAAGGGAATGTCATCCAGCCCCGCTAACACACACGTTGCCACACCATTAAGAACCTTCTACATTTTCTGCTTTTATTAGAAAGTGTTGTGAAAGCACTCAGCTTCTAATGCTTGCCTGGATTTTCTGGATGACAGAGAGAAAGTAGGATTTTATGTGCAATGGCATTAGGAATAAACAAGATCTAGAGAATCTATGCATTACTAAGGCAGTTGAATTGCTTTTTGGTCCTTTACAAAGTCTTATCTAATAGGAGATCATTAGATAAGGTAATGAAGAAAGTTGAATGCAGCCTTAAGAATTGTGGGCTTATGATTAGTGACAGGAATGCTCTTTTTCTTGACACACTGAACATTTATGTTGGGTTATATCACTCACTTTTCTAAAATAAATATGAACAGGAAGGAGCCATTTGGAATTTCTACTGCATTTTGTATTTTAAGTAAAATTCATCAAACATTTTTGGTTACTAGGTTACAAAGTAGTATACTTGGTATTAGGTAAAATATATTAACCCAGATGGCAAGTTTATGCCATTTCAAGTTTACATACTAAAGAAACAGACAGTAAAATGTACCCAAATGTAGAATGGGTTGGCCTTTAAACTTTCTAGATTATATAAAGAAAGGGGAGCAGTTCTGCAAAGAAATTAGGAAAATATTTTGAAGAAAAAAAATTGAACATGGTTTTCAATTTTATTTTATGCTCTTAACAAATTTCAATATGATTTAATTGTATTTACCAGTCATCTACTCCACCCAGATCCTTGCCCCTTCCCTCCCCACTAACTTTATGTGTTATTCCTCCTAATCCATCAAGTACAGTTTGTGATGCTCATATATCCTTGAATGTGTTTCAACCAAACAAGTATGATCAACCAACCAAGGGCCTCACCATTAAAAGAAATGGACTCCCCCAATTCCAGTATCTAGAAACTGCCAATATATCATTATTTTCATGCCCATGTCTCTTTTCTATGCTTAAATTTTGTCTGAGTATTTAGAATACTGTTTCAATTGTTCTGAATTCTTATGTGCAATTACTTCGCTGTATGCAGAAGACAGATTGTTTTTTCTAGTCATCCATTGGTTATAACACAATCTTACAGGCCCCTCTTCATCAATGATGATTAAATCTTTGGAAAAGGAAATGTGATATAAATGCCCCATCTGTGGATGAGAATTCCATAGTCCTTCATTCTTTACAAATTAATCAGTTGGGGATCTCTGTGGACAAGTGTTTTTAACTTAATCTAATGGAGAAGTACCATGAAGAGATAGAAATTATGAGTTTACCTAGTTCTTTGTAGAGACAAAGATCCCATTCTTTGAAATTCAGCAAAACCCTGTTTTATATTAGACTGTTGGAAAAATGGTACCACATCAGAGTGATACTTCAGCAGCTGCACTTCTCAAAAGTGGTTTTTCAATAGCGGTTTGTTCCCTTAGTAACATTATTTAGAATCTGATATAAGTTAGCACTTAACAACTTGGGGGAAGGAGGAAAATACACTTTTACGTAAGCATTTCTCCTGAACACAGGAGCACAGGACTTCTGAGAGGATATGAACCATAGGTGAGAAAACATGCAACAGTCTGAATCATTTTCAACACACAAGTCCACAGCACTTCAATTGCTCTGTGTTGTTTAAACAAAAAGTAAACTGTTTGTTGTGGTTATGTGGGAATAATGGGCATAACAAAAACTTTTGACTTTTCCCCTTCCTGGATATTAGGTGGTTAGGCATGCATAAGAACCTTGAGGCCCTTACCATCCTTTTTATGTCTGATGCCATGACCTGAATGGAATAAAACTGGGATCTTGTCTAGTTTATTTGTCATCCATACAAACTCAAGATCAAGTGCAGATGTAAATAAAACTAATCAAGAGGGCTAACCATTAAAAATACAAGGATGAGTTTGTGGTCACAGCCTGAAAAATGAAAAAAATATAAAATTCAGGAGTAGTAAAAACTAAGGATAAATGTTGGTTTTTAGCGGGTAAGCTTTGCCTAAAACACCAGAAAGATCTGGAAGTGACACTTCGCATCTTTTAACATCCATCTTTGTGAGATACTCTTCTAGAGCACTGAGCAATAATAAAAAATCTGTGCTGCTTCCAAACTTTTGATTCTATTGAGTGCCACAGAGTCTGACACAATGTGTCCTGTTTACTAAATTTGTTTTCTATCCATTTTAATTAATTAAAATCCATAAAGACTATTAGAGTTCCAATTCTATTTTTTTTTGAGTCATCTGACCTGTTTCAGTTCAAGCTCAACTTGCTCCTCTGTGTTTGTCTCTGCCAGTGCTGACTCTTGTGTAACTGCTTTTCTCCACAATCTGACTTCAACTATGTGAGGTAGGGATTGTTTTGATTTTTATCAAATAATGCTATTGATCTCCAGTGGCAGACAATAACCACCCTTTAAAGACATCGATGGTAATGATAGAGATCAAGCATCATTGTTTGCTTTTTAGTGTGAAACACAAAGGATACATTAGCCATTGGAAACAAATATGGAAAGGCTATAATGTATAGGTATTAGGGTAATAAGATGTATATTAGGAAGTGATACCAACATTTGCTAAGTGCTAACTTATATCAGATACTAAATAATATACTAGAATTTGTAAACATGTGGAGCTAGTCAATCTGAAAGGGGAATGTGAAACCGTGTCAACAGACATGACCTTGTGTTAAGGTTTACATTGACCCTTCAGCATCAGTGGCACAGTAAGAGAATTTCTAATGAAAGACCCCTGTTGTACAGTCTTATGTAGCAGAGATGATTCTGTATCTTCTTCTGTTTGACCTGCTACCAGTTGAGAAAAGACTATTTCTTTGTAAAGACATCTTGAATGAAGTTAAGATTATCAGTTTCATAAAAAGCTTAAGAAGGGTGGGTAGTGGATATAGATACTCCCCATCTAGACACACTGTCTACCATCTTCACTATTTTTCTACCTAGTACATAGAGGTCACTTTACAGAGGCACCATCATATGAACATGATCTCTCTATCTCTTAGTCAGTGACATAGAATTATGCTACTGAAATGGTAGTTGGTCTATGAATAATCTCTACATGCTTAATATGAAGACATTATTCTTTAATATTTTCCTTTTGAAATCTGTATCTAAGGTTACCAGTAAATGATATGTCAGGTTTTGGAGCATTATCCTTTAAACAGCACAATATAAAATACTAACTACATGAAATTATCTTAAGAACTATATTAGGACAGCCAGAACTCTGCTGCCAAGACAAATCAATCCTAAAGCAAATCCAACAACACAAGTTAGTCTTCATACAAAACCTTGCTCTCTAAGGCACATCCTCCTGGAGGCAACTGTCAGGGGCCAGTCTACACATATGGCAATGCCTTCTGCACATGTAGTTCCTAGATCCTTGCTATCCCATGAACAAAGAGAACATCAAGGGCATTTTCCAATCAAGTTCTACACTTGGCTCCCTAATGTTCACCTTCTGTTTCTTAGAGCATCTTTAACAGAGAGTGTAAAAGGGAGCCTGGCCAGGAAGGGTGCTGGGAATTGTCTTTTCTGGGCCATGAAATAATTAACAGATACCAGTGGATGTTGCTGAAGAATCACGTGTTCTTTGGGGAATAAAGATTAGGTTTTAAAATGTTATCTCCTTCTATGGGAGGGATTCAGTCATATGAGGAAAATAGTAATTACAGGGGAGTATTCAGGGCCATATTACAATTTGGCAAGGCCTGTAGCTCCTTACTCCAGCAGCTGCTGTTCTCGTTACAGAGTTCCTTTTTCATCTCAAATAATTAACTTGAGATTTAAAAATGCCTGTGCTCTCTTACACTCATGTTGGGCTGCTTTGTCTTTTTAAATAGAGGTCAAAATGTTTTAAAATCAAACTTAGGTCTTAGCGTGTGTCTCTGTTTTCCTTAAGACAGTGGCTTTGTGGCAGATGTTTTGTCATAGAGTGAAGAGAATTTTGCTTGCCCGCTGTGCCCATGAGGCATGAAGGGCAGTATGAAGCTGTGCACCCTGGTAGTTTGTTCTCTGCTAGGCACTTGTTCTTTATAATGTCTCAGTACTTCCGACTGGCATGGGAAAATATTGAGACAGTTTCTTGGCATTAGACATAGAAAACAGCAATGCGTAGGCCATTGGAGAGTTCTATATTTTGAGGACAAATAAGGATTAAAAATAATAAAACCATGCATATTTATATTTATAAAAATAATAAAGCAATGCACATGCTGTCTTCAGAGAATATACAGATCTACAAAGAAGGGTTGAAATTAATAAGCTAGCTAATGAGACATGTTCTCTTGTTTGCAACATATGTCCTGAAAACAATTTTAAGAGAAATATAATTGGAAAAAAGACACACAATTGAGAAGAGTCACGGCAAATTGTAAGGAATGGATAAACAATATGTAGTACCATCTTTAAAAGATTTATATATAAAATATAATTTTCAGTGTTTTATTTATAATGATAATATATTGCACTCATGGACACAAATCAAGTGTTTCTCTTCAACAGCTTGTCACTGTGTGTTAATTTCCACTTTCCACTCAGTCTAATGCTGTATTCATATAGTGTATTTACTAAGTATTTTAACAAGCAATATGACTCAGTGAATAGCTTTAGTGAATCTGGATGGAAGGTGTGGTACCTTCTGGGAAGTTGTAAAGTGTACACAGAAAAGATAAATTATACAAGTACCAATAAATGATGCAATTGTGAACTATATTAGTAAGGTACTTGTTTCATGACTGTTACCATAAGTGATGCTGCAGGCACATTTCCTTTTATCTAATATAATTGTCACATAAGACTTTGTTAACATAGTGTCCTCATGGTCTTAGAAATTTGTGGAGTAAATTTTCCAGTGTCATATGACCTCAGCTTCTTCCTGACCTACTGAAATTTAACCAACTTAGATCCTGCTGTTTCCATGGTTTCTAACTCAGCAAAAATAAACAAAATAAAAAATAAACAAATTTTCACAAAAGAAAACTTCAACCTGGACTACATATTTTAAAGTTGAAGAAAGGAAATCATGCTTACATAAACTGCTACTATTAGAATAAAATATGAAAATTGGAAGTGATCACTGAGTGTTGAATTTTATCCAGACATGACTAATACAAGAATCTACCATTAAAAGCAATATTTGAAAACTTAGACACAAGTATGCCTTGCTACTCCACACAGGACATTTAGAGCTGTCATGGCTAAGAAAGACACTAATGCCATCCTTTGTATATGGATGAACTAAGGTTGCTAAGCATCAGCAGAAAGGGTTTATTTCTTCCAAATTCTTAATAGTTCTGGGTTTCTGCTCCTATAAAAGAATGTAATATTACTATGTAGGCAAACTCCTGTACAAATATAAAAGACAATTTTGGAATCCCTGGATTAGGGGTTCAGCGTTCTGACTAATACTTGACTGTGTGCTGACCTCTGCCTTCAGTTTAATAACAGTTACCCTACAGCCTTTTTGCCTTTTGGTGAAAGTATGCATGCAATGTGATTAGCATAGCCCAGCATTCTTAGATGAAAGTAATTTTATCTAAAGAAAATTATGAAGTGTGGTGAAACAAAGTTAGTACATGATCCAGGGACTTTAATGAATATTGATTAGTTTGAATTTTTTTAAAAGGGCTGCCTTCATAATAGACAAAGATAACTTGTTATTTGTTTTCTTTCTTTTTTTTGCTGAGTTTCAAGTTTTTCTTATTTATTTTACTTATTTACATTCCAGCCATAGACCCCTCTCCTCCAAGTATTCCTCCACATTTCCTTTTCTCCTCCCCTTTCCTCCAAGAAGGTGCTCCTCCCCACCAGGCTTCCCCTTTTGCTGAATCCTCAAGTCTCTAGAGGATTAGGTACCTCTTTTCCCACTGAGTCCAGACCAGGTAGTCCTCTAATGTATATGTGACAGGGACCTCAGGGCAGCCAGTGTTTGCTGCCTGATTGGTGGCTCAGTCTCTGGCAGCTCCCAGGGATTTGGGTTAGTTGAGACTTCTGGCCTTCCTATGGAGTTACCTTCCCCTTCCGCTTCCTCAATCCTTCCCCTAATTCAACCATAGGTGTACTCAAATTCAATCCAATAATTGGGTATAAATATCTGCATCTGTCTCAGTTAGCTGCTAGTAGGGCCACACAGAGGATAGCCATGCTAGGTTCCCATCTGCAAGCATAATATAGCATCAGTAAGTCTCAAACCTTGAAACATTGTGGTAAAGGACCTGGTTCTAGAAGGGGAGGCATTCCTTCAAAGGATTCTTGGGAGGTGGGCTTTGCTAGTGACTGATTAAAAAATATCCAGATTGATAGTGCAAAGTGACTGGGGAGGTTGAAGCTCAACAATTCAATGTCTTCAAACTTATATAAAATATGTCAGATCTTGTTTAAATATAAAAGGCAAGGTACACTGTATTTAAACTCCTGAAAATTTATACTAGATTCCCAGATAACAACTTTCTTAGAATTGGGATATATAGATACTAATATACTATAGTAGTTGGCCAGAATAGTTAGAAAGAAAGCAGTTGAAAGAACACTTCTGATGGAAGTAATCAGTAACTGAAAATAAGATCTAAAGTTGAACTGGAGACCTGCCAATGTGAGTTGCCTAAGTTGAGAGTCTCTCTCAGTCTTCACATTCTGACCCCACCACTAACTCTACCAAATCTTTTATTTGTTATTTATTACAAGCTTGCTGGTTATATTTTCTGTGCCTTATAGATAGTATAGTCTGCTTTCTAGAGCACATGGTTTGCTCAGGCAAGAACACAAAGGTAAATCAACACCATGAAAAATCAGGACCATGTGTAGTATAGAGTGGTCTTTAGAGTCAGCGGGCACCTGAGTCTTTGAGATGACTTACTGTTTGTCATTAATGGCATGTTTGCCTGTTGTTTTACAAACTAAAAGCAGTAGGAAAGGTAGAGATTAAAATCACAGTAGCATGTATTTTTGTTCATCGATATTCCCTTCACCTCCTTCTCTTCATCTACTACCTACATGCTGGGGAAGACATTCAAATGATTATGAGTAATTGCTATTGATTCCCCTTCTCCGGAATCTTATTTCCATCTAACGTTTTGGCAATCTATATGTAGATGTTACATAGACATCTCAGATTCATTTGTCTGAAAATAAATGCATTGCATGCCTTCTTTTTATAAAACCATTTATTTTTCTATGTACTTTATATATGTCAAGTGTAAATCACTTCAGCTGAAATCTGGGGTCCTCAGCCACTGTTTGGGACCTGCTTGAACTCTAAGTGTAATTGATCTTCAAATCCTCTTCATCTCCTTCTAATTTTGCCTTTCCCTCTCCTGGGTTACATATGTACATACTCTTTTTATGCCCCACATAAGTAGGGTAAGAAATCTGTTTTCAAGCATGGCAGCAGCAGTTGAAAAGGCCCAAAAAAATTAAGTCACTGTCTTGTTTGTGAAACATTTTCCCTGTATTTACCCTTTTCCACAGAGTGAGGAATGCTTCTTTTTAACATGGAATAATCATTTAGAATTTTATCGATTGGTAAACATCTAAAGCATTTCAAACAGCACTCCACAATGATACACTGGCTAATTTTCACATTCTTGCCTTTCACTGGAATTTTATTCTTCTGAAGGGAATTAAAGTATGAATATGTTTTTTTTCAATATTCTGACTGTTCAGAGTGTGGATGGGAGCTGTACTGTGTCCTGTATTAGAGAAAAAGCACACAATTCAGGAAAAGGGGTCATTAACATACCAGTCATGGCATAAACATTAGCCTCTATCATTTTTCTGTGCTCTTGAAATATCCTTCAGCTCTGTACTCTTTGGTGACTCATTTGTTAACTTGTAGTTTGTGCACAGTAGATCCAAAGGAAGAGTGCATGTATTGCCTTCTGTTGAATATAGTGTGTGTGTATGTATGTGTGAGTGTACGTATGTGTGTGTATATGAATATATGGATAGATGTATTATGAGTGTGTGTGTGTTTATGAGTGTGTGTGTGTGTGTGTGCACATGTGTGTACATATGTGTGTGTGAATTCATCCTGTGGGGTTGAAGGGAATACAACTATATGCATCCTATAGTATCTAGCTGGCAAGAGAAAACAGTCAATAAATATTTCCATACTGTCTTTCACACTGGTTTTTAGCAGTATCAGTGCATAAGAAATACTCCTTCCATCCCCTGGCTCCATATTTGCTCCAGGATTTTCTTGATAATGGCCAGCCTGGCTAGAGTGAGATAGAATTTCAAGGTACTTCTAATTTCCGTTTCCATGATCATTAATAAAGTTGCGCATCTTTTTCTTTTCTGTTTTTTATTATTGATGGAAGACATTGTTTAGCTGGCAGAGTACTTGACTACCAGGCAGTAAACCTTGGGTTCAAGATGTAGCACTGCAAACATAGAGGCAGAAATATCAGAAGTTCAAGAACATAGCTTGAGCTACATAGTGAGTTTGAGACTAGCCTAAAAAAACATAAAACAAAAATCAAATATGTATTGTTTATTTGTAATTCATCTTTAAATATTTCTGTTCAATTCATTTACTCATGTTTGATTTTATTGTTTGGTATCTAGCTTCTGAAGTTATTTATAGATTCAAGTATTAATTCTCTATCAGCTATATAATTGTATAAGACTGAGACAAGTATCTCTCATTATGTATGCTGCCTGTCCGTAGTTGGTGATTGTAGAGGAGAATCTACAATTTCATCCAAGCCTATTTGTCAGTCCTCAAAAGCATTGTCTGAGCTATTGAAGTCCATTTCCAAAATTGCATGCTTATACCTATAAGTGCTTGCCTCTTTTTTGATTGCATAATTTCAGAGCTTCAGCTAACAGATTGACATCATTGATAATATTTTTACTTTGTGTGTCTGTGATAAAGATCTAGTTTACCTCATCTACATGTATCTTAAGTACTTTCAAGATAACTTTATATCCTAGAAGGATGTAGTTTGAATCCATTTAAGTGTCAATACAGAGTTTAAAAAAGTTTGAAGTGTGAGGTTTAAAATGCTGTGTGGCAATGGCACAAGGAAGGAACTGGGAGAAGTGGATTTGATAAGATAATTATTCCTTGAATAGGTATGAAAAGGGGAAAGTTAAATTTGCTTTGAAATTTCTTATATACGATTATGGCTTTCTGAATTTCCAAATGACTTGTTCTTCATTTGCTTTTTTAGAATAAATTAAGGCATCTTACAAAGTGTAGTCTTTGACTGCATTTTTGGCTTGTGAATCCTGAGGTGGCAAGGTAGTCTAGTCATATTATCAAACAGGAGTACCATTGAAATATGCATATTTATTGGTGATTAACTAAAAGATTAGATTCACTGAGCAAATAGATTTTGCACAGCCATCAAAAACAGAGTAGTTGCCAGAATGCTAGTACTGGCAATAATAATTTTTGATCCTTTACAAATCAGTTATCATATATTCAAAATGATAAAGGGAAGAACTGTGCCCACAGAAAGACTTGTGATTCACAAACATAAACTCCTCACAGAGCCCTGTGTCTGAAAGGATGATTGATGACCATCATCACACAAGCAAAGAACCATTGTTAGCACCTTCTTATAATTCATGGTGAGCCACTTAGGAAAATATGACTGGTCTTCATTATGCTGCCTCCATTCTATTTTCTATAAGCTGGATGAATATGGGATCATTTGTACAGCATAATAGCTTTCAGCATGGAAGTAGAGAGGAAGTTTATTACCTGACTTTCCCCTTCCCCTGAGAGGGATTTGTTTCACTTTGAAGTAGGATTCTTATAAAGAGCCCACAAGCCATAGTGCACAGTGTAGTTTCCTTGAAATGAAGTCTAAACTATAGTCTATTTTACTTTTCCAATTTACCTGGAATCCAAGGAAACACAGGCACAGATTATTACAGGGTGCTTGGGTTTGTAAACCTGCTACCTTGGTTTTTCTGTATTTCAAAGGGATTAGGAAACAGAAATTGGTAAACAGAAAATGGATTTATTTATAGTCTAGTAGAACAGTGTGTAGAAAGAAGCCTGACTTTGTTCCCATTGTCCCTGTGTATTCTATGTATGCTTGGCAGTTTATAGAAAGCAAGGAGACATAGTTTAGACTATAAGCAGATTCAGCTATAATACTGTTTAACCTTCTGTCTTTGGGAGAAGAGAGCCTGATCCAAGCTTTCTCTTTCCTCTTTGCTTGTATGAGTCTACTCTGAGGAAAACAATTTTTTTTTTAACAGAGCTGGGGACCGAACCCAGGGCCTAGCACTTGCTAGGCAAGCGCTCTACCACTGAGCTGAATCCCCAACCCCCGGAAAACAATTTTTTAAAGACCCTTATTTATCAAAAAAAGAATGGGCTTGTGAAATGTAAGATTGTCCCCTCAACACTTACTTGCTCTGTGCTTGGCAGAGTTTTTTGTCCCTGTGTCCATTTCCCTGATTGGTACACAGTGGAAACTTGAACCTTTTCTTTGATGGGACCAGCTTCAGCTACAGACTTGTGCAAGCCTCTTAAACGTTAATTTTAAATGTACATAAAAAAGTGCTTTCCTGGCAGCTAAAGGAGGAGCCCAGTTGTCTCTTTATATTTCCCCTCTTTAATGAGACTTGGTATTTCCTCATAGATGCAATACAGGAATCAAACTTCAGTAGATTTAGCCACAATGGAAGACTAAAATACTTTAGATCTGGAAATTGGTGAATGTCCTACACAGCCTTTCTGCTAATGTTTATTAGAGAGGCTAATAAGACTCTATTTGGATTTAAGGACATGAGGACTGAATGTTTGGAATAGAAAGGGGTTCTATAAGCTCTGCTTTCACGTTTTCTGATTATCACTTCCAGTTAGCTCATCACTCCTCCGAGATTGCTTTTGTTTTGTAAGATCCCAGACCTAGGAGTCAGCAGACTACTATTTAGATTGTGTGGGGTAACACAGAGCATGTCCTAAGGGTGGCAACAGGTCCTTGCTCAATAGTGGGTCTTGTCCCACTATTTGCAACAAATCTAAAGAAAGACTGTTCTTTACACGTTCTATTTTTAACCAGCATTCTACTTCAAGTTTCTTATTTTAAGGTAATGTTGATTAAAAATAAGTGGCATTCCATGGTGTTTCTTACCTGCTCAGGGTATTCTTTCTGTTTTACTTCCTATTCTTTATGAATTTACATAACTGCAAGGGCTAATTGACTCAAGAAAGCAAGGAAGGTGCCTGTATTTAAATAGGAACCCTTCATCAAAGGAAGACTCTATCTATATTTTCCTCCTTTTCCTGCCACTCCTTCAGAAAACAAATAGGCACTCTCTGTGGCTTTGGGTCTTTCAAAAGAGGTGGGGGAACAAATACATTTTTGGAGTGTTGGTAATAAAGGACTTATTTTTTAATTTTACAAAGAAGAAGCCTTTAAAAGAAGAAGGAAGTGAGATGCAAGTAGAGTGAAAGCTGTCATCACTGTAAGCTTCAACAGAGCATCACCTACTCTATGCAGGAGAGAGATCATTAGAGGACAAACTGTGTTCAGCGCTCATCAACCATAGGGACGAAGGAGGACAAAGATAATCTGCTACTATCAATTTTTAAAATCTCTCTCTCTCTCTCTCTCTCTCTCTCTCTCTCTCTCTCTCTCTCTCCCTCCCTCCCTCTCTCTCTCCTTCCCTCCCTCCTTCCCTTCTTCCCCCTCTCAGATCATCTGGAGATATAGGCATTTGTTACTCATCCACGTAAAATGAATGCTAGGAACACAACTTCCACTTTCCAACTCCTTGTGTATTTGTAAGTACTAGGCCATCATGCCAGTCCCTATTTTGTCTATTGTTAAACTAAATTTATTTGTCAAAGATCCCAAGACAATCTTTAAAACCAGAGCTTTTGTACAATTTGCAGGCGGAGTATCCCAAGGCACATTCTGGGTGCCTTATGTTCTAAAGTCTCACATGTAAATATGACAGGAAATAACAACCATCAAGACTCACTTTTCCAGCAGACTGATGAGATTTAATGAATGCTAGAAGTCTGTAAAACCAGCGGACTACTTATCGCTAGTTTTAAATAAATTCCTTCTCAGCTAACAGACATTGGAGTGATTGCTTAAAAGTAAAGTTCACAGCATTTTCATATACATATGTACATATGAAATGAATCTGTTTTTATTCCTTGGAGGAATATGAAAACTATCCCTTCAGCACCCCTACCCTTTAAAAATGGAGACTTGGAATGAAGTCTGAGAACATAAAGTTTATGGGATGTCTAAGACAAACTCTAGCTTGGAATCTTCATACTCCTTGATTTATTTCCCACCAGAAAAAGACCTCAAAATAGAGTTTCTATTTGAAACCTATGGAAACCAACCTTGAACTGAGGGGAAGATGGTTTGTGACTGAGCTCAGAGTACTTTAATGATTAGCAGTATTATCTGTTTCATGAAAGGTTATACATAACTCTAATTATATCAGATAAACAGAAAAGGTGGAATTGGGATCAACACCATTCTAAGGAATGATTACTTGCAAGAATCCATAGCATTTGCTGAGGCAGCCAGCACCTTCCAGGACTGGGTGGAACTGGATTGCTCTTGAGGTAGTTGGGTGTTATTGAGAACTGTACATAGAGCTTCTGATATATGGCAGGCCACAGAAAGACTCCAGGATGAAACTTTTGACCTTATATTATTATAGCCTGAAACTGCTCCTGATATAATAAGCTGCATGGTTGAAATACCACATTGTTTCTAGCAAATCTCTAATCTTCTTGTAGAATTTTTTGTACTCACTTAAAAAGCTGAATAATTTCTAGAACATGTGGTTTGGAGGAATATCATTTTTAAGAATTTTGGCAAAACATCATTGTATTATTGACTCAAACCATATACTATAATAATTTATTAGATCAATAGATGTTTTTGTACATGACAAAGGTTTTATCAGACAAAACACAAAGACACACACACACATACATACACCTTCTCATGTATATTTAGTAAAAAAATTGATGGAGTTAAGCGTTTGATTGGAGTAGCTCAAACTCTCTGAATAATTCCTGTTTTTATTAAACAGGCAACTTATAAAGATGCCTTTGACCAATGGTTTTTATTAGAGCTATTATATTTTATAATTGTTTTAGTCTGAGTCAATAATAATGATTATACAGCAAGTTCTCAGGCTCATTGTTTTATTTGTATTTGAAGAAGATATACTTGATTTCTACTGTCTCAATTAGAGTCTACTCACACACCCACCCAAAAAAATTTTTTTTAAATATGAAACATAGGGATATTTCAGCTTTTATGTATTACATGATAAAGATGGTAGATAAATAGGAATGATAAGTCTTATTTTATTGTTCAGACATTGGATTCACAATAACCTTTAAACTTGCTTAATATAAGCCCTATGTAGTACTGTGTGCTTAAAATACAGATACAGAATGGCTTTCAGGGTGCTCTCCATATGAAGCAGCTTCAAAGGATTAGCATCACAGAATTTGAAGAGGCAATTGTGTTACAGAGCAGAATGCACAACTCTAGGCATGATGGGTATATGTTAGGTACAAATAACTGAACTTGGGGTGAAGTAATTTCTTGGAATGTTTCACAAAACACAGAATGCTAAAACTCAGGGTTATAGGAGTAGATCACTCACCAAAGGACAGGTGAAGAATGGATGTAAATTTCTAGGTTTTGTCCCAGGCCATTTTTACCTGCCACTCCAGTGTAAGCAGATCATAAAGCATTTGCTTCCTGGAAGCCCCTTAAACTACACCTGAGTGAACATGACAAAGGAGAAAGCCGGCCACACAGGTTAGAAGGAAGAGTTAAGACAGTGAGAACCACATGTCAGTGAAGGAGACGGTGTCCCGGTGAAACAATCTGCTCTGTAACTGCTATGTGTAGTACACTTCACAGAGGCAGAACTCTTTCCATATGCTTCCTGGTTCAAACACAGCAACAGAAATATGAGGTCATATTTGTCCTTTGAATTTTATAAAGCTATCAATTAATAAAAGTTTTTAGAAACTAGTAAATGCTTTTTATCATACACACAGAGACAATGAGAAGATTTGAGAGTAAGATTTACGTCAATCAAAGGAGCAGTTTGGGGGATTTGTTGCATGCTTTGTACTAACCAGCATTTCATGTAGGAACTCAACATTACATTACAGAAAATTGCAAGTTAAAAAACAAGGTAAATGCTGAAAGAAATGAATTTCTGGACATATTCAAATGGATTAAAGCTTATTAAATAATTTGCTCCAAAAGAAAGTATTGACAGAAGGGGCAAAGGTATGAATGTCAAATGGAACTGAAGGAATATACAGATATGCAAAGTAAGTATGAATAAAGTATACTTATATACATACTCACACATAACATAAGAGGTTCTGTATGAATGTTTTACAGTCAGGACTCCTCTCTATCTCTATATAATAATATATAGTATGATTGTATGAATATATTTAAAATATCTAAAGTGTTTATACATAATTATATAAAATACATGTATTATTTAGATATGTGTATATGTGTTGTATTAGCAATGTATAATAAGGATTTTAACATATGTGGAAGCTATTGGCTGTTTAACATCTGACATTGAATAAAAAGTCATGTTTTTAAAAAGTCATCCCCTAGGACGTTTTGGATGCTCAATTACTTGAAGAATATAAAGCAAAATTAGATAAAACATCTCTCTAATCTCAAAATGGTCACATTGTAAAAGAATACATGCACAGACACATATAATTAAAAGGTTTTTTTTTTTATTTTTTTCAAAATAAAATACATATCCCACTGTATTCAAACAATAGTTTCCATGGAAGACACAATACTTTGAAGTAAAAATTCATATAAAAATTAATTTGCTGATAGAAGCAAAACTGCTATATAATGTAACATAGGAGCCAGAGATTCCTTACTGTAGCATAAAAAGCATGTAGTTATTTAAAAATAATTAGTTTAACAAAGGTGTGCTTGAATAGAAGGTGATGGGAAGGAGAGAGAGAATTAATTTCCCAAAAGACAAATGGAGACAAAATTGTGGTTGGTGTATTTTGTCCTGGAGATACACCTTGTCTGTTCTCCTGGGTTCTATTTTGAATTATCATGCTCTCTCATGATTGTCCACTTCCACAAATGACAAAGGCACCTTTCTGTCACTTTTCATTGTGCAAGTGTTCTGAGCTCTGTCTTGCATTGCCCCTTGTATAATTTGATAAATCAAGTGCAGAAACATTATACAGAATCTTTTTTCTTTTGTTTTTATTAGATATTATCTTTACTTACATTTCAAATACTAAGTTTCATATTGGCGAAGTGTGATACCTAGTACTCCAGAGTTCTTCATTAAGTAATGGAAATAGTGGTCATGAGATGGGGGCAGAGTCATCCATCCTGATCCATTTGATGCTTTTGTTATTACAGGATCGTATAAAATTTTAAAATGATGAAAAGTTTTTGTGCAAATGAAAATAGAAATGTTGAATTTGGTGGCTATCATCTATATGTATTTTCAATAGCCTGGGTTCAGAAAACATCTTCAATTCTGAAAACTTTGTTATAAATACATGTTTGTAGTGTCCGAGTTGGTAGACTTTTCTGACAAATCTTAACACTTTTTCTTTCACAAGTGATTACAGGAAAATACAATCTTAAACATTTTTCAGGATCCAAAGTATGTGGCCAATTACAGGTAACAGATAAAGTTGCTACAGTGATTTGACATTTTGAAATTCCCAGAATGGAGGAGAAATGCAACTGACCATCCTCCTACTTCTCTCTCCTTCCTTTCTCTCTCCTCTCTCTCTCTCTCTCTCTCTCTCTCTCTCTCTCTCTCTCTCTCTCTCTCTCTCTCTCTCTGTGTGTGTGTGTGTGTGTGTGTGTTTTAGGGGGGTGTTTGGGTGTGTTTGTGTTTGAGAGAATAATGAAGTTTCTGTGTTAATACATTTTCTTATTCAAATGCTTTTTCTGTTGGCCTAAGATTGCTGTGAGTACTGTGAATAGGGCAAGAAACAAAACATAGGTTTCCATAAAATAGACATGGACAGGTTACAAGAATAGTATCTGGAACAAAAAGGAAAAACAAACAAACAAACAAACAAAACGGGGCAAATACAAAAAAGAACATTCCAGCTAAGAGCAGTAGTCTAGTGTCCCATAAAATTTACTGTGGTGACAGAATTTTTTTCAGCTCTTGTACACACAGGCTGTAGGTAGCTATAGAATACTAGATTTAAGCTAAGTATTACTAATAATTGAATTTTAAACTTACCTAGTTTAAATTCATTTAAAGAGCCACATGAAGGACATATCTATGCTGTTAAGAGAGTTGTTATCCACATAGTTCTAAAAGTGAGGATATATGGGGAAGAGAAGCATGCATCTCAAGTATTTATGCTCATACAGTTGATTGAGGAGGGTCGGAATTACAGGACCTGTCTTGGCTATATAGTGAGTTACTGCCCGTATGATCTCTCCCAAAAAACGAGCATCTATATTTTGTACATGGATAACCAATCTGGTACAGAGGAATGTCTATAATTATAAGCAGAGTTAGCAATGACATTGGCTTTGAAATAAAATGGAATGGAGAACAGTATGGATGCATCTCTGTGTGTGGATAAGAGGCAGGAGGTCAAGTCCATGATGGGGAATTTGAGATTTTGCCCTAAGGTTTAAAATATTGTACATTCATTCTCAATCTTGTGGGCCTGTGTCCTGGAGGCTTTCCATAGAGCTCACTGGTCTGGCAGGATGCTAGCAGGGAGAAGTTGGTTCTACTGCTTCCACTGCTGCAGTTGGCTCCACCTCTGCTGTACCATCTTGGTCACTTCAAGTCACCCTGCAATGAATTGAGTTGGGTTGGGCTGGGCAGGTGAAAGGGGCAACTAGTCAATGAGGAGTGCAGGGGTACCTCAGGTAGCATTTCAGGAGAGCAGAGCTCTTCCTAGGTGTTACAGCTCTTATGACAGAAGCTCTCCAATGACAGTGTAGTTCTTGCACACCTTTAATCCTTCTGGATAGGATTCTTATATACAGTTTTGAGGTGGGTCAGGGTCTGACAACAGGTACTTCTCACTGGATTGGTCTGAGAGCTTGGGGAAACCTTATTTGCATGTGGGAGGACTTGGTACTACTCCTACATGACTGATGCATGCACACCTCTTTGCGGGGCTGGGTAGGTGGTCTGTGGGAGGCTATAGCTGTGACAAGAGCCAGGGGTCCAATGGGTGTGGCTGAACACCTCCTGTCTTTTGCAGGAGGTAGACATCTGCCAAGTCTCCAGGATTCTAAGCCTATTCCTGACCTGGAACCGGGCTGCCTGTCCACAGCTCACCGCCCCATACAATCTTACATTTTTAACAGTTGGTTAGGCTTTTAGTTCCTTCAAGCTTTTGTAGACATGTACTTTAGCTGGAGTATATTTTAAGACATAATTTTACCAAGTTTATATATAACTTCACCAGTTCTTCAGTCCTTTAAGGAGTCCCTATATTTTCTTTGCTTCTCCTATTAGTAAGGTATGTTAGTTACCCCTTCTATTTTAGGTCCACTGTTAACCACAGTAAAGTAGTTCTTTTTCTGTCTCGAAAGTGAGGTTATCTCAAAAACTGAATATAACAGAAACATGTTATGGGAGGAAATAAGCCAATTTTCATAGGCTGAAAATTCTGTCAGATAAATGAGAATTTAGGTCACATAGCAGAATTAGCTAGCAAGCAAATTGTTTTCAATTATAAAACACTAGGTGGGTAAGATTGTATAGGATGTTAATGAAACTTCAAGTATTCAGAATTATCTAGAATTACATATCACTAAAATAATACTGTCATACTTTAAAACTTCTCGACACACAGTTATTTCATTTTCATAACAGACTATTAGTCTATTATTGTAGATTGTAGCTTATCAATGACTTCATTTATAAAAAAAGAGTCAGATAGCTTTGTAAGAATAATTATAATGCACTCCTTCCCAAGTTTACTTTTAATTGAGAAAATGTTTAAGCAGAACAATGGTTTCCTTTAATTAAATACCTTTTTAAGTTGTCACTTCTTAATCTGCTTTCTTTTATTTTTCTTCTTTCTTTCTTTCTTTCTTTCTTTCTTTCTTTCTTTCTTTCTTTCTTTCTTTCTTTCTTTCTTTCTCTATTTCTTTTGTTAGTTTAAATGCTGGTAAATACTTTTTATATAAAGAAAAGTGAAGAAAGAGCAGAGAAAATACTAACATCATTTGACTGTCAACGTGCCAAAATCTCTAAAATGTGCTATTGCTTGTCATTTATTGAGTAGTCCTCAGTAAATCGTTTATTAAACAAAACTGTATAAACTTACTTCCAGCATTATTACTTTGTACAAACATGCTATATGCTATGCCTACATTGCTTTTCTTGACTTAATTCACATAGTACCTAGAGATCTCTTTATTTTTCAGATAAAGAAGTACTAATTTGCATTACAATTTTCACACACTTTATAATACCACCAAGACTCAACTTCCAACCTTTTGAACTATAAAAAATCTGATTCTCTTTGGGCTCAGAAGGTAGCTCAATTAGGAAATTACTTATTTTACAAGCATGAAGACATAAATTTGATCCCTAGCATTCATGGAAAAAAATATCCAGGTATTTTGATGCAGATATATAATCCTATCATTAAGGAGACAGAAACAGCTTGATACCTGAAGTTCATTTACCAGTCCCTCTTAATCTACAAGGTAATATGTTGGTCAATGAGAGACAGTGTCTCATTAAATAATGTGAGTAGGTAGCTACCTAGAAATGACAAAAGAGGTTAATTATCTAGAATTACATCTCACTAAAATAATACTGTCATACTTTAAAACTTCTTGACACACAGTTATTTCCACACGCATTTGTCCTCCACACACATACAAACATATATGTGCATGCATATACATACCCCCACATTCCTTCTATTATGTACAGTGTTAATTATTACAGTTCACTTTACACTATGGTTTTGCTGTTTGCTATTTTTATTTACCATCTTGAACCAGAGAAACTTAATCTTGATCACCTTACTTTTCTTGTTTATAACATTGATTTATTAATTTTTTTGCCTACGAAATGCTGGTGAAATTTGGTGCATTAAAATACCATTGTATTATTTGTAATAATCTTTAGAAAATGTACAGGAAAAAGGATTCAACAGAGTAGGAACTTAATGCATTTTTTTAGCAATTAGTAATCATTTTATCTGACTTAACTTCACATGTGCAAGCATAAAAGACATTTTTGTTAATCCCTTTAAGATGTTTAAGAGGATTTTTTAAAGCTCCAATGTTCCTTCTGTCTTTCCAACCACACACTCCTTAATTTTCATCTTCTTATAATTTACAGATTACATGCAACCAGATACCATTATTAATGAACTCATAGGAAAATTGATTAACATCCTAATGACTTCCTTCCCAAGAACTGAAAAAATATCCTGGACTTAGTCACATTTTCTCTGTTTGTGGCTGTCTGCTCATGATCAGTGCCTCCACAGAGATTGGCTTTGGCATCCTATGGGCTGCTGTTCTTTGTGGTTGAGGGTGTCTTGTCTTTGCTCTTGTGACTTTGTTGTGAACTCTATTACTCACTATATGCTGTCAAATATTGACTAGCATGCTGATGATGCCACTCGTTTTTATTTTCTCTTTTAGATTACAAGTGTTAGGCCTGCTTTTCCTGCTTATGGGAATCTCCTGGGTTTACTCTTATAGTACACTGTAATTTCTGGGTCCTTTTCTTTTCTTTTCCCTTTCATTCATTCATTCATTCATTCATTCTTCCTTCCTTCTCTTTCTTTCTTTCTTTCTTTCTTTCTTTCTTTCTTTCTTTCTTTCTTTCTTTCTTTCTTTCTTTCTTTCTTTCTTTCTTCCTTCCTTCCTTCCTTCCTTCCTTCCTTCCTTCTCTTTCTTTTTCTTCTTTCTTTCTTTCTTTCTTTCTTTCTTTCTTTCTTTCTTTCTTTCTTTCTTTCTTTCTTTCTTTTTCATCATGCTAGTTTAGAAAAGACATGGCCTGCTCTGCTAAAATGATTCATGTGGCTTCATGAAAACCCTGTCCCTTTCATGTAGGAAACTGACCTGTAAGAAAAAAAAAATTAGAGAGTGCCACCTTGAACCAACTCTGAAGTCAAAGCCTGATTCACTAAAAAGAAAAAAAATTAGGAAGAGGGTAAAGGACATTGGTATTTAGTTGATGTCAGAGTTTTTTTTTTTTTTTTTTTTTGAATGCCTAGGTAGAAGACAAATACAAAAGCATTTAAGTACTGAGGAGACAAGGAACTGCCAAATGTATAAACAGATTATTTTTCATTCCCAACTATATACAAAATGGTGGGTGAGATTAACCCGGATTTCAGAAGTATCTGCAGTGCCTGAAAGTGTTACTATAGATACTAAGTTCAAGTTAGAATACAAATCTATAGCTTTAATTGTTGTTGTAAAGGATTAATAATTAATTCTATTAGTTCTTAATATGATCCAGCCAGGCCCAATAATTGAGACTGAGTCTTATCGATTTATTTAATCAAGTTACCACAATTAATGGCAACTATCCTTAATCTATCTTTCTTCTGTCCTAGACTGGCTACATCCCAGATGTGCTCCCCAAGTTACTTGTTATTTCAGTCTCACTGGGGCTGCTTTTTCCTTCTCCTGGCCATGTGCTCATGGCCTATCTATCCTCTTCCTCTCTTGGTCTTCTTTCTTCCTCTCTTTCTTTTCCTTCTCATAGTCCCTATCAGCAATTCCCAGTCCAGCAACTGAAACCCCACCTACCTCTATTCTCCCCAGTAAATTGACTGTAGCAGTTTTATTTAACCAATATCTTTAAACTCGGGAGCATGATTTACACAACAAAGGACAGTTTACATGAACATTCAGTCCTATGGGGGTAACCAGATCTTAGAGATGAGAATTTATGATTTGAATACACAACACCAGACCAACCCCCAACATTTAGTAGTTATGTAATAATAGATAAAATACGTTTTCAGGATGGTGCTCTGTGATACAACACAGTCTTAGCATGATGAGGTCTGGGTTCTGTCTCTATCATTTAAGAATTGAATGAAGTGATTGGTCAGATAAATATGAAATAAATACAAGAAGAAAAGGAAGGAGATGGGGACTCTGTCTGTTTTAAACACATCCATGAAGGGCAAACCCTCGATGAGATATACAAACAATCTGTACTTGAACAGTAATCTTTTTTACATGGAAAATTTCCCTTCTCATTTACTACATTTCTTTTTCACAGAAACAAAAAAGAAAGGAGTGATCTCATTACCAGTTTTGGACAAAGAAAGCCATGTTTCTCAAATCAGATCTTTGCTGTCTTGGTTTTCTTGAATACTCTGCAAATTTCTTTCCCAGCTCTTTGGCCTCGAGGCCTGCCAAAGAGCCCTTGTTTCCCTGAGCTCCCTTCAGGCTTTTTGCCTTCCTAGCAGTCCCTAATTCTGCTCTTTGTTTGTCTCTCCAGCCAGTCCTGACACTGGTCCTTTCCCAGCCTGTCTTTGTGTTCTTACTCCATGGGAACTCTTCCATGGGCTCCTCATGTTTATGCAGTCTAGGCCAGGGGCAAGCCTTTTATTTATTTCTTGGACCCAGCAGGGGTTTCCTGCTTGGTTTTCTGTGTCAGAATCTGAGTTAATTGGACTAATCAATCTAACGAATTTTTCTGAAGTTATTCTACTATCTTAGCTCCAAGAGCTAGTCACTGAAGCTAATTGGTGGCACCCCCATGGGTAGAATTTCATTTCACTAGGCATGCTTTGTGAGGTCATTTCACTCACTGGAAATAATGCCTTCCTTCCAACTACCATTTAGAAGGTATTTTTTAAAATTGCATAGATAGTGGGTGTGGAAAAGCTTGGTTTAGGAAGATGGACACACAAGTGAGTTTAGAGCCAATAGGGTAAAGTTTACCAGAAACTGTACAGAGGTCCCACTGTGTGCACTGAATGGTACGCTCATTATTACTACCTGAAGTTCTCCCTTTTCATCTGGAAAGCACAGGCAATACCTGTGCCATGGAAATAGAGTAAAGAATTTTAATTAAAAATCGATTGTGAATGAGATTGTTTAATTATTCTCAAAATTGGGCTGTTGGTAGTAGTACACACAAAATGAGGAGCAGAGGCATCATCACTAGCACTAAATGGAGTCATTTGAAAGGGAAATAAGTTAAGCATTTGGCACGAGTGATACATTGATCTTATGGGCTAATGTTAATTATGAAGGTGTTACCCAGGGCCATGAGGCTATTCTGCTCCAGAGTGTGTATAGGAAATCTCTGTGGAGTGCCCACAACAATTCAAGGATAAAATGTGAATCCTCTAGCTTATCAATTACCTCTCCATTCATTATTTTTTCTAGTATAGTTGAATCACTGACTAGGTACAATATAGCAAGAAAAGTAAAGCAAAACTATTCAAACTGAAGAACTTAAATAACAAAAAATTGTAGTCTCAAAATACTGCAAAAGAGCAGTCTTTCTTAGGTCAGGATGTGTCAATGGGGCTCAGTCAGGGAAGGCATCTTTCTGCCTTGCACAGAACTGTCTTTTCACAGAGCACTTATAAAGAGAACACGGTCTCTCCTTGCAAAGCTCATCTGTACAGTGTGACTTATCTTACCTCAGTGACTTTCATAAAGGCTTTCTCTCAGACAGTTATAGTAGACTTTATGCCTTTGACATGAATTTTATATGGACACAATTTAGCCGTCAGCAGGAAATAAGATAGGTCTACATTTTAATATAGTCTCATTATTCTTGTTTACCAGCTATGGAATGAATCTTCTTTGCCTAGTATTTTCTGATTTTGTTTGGTTAAATAAGTCGCTACATGCTATCTGAGGTCTTTTCCTCTAGTTTTCAGTTTTGTATTCTCTTGTGTGTAGACAATAAGAAGGACTACTAAGCATGCAATGTAAGACAAAAAACTTTAAAGGCAATTGATGCAAAATCAACATAGCAATCACTCACAAGGAAGGAAATACTACTAATATCTGCACTTTTTAACTTTGTGGTCTCATGAGATGAGAAATATTTATACTCACTGCTCTCTGTGTTAACATGATTTCTGATTATTCACCAGTCCATCATGATTTAATGAAGGTATATAGATATTAAGGATCATTGTGCCCACATATTCCCTTATTTTGCTTACTAGGAAAGGTTTTTAGCATATTTGGAGGAAAATATAATTCAGGTACTATATAGCAGAGTGAAGATTGTTAGCCTCTTGACTCCAACTGAATTCTGTAATATCCATCCATAGTTCATAAGCACTTGCTACTATCACACCAATGACTGATGTTCCTAGCAAGGCCTCATTTTCTTGAATTAGCCAAAATGCCATTCTTCCTGACCTCACTCAAGGAGTGAACTCTAAGCAAGGAATACTATGAAGAGGCATAATCTCAAGTACCCTACAATTATAAGAATGAAGATAGTATTTTGAAGCACTGTTATTAGAAAAACTCCTTGTTATGCTCCTCTGTGAAGTGGATTGCTACTCTTTAATGAGATGCTGCAGAACAGTTGTTCTGAGTTACATTTAGTTATTTTTTTTTTGTGTGTGTGTGTTTTGGTAACTTTTTAATACAGTTATCTCTCTTCTTTTACATAAATTAAACTTTTACTAAGCCATATGCACACCAATCATACCCTCAAAAAATGATTTTTGTATTAAAGTGCTGGAAGATTGTTCACACTGTAACTATTAGTGTTGAAAATATAAGGACCTGCATTCAATATCCAGAACCCATTTTTTTGTTTGTTTTTTGTTTTTTTTTTATTCGATATAATTTATTTACATTTCAAATGATTTCCCCTTTTCTAGCCCCCCCACTCCCCGAAAGTCCCTTAAGTCCCCTTCTCTTTCCCTGTCCTCCCACCCACCCCTTCCCACTTCCCTGTTCTGGTTTTGCCGAATACTGTTTCACTGAGTCTTTCCAGAACCAGGGGCCAGTCCTCCTTTCTCCTTGTACCTCATTTGATGTGTGGATTATGTTTTGGGTATTCCAGTTTTCTAGGTTAATAACCACTTATTAGTGAGTGCATACCATGATTCACCTTTTGAGTCTGGGTTACCTCACTTAGTATGATGTTCTCTAGCTCCATCCATTTGCCTAAGAATTTCATGAATTCATTGTTTCTTAAGCAGTGTCATCCATTCAGGTTTTGTCAGTTAGATTAGTGCAAGGTAATACAGGTGCATAGTTCCTAGATGATTAGCCTCTGGAGCTGTGCTTTAATTCCATCTATTATCCTCTTAGCATCATTTGTGGACTTTCTTTCTTGAGAAATGTTTCTGTTTGGATAGAATGTCTCACATTGTTTCTTGTTCCCAGGTATTTTGAAATGTTACAGACCAAGATTGTGTCTTATCAAAACAACTCTGATATCTACATGGTTTCCAATCCTGACTCTACCATTGGATGATCTTAGGACTCTGAGAAATTTACTTAGAATTTCTGCACAGAAGTTTCTTCATCTGAAAAAGAAAAAAAAAAGGACATATTATTAACATTGATAGCTATGATTACATATATAATTTTTATAGAATGGCATTCCCAGTGGGCATAGTTAGTAAAGCAGACTACCCACCTCTTATCATTTCACTAGGTATAAATCCAAAATCTCTCATTTTTACAGCCTAAAAGAGATTGTCCAATTCATTCACAATCCTCAAGTTTTTAGGTTTTGGGAATAACTTAAGAAAATACACACACATGTACACACACATACACACACACACACACACACACACACACTTTTATTTTTCTGTGTTATTTATTGTGCCTAGGTCCTCAAAAGTTGTGTGCTTGTATAAACCATGGGAAGTTTGAGAGGAACCTGTAATTATTCAGCATTCTTTGCTCCTAAATCCCCAACAGCACACATTTAGTTTGTTTTCAGAGCTATTGTGCTTAATTAATATTTATGTAAGACTTAGTGAAATCATGAAAATTAACAGATATCCTAATCTAAACAGGTGGTGTATGTATCAACAATGGTGATAAAAACAGTACTGTGACAGTAGCACTTCTTTATAGCTGAGTCCTTTTCAAGTTGAGTTAGTAATCATGACTTTTACATTCATGTCCCAGTCTGGAAAGCACACAGTTGGGCCAATAAACTTGACTGTCAGTGTATTCTAAGATATTTGTGTGAAATATGAACCTTAGTTTATATTTCAAAAGCTAAAATATAACAATAGTGGCTACCTTAGTCACTTTCCATTTGATGGGATAAGATATCTTGACCAAGACAACTTATAGAAGAATTTATTGGAGAATTACAATTTCAGAGGATGAAACCACCATCATCATGCTGGGTAGCATAGAAGGAATCAGGTATGGCATGAAAGGAATACCTAAGATTTTATATCTTGACTTCCAAGCAGGAGGCATAGTGAAAAAAAAGTGTGTGTGTGTGTGTGTGTGTGTGTGTGTATGTTGTGTAGAAGTGTATGCGTGTATGCGTATGTGTGTGTGTTATCTAGGAGTGTGTGTGTGTGTGCATGGGGTATGGGTGTGTTGGTGTGTGTGTGTGTGTGTGTGTGTGTTGTGTGTGTGTGTGTGTGTGTGTGTGTGTGTGTGTGTGTGTGTGTGTGTGTGGTGTTAGGCAGGCTTTTGAAAACCTCAGAGCCTGTTCTTAGTGCCACAATTTCTCAACAGGGTCACATCTCAACAATGCCACATTTTCCAATTCTTTGCACATAGTTAAACAAACTGGGGACCAGCAATCAAATACATGATACTGTGGAGCCCATTCTTATTCAAAGCACCACAGTGGCATTGTCAGAAAATTGTTATAGTGCCTCACTGAAAAGCCCAGAAATCATATACACTTGACAGGCTGCCTTTCTGGCATGACTGAGGACACAGACTTCTTGTTTTAACATTCTAGCAGAAATGGTTCAGCTTTTTTATTAAAATTATAGTGCTTCCTGGGTCTCAGCCAATTGTGTACACATTACAGGAAACAGCAAGTAAAGCGGTGTAAAAGGGCTTTATACCAACAAACACCTCTAGCTCAATATCACTTATTCTGTGGTATATCATTGCTGGATCTCTACAGGGCATTTTGACAGATCTCATTCTTAGTCATATGACTCTCCCTGTATGTAAGAGAGTCTTAAGAATTCACCATTTTATTTTATTCAAGGCTCATTCTATTTCCCAATGTAAAATTAAATTTTCCTGAGAAAGAGAAAATGTTCACTAAATAAGTAAACATCAAATTTGAAATGAATTGTTAATTTAGAAGCTAATATGTTTTCATCAATATTTAGTGATTAAGTTTGTTTCCTATGTAATACTCTTCCCTGTCCTTTGAAATCAGTTTACAGTTTGTCATCATTTTTTTTTTTGGCTCAAGGTTACTGGTCATAACACTTTCTCTTTAAAGGACTAAAGGACAGTCTTATAAAAACACAGATGGAAATCAACTCATTCTTTCCTTCAGCTTCTAAATATTATACTGCTTGTCTCCTGCATACCAGATACTAATTCAGGTGTTGGGAATAAGAGTGAGCAAAGCAAAGTTAAAGTTGATCTGAGGCTCAAGTATTTGATGGGCAACAGAGATGATACCGCTGTAGCATAATTTAGACTGCAGTAAATAAAGCAATTAGAGACAGGAAAGTGTTGGATAATGTGGACTGATATTAATGCAAGGTGATGGGGTGAACATCTCTGTAGAGATAACTCACAATGCACATGCCTTCTAGGGAAAAGTATGCTTGAAAGGGCTTATCTTTCAGAGATATAGAAGGTCAACAAGGGCAAGGGAGCTGAACGTGATGGATGGAAAAATCAGATCTGTAGGAGATGAGACATCAGAGACAAGTTTAGGGTGAGAGGGGAGATGACACCAGAACTCCTCACAGTGAGCTACCACACTGTAATTGCCCAAGCTCAAGAAGAAAGCAAAGATGTCTGGTTTTACTTTTGCTGTTTATTTTTGTTTTCTCCAGTTATTCAGCTGTTGAATGGTTGACTGTTTCTGCATAGCTTACTTCATTAGGCCTAGAAAACAAAACAGGAATAGGAAATGTTTTCCTATTCTGAGCTTGAACTATTTACTCTCTAGAGATTTTCTCTGAGCTCAGAAAGTTTGAAAATCCTCAACTTTGAGCCTCTGTATTCCAGGAACCTTCATTTGCTCGTTAAATGTACTCCCTTCTATGTAATAAAGTATTTTTATACAAAAATGGTGATAACTGTAGCTGAACTGTTATATTTGTCTTCCTTCAAGACTTCTCTTTGCATTCATTCTCAAGCCCTAACATATCATCATATCATCCTGAAGGATTCTATGGTGTGTGTGTGTGTGTGTGTGTTGCATAACTGCATGTATATTTCTGTCTAGCATGCCTTTCCTCCCTTCCCTCACAAAATGCTATCATTCCTTTATGGTGTCTCCTTCATAAAGGTCTCCCTAGCTTTTTATCAAAAAGTTAATTACTTCCGTCCACATTCAGCTCTATACTTCTGTCATCTCTGGCATCGCTGTGTATTGTTAGGATTTTATGCTCCCACTCTTATTTCCCACTAGAATAGAAGGTCCTTAGCTGTCAAATGCAAAGCTTATTTTTTCTTGAAACTCTGATACCTAGCAAAGGACCTTGCTCACAATCAGTTAGAAAATACTTTGTTTTCGATGAAAGAAAAAATCCACCATTAGGCTAATGTTCACAGCATGAAGTAAATAGAATATGCATATAAATTGTGTTTTGATTGTGTAATCTTTCCAAAAATCATTATTTGAGGGGACACATTGTATTTATCAGAAGTGATTATTAAATATATGTTTACATGGACTTAGTATTTAGCATTCTCCATACTTTATGCATTTTAAAGTATTTCACAAAGAATCTCACATTCCTGTGCCATTTTTATTTGAAAATACTTATATTTTATATATTCTCTAATTGACAGTAGACTAGACTACCATAAAACATCTAGCTTTAGCAAATTTTAAACCTTAGACTATCATAAATTTATAAATAAATATATACATTCATTAAACCAAGAGATCATTATCATATTGTGGGCTTCTTAGGGTTACAGGATATAGCTTATTCATCTTTGCATCTCCTCTGCAGATTGCTAGCATCAGAATCTATATTACCTTCTCTGAAACCCTTAGAAAATATGGTGTTCTAGTAAATGATTACTGACCTTCAGAAACACCATACACACACACACACACACACACACACACACACACACACTCACATTTATACCCTCACACATACACATGCCAGTGGACAGGTGAAGCCATCTATTTCTCTTGTAAAGAACATTTGTGTCTAATGAAGCCATATGCTTATGCTGCTGAGCCATGATTATGTATCATCCACAGAATATTAAAACAGAAAAATCTTGATCTTGAGAAGCCAGTGTTTATAAAGAACATATTAGAGCACACTTCTAGATGTCTAAGGCAAATCTTCATAAAATACTAATTTTAAAAACAAAATGACTGAACATTTTTACTGAAAAGCATGAGAGAAGAAAAGAAAAACTAACAGACAACAAACAAAATCCACAGCTTTTCATTTCAAGGCTCTCTCTTCACTGTATAATGGCACATTTGGTAGTAAGACTCCATTTTAAAAAAATAGTAAACAGAAAAGCAGTTATGACTTGTAGCATACCTAAATTTGGAAGTGATTCTGGGCTGGTTCATTCGCTCCTGTGTAGATTCTCAATAATATCTCAGTGGTCTTTTCTCCTCTTACTGAAAAAAAAATAGCTTTTCATCTGGAACATAGTTTAACATTTCTTTATTTTACCTACTTTGATAGTATTTTATATTTATATTTAACAGGTTTTTATTTGCTTAGTTCCTTCATATGGCATAAGTATATTTAAGTTTAATGTGTTTTTCAAATATATGCATCTTCTAGATCTTCCTTTACTTCTGAAAGTTTCATGACATTATGAGGGAAAAGCTAGAAACATCCTAGGAAACTTCTGAAGAAAAAAACATAGACTGATGTGGAATCATAGGAGATTTAAGTTTCCACAAAACTCACTTGTGATTTCCACATTACCCACCTCTGGTTGCTGTTCTTGGTTCTCAACTTGAGTACATCTGAATTTAACTAAAACCTGAAGCTGCTGGGCACACTTTTGAGGGATTTTTAGTTGGATCATTTGAGGAAGGAGACTTACCTGAAGTTGAGATCATGTGAGGTCTTAAAACAAATTCCCATCTGGAGCACACCGTCTCATAGCAGCTTATGTAAGTGACTAGGGAGAAAGAAGCAGTGTGCTCTGTACCTGTTCGTCATCAGTCTCTCTGGAAAGTTCATTCCTTCATTGGTATTAGAGCTTCTTCATCAGGTGTATACTGAAAAGTAGCTGAGACTTCTAGCTTTTTGGCCTGAACAAGTAGTAGATTCTTTAATTATCTATTGATAGACATTCATTGTTGGACTAGTTGGACAGCCTAAAATTCACTTGAGGAAAATGTGTGTGTGTGTGTGTGCATGTGTATATTCAGTCTATCAATTTTGATATTCTGGAGAACTATAACTAATACACTACCAGTGTTAAGAAGCATAGCTAGGTAGGTGAAGGAGTTATGAAGGCAGAATTTCTTCACAGTCATCACTAAGCCTGGTGCTTCCTTTCTTTATGAGGTCAGAGGAAGAGATCATACCCCTCCTTTGGTCTAGTTCCCCTCCATGGACCCAGTACATTTCATAACTTAATGGCCTGGTATCCTTTGTACACTTAAGAATACTTCACTTATCAATTTGTACTGCCTAGGTAGTATTGGATAAGGTACTGTTTTTGAATCCATCTAGGCATAAAATCATCACCTGTCTTCTGAATGGAATCAGAATATGATTATAAAAGGACTCTCTAAGAGCAAGACATAGTCTCAAAGATAATCACTGCTTTAAACAATATGGAGTAACTCAAAGTCGTTCCTGTTCTCTCACCATGATTTGATCGCAATCTAACAAAGGACTTAACAGCTGTTGTCCTTTTCACTCTGCCCTTAAATAAGTGTCTAATATCTTCTCTTGATTGTTTTTAGAAGACAAAACTATCAAAGAATTTTGTTATGTTTGCCTTGGGCTATTGAAACCTCATAAAGAATGGTTTTATTTATGAGATTAAGAAAACATTAATAAAAGGTGAAGGTACATGTAATTCATTCTTGTGACTTCTGTGTGTGGTATTTCAATTTCTCGTACTATAACTTTTTATATTCCTTATATAGCAAATAAAAGCAAGAGAGAGACAGACAAACAGACAGACAGAGAGACATCAGACAGGCAGAGACAGAGACAGACAGAGAACAGCAAGGGAGAGAGATGGAGAGAGAGAGAGAGAGAGAGAGAGAGAGAGAGAGAGAGAGAGAACTAACAACAACAGCAACAACAAACAATCTTTCAGTGCTTCTTCAGAATAAAAGAAAATTTCTAAAGAAGTGGCTGAATATAATTTTCTTTCATTGGCAACATAAGCCCCAAGAAGGCTTAAGCTAAATAGAAGTTTGCTTTGGATAGTTAAAGAAAGTATAAGAATTAGGGCTTGTCTATGCAGACTCAAATGGAATAAAAGCAGCTGATGGAAATTTTCAGTGAGATTCAATTGTATTCTTTGTATGAGAAAAGTTAGGATTGATTATGGATGGAGTAGTTACATGAAAGTATGGATTTTGGCACTCATGCACATCAGAGGGATTTAAGCATCTATGACTGGTATATATCAAAATGAAAATATTGCAGTAAGGAGGAAAGTTATTTTTATTGAAAATTTTTGCAGTAAGAGACAGAAGTCACCATGAAAGATAAAATTTCTTTCACAGAAGAAGCAAGAGGAGAGACTGTCTAAAGGTTTGGGTGAGCTTATGAAAAATTCATCGCAAACATTTGAGGATGACTTTGTATTCCAAGGCATCCTTCTTCTACCTTGAAGATAGCTAGCTTAATGACATATTGAAGGCCACTTGAGGGAAGATCAGTTCCCACTGTCACAAAGAAAAGGAATATGGGGGTTTCTACTTGGTAGGTTACAATTCAGAGGAGGCTCCCAGGTCTTTTGAAAACATTATGAAATTGGCAAGAGGCTTTGGAAAAGTTCTACATGCCAGAAGAGCAGATGAAGCATTTATAATTAAAGAGTTTCTAAAATAAATGTTTTAAGTAAAGAAAATTTAGGGTGCCAAAAATCAGAGGCTTACCTAAGTTGTAGCCAAGCTGAGAGACAGGAGAATATCAATGCTAGATGACAAACTCACAGTGCACTCTAGAAGCCATATGTGAAAGGTTTGGTGAGAAAGAATATCTGTTTGGTACTTGCTGAAATTTAACTTTTTTTAAAAGAAAGATTACAATCTAATCAAGTAGGAATTTAATTAGAATTAAAGTACATATTTAAAATAGAGAGGCAAGTAGTTCACTGAGAATTCTACTCACTTTGTTGAGTGACATCCTGACAGCACTTACACAAGTTATGGAATGCCAGCACAGTCAGTGATAAAACTTCATCTGAATTATAATCCAGCTTGAGCAGCACTCCATTTCTCAGTGAAATACTCACTCATTATTTTTCCCCTTCATGGGTGGCTTTTCTTTAATGGCCCTAGTAGCTTCCCCCTCTTCTGGTTTTAGATTTTAAGGATTCAAGTTTCCTCTCTTTGCAGTTCTATTAATCAAAAATAGGTAAAATATCTGAAAATTTCACTGATAAATGTAACTTTGTATCCCTAATAGCAAACTGTCACATGGGGAAATCCAAGCACTATTGAACTAATTCAACTCAGTAAAAATTATCTCCCTTTCACCTATGCCAGAATGGAAGAAGAGAGAATGACTATCAACAAAATTTGTCTTACACTGTTAAGAGTCTCCTTGGTAAGAGCATTAATAGAATGTTTATTCCATTCTTAAAAGGTTTTTCAAATATTGTCTGGCATTTTCATTTGTACCAAACAGTTTGGTTCTTTATTGTATAATAATACTATTAGGCTTGCCAGTACTAAACTCACAACATATTCACACCATTTCCACTAGATGAAATTGAACATGGGTAAACTCCAGTCTTTTGAGAGAGCCACAAATAGCAATGCCTTGTTGCAAAGAGATGACAGAATTTGCCAATAGAGTCTATATATGGCTTGCTAATCCAGTTGGGAAATTTCAGATATTATAGTGGCTGAGATTTTCTTAGAGCATTCACTGAGCAATATGTATGTATGAATGGTATAATTTCTTAGAATGACTTGTAAATAAGGATGGAAAAATAATTTAGATTTTTGTATGGTAAATGCAAATTATGCTATAGAAATTTGTCTTTCTTAAGGACATATACTCAGGTCAGCTCCCATGTTCTGCCCCAGGGGCTTCTAGGTTCCAGAAGTGTTCTAGAAAAGCCATAAATCTCCCTATTTATTTGCATATGAAATGACCAGGCTCTGCCTATTGCCTTTTGTGGCTTTGTTTCCTTGCTCCAGCAACATATCCCTGCAGGCTAGCTTTAGATTACACCAGTACAGACTCCATCAGTGGAATTAAGAATTGACCATAATGCAAGACCTGGAGTCATTTACAAAAAGCTCTTGTCCATTGGGAGTTTGAAGTGGTCTCTTCCCTCTTGGGAAATTGGAGCTCCGAAAGTTTTAAAATTTTTTTGTGCTTATTTTCTGCCCAGTCAAACACATCTATATTGAATATAGGGAAACAATTCCCATGAGGCTATGTGAGCTACATATTGTAGGAAAATTTGCTGGGTGCAGGAAGAGAATCATAATTCAGAATCCTTCTTTGTGCCTATCTTTGCCTCTAACTGATGCCATTTCTTGGTGATTGAGTGATGCTTTCATGGCTGGGGAATGAGACACTGATGTGAGCAGAGATATACTTGTGAATTAGCTATTCTTTACACAAACTACATCCTTAGGAGAACTTCTCTAAGTCAGCCCACTCTGGAGACCCTTCTATTGTAATCAAGCTGAGGCTGTCTGAGAGAGAAGCTGATCAGGTGCTTCCCTGATTGACCACCTCCCTCAAATTGTTTCCAGCGTAAGCTCATATACTGATTACCTCAAAGGATCAAATGAAAGACAAATAGTTCTACGTGTAAGAGCTCATATTGTTATCAGAAATCTTTCTAATTCACATGTAACTGCCCGCAGCCACAGCGAACAGAGTACCTGGAAGGGAAGCTGGGGATATATGGGGAGGAGGTGAAAAAGAATGAAGACTAAGACAACACAAGCTGTTCAAAGACTCGTAGTTTAATGGGGGAACCCAGTGTTTTAAGGTTTCAGCCAAGACCCTCCCCCCAAATTCCAGGATGTGTTCCAGGAAACTAGTCTGGCTGTCGTTGGGCATTGGCTCTGCCAGTCAGGCAGATGGGCATGTTACTTGCTTAATTTAGTAACTCATAGACCTGGAGGAACAACAAACTTCACCTTCACTCTGAGTGCTCCACCCTAGGTGGAGCAGGATCCTGGCTAGTACAGGAATCTCCACTCAATAAAGGCTGGGAGAGGAACTTCACCTTGGTCACTGTCAAGTCTGTACTGGTGTAATCTAAAGCTAGCCTGCAGGGATATGCACTGTCATGTCAGGTGGCATGACATCCCAATATGGCTCTCTACTTCTCTTCCCTTTTTATTTGTTTTAAGATGAGGAGGTAGCATACAAGTGGATAGTCATCCATCAAAGGACGATGGACATTAGCCATAGAGGGGAGTATTGACTTGATCCTCTTAGATACTTTATGCTGTCTTTTTTTGGAGAAGAGGACTTAGGCATCCTTGTTATTATTTTAAGGAATGCCTGTAAACACCAACCTTTATGCAATCAGGTTTACTTCACAGGGGACCCAGAGACAAAAACAAACAAACAAACAAAACCATGGTCCTCCCCCTGCAGTACTTTGCCTTGCACTTCTCACTGGAGCCCATGTCAGCTTGTAAGCAGACACACATAGGGAATCCAGAGACAAAAACATGGTCCTTGCCCTGCAGTGCTTTGCCTTGCACCTCTCACTGGTACCCATGTTGGCTTGCAAGCAGACACACATAGATCTGAGTGCTATGTGGCTCCTAAAAGGAGATCCACTTGTATAAGTTTTTATGCCAGGGGGTCTGCAAGTTTCTTTTAACCTTTATGTCAGTTTTCAATCCAGGAGAGCCTGGGTGAAGACAGCCAGTCTGCTTAATAAACAAGGTCAAGAGTTAGAATCAGAACAGGATTAACTTGTGTGTGGATGTCCCTAGGTATCCAATTCAGTTACAAATTGCAACTTTCAGACATAAAGCCTGGCTTCCCAGTGTGTGTGGGGAGTGGCTTTGGGAATCTACATTCACACATCAGATTTTTAACTAATATTCTCTGCTTATTCATCTTCATCTTCATCTGAACTGCTACTGTAGTTAAAGGTAAGGGATAGTTGAAATGATATGATGTCCTTTGAACCATGTGAAGTTGCTTTTCCTGTCTGTCAACCTCTTCTCCCACGTATTGCTCTTACCTCTAGTCAATTTTGCTTATCAGTTATGATCAAGCACCTATATTAAAAAGCATTACTTATAAGCAATACTATAGAATATATTTTTGTCTATCCCTCATGACTAATACATAATGCAGGTATCATTCACAGCAGGCATTCAAACACTTTATTTTGATTTGACTCATATCTGCATGTCCATGAGCATCTTGTGGGCATTACTAACTCTTTTTAAGAGAGGATAACAGAGCACGGATAGAACCCTTGAATAAGAAACCTACTTCTTTGTTCAGGAGAGGAAACAAAATCCTCCATTTCTCTGCAAGATAAAATGAGAGGTCATCTGCTCTTCAGATGGATGGAAAGGTTTTCTTCCTTTAATGGCTACGTGTGTCTATTAAAATAATGCAGTACTTCTCCATCTTTTCCTCCTCTTCTTTATGAATAAATATGTAAATCAGAGATAGAATGAGGAGAACTGAAGAAAGAAGAAGAAACTTCATTCAATAGTATTTTGAAATAACTGTTATGAAACTTACTACAAAATATGATAAGAATTTCCATATACCATGTTAAAAGTTCCAGGCTGCGTCTAGGTATATTCCAGCATAATGATTCTGCCTTTAGAGTCCATGGGTGGAGTTGAATCAGGATCAATTTATAGACCTTTCTCTCTCTCCCTCCCTACCAATTTTCTTCCCCCTCCTCATTTTCCTCTTTATTTTTTCACATACATGTACACCTGAGCTTGCATCACATACATCTATGTGCATGCCCACCCAATTCCTACTCAGGTGCTTAGTGTGAAAGTGTCGTTGCCTGGTTATGTCACAGCAGCAACCATTTTTGAGTGATAAGAGATGAAAACATGGTGAAAGAGGCAATGAAAAAAACAAAAACCAACCCTCAGATATGAAGATTCTAGGAATTGTATGCTATTAATTCAAGCTTATCCTTTTATGGAAAACTGTTTCCAAACAGAACTTTAAGCTTTATGTCAAGAGTCCCAAAAAAGACAAATTAACAATATAAAGTATATGAAATTTATGATTAAAGTAATGTTGTACAGGACATGAGAATCTTTAGAAATTCAGATTAAAGGCCAAGATGATAAATTTTGGTGAATGTTTGGCATTGGTCTTTAATAACATGACTGTGATATGACAAAAGGATAAGTCCTAGTGGTAAAAACGGGGTGGGCGAAAATTAAGTACTTATTGCTTGGACTGTTTTATCTTCTCCTTGCAACTGTCTTTTCCCCAAGTATTTCAAAAGTTACCTGTTACAGGAGATAGAGAACATGAGAAAATAGTCTTTTGCATCTTTTCTTGGGCTGTGTATTGGTTACCATGCTCTGTGATTGAACAACATTATGCTAGAGGTATTGATTGATACAATAATATTAGACCTACATATAATCTTCAGCAAGAGTTGGTACTGAGTTTATGTCGAGGTACTAATATTATTAGTTGCATGACCTTGATTCAAAAACTCTTCAAATTTAGTTCCTATTTCCAAAATAATATTAGTTTATATGGCCTTTAAAAGGTTAAAACCAGAGAATAACTCTAGGTTTACATAGAATCTAAAAGGCTGGCTCTCATATTTTATACTATCTTATACTTTCTAATGAAAAATTCTCAGAATGAAAATTATTTGTGAAAAAAGCAGATTAGAAAACTCATCATATGGTCTGGCTGTCTTAAAGGGATCTTTCGTAAGTTCTAAAGGCTCAGTATCTTTCTAAGATAAACATCACTCTTCTCTTACTAGATATATTATTCATTTCCCTGGATTTGTAAAACAATTAAACTATGTTAAATTAAGGAAGAAAGAGAAAACCCTTTAAATGAAATGTTTTGAAGCATTTCTCATCTCAAAACATAGTAATTAAGTTCTTCTTTTCTTTTTTGTCTGAGACAGAGTTTCTCTGTGTCACCCTGGCTGTTCGGGAGCTCACTTTGTAGACCAGGCTGGCCTCGAACTCAGAAATCCACCTGCTTCAGCCTCCCAAGTGCTGGTATTAAAGGCGTGCACCACCACCGCCTGGCAGTTATTAAGTTTTTCTTTTCTTTCTTATTTATACACACATATGTTCTTTTTTTTTATTCGATATATTTTTTATTTACATTTCAAATGATTTCCCCTTTTCTGGCCCCCCACTCCCCGAAAGTCACATAAGCCCCCTTCCCTCCTCCTGTTCTCCCATCTACACCTTCCCACTTCCCTGTTGTGGTTTTGCCCTATACTGCTACACTGAGTCTTTCCAGAACCAGGGGCCACTCCTCCGTTCTTCTTGTACCTCATTTGATGTGTCGATTAGGTTTTGGGTATTCCAATTTTCTAGGCTAATATCCACTTATTAGTGAATGCATACCATGATTGATCTTTTTTTTAAATTTTTTTAAAAATTTTATTCGATATATTTTTATTTACATTTCAAATGATTTCCCCTTTTCTGGTCCCCCACTCCCTGAAAATCACATAAGCCCCCTTCCCTCCCTCTGTTCTGCCACCCATCCTTTCCCACTTCCCTGTTCTGGTTTTGTCTTATACTGCTACACTGAGTCTTTCCAGAACCAGGGGTCACTCCTCCGTTCTTCTTGTACCTCATTCGATGTGTGGATTAAGTTTCGGGTATTCCAGTTTTCTAGGTTAATATCCACTTATTAGTGAGTGCATACCATGATTGATCTTTTGAGACTGGGTTACCTCACTTAGGATGATGTTCTCCAGCACAATCCATTTGCCTAAGAATTTTATGAATTCATTGTTTCTAATGGCTGAATAGTACTCCATTGTGTATATATACCACATTTTTTGCATCCATTCTTCTGTTGAGGGATACCTGGGTTCTTTCCAGCTTCTGGCTATTGTAAATAGGGCTGCTATGAACATAGTGGAGTACATAGCCTTATTACATGCTGGGGAATCCTCTGGGTTTATGCCCAGGAGTGGTATAGCAAGACCCTCCAGAAGTGACATGCCCAGTTTTCTGAGGAACCGCCAGACTGATTTCCGGAGTGGTTGTAACAGTTTGCAACCCCACCAGCAGTGGAGAAGTGTTCCTCTTTCTCCACATCCTCGCCAACACCTGCTGTCTCCGGAATTTTTAATCTTAGCCATTCTAACTGGTATGAGGTGAAATCTCAGGGTTGTTTTGATTTGCATTTCTCTAATAACTAATGATGTTGAGCATTTTTTAAGATGCTTCTCAGCCATCCGAAGTTTTTCAGGTGAAAGTTCTTTGTTTAGCTCTGCACCCCATTTTTAATAGGGTTATTTGGTTGTCTGGGGTCTAACTTCTTGAGTTCTTTGTATATATTGGATATTAGCCCTCTATCTGATGTAGGATTGGTGAAGATCTTTTCCCAATTTGTTGGTTGCCGATTTGTCCTTTTGATGGTGCCCTTTGCCTTACAGAAACTTTGTAATTTTATGAGGTCCCATTTGTCAATTCTTGATCTTAGAGCATATGCTATTGGTGTTCTGTTGAGGAACTTTCCCCCTGTACTGATGTCTCAAGGGTCTTCCCCAGTTTCTTTTCTATTAGCTGCAGAGGCTCTGGCTTTATGTGGAGGTCCTTGATCCATTTGGAGTTGAGCTTAGTACAAGGAGATAAGGATGGATCAATTCACATCCTTCTGCATGCTCACCTCCAGTTGAACCAGCACCATTTATTGAAAAGGCTCTCTTTTTTCCATTGGAAGTTTTCAGCTCCTTTTTCGAGAATCAAGTGGCCATAGGTGTGTGGATTCATTTCTGGATCTTCAATCCTGTTCCATTGATCTCCCTGCCTGTCACTGTACCAATACCATGCAGTTTTTAACACTATTGCTCTGTAGTATTGCTTGAGGTCAGGAATACTGATTCCCCCAGAATTTCTTTTCTTGTTGAGAATAATTTTAGCTATCCTGTTTTTTTTGTTTGTTTGTTTGTTTGTTTTTTTGTTTTTTTGTTTTTTTTTTTTGTTATTCCAGATAAATTTGAGAACTGCTCTTTCTAACTCAATGAAGTACTGAGTTGGGATTTTGATGGGTATTGCATTGAATCTGTATATTGCTTTTGGCAAAATGGCCATTTTAACTACATTAATCCTGCCGATCCATGGGAGATTTTTCCATTTTTTGAGGTCTTCTTCCATTTCCTTTTTCAGAGTCTTGAAGTTCTTGTCATACAGATCTTTCACATGTTTGGTAAGAGTCACCTCAAGGTACTTTATACTGTTTGTGGCTATTGTGAAAGGTGTCATTTCCCTAATTTCTTTCTCAGTCTGCATATCCTTTGAGTATAGAAAGGCTACTGATTTGCTTGAGTTGATTTTATAACCTGCCACTTTGCTGGAGCTGTTTATCAGCTGTAGGAGTTCTCTAGTGGAACTTTTTTGGGTCACTTAGTTAGACTATCATATCATCTGCAAATAATGATAGTTTGAATTCTTCCTTCCAATTTGTATTCCTTTGACCTCCTTATGTTGTCTAATTGCCCGAGCTAGTACCTCAAGTACAATATTGAAAAGATAAGGAGAAAGGGGGCAGCCTTGTCTAGTCCCTGATTTTAGTGGAATTGCTTCAAATTTCTCTCCATTTGGTTTGATGTTGGCTACCGGTTTGCTGTATATTGCTTTTACTATGTTTAGATATGGGCCTTGAATTCCTGTTCTCTCCAAGACTTTAAGCATGAAAGGATGCTGAATTTTGTCGAATGCTTTTGCAGCATCCAATGAAATGATCAGGTGGTTTTTTTCTTATAAAAACGATCATCCACCATGATCAAGTAGGCTTTATCCCAGGGATGCAGGGTTGGTTCAATATATGGAAATCCATCAATGCAATCCACTACAGTAATTAAGTTTTTCAATCAGTGTGAAAAATATTATTCTTAATAATGTTCTGCTGAGCCTGAATTAGTTGGAGCCAACTTTCCTCAACACTCAAAGAAAAATAATGCTTTGTCCCTTACCTTATCTCTCTTCTTATATTTCTGTGCTCATAAGCCAGCCATATTCCTATCTGAAATCTCTGTACTCTTTTTTTACTTCAACTTATATAATTCCCTCCATCTCCTGGGCACCATCTCTCAAGAAGAAAACTCTGATTGCTCTATGATTTTGTATTTCCTGCTCTAGGACTATGCTTGTGTCTGAATTTGTGCCATATTTCTGAGAACCCTATTAAGTCCATTTTGACTCTTTTCCCAAGGCAGCAACCAGGATCCATTTAGAAACCTTGCTGAATAAGCAGATGGGGAGAATGTAAATACATGTAGAATTATTCCATATCTCAGACCCTAAATGGCCTACAGATATTCATGGGTGCCCATGCTAAATAAGAGCTGGCATTAATCTTAGTCTAAAATTGGAATTTTAAACTAAATCTTATCTCAACTGTAAAATTAGCTACCTTTAACCCTCTCAAAGGCAAACATGAATAAATGCAAAATTTTATTACATGTTATAGTGCATCTTGATATGCAGATTGGGGCGTCTTTTTCTTTGGTAGGGTATTTGCGAAGACTATCTCTTAAGGATTCTTAATGAAGTAAACAAAGTAATTGAATACTTGAACTAAGAGATGCAGTAATTCAGATACGAAGAGGAGTTTTGGTAGATCTGTGCTGTAAGTGGATTTCTATAGATTCATAAGATGGACTCATACTTCTCCCTTCTCCTGTACCCATGCATATAGTACACATCTGTTCTGTATGCATCAATGGATCTCTCAGCATTTATTTCTCAAGTGTGAAAAGTGTTACAGAATTTAGTGACAAATGAGTGCAAAAATTGGATTATACTATACTATTTTCTCATTCCCTTCCTCTTTCTCATTCTCTCTCTCTCTCTCTCTCTCTCTCTCTCTCTCTCTCTCTCTCTCTCTCTCTCTCTCTCTCTCCTTCTTTCTATCCCCTCTCCCTCTCCCCTCTCTTCTTCTCCCTCGCCCCCTTCTCCACCCTCTGCATGTGTGTGTGTGTGTGTGTGTGTGAGAGAGAGAGAGAGAGAGAGAGAGAGAGAGGGAGAGAGAGAGAGAGAGGGAGGGAGGGAGGAGGAGAGGGAAAGGGAGAGATTCTTTTTTTACTGGATATCAAGGCAATCTTTTAAAAGTATTTCACTTACAATATGACATAGCCATATGCAGATATGGCTTTCATCTTATAGTTTAGAATCATATGCCAATCCATAAACTTCCTTTAACTTTGAATGGATTGATAGATTTGTATAACTCAATGGAATTTTAGAACAAAAGTAATTAATAACTTTGATGAAAATGCTAAGAGTGGCAAATGGGTTTCATCATGAATGTCAATTCTGTCTGATAAAAATGCCATGATCTGAGCTACTCTAAGGAAGATTTTCACCTGTATCTGGCTCACCACGAAAGAATGTCACACTCAATTATTGGCTTTGATGTGACAGGAATAGGGATTTTGGGGATTCTGCAAATGATTTCATATAGCTTATTAAGAGCAGGAAGCGCTGAAGGGTGGAGAATCGCTATGAGCAATGTGTTTAGAATGTAAGTAACAGTGCATTTGAAAGAGGCACATTTATTTAAAAAGATGAGTACAGTTTTAGATGTGGGAGGGAACTAGTAAGATAGGTTGTTGTAGAAGTTATGTGAGCTGGAGCCTCTTTCCTCTATGTGTTCTTCCTGGGAGGTAATCTGGAACTCTTTGTAGTAACTGAGGTTCAAATCTGAGTTGCCAACATTTTAGCACCATGTTCTCACTGAGTTGTTTCCTCATCTACACAATTAAACACTGGGTTGGTTGCCCTGTGTGTAGGAGGTGCTCATAATCCTGGGTGCACATGGATCATATTCAGCAGTAGTAGCTGCTGCTGTGTTTTATTCTAACAGCAACCAAAATGAGTGAATTCTGAGCAGAATGAAAGCTCTTTTGAATCAGTAAACACTGTTAGCTTCCTTTGATGCTAGCCTCCCCCTTGTGAAGCCCGGAGAGCCACAGGGCAGGGAAGCAGGTTGGATGTGGCTTTTGAAAATGCTTTGGAGAAAGCTAATGGGAAATACTGTGCAGTTTTAGTTTTCTGGTAGTCATTCTCCCTCCTCTTACTGTATTAGAGCTGTGTTCTCTGATTAAAGTCAGCTCTTTAATTCTTTGCTTATTCAAGGAGTTCTTACATTGAAAACTGTGTTTCCCAGGCAAAATCTTTTCATGTTTGAATGACTTCATTAGAATTCACCTCCCCCAGCCCCACTCTTCAGGAATTGTCTATTAAAATTCTTGTTCGAACATATCTAATTGAGAAGGTGACATTTCAGGTTCATGTCCTAATTGACAAAACCAATAATTAAAGGCATCTGTGTCAAATCAAAACATATCTAGAATTCATTAGTGCCTCTGTGTGCCAGGGGAGCCATGTGACACATTGGGATTGGCAATGGCATAAGGGCGTGATGTGTCCTTTGGTCTATGGACCCCCAAACCTGGCAGCCATTCAGCAGCTTATTGAGGGACATCTAAATCTAAAAATCAATACAGACTTTTTATTATGACACACCTGAAACTGGCACTCCAGTGTCTGATGACTTTAGCTTTCACTTGTCTTGTCTCTAAAGTCCCAGTTTGTCAGGTTTTTATGATTGCCTCTTCTTAGCCTTTCTCACAGGATTTTGTGCTCACAAAAATCCTGGCTGTTTTTGTTTCGAAGAAGACAGGTGAGCCTTTGGCTTGACTTCATGGTTTATGAAAGTGAAGGTTCCATTTATAATAGCCTGCTCTTTAGAAATGTCACTGTTACACACAATTTTCTTTGCAAAGTCTGTACTGGGGTAAGTGTCAGCAGTTCCCATGCAGAACAATGGCTAGCTATCACAAAGGACAATGTTAACATCTTGGTGCATTTTAAACTGTATGTCTTAATTTTAAAAGTTAACCTTTGATGGCTTTGTTTTGCCATCATGTGTTGCTTTTTGTTTTGCTTTTGTTTTTGTTTGCTTTTTTTTTTTGTATGTACTCAAAATCCTGCCTCATTTTGAGTGGGAAGTCTGAAATTGTTTAACTATCACTCAGAGGTGCTGAGTAAAGCTGAAATCTGAACAGCATATTCCTGTTTTTTTTTCCTGTTGAAATTTGGCTTTTGAGATAGCTTCTGTAGCTGATATTTGAATCTACCTCATATAAAGTAGCTACTTGTGAAGTTCACTGCTAATTATTTTCCTACATCTTTCACTGGTTTTCACAGAAAGGTTTGAAAGGATACTGTGCTATTTCTTACAATTGACAGAACTGCAACACAGTGGGATAAGTAACTTGCCAAACTGAATAGGAATTTGAACACAAGGCTCTAGAATTGTAAAAGCTATGCCAATGTATTATGTTTTTTTGTGCTTGGGAGTCTATACATTAGTAGGCTACTAATCAGGATTTTAGAAGCTGTATAAGAAAAGATGTATGGAGAAAGAACTTAATAAAAAGATGTTTCAGGACCTCACAGATTAAAAGGAAGTAACAACTGGATACTTCTTTTAATCTTTCGGAGATCACTAGAGAAAATGAAAAAAAATAGGGTCATGAAGTCAAGTTACATTTTCAGGTATGTGACCCAATTTTAGACCTGGAGCAGGTTCATAAAAGGCCCAGATCCAAAAAGGAAACCGCAGACAGCCTGCCTTTCTTGACACTCAGTCACATCTGCCCATTGCAAAATAAATTTGCCTTGATGCAAGAGCATTTAAGAAATTGAATGAAAGCCTTCATGACTGATGCACTACAATTAGTGCTGAAATGTGCTCCCTGGGGAACCAATCAACTGACTATCAAAGACTTACACCAGTACTCACACAAACAGCTTCCATGCCAACCATGTTTGCATCCTTTCCATTTCTTGCAATCAGAGTTCATTTTGAAGCTTCTTTCCAGGAATCAGGACCACAGTTTGCACATGAAGCTGGAGGTAGATGTGTTTTCCTCCCTTTTTTGTTGGTGATTTGAACATGAGAAATAAGTCTTGCCTCCTTTATCACCAGGTTTGAACAGATCTAACCATGCTTTGGTAGAAAGATTCTTTCTTGCCATTGCTTTAATTTGTATTCTTTGAAAGCATAAGATGATCCAGATATATGTATCCTCAAATAGAACTCTTCCAGGTAGTGAAATGATGCAGATTTAGTACACTAAGATATATGTACACCAAAGCAAAAACACAACATAGCAACAACAAAAATCTTACTATTACTCTTTATACTGTTATTAGTATGTGTTCTCCGGATATATATCCCAATTTTTAAAGAAAGATCTCACTACTTCAAACCAAATATATTATTTCATGAATAATATGTTTTTTATTCGAATGTATAAGAGAAGTTTGTTGCCATATGGAGAAAACTATTGAATAAATCTTCTGGAAGCATAAATTTAGAAATATTACTGAGGATCTAAGGAAACTCCATATCTCAATCTGTTCTTCCTCATTAAGGTCTTCTCATGCAGAATAGAATTTGAGGTTTTGTTGGGAAAATGGTATACAACTTGTTTTCTGGTAAGTCATACATCTTTACTGTATGACATTGATCAAATGGGCTCCTCAGGGCTTTCGACTGTATCTTTTCCTCTATTTGTTCAGTATCGCTCACTTCAAGATGTTACTGAATTACTTATTTGAGGTTGAACGACAGCTATCCCTTCCATCTAAGTACCCCAAGGAAAGCTACCTGAGTGCCACAGTTTCCTGATTCTACCCTCCCTTACTGGACTTGCCATCTCTTTTTTACTCCTATCTTTCTCTTCCATTCTCTGTACTTTTTCCTCTAAGATTTGATTTCCAGAGTAAGAGCTTGAGAGCTATATCTGTTCTCTACAGGGTACTTATTTTAAAAGTCACTCATCCATGACAGTCATTTGGTCTCCCCACTTCACACAGTGATGGTGGGACTGATGTCCAAGTAGAAAGTGTTGACATGCTATGAGGTGGGCAAAGCAAGCATGGAAGTTATCAAAACATCTATCTTACCAAAATCTCTGCTTTCTCTCCTTGTGTGTATCCAATACACAGTGGGTGTTTAATCTCTAGTCCTCTGCAGTATGAACATCTTTTGGTGTTAGGAACAGAGCAGCCCATTTTCAAGAGGAAAATCAGAGGCAGGCCTGTGGACTAGAAATGATGGGGAGCAGATATTGCATTTCCTTTATAGTTAGAGCTAAAGAGTTGAAACTGTCCTTTGCAGACTATCAGTCCAAACATTTAAAGTGAGAGAAAACTCAACAGAAATGCATGAGTTAAAATTTGTGTCTTAAGGGTATTGATTCTGTAGCTCAAAAAATATCTTCCTGAAAGGTATTTCACCTTGAAGTATTGCCATCTTCAGCTGAGAGTGCCTCTGCTGCTCTAGAGCATTGCTAAAGAGTTCAGATACAATTTTGCATTTGGCACAAAGCCACTCACCCAAAGCAAGAGAGAAGTCAGGAACCAGGTTTCTTAAGGCTTCCCTCAGCATTGCTGAGTGGTTGCATTTTATTTTACTTTTTTTCCCAGACAAAAAGATATGATCTGTTTTGAGCCTCAAGCATTCACTGCTTACTTTTGTTAGTTATCTTGCTTGGCAGAGGCCTGTTATGGTCTGACTGAAATGTGTCAAGAGCAGCAAATGCTGCAACCATCCCCACACACATCCCCAGCCTCTGGCACAGTCTTGCTACTCTCAAGCTATTGAGGGCATCCTATACAAAATGCTTCTTGACACTGAGCCCCAACCACACAAAATGATCAAGTGGAGAGGCGGAGGATGACTTAATTTGCTTCGAAGGGGAAGTTAAATCTATCCATCAGTAAGTTTCCTTCATTGAGCCTCAGTATGCAGAAATGAGAGAGACATGGAATTTCAAGCTACCTTCTACTGGCAGCAATGTGCATCAGTGGTGTCTACAATCTACTAAAATCTTGCATAAAGTTTGAGGACTATTTTATCACTCACAGAGGAAAGATATAGTTCATGGCTTTGGAAGAATAGAACATAAAGGTGATTCAGATATAATTCAGAAGTAATTCAAATGTGGGCATGATAAAATTCAAGCTACAACTGTGATATATGCATATATATCATATATATACATCATATATATATCATATATATCACAAAAGTTCAACATATATATATATACACACATTTTACACACACACACACAAACATATATATATATATGTTTATATATATATATGTATGTATATATCCATGGCTGTGGACGTCATATGGGCCTTTAGCCTCCTCTGGTAATGGTTGAGGGAGCTTGAGAAAGCCTTTTGTTATACATATAATATAAAGTCATTCAGATCCTGGTTGTGGGAACTATATATATCCATGTGGAACATATATATATATATATATATATATATATATATATATATATATATATATCTTAACAGCATCTAATTCATGAAAACTTAGTCTAGGAATAAGGGAAGGGTAATGAATATCTTAATGGCATCTAATTTTCATCTATCCAGTATTTGGGAGCAAGAAAGCTTAAATTTTAAAGTGACATTTAAATTTCTAGACATTCAGAAATAAACATAGAATCAACTAAACTTGTAATATAGAGTACATCTCTCCTATAATAATAAATCATAATTTTTGTCATTGATTATAGGTTGATCCATTTGTTTATTTGTTCAAACATTACACTAGTTCATTTCATAAGTTTTGGTGTAACACACATTATTGCCAGAACCCTTGGCTCATTTGTGAGATTATAATGGAAAACTCAAACAAACAATTCACTGCCTCATTTAAGATTTATTATTATAATAATAATAATAATAATTATTATTATTATTATTATTATATAATTTGAGTGAGAATTTCCTACATGACAGTATGCTTTCATCAAATCTACATACAGCCTTTCCTTTCTTTCCAACTCCTTCCACACCCAAACTACCATTTTTCTGTCTCAACTTCATGGATTTTTTTATAATTCACTGGGTCTGTTTTGTGCTTATACCATGTGCTCAAATGAGGGCATTTACTGAAACACAGATAGCCTGTCAAGGGGCTGCACCTGTAGAAAACTGACTTTTGTCTTCCACAGCCATCTGTTTCCCATATCACTTCAGCTAGAGGTGGGAATTTGGTCTGCTCCTCATCTATGGTGGAATTTTGTTTGGATTAATATTATTAGTGAAGTTTCTGTTGCTGGAAGTCAATGTTTGAAAGATCCATGTCATGACTGGAAAGAATGCTTCACAGAAGTTCTCTACTACCTCATTTTATATTCTTTTCCATTATGATCCCTGTACCTTCGGAGGCAGGGCATGTGATAAGGGTGTTCAATTTAGGCCTGGGGGTGTCATAGCCTCTTATTCTGTGCACTTTGATGGGTTGTGAGTCTCTTTATTAATTCTTCTTCAGCTGTTGCCATTCAAAATTTCTCTGATGGAAGATAAGAGCTAAACTAATCTATGGGGATAAAAATAAGCACATAAATTATCTACTTCATAAAATCGTGACTACAAAAAAGGCACCTGAAATATAAATATACAGAGAAGGACACCAATTGGTGGACCTGAAAGAGATGGTAGAAAAGCTTCTATGATGACAGAAAAGGACTGTGACATGATTGATGTAAGGGTACCCCTACAGGTATCAAGGCAGGAAGGTAAATTGCAAAGAGATGAGAATGAAAACTTGGTTCAGATTGATTCTATCCACCTGGCTCAAGACTTCAGAGAGTCTTATCTCAGGAATTTTATTCCCAACAGATTTAAACACAAAATAATCTGGGAGATGGGGAGAAGTTTTCTGATGTCATACTATCCCCTGTTGTGCGCAAGGAAGCATAATTACATGGAAACTCAACTCAGGATACATGTCATTTCTTCCAAGAAGATGGGTTCTAGAAGTAGGTTACCTGTACTATCTTAAGGTCCTAGGGATGGGTCTATCTTAGTCTTGGTCATACAGATAGTATTGACATCATATGGGCCTTTAGCCACCTCTGATAATGGTTGAGGGAGCTTGAGAAAGCCTTTTGTTATACATATAATATAAAGTCATTTAGATCCTGGTTGTGGGAACTTGAGAAACTCCAGGTTGCAAGGGTCATTTAGATTACTAGCCACCTCCTGTTCTGCTTGTAATGGCTTTGTATGGCTTGGCCCAACAGATAATATAGGTTTAATCATTTCAAATTCTAATGTTCTGGAAGAAAGAACAAGGTTGTTCATTTTTTATATTTGGTTTTTTTGTTTGTTTGTTTATTTTTTTCTTATATATTTCCCTTTGGAAAGAGAATCCTGAATGAGTAACATTATTGGTTTCTCTGGAAATCTGTGGGTGCAAAGACATCCCCATTGTGCTTTCAACTATAATAAGCTTTAGCAAGAAGTTGGTGAGAACAGTAGGGAGTGTTCTGGGCTCTGTGGTTTTGCTCAGAGATTGTGTGATTCTTATTCTTTTCTTTCCATAGTTTTCTCAGGACTAGACTAATCAGTTTGGTACTCATTACCTTGTAAGAATAGTCACCTAGCAAGATTTACCTCTCCGTGTACCTTGTTTGTCTGGGAAGCAGGAAAAATAGAATCTTTAAGCTCTGCACTGACAATGATATCAGTATGAAATGAAGCCTAGCTTGGCACTTTGTAGGAAAACCACACAAATCACTTTTCTTTCATACACTTCTCAAACTTGGTAGTTTGTAAAGTTTCTCTCTAACATTATAAGTCCATTTCAAAGTAGATTATAGTGAGAAACACTTCTGAGATGCTTCAGTTGATAGGTTCTACATATGGCAAAGGATGTTGTGGGAGGCGCAAGGAATATAAAGGTTTTTTTTTTTATCATTTAAACTCAGACTCCGATGACATCTACCTCTGATTTGAGTATTGCTTTGGACATGGGACATTGTGGCCTGAAATTCTTGTCTTTGTGTTTGGATAGGTAAGAAGATGAGGTAGCTCTGCTATACTTTGAGAGAGATCACGTTCAGGGACATCACATATAAGTAAATCCCTAACTTCATTTTTTGACTTAATTGATCATTTTCGTCCTCCAACAATTTCTATACTATTATCTCTTGCTGATTTCATTGGCAATTAATCAATGAGCAAACTGGTAACAGATTCTTGCCAATTGTTTCCTTATACCAGTCCTGAAACTTTTTTCAATCTGTTTTTTTTTCACACATTATCTAAATGTTAATTGTGGAGATAATTGACTCACCCTTGACCTAAAAGTGGCTTTCCCTTCTGTCTAATTGAAACTCTTAACCAAGACTTCTTATTTCCTTGCTCTTCTGACTTCTAATCATGATTACATGCAATTCTCATCTTCCTACTCTTTCCAAGACATAGAAGAACTAGGTCTAAGTGATATAGTTGTTCTGAAACTATGATTTATGCCAAAGTCAAGTTCTTTAAAAAACTAAATTAAATTTCATTAACTCCATCATCATGTACAACTGGAAGGCCAATATTACTCCCAATATTTATTGTCCCTTTGTATAAGGCTAGACATAGTTAAATCTCAATATTATTTCCCATCCTAAAGAGACATTTGCATTTCACTAACTAGAATTCCACATCCTTCTTTATTTCTAAATTCTATTTGAATCTTCTTCACTCACTATCAGAATTTCCTACTCTGTGCATGTTAGTCATCTTCCACTGCCAGGATACTGTTGAGTGGGATAGTTTTCATGAACCTAGAGTATGACGCACTGCCAACAAATAGCAAAACAGAAGCAAATAAGCACTCTAGACAGGTATGTTACCATCTGGCTGTTTTACCTCATAACCATACCTCTTTGTGACTTGCTGTGTATAAGTGTTTCATTTCTATGTTAGTCCTAGGGCTATAGGATATTCTCTGAATATGATGTTATAATAAAGTCATTTTCATAATGTTCCAATACATATTACATTTTCTAGGATTTTGTCTTTGTTGGCATGATTAATTCTGGCTACATTTAGCATGGTGCCAGTGCTCAAGTAGAAACAGAGATAGAAGGACACAAGGCGAGTAGCTAAGTAGCAACTCAAAGTCAGGGTGGTCTTTGCCAAGATTCATACTTCCAAATTGGAATTCAAGACACAGCACCTTAGTCTTAGATAATTTTTTTCTCTAACCAACTCAATCTTTCAGTGAACATTAGAAACAAAATCTCCACCAAGTTTTGCATAGGTTGTATAAGGAGATCATACTCCAGGCTCAATAGTGCTTGCTACTCGATCCATGTTCTAGGCCAAAAACTACAGTAGAGAACTTAAAGTCTGGAAATAACTCACCTGCATGGTGGTAGGCATACAGAAACTGAGGCAACTTTCCTATCTGCCTTGGTGACATGTAGTATAAAATGACAGACTATTATTAAAAGAATGTGTATAGGCACAAACTCAGTTGTTTGGTATATATTGGGGGATATAATAAAAGAAGAATAAATAAAACAAACATTTGAATTTGTTTCCAGAGAGGACTCCATGGTAATTTGATATTGATAATTAGAAAAATAAAGTACTTGTGCAAAAAAAAAAGAGTCTAATTTACCTTGTAATAGCCCAAAGCAAATCAAATAACTATTGCAATCCAACAAAATGGTGTTAAAAGATAAATTTAAAACCTTGTGATTAAATTCATTCTGCTTTAACCCTAATGTGAACACCTTTCTTTTATGGGTAGCTAATTTAGAAACTACATTTGAAAAATCTTTTAATTGTACCTTAATTATAAAGCTAACATTTTTGTTAGAAGATAGTAATTAAGAGCACAGATATTGAACTCTGGCCCCCTGAGGATTCACATCTGCTGTGCCATCACCTTGTTTAGCAATCTTCCTTACCTCTCCATGCCCTAGATTTTTCTTTCCTTTTGTGAAGTGGGAGTAATAATAGTACTTCTTTCTAACTCTGTTGCAAAAATTCAAAAAGCTGATGTACATATGAAGTTTATAGAGGAGTAAATAACAAATATATGGTGCACATTAAAAAGAAAATTTCAGAAAATTCTAAATAAACAGACTCAGAACAAAGATCTACTCTATGAACAAAGAAACAACCAGTCAACTGAGATGTAAGTACATTTAGCCATTTGGCACAATTTCAGTCAGCCACATATGTATTTGTACGCATTGATCTGTATTCCTGTGTATGTTAGACTACACCACACCAAACTATGTCATCACGTAAATATCAATTTGCATCCTTATTTTAACTCAAGGTTCATATTGGATGTTTATCAAGTAATTCTGTTTCTCTAGCTTTTATAATATATAAAATTATCAAATAGGAATATTGTTTTGTCCCCTTTTTTCTGGCCCTGTGTTGAGGACAAAGATGATATGTGAGATGTGCCTATAATAGTTTGGACCCGGATGGAAGTACAATGATATCAAGAGAAAGATCCAATTTTGGACAATAAACATATTACTATCTATCTCACACTGGTGTGCATGAGTAAAATTAGACTGGTATATATCCAACAGATTACTTAAGAAATAGTAAATGGTATCCTGAATAGCAAAATATTTAATTGGTACCTTAAGTACTATGGATTAAGTGTTGTTGAATTAATAGAGATAAATAAAAATACGTAGCATAACTTTAGATACCTGACCTTATATATGTCTTCTACTGAGAAATCTGGGAATTAAATATGCTATCAAATACAAATACTCCCACTGTGCATATCTCAATCTCTCTAATTAATTCTTCCCTACCACTTAAGATTTGAAAAGAGACAGTGGTGGCCATAGGAGTTTATCATCAAAGACAGGAAGAGTGATTTTAGTGGTTAACTATGATTAAAACACCAGATAACCAATTTAGAGTCCCAACAGTCACAGCTTTATTTCTTTTGTGTTTCTCCTTCCTATAGCAGTCACCATAGCTTTCTGATTTTCTCCGTATTTCAGCTCTCTTAAGATGACTTGTTAAGAATGGCTTAGAAATGGACTTGCTATCATCTCAATTACCCATATTACCTCCCTTGTTAGCAATCACACTAAGGTGAAATATCCTAGCTCTCAGACATTGTGCAACAATTCTGTTAGTAATTTTATACCTAGCTTTATATGCAACCTAAGCTTGTTATGCATATGAAAAATGTTAATCACAAAGCATTCTTATTGTACTGAACAGGGTTACTAATGGTCATATTATCTCATGATTCCATGTGGTTTCATAAGCCTGGACTATAGAGACAAAGCCAAAGAAAGCAATGTGAAGGAAATATTTCCAGTGTGCCTCATCTTTTAAAGAAACATGGCTATCATATTTAGTATTAATGGAAATGACAACAAAGCAGGAATGTTTCACTGTAACTTTCTATGCCCTCCCTATTGTTGTCACCTATACCTCTTTCTCTCAAAAATATATGCAGTATTGTGTATGATAGTTCCAAATAAAGGAAATTGAAAAGAAATGGAATGGAATGGAATGGAAAGGAAAGGAAAGGAAAGGAAAGGAAAGGAAAGGAAAGGAAAGGAAAGGAAAGGAAAGGAAAGGAGATAAAGAGAAGATACACATATGTGAGTGAACACATACACACACACACACACACACACAGAGAGAGAGAGAGAGAGAGAGAGAGAGAGAGAGAGAGAGAGAGAGAGAGAGAATAAACAGGGGTGATGGAAGGAGAAATGAGGAAGCAGTAGTTTACTAAAAAGCAGCCTGCAAAGAAAACAGATAGAATAAGGTAACAGGGAAACTCTTCAGTTTGAAACTCAGGACATGATTTTAGGTCTGACCATTCAAAAAAAAAGTATCATTTACAAAGTTACTATGCTTTTTATTGTTATTGCCACTACTATTGTAACTGGCCAACTATGCTTCATTTGTGGGATATGTATATATCCTTTTTGGTAAATGACAGTCATTGATGGATGGGGTGTGGTTAGGGGAATAATTACTGTAATAACTGATGAAAATAAAATTGCCTTTAGCACTCCTCTCCAGTGTCTTCTCTCCAGTTCTCCTATATTTTCTCTCAACCTCCTTTCTTTTCTTCACTGTTTTTCTTTTTTCCTTTTCACCTTTGGCCCTATTCCCTGTCACAACTGCACCCTACTTTGCCTTTGGCTCTGGATGCCTGCTCATATATGCATTGCCTTATTGATGATAGGATTCTAGACATAGTATGGATGGTAGAGCTATCAGTAAGATATGATGAAGAGGCCATTGAGAAGTATATCATGAAGGGAAGCATGATTCTGAAAATTCAAAACAGGAAATGATAAATCTCATTTGAGAATTTTATATATGTGGTTGTTTCTAATCATAAAAGAAAGTTTATATTTCCTTTTTGTAACAAAGAAATCTAAGAGACATTATAAAAATACATATTTATAGATATAGATTACGCTGAAATTATTGAAGAATTCATGTTATTTGTTCATTATGATTCATGTTTATTTATGTGAATTTATTACTTGTCTGAAAATGTTTTCTCCTTGATGGTGTTCCCTTTACTACAAGGAATTTTGTCTTTTTTTATCTCTCTATCAGTTCTCTTCCTCTTCCTTCTCTTCGCTGTTCTTTTTCTTCTTGCCTCTCTCCATCCTTCTGCCACATCTAACTTTTCTAATGTGTAAGTGTTTCTTTTCTTCATTTGTCTTCTTTCTTTTTGATTCTATTCTTGTTTACAACCAGTGTCCTCAACATACCAACATATTGTAATTGTTTCTTAGAGCAATGCCATGGTGTAAAACTTTTAGGATTCTGGCTCTGTTTTCAACATGAGGGTCGAAGAAGGCTTAATAATTTGCCTGTGGCTTCATGGGAATGATAGAAGGAGCAGATCTCAAATATTTGTACAACTGATGCAAGCATTTTCTTATGAAACTTCTATCTTTTATAACAGTCTTAGTGAGCTTCCAGTGCTACTTGTTATTGAAGTCATAGACAAAACACTGCTCCTCTGACCCTGTTTCAAAATCAAAGAAGACTTTATGGTAAATGTAATGAAAAATGACAGATGTCATTTCTACTGAAAATGTAAAAGGGGATGTGTTCACATACTACAGAAAACACGGGGACAAGCACACATACATAGAGAGACCTTTAAACACTACCCTACACCTATAAAACTCAGTAAAGATGAATCATTCTATGCTTATCAGAGATATAGTGATGAACAGACAGGGAGAGATGACTTAGGTAAATGTGAAGAGGAAACCAACAGAGATGAGATAGAATCAAAGGCTGCCTATAGGTCAACAGGAAATCATCCCAGAGATGTGCTCCATTTTATCTCTGTCGGGTCCGTTGAACTGGTTTCTCTCTGTCTCTCTTCTGTCTCTGCCTGCCTGCCTGCCTGTCTGTCTGTCTCTCCCTCTCCCTCTCCCTCTCCCTTTCCCCTCCCTCTCCCCCTCCCCCCTCCCCCTCTCTCTTTCTCTCTCTCTCTCTCACACACACACACAAATAGACTTCTGCTTATGCTGCCAGAATCCCTCCCACTCAAAATATGCCCCTCTCACTACAGCCCAGTAGATATCAAGAGGCAAAGGATTTCATAGAAGGACGTTTTCAAACTTTGAATGCATGCTTCTAAACTACATGTGGAAACTACTTTGCATACCCTCAAATTGTTTTTCACTGTGCTATTTTCAAATTAAAGGTAAACACATTTCTTTGCATTTTTCTATATGTATAGATGTGAATATACATTTTAAAATAGATACATTTTAATGGCAAAAGAAAACATTCCAAAATTTTATCTTAGTAGAAATCAAGCTGGCTTTTAACTGCTGATTATTTTAATCTAATCAACTATTTAATAGTTTATTTTTCCCAGATTTTAGGTAATTGACAGTGGATTGGTGCAATTATCTATTTAATTAGTTACAGTTCATTTCCAGGTGTCATTCCTGAAGAAAATGTGTCACATTACTGAGTTGAGTGTGATCCACTCCTCCTCTGCACCATGTGTCTCTATGCCTGAGCACCAGTCCATCTACTTATAGTCAATGTATCTGTGTATATATAAGCAAAGGAAGAAACAGTCAGAGACACAAAGAGAGTCTCAATTCTGTTGCTAGCCAGATATGACTAAAAATACCAACACAGACTTCTCAGTTCAATGCTGATCTCTAATTATAACATCTTCAAATTATGAGTTTTTATGTTCTTGCTTCACCTGAGGATGACTTGTCTTAGAGCTCTGTCTCTGTGGAAGGTACAACATATTTTCTTTGTGATCATTTAACTGATATTACCAGGTCACCTGCTGGATGCTTAGGTCCTGATTTGCATGCCTGTTCTTGAGAACTCCTGAGTCTCTTGGGAGAAGAAAACCATTACTTAAAATGCACTGGGATGAGCAAAGCAAGCAAACAAACACGTTGCTGGAACAGTTTTTCAAGGTCATCTACTGCACTATGCATTTTAAGGGAATAGTTTTAATTTAATAGATGCTAAGTCCAAGATTGTCAACTTTATTATTGTTGCTCTACAGATAGATGAGCTGAACACTAATGAAATTACTTCAGGAAACCCAAATCCATGATACTTTCAAAACTAGTATCTTTCAAAAAATATTTGATAAATGGATGGATTTTCAAGAAAAGGTAAACACAGAAAGTTAAGTGATTAGTAACCTAGAATTAGAGACACAAGAATTGTCATCACCTCTAGATATAGAAAGGGAGAATTTTATGAGACAATTGAAGGAATGCTGCAAAGATCATGTTAAAAGAACTAGAAGTAGTTTGTAGATCTCAGAGAGCCTTGCAGAGTGGGAGGGACAGAGGGGATAGTCCACTCATGTTTCCTGGCTCTGTCCTTCTGATTTCCTGTTCAGGTTTTCCAGTGATAAAGTCAATTTTATTTTAAAGGAGAAAGGAATCACTTGATTGTGTGATATATACCACTGTCCTATCAGAGAGGAGAGAAAGAGGACAAGTTGGTATAGGGACATAAAGCATGTGGCCTACTTAGATATTTCCAGATGCCCATATCATAGCATGGAATCACAGTTATTAATCCTGCAAGGATTCTTATGCTTTCCTTCTGTGTCATCAACTCCAGCAATTAACTAAAGGGTATTGTTGGTTTCCAGCACCTTACATTTTCCCACATTAGCTGACATCAGTACCATAGTTTCTTTCTACACTTTTTATTAAATATCTCTTTTATGATGTTACCATATGAAGTAATTGGCTTTGTTACAGCATTTTCATGCATATGTATCACTATTCTTCTTATTCATTCATGCACATGCCCACACACTGCTCTGAAGTACCGACCCATCCCCTTCTTGCAGGAGATACTTCCCAACTGTTTCTCATGAAATACTCCATGGTTCTCTTTTCAAAAATCTCTTTCTCTCCTTTTATTGTCTTCTTTTATGTAAATGATCCACAGACCCATCACAAACATATTTAAATCAAGACCCTGAGTGTACAAATAAACATACATCATTTATTTTCGTAGAAGTGGTTTGCTTTACTTAGTATAATATTCTTTGTTGCATCCATTTTCCTGAAAATGGCAAAATTGTATTTAGTTTACAGTTGAAAAAAACTTTCCACTGTGTATATGGGTCATATGTTTTTTTATATATTCATCTCTTGATGAATTCTAGTCTAGTTGCATTTCTTAGCTCTTATGAATAATATTGCTATACATAGGATGTGCATGCATCTTTCTATTGTGCCACCCTTGAGTCCTTAACATAAGATCTCCTCTTCTATTCTTCACTGGCTAATGTCTTATTTCCAACATGGTTCATCTTATGAAAGCTTGTTCACCTACTTATTTATTTTTATTTTTTATTATTTTATTGGATATTTTATTTACTTACATTTCAAATGTTATTCTCTTTCTAGGTTTCCCTTCAGCAAACTGCTTACTCTATCCCCCTATACCTGCTTCTATGAGGGTACTCTTCCAACCACCTACCTACTCCCACCTCAGCGTCCTGGCATTCCCCTGCACTGGGGCCTCAAGCCTTCATAGGACCAAGGGCCTCTCCTCCAATTCATGCCAGATAAGACCATCCTCTGCTACATATGCAGCTGGAATCTTTGTATTCTTTGGTTGGTGGTTTAATCCCTGCAAGCTCTGGGGGTTCTGGTTGGTTAATATTGTTGTTCTCCCTATTGGGTTGCAACCCCATTCAGCTCCTTCAGTTATTTCCCTAACTCCTCCATTGGTGTCCCTGTGCTCAGTCCAATCGTTGACTCTGAGCATCCTCATCTCTATTTGTCAGGCTCTGGCTGAGCCTCCCACCAGACAGCTGTGTTGTCAGCAAGCCTTTCTTGGCATCAGCAATAGTTTCTGGGTTTGGTGTCTATATAAGGGGTGGATCCCCAGGTGGGGCAGTCTCTGGATGGCCTTTCCTTCAGTCTCTGCTCCATACTTTGTCCCTGTATTTCCTTTAGACAGGACCAGTTCTGGAATACAAATTTGGAGATGAGTGGGTGGCTCCATCCCCCAACCAGGGGCCTTACCTAACCTGTGGATATTATTGGTCTCCACGGGTTCTCCCTTCCCGTTTTTAGGCATTTCAGCTAATCTCAGTCCCCTTGTGTCCTAGGAGTATCTTGCTTTCCTGGCATCTGGTGCTTTCTGGTAGCTACCCCAGTTCCCTATCTCCTATTGCTGCACACCTCTGTTCAATATCCTGAGCCTCTGTTTATCATTATAATCTCCTCCCATACATGATCCTGCCCCCCTTTTCCCCTCCCCTTCCTCTCTACTTCCCAAATTCCTTCTACCCTCTACTTCCTCTGAGTATTTTGTTCCCCCCTTCTAAGAAAGATGGAAGCATCTACACTTTGGTCTTCCTTCTTCTTGAGCTTCATATGGTATTGTCTGAATTGTATTGTGGGTACAAAGAGCTTTGGGGCTAATATCCACTTATCAGTGATACATACCACATATTCTTTGTGTGCTTTTGTGACTGGGTTACCTCATTCAGGATGATATTTTCTAGTTCCATCCATTTGCCTAAGAATTTATTGAAGTCATCATTTTTAACAGCTGAGTAGTACTCCATTGTGTAAATGTACCAAATTTTCTGCACCTACATTTTATAAATACCCTCATTTCCTAGGAAGAATCCCTGCTATCTGCCCATCTACCCATGTTTGTTTATAAAGCAATGCATATGTATTTCTATTATGTAGGAAACCATCATTCTACTTTTTCTTTCTTGCACTGAGAAAGAGCCTCCAGATGGCAGTGGACTTTCTTGATGGCTGTTTTAATTCATGCTCTCTCTATAAAAAAAAAAAGAGTAACAATGTACTAATTTCAAAGCATATAGTACCATACACCCTTCCTAGGATTTTCACCTCTTATTTATTCAACCACATGGGCCATTTATGAGCTTGTTATTTTTATGTCTCCTTTATTTCAATTAGGTTTCAGTCAGAACTAAATGTATTCATATGTGTTTTCTTTCTCACTATATTCTTGACCATCCCTTAAATCCTCAAAAACCTTTTAGAGCTTAGCTCTTTTCTGCCTGTTTGTTTTGTTTTCTCTCATCTTTTTATTGTTGAACATTGTAAGAATAAGAAACAGTATAAATGATGAATGTATTAGTAGTTAACAGAGGGGGTACTATATTGTAGGGTTTTCTACTTTCAGAATCTCTATGTTTAATATTTCCCCACCTCCCAATGTAAAAAAATCCATACATTGTTCCCCATCCATACATTGTTCCCCACCCATCAGAACAAGCCATTTCTGACAACCCTCCCATGAGGTACTTTTCTATGTGAAGAGGCAAAAAAAAAAAAAAAAAAAAAACCAGACTTAACTGTTTCCTCAAAGCCTCATCTTTTCTTACCACCATGATGAGTGGCAAGTTTCAACATACATTTGTAATGGATTCATCCAAACCATGGCATTGTAGTTCAAAAACTTTCTCAAGTTGAAGTGGCTAATTAGTACTAGAAGATGGATCTCTTGAGACTAGTGGGGGCATATAGATTAAGGCCAATGTTGTGATACATGAGGGTATAGAAAAATGATTGTGATCAGACAGTAGAACTACTGGTAACCTGGGCTGATTTACTGTGTCAAACAATGAAGCACTTCAGATGATTAGATTCTATTAGCTTAGATTAAACTAAATTGAATCCCAAGACCATTGTACCATCGTAATATGTGGCTCACTCATGTACTAAATTGTCTCCTAATTCTCACCTCAGTTCTAAGTTAACTCCATGCTTATAAATATCACTTTCTTTTATGCTACATACAGGATACTACCATATATAAATATTTTGTGCTATCAAGTGCTTGTTTTCTAAAATCTTTGCATGTATTGCCTCAATTAATTATGAAGTCTATCTCAGAGTAGTTTTATATCTACACAAATACCTACAAATTTATATCTACACAAATACCTTACAAATAACCACATAAATAGTAGTACAAATTCCTAGTACTTTGAATTTAGCTAGAATTATTCTTCCTTTATAAGTTCTAATATCTTAACTTTTTAAAAAGACAAATTTAATGCTGACCTTCTGAGTGGTTTTTATATCATGGATTATTAAATTTTATCAATATGTAGATAGGATAAACTTTAAGGCTATACTGAATAAATTTGATTCTCTATTAAACTCTAGTGAACAATATAAACATTAATTTCTATATTTTCCCTTGAATAATTTTTCATGAGTACTTTAATGACCATTCTTCTAAGTTTGATGAATTATTAGATAACTGAGATCAAGATTCTAAGGCAGTCTTTCTGCAAGCAATCTTTGGAGCCTATGAGTTGGCCTCAACATTCATGCTCTGGATAATGTGAGCATTGATGGACAGTCTCGCTGTCTGTTAAATGCTTTGTCCCAAGCAGGAAAATGAAGTCTGTTAACATGTGAACTTCACTGAGAAGCCCTCCAAAACAGTCTATTTTGAAAGGTACAAGTTACCCCACCATCGCTGCAAAGTGTGTAAACACAGTATTCTCTTCAGGTTATATTTATTGTACACTGAACAAAGGCTCTTACTGCTTTTATTCTCAAAGAGAAATTTCCAGACTCAAAAAGAGAACAATGTATTTGGGAGACAATTGTTTACTTTTCTCATACTTACATTCCCAGGTGTGTATAACACCAACACAAGAAGGCCGTAATTGTGCAAAGCACCTGTTTACATGTGGAAACCTTCATATATTCCTTTGTTGGTCCCAGAGATATTTGTAGCACATGTTTCCTGTTTTCCATTTTCTCCTTTTCTCTTTTCATTTCCTCTCTAGTTATTTCTGTTTTTCTCCTTTTCCCCCCTCTCTTAATCTAGCTTCATGATGAGATGCTAGTTCACTTCAATGAGGAGCTTACTTTCCCTGAAGATGTAATTTAGAGAGCTTGATTTAAAATAGGCACTGCAGATGTTTTCACCAAGTGAGTCCTTTAAAGCATCTCCTTGGGTGAGCAAGGTCCTCTGCCTTTGTGTTTTCCACGGTCGCATAGTTAGCATCCAAATTAATGTGCAGCGATGACTTCCCTGCAACAAAGCGGGGACTGTGGGATGACTCATTGCACAAAATGCTTTTACATTCCTCTAGCAATCCCTATGTGTGTTCTGGGTTCCAAAAGGATATACACAGATATTCCTGGGCTAAAGCCCACTCACACAAACAGACTCTTATGCAGCTTCCTTGCACTATTATTACCCATAACCCAAATAGGACTGTTTCTAATTATTCTACAAATTCAAGCTTTATTTGTAACTCTATACACTGCATTTTTAAATTTAAAAGACATTAATATTGTTTTTTTATGTAAAAGAAATTAAATGTGTCTCATAAACTAAAACTTTAACACTAATTTGTGTCTGCAAAAGGAAAGGACAATTAGAATTTGTCCAAATTAATACTTTGGTAATGCGGCCACAACCGATGCTATTTCCAAGTTAATTTCAAAGAACATACCCTGTGTTTACCATGTGTAATTGTTAGAAAATGGTGTGATATGTGAAGTTTATCAGTGATATCACATTTTATATGCTTTTTAAAATAAGAGTGGGTTATGAGAGGTTATATAGTAGAATCTATAATAGATAACATTATAATCCTTTACAATGGAAGCATTAATAGACTCAATCAGCAAACATGCCTTGCTATTATCAAATATAAAAATATCACACTGAACAGACTTTATCAAGTAAATTCACTATGGCATAAATGTGCACATATTTATGGTGAACTTTTTGAATGTATGAACTTTTATACCCTTTGAAATACACGTATATGTGAAAATTTGTGAATATTTAAGTTAATTTCTTCCAGTTTCTCTTACTACTTTCAGAATTATTTTGACCTTGACTTTCAAATACTTCACATGTGCTTGTGTGTGTATATGTGCGTGTGTGTGTGTGTGTGTGTGTGTGTGTGTGTGTGTGTGTGTTCTGATGAGGTATTGAATGTGGGAATTAGACAAAGTCTTGAATGCATGTGTGTTGTCTATATAAGCAACTCCATATTATGGATTTCATTGCTTTAGAACCTTGGCAATGGCAAAATTCTGGATAAGACTCAGGGAAATGCCAAAAACTTGCCCTGGTCCAATTATGGATCTTGACGGAAACTATCAACCACAACATCCATAGATGATGTGATCCAGGCTGACAGTGCTCCTCTACAGACCCAATGATTAGGATTATAATGCTTGTCTTCTGGATCACCTGCACATAATCCTGTCTCCTCATTCAGCTGTATATACGGATGTGCTATTTTCTGTGCTGCTTGTGCCAGCATTGTAGTGCATCTGCCACAGAATCTGAGCTTTTCTATGCATGTGTCTGTGATTTCTTCTTTCCCTGTCACTCCAGGAAGGTCAATTCAAAAGCCATTCAGGTCTCAGTACTGGAGTTGAACCCAAGGTCTCCATTTTACTAAGCAATTTCTCTACTATTGAATTGTGTTATTTGCAACTGATTTAAGGTCTTGCATGTCCTTCTGGGCCAGAAGTTTCCCCTCATAGTACAGTATTTCTATCCAATAGAAAGGGTTGTTAATACTGAAACTAGCAAGTGAGTTAGTTCACAAGATCTATGAGGAATCTCAGAAGTGAAAGTCCTATGAAGAGTTAAATTTCTCTGTAAAGGACAGTATCAGTATTATATATTCATAAAGCTTTGTGTCTATGAATGAATATGTGTATACATATGTATTTGCGAATGCATATAAGTCCATACAAATCCATATTCATGAATCTTTATATGTATTATTAATTAAAATGCTCCACTATAAAGTTATTGTATAAAAGTCAAGGTTCAAAATGCTTATGCAGTAATTAAAAGGGAAAAATAGAAGTTAAGACCAAGACAGGGTGATTCCAGTACATGCCCTTACAAGAGGTAATCTGAAGGTGGTGGATTTTAATTAAAATGAAACCACTGTGTCACAGCAGCACTGATTTGATTTTTCCTACCTGCCCTTCTCAGAAATTATAGATTTGAAAGATGTAATTAACAGAATATTAAAGATTCTCCTTCATTCTTAGTTATGTAATGGGTTCCCTGCTCCTTCCCTTACCCAGAGCTGACTTCCTGCTGGTGCAGATCCTTTTTAGTTGTGTTTTTCACACCACATGAGTCAGTGACACTAATTAGTGAGGCCCAGCTATGGTCCTCAATTCATATGAGGGTTCTCTTCCCATCTGACCCTTCGCTGAGCACAATCTCCTGGTGTGGGTGACAGTAAGGAACCCTGGTCCCCTGTGCCCCCATTTCTAACAAGCCTAAAGGAAAGCATTTATACACCATGTAGATTATTTTCCATTCTACCTTTTTATGTTTTTTTAATGAGATATTTTATTTATTTACATTTCAAATGTATCCCCTTTTTTCCTTTGCCCTCTGAAAACACCCTATCCCATCCCCCATCCACCTACTCACCAACCAGGGCCTAAACCACTAACCAAAGAGTACACATGGAGGAACCCATGTCTCCAGCCACATATGTAGCAGATGATGGCCTTGTCAGACCCCATGAAAATTTTTAAGTGATGTGTATTTTGTTGGTTGTAACCAATATACACAGATGTGATGTGTATTCATTGGTTTCAAGCATCAGAGGATATAGACCCAAATTAGGGGGAATTTTAGAATTAGTTCAAATATGTGTCTAGAATTTCTGTTGATGTACCATCTCACCCTGAAACCATTTTCACTGCCAAATGAATTGAATTTAAATTGAGCCTCAATAAGCCGTTAGGAAAAGCCTATTGCTGAAAGTTTGTAATCCCGGGTATTTTGGAGAGTGGGGCAAAATTCTATGTCCAAAGCCTGTCTTTCCAACTAAGCATAAACCTATCCAAAACCAAAGTAAACAAAAGAGCTGATGAACTCTTGCAGAATACTTGCCCAATACGACCAGGATGCTGGAATCATCCCTAGTTTTATAAAATTGATCAAAGTCATCCTTGACCTTTCCACCACTGTTGATTCCTTGTCACAACCGTGGAGAATGTAGAAAAAGAAAAACATGGGCACCCAGGAAACTTGTTAACTCGCTGACTTTATTTTCTTGATGTGTGTGTGTGTGTGTGTGTGTGTGTGTGTGTGTGTACACTGCTGTATACACATAGAGACACACATGTGAATATCTAACATATTCTAATGTATGTTCTAATATGTAATCTAACCGAGACTAATTAGATCACACAATATGATTATCTGAGGGTTTTAAGTAATTATGTGGTTTTACTTTCTTTTATAAACAACAGAATAAGAGTTTACCTTTCTCCATGAACAAGAATAAGAAAGAATAAGCTCTTCAGAAGGAGTGATTATACTGTATCATAGAAACCTAGAGTCAAATAATGAGTACTTGCAGGTAGGAAGCATAGAAGGATTCATTTTTGAGTTGTATGTACTGTTATCAATTATAGATGGGAGAAGTCATTTCTAGAATTCTACAGCAACAAAAGTTTAATATCCCACATATTGATAATGAAGAGAAGAACTTGAAGTGTTCCATCACAAAGAGGAAATCTAATGATATGGAGGAGATACCAATGATCCTAATTAGGTCATTAAATATACATGTACCTTGTAAGGCATGGCATAATATACATTTATAAGATATGCACATACATATGCACACACACATTATATATACACACTATATAAATGTATCATACAGTTTCTTACAAGTGTATAGAGCAAATTTCAATATATTGTCTAAATGTCTTACAAACATCTCACCTCTCTACAGCCTATCTTCCAACACTGTCTGGTCCTAATTTAATTTTGTGAAGACCCTCAGAGTAATGACAAAATAAAATGCATGTTTTATGCATGGTTTTTTTTTTATCTCTTTGGTTTGTTTAAGATCTCTTTGCCTTGGAAAAGTATATTTAAAATGAGACTCTTAGAATACAACCATACATTAATACACTGAATACACTGTCTTTTAACCCTAAAGTAATCTGACTTAGATGGACTCCAGTATGAGAGCCTTCTCCACCTTTTACTCTTTCCTTTGTCCTATCTACTCTGCTTTTCCCTCTACTACAATTGAGCTTTGTATAATAAAATAGCATTGGTGATTTCAATGGGCAAAATGTCTAAAACTAGAACACAGAGAATTAGCTCAGGCTCTGCCTTTAGTTTCTGGCCTCTATTCTTCCTCAGTGTCTGTACTAGTGACTAATTTTCACATTGACACATTTACCCAAATATAAAATCACATGTTTGCAAACATCTAAGCTGGAATTAATTAAATCAGGGGGTATAACTATAGCTATTAATTATTATCTACATCCCATTATTTTGAGAATATACAAATGAGCAATATTTTCCATTCTTGGTCTTCACTTATACACAGTACTACCAATTGCTACATCTGCTAGTGTCTTCCTGAGAAAAACAGACTTAAAGGAATCTATACACTTGTAAAATCTCTGATCTGGAAGATGCTAGCTTTCCTCATTTGTGAAAACAGTTTGCAGAATTCCATGCTGTTTAAAATGTAGCGAGACCTAAGCCTTATGGGAAGTGACCAGGAGTGACCTATATTTGGTATTTCACATGAATAAACACTGGGGATGCTTTATGATGATCTGGAACTTTCCTGTAATTTTCCTAAAAGTGGAATCAAGCCTGATCTTTGGTACAGAATTATAATGTAGAAACAGCCTTGTTAAATTATATTATGGAATTCATGTACCCCTAATATTAACCCTTTGTAATTATAACACATACACACATACACATACCCCCACACCCACAAACACTCATACATACCTTGATTTTTTTCTCTTACTCCATTTTACTTAAAGATAGCACATCATTTGTAAGTTGGCTCCAGGACTAACTAGCAGTTGTCACTTACAATTTGAAAATTATTTTTTCTTTCCTCAGAGGCACAGTGATGAAGCTGTTTATATCCTGAACATTTTCATTACCCTCTTTCATAATTACAGCTGAATTCTCTGCTTTAAAAATACATTGATATATAGAAATCTAAAATGAAAACAAGCTTATCATAGCATGAATGGCCCTTCGAAATCAGAAAATGTACAGAATTAAACACCATCTCCAGTAGAAATCTGATGGTTGCCAGCCATTCTAGAGCACACTTGTAATCTCAGCACTTAGGAGGCTTAGGTAGAAGGATTTTGGTTGAAGACAAGCCTGGGCAAATTGAAACTAAATATAAATAAATTAATCAACTTATAAAGATCAAAAAAAGACAGACACAAACAAACAAACAAACAGATAAACAAAAACCAATCCAAACCAAAAAACAGACCTGTGGTAATTCATTTCACTTTTCATACTTCCTTCTAGTAACTTCTCATCTTCAAACTATGAGTTACTTTTTTGTTGCTGTGATAAAATGTAATGACAAAACGCGTCTTAATGAGAATTTAGTTTGGCTTACAGTTCTATAGAATACAATTGATAATTGCAGAGACTGCATAGCAACTGGCAGGAACATTAAGCTGGATCAGTGCATATTCATCTGCGTTCAGGAAGCAGAGTGAGGGAGAGAACAGGATGCAGTGTGAGGCTGTATTTCCTCAAAGTCTGCTATAGCAACATACTTCCTCTATTAAGGTCCAACCTCTGAAAGGTTTCATAACCTTTCCAAATAGTAATTATCTCCACTTTGAAAATATGCTCTGAGTTTAATTACAAGACTGATGTCATAATGCAGACCTAAATAAAGCATCTATTGATCATAGTGAGTGCAAACATCTCCACAAATTACATGTGAGGGTTTTTGTTGTTTTGTTTTGTTTGGTATGTCTTTCTAACTGAAGATCTATAATGTTATTGACCTGTTCAATGACTGAAAAAACATGTTGCGCCCCAAACTGAAATTTAGGCCATACTATAACTTTACAAAATGTTCTAAAAATGTTATGCTTTTATGCATGTATGTATGTATGTATGTATGTATGTATGTATGTATGTATCTTTTTTGGGTGATATTGAAAGGTGAACCCATCATGACATGTTTGCTAGACAAGTGATATCCTGCTGAGTTAGACCAACCCCACCCTGTTTATAATTGAGGCAGTGTCTTACTACGTGGACAAAGCTACCCTTGCTTTCACTTTGAAGGCCAATAGGCTTTGATATTGTCATCTTCTTGTCTCAGTATCCTGAGTAATTGATATTACAAGCTTAAGACACCAGGCCCAACTTATTTTATTTTTTAATTTTCTATTCTGCATTACAAAGCAGTGTATTATTATTTGATACACCTTAGCTAGATAGGTCTTCTTAAGAGTCCAAAAGCCTGACATCAGAGAGAAAACTGAGTTTTTAGTAGAAGTCACACCCTTGGCTAAGTTATTTGTATATAGGTAGAATTATTCCTATGCCTATGGCTTGAAGTCCTGACTTTCTTAATGGGTAGTTGTGGACCCATATTATAAATGTCCAGACATCACTCAAAACTACTTGCCTCATTAGCCTTTCAGAACTACACAACAACTATCTTCTTGGAGACCTATCTGAGAATCACATGGATAATGCATTTGGAAAGGCCAAATATAAGTAGGGCCTCCCAGTATCATAAAAAGCCATGCCTGAAAAGTTTCATTGATGACCTCCCAAACATGAACTGAACCAGAATGGCACCAATAATCATGCCATACTGGATGGGGAAAAGCTTACACAAGGTTCCAAGCCTATACAAAAAACTTCAGGTAATAGTAAAGCTATAACAGAAGCTGTCCTCTCCAGGGAAGAGCATTCCAATTAGTCCTAAAATGTCACCCCTAAAAATACATATACAAGTAAATATATGACCTCAACTAGTTACATTTAGGAATAAATATGCTTACATGAATACACATATTCACCCAAAACTATTTAATGAAAAGACAATGTCATGACTTTGAAGAAGGGATATACCAGAAGTTATGAAGGAGGGAAAAGAAAGGGAGAAACTGTCATTAAATAACAATCTCAAAAACATTAACAAAATGTTTTTGTGTAAATATATATAAAAAATTAACAAAATGTTTATGTGTAAATATATGTAATTTCAGTTGGGACCATCCTCCATTTTTGCTATATGGTGGTGTCCAAACAAAATAGTAAATAAACTACACACTTGCCACCTTTCTAGCTTAGAAGCAAACCTTAAATTATTTTCATACAGATAATATAAAGGTATATAGCTGAGTGTGGCTTGAGTCAGCCAATTTAGTCTATCAGAGTTTTCTAAGTCATCTAGATGACAGTTTTTCCTTACTAAATTTCAAAACATTCAAGATAATATGAAATAACCATTCTCTCTAGGCTCTAATATAAAATTTGATTAGAAGACCACCTAAAATTTTAGTGGGCATAGCTGTCCTTAGACATTTGTGTGATAGGTAGAGGAAGAATAGGATACAGTGCTTTCTGGGAAAAGTGGCAGGTAGTATGTGCTGGAGGACACTATCAATCAGGATTTGTTTACTCTCTCTCTCTCTCTCTCTCTCTCTCTCTCTCTCTCACTCACTCTCTCTCTCTCCACTCCCGCTCCTTTACCCTCCCCACCCTTTCTCCCTTTTTCTCTCTCTTTCTCTCCCAGTACCGCACCCCACCCCCATCTGTGTGTGTGTATCTCCTATTGTCTCCTTGACAAGCAATTTTTCTCCCTAGTCAAGGCTGGTTACAATAAGGTCATTATACTTTGACAAAACTATCATAGAAAACAAAAGTCAAAAGAGAGGTAGTGGAGATAATTAGAGGGATAATGAAACTTATAGGTGAGGCAAGGTATAAAATGAGAATGTTTCATCTAGAAAGGGTAAGAGGAATTTGTGAGTCAGTACCATGCCATGAAAATGTCCACAGTAAAAGTTTCCCAAATCTTTCTTCCTGAAATTGGCACTCAGAAGCACAATGTAAATTAACTCGACTTTGATTATGGATGACTTAAACAAGAAATTTTGCTTTCATGTGTACTGAACATGCTGACTTTGATGGAATTACTTAGCCTTGTTAAGCTATTTCCTTTGTACTGAAGTGGATATAAACAACCTACTACCTTACAAGTATATTATACTACATGGCCTTATTGAAATTAACAACAAAAAATACTCAAACTGTGGAAGTTCTACATGTTAAATCATTACAAGAAAAGTAGTGTTTCTTTTCTTTCTATTTTGTGGAATAGATTGAAGAGTATTGGTGTTAGGTCTTCTTTGAAGGTCTGATAGAATTCTGCACTAAAACCATCTGGTCCCGTGTATTTTTTGCTTGATAGACTTTCTATGGCCCCCTTTTATTTCTTTAGGGGTTATGGGACTGTTTAGATGATCTATTTGAACCTGATTTAATTTTGGTATTTGGTATCTGTCTGGGAAATTGTCCATTTCCTCCAGATTCTCCAGTTGTGTTGAGTATAGGCTTTTGTAGTAGGATCTGATGATTTTTTTAATTTCTTCAGTTTCTGTTGTTATATCTCTCTTTTCATTTCTAATTTTGTTAATTTGGATACTGTCTCTGTGCCCTTTGGTTAGTCTGGCTAAGGGTTTATCTACATTGTTGATTTTCTCAAAGAACCAGCTCCTGGTTTTATTGATTCTTTGTTTCTACTTGATTGATTTCAGGCCTGAGTTTGATGATTTCCTGTCTTCTACTCCTCCTGGGTGAATTAGCTTCTCTTTGTTCCAGGGATTATCATCCTAAGTGAGGTAACCCAATCACAAAAGAATGCATATGGAATGCAATCACTGATAAGTGGATAAAGGCCTGACCCAGCCTTGTAGAGAGTACCAGGACAGAGAAATGGGAGGGGGTTATTGGGGAATAGTTGGAGAGAAGAGGACTTATGGGACTTATGGGGAGGGAGGGAACCAGGAAAGGGTAAAGCATTTGGAATGTAAACAAAGAATAGAGAAAATAAAAGAAAGAAAGAAAGAAAGAAAGAAAGAAAGAAAGAAAGAAAGAAAGAAAGAAAGAAAGAAAGAAAGAAAGAAAGAAAGGAAGGAAGGAAGGAAGGAAGGAAGGAAGGAAGGAAGGAAGGAAGGAAGAAAAGTGGTGTGACTGGCTCTTTGCAGGCTTCCTCTTGATGCAATGGGATAAGGCAAATGATACATAGACAAAATAATGACATAGCAGACCACTAAATTGTTTGATCATTTCAAGAACACTCAGCCTTCAGGAGGTCAAAAATAATAAAATAGAGGCTTCCTTGCTCTCTCCAGTGTTTGGAGTTTGAGAGATCCTAGGGGCCCAAATTAATTGAGACTGCTGGTTCTCATACAGAGTCACCCTCAGCTTCATTCAGCCTTCCCTAATTCAACAGCAAGGGTCAGCTGCTTCTGTCTATTGCTTGGGTACAAATATCTGCATTTGACTCTTTCAGCTGCTTGTTGGATCTTCAGGAGTGCTTTTATTCTACGTCCCTTTTTGTGAGAGCTCCATAGCCTCAGTAATAGTGTTAGGCCTTAAGAACTCCCCTTGCACTGGATCCCACTTTGAGCCTGTCACTGGACCTTCTTTTCCTCGGGCTCCTCTCCATTTCCATCCCTGTAATTCTTTCAGACAGGAACAATTATGGGTCAGAGTTATGGATGTGGGATGGTCCCCCTCTCCCTCATTTGAAGCCCTGCTCATTTGAAGTCTTCCTGCTGGAGGTAGGTTCTATAAGTTCCCTCTTCATATTGACAGGCATTTCATCTAAGGTCCCTTCCTTTTATTCCTGTGAGTCTTTCACCTCCCAGGTCTCTGGTGCATTCTGGAGTATCCCCCCAACTACCTATCTCCAGAGCTTGCCTGTTTTCGTTCTTTTTGCTGGCCCTCAGGACTTCAGTCCTTTTCCTCTTTCCTCCCCCAATGTCAGATGAGGTTCCCCTCTCCCCTATGCTCCCTCTCTCCTGTCCCCCTCTTCCCCACCCCATCTCTCCCAAGTCCCTCCCTCTCTCCCCACTTGTGATTTCTTTCTTCTCCCTCTAAAGTGGGACTGAGGTGTCCTTACTTGGGCATTTCAGCTTCTTGGTCTTTTTGAGTTCTGCGGACTGTATCTCAGGTATTCTGTACTTCCCCCCTCCCTTTCAGGGGTCTCGAGAAAGACATTTCTATATTTATTTGATCTGTGTTTCTTGCTCTAACTCTGCATTAAAACTCTTAATATGCATTTTGCTTTACCCCTTCTACCAACAAGGGAAAATGTCAACAAGAAAACAAAGGCGATGAGTTTACAGCTGTGATGCTAAAAAGCTAATGTGGATCAAACCTGGAGAGAAGATAATAAAACTGGGACCATAGATGAAGTCTGGTGTTGTTTTAATTATCAGTCTTCTGCATTTTTCCCAATATCAGTTTTCCAGATAACTGAAGATTATAAGAAAGACGTAAGAAGTTAACTCCTAAAAAATATGTATCCCAATCATTGCCCAACTTGCACTCATTCATGAAAATTTATTGAATTGAGTTCCTACCCAAACTGGAGTATTCTTGGTCTCAGAGGACAACTGACAGGGCACAAAAAGATATCATCACTGTCCACTTCTGATTTTTCATGTCTAAAAACCTAAAAGATTAAGAAACAATGAAAAAAAGAGAGAGAGAAACCCCACTCTGTCTCAATCACTTCTGTTTTCTCTAGCCCTGGGCAGAATGTAGAATGTGTAGCAACATTTTAAATCAATCTCAATGCGAATACAGGGGTTGGAACAGAAAATAGCTTTTAGATTTAGACTTTTGTGTATAACTTCAACAATGAATAATTGAGTTGTGTTTATTGGTGATGTGTCTAAATTGGAGTATTTGAAGCTCCCAGTTTCCTCAGGATACCTAGAGCCTATTTCAGAAATTTTATGTTGATATAGACAAACAAACTGGCTACTTTTCTTTTTTTTAACTAGCCACATAAGGTGTCTATGCTTTATTACATAGAAAGGACATTTCAGTTGAAAAATCCTCCTATAAAAACAGGGAAGAAAGGAAAAATACAGGGAACAGAGGAAATAAAACATCATGTGCTCATTCTATATAGTAAAAACACACCACAATCTTTTGTGCCTTACTATTTTATTAAAACCTTGTTGAATGCTACAATTAGTTAAAATTAGAAAACTAATTCCCATGCCTCTTTTCTACTAGTAACGTTTTAATATTTTCTATTATCGCTCTGCCTTATCATGTATTATAACTGTTATCATCTTTCCTCTAGACTGGTACTACCTTTTCATGTATTTAAAACCAAGACCTGATAATATTTAGTAAATAAAACATAATGGCAGATGCCTTGTGAGTAAGATTATCACATTTAACATCTGGAAGGTTCTGTTTAAGGTATGTTTCTGCCATTTCACTTTTGTTTATTTGTTTGGTTTGGTTTTTTTGCCCAGTGTTGATGCAGAAACAAAACCCAGACCATCAACACACTGGATATATTGCCTTGAACTTAGACTTCTCAGCTTCCAGAATCATGAGAAATAAATGCCAAGCGTTTCTAAATTACCCAGTCTCAGGAATTTTTTTAGAGCAGAACAAAGTGACTAAGTCGCTACCTCCTCCCAACTTCACACCCACACACACATAACAGTTTTATCTTATTGTCCTAGATTCCTCAAATTGTTCAGCACGGAATTATATACTTTCCCAGAATTTATCATAGGATTTACTGCCTCTAATTTTCAAATAACTCCCCAATGTTCTTCTACTTCATGACCATGAGATCTTTCAGGAAAAACAAAACAGGACACTTTAGAATAGTTTAAATTGGGGAATTATTTGTTGCTGATTATAAAATTTCTTATAGGCATCATCTTGAAAGCTTGGTTCTCAAGTTATTGCTTCAATTAACTGTCATTGCTCCCATCAGTCATCATTAATGAAATGCAGAGTGTAGTCAGAGAAAAATAAAATAATTTAAGAGAAGATTTTTGTCTTGTATTTCAAATAAGTAAAAATACTTAATCACTCTACTGAACTAACATAATCTACTAATACTATTATTTTAAGGAAATAATATTTTTGTGTCTTACTTTAAAATTTCTTTCTTAGGCCTATTTTTTTCGTGTTCTTAGATGAAGCTTTTTTGTAAATAAACAATATGAAGCTATATAATAATTCAGTTATTCAGAATATTCAAATGATGATTCTTAGCTTGCTTTAATATTAAAAAAAGCATTTCCTGATAAAGACCTATGTGCTGGTGGGAAATCCTTCATGAGGTATATGGTTGGAATTTGTTTGTGTGGACACTCTGTTCCTCCCATTGTCCATCTCTACTTGTATCTTCCCTTTGATGATGCTTTAATGAGTATAAATACACAAGTGAGAGCTGAGCTGATGAGTATTTCCCTATTTATTTCTGGAGTTCAAGCCATCAATATGCTCTTGGTGTTTGAAAGATATCATAACTAGACTCTTATACTGACACTCATGTATCCTACCCCTGGCATTTGACTCCCAGGGTGAGTCTTCTCAACAAATTGTGAAAATCTTCCTTAGCCTGTAACCCTCCATAACTATTTATTGATTCTCTTGGTTATTCTGTTTAGTCATGCAGTTGCCTCTTCTGTACAGAATCAAAAACATTTTCAAGGTTGCTTTGCTCTCTGCTATGTGTGATCAACATTTGGTGTCAGTTCACAAAATCTGTCAGCACAGAATTAAAGAAAAATATTCCTGGCTCCTCTCTACAATCTCAACCTTGTCTTCACTCTTCAATTGAGAAACATTATTTTCTTTACAGTTGGGTTTGGTACAGTAAGTCAGAAAATAGAAAAGTCTTTATTTAGTAATCTGATCATTCCTTTCTACTATACAGAAAATACACATGTACCATCAGCTACATTTGTAGCTGAACTCCTAATAAAACTCTGTCCATAATTCTATCTACTTGCCCTAGTACACCTGGGCCTTGATTATATATAAAATCCTATATGAGTAACAACTTATAACTCTCTGCGTTATAAAAGCATGGGCACTAATAAAGGCATCATTTACTAGATCTTAGTCCATCATTTACTAGATACTTGGTCCAGGCTTTTATTTCAAAATTCTGATGTTCAAAAATGATAGATGTATAGTATGAGTAGAGGTTTTATTAACACATTAAAAAAAACTTTCTTAACTTTCATCATTGCTTTGAGGAAGCATTTTTATTATCAGATGCCAACCATTTGTGTAAATTCAAGAAAGAAGATGTGATGAAGCTATAATCCAGTGTCTGTCCACCATGAAGCTTACATTCACTGAAAGGAAAAGTAGAGTATTAAAAAGAAGACAAAGATAAGCAATGTTATTTCAGAGAAAAAATAGGACTATACAAGTGAGTATGGGGTAATTTTAGGAAAATATTTGAATATCTGTGAGAAACATTTGTATAAAAGGTGGTGAGAATAAGAATGATTGAGTCTACAATGCAGAATTATATACATACACATATACATATACACATACAAACTCTATATATCACATCTGGAGAAGTATAAAAATCATGGAATGGAGGTTTATATGTTCATATGTGTAAGTATATGTAAGTCATCCTTTTTTGGGAATTGGAAATCTCATCTTCTTGAGATTTGCTGCTCTGTGCCATTGAGGTTTCGTTTTCTGTGTGTCCCAAACAGCTGGTCCACACTAGGCTGTTTGTGACCTTGTATTGGGGTTCTTATTGCATTTGTAGACTATTCTTAGTCCCTACTAATGAGATCGTTCAGAGTTTGCTTTGAGGATCACATCTTAATCACTTGATTTCTGCAGACGTTTCCTTTCTCCAAATAAACTCTTCAAAATGCCTGCTATTTTGTGCTCATTAACCTGGGAATGGTTTCTCTAACACCAATCTGTAAATTCTCTCAACCATCTGATTCTGTTGCCCTGATCAGTTTTACCCAACCATTAATTGACAGAGAATCTTAGATGCTTTCTAGAATAAAAAATAATTAGAAACCAAATTTCTATAAGCAAATGGATTTTCCCTTTGTGAAAAAGCGTGAATCTTGCTCTTTTACACTGTAGCAGAATTAAGAACCATTGAAGCCCAATGCCTGCCTATTTCCTTGGAATTGTCAAATCATTGTGTTCAAAAAGATATAGATGGCACAGTGATGAATAAGATGGTCATCGAGTAAATGAAGATATTACTGTTCATTTCTGGAGATGTTTTAAATGACTTTTTTATATTTACTTAAAAATGATGCAATATGGTTTTCATCAAGAAAACAAAAGCTCCCCTTTAAACAAATGTAAAATCAGAACTAAATACCAGTTAAAACCCGCACTGAACAGGGCTGTGGAGATGAATGAAGTAATTGGCACACAATATGCACATCAAATGTCTGACCTGAACAAGCATATAAATATAGGTCATGGCATTGAAAACCTGTAAGTCCAGTTTTAAAAGGGCTAGAGAAAGTTTGAAGCAGGCTGATCTTCTGTTCTGGCTGACCATTGAATCTAGCCAAAATGGAACTATCTGGGTTTTGGGGGGGGGGGGGCGGAAACACTGCTTCTAAAACATAAAAACAAAAACAAAAACAACAAACAAAAATGTAGCATTAATAACACACACACCAACAAACAGACACAATCATACATATACACAGACACATAGTCACACAGATGCACACACACACACACACACACACACACACACACAACTGTATGGAGAACAATATACAAAGATATTGGATGTCAACCTTGGCCTCCAAAAGCACACAATTACATAACATTGAATCCAATCCTATTCTATACCCACACATGCTCAAATAAAAGAATATACTCTGTGTGTGTTTACTCCCGGATAGTAGGTTGCTTCTATATATTTCTTAAAAATCTCCCATTGACAAATTGCACTAAAATTCATATGATTTACAAGAACTGTAATCCTGAGGCATAAAGCATTGCCTTTCTCTTCTTATTGTCAATGTGTTTATGGAATTGTGTTTTCTTGATATCTTAAAATTTACTTTCTTTAGATAATAGAGCATAGAGCTGATGAAATTGACAAGTTGAACACAGTTTTAGTTAAATATAATTTATGATGTTGAAATTATTCTGAAATATTGATCTTATTTCAGATCAATTTGACAGGCTATTAGCACAAGAAATCCTTTGCAGATTCTCTGATATATATGTGGATACAATGTATAGAGGAAGAACATGATGTCAAAAAATCATGGCAGCCATGCCCTGTTGCCTTTTTCCTCCCCCAGAATAATCATAAGCTTCTAGCTGCAATTGGTTATAATAACTGACTCAACATGAAATTGTGGCTCCTATCCAGGGACTTCTCCACATGAAACATCACATATTTCCATGACATATCTTTACTACAGCGAGTTCCTTCAGAACACTTCAGGACTCATTTTCCTATCAGAAGTGAAAACTAACCATGGAGGAAAATTAAACTTGAGTTGAAATCATTATTCCATGCATACATTTATATGAAATGGTGTTATTTTGATTAGATAAGTCTCTTTACTTATCCAGAAAAAGTCTTTAGAGTCTAGAAGATAGTTCTTCAGAGGTTTAACATGGGGAACACACATGCCCTTAGGAAAGAAATAGTTGAAATATTAGGCTCTTAAACTTGGTTAACTTTCTTCCCAAAGGGATTTCAGTTGCTTTATAGCAGAATGAAATATCGAAATCCCTGACATTTCAGAAGTCTTTACCTTGGCACAGACTGGGATGCCCTGATATCTTCACTGGAATGAGAGAAAACAGATCTCTAAATTTCTTTGAGATAGAGAGTATATAGATATAGATATATGGTTATAAACATAGACATTGGGTATGGCAAATTTTAATAGAAAAGATAGAGATAACATTGGTAGCTGTAGGGATTTGGACTGAGCCACACCATCACAGAAGATATTTTCAAAGGTCTAGTAATGGCTAGGGAGGTAAAGTAGATCCCTTGATACAAATGCATCTTCAGGTTTATGGGATAAAGCAGAGGTGGTTGGGGAACAGCTGATATTTAGACAGCTGTATTGGTTGGTGGCAGATGGCTTTTTTTCTTTTTTTGGTTTCTCTCACCATCATCCCCACATGTAATTTCTAGGCAAATCTTCTCAGTTCTACTGCTCAAAGAAGTCCCAACAATACCAGCTGACAGTTCCATCACTGCCACCAAAGATCACACTGACTTTCACATGGAGCATTAGCATTTAGCCAGTTCTTAATTAATGTTCAAAGCTCTGAACCGATGTCTATTATTCTTTCTTTTAAAAATATGCTTATTTTTAAATTTCATTTATTTACTTTTTCATTCAGTTTTTACATCCCAATTGCTCCCCCTTACCTAGTCCCCATCTCACAGAGTCCCTCCCCACAATCCCTTAACCCTTTATCTTCCTTAAGATGATAGCTCTCCATTGGGTAAGAACCTACCCCACCTCTAGCTCACCATTGGGTAAGAACCTACCCCACCTCTCATGAATGAAGTCTCTGCAGGGTTAAGAGCATCATCTTCCACTGAGGCCAAACTATGGGACTTTTGGGGAATAGATTCCTCAGACAAGCAAGTGCTTCAAAGGTCAAGGGAGGTTGAGTTACATATCTACTACATATGTACCAGGAGCCTTGGTCGAGCCTGTGTATTCTCTGTGGTTGATGCCTGACTCTCTGAAAGCCCACAAGGGTTCTGCTGAATTGACCCTGTAGGTTTTTCTGTGGACTTCCTATCCCCTTCAGGACCTTTGATCTTTCAATTCTTAAGTAGGAGTCTCTGACCTCTATCTAGTGTTTCGCTGTGGGTATCTGCATCTGTTTTAGTCATCTGCTCCATTGAGCCTCTCAGCAGTTACATTAGGCTTCTGTCTGCAAGCATGACAGAGTATCATCAAAAGTGTCATGGATTGGTGGTTTCCCATGGGATGGGTCTCAATTAATTGGGTTATTGGTTGGCTATTCTCTTAGTTTGTGCCCCATCTTTGTCCCTGCATTTTTTTAGATGGGATAAAGTTTGGGTAAAAAGTTTTGTGAGTGGGTTTGTGATCTTATCCTTCCATTGAGGGTTCTTCTTGACTACTGGAGGTATTCTTTTCAGGTTCCATATAACCACTGCTATGCCTGTCAGCTAATGTCACCCACAGTAACTCCTGGGAGCCTCTCCCATCTCAGTTCTATGGCACTTCCTAGAGATTCTCCCAGGTCCCCTCCCTGGTAGCTGCAGACTTCCATGCAAACTACTCTAAAAAATTCCCACTATATAAGAATGCAAAGGAATTCTCTTCTTTAGTCTGCAAGACTTAGTTGTTTGTAATGAGTCAGATGTTAAACGTTTGAAGGTCCACGACTGAATTGTGGAACTTGAAAAGCTACTTGAAAGAAAACAGATTTTCATATAATTCAACTGTAGGTATAAAGTCATTTTGAATACTACAGGTACTTCCTAAATACATTGACAAGTGGTTTATATAATACACAATAGAAGAGTGAAAGACAATCTGAAGATACAATGACAGCTTGTACCCTGGTATTTATAAGCTGAAACAATGGAAACATAGTTTATATATTTGCTTAATACTCATCATATATTAAATTAATTTTTTTAATGTGTGTGGGTGAGTAAGTGTGTGTGTGTGTGTGTGTGTGTGTGTGTGAATGATGACATTTAAGGACAACATGCTTTAGAGAATCTGAACCTACAATTTAGCTATTCTCTCATACTGGAACATTTTTTTCTCCTAAATGATTTGATATCTGGATTTCTTCTTGTCATTCCTTTATTTATATGACCCCTTTTCTGAGGCATTTTTATAAATAAATCAAACTAATTTTTTCTCATTTTATTAACTCTTCCATCAGTCTTTTATTTTCATCTTAGTACTTGTTTCTGAGTAGGATATTATTAAATATTTCTGATTACTATCTATCCAACCTTAATAGTTAATTTTCATGATATGAGACTACAATTCTAACAAACTTGCAGTAAAATTCCTAGTTCCTTAAGTTATCTCTGGTGTTTAGTAACTATTCACTTAATGTTGAAGATGCAAATTAGGAAAGTAATCAATGCTTGATATCAGTGTAATAATATTCTAATAGAATTAGAAATACAATGTGCAAATCAATCAGGTACTCAGCTACTGAATGTTCAGTATGAGAGTATTACTACTACTATTACTACTACTACTACTACTACTACTAGATTGGTGGGAAAGAAACAAAAATGCTTTTACATTATTTGAAATACATATAGAGATGTCCTTTGGAAATTGGACTAGACAATTTTATCAAAGTAGCATGGTGTATAGAATATAAACTTTTAGAATATAAGACTAGCATCATATGTGAAGTAACTATGATAGAAGACTGAATGTGAGTGAGTTTTATAGAAGAGTCAATATTGGTCTTGGCTAAAGGTCTGGCAAAAAGAGTCTATCAGCACATGGGAAGAAGGACTATGAATGCTGGGGAACTTTGGCTAGATGCAAAAACTACAGATCTCATTTGCTTTAAAAAAGAGAATGCTTAGCTTTTTGACAATTTAGACATAGGCTTTTTCTAATAGGTTCCATTGAGGATTTGATTTTTTTCTAATATGGACAAATGTTGAATAGGTTTAAGTTTGACTGGGGTCAATTCATTCATTCCTGTGTGTTTTCTATAACATTGTGTCTATTTTAGCCTAGATCAGCCACCTCACATAGGCATAAAGGGTATACAGCTTATCTTGTCTCATGATGGTATCAAGATGTATCCTATATATCTTATCAGGAGCTTAAGAAATGTTATGACAATGTCCAAGTTTGACTCAGAAATTCAGAAGTATGTATCATCTGAGGTGAATAAGTAAAAATAACAATAATCAAGAAAACCATTAGTGAAAAACTTGAAGCTTTCTGAATTTGTTAAAGCTAAAATCTTTTGAATTTTCCTCAGGTTAGAGAGGAATCCAGTGTATTACCCGTGGGAACTCTTTGTGACTCTTTTATGACATTAGCTTAATGACAACAGTCAGAGACACATGAAAATCTGATTCTGAGGCTCACAGCCAGTTCACAGTCCCTGAGAGATGGTTTTCTGAGGTCTCATCTCACAGAGTAACCTGTGTTACAGAAAAGGATTCAACATTTTTCATCCCCTCTTTCTTTCCCCTAGGATCTCTGTTGTTATTGTTCAGGGTTTTGAAAAGGAAGCACAGTCAGGTCAGGGGAAAGGCACACAGAATGTTTGTGCCAATGGACCCAATGTGAAAATACTGTTTATAATTCATGGAGGACGACTCTATGTCATTTATCTTTACTTGTGTGAGGAGTCAGATAAGTCACTCATGACTCTGCTAGCCTTGATTCATCCTTCATCACTACACTTATGGAGATAAATGCCACAGCTATCATATATCCTTTCAGACTAGAGATTCGGATTAGTAAGTGTAGAGGTCAGCCTGACGCTATTATTTAAAAGTGATGAACAGTCAGAATGTGCCATTTCCTATGTTCACACACCTTGTTCTGGCTCAGCATTATCTGCTCTAGAATGTATATTGTCTGTGCATTGATGCATCTATAGATACCTCTTAATTTCAACTGAAAATACAATTTTGAAGTAAATGCAAACCACTTAAGGTGTGGCAATAAATGGATTGATTAACAGGAGTCTTTGTTATCCAAGTGATCAGAGGCAAAATGAAAAGGATACAATTGAGGAAGATAATAAGCAGGTATTTGAACGTCTGTTTCTGAACAAGTTACATGTGAAAGAACCAAGTCACCAAAATAAAAAAAGGAAAAAAAAGAGTGAGATATTACATTTGAGCTGTGATATTAGAGAAAACAGTGTGGAAACCTTGGTTTTATGAAATAAAGAGGGGGCCATGGCCATGGCCCCAGTGGGCTACGGTGCTTCAGTGAAGCAAGTGGGGTCTTTCTCAGCTCTGAATGTGAGGAGTACACTACAAGACAACTAAACAATAAGACCTCCTTATCACTCAATTGCTGGGTTAAGTGAGAACAGAAGGAAGATTTTTCCATTGTCAACAATGCATTGCTTCTTTATTACCTTGGTTGATCTCCTCTATAACTAGCAAGAATGCAAAAATGTCTTCCACAAAGCTGAACCAAATATGGATGTTATAATGATTTATCATTAGAATTTATTTTTGAGTTATGATTGTTACAAAAAAGAAGGCCATAAATTTGAAAAAGAGCAAGGAGATGATAATATATAGAAAGGGTGGGGGGCAGGGAAAGGAAGGGAGAACAAAGATATAATATTTTCTCAAAAATAATAATATAAACATAAAACATAGTAATAATATATTTGACCTATACATGTGTCATTTTATATGATTTTAGTTAGTTAACTAATTTATTTACTTTACATCCCAATATCAGTTCCATCTCATCCAAGTCCCACCTCACATATCTTCTCCACCCATTCACCCTCCCCTTCTCATCTGACAAGGGAGAGCCCCTCACCTGGGTATAACATCAAGTCACTGCAGGACTAGGCACATCCTCTCCCAATGAGGCAAGACAAGGCACCCCAATTGGAAAAATTGGATCCGCAGAAAGGCAACAGACACAAGTACAGGACAATTCCAGTATTTGGGAGACCAATATGAAGACCAAGCTGCACATCTGCTACATATGTGCAGGGAGAAAATGTATAATTTTTTTAAAGTACTTGGTAATACATTTGCTGTAACTAAATTTAAGTTCAAAATTTGGGTGTATTTTTAATTTATATATATATAAACTGATATTACTCCTTTGAGCACTGAACACAGAAAAATACAATTGAATATTAAGTTTGATAGGACTATGTCTCTGGAGAAAAGACTGAAGAGGGTTAAAGATAGCAAAAATGAGATTTTGAATTAGAATATAGAACAGTCTATTTAAAAAACAAACAAACAATGGATCAGGAGATAACTTTGGAGTTTCCTAGAGTCTTTATAACAGAAATAACATCATATAGGTGTTGGATTAATTGTAGATTCAGAAGAGAAGTTATACATATGCATATGGGCCGAGTTACTATGAAAATCAATGCTTCCAACAAAGTGCTTTGTATATATTTATTTCATAATATTAAAGTATTTTCAAAGTGAATATCATGTTTGATTATACACTTTTATAATGAACAAATTAATCATATACTTCCAAGTGGATGGACTTAAGAAAATGATTACATATACTGATCTGAAAGCTAGTTAATTTCAAATGCCAATATCAAATTAATCAGGGACAAGACAAGAGTGCCCTCTCTCCTTGTATCTATTCAATATAGTACCCAAAGTTCTAGCCAGAGCAATAAGACAGCAAAATAGGTTAAAGGGGATACAAATTGGTAAAGAAGTCACTGTATCACTATTTGCAGATGATATGATAGTATACGTAAGTGACCCCAAAAATTCTACCAGAGAACTTCTATAGCTGATGAACAATTTCAGCAAGTTTTAGATTCTTAAGTAGTTTGTAGATGCCATATAAAGCCCCTGTAGTGTTGCTTAGTTTGTAAATATAGAGCAAATCCAATTTTTTTTACCATGTTTGTTACCATGGTGACATTCAATGGTCCAGTAGTCCAAGAAATAAAACATATGTAGCAAGTATACAGCATAGTGATGACTGTGGAATTAGAAAAATAAATAGAATTGCTTCCTAGGAATCAAGTATAGGATGTTTTCCGAAAGGAGTGACTAGTAGATATACGTAAAATGCTATGAGCTTTGATGAATATAAAAATCGAGAATTGGTTACACGATTCAGCAATAGACGGTTTTCCCTTTCATCTTTCGGTTTTCCTTCACACAGCTCTTGCTGTACCCTGTGCTTTTCTCGAGGCACTGTTAGTACAATGCCATTCAACTTGTAGTCCACGCTGCATATGTGAGTATACCCAAGATGCCTTACAAAATTAAGATTTGCTAGAAGTTATTATGAAGTTGAGTTTACATATTTTTCAAAATAATGACTTAAAATACATATTATCACTAAGTTCTCTTTCACTAAAACTCGCTTTTATTTGCTTAATGATAGTGTTGACTACTGGTAGTTAATTGCTTTGTAAATGTGATTATTTTATTATCTGTTCCAAATGAAACCACCACACACATTTAAACAACCACTTTTGAAATTCACTTGTGGAGCTATCAGGATATTCTGCCTGCTAAGGCCTCCTTGTCCAAGTTACTGAAAGTTCTTATCTTCATTTCTTCCTCACTGTTTAAAAATTTAAATACACGCCCCTCCCGAACAGTGTTCTCTCCAATCCTACTACCAATAGAATTCTTGGTGATGTCAATACCCAGACCGGTGTTTGGTCTCAATTTCTGATTGGGTGATTTCCCTATCTATAGTTGCCTGGCTTTCATCTCAGTACAATTTGTCCATATCAAATATATGTTCAAACATGAGATAAATTACTGTGATTGTTAGAATTAAAAAGTATTTGATTTTTACAATTATACTAAAAGAAACACAGATTCTGTTGTCTAGTGTACCATTGCTTTATAAACTGTGTGGTTCTTAAATTTTGATTTCACTTTCCATCCTCTTTGCATAATATTTCTTTAAAGAAAATACATGTATTGTTTCTTGATTTTTAGATACAGGAGAAAAAATACCCAAATAAAATTTGTAGCACATGCTTATGCTAAACTCTTAACATGTCATTTGGCATTTCTAATTGGATGATGTTTAACTCTTTTTTTATCACCTTTTATCAAAAAGTTGTGAGAAGGAAATATGAACATTTTAATGACTGTGAGTACCATATTATGAAACTCAGTTGCTGTAAGCTACTATAGGGTAGCCTGTTTAATAAGTTGGTAAGCCAACAACAGAATCTACACTACACCAAAACAATGTTTGTAGTCCAAAAGTCCTCTAACACTGGCTTACTACCCAGAAGTTATATGAAAGATGAAATGCTTGAAGGAAAGAAAATGTATTATAAGTCCAGGAATCAGGGCAAAACTTCAAAATAAATATCACCCAACAAGCCTTATTGCTGCTAGCACACATGGACAAAATTTCCATATTGTTAATTTCTCTTGGGTATGAATGATACTTACTAAACACTGAAAACTGAGTTCACGCTACTTTCTAACATTCCTTACCTTCATGAAGGTTTTCTCAACTGTTGAGACAAGTGATTTTAAAATACTTAACAGAACTACAACTTTCTACGCATCTTACATCAGCGACTCCCTTCATTGTGAAGTCTTACACATTTAGTAAGGTCCTAGAAAGTAGCGATGGCTACTTCCTCATTATATTTCTTTCCTCATATTCATGGGTCATCTTGAGTATGAGTTCTTTCCATGTTTTCAGAGTAAGCTGTCACAGTTGAGAGCTGTTGCACATTCCTTGGCTTCTTAGTAGTGTACGTCCCATTCTGATGAAACCAAGACGTGAGGGGTGAAGGGTTTCCGGCATTCCTCCTATCTGAAGTGACTGTTCACCGTGAGTTACAAGTGTTTGGTTAGTACTCTTAACTGCCCATTTATTTTAGGAATTGTCTGATTTGATCTATGAGGTGATTATGACTAGAACGCTCTATCAGAAAGAAAAATTGACTTGCATAAATTCACAAATCTAATAAATGAAAACCAAGTGTGGACTGCAGATCTGGATCCAAGTCCATGTTTTTCCTGTCATTAGAAAAGTGCATTATTCCAAATGGCCAGTGGTTAAAATAGATGCTTTGGCTTTCAGCCTAGATCTGTGTTAAAATACAGTGGTGATTCAATAAATATTGTCACCAGTGGTATCTGTGTTGTTGGTCATGGCAGACCAAGAAATGTGCTGGATTGTTAAATGGATAAGGCTTACTTTATATTTTGTTTTTGTTTTTTAGGTTGGCAAGCACTTTGCCTATTTACTTCATGGAGACCCCAAGGGAGAACAAGGTGGGTGATGATTCATGCTCAGTGGTTCCCATAATATGCTGAACACTACAACAGTAGCTAGCATAAAGTGGCTCATAATACGTTGTCAAATCCAATATCAGCAATGAGACTTCATTCAGTACAACAATTTGTAGGGAGTCCAGTCACTATAAAAAGGGACTTATTTAAGACAATAGTAACAACAAAAAAGCTCTACAAAATAGCAGAAGACTATCCATTGAGTCTTATCTTCTGATTTATGTAGGTTTCTCTTTGAAACAGGCTTTGTGCTTTCTGGTTCAACTATAGAGATAACTGACCTAGAAATTAGCTTCTCTTGTGAAACCATCTTTCTTCAGAAAAATATGCAGAATAAATACTTTGCATAGCTATTGGGGTTCATAACAACCATCGCTCTCCTCTGAGATCAGTCCTGATATACCACACATCATACCTCATCTTCTGAATGGCCATTGTTTCCCCCCCCCTCTCTCTCTCTCTCTCACACACACACACACACACACACACACACACAAACTTTTTTTTTAAATTTCTTTTACCACAGCAAAACAGTCACAATCCTACTTATTGAGGCACAAGACAAGGAAGCAGCACACTGGATAAAGACTTTCTTTATGACTATGCTCCCCTTTGTCTCAAAAAATTGTAATCTCCATGAAGACGCCAACATTTATTCAGTGCCTATAAATCATGTTCATCCCACATTACTGTGTAGTGACCAAATTAGTCAAGTATTAGTCTGGGAAAAGTGTCTAATTAAAGAAGGGGATAGTGTATAATATTCCTGCTTTCTCTGTCCCTTAGCACATGCAGTAACACAGTGTAGGTAAAAAAAAAAAAAAAAGACATGTTTGCTTAGTGAAAGAAGGAAGAAATGAATAAATCAATCAATCGGATGGTTCTCTGTGGCCAAATTAAAGACCAGACAGAGAAATTCGGATTACTTGAAATCATTTTATTTCCTCTGGCCACAGGACATAATGCCCTGAAAATGTTTGTTTATTTTGGAAGGCAAAGGCTGATCTGCAGCTATTTTCTTTATTTTTATATTCAAATGCCTATAAAACAGAAAAGCACTGGAGACCTATTCATTGCACACAAATGATCTATAGGGTAATAACGTGCTGGCTTTTCCAGCTGTGCTGCACTTTGGTACTATCTTGGGTTTAATTGAAAATATGCTGTGACCTTGGTTTTGTTCACTGGGCGAAGGGGGTATATAATTGGCATGAAGCCTCTGAAGAACTCTCTTTTCAATGAATGTCATTTGGTTAATTTGGGGTTCGCCTGAGGGAAATAATGTGTGAAGTCCTGTAAATACAAGGCACTTTTTATTTACATGGCATTAACATGAAGTTAACAACGTTTTTTAAAATCAGCATTTCATTTTGCAAAACTGATTTGTTGACTCCTAAATGCTATCAGTATGATAATAGTATTGTCCTTAACAGTCTCATGTTCCATTATAATTAAATAAACAGCTTTAGGATTGCAGTCCAAAAATGTCTGTGCTCCATTCTTAACTTAAGGAGTTTCCATAGAAACCGTGGGCAGAAAGTTTAACTGACATTTATTGGGCTTGAGGCTATATGGAGCTTTGGTATCTCTACTTTCCTCTCCTTCATTCTGTATGTGAATCTTCTTTGCTTTATTAAACCCTTGAAAACATCACTTGCCCCGAGTCTGCTCCTCCCCCTCCTCATCCCTCAACCTTCCTCCTTTCCCCCCTCCTCCTGCTTTTCCTTTTCTCTCTGTCTCCTATTAACATTGAGGAAGTAATTTGGACTCAGTTAGATTTAACAAATGCAATAATACTAAAATGCACTCTGATACTTAAGTGTAATTGTGTTATTAGCTGGAAATGCTTTTCTTCAAAAATAAAAAGAATTGAGAGTGAAGTTTACCAATGTAATGCATGCTGGCAGGAAGGAAACATTGGTGGCTGGTTGCAAGTTTGTGGTGCATATATCAAGATCTACTTCCTTCTCAGACTGTGACTATTCCTTAATTTACTCAAGCAAGATGGTATATTTTTCTTAGCCTCAACTTTCAGAAGGGAGCAGAACCACATTTTGATTATATTAACCCAGGAAAATAGAATAGTTGTTCTGTGAAAGAAAAAAAGAAAGTACTATCAGGGCCCAGCAACTTTGTTAGGTATATTTGTCAAAATTGTCACCTAACACACTTCACTGAACTGCAATGAAGTGGCACAAGTTTAAACCCCACCCTGATTGATTCTAACAATGTAGGTAGGGTGGAAGTATGCCATCTTAGCTTCACAATAACAATATGAATGCGAACACATCTGAACCATGGGGTTTTACTAAGATTTAAGGTAATAATCTTACTTGGGACAGAAGCCTGCCATTCTTGATACTCAGGAGGCTGAGTAAAGATAGTCTCAATTTCAGTGTCTGTCTGATCTATACAGTGAATTCAAGGCCAGCCTGGAAAAATTCAGTGAAACCTTGTCTCAACATAAAATGTAAAAACAAGGGTGAGGGTCTGCTAATATAGCTAAATGGTTGACTCTAGGATATGCATTAAATCTCAACTGAGGTGTCAGGGGAGGAATTATTCATCAACACAGCAGGAAATCATAATAGCAGTCTTTCTCTGTGGCTTCATAAAGAAGTTGCAAAAGGAGTTTGTGCTTTATGTAAAGTTTCTAAGGCTATTTGGAAACACAGTACATAAAACAGCACTGATACATTACAGTAGTTTGAGGGAAAGATTTAGACAGACATAGGATCAATCACTAACTATACCACTAGGGATAAATGTCAGACTTGCAGTATTTGATTCCCCATCTCTATGGCAACATCATGAGTCTTATTTCTTGGACCTGTTCTGGAATAGTGTACTGTATATATAAGCTACTTAACTTCCATGAAAATGTGCGCTATGGGCTGTAACTTCTCTCCACTCTTACTCTCTCCATTTTTTCTGATGCTTTTCCATCTCAATATGCACTCAAAATGAAGAAAAAAGGCAAACAAAAGCAATCTCCACATTTAACGTAATATATATGCATACATAGATACATATATATATATAAACATAGATACATATATATATATATATATATATAGAGAGAGAGAGAGAGAGAGAGAGAGAGAGAAAGAGAGAGGGGGGAGAAAGAAAGAGTTTAAAATAATCTCATAAAAGGTTTATAAAAATTAAAATATCATGAACGCAATGGCAGAAGGAAAAACCCTACTGAGTAGGATACAAAATAGAGCTTCAGAATTGCAAAGAATATGATCCTCGTATCCTGAGTGAGATGGCCGACTTTATTCTATTTTATTTCTAGGACTCCTTTTCAATAATACAGTCTCAAATGCATTAGTTCTAATTTAGGTCTTCTCATACAAGATATAAGGGCTAAATTTCAACAGATATGACTTGAGTTCATCTTTCTATTGAAGGTAAAAGAATGATAGTCTGTTAAGTTGGAAACAAAGAAAGGAGAGGACAGATATGTCCATCTATCTCAGACCCATGAATAGATGCTTGTCCATGCTCCCAAAGAATTGGTAAATGAAGACACAATATGGACAAGGTGTTGATTTTACATAGCAATATGATTAAGCACTGTAGGTTGGATAAAAATAGTAAGAAATAATACATTTAATACATCCTTCTTTTTTTAAAAGAACCAAACAATTTAAGTTTCACTGGTAAAGGATTATGGATAATTGAAGAATTAATAAAAAATGCTGTGATGAAAACATGTGGAAGTACAGCTAGAACTGAACTCAGTGAGGCATGACCCCTGGTAAGAGCAGTTGCTTATAAATTACCATCAAGGTAATTTAACCATGGGAAAACACAAGCACATATGGTTAACCAGGACATACATTGTCGTATCTTTTTTGTGTGTTATTAATACTCCTTTTACTGCTGTGTGCCTATACCTGCTTCATTAAGATATTCTTTCTGCATTACTGTTAGAAGAATTATCTTAAGCTATAATCTCCATTCTCAGTTTGATGTCTAATTTACAGGTAGATAGTAGAATGCCTAAAACCACACAGACAGCCATACAGAGAGCTGTGCTACTCAATGCAGTACAACCGTATAAGTCAAACAGCCGCTCTGTCACAAAACTCCCTTTTATTAGGATTCCTCACATATATAATGTGATCCATGGTACCATTGACAGACATATCAGTGAGGTTTAATTTCTTCTTTTAGTTCTTTTATGAAAGGTCATTATAAATAGAGGCCTATAATTGTCATCCATGAATTAAATTCAGTCACTTGGCTATCTTCATGTTAGCTGACAAATCAACAGAGTTGGAAAAAACTTCAGAAGAATTCACTGTAGGTCGAGGCTGCCCTGTAGGCACAGTTTGTGGTTGTTGAAGATAAAAGAAGTAGTTGTCTCCCGAAATGGGTTATCTAGTCCCAAGTAGTCAAGTGGGCATCCCTAAGGACATGAGCTATAGATGATACTAATTCTACTAGGTAGGCTGTGTGTGTATGTGTGTTTAACAATAATAATCATAGAAGTCATAGGAGTTGATGGAGAAAAGAGGAAGGGTAAGAGAGGAAAAGACAGGAGTAGAGGGATAGAAATACAGTTTATTCAAGTATGAAATTCTCAAAAATACTACATCTTTAAGAACTATAAAAGAAACACAGAGAAAATACTTATAGAAGTGACTGTGGAAGTGCTTTAATAAAACTTCATATACAGTCTCAAATTGTGGTCCAGATACTTATAGACAGAACTGGTTTCCAAACATTCACATTAGAATTTATCATGTTTTTGCATGTCTGTTCTGTCTCTGTTCATGTGGCAGCTGTAGCTCTGAGAGTGGAAATAAGGAATTCAGTATCAACAGCCACATTCACCATTATTTACTTTCTTTTTGTGGTAACCTTTACTTATTTTTCATTAACCTTTATCTTTCTACTATGCACTTGACATAGAAATAAATCATATATTGTTCGTAGAATGGAAGCTGATCTGAGTTACATTATTTCACCCAATATCTGGTATATCCATATTCAACTGTGCCTTGTGCTTTTAAAAACAATTTTTGTTCTTTTTCTGTTGCTTAAGTGTATGCAATGTATTGTGAACACATTCCCCTACTCAGTTATCTTGTTTCCCCTCCCACAGCTCATGACCCACTTATTCCTCACAACCAGTTCTACTTCTGCCTCTATTGTTTTTACTCATCCCTCTCCTCTCATGTGCATGTATGTTCAAGTATGTGTGTGAGCATGTGTGCTTATTTTGCACATCCAGTGCAATTGCTTGTATGTGACATTGTCATTATGTGCCCATAACTGCTATTGTGATGCCATAGCCAGGAGGCAGCATTTTATAGAGAGCCTCCCCACCCTCTGGCTCTTTTTAAAATGGAATCATTTTTTTTTAAAATGAACTCTACAGAGAACAAAGACAGATGGTGGGAGAAAGAACCAAGCAGGAATTTTTATCTAAAGCAACAAAAGTAGATTAAATACTCATGATTTAAAGAACAGCATTCTCTGGCCTCCTTCCTCCTTGTCCCTTCCAGATACTGAGGGGTACTTGGTTGTTTAATACTTTTTATGCACATACCTAATTGTTTCTGTGTCATTGTTACTGCAAAATGTTCATTAGAGGCACAATGAATACAGGAAATCACAAGGGGTTTTTACCTGGTAAGGTACCAGGTTAAGTGAAACTCATTAATATTAGAACTGAGTCCCCAGGTCTCAAGGTTCCATGGTAACTTGAAAGCAAATACAGGGCTTGCAGTGGGGCAACTCACATCCAATATGCACAACCTAAGGCTAATGTGAAAGGAGGAGTGCCTCTAAAGCAATAAATAAGAATCCAATTTTCAGATGCCTGCTTTTGCTGAATGGTTCCCTCTTTTGTGGTCATTAAGGTGAAACAAAGAAATCACTGATTCCAGTCATTTCCATTATCTGACTTGTCATCACCGAGGGTTCCTCATTATGCACTGTTAACAGGGTTGAGGTTACTTGAAACCAGTTTCCAGTTCCAATTAGGAGGACATCCCTGCTATCTGCATTCTGATTAAATGTGTTGCCTGGAAATCACAGAAAGAGACTATTCTATTTCCTCCCCTTGCTTAAATCTCATAAACACAGACTCAATTAAAGAGTCTCCTTATCAGGCTTCTGTGGGTCATTTTACTGAATTTATTAAACTCCTAAGTCATGCTAAACTATAAGAATTGTGGCCTACAGATTCATCAGGAGCCTAAACTAGATTTCCAGGACTTGCCCCTCCTGTGTTTTAGACAAAATTACTGCACCGAACTCAGAACATCTAAGAACATGAGCTCATGAGTGCTGGCGAAATAGAAACATGAGTCTCTGACGTGAAACTTCCAAGGTAGATACTGACAAATCATGGTGTTGTATCAGGCTGTATTTTAAGATCATGAAACCTATCTCAGGCCATCATTGTTTCAGAAGTTTTCATGCAGGACATTGTTAGTTTCCTGTTTCCAATAGGTACTACTGATGCCTTGCTCTGCCTTAAATATGGTCTTTTCAGTTTCCTAAGCTCTTCTGTCACAAAAACAAACCAAGTCTCTTCAATCCCTATATGTAGAGAATGCACAACTACATGTGCATTTTCATCACTTGGGATTATTTTATTTTTCCTAGTTTGTATTCCACTACACTTTGCTACAATCCTTCCTGACACACATTCATGTTTACCTTCATGCACTTGTCTCCTAATTGGTATTTGTTTTCAAACTACCCATTTTTATCCCAAATCTTTACCTTTCTCACTGTTAGTACAGTTATAACTCCGTTAGAATTTTTCTAGACTTTTGTGTAAATCCTTGGGCAGTCACTTGTTAATTGTAGTATGTTGTAAAATTCTTAGCAGAAGATAAATGGTTGTAAGTGACAATAGGTGCGTACACTTCCTGGCTCGCCATGGGCACTCAACAAACATTAGAGTGGGCAATGCCTGTCTGTCCCTCCCTCAGAGTGCTAGATGTTTTTCCAATCAAATCAAGATATGCTACTATATCTCAGGTCTGCATGGCCTTTCTGAATGGATAAACCCCGCTGTTTCTCTCTGAACTAATAATTATCCACTAACGACATGCTCACTCATTCAGTATAGGGCATGGCATTGCTTTATGACTCAATCATTTGTGCTAGGCTAGTTTTAGTATTCTGCTTCAAATGATCAATGAGGGAGACTTACAGAATTGCAGGAATTCCCTCTAGGTGATATGTTGGTAAGCATACTTAGACATATATTAACAGTGCTGAAGGGAACTTTAAAAATTCTCTTTCTCTATGCTACCATAAAATGAATCTTAGATATGTTTAACGATTTTTGCTAGGGGTTATATATGTGGTTTTGGTTACTGTCTAGGAAATTGGAGCTATGTACTCTTTAATAATGAACAAGGAAGTAAGTACTGAGGAAAACATTGGAAGGTAGTTTTTACACTTTGAATGACTTTGTACACATGCTATTTATTCTCTCATATTGCCTCTCATAGCAATTTAAATTGCGTTACTCATTACAAAAATCCATATGCCTTTTGGGTGCGATTGTTGCTTTGTTTGTTTTCAGCCTATGGAGGCAATGATGACCTTCGCACAAGGCATTTCCTAAGGATTAATGAGCAGTTGGGGGTTAATGACCATCAATTCCTCCCAGCTAGTCATCAATCCAAAGGAAGCATGGGCAACAAGGCCATTAACTGCATTACCAACTTTCTGAAATCACATTCTCCTTTGCCTGCCCTGCTAGGGACTTTCATTCTAGATGGACTTGTTAGGATTGTTCTAAAACTTTCACTTATCTGTACAGGGAGAGAAAAAAAGTTATTTGTTATTTTGTTATTTGTTGTTTTGTTTATATATATATATATATATATATATATATATATATATATATATGATATGTGTTGATGAAAACCAATCACTTTTGAGTTAATATGTATGCCATATATAAATATACATATAGATATGAAGATATCAGCATTTATATAAAATTATTGGTAATAAAAGAAAACATATGAATATTGAGTTCCTTTGGCTACTTTGGTTAGGACAATCTGAGAAGCCTGGACTTTTAGTTTTGTTTTGGGTTTTTTTTTTTATTTTTTATTTTTTGTTCCTTTTTTTTCTTTAATCTTTTCATCCTCATTCACCGTCCCCAATTCAAAGTCTGAAGGGATTCATCCCATTTCATATCCAGGGAGGCTAAAATATGTGACCATCTTCTGAAATTTATCTTTCCTCAATATCCTAAATGAAGGCTTATTTATTATATATTTTGCTTGATGGCTTGTTTTAGAGCTTTTTTTATATGAAAAAATCATTTTTCATTGATTCTTATCACATCATTGTTCTTCACTGATGTTAATAACATGAATATTTCTTCATTTGACACCAGTAATGGCAAAGACCAACAGCCTGAAAGATACATAAGCAGCCATGTAATTTTGAGTGGCACTGTCTGTTTAGTAATAAACTATACTTGTGTGTTAATGGTTCTGGAATAGTCACAGTCACAAACCCTCTCCTGTTGATGATTCTCTGGTATTTTATTTTCTCTTCCTGAATCTAGGTTCTTCTATTGTCTGTTTTGTCGATCATCTGTTGTAACGTAGAATAACATAATGAACGTAGTGTTGGTGTAGGTATACAGCAAATGCATGTGACACCATGACAGTCTATATCCAAATAATTTTCCTGTAGACATTTTCTCTGAAAACTTGCAGAGGAACTGGATTTAGTTCTTTCATCTTAGTAACAGAAATCAATATCTCATCCCAAGTCAGCAGTAAACACACTTACAAAATTAAATAACTAATTGACACACAGTGAGATACCAGTCCAATAAATTATTTCTAGATCTGAAACAGATCTCCAAATACTACAGTCTGACAGGTCTATGTGCATAGAATGTACTCAATTTTGAACCATAGGATTCTATGATTAGGCAATGATAATGTTGATAATTTCTTTGTAAAATATTTATTGAATCACATTTAAACAAAGAGTCATATAAAATTTTATAGATTGTACAAATTATATAAAATCCACTACCAAACTTCTTGGAAACCATAGATGGTACCATATATGATTCATTGTGATGTATTGTCAGATTGAGACAGTCAGTTTTCCAGTTAGCTTCAATATATGGACTTAAGCTGTCAGGAATAAACAAGGACTTGATACAATGAAAAAAATACAAATATCAAATACTTAAACACCCTTCTAATTTTTTCTCTTTATTATCTCTTCTGTCACCATAATAATACAGAATAGAAATCAAGTTACACAAATTTATAATAGTCTCATATACAAACTCTGCACAGACATATATTTCTGAGTTTTAATTTCTTTTTCATTTGTATTTGCTTAGTTGTTTTAGTAACCAAAAACTGATAACAAAGAACTTTTGTTTGAGGCCATCTCTTTCTTTTTCATCCATTTAATATATATACATCGAATTTACATTTGCATTCTATATAGGAGATTTTATTATATAGATCATCTGCACTGCTTTCAATAACTTATTTAACTGAGTATTATTTAATTCTATGGTTCACATTCTTTATTTAGTTAGTTTTATGTTTCTTTTGTGGGAGTTCTATGAAATAATCATCCAGTCCATTCTTCGCCACTTTTCCTGATAACAGAAATAACTTAGGTCATGTTAGTTCACCTGAGATTTGTTAATAGCCTTTAGTTATCATTCATTACAAAATCACTTTATCTAAATGGCTTCTAATTTAGATAAATTAGAATGTTAGAATATGTTTAGATAAATTTAGATAAATTAGAATGAAAATTTAGATATGTTTTAATATCAATAATTCAATGTAACAACTATTTACTAGTTAAATGGAATCCAGTTGTATTCTTTAAGAAACTTGTGAATAAATAAAGTGGCTACCTAAACAAATATTGATATTAATAAATAAATTTGGTAAGTTTAATCTTGGCTTTACTGATCAGTAGAGGAAGGATGGATTCTATTTTCTAATGATTTTTACTAATTCATCTTTCCCCTAGTGGTCAATAAAGCCAAGATTAAACTTACTAAATTTGTTTATGAATGTCAATATTTGTCTAGGTTCCAGCCACATTTGTAGCAAAGGATGGTCTTGTCGGACATCAATGAGAGGAGATGCCCTTGGTCCTGTGAAGGCTTGATGCCCTGAATAGAGAAATGCCAGGTCAGGGACGAGGGAGTGGGTAGGTTAGTGAGCAGTGTTAGGGAGGTTGGGATATGGGGTTTTCGGAGGAGAAAGGAGGAAAGGGTATAACATTTGCAGTGTAAATAAAAAAAATCTAATTAAAAAAAAGGGAACAAGAAGACAAAAGAACAAGAGGTTATAGGAAGGTGGGTGAGGTAGACTTGGGGGTTCTTAGGAGGAGGCATAGATATACATATGATCATATATATTGTATGAAGTTTTCAAAGAATAAATAAAATTATTATATTTAAAACAGAGTTATGGTAAATAGGTTTTGGTTAGAAATAATTTAATGAAATAATCAGAGTGAGGAATTCAAAGCCAAAAATAAAAAAAAAAATATCTGAAGGGGAAAAAGTAGGATGATCTGATTAGAATATAAAATAGAAGGTCATTGTTACTGTAGTAAGATTCTTAGTATGCAAGGCTGTAACAATGACACACCACCTTGAAGTGCATACCTCACATGCACTGGTTATCAGGGGGTAGTTTGGGCCTATAGGGGGCTGTCTGGAAATATTGGAAGACATCGTATTTTTCACTTCTGGGATTGCTGCTGTCATCTAGTGGGTACATGTAGTAAAGGGACAAGGAATTTATTGTTAGGTACAATTTATCTGTACAATTGTTGCTTAGTTTCTCATTTGATATTAACTTTACTTTAAGGAAAAACCTTGTTGTGAACAATTACTATGGGAGAATAACTAACCAGCTGGTATCCTGTGAATCTGAAGAAAACAAGAAAAAGAGAATGATCAGGGTCTTCTGGCCACAGATGTGATAGCATACACACAAAGGATGCTGCTTGCAGTATACCAAGCAGATTTCTAAGAGATAGAGAATTTTGACTGCATAACCAGAAGACTTAAACACAGAGAAGAATTTGGAGTTTAAGACTCTGAGGTCCTCCTCCCCACTTTAGCAAAGCATTTTGCTAAACAAATAGTGGTTATAAAAACACAAACATGGTACTGAACAACTCTAATCCTACCACATAATTTGAGAAAGAACTCAGTCATCTATATTTTATATTTTCATAAATAATCAATCTCAAAAAATGGATATGATTCTAAAGGATTCACACCCAGACAGAAGGCTCGTACAAGTTATCGTGTTTTTTTCCTTTGCATCATAAGAAGGTAAGCAAACAGAGAAAACAAAACCACATTAATTTTATGTTTAGATTTGCAAAGAGGTTTCTGATTGTGCGTGTGTGTTTTTAGATTTAGGTGAGGCTGACTTTTTCTTGCTGATATAAAGTTGGAACTGTGACTGCCTTCTTAGCCTGCTCATCTGTTATAATGTGCTGCTTTGGATTGTGACAGTAGCTCAAGGAAACCATTTTCTTTCATGGATTTTAAGAAAAATGATCCTAATGGTTCTGCGGAGCACATTTTGCAATGATTAAGAGGACATGCCCTTTAAAGGGCATTCACCTTTACTGACCATATGATTTCTTATCCTCTGCTTATTAAAAAATGGGGGTGGGAGGAAAAGAAAAGAACAAAAACAATAGCTGGAACCAGAGCAGTAAAGTTTACTACCCAGTTCTGAGGTTTAGGAAACAGCCTTGTGAAGCAAACCATGGAAAAAAATCTGCTTCCTCTAAGTAGAAACTTTTGAAGCAGTCATGCCATTTTAGGCACAAACAGCAGAGGGCATTGTTTGGTCAAACATCAAACAGGGCTGCTAAGAATAATAATAAATGAAAAGGGAAAAAGAGGAAAATCTGTTTTCTCCATCTACAAAGCATCCAAGAAAGAGTGAAGAGAGACTGAAATGATCTTCAATTTGCTGTGTAGTTCCAGCTCTTTAGTGAAAGCAACTACAAACCAGAAAGATAACAACTCAGAAATGCATGAAATTCTTGCTAGAGGAATTGGACTCTACTAGGTGCTAAGGATCCATTAGTAAGTTCCAGTCTCCCAGGAAATATTGGTTTATACTTTCAACTGTCTACACACTGCCATTGTCAACTTACCCACTTATTCATGAATACATGTTTTAACAAATACTTGAAGAATATAATTTCAGGGAAATGCTACTAAGTAATGTGAGTATATCTCTACTCTGATAATCTTGCATCAAGGCTTGATAGGCAGTAAGAGAAACACTTGTGTATAGAAAAAATATTATAGATACTTTGATGAAATTGAAATATTTTAATATTTAACAGTGCAATAACTAGGTAGAGAAATTTACAGTGACGGAGTAGGTAAATTTAAAAATAAAATTCTTGATGTCATCTTTGATGATCAAATAAAAGGTGATCTATTACAAGTTAGCGAACCAGACTGTACAAGTAAAAGGCATATCAAGTTGAAACATTTAGAAAATAAAGAAATATCCATGATGTTGAAGAAATAAAGAAGATTACCATAAAAATAAGACACCACAAAATGAATTAGAAACATATTTAGTTTGCTTTGTTTTACAAGAATATGGAGGGAAAATAAGAATTTCACTTGAAGAACAACACAAACATATTTATTTATTTAAAATGCACTAAATATATTTCAAGAAGTATTTGATTGGACAGGTCAATTGTAAAAAGGGAGAACCTGATAAGATATTTTACGAGTGTTCAAGTTACAAATGAAATGTTATGGATAAGAAGGCTATGTTTAGGAGTACAGCTAGGTAAACACTGCCAGGCATCATGTGAATATAAAAAAAAAAAGTTAAGTCAATGAAAAATACATTTTTGCCTTGAACTACTTGGTGTATGTTACTAGCACTGATAGTGGACAGAGGCAGTTTTCTATGTATGCTGTGCTATGTAATTCATGCAGTCTTCACAGGGTATGCTTATCAGATTTTATCATGCCTACTTAGTGAAATGTAGCTCCTGAAAGATCCATTTAATAAAGATAGAATGAGTAATAACGGTAAACTAACCCTCCAACAGAAGTCATTTCACTCCGAATCTGTCTTTTATTCCACTAAATACTGCTATGAGAAACTAGCAGTTCTCCGCTGTGTACTTTAATATATTTTTAGGTTGTAAGAAAACTGAAGCTGAATGCAGGGCTTATTTTTCCTTTCACACAATTCACCATATAGATCTGAGCAGCAGAGATGATTCGTGTGTAACTTCAGGATGATAATTTTTACACTAGCTCAGTCCTCTTCATGTGCAATCTGTATTTCATTTTCTTGGAGACGTTAACTAGGCTGGGTTCATTTCAAACTTTGTAACACTGTAGTCAGTCAATCCAACTGAAGATCAGCCCCATGCAATTTTAAAGTGAAGTGTGGTATATGGATTATTGAAGTCACCCCCCCCCAAACTGGTCTTTTGCTGTCAATTTCTGTTCTCCATAAAGGCAGAAGCCTTTGAAAATACTGTCTTCACAATCTCCCTTTATACTTAAAGGTCTCAAGTTTTTTTTTATCTTAAATATATTTATTGAAGCAAATCTCAATAATTATGTTAGATGTGCAGCAAACCCCAATGGATCAAGTTGCACATCCAAATTTAACTCTTCTGCATCACGAGTCCTTGGTTTTGACTGTAAGCTTAATTTTTTCTTCCTTTTATAACTAATCTCAATTTATCTCCTAGACCACTAAATTCCCTCAGTATAAATTTCTGTTTCTATAAAGGCTCAATTATATTTCAAGTATTTTCTCAAAGTTATATGATTTGTTATGCCTACATCACTTTTAACTGTGACTTACAACATTTAAATATTTTCTACACTGAATTGTAATAATGCACAGATGCAAATATACACAATTTTATGTTCTATGTATGAATTTATAGTCTATATTGTAACCATAACAACATTCGAAATCTCGGAATACTTTCCTGATTTAGAGATTTTGTTTGTTTTTTTTAAATACTCCTTGCTTTATTTTCCAGAGCACAGCATTATGTTGGTTGTTACCACATGGACTGTAGTCGTCATCTTCCTCTTCCTTCCTCTTGCTCTTCCTCTTCCCCTCCCCTTCTTCTTCTTCTTCTTCTTCTTCTTCTTCTTCTTCTTCTTCTTCTTCTTCTTCTTCTTCTTCTTCTTCTTCTTCTTCTTCTTCTTCTTCTTCTTCTTCTTCTTTTTCTTCTTCTTCCCTCTCCTTATCCTCCTCCTCCTTATCCTCCTTCTCTTCTTCCTCTGCTTCTTGCTCATCATCTTCCTCCTCCTCCTCTCTCAAACACTTCTGTTTCTTTCAATAAACCGTTTTCTCTATATTCAGTTTTTGCTCATTTAATCTATTTTAATGTCACATATAATCACTGGTCATATATTAAAAAGTTATAAGTCAAGCCTTCTTAAAAGTGCAAATGTGGAGGCAGATTCTTTCTAATAAAACTTACTTTCTAACACCTAAACATCATTTTAGAAACAATTTTAAAGACACTGTTCTTCAAAAACTACTGCCTGTCGACTTGACAGGTCAAGTCCCTGAGTTGCAGCAATTTAAAACCTCTACTGTTCTCATTACACTTACCTAGAGCTAGTCTTAAGCATATTTATATGTAAAATGTTCCTTGAGATTCTGCATGTATATGTTCTCCTGCACAAGAAGAGATAGCTCAATATCCTTGGAAGGCTAATTTAAAAATGGGGTGTAGGCAATATAAGAAAATAGTGATAAATTTGATTTGAAAAGGTTAGCTTCTTTGGTAATAGTGTGATTTAATTTGTACCTTTTTCTCTTGTAGCATTTTTAAATATAAAAAGATGCTGAGAAATGATTTTTCAGCAGAAAATCTTATTGTTGTGGTGGGAAAAAACTTTAATATTTTTTTTTTTTTACAATCAAGTCAGGGTACCTGCAATTAATTCTATGAGAAGAATTCAACATGTAAAATGTCATAAGAATTTTAAATTTTCAACTACATTTTTCTTTGATATGAATTTGATGAGATGATTTCATAAGAGAGAGGGGGAGGTAGAGAGAGAAACACAGAGAGAAATAGAGGGAGAGAGAGAAACAGAGAGACAGACAGACAGACAGACAGACAGACAGAGAAAATGGACAGATGATAAAAAGATGATATATGATAGGAGAGAGAAAGAGACAGAGAAAATGAACAGATGATAAAAAAGATGATAGGAGAGAGAGAGAAAGAGAGAGAGAGAGAGAGGGAGAGAGAGAGAGAGAGAGAGAGAGAGAGAGAGAGAGAGAGAGAGAGAGAGAGAGAGAGAGAGAGAGGAAAGATTGATAGGATGTATTAAAATACGTTTAGTTGCTTATAACCTAAAAAACAGAAAAAGCAAGCAAACAAAAAACCCTACAAATTCAAGAATCAGTGGTTTGATAGGATTAAAAATGTGCACTGGAAGAACTATTGCTATGTCATTTAGTTCATTTGTTCATCACAACTTCAACGAAGTTCAAGGAACTTCTTTGAAGTTCTTCACTTTTTCTTTTTGTTATATCAGTTTCAGCATCAGGTTTCTTTCTTTTTGCACAAAATTTCAGCAGCTCTAGATATCTTATTCTCTCAGACTATTCCAGAAACAGAATATAGAATTAGAAATCCATTTAGATATACAACCTTACCCACATTTTGTTATTTATGAATGGAAAAAAGATATTGTAATCTTTAACCAGCTAATTTTTGTCTCATGCCCAGAAATTAACTAAGTTTTAGCAACAAAAGTCATTCTGCATCTTACTTAGGTAAGAAGCTAACAGTATATGGGCTACAAGTTGACTTACTAAGAGTTTTCTGTATTCTGTGTAAGCTAGAAATAGTTTTCCATATGTTTGGCCTGAAGAAAGGGGGTAATATCTTGAAAGATGAGACAATTACACTAAAATCAAGTTTCTGTGTCCATAAATAATCTTTAAAAGAAAATGACTTATAATCCATTAAAAGTACCAGAGTGTCTAGTAGTTGCATTGTACAACTATTTAATAGCAAGTATATTTAATTTATCCTTAAATGTGGTTGTAGATATCATATGAATCCTCTACGGAAGTTTTCCATGAGTTTTTCAGGAGGTAATAGTGCAAGTTACCCATTACCAAGCTTAACTCTGCCCTCCCATTCCCACCTTAATTTATCACTCTTATTCTATTTTTCCTCTTTCTCTAATATATTCTTCTATTCTTTATATTCCCTTGCAAAGTTAGCATGAAAGAGACATGCAGTATTTTTCTTTATGGGTCAGGATATCTCACATAAGATAACTGTTTCCAGATCCATCTATTTACAATGAATTTCAAAATTTTACTTGTTTCATTCATGTTCATTGCATGAATAAACATGTAGCTCTGTAAGAATATATAGATGGTTTTGGGTATTTGGGCAAGTGTGGTTTAATTATTTCATGTGGAAGATCTATTTCTATTTTGTGATCCTCCCCACTAATTTCCATATTGGTTTTACAAATTTGAATTTCCATAAGCAATGAATGAGCATTTCTTTTCCCCTATAGCCATGTTAATATCTACTCACATTTAAAATTTCTGTTTTACCCTTTCCAGATGTATAAGATGAAGTCTCAAAAAGCTCAAACTAGTTTTGATTTGTATTTTCTTGATGGTAAGGATATTGAACATGAAAACAGAATATATATCTCTCTCATTTACATTTCATTTCTAACAACTCTCCTTTAAGTTTTTGTACCAATTTTGGTTTTTTTATTTTATTCATTTTTATATTAATTTTATTTATTTTACATGTGGATCACAGTTTCTCCTCAATCCTCTCTTGTCAGTACCTCGAAGCCCCCTCTCCCACATTCACCTCCGCTCTCCTCCTCTGTAGAAAAGGACTGTGGTGTCGATGAACATCAACCAGCTACAGCATAGAAAGTTGCAATAAGACTAGACAAGTCTGCTTCTACTAAACCTACACAAGACACCACAATAAGGAAAAGGCTTCCAAAGGTAGGCAACAAATTCAGAGACACCTTCTGCTCCCACTGGTAGGATTCAGTGTGGGTTTTAGAAATTGAACCTGGGACCTTTGGAAGAGCAGCGAGTCCTCTTAAAGGCTAAGCCATCTCTCTAGCCCCATCTTGTGTATTCTTGACACAAATATTATTTTATATGTATAAGTCGTAAATAATTTTCCCATGAGGTAGGCTGTCTCTTCATTCACTCAAATGATAGCTTTGCTGTAAAGAAATATTTTCATTTCTTATAGTACTATACACTATTCAGAGAATCCAGTAGAACAGAATTTAAAGAATGCATATATATATATATATATATATATATATATATATATATATATATATATATATATATGGGTTTATTAGACTGACATTCAGGCCAAGGTCCATCTAGTGCAGCAATGACTCTCTACCAATACAAAGTATAAGAATCCAACCATTATTCATTCTATGAGGCTGGATGCCTAAGCTTGTTTTTAGTATGTTCTAGAATAGTGAAGAAGTTGGTTTTAATGCCAATGAAGAAATAGACTTACCAGTAAGAAGAAAGACCAGTAGGAAAAGCTCAAATACTTCTTTGTTCAATTTCTTTTATTAGGCTGTCAGTAGAATGTGTGGCCTAGACTAAAGATGAATTTTCCCATCTCAAAAGACATAGATTAATGATGGATCTTCCTTTTTCAAATAATTTCATCAAGAAAAATCCCTCATAGTTGCATCCTACCATTTGGCTTGGGTATTAGATAATTCCAGATGTCATATTGACAAGGAAGTATAGTCATATGATCTGGCAATTACTGGTCTTAATTACTGAACTATCAAGTTTCCATTCAGAAAATTCTTCCACATGGTATACATTCAATCATAATCTCCAATTTTCTCTATTAGTCTCAAGGCATAAGACTTATATTGGAGTCCTTGATACATCTGGGGTTCAGTTTTATGCAGGGTGACATAAACTTATTAGACAACAATTAGCCACCTACCACCTTTGAATGTTCATAGAATAAGACACTATGAAATGTTTAGCCCTAAACAAGGTATCTACATCTAATCCACCTTTCCCCAATGTTCAGAGATCATCATGAAAGAGGACCAGAAAGGTAATAAGCGTAAGAATTGTTGAAAAACATATTTTACCTTGCTTATTACATGTTTACCATGAAACAGTGTTTCTCTGATATGATAGAGCAATTACAATGATTAACTCACAGTGGTTGTAACAACATGTACAAGGCCTGTATAAGCTCATTTCAGACAAAATTTCAGCATGGATGGCAAGTTTCACTCCTAGATGAGGAGTTATGAGCAGTCGATAACTGCTGTGAAAAAGAATGTCAGTTTTCTTTAAAGGTGTGACTCCTGTTTGACTGACTGTGTTTTATGGAGTTGCCATAAGACAGCATATTTGGGAAGCAGAATTTGGACAAGATGAATTAAAAAAAAATAAAACCACAAATTTAGGTGGTATATAGTCAGGGTTTCTAGAAGCATATCTTGTGTGTGTGTGTGTGTGTGTGTGTGTGTGTGTGTGTGTGTGTGTGTGTGATGAGAGAGAGAGAGAGAGAGAGAGAGAGAATAAGTTTTGTTGAATTATCTTGCACAGTGTTGTCCAGCTCGCCTAAGAATGGCTGTAGTCAATGAAAGGTCTAAGCGTTCAGTAACTGTTCAGTTTTTGAGGCTGGATGTCTCCATTGTTCTTCAGTATAGGTCGTAGTACAAAACATTTAGGCTCAAATGTTAGTGAAGGAATGAACTTGGTAGGTAGAGCAAGATCTAGCATGTGAAGAAAGGGAGCTTCCTTCTTCATATCTATTATATAAGTTGCCAGTAGAAGATGTGACTAAATTAAAGGTGGATCTTCTCATCTCATAAATGTGTATTTGAAGTGTGTCTGTCTTCCCAATTCAAATGTTTAATTAATGGAAAAAGTTCTTAACCAGTGTGCACAGCCATTTAGGTTTAAGTAAATAGCAGACATTGTTAAATTAGCAATAAACACAGGCAGGGATGAAATTTAGTAGCGAAAAGGAGGTAATATGATAAAAATACATGTATGAAATTCTTAAGCAATAAAAATATGATTTAAATCACACAAAGAAAGTAAAATGGAGATTTCTTATTGATATAAAGTATCTTTCTTTTTATTTCCTGTGTGTATGTGTTTTGTGTGTGTGTGTGTGTGTGTGTGAGAGAGAGAGAGAGACAGAGACAGAGAGACAGAGAGACAGAGAGACAGAGAGAGGCAGAGATAAAGTGGATATACTTGAGATTCTCATTATCAAGATTCAGATTGGACAAGGAAGAATTCTGGTGCTTAATGATTATTGAGCATCCTTAAGGATATATGTGCTTAGTGGGGTATTTTTAATTAACTAAATTCATCTATCTATGTCCTGTTTTCTAAATTCATTCTAATATTCTAATATGTTCAACCACTTTCAATACTGCAAGACTGAGTTTCAAAGTATTTCCCTCTTAGCATACACTAATTTATTAATGCATGGGATGCATAAGGATAGAAGAAAGACCTATTGACAAAATCAAGATATCCTTCAGGACATTTCTAAAAGTATCATAGTTTCATTCAAAACCCCACACAAATCCATTTGTAACTAAATGCTGTGAAATGGCATAGTTTTAAATTTATTTCCTTTGATTTGATAAAATCATCTTATAAAAGAGATGTTGAATCTGGGCTTTTGATGTAAAGTAACATAATTTAGATTTTAAAGTAGAAAATGCTTTATTGATAGTAATTTATTTACTTCAATACAGGGCACCAAATATTATTTGCTATAGGTTATAAATTAGCTTTGAACCAAGAATAACTCATGAATCATTTTTTCTGACTGAGTCATCAGAAGCCTCATTAATTACAATAATACAATGACCTTGAAGGAAGCCAGAAGTAGAAACTACAACTTAGCCATGGTAAAGAGGAACAAGAGAATTATATAACCTACAGGTAACATCAGTATTAACAGGCCCATGTTTTCATCTATATTCCTGATCATGTCAGCTAATTCTTATGGTAACACTGAGCAGGATTTATTTAAACATCCATTAAACTATAACAAAATTATGTTGTTTTTATGAAAATAAATGGATCTGGTGATCATTTCATTAGGCAAAAAAATCTAGATAATTATCACATGATTTCTTTTATATTTTCAATCTAAATTTGGAAAAAAGAACATGAAAATAAGAATGATGTATTAATTACACTTAATTTTAAGGTGTGTTACAGACATGCTCTATATTCTTTACCATAAGCCCTAACTTGTAGCATCTGGCAGTCTTAGGACTTTGGAGTGAATAGCAGTGTTACCTTTCACAGAAGGTGCAAATGAAAAGGTAAAATAAGGTTCCCTGATTTAATGGCACTGAGATTCACAAATGGCTATGAATACATTCAATATTAAGAATTCTCTATTAAGAGATCTACTGTAGAGGAAATATGGCATTATCCAAGCAGTAGTGTCACATACTTTTTTTAAATATTTTTATTTTCTATATTCTTTGTTTACATTCCAAATGATTTCCCCTTTCCCGGATCCCCCCTCCCCATATATCCCATAAACCTTATTCTCTCCATCCCTTCTCCAATCACCTCTCTCCTTTTTCTCTGTCTTTATATTCCCTTCCAATGCTAGATCAATCCTTTCCAGGATCAGGACCCTCTCCATACTTCTTCATGGGAGTCATTTGTTATGCAATTTGTGCCTTGGGTATTCAGGGCTTCTGGGCTAATTAATATCACTTATCAGAGATTGCATTCCATGTGTATTCTTTTGTGATTGGGTTACCTCACTTAGGATGATATTTTCCAGATCAAAGCATTTGCCTAAAAATTTTGTGAATTCATTGTTTCTAATTGCTGAGTAGTATTCCATTGTGTAAATATACCACATTTTCTGTATCCATTCCTTCTTTGAGGGGTATCTGGGTTCTTTCCAGCTTCTGGCTATTATAAATAAGGCTGCTATGAACATAATGGAGCATGTGTCCTTACTGCATGCCGGGGAATCCTTTGGGTATATTCCCAGGAGAGGTATAGCAGGGTCCTCTGGAAGTCTCATGTCCAGTTTTCTGAGTGTCACACACTTTTAATCCCAGCACTCTAGAGACAAAAGTAAGCAGATATTTGTGCTTACTGCGAAGGGAATTACCAGACAACCAGAACTATATAGAAGACCTTTCTTAACAACCAAAACATAAGAAAGTTATGTCAAAAACAGAATAAGGACTTACTCTGTTATTTGTTACCAAACTCTATTGCTAGGTTCTCTTGTATTATAGGACGATCATGGTGTGAGGACTGGAAAACATGGAAGAGGAAAGTGCTCTGAGATGCCAACCTTATAAAAAGCATGAGCTTGTTTATGAATGACTTTACATTAAAGGTTTTGTGCTCAACAACCTTTTTTTTTCTGGTGTTTTGAGACAGGGTTCTCTGTGTAGTCCTGACTACCCTGAAACTCACTCTATAGACCAGGCTGGCCTCAAACTCAGAAATCTACCTGCCTTTGCCTCCCAAGTGCTGGGATTAAAGGCGTGCGCCACCACTGCTCAGCTATGCTCAACAACCTTAAAGAAGTGTATATTGTCATAAAGGAAGTCATACATAAAAACTGTTCTAAACCACACATATTAGAAGTTTACAGTAGTCAACATCATTGAAAGTTACAATATTGAAAACATAAATTAACAGAATTTAAAATATGCATGTTTAACTGTTGTTTGAGGATTTCGTGTATCTTCTTTTCATCATATTAGCTATCTTTTTAAAAAAAATTTCCCAGATCTACATCTTCCTTCCATTCTCAACCAATTTGTGACCTCTCCATCAAGGCCAATTGTGTTACCAAATATTCTAGGATGCATGACCTTCCATTGGACTGTGGTATAATTGCCTGGAGCTATACTTGTAGAGAAAACTCACCCTTCCTTTACAGAAACTAACAATTTTAAATAGCTCCTGAGATAGTAGGGAAGTTTTATGCTCAACTCCTCTCTCCATGATGGGGTTTGGTCTGGTTTTAGACTTGCACAGGTCCTGTGCATTGTGTCACAGTCAATTTCTATTCATATATGTTTTCCATATATATATGGATATGGAGAGAGAGGAAGAGAGAGAGAGAGAGAGAGAGAGAGAGAGAGAGAGAGAGAGAGAGAGTGTATGTGTGTGTTTCCTGTACTCATACACTATCCCTGGCTCTTACAGTTTTACTTCCTACCTTCTGCAATAATCCTGGATCCCTTGGAAGTGGGGTGCACTGTATATGTTCCATTTGTAATGAAAATTCTAGAGTCTTTTACTCTTTACACCTTGTCTAACTGTGGATCTCTGTAATGGTCATCTACTGTAAACATAGCATCTCTGATGAGGATTGAGAGATGCCTTAATCTATAGGTACAGTGATAGGTCTTTCATAGTTGGTTTAATATATTGGCTGATGCATGGTCCATTTACTATAGCAGTCCTCTACCTCCCAAGGTCCCAAACCTCGTCAAACAATGAAAACAGCTAGCATGTAACACTCACAAGCAAAGTCTTCTCTTCATAGAGCTGGGGCAATGAGACCTACCCAATCTACCCACAGCTTCACTAGAGAGTTGGGGAAGGTAGTTCTGAGGATGTTCTCAGATGCGGAAGATAACTGGTCAAGAGAGGTCTGCAAATAAAATGAGATTTTTAGTCATGGTTTCTAAAGGAGGAGGCAGAATCATTCTCAGAATAACTAGAGTATGTCAGGCCATACATATGGTGAGACAAAAATGCATGTGTAGTTCAGAAGTAGATTATTTTAGTCCTTTGTGCAGACTACAGTCAAGGACTTCCCAATGCTTTTTGTTACTAGGCCTTGAGGTGAGTAGGGCAAAAGCGTGGTGGTCATAAGGGTCCCATCTTAGTCCAGAAATTTCAAGACCTTAGAAGTAATAGTCTCTCTAGGATGAGCAGAAATCCTGAATACCAAACTATCAAGACAGGTACAATAATTATAGTAGAATTTAGCCCTGGATATATGAAAAAAATCACTAGTTAGATATGACATATTCTCAGTACTTGTAACAGCATTGTGTTTTCTGCCCAACTCTTTCAGTTGTGTTTGCAATAGGCACATGGGGCTGTCTCTTCTCTGAGGGAACATATATACACATACTCTGTCTCTTTCTTTCAACAGGGGAAAGATGCTGTGACCTGGATATACTGCCTTTTTCCATGCACCTCTTGCTCATGATGAACCCTTTTCCAAATAACCCTCTTTCTTTTATCCATCCACTACTACAAAACCTGAGATATATGAACTTCTTTAAATGCCCTGCTCACCCATCAATTTTTCAGCAATGTGCTACTCTGTCATTAGGACCTGGTGCCAATATCATCTCTTAGTAATAAACATGGGCTATTTTACACATCTATTCCCCTGATGGCTCACCATTTGAATTCATATTTTCTCAAAGATGTGGGCTTCATTCTTTATCTTTGTAGTTTGAGTACAAATTAGGTTGTCTGGCTAAGGCATAACAGAAGTAGAAACAATGATAATAATAACAGTGTCTAATGTTTACTCAGTTTTCACAGCGTGAAAGGTAATACTTTCATTTCTTCATCTGGATTAACTAGATTGCCTAAAAACTCCTTAAGAAATGCTACCATTTCCTTTTTACCTATGAGGAAAGGACAATGAACTGTAAGAAACATAAATAACTTGTCCAGTGTTGTACCCAAGTTTGTCTCTGTTTAATTGGAATGCAGTGAAGTTCTTCTCCCCTCCCTTCTTTCTTTCTAATAGGTTAATATAAACAACAGGTTAAGAAGAGAGTTTGGGATGTATTACAGACATTATTTATGATCAACCAGTTCAGTTGATAAAAGATTCTTAGAAGTTGCTGTTTGGAAATAATGCAGGAAATAAATTATTTTACTTCTCCAAATGTATAACAACCCATAATAATAAGGACACAAGCTAACAATGTGGTTAAATGTTTTCTTTTTCCTGTAATCAAATTTTACATTTATCAAAGGAACTTAACAGTTAACCCCTCCACCAGCAGGCATTAAGCAGCAGGCTACATTATAATGGCTTACACATGTCTATGTAGTTTCTATGAAAGCTCTTTCTCTTACAGACACCCCCAGTTAGCCCACTCTCACAGAAAGCATGAGTCGAGTTGCTTTTCACTCTCATCGCAGGCTACTCTCAGGAGAAGATGTCTTAAATACATTATCTGTGAAACATTATTTTCTGATCTTTTTTGGATATTTTCTCTATTTACATTTCAAATGTAGTCCCCTTTCCTGGTTAACCGGCCCCATGGAAACCCCCTATCTCCTCTCCCCTCCCCCTGCTTCTCTGAGAGGGTTTCCTCCCCCCCCTCCCACACACACGCACACACATTCCTGCCTCCCCACTCTTGAATTTCCCTACACTATGTTTTTGAGCTTTCACAAGGTCAAGGACCTCTCCTCCCATTGATGCTGACAAGGCCATCCTCTGCTACCTATGTGGCTGGAGCCCTGGCTCTGAGTCCTAGCTGCACACTTTAACCATGTGATTTCTTACATGTTTTCTTTTTTTCTTCTATGACTCCTATTCTTCAAAGGGGAGAGAATAGTTCCCTTATCACAGGAGAATTTCAAATATTAGAAATGTTACTTGGCAGTGGCATTGGAATACACCATGTGCAGTTGTATACCTGATAACAAATTTTCCCGTCTATCATACACACCTTGGTACATGCAAATGATGAATAACGTCTTCTTTGTACTACTGAAATCTTTCTCCCTAAATATTGGCAATGTATTGGCAACCCACAGAGAGGAATTGAATTTGTTTACCATGAAGGCTACTCCATGTATTGCCTATTTATTTTACCAACAATGGCCTTAGCTCATACATAGGTAACCAACAGTACTCTAGGAAGACATTTAAAGATGGAATAACTATTTTTTGTTTCTATTGTTTTTCAGACTGTTTGAACTCCAGAAGGACCAACACCAGATAAATTATGAATGTTGAACAAGATGACCTTACATCCACAGCAGATAATGATAGGTCCTAGGTTTAACAGGGCCCTATTTGACCCCCTGCTTGTGGTGCTGTTGGCTCTTCAACTTCTTGTGGTGGCTGGTCTGGTTCGGGCTCAAACCTGCCCTTCAGTGTGCTCTTGTAGCAACCAGTTCAGCAAGGTGATTTGTGTTCGGAAAAACCTTCGTGAGGTTCCTGATGGCATCTCCACCAACACAAGGCTGTTGAACCTCCATGAGAACCAAATCCAGATCATTAAAGTGAACAGCTTCAAGCATTTGAGGCACTTGGAAATTCTCCAGTTGAGCAGGAACCATATTCGAACCATTGAAATCGGGGCCTTCAATGGTCTGGCAAACCTCAACACCCTGGAACTCTTTGACAATCGTCTTACTACCATCCCAAATGGAGCTTTTGTATATTTGTCTAAACTGAAGGAGCTCTGGTTGCGGAACAACCCTATTGAAAGCATCCCTTCCTATGCTTTTAACAGAATCCCTTCTTTGCGCCGCCTAGACTTAGGGGAATTGAAAAGGCTTTCATACATCTCAGAAGGTGCCTTTGAAGGTCTATCCAACTTGAGGTATTTGAATCTTGCCATGTGCAACCTTCGGGAAATCCCTAACCTCACTCCGCTGATCAAACTAGACGAGCTAGATCTTTCTGGGAACCATTTGTCTGCAATCCGGCCTGGCTCTTTTCAGGGGTTGTTGCACCTTCAAAAACTGTGGATGATACAGTCTCAGATTCAAGTGATTGAACGGAATGCCTTTGATAACCTTCAGTCACTCGTGGAGATAAACTTGGCACACAACAATCTAACATTATTGCCTCATGACCTCTTCACACCCCTACATCATCTAGAGAGGATACACCTTCATCACAACCCATGGAACTGTAACTGTGACATCCTGTGGCTTAGCTGGTGGATAAGAGACATGGCCCCCTCCAACACAGCGTGTTGTGCCAGGTGTAACACTCCTCCCAACCTGAAAGGGAGGTACATTGGCGAGCTGGACCAGAATTACTTTACATGCTATGCTCCGGTAATTGTGGAGCCCCCTGCAGACCTCAATGTCACTGAAGGCATGGCAGCTGAGCTGAAATGTCGGGCATCCACGTCCCTGACTTCTGTATCTTGGATTACTCCAAATGGAACAGTCATGACCCACGGGGCATACAAAGTGCGGATAGCTGTGCTCAGCGACGGTACTTTAAATTTCACAAATGTAACTGTGCAAGACACAGGCATGTACACATGTATGGTGAGTAATTCTGTTGGCAACACCACTGCTTCTGCCACCTTGAATGTTACTGCGGCAACCACTACTCCGTTCTCATACTTTTCAACGGTAACAGTAGAGACTATGGAACCTTCTCAGGATGAGGCAAGGACCACAGATAACAATGTGGGTCCCACTCCAGTGATCGATTGGGAAACCACCAATGTAACCACATCTCTTACGCCACAGAGCACAAGGTCGACAGAAAAAACATTCACCATTCCAGTAACTGACATCAACAGTGGAATCCCAGGAATTGATGAGGTCATGAAAACAACCAAAATCATTATTGGGTGTTTTGTGGCCATCACACTCATGGCTGCGGTGATGCTGGTCATTTTCTACAAGATGAGGAAACAGCACCATCGGCAAAACCACCATGCTCCAACAAGGACTGTTGAAATCATTAATGTGGATGATGAGATCACTGGGGACACGCCCATGGAAAGCCACCTGCCCATGCCTGCGATTGAGCATGAGCACCTAAACCACTATAACTCTTACAAATCTCCCTTCAACCACACAACAACAGTAAACACAATAAATTCAATACACAGTTCAGTGCATGAACCGTTATTGATCCGAATGAACTCTAAAGACAATGTACAAGAGACTCAGATATAAAACATTTACAGTTACAGAAAACAAACAATCAAAAAAGGACAGTTTATTAAAAAATGACACAAATGACTGGGCTAAATCTACTGTTTCAAAAAAGTGTCTTTACAAAAAAAAACAAAAAGAAAAGAAATTTATTTATTAAAAATTCTATTGTGATCTAAAGCAGACAAAATTATGTGTATTCCTCAGAACCTGGTTTTGCTGCACTTACTATTTTCCCACACCTCCTCCCTCCCCTCCCCGATTGCCATATTTTTCATAGATCTCAACTCCCCAAAGAACTGGTCTAGGAAATTTTGTAAGAATTCTGTTACACTTTGAGATTTTTATGGTGAATTCTAGTGGTGAGATCCAGTCTATTTTGTCTCTTTCTCTCTCTATTTTTTTTCATTTTTTCTTTTTCCTTCATGCCCTTATGAAATAGTCCAATGGGGAATGCAATATTAGAAATAGATTTTTAAGAAAGAATAAGGAAAAATGCAAGATCTTCTATTTTTCATGTAATGACCTGTTCTGTATTTATGAGGAGGACATTCTGTGGAGAAAGAAAAAATAAGTAAGCAAGCAACAGATTAATTTACATATGAGCATCTATAAAACCCATGACTTTTAAAAAAACAAAAACAAAAAACCTCTAGAACCAGAATTTGTAGTTCAAAAGCTTAAAATAAGATTATAAATAAAATATTGTTGGTTTTTCTGTACCTGGACATAGCTCATTTGTAATATGGCTCAAATGTGAGAAACCTGAAGGTAATCAGATTCCTTATTTTCCAAGAAAGTTAGCACTACAGTACTCTTTTAATCACAACATCAATTTCTACACATCTCTGCTGTTTTATTCGACTTATGTTACACATCAGCATTCAAAGATGCTAAGATAATCTTGCCTTCACAATAGGACTACCTGTTGTGAAGCTCCCAGATGAAAAGTTAACAATTTACAAATTAAATGTAATTCAAGAAGAGAGAAAATACCAGTGTAATATATTTGCTTCCTTCAAAGAAAACTCCACAGACCTGATGAAATAGTACCACAAAAGAGGAGTCATTCTTAATCGCTCAAAGTTGAAAAGAGAATTTTGAGTTCTGAGTGTTAGCAAATTTAGTTCAATTCATTGAAAATTATCACAGAGCTAAAATGAGCTAAATGGTCACTTGGGTGCTGTGGGTCCACAAATAGCAAGAACTGGTTCCTGCCCTTGCATCGTTTCTGAAGATTAGAAGATTAGTCTCACTGTGTTACTAAGCACTAGCACTAATTTTTGGCTTTTGGATAAATGGTAGTGTCCTAAGAGCTCTAAATTGCAAAATATTAAATTATTATAGAAGTTTCCTGAACTCATGGTTTCTCACATACCTGTGTAGACACTCTTTACCTTTACAATACCGACTCTCACTTAAGGTGGAAACACCTTTCTCCTTCAGAATACAGACTCCCAGGAGTTTAAGAAGACATTCCAATGGAGTATCGTGGAATCATGGGCAGATATGAACAGGAAACAAGGCTGATGGAATCAATGATAGTTTGCCAAGGCTTTCTTTAAAGGAGCTGTGGAAATGTTAGCTAAGTGGACAGAAAATAGCATCCAAAAAGAAAGAGAAAATACTGGTTGTGAATGTTTGCATTCTCTCAATATTTTAATATTCTTTGAGTATGAACTTTATCTTTATGTCTGTGGAATAATATATAGACAGACAGACAGACAGACAGATACACACACACACACACACACACACACACACACACACACACAGACGTTTTCTTACAGGCCTTGTAGTTTGTCTTCTCCATCAAACCAAGGAGGCAATCAATGAATGACTGAACTGAGGAAAACACACCACCTGGTTGATAGGCAGCATGAACACTCACACTTACTTCTGCAGTCTAGACCGCAGGCCAGGTTTTGTGGTCTCCAGGTGTGAAAAACCAATCACTTCTCGCAGTGTAGGTTAGAAAAATGTGAGGAAGAGTAACAAATGGATGCAAGGACACAAAGTCCCTCGCTTTCACATCCTTCAGCTTTTTCTCTTTTGTATCCCCTTTTCTCTTTCTCGAAAACCTAGTTTATGTTCACTGTTACTGTGCAGTAGACACAGGCAAAGGGAAAGCATACATTGACTGTCATTTGTTGTGTATCGAGTACATTTAATGCCTTACATACATGGCACGGCATGGAGGAACATATACATCAAAGCAGACATATACCTTTATACACTTAAGTATACATTTTGAATATAAAACTAGATTTAGTACAAGGAGGGGATACTACTGAGTGACAAAGAAGTGGGTATGGCCTTCCTTACTTAATTCTATTCCTGGTTTATGTTTACAAACTTCTGCCTCTTGATTCTTTCATACTAAGCTTATGATTATTATAAGGTCAGACACAAAATGTCCTAACCATTGAACATTTGGCATGGATAAACAGATTGACAAGTTGTATTAAATTCAACAAAACATAAAAGAACAAAATAAAACAAACAACAATAAGACAACCTGAAATCAGTGAGGAGAAAATACAAACTATGAGGTACATGCAACCAGAATATTATAGTAGCTCAAAATAACATATTTAGAAATAAAATAAATGGATAGAAGTTTAAATTAATCAAACTGAGTTATATATTAAATTCAAATGGTGCACAATCAGTTTTTATTGCAGTTATAAGGATTAAGAGTAGAGTGTTATAAAGTATATATATATATATATATATATATATATATATATATATATATATATATATTAAAAGGAAGCTGAAGTTATCTTCTGGGTAATTTTATGTGCATTTTTCTCAATGGTTTACTAATGATTTGGTGTGCTAGAGAAATATACTGATTTCCTTGAGGAGACAAATCCTATATAATCACTTACATATCCTTGCATCCAAACCAGTTTGTCATATAACTATCTTTCCATCCTACATAAAGGCAACTAAATAAATGGGTGATTCTGAAAAGAAAAATCAAAAACAAACAAAAACCCCCAAAATATGAACAACACACCAAAAGTATGATAGCATGTAAGTGTATGTGTGTGTGGGGTGTGTGTGTGTGTGTATGTGTGTGTGTGTGTTTGGGGTCATATTTTCACTGGAATTTCTGAAAAAAAAACATTAAGGGACTCAGATCTTTATTCTTGCCTATGACAGTATCTCAAATTATTCTTGTAGGTAATGTATGTAGATGCACCTACCTTGGTAAATCGTTGAAAAAATTTGGGTATCTCAGACACATAGACCCTAGTTTAATAACTTTCTCTCATGTTTCAAACATTCTGGAATCAACTATCTTTAGGTATAGTGCTTGATATAGGTCACTGGAACCAGAAGCAGAGATGAGTAAGGAAGAAAATCATTACTACTACATGATATTTTCATCCTTATAGTCAGAAAATCAAAAACCTGGGTTGTTTTTTAAGATACTTAGGCTATGATATTATGAAGAAAGTCACACTGGGAAAGGACAAAAGAAGTGTTAGTACTATGCTTGTGCTATGAAAAGTAATCAATCATTTTAATAGAAGAACTTAGAGACATGTTAGATAGTGACTTTAGAATATACAACCTTTCCAAGGTACACATTAACCAAAGTAGGAAAAAACAAACAAACAACAACAACAAAACCAACTCCCCAGTCTGTTTTCTTTCAGAATAACCTTGATGGTATTTAATGAATGGAAACCTTAGATAAATGTCTGCAAATATGCACTCTAAAGCAATGCAGTTTTTAAATATTGCATTTAGTTACTACTTGCTTTATCCTTCCTGTTTCAACAAGAACTCGAAGTTAATTCTCTAATTCAATATCACTGATAAAACATAGGAATGCCTAGGATATGAGAAACCAATTGTTTCTCTTAAAATACAGTGCCAGAATGTCCAGTCTCTGAAAAATAATTGACCTGCTTCTCATAGCATATACATCTCATTATTTGATTAGAATGTGATTTCTGCACAGCAGATACTCTTGCAGAAAAAAAAAATTAAAAGTCTAAAAGGTTTCCTTCCAAAAAATTGAGATACCTTCTATTTCTCTTACTTTAGTAAGATAAAATCAGAATTGCTTTTTCCTCTCTGTTGGGGCTTGAAGCAGCTGTAACACTATTGTTTTTCTATAATCTACCAAGATAAAGAATGAGATACATCTGGCAGTGGGAGAGACAAAAGACATTTTCTAAAATTAATATAGCATACTGTCAATTAGGACCTAAATATAGATAATGAATGAAGCATTCTCACAACGTATGCCAGATCATACCATATTATTTCCTAGGAAAAGCTGCCAAAACTTCTGAGACGTCAACTTTTCTTAACATTGAGAAATACATACAAACTATATTTAAAATTGTATAGTTGAATTTTACAATTGTTCAGCAGTAGTAACACAACTGTTCACTCTTCTTTTGCTCAGAATAAATTGAAACGAGGAAATAGATATCTTCCTGACAAAGAGAAAATGAGTGAAGCTATTTTGACAAAAGTTTTTAGTATCAAAAAACTATTTGGCAAAATTTATTGTATGTGCTAAATAATCTGTGTGTTCACCACATAAAATACATAAGGCAAAATTCATGGAAAGTCAAATGTTAAAAAAATTATAATTCCTCCAATAATTTATTTTTCTTGGTCATTAATAGTTTGTTTATAATATCTGATAGGGAATTCAGCAGTTTACCCTTGCAAGCACCACCATTTCTGGCTTTATTTAATTGCCATAAGTAATATGTATATTTTATTTGTATTTGGTAGACTAATTTCCAGTTCTTTTTAAGAGTCTAGTCTCAGTGGAGATGTTGAAATACATTCTGATTTGTGACTTCTGACATGTACCACTTTCTAGCACATTCTCTTACTTCAACCATGGTTTTGTTATCATAATGGAAATCTAACTGACCATTACTTCCTTACCTATGGATAAAGCAAGACAAGAAAAAATAAAACAAAACAAGACAATAAAAAACAGACAAACAAACAAAAGATTATTGCTACAATTAGTTAATCTCCTTATTTATCAAGATCTTGGTAACCTATTAAAAAACAGTAAAAACATCATGAAATCTAGTAACAGATTTGCAAGTACATCTGCTAGCTTTATAACTTGTATAATTCTCTATAGGAAATATTGATGAAGATAAAAAGGAAAAAGGTACAGAAATATAGATGAATTAATAGTATAAATGGTACGAAGATCCCACTCACTGTATTAAAGTATAAACAACGCATTATTATATACTTTGTGAAATACACTTGTTGGCCTTAGCTCTATAAAAGTTTTAAAAATATTTTTTAAATACTGGGGATGTGTGAGGGTTTTTATTTGGTAATGCAATAATTATAAAAATTGTATCTTAATGAAATTTGTACAATTCCTTCAAGGCAATATTGTTATTTCCAGTTTTAAATTTTGAGTGTCAGAAAAGGAGAGAGGGCAAATACAAGTTGGCTATCATAAGCCCCTAAGCAGCTAACTCAAGTTTAAAAGGCTTCTCTGTGTGAGTGGACTTTTGCAAAATGAATTTCATTTAATTTGAATCTAAACACATCAAGTTTCTCTGCACATGTATCTGAAACACTCACTGGTCTTGCAAACAAAGCACTCTAAGCACATTAATGGCAACCACTATATATCCAATAGTATTTTGGTTTTTAGTTCATAATCTTACCAATGGGGAAGTACATTTTATCCACAGTGTTGATTTCTCAGCAATGTTTCTTACTTTGAAAGAAGAGTATCAAATCAGAAACTTTCACTATTGCTCAACATTTAATAATGTAGTCTGTAGTTGAATGTTAAAGAACTCATATACATGACTCAGTTATTTGGAGGTGGTGATCTGTTTGGTTCAGAGAATAGCTGTGCTTTTGGTTTCAGTGGAATGAATTTATTAAGTACATAATAAGTAAAAAGAAGAAATAAGTAGCTAGTAACTGGTAAACAAATCAGCAGATAGGTGGCAACACTACATTAAAGTAGACACTCAAAATGTCTAGAGAGTTCCAATCTAGAGAGTTTCAGGAATAGCAGAATAGAGCAGTGAGTCATATCTGGTGAGCTTACCATGGAAAAAATAAATCACTACAGTAAGGTCACATCTAGGAATTGGACACAGTGCTCCAGAGGAAATCACCTAGGGAATATAAGAAATCAGCAAGAATTCCTGATTGGCACGATCCTTTCCATAGGCAAGCTTCGACACTCTCTTTGCCAGTCCAGATTGTTTTGTTGTTATTGTTTACTTTTTGTTTTATTTCTGAGTTTGTTTAGTATTGAAGATAAACACTAGATACCTCTATTGGAAATGGTTCACCTTCTAAGTGTTCTCAAGGATATAGCTCCCTTAACCCCTGCTTGGTGTTTTTCCTTCTCCTTATTAGAGTTAGAAGATGGGTTCTGGATAACACTTAACATAAATACGCTTACAAGGTGACAATTGATGCTACTTTCTGAGTCAGCATCTTGGTGATCTCAAATATATGACACATACAGATTTTTACATTACAGGAGCCTTACTGGAGGCCGTGCCTCTTACCTGCAAATCTTGATATAATTTTAATGATTTCTAGATAGAGGAAAGTGTGCCAAAATGGTTTGCTCAGGAGAAGAGATAATGCAAAATTACCGTTTGGTAATACGCTGTACCAGGAGAGAGGAGCCTGTGAACATGTGAAGCATGATCGGCTCTTGAGCTAGGAGAGCACTAACAAGGGACAGCACATTAAATCAGAAACAACCTATGTGAGGTTAAGAGGAATGTAAGTGGCTTAACGTTAAAAACTGAAGAAGAACATCATTGGAGAACTAACGTCAATGAAGATTAACAGAGATGGCTGCCACTGACAGGATGACAAAAATGCCACAAGAAGATCTTAGGAAACCTCCCACAAAAGGAAAAGTCTTGGACTTCTTTATTCTTTCAGGGGGTCATCAGGAAGTTTCACACTATGTCATTTAGTCTGGGGCAGCCTAGGTGACAAGGAGCATGGAGAAGCTGGCTACTCTGTAGACCTCCATGCTAGAGGTTCTGAGGCTATAGTACATCACAGTTCCTTAACTCTGTCTCCAAAAAAAGAGGGTGTTGGGACACCTTCCCTGAACTGATGCTTGGTTTGATACCTTTAGGTTCTTGGGATCAGCTACCTTAGAGTGATCTTAAAGATGTAGTGCCATGTTCTTAGGAAGATGTAATATTTTAACATTATTTATATAAAGAGTACTTCCAAGGGGAGAGAAGAGTTTATAATACTGGAAAATCCTTAAAAGATAAAGACTTTTATTTTCTAGAGTATGATATCATATGTTTTATGAAAGATGGGTGCCAATACATATAGATTATAGGTGCAAGCTAATGAAATAAAAGTGTCATTGATTTTTTAGTAGTTTTATTTTAATGACATTTTCACAAAAACCCTATCAAGTTCAATTAAGAGTACATTCTGAAATTGTGTAATTATTTCAAAGGAATTTTTAGTAATAACTGTAAGAAGCAATTATGAGTTAAAATATATAAAATATAAGACAATAAAAATTTTATTTTTAAAAATAAAAAAATATCTACAGTTAGATTAATTCCAGAGATAATAAAGGGTCTCAGAAAATATGGTGCTAATTTTAGACATTTAGAAGATAATTCTAACATAAATTGTATTTTAGGAGCATGCAGATGTAATTCAAACCAGAGAGTGCTTGCCAAGCATTTACCAGCATAAAACTGGATGTGGTACCTACTGCCTATAAACCCATTAATACGAAGTAGAGATAGGAGGAACAGGAATACCATGCCATCCTTAGTTACATAGGGCAGCCTGAGCTGTGTGGGACTCTACCTCAAGACTTAAAACACAAAAAGGTTTGAATTTTATAGAAAAGGAAGTCTTTTTGTTTGCATTTTCATCCATTCAAACTTGAAAAAGTGAGAACCATGTCAATTTAACTTTCAAAATGTCCCTCAACATCATGGCATTTGCTAGTATGGCCCATAGTGATGGTTCAAAGTCAGAAACACAGAAAGAATGACAGGTTAGTCCAATAGCACACACCTCTAGCACAAGCTATTCAGAGATTGAAGTAAGAGCATTCTGTGTCAAGGACATCCAGAACAGTTGAAGGAGAGCTTATGTTTTGAAATATAGAATAAATACTATATAACCTACTTATATACATATTATGTATATGTTAATATATATTTAAAAACAAAAGTGTATAATGGAAAGAAACCTTAGGAAAGACAGGAAAGTTAATAATAAAAATACAAAGAGAAAGTTTTTTGATAAAATATATATATATATATATATATATATATATATATATATATATATAATATGATTGGTAGAAGTCATTCAGTGCAGGAAACTTTTTGAGGCCTTGAAGCACATACAGAGTCATATCCAGGGCAGCAAGGTAACCAATTGAGATTAACTGACCTGGTTTTAGCTCTGAATGTCTTGTTCCTAGAAATTCCTCACTCCAGAGCAAATTGCTCTTTAAGCAAGTTTTTTAATGATAATCATAACCTTAATGCCCTAAGTCATTTTAGTATTGCTGTCTCATTGATTAAGGTGATGCAATATAATATTAACAAGTAGTAATCAATGGGTTCTACACTTGTTATGTTTTTAAATTTATTTTTAATTTATTTGTACATTTCTGTTTCTGTCTGTCTGTCTGTCTGCCCATCTGTCTGTCTTTCTCACTCTGTGTATGTGAGAAAAAGAGAGTGTGCATGCATTTATGTAGGTATACCTTTATGTGCATAGTAGAAAGCCCGCATGTGTGTCTAGTCCTTTGAAGTTGCAATTGGTGGGTGTGCAGTCCAATGTTGGGGATGGAAACTGACCTTACTCTACTTCAAGAACTGCAAGTGCTCTTAACTATTTTCTTACCCCTTCAGCCTCAAATGCTCATTTCTTTCTTGAGCTAGGTCATGGCAAGTCCAAAGGGTAGATATATCATATTCTTTAGCTGGTTTTTAGACAACATGCAGTAGTTTGACAGATATACACTAAGCACTGCTTACCTTCTAGGAAAAGGTGACTTCTAGGTTTGCCAGTAATTATATTCTTACAGCCACGTGCACCACCTCTGGTTTTACAAAACTTTTTAATGTAGCCATGCTTTCTTCTTCTTTAGGGAAAGAGAATTAAAAGTGCTCTCCCCTCAGACCAGAATTAGAAAGAAAATCAAGGGCAAAATGAAAGAAAGTAAAAACTAGAGCTTCCAGATGGCGACTGCAAGCCTTGATTTAGAAATGGCATATACTATTCAGAACAGAAAATTGCGAACACTTTTCTGAGAATATTTCATCTCTTGGGTTCTATGAGATCATGCTCTCCTGGGAAATAGGCTTCTCTGTGGAGATCCATTTCTTGGTAATTGATGTTGGTTTCACTCTTGTTTGTTCACGTTCACTGCTGAAGTCAGTAAACCCAAAGTCTTTGAAGTCCTCAACTGGTTAATGCCTGTTTGAAACTTTTTTTTTAAATTAAATTTCATTGAGTTTTACAGTAGAACTTCAGATGGAAGACATTATGGTATGACTAGCATTCAGAGATGAAAATAAATCAATCAACACTATTTTTGAAACAATTATTCAGTTTTAGGCACTTTATTTTTAGAGCTACATTGTGATTCACTTTTATATTCTAATCAAATGTCATTGATGGATTTCTCTGAATAACACATTCACTAAGCAGATAATATTTTTGTACCATTTCTTAAAAAAATATTTCTCATAACTAAACTCCATAGTTCCGTAACATTTTAATATAAACTTTACATAAAATCAATAAAATTTTCAATTCATTTTTTCTCAGAATAAAATATGCTACCAAAGCTGTTTAAAGTATTTATAATATAGCCCTATAACTGTAAAAATATGCATTTGACTTGCCTGACACATGCATATGGAATATGCTATAACCCAAGTCTTACCTTTTAAAAGTCAGGGTTTCAAACAAGCAACATTGAATACAAAGTATTTAACTAACTCAAAACTACTTTTGACAAATCAGAGCCTCTACATTTTATGAGTTGTTGGCTTTTAAATTAGTAAATTTTGCCTTTGTCAAATAATTTAAATTAAAACAAATATAGTAAATTTTAGTAAAATTATAGCAAAATTAAGTATAGCCTACTTAACAGATTACTATAACCTAGCATTAAATTACACATAAATACAAGAGTAACAAAATTAAGAGCATACCACTAGTTACAGACTTTGTAATAGTCAACCAGCAGCTAATTTTAAATAATTACACTAAGGTCATATCTTTTCACTTAAAGTATAATTCATCTTGTATTTTTGACACACTCACTGAATGTTCTATGCCAAAAAAAATGAAATAGTTCAAAATAAAATCAATAACCTTACGGTCTTTGTATATAGGACTTTTGAGCTTTTGAGCAAGAAACATTGTTGAAAGATCACAGAAAGAGTTGGAAACTAAGAAGGGCTGTTAAATGCCACCTTCTGGAAAACACACAGCAATGGTAATAATGAATTTACAGGAACTGTGAATGAGTGCACTGAGAACCCAAGGATAGAAAAAGGGATCACAGGACCCTGACTTACTACTGAACTACTTCATAGGCATAGATCCATGAAAAGGAATGGGGTTGCAAATGTCTTTATTTTTGTACTTTTCATGATACCAGCAGAAATAATTGATTCTCGTAATCCAGTTGTTATAGAGAGGACTGGTAAAGTCAAACAGATCACACAAAGGAACAAAAGTCATGAAACTTGGAAAGTGACAAGAGGAAAGAGGGTGGGTGGGTATTTAGATGATAAGGGGGTGGGGAGAGAAATATGAATTTATTATATAAATATATGCAGCTGTCGAACTTATTTAAAGTTACCAAATACACTCCAAATAGTTTGAAAATCAGCCACAACTCCATTATAAAATGCTTAATCAAAGTGTTCAAGGAAAGAAAGACAATAGAGAACCCAAACAGACAGCTAGGTTCTGAGTGTTTGTCCTAAGGAAAACATGAGCAGAAGGATTCCAGCATCTCATATTTACTAAACAGTAAGAATACTGAACTGGAAGAAAAGTAAGATGTTAATAGTTGCTGAGTGATGAGTGCACCCAGAGAGAATTAATAAAAGTTGACGTCTTCATTGAATTACTGGTCAGTGGAGTTTAAATAGTGATGGGAAATCACAGAAGAGGTGTCTGACAAGGAAAATTTTAATTGCCAGTATTAACTTTAGGACATGAAATATAAAACTTGCAAAGAAACTTGATAAATTGGGGAAGTATTGAGGAAGTTTTCAATTAAAAAATTCAGTGGGGTGGGAAATAATTATAAGAAATAAGCACATTTCTTAGATATGAAGAGAAAGAGAGTTTTTTATTTTAAATGTATTGAAGGGTCTTCAATTCTATTCCACTGATCTACCTGCCTGTCACTGTACCAATACCATGCAATTTTTAACACTATTGCTCTGTAGTACTGCTTGAGGTCTCGGATACTGATTCCCCGAGAAGTTATTCTACTGTTGAGAATAGTTATAGCTATCCTGGCTTTTTTAGTATTCAAGATGAATTTGAGAATTGCTCTTTGTAACTCTATGAAGAACTGAGTTGGGATTTTGATGGGCATTGCATTGAATCTGCATATTGCTTTCTTAATGATGGCAATTTTTACTATATTAATCCTGCCAATCCATGAGCATGGAAGATTTTTCCATCTTCTGAGGTCTTCTTCAATTTCTTTCTTCAGAGACTAGAAGTTCTTGTCATACAGATCTTTCACTTGTTTGGTTAGTGTCACACCAAGATACTTTATATTGTTTGTGATTATTGTGAAGGGTATCATTTCCCTAATTTCTTTCTCGGCCTGTTTATCCTTTAAGTGTGGAGCAGAGTTTGAGGGGAAGGCCATCCAGAGACTACCCCACCTTTTGATCCATCCCATGTACAGTTACAGAACCCAGACACTATTATCGATGTCTACAAGTACTTGCTGACCAGAGCCAGATATAGCTGTTACTTGGGAGGCTCTGCTAGTGCATGACAAATATAGAGGGGGAACACTCTCAGCCAGCTTTTGAACTGAGCACAGGATCACCAATGGGCGAGCTAGAGAAAGGACCCAAGGAGCTGAAGGGGTTTGCAGTGCCGTAGGAGGAACAATGATATGAGTTACCCAGTACTCTCCCATAGCTCCCAGGGACAAAAACATCAACCAGATAGTACATATGGTGTTACCTATGGCTCCAAACACATAGGCAGCAGAGTATATCCTTGTTGGACATCAAAGGGAGGAGAAGCCCCTGTCCTCCAAAGGCTCGATGCAGCAATGTAGGGGAATACCAGGACAGGGAAGAGGGAGTGGGTTGATTGGGGAACAGGGGAAGGGGAGATGGCTTATGGGATTTTCAAAGGGGGGGATCAGGAAAGAGGAAATCATTTGAAATGTAAGTAAAGAAAATATCTAATAAAATTTGTATAGAAGGCAGTTGAGCCTTTATGGGAAGCAGTAAGCTTTGTCCTGGACATTTTATTTTTAATAAATATTAATATTTATTTTTTAAACTCAGTTATATGAGGTTACAACTCTAAAAGATTACAGGCTAAAAGAGAAGTCAGATAACATAGTCATTCATTTTATCATGGATGTGATAACTAGAGTGGTGTGAAATTGCATAGTAAGTACTTGAGAATGAAATATAAGGGACTTTGTTCTAGGTTGACCTTCTTTATTTCATTGAAATTAGAGAGATTAATATTACTTGATACTAACTAGACACATAAAGCAGATGAAAGATCCTCTATGACACTTTCAGAAGTCTCTTGAACAAACACCTCACTCTAGGTAGGAAACGAAGCACAAAGCAAATAAGGACACTGCCAATGTAGACATGAGTTTTATTGGGGTTGCTCATCGGAGTTTAGGTGATAGATTACATACAGTACCAAAAAAATGACTCAGAGGCATTGAAGTGTTTCTGGTCAGTGTCACATACTTTCTGAAGGCTTTGAATTGTTTGCTTCTTGATCACAAAGAGCTTCCCTTCATGATGGAATGTCTTGTCTCTGTTTAAGACATCTTGGCACTTGACTAGCTTCCATTCTCCAACATGAAGCACTTTATTTCAGAGAAAACTATCATACAAAAAAGGGAGTACTGTGATTCAAAAGAAAGTAAGCTTTATTTCAAAGAAAAAAAGGAAATTGTTGAAGAGATAAATTTATATTGTACAAAATCTACATGAGAATTCAGATTTATAGTAAAATGAAAATTAGTGAATTACAATAACGTCCAACTTAATTAAGCTTGAGGATATAAAAGAAAGTACTTACGGTGCTTTAAAATAAAAATCTATGTTATTTTTATATAAAATAAAATGTATTTATAAAATAGAAAAATATACAGTGAGAATAAATATTTCTGAGGATATTTGGGTGTTTAATATACCTTGAAATTGTTAGTATTTACAATAGTTTGAAGGAACAAGAAACAAATGCTTTTGATAAGTTTCCTGCATGGCTAATTAATACACTTTAGGAAGTTCTTTCTTTCCTTGACATACAATAAATTAAAAATTTCCATTTAATGGAAAAAAAATGAAACAAGAAATTCAAAATACTGTGGAATCTATTACAGAAAAGAAATGAGATTATCATGCCTTAAGTAGCTTATTAACTTATATTATAAATAAGAGCTTAAAGCAAAGAGTCTTAGCACCCTTGCAAAGCAAACAGATAAACAATATGACAATTGGGCAAAAGGCAGTCCTTTCAACTTATAATTAAAATAACTAAATATTGTAATTAGAATATCTAAATATCTAAGTAGCATACTATGGCATCAACATAAAATACATAAAATACCTGGAAATCAGAGTATGGGTATTTATCTCAACTTGAATGAAAGATCCATATCTCAATGCTCTATATATCATACTCATTTTTAATGTAAGACCCATTGAGCTTTAAATGTGCATTCATAATTTTGCAAAGAGAAACAATATTAATTTGTTAAAATAAGTGGTTAAGATTCTTCATCTATTTTTACATTAAATAATAGTATATAATCTCTGCTTATGACTATATAGTAGAAAATATATTTATAATAAATAGTGCATTGCATAGTACCAATGGCCCCTTGTGAGAGAGCCTTGTACATGATGGTCCTGAGTTGCAAATTAGCCTAGAAGTATCTTTAATTTCTCTCTCTCTCTCTCTCTCTCTCTCTCTCTCTCTGTCTCTCTCTCTCTCTCTGACACACACACACACACACACACACACACACACAAACAAATACTCTCTCTTTTAGTATGTAAACTAGGAATTTTATCCTTAGGTTGTCTGATAGTAAGGAATGTTATCATATGCTAATGTGATTCATCAAGAACTGAGCAACAAATCCCAAGATGACCAAGAAAATAAAGGTGAGAAATAGGTACACATGGAAACAAACAAGAAAATATTGTAAAGAGTCTTCACAACAAATAAATAGTAGTCTCTATTTCTAAAAGACAAGTGCTATGACTCATCATCAGGTTTTGATTTTTGTTTTGTTTTGTTTTGTTTTGTTTTGTTTTGTTTTCTGTTCTGCAATATACATTGGTTGTGTCTGCTTTTATCTGGTGGAGAGCATTCAGGTATGCTGCTAAGTTGTTTGTATGGGATATCTCCAATTTTTTATGAGGCAGTGCTATGAATTTTCCTCTTAACACTGCTTTCATTGTGTCCCATACATTAGGTATGGTGTGTTTTCATTAGCTTTTTCTTGATTTAATTTCTGACCAAGATATCATTGAGCAGAGAGTTTTGTTTTGTTTTTTTTCTTTCTTCAACCAGTTTACTCAGGATCATGTCCCTCCATGCCTTTAATCCGAGATGATCTTGAATGTAGGGAGCTGTTTGCTACCGCGCCCTTAAATGGTGCCGGTTTTTGCTTTCTGCCTTCCCGCGAGCAGAGAGTTTTTTAATTTCCCTAAGTATGTGAAGTTTCTGTTGTTTTTTTTAAAATTGAAGTCTGGCCTTAGACCATGGTGATCTGATAGGATGCATAGTATTATTCAATCTTTTTGTATCTGTTTATGTTTAATGTCTAATTATATGGTCAGTTTTGGAGAATGATCCATGAGATGCTAAGAAGTTACATTTTCTTGTTTTCAGGTGAAATGTTCTGGATATAAAGACCATATGGTTCAATACTTCTGTTAATTTCATTGTATCTCTGTTGAGTATGTTTCAATGACTTGTCAAATGGTGAGAGTGGAGTGTTGAAGTCTTCCACTAATATTGTGTGAGGTTCATTTGTGTGTTAAGCTTTAGTAAAGTTTCTTTCCTGAATGTATGTATCCTCGCAATTGGGACATAGATGTTCAGAATTAGTACTTCTCGGGAAGATTTTTCCTTTGATGTTTATAAAATATCCTCCCCCATCTCCTTTATAACTTTTGATTGAAAGTGTATTATGGTTTATTTGGTATTAGAATGACTACTCTAGCTTGTTTCTTGGGACCATTTGCTTGGATTTTAATATCCTTTGTTCCGTGCATTTATTGTTTTGATTATTATGTAACAGGTGGATTTTCTTTTCTGGTTCAATTCATTTGGTGTTCTGTATTGTACATTTATGGCCCTCACTTTCTTTAAATTAGGGAAGTTTTCTTCTATGATTTTGTTGGAGATGTTTTTGTCTGTGTTTTTGTTTTCTTGGTTTTATTTTCTTTTATTTATTTTGGATGGCAGATCACAGCAGAAGAAAATAATTATTGCATTTTCATTTTCAGGTCATAAAAAGCAGCATTTATCACAGGATTAGATAGGCTTAGTTTATAATCTAGCTTTTTCACAATTTTATTTATTAATTTTAGTTTATAAAACAATTAAATGACATCTGTGGGTCTATAAGTAACCACAGATACACTGGATTTTTACTCATAATTATTTTCTCATTTGGTCTTTAGATGGTGAACACAGACATGTTTACAAAACAAAAGATTTGTATGGGTCTTCATTATATGTTGCACCTAAAACTGCTGCTCACCTGGACCATGGCTAAGGAAAATTCCAATCTTGAAATATTTGGTTTGGAAACTGAAAGATGGCCCAGTTCCTAAGAACACTTGTTGTGGTTTGCAGAAGGCACAGGTTCAGATTTCATGACTCATTTCAGAATTGTGGTTATGGAGACTCAATATCCAACTTCTTAAGGCGCCAGTAAACATGTGGTATATATATTTAAATTCAAGCTTACATGCATTACATATGTACATGAAATAAAAAATAGTAATATTAAATAAATGTTAAAATATTTGGTTTACAAAAGTAGTTCATTTAAACACTGGAGACAAACCACATAGTAAGATTTTCTCTTGGTCAAGCCATGCCAACAGATTTCCCAATTTGCCCTTGAGTTCCATTCATAGGAAATTTTAATATACACATGAAGGATTAAGGGAAAAGTAAAGTATTAAATTATTGTTTTAATTCTAACTATGACTATTCATTTTCATCATCAAATATTTTTATTGTATAAATGGAAATTTTATTGTATAAAAGGAAAAGTGTTGTTTTAGTGTAACACATCACTTTGCAGACTAACCTAAAAATTAATTTACAGGGTCTAGGGCATTAGTTTAAATTACTTATTATTGTTACTTTTTAAAATTTCAATTTTTTCTTAAAAATTGATTATTTAAACATGATTACAATATATTGAGTGTATTTTCTGCATTTTTTCTACATATATGCACCTGTGAAAATTACATACTTGCCTTCTGTGCTTATGTTTTTCTTTCTTTTATAACATTCATATAAATGTCATAAGTATTTGGTAACAAGGACAATAATCTTTTTTATTCAGCAACTTAAAATTTCTAAATCCACACATTTTCTTCCTTTTTTGGCCACTTCTAACAGATTTAAAATATTGAAACTGTAATGCTATATTATTTTAAAACAATTTTTATTCCAATCAATGTATTGTCTTTCCTTGTAATATTCCTTGTAAAATTGATAATTGCAGTCATGACTTTTTATATGAACAGTAAATGAGGACTATTTGGGGACAATAAGGAACATAGAAGGCAGGAGCAGAATGGTTATAGGAAGATAGTGGGCTTCAGCAAAAATACAAAGAAAGAATAATTTTGTATGTGTATAAAAGTGTTTTAGTGCAACACATCACTTTGCAGTCTAACCTAAAAAACAATTTACAGGGTCTAGGTCAGTTGTTTAAATTACTTATTTTTCAAGCAATTTAACATGAGTTTAATTTCCAGAACCTATATAAAAAAATTCCAGATATAATGGTATGTGCTGGTAATCCAAGTGCTGGGAATGCAGCTAGGCTGGGAGCTGCAGGAAAGCTATTGTAGCCTCCCTTTTGGGTTGCCGACCATTTAGTAATCCTCTCCTGGCGATGAGGTAATTGGAACTTGAATATAGACACTAAAAGTTGTCTTCTGTCCTCAATGTGCAAGCTCGTATAAAACCTACCCATAATATGGGCATCTCTACATACACACACACATACTTACATACATACAAACTTGCCCAAAAACACATAAAACAGGAAAGGGCTAAGGACCTGTCAATAATATTTTAAAGTTATTTGATTGTACTTAAACTTTTAGGGCCATTAAATGAAACATAGCCAAAGTAGATCTATATTCCCAAAACAGTATGTTCCTAAATTCTTTCTCTGTATTAGAAAATGTGTTTCAAAGTTACAGAACATTGATGACTTAAAACTGAGACTTTGGGACTGTAGCAGTGAAGAAGTCCATTAGGCACATAAAAGAATTAACTGCAAAAAATAGAGATGCAACTTTTACAAAGTTGGTGCCAAATCCTCCTTTCAGCTCCATGTTTCTAATGATGCTTACTAATCAGAGATGAGCTCATATGGGTGCCTGGAACTTCACCTCCTGGCCTTTATCATATTGCTGGCAAACAGTGTGGATTTAGTGGCGACACTGAAAATGTCTATTGCCATGAAGTGATCAGAATTCTGTCTTCATTTTGGTTCCATATGTAGTCTGGGGTTCATGACAAATGAAAAATCTTGATTAAAAACGCCACAAAACATCATATATAAAGATGCAAGCAATTTAAAGTAAAATATATTCTCTCCTACCAACAACCTTAGAATAAAAGTAATGACTATAAGAGGAAAATTTTGTGATATATATCTACATCTGTTTCGTGTCTTCAAACATATTCAAGCTGTTATCCCTACCTATATTCATTATTTCACTAGCAGTTTTCCATGGAAATAAAAAAATAAAATCCACAGGGCAAAACTCCAATTTTAACATTTTTAAGTGAATCAGAAATTTGCAAGCTAAAGATATACACCAATGACCTGCGATTTCTATGCTGCAGTGCTGGTTCCCACCTTGACAATTTTGTTTTCTTTATACCAAAGCAAATTAATGAGTCTCAGGAGAATCAAAATGACAGTTTTTTAACCACAAAATTCTTTTGAAAGGAAAGAAATCAAGATAGCTGTTTTAAAAAATATTCCCTAGCAACTTTCATACTATCTTAAGCTAATATTTGAATTAATTAGATATTTCAGCTAAATGCAATCTTCCCAAAGAAATATTTATAGTGTTGTTGCTTAGTACTTTTATTCCTTACTCTTTTTCTTTTTTTTTTCTTTCTTTTTTTTCCTCTAAAGCATTAGAAAATATAGTCAGGCCTTTGGAAAATGAGACAGGTGTTCAGCCAACCATGACAATCTGAATGGCTTGATTACTTCTCTGTGGGAGATGATTTGTTTTATTGTCTGTAATAACACAATTACACTGTGTTCTACTTCCATCTATAGTCACATCAAAGAAAAGATAAAAGAATAAATTAGCCTACTTTCAAGTACATTTGATAATAGCAGCAGAGGATTTGAAAGTTGGCAGGCCAGTTGAAATGTATTCAAAATTCACTAAGATTAATATTTAATATATTTCAGAGTCTGACTTGATGTATATCTTATTTCCCATATATCTTCCAAGTGCTCTTGGACAAGTTCCAGATTTCCATTTGGAATACTGAGCATTAAGAAAAATATTGTATGCCTAATAATCCAAGATATGGATAAGAAAGGTCATTTTTCCTCATAAAACCTTCTCCTCTTAGATACCATTTCTCATTTTTAAGCTCTAATTCACACTTTGCTCATCCTGGCATTCAATTACAAGCACCATGTGAGGTTTCTTTACAATATTGATATTGTAATTTACGTTTATTTCTGAGATTCTGATTGATTACTATGCCAACACACACACACACACACACACACACACACATACACACACACACACAAACACGCACACACACACACACACAAAATCAAACACACATTTATACAATCTCAAGTATAATATGGTGAAAAAAATTCCAGTTGAAATACCTTGATAACTATACATAAATCCCATTGAAAGATAAATCCAGTAGAATGTTGAGTAGGAGCCAAAAATGAAATTTTTCGTCGAGTTCAGAATGAGCATGGCATAAAAAAATGTCATGTCTGGAAATTGGCCCTGGATTTTTGCAAACAACTATGATAATCTACCCAAATAAATAACTGTCTAAAAATAACTTTATAGGAGTGCAGGTATGTCTTATAAAATTCTCATATGATTTCAAACTCAACAGATTCTTGTTAATAGCTTAATGGATAAAAGAGATGCAGGTATAAAATACTTGTACAAAGAGTGGTAATTAACTGCGGTGTACCTTCAAATGATTCCCAAGAAGAAGGAAGGAGAGGTCCCCGGTCCTGGAAAGGCTTGATCCAGCATTGTTGGGGAGTACCAGGACAGAGAAGTAGGAGGAGGTTGTTTGGCGAACAGGCGGAGGGAAGAGGACTTATGGAACTTATGGGGAGGGGGGAACCAGGAAAGTAAAAATCATTTGGAATGTAAACAAAGAATATAGAAAATTAAAAATACAAGTACTAACTAGACAATAAAAATAAAATGTTTTAATATAAAAAAAGAAAGAAAAAGTTAAGTGATTATCTCAACCTATTGAGGCTAGAAGAAGTTAGCACATTTCAGTCTGGAATATATGGATTTACGATGCTGAAATAGAATTGTGACATTGCATTAGTTGTCAATGTTAATAATCAAGATGTTACACGTCTTTTAGGTTTAAAAGAAAATTTGCTAAGTGCAAAGTTATGCATGTTGAGGATACATAGTCAAGGGTTACTCTTCCCTTGTATCTCCTCCTGGGGTAGAAGACACAAATAAACAAAGAGTTTCAGCTCCTTATTTGGCAACACAGTGCAATCTTTACAGTTCAATTTTTGGATGTTTCAACATAAACATATATCTCAGAGTTCAGAGTGTTTGAAGGAAATCTCAGGCTGGAAGGCACAAAAGAGAACTCCTCACTGTGGTAAATGAATTCCAAATAGCTACACTTTGTTCCTTTGTTCTTTCCCTTTTGTTCAACTTAATCTTTATTTGCTTTCAAAGATAATGTTTTCCCGCCAAATATTTCTTTATTAATATTGACATCTTTAACATGTTATTCTTGTCACTTAACATGTTATCCTTTGTTTTATCTTCCATTCTGTTTTCAAATGAATTTTTCTTTTTATTCTTTTCTCATACAATATATCTTAACTGAAACCTCCCATCTCTCCATTCATTCCTAGTCTCCTCAATCACTTCCATTCTCAAGAGATCCACTCCTCCTCCAGTTCCCTTCAGAAAAGAGCCACAGTTCTAAGAAAATCAATAGAACTTTGCACAACAAGGTACAATTAAACTAGGCACAAACCCTGATATCAGGACTGGGCAAGGCAACTCAGAATAAGGGAGAAGGTCCCAAGTGCAGGCCAATGAGTTAAGGACACTTCCATTCCTACTGTTATGAGTCCCACAAAAACAGCAAGGGAAAAACTACAACATATATGCAGAGGAACTAGTACAGACTGATCCAGGCTCCATGATCACCACTTCACTTGCTATGAACCCCCATGAGCCCTGCTGAGTTGATTCTATCTTGTTCTTGTGATCTCTATCTGTGGCTTCAATGATTTGTCCTTCCTCTCTTCTACAGGGTTTGATGATGTTCAAGTGGTAGTACTCTGTGGAGATTTCTAATTATAGGTCTCTTTATCAGCCTTCATTAGATTCTAGGAAAAATCTCTCTGATGATGACTGTGCGAGGCACCAATATGAGTGTAGAATATCATTAGAAAGTATTTTTTGAGGTTTCCCTAGACCAAATCTTTGGCCTATCCAGTTGTTGCATTTTGTTTTGTAAAGTATTAATTACATTTCATTATGTAATTTTTTCATTACTTTTGTTTGCCAAAGAGTACAAACAACATACAGTGTGTGTGGACATCAGCCCTCTCTTTATACTGCTGAACTCAGACTATAGGATTTGGCAAAGTTCCTTCACTCACCAAGTCATTAGTCTTTAGGTTTCTTGTTTTCTTTTAATAGCAATATTATCATATCCTCAAGCAACAAAAGACCCAGTACAATAAAAAAGACAGGTAAACTTTATTTTCCTCATTAAAATATCTACTCAGTTATCTAACAGTTGACTGTTTACTTATTTTTATTACCTTAAAAATATCTCTCAACAGAACTGTTTGACTACAGCAGTGAGCTTGACTCTGGTTCTTTTGCCTTAAAGAGGAGGACTTTCCTAAATCAATGAAACAACAGTGCTGCAGTGAGGCTCTGGGCATCAAGTGGTGGGACAGAGGTGCCTTTCCACAGTCAAAACTCTGACCCAGAATTGTTCCTGTCTGAAAGAACTTCAGTGTCAAAAATGGAGAAAAGCCTGAGGAAATGGAGGTCCAGTGACAGGCTCAAATTGGCAGCCACCTCAAGGGGAGGCCTCAAGGTTTGACACAATTACTGATGCTATGGTGTACTTCCAGCAGGAGTCTATCATGACTGTTCCCTAAAAGTCCAACGAACATCTGAGTCAGGTGCAGATATTTACACCCAACCAATGTACTGAGCTGGTGACCCCTGTGGTTGAATTAGGTAAATGCTGAAAGAATTTGAGAAATATGGAGACCCTATAGGAGGACTGGCAGTCTCCACTAACCTGGACCCAGGAGATTGCTCAAGCACTGAGCCACCAACAAGTCAGCATACACCAGCTGATATGAAGCCCCAAACAAATATACAGTAGGAGAATGCCTGGTCTGGACTCAGTGAGAGAAGATGCTCTTAACCCCCAAGAGACACAAAGCCCCAGGGAGTGGGGAGTTCTAATAGGGTAGGGGTAGAGGGTGGGGGACATCCTCTTGGAGACAGGCAGGTATGGGGGTATGGGATGAGGAAGAGTTAGAGGGCAGACCTGGAGAGGAAAAAAGACTGTATTGTAAAAGAAAAGATTAAAGAATTATGTCTATATGTCATATAAATATATATATGATCTGAGAATCTGGAGTGCATGCTGATAGTCTCTAATAATAATTCTCACCTCTAATAATTATGAGGAGAGTAGCAGAACAGTCTTTGACAGCCGGTATTTTTTGTTTTTAATTTTTCTGTCAATACAGTACGCCAGCCCATCCTGGAACATCTGAGGGGATTAGTGTAGCAAAATACATACAAAATTTTATGTTGTGGTATGACAGGAGTACAAGTAATTTGCTTTTTTTACTGCTAAGTAATTACCAGTTTTAGAAGAGAGAAAGTGTTCAGGTTTCTTTCCTTCAAAATGAACTTTTTCTTCACTATGCTAATTAAGAAAGCCTCTAGCACAGTGGTCCCAACCTTCCTAATGCTGCAACTATTTAATACATTTCCTTGCAGTATTATGACCCTAACAAAAACTTATTTTTGTTGCTACTTTATAATTGTAATTTTGCTTGTATTATACATTGTAATGGAAATATCTGTGTTTTCTTATAATCTTTGGTGACCTCTCTGTTTGACCACCAAAGGGGTAATAATTCACCTCTCTAGCAAGATCTCACAGGAGCCAGGAGGACCTCCTAAGGACTTAGTTCAGATATTTGCTGGAATTAAGTTGAATGTGAAAGAATGGTTAATTTGTAGTGCTTCTGTTCAGAAGAACATTGGAACCAATAATAAAAACATAGGTTTTGGTGGTTGCAGCACTGTATAGTGATTATTCTACAGGTATTTAATTAATATGAGGCCTAAGGTAATAATAGGTCCAGTGTACTTACTGACTCAATGAGTAAGTGTGCAGGTCCATCAAAAAAGCAATGAGCAGCTGAATTCCAACTGTTCATTCTTGTTCAGAGAAGATTCTCTCTTCCTCTGAATCCTACAAGAAAAGAGCATTAAAAAGTCGTGCTTAGCACAACATTTATGCTCCCTCCAAAATGGATTTATGTACCTCTATTCTTCAAATGTCTTTCAGTATTCTTATCCTGAAAGTATCTCACATTTACTGTGCTCCATGCATTACTGAGGTCATGCAAATGCAAAAGTGTTCTTCTATAGTATATTCATAATTAAATGAGTAATAACACAAATGAGATTAGTTGATGTGATTGGCTGACAACTGAACATCACAAGGTATTAGCAATGTGCAAGATTATGAAATACTAGATGAATGGATGAAGAAACGATTAAATAAATGAACAAAATAAATATATCAGAGAGGTCCTGCTGACTCATTCAAAATATAGAATATTTGATAAAATATGAGTATTTGAACACTTTATTAGTGTCACTAAAACACTTCTACAGGGTAAGCCTATGTAGTATCTCATTTTTTGTTGTTGTTATTTGTATAGCTCATGTCAATACAAACTATATTTTTCTTTTAAGTCAGATAGTTATCAAAATTTCAGTAATGACTCCTGACTATTAAAGCCTTACATACATACTAAATCTAACTCTATATTGAAAAAATTATTTAGATTTATCATTTCACAATAAACACCAAGAATGCTGCCCTTTGTGATCTCCACATAGCAGGATTTACTCAGCACTCAGCTGTGTGCTTTGCTTACTGAGTGATTAATGACCACATTATTGAAGTAGTAGATGTATTAATATATCCTATACTCATTCCACATACACAAATATTCAGATGAAAAAATACTTGTAATGAAACTTTACAAAACCTTTATCTGTGCAAATCTTGGTAAGAAGTAAAATGTAGAAAGGAATTGTACTGATAGAGAAAAGGGGTGGTAGAAGATCTTTTGCCTAGGTTCATGGCCTCAATCACCATGGAAAGAGGGCTACCACCCCTCTGGGTGTGGGGGACTTCACTTTACATCAAATAGAGACCATCAAAGAAAATCATAACTTGACACAAATGTACAGATCAACATAATGTGACTGCACAGTCCCAATGAATGTATCTGTATTACAGCTTCTGCATCTATGCATCTAGGGACATATGATGAAGGTCGGAGGCCAGAATGACTGTAAGAGCTAGAATGCCAGGAAGTCTTCTGTGAAACTATCACTGCTAGCAATGACTGTAGAAACAAGAATTGAACAATGGTATATCAATTGACATGCTAATGTGGAGGGGAAATTTTTGCAGGGTCCCACTCCTAGACAAAGAATTACAGGCAGTTAAGAATTAGCATCTCCCAGAGACTGCCACATTTATTGAATTTCCACTACAAAGTTGTCAGCTCTGAAATATATATATATATACTCACCAGGTTATATTTATATATTTGTGTGTATGTATATACATATAAGTAGCAGAGATAATCATAGAAAACTAGGAGCAATGGATTTGTGAATGACAGAGGAATAGGAGGAATTGTTGGAAGAGAAACTGGGAGGTATGGAGCAAAAAGTTGATGTAATTCTATTATAATTAAAAATGCATATAATGTTTAAAAATATTTAAGTAAAATTCTTACACATTTTAAATTGTATTAGTGTCGTAAAGTAGTTTTATTAAACACATCTACATATTTTTAAATCTAAGAAGAAGACCAAATTAGTTCTATAACATTTAAAAGACACATAAGACATGAATCTATTATTTTAATTATTTCTAGAGAAACAATGCTCTACATTTTGTGACTTTTAAAATAACTGGTTTGACTCTATCAGTAGGTATTATATGAATGCTGGTGCTAATGAAGAGAAAAATGCTTTCCCTGAATTAAGGAGTTTACATAACAGTATTTGATTATATATTCCTTTCTTTTGCTCTTGACAATTTCTTGTGGGGAAACTGCATTTTTAATTATGCTAATGAACACACCAGGAGACTTTGCAGCTTAACTCTCCCTCTCTTCAGTGTGCAGGATGTGGAAAGGTGGCCACTTAATATGTTCTTGGATTATAAGTGATTTGTGACTTGTTAAAGACTTTCAAAATTCTCCATATTAGTAAATCAGAGTCTATTTAATTCCATATGTCTTTTTTAATCTATATCTGTCAGCCTCTATTTACATATTTTTCTCTCATTTAGTGGTTGAAAATCTCCTTTTACTCTGTCTTATTTCCTATAATATTTTAATGTAAATCACTTCAAATCTCTATTTTACATTCATAGCATCATCCTAACTGATTATAATCTGTCTTTGTTGTTTTTATTTAGAGCAATATATAAATTACAAATTATCTTTCGTCCATTATTCAGTCAATATTTGTTCTTGTGTTGATGTTTTCTTGACAATATTCCTGGGACTTGGAGTAATAACACCCGGGAAGTCTACATGCCACATTCCAAACTAGCTCAAAGTTGAAAATTACATCATTGCATATATAAATATCCACTCCTTATATACAGACATTCAGGTGAAAAGTTAACTTTCTCAGGCCCCTTCATGGAAAGCCACGCCAATCACCTCACCTTCTCCTTGACTTCCTATAATTGTATTAGTCTTATAAACAACCACTAAGACATAACCGTCCCTTCCCTGCCATGTTGACCTTGGACATCCTATCTACAAGTTTTAAGAGGTGCCATAATCTTAGTTAAATTGGTTCAAGGATGTTGAAATAAAAAATAAAACATAATAGGGCCATGGATAGATGTCAGTTGATGGAGTGTTTGCCTCCTACCCACACAGTCATTGGCTTGATTTCCAGTACTGCAATGAGCCAGGTGTCACAGGTCTATAACCCAACTTTACCTGAAAGAAAGAAAGCAGCAGAAAAATCAGGAGTGTGGCTTCTTTTTCACAAATAAGTGTCCATAGGTGTGTACATTTACTTCTGGGTCTTCAATTCTATTCCACTGATCAGCCTGTCTGTTTCTATATCAATACAATGTGCTTTTTGTTAGGAATGCTCTTTAGTATAGCTTGAGGTAAGGGAGGGTAATTCCTCAAGAAGTACCTTTTTGTTAATACTTTTTATTATTAATTAATTTTTTACACTCCAGAAGTGGTTTTATTGTTTAGGATATTTTTGGCTATTCTGGGTTTTTATTTCCCCATATGTAGTTGAGAATTGCTCTTTCAATGTCTATAAAAATTTGTGTTGGAATTTTGATGGGAATTGAATCGAATATGTAGATTGCTTTTGGTAAAATGGCCATTTTCACTATGTTAATCCTGCTGACCCATAAAAACAGGAGATCTTCCCATCTTCTGAGGTCTTCTTTGATTTCTTTCCTTAGGAACTTGAAGTTCTTGTCATATAGGAATTTCTTCTGCTTAGGTACAGAGTTACACTAAGATATTTTATATTATTTTTGGCTATTGTGAAGGGTGTTGTTTCCCTAATTTCTTCTCAACCACATTATCATTTTATAAAGGTAACTCTTGATTTCTTTGAGTTAATTTTATATCCAGCTACTTTTCAAAATGTCTGCAAGGCAAGGGACACTGTCAATAGGACAGAATGGCAGCCTACAGATTGGGAAAAGATTTTCTATAACCCTACATATGTCAGAGGGCTAATATCCAAACCTGAAGCCATATGGAGCTTGAGCCCCATGTGTATCAAAAGAAATCTTCACTTAGTTACTGACACTAAGTGAATTTACATTGGGTAGAAGTATTACAAAGAAAATTACCATAAATCATCATTCCACATATTAAAGCTGTTTTGAATGTGTGACTTTCATTAAAAAAGTAAAAAAAAAGTAAAAAACAAAAAGAAAAAGGAAAGAAGCTGTTACTACAAAGGTTGATGTAAAGAACTTGGAATTTCTAATTGTAGAGTCAGAATATCTTATAGTGCCCTCGGACTCCTTACTGTTACTTTTTGCTACTTGTATGGATGGCCTAAATTTTTTGAGACCATTCAGTAAATCACTTGAAACTAACAAATTCCTATTTTACAACCAAGATAAATCCTGAAAAGAAAGTCAAATAGAGTTTGAGGTCTTCTCACTACATACCCATTTTCCTATTCCCTGTCTTAACTGATGACTCACCACCTAAGTGTTTGAAAAGTGTGTTGTTTTATCCTATTGCTAAAACTAGTTAATGAAACAGATAAATTCTTATATCCTTGTACAAAGCTCAAGTCCAAGTGGATCAAGGACCTCCACATAAAACCAGTTACACTAAAACTAATAGAATAGAAAGTGGGAAAGATCCTTGAACACATGGGTACATGGGAAATTTTCCTGAACAGAACACCAATGTCTTATGTAGAAAAGTTTATTTAGCTATCCTTGAAATAATAGTGGCAATAGTTGTCAAAAATCTTTTTCAAAAAGGTTTTTTCCTGATTGCATTCCATTTCAAATATAAAGGGGTCAAAACTCTGGTGAATTGTCTCTAAATTCCACTAACTCATTAGGCAGTGGATGTTATTTAGACACAGTGATAAACAAATTCATAGTCATTAACTTGGGCACTAAGATTTCCATAGTGAGACTGCAACTGAAGAGATGCTTTTAAATTAGGATTTTCAGACCTCATCATAAACAAAATGATTCAGTCTCCGTGTGTAGCTTAGGAATCTGAACTTGAACAAGTGACTTCAAATAATTCATACATGTTACTAAATATAATCCTTAAATCTTTCTCTGATTTCACAGCCTCATAGAAAGAGTGTTTTTAAAACTACTTTGCAGATTAATTTTATTTGATAGTTGAGGGTAAAGTTTTGGCATTAAAAATGTTTATCAGTTCAAAGGGAAGATCTTGGTGAATGTGCTTCTAAAAACAAAAAAATTTGCTAAGATATGTTTATCAGTTCAATGTATAATGGCTTAAAGCACTGTTAATTCTATACTACACATTCTGTTTAAAAGAAAGAAGGAGGTCACTTGCCTTCATGTGTCATAAAACTAAGGCAAGCACAGGTGATGAACTAACCATTATAATTCCACTAAATAACATGGAATGGACCACCACACACTGCCTGAAATGCACAGAAAGCCACTCATGTCTTAGAAGAAATGAAGGTTGTTTATGTGACAAATGCAAAGCTCTAAGAATAAAATTCTTAGGACAAACAAATGGCAATGCTTATCTTATTTGTAGGAGATATTGCAAGTGTATTCATTATCATTTTTAATGACTTTGACTTAGACTGGTTTTGTTTGGCTGTTACGCACGATCTTCTATATGGTCCATAATTTCACCACTTTCAGCCTTGCTAAATCAGGAAGCTGCCTCAGATCTTATGATGGTGTTACTGGAAACTCCTTTACATACTCCAGTTTTCATATGCCCGTGTGTTTAAGTGCTAGCATTTGACTGGTTTTGTCTACTTGCTTTCCTCCCTTTTTGATCAATTGATATCTAGTTTAGACTGGTATCTAGCTGAGTTGAGGCTTGTTTGATCTTAGAATAAGAGTCCAATAATAAATAAATACCCCATCGAGTCTTTTCGGTTTTATCTAGGTGAAAAAATCTCTTTAATCATCGGAGTTCTTTGAAGTAGGTGACCCTCTATTCTTTTGATGTGCCAAATGCTTAAAATGGAAGAAACTTTCAATAAACTAACAAGTCCAATTTTGGCTTTGTGAAGGTGAAGAATTAAATTAATTTTAGGTGAAACACTACTGTACATAAAGGCAAATTGATTCTCCAGATCTTTCTTACTCATATATTCTAAATATGCTTAATAAGCAAGAGTTGGCTAATAAAGTATGAGTTTGGTATTTATTTCTTTTTGCCATTTTCCTCTACGTCATATGGCACAATTTTACACATTTTTATCATGGCTAATAAAATGCAGATGTTCCTGAATGATGATGGAATTATATATCAAATAAGCTACCATAAATCCAAATTATCTTAAATAGAAAATCCATTTAATACTTCTAAACTAAAGAACATCATTGCCTAGCTGCAGAGCACAATGTTGTGTTTTTCTCACTATTTATTACGGGCTGGATGACTGAAAGCCACAAATTGTGGACTCTATCTAGCATTACAATGTGTACCATATTCCTTCATGAAATAAATATCAAAATTTAAAATTTTAAATATATTTTGCTGTTGTGTTGAATTCATATCACGTTCACAGTATCTTAAAGTTGAAATATACATGCCTGTCTAATCATGTAAGTCATGAGCCAATTAAAAATGTTTTTAAATTTTTTACCAATAGCTTACAGATTGGTTCAACATGAAAAAAATTTAACAAGTATATATTAAGGAATAGAGTGTCCAGGCATAGGAATAATACCAGTGGCAATAGAAACAGAGACACAGTTCCATACTATTTCCCGAGTCAGTCTGGGGAATTCTCCTAAATTTTTATGGACCTTGACCCATATAAAATCAGAGCCCTGGCTTTAATGTTGAAGAGAAATGGAGAGCAAACAGGTTCTGAAGTACATCTGGAGGTTGTTTTTTTGTTTGTATTTGTTTGTTTGTTTTACATGAGATGTTACTATAGATTTAAATGAGATGCTACTATAGATGTTACTATAGAAGCACAAAGGTTAGGGACACTATGGTTCTTATGAAGGACTATGATATGATCCAGAGCAGGCGTGAGTGGAAGCTTTATAAAGAGGGATCTTGGTTTCACTGTCTCTATAAAGGTCATATAAAGAATTGTGATGGACTATGAAACAACTGTCTTCAATGATTGCAAAAGAACATAAGATATCAGGGTGGTTCCTGAGAGGCACCTGACAGGGTTCAGTTTATTAAGGCAGAATTGGGACTCTCCCTAAGGTCATATATGTTCATATCTTAAGCCTATTTTATTGTTATTTAACATAAAATATCTATGTATAACAGCAATATCATATCTTGGTCTACATCTTTCAAAACAAGTATTGTGTTGACAAGAAGCTAGAACTAGACTCTGGGAGAAACATTTCCTCTTTCTTTTATGCATCCCTACAATTTTTTCGTACCTGCCCTTTATAGCTATGGTCTAGTAGGAGATGCTAATGTTAGTAATAGGAAAAGCACACAGAGGACACTTCAGGCTCACATTTGGAGGCACCAGTGTGAGCCCCCTAGCAATAATAGAGGGAGAAAGGATAAGAGCTGAGATAAAAAGAAGAGGAATGAGGAAGTCATATGTAAAGCGCACAATATGCTGCAGAATAACAGGGTAGAAGAAATATGTTTTGCATATACTTGATATGATGGACATTATTATTGTGCATCATCTCACCACTTATACTCTAGGAACAATAGCAAAACTACTTATTACTGTACAATTGCCGCAGGCCTGAAACCTAGGCCCATCTAAATTGGATCCTTAGGCTGCGTGGTCTCACAATGTTGCAATCAAGGTTTTAGTTGGGTTTCTCTCAACTGAAAGCACACCTGCTGACGAATCTATTTATCCAGATCACTCATGTAGTTTCAAGTAGCAGTTAATCATTCATTAACTGCTGGATATAGTGAATCTCTGTTTTCGTTCTTTTTTTATGTTTTCTGACTGCTAAAGAATAGATGATTCAGTTACTTGTTACATATTCCTATGTACAAGGAAGATCATAACTCATTAGCTGTCTTTTATCAACTCAGGAAAGCTAGAAAGTAAAGACAGCATAGCTGGAACTAACGATCTCATTTTTTACTTAGTTTTGGGTGAAAAATACATTTTCTTACCATTCTCTTTCTTTTTTTAAACCCAAGTTCACATTTAAGAGAAAATTATTTCACACCATGATGAGTGTTATGAGTCAGATTTTATCAGAAACCTCTGTAGAAAAAAGGTGTATATGATTAATAATTACAAATGTTTAAGAAACAAAGTTTTGTATATACAGAACATCAATGTTAAGATTGTAAAGAATGGAGAGGCAATTGTAGCACATGCTACAGAGGAGTTTGGAAGTGGTGCTACTGTGTTGATCCCAAGAGTAAATGTTTAATCATGAATGTCATTGTCTCTATTTCAGGGAGAAAGTTTGACCATAATATGAGTACTAAGTAAGCTGTTTAGAGGCTTCTGTGATAATCTGAGATAGAATGATACTCTTTAGGAGGATCCAAATAGAGCAATAAATAAATGGATGGAAGAAATTCATTATTGTACCATCCAAGTCACAAAAACAACACTGAGGGATAACTATATGTTAGATGTGACATGCAATGAAAAAACTAGTGATGAAACTTAAGAGTCTTATATGTAGAGCTCACTCCAATATAGTTCTATCCCAGGATTTGGAGAATAAAGACTGAGTTTTGGCATTAGGGAGGGTAGTAATTCTTAAAGAATCATATCTGGAGAACCATGAGACTTTAAACTGAAGTAATCAGGTAAATATTTGAGCATGTGACCTAGAGCTCAGAAGAGAAAATAAATGTGAAACCAAAGACTTCAGCACAACATTAGGGATGAGAGGCACTAGACCAGTGGTTCTCAGACTGTGGACCCCATGGGGGCTGTATGCCAGTTATTCTGTATATCACATATTTATATTATGATTCATAACAGTAGCAAAATTGAAATTATGAAGTAGCAACAAAGTAATTTTATATTTGGGAGTTACCAGAATATGAAAACCTGTATTATTAAAGGGTCACAGAATTAAGGTTGATAACTACTGTAGTAGAAGGATTAAGATTCTGGCAAATCATCACAAGACACTAGTATATATTTGCAGAGTAGTTTAATAAATCTAAGCAAAGACTGGATTTGATATTATGTGATTTTTCACCCAGACAGAATATAAAGTTAAATGCGTGTATATATAGCTATGTATGGCATGGTAGAAGGGGATCAGATCTATTGGGAATATAGATCATAATAAGGGGAAAGAAATACCCAACAAACATGTTTTCACTGCTATGAAGAATCTGGAGATTTACGCACACACAAACGCTTTAACACACAGCTTCCTTTGAGATTGAATCATACCATCCATCTAAGATGTCCCTTAAGTAGAAAGATAAAGAACTCAAAATACCTTAAGGAAGTCCCTGAAATTGATATTAGGTAAAACATTAAGACAGTATGAGATAAAAGGGAAACAAATAGGGAAGAAAGGAGCCTCTTTATTTACTGCTAGCATAAGTGTATATATAAAAGGCCTTAAAGTTCCTGCTAAAAATATTCCGTAGAACTGACAAATTCCTTTTCTATAACTCAATGACAAATGCACTTTTGAATGCACAAATTCTATTCCCATAGCCTAAAAAATAAACGTACTGGGAATAAGGCTTACCAAGAGAGAAAAAAAAACTTTATAATGAAATATTTAAAACTTAATGAATGAAATTTAAGAATTCTAGTTTAAACTGAGCATCTTCCCCAGGACAGGCAGAGGACTTAAGCAAAACAGGTCTACCTGTTCTATGGATACTACACTCAGTGTAAGTATAAATACTATCTTCAATGATACTGAATTGGGGAAAACTAATATTTCAGCTTGATTTCTTATTGTACCCAAGATCATCAGCCAGGGAATAGCACTGCTAACAATTATCTGAGCCCTCCCATGTTATTTATCAGTCAAGAAAATGCATTGCAGAATTGCCAACAGGCCTGGCTGGTGGGAACATTTTACTCAGTTGAAGTCAACTCTTCTCAAATGACAAAATGTGTTAAGTTGGCAAAAAAAAAACAAAAAAAAGAAGAAGAAGAAGAAGAAGAAGAAGAAGAAGGAAGAGGAGGAAGAGGAGGAGGATGACGAGGAGGATGAGGAGGAGGAGCACAAGGAGGAGGAGGAGAAGAAGGAGATGGAGAAGGAGGAGAAGGAGAAGGAGAAAGAAGAAGGAGAAGAAAGAGAAGAAGAAGAGAAGAAGGAGAAAGAGAAGAAGAAGATAAGAACAACAAGAAGAAAATGAAAAAGAAAAGAAAAACAAACATCTAGCTAACACACCTTCTAAAACACTGTTAAGGAATTTACATAAAGCATTCCTCATTCCGTATACATATTATGACTTCTTTGCTATTGAAGAATACATTTGGTATAATTCTTTGTTATGGGCACACAATCAGACAGACAAAGGGACAGATTTACAGCATTCAGGGAGACATAGTTTTAGATTTGTAACGGACACAGAGGAAGTGATGAAATCACAGGCTGCATCCTCCTAATATTTGACTCTATCTTCATTTAACTTTCTCAGTCAGATTCCTAATTCTCAAGTTACAATGGTCACTAGATTTATGATTAAATTAAAATCATTATTCTACCATTTTCATTCTTATTTCATACATTACAGAGTAGCTTGCCAAGCTTCTACTACCATCTTATTGAGAAAGGAGTAATTGCAAAAGTTTTTTATTTACTATGTGCCCTGTCAAAAGTTTCAATATAAAGGTAGTCTTCTCTGCAAGCTCAGAAAATGATTTCATCTGAAAGATTAAAGTTAAAAATTGTGGAATTTTTTGAAAGTAGTCTTTTTTCTAGATTTTAAATATTTGAACTATAAACATTGCTTTGAACTACTGTAAAGTAAATTGGGAAATCTAAATCAGGATTGCAAAAACATGCTGAATTTTTCTAATCTTTAAAATGAATATAGATATGTAAATTCTAGGAGAGATATAACTTTAGTATTATTAGGTTAAGAAAACCATATTTTCTAGCTTAAAAATCCATGATTTACAACATGGATTGTACACACAAACAACAAAAAACAGTGAAATATCCACAAAATTTGATTAAGATTTATATCTTTATTTTTACTAAGTTCTTATAATACATAGTATTTCTTTGATATTTTATCTATGCACACAAATAATAAAGCCATTATTTGTTATCTATTAGTTTATGTGAGAAATGACAGCTGTAATAGCAGTACTTGCTATTTGTCAAAACTTAACAGATCAGTGTATATGATTACAGTAGCTATGGATATCTTAACATTATCTATTTATTACAATTCCACTCTTCCAACTGCTAATATGTATGTAGCTAGATCTTGTTAAATACATCCAAAAGTAAACAAGTCTTTGTATCACACGTTTGCCTATGATGTTTGATTCATTTTAATACATTTGGTATCTATTAGAACACAAATATTTGGAAAAACATATACATATATAAATATCATACAAGCTTCACATTTTTCTTTTTGTTTCTTTTTTTAATTGATATATTTTTTATTTACATTTCAAATGATTTCCCCTTTTCTGGGTCCCCACTCCCCACAAGTCCCATAAGCCCTCTTCCATCCCCCTGTTCTTCCATCCACCCCTTCCCACTTCCCTGTTCTGAAATTCCCCTATACTCTTGCACTGAGTCTTTCCAGAACCAGGGCCCACTCCTCCATTCTTTTTGGACATCATTTAATTTGTGGATTATGTCCTGGGTATTCAAAGTTTCTAGGCTAATATCCACTGATCAGTGAGTGCATACCATGATTGATCTCTTGAGACTGGGTTACCTCACTTAGTATGATGTTCTCCAGCTCCATCCATTTGTCTAAGAATTTCATGAATTCATTGTTTCTAATGGCTGAATAGTACTCCATTGTGTAAATATACCATATTTTTTGTATCCATTCCTCCGTTGAAGAACACCTAGGTTCTTTCCAGCTTCTGGCTACTACAAATAGGGCTGCTGTGAACATAGTGGAGCATGTGTTTTTATTGCATGCTGAAGAATCCTCTGGATATATGCCCAGGAGTGGTATAACAGGGTCCTCAGTAAGTGTCATGCCCAGTTTTCTGAGGAACCGCCAGACTTATTTCCAAAGTTGTTGCACCATCTTGCAATCCCACCAGCAGTGGAGGAGTGTTCCTCTTTCTCCACATCCTCGCCAACACCTGCTGTCTCCTGAGTTTTTGACCTTAGCCATTCTGACTAGTGTGAGGTGAAATCTCAGGGTTGTTTTGATTCACATTTCCCTAATGATTAATGATGTTGAACATTTCTTAAGGTGTTTCTCAGCTCTCTGAAGTTCTTCATGTGAAAATTCTTTGTTTAGCTCCGTACCCCATTTTTTAATGGGGTTATTTGACTCTCTGGGTTCTACTTTCTTGAGTTCTTTGTATATATTAGATATTAGCCCTCTGTCGGATTTAGGGTTGGTGAAGATCCTTTCCCAGTCTGTTGGTTGACATTTTGTCCTTTTGACGGTGTCCTTTGCCTTACAGAAACTTTGTAGTTTTTTGAGGTCCCATTTGTCAATTCTTGATCTTAGAGCATAAGCTATTGGTGTTCTATTCAGGAACTTTTCCCTTGTGCCCATGTCCTCCAGGGTCTTCCCCAGTTTCTTTTCGATTAGTTTCAGTGTGTCAGGTTTTATGTGGAGGTCCTTGATCCATTTGGAGTTGAGCTTGGTACAAGGAGATAAGAATGGATAGATTTGCATTCTTCTGCATGCTGACCTCCAATTGAACCAGCACCATTTGTTGAAAAGACTATCTGTTTTTCCACTGGATGCTTTCAGCTCCTTTGTCAAAGACCAAGTGACCATAGGTCACATTTTTCAATTAGAGGCTGGCATAACAGAAATTCTAAATCCCAAAACAAGAAACCACGATGTATGGAAAAAGTTTAGTTATATCCTTATTTTTAGGTCTGAATTTAATTATTTCTATGTGCAAATAACAGTCTCTAGCATCGATAATATGCAGTGAAAAATGCTAAGAAGTATGCGAATCTGGGCAGTGAATTATCTTTATCCTAATGTGCACAGAGTAACGACAAGACACGATCTGACAAAAGGTTAATCTTAATCCACAGAAGCAGAAATGTGTTTATAAAGAAACTCATATGTGAGATTGATGCTTTGGTTTTCCTTAAGTAGCAAAAACAACATTCCATACAGAGGTGCTGTGAGGAAGAACTCTGGCCTTGGAAGCAAATGTAGGATTTGGCCAATGAGAACTCTAGATCTACATTTGGTAGAAATAGTAGGAAAAGTAGTTCTTGGAGACCTTGAATGAGCAGACAAGAAATTCATCCTTAATTTGCTCGAAATTGAAGAGCCAGGAAGTGTGTGAACAGGTTATTGTCAGAGCTATAATTTAGGAAGATTAATCGGGTTGCAAAATGTTGCCTTGGAGAGAGAAGGCAGCAGAGCAGTGAAAGGCTATTACAATGACAAAGTAGAAATGCTCGAAAGGCTCATATTAGGGTAATGCAGGCGAGAATGAAGAAAATAGAGGGGACTAAGGATGGAAACTATGATTTGTGTAAGATATTACAAAAGAAAGGCATAGAAAAAAGAAATGAATTCATATGATTTCCACCTTAAGGGAAAGGTGACAAATCCTATTTGAATATGATATGCTTGTGCTATTGATAACCTTTAGCTGAGATCTGTAGATGTATATAACAGTCTGTGGGTTGATGTAGAGGTTTGTGGGTATCAAAAGCAAGTAATTTCAAAAGTGAGGTATGCAAGGTCCTGACTATGTACACAGAATTAATAAGTATCTCCCTTTCAAATTACAAAGGTTTCAACCTAATTAAACTTTTGAGATGATATGGCTTCTTTTAATTTTATAGGAATCCTAGTAACAACTTTGAGGTCCCTTCACAGCTTGGATTTGGTTTAATAAGTACCAGAGCTTCCTTGTTTGAAAGCATGCTTAACAGAAAACTTGAAAATTGGGCAATTTTCCAGTCCAATTTGCAAACCCAGAAGTTGTGATCTGCTTTCTAAACTTTAGATGCTCAACCTAGCAAACAGGAATAGATATAGTGCCTGTTAATCTTCATACTCAACTCAGCTGTTCTTTCTTCCTTAGAGCAAAATGATTTAAGGTAGTAATATGAAAGGAAATGAACTAACATGATATAAAAAATGGTGCATAACTTGGAACCTTAACTAAGTTCAGAGTTGCTGCTGATTACTTTCCAATCTCATTCTTTATTTGCAAATGCCACTGCCTCATGGCCACTGAGTTCTTATTATATTATTGCATCATTAATCATTATAGGAATCCCAATAGAGCTTCAGGATAAACACAAGCATGCTCTATCTTTCGCTAGTGTCTTATACAGTCTCTTTAGTTCATTATCATTTTGGGGCTTGCATTAAATAGTGCTCATTTCTAAAGTGTTTGCAAAATGCCTTCTGATCACTGGAATGAAAATCTCTAGTGAAAAAAATCAGAAATATTTAAAGCTACATTGGAAAGTAAGTTTATGGATAGTAATATAAAGTTATATATATATATATATATATATATATATGTGTGTGTGTGTGTGTGTGTGTGTGTGTGTGTGTGTGTGTGTGTGTGAATGGGAAAGTATCAAGTTAAATAAAATTATGTACAGGTTTAATAAATCAGTCATTAGCTGATTTATTAAAAAGAGTAAAGTAAATATTAGTTTACTCTTCATGTCTTATTAAATTAATGCTGAATAATTTTGTCCTATGGTAAACCAAGTTAGATTCTATGGACTATATTTAGAAAAGAAATATTAACAAGTTCAAGCTATTTACTTGTTACATTATACAAACATGATGCATTATCAAATTGAATTGGCAGAGACCATTTTGTATGAAAAGATGTTAGCACTAAACTTTTATGAAATGAGTTGAGACTGGTAGATAGGTCTGTCCATAACATGTTTGCCATGAAAATATGAGATTAGTTCAAACCTGAGCACCTTCAGAAATAGTTAGATGTCATTATTGGTGCTATTTATGGTAACACTGGAAAGGCAGATACACAAGGATTTTCGGGCTTGCTGACCAGGCAGTCTAGCTCAATGACCTAGTGAGAGACTCTCAAGACACAGTGTAAACACTTATTCTGTAATATACCTGAAGTTGATCTCTGGCACCACACACATGCACACATGTGAGATGCACACACACACACATACACCCACAAACTTATTCACACATGTACACAGAAAAATAACGTATATCAATAGATTTTAGGTACCTGAGTGGCAGGGATGAATTCATGAAATTCTTAGGCAAATGGTTGGAAATGGAAAATATAATCCTAAGTGATGTAATCCAATCACAAAAGAACACACATGGAATACAGTCACTGATAAATGGATATTAGCCCAGAAGCACTGAATACCCAAGACACAATTAATGTATCAAATGATTCTCAAGAAGAAGGAAGGAGAGGGCCCTGTTCCTGAAAAGGCTTGATGCAGCAATGCAGGGGATTACCAGGACAGAGAAGTGGGAGGGGTTTGATCCTGAATGGGAAGAGGGGAGAGGGCTTATGACTTATGGGGAGGGGGGAAGCGGGAAAGGGGGAAATCATTTGGAATGTAAACAAAGAATGTAGAAAAAAAAGAGTGGTATGAGCATAAAAAAATCATGCATAGGCTAAGTATATGCTTCAAACATAGCAAACCAGTGAGGCATAAAAAAATATCACTCCTCTAGTGAACATGAAAAGGTAATCTTTGATTAATGAATCTAAACTCAATGAGACCACTTTCACAGAATGAGAGAACAATGACTCGTGTAGATAAAGGTTTTGGAGTAATTATTTTGCAAAGACAATGGGAAATAAAACATTATTAGGGGAAGACTCAATTTGATATGAATTATGCTATTTATAGACAGTTCATTTACACAAATTATTCTGCTATACAATTTTTTCCTTTTTTTACTGAATATTTTATTTATTCACATTTCAAATGTTACCCCCTTACCTGATTTCCTCTCCAGAAAATCCCTATCCCATCTTCCCTCTCCCTAATACTTTAAGTCTGCTCCCCCACCCACCCACCCATACCCATAATTCCTATCCCCAGCATTCCCCTATACTAGGGAATCAAGCCTTCCAAGGACCAAAGCCTCCCCTCCCATTTATGTGCTACAAGGCCATCCTCTGCTACACATATGGCTGGAGCCATGGGTCGCTCCATGTGTACTCTTTGGTTGGTGGTTTAGTCCCTGGGAGATCTGGGGGATCTGGCTGGTTGATATTGTTGTTCTTCCTATGAGTTTCAAACTCCTTCAGCTCCTTCAGTTCTTTTTCTAAAACCTCCCTTGGGGACCCTGTGCTCAGTCCATTGGTTGGCTGTCAGCATCCTTCACTCTATTTGTCAGGCTGTCATAGCTCTATCAGGCTCCTGTCAACAAGCACTTTTTTTAAATTAAATTTTATTTAAACTAAATTATTTAAATAAAGATATTTTCTTTATTTACATGTCAATATTTTCCTCTTTCCAGGTCTCCCCTTTGGGAACCCCCTATTACATCCCTGATCCCCCTGCTTCTATGAGGGTGTTCCCTACCTAACTACCCTCTCCCGCCTTGGTCCTGGCTTTCCCCTACATTGGGGACATGGAACATCCTCAGTCCCAAGGGCAGCCCCTCCCACTGATGTCCAAACAGGCCATCCTCTGCCACCTATGCTGCTGGAAGCATGGGTCGTTCCATGTATACTCATTGAGCTTTAGTAAAGTTTTCTTTATGAATGTGGGTGCCCTTGCATTTGAAGCATACATGTTGAGACTTGAGAGTTCCTCTTGGTAGATTTTTCCTTTGGGGAGTATGTAGTGTCCTTCCTTGTCGTTTTTGATAACTTTTTATTGAAAGTTGATTTTATTCAATATTAGAATGGATACTCCAGCTTGTTTCTTCAAACCACTTGCTTGGAATTTTTTTCCAGCCTTTTACTCTGAGGTAGTGTCTGTCTCTGTCAGTGAGGTGTGTTTCCTGTATGTTGGGTCCTATTTACGTATCCAGTCTGTTAGTTTATGTCTTTTTATTGAGAAATTGAATTCACTGATGTTAAGAGATATTAAGGAAAAGTTGTTGTTGCTTCCTATTATTTCTCTTGTTAGAGATGAAATTATTTGTGTGTGGCTAACTCATTTTCGGATTGTTGAAAGAAGATTACTTTCTTGCTTTTTCTACAGTGTAGTTTTCCTCTTTGTCTTGGAGTTTACCAGCTATTATCCTTTGTAGGGCTGGATTTGTGGAAAGATATTGTATAAATTTGATTTTGTCATGGAATATCTTGGTTTCTCCATCTATGGTAATTGAGAGTTTTGCTGGGTATAGTAGCCTAGGCTGGCATTTGTGTTCTCTTAGTGTCTAAATAACATCTACCCAGAATCTCCTAGCTTTCATGGTCTCTGGTGAGAAGTCTGGTGTAATTCTGATAGGCTTGCCTTTATATGTTACCTGACATTTTCCCCCTACTATTTTTAATATTCTTTCTTAGTTTTATGCATTTAGCATTTTGATCATTATGTGATGGGAGAAATTTCTTTTCTGGTCCAATCATTTGGAGTTCTGTAGATGTCTTATGCTTATGGGCATCGCTTTAGTAAAATTTAGGAAAGTTTTCTTCTACACCTGAGATTCTCTCTTCTATATCTTATATTTTGTTGCTGATGCTTGCTTCTACGACTCCTGATCTCTTGCCTGAGTTTTCAATCTTGATGGTGTCTCCCTTTGTGATTTCTTTATTGTTTCTATTTCTATTTTTAGATCCTGGATGGTTTTGTTCAATTTCTTTACCAGTTAGATTGTATTTTCCTGTAATTCTTTAAGGGAGTTTTGTGTTTCCTCTTTTAGGGCTTCTACCTGTTTAACCTGTGTCCTATATTTCTTAAAGGGAGTTAATGTATGTCCTTCCTAAAGTCCTCTATCATCATTATAAGATGTCATTTTAAATCTGAATCTTGTTTTTTCACTGTGTGTTGGGGTATCTAGGACTTTCTGTGTTGGGAGAACTGGGTTCTGATGGTGCCAAGTAGCCTTGGTTTCTGTTGCTAAGATTCTTGTGCTTGCCTCTCACCATCTGGTTATCTCTAGTGTTAGTTGCTGTTTCTGTCTCTGACTGGAATTGTTCCATCCTGTGGGTCTATGAGTCTGTGATATTAGGTTTTTCAGCACTTTTGGGGAGGCCAGCTCACTCCTGGTTTGGATATGCATATGGAGGGCTTTGGGACAGCTTTAGCTCTGGGTCACAAATGAAGACTGAAAGGATTCTGTCCCCTGTTGCTCTCATGTTCCTGTGAATTGTGCATTTCTGGTGGTTCCCTCTTTGCACAGTTATTGGAGCAGAAGTGGTGATCTCCCCTCTGGGCTTAAGAACGAGAGCACTCCTGGGAGACCAGCTATCTCCTGGCAGGATTAGGGTGTGGAAGAGTGTGAGACTGCCTTAGCTCCACAGTATGGATGAAGATGGGAGCTTCTTTTAAATTTCAGTAGCAATGAAGTGATGCTCTGTCAATAAGCCCATCTTCATTTTAAAATAGTCTGCTTTTTTTTTTTTCATCTTCTTACATATAGGACCAAACTAATATTAAAAAACATGGTGTAAATTACCTTTTTTTTTCTGATTGTGGAGATGTAAAGACAAATAGGACTTGCTATTCCAGTCAGTTGTTAACATTGATGTATGCCCTCAACACCAAAAGAAATCTTTATCAGTGATTTAGGATTCTATTCTAAGACATAATTTGTAGAGACTGTAAGTTCTAAATATGACCCAGAAATTAGATAAGATAGGTCAAGTGTTAACACCAAGGAAGAAGAAAAATGATGTATGTTTATTCTGAATACGAATAAAAACTTTCTTTAAAGCAACAAACATCTTAATGTTGGTGTCAAAGGTTCCAATTTCTTTGTACCAATGTCCATGCTGACCATTTTTTTTACATGCAAAAAGTGGCCTATCTGAATAAATAACTCTCTCTCTAGTCTATATAGGGCATAATGCCATGTACTCAGAAGCATGCATTTACATATGGTTTGTCTAAGGGAAATTAAACAGAAGTTTCATGAGAAATTTCAAATCATATGCTTTGGAAATACTTATTTTTTCCAGCTTTGTTTCATGAGAGACAGGACAGAGAAGAAGCACATCTATGTATGGCTTGACTCACGCTGACAACCTGTGTCTCCCACAGACTTTATTTATACATAAAATCATTTCCTCAGACACTTATTCTTTGAATACACAGAATTTCACAATACAATTTTTTAAAGTATTCCTTGATTTCATAAAAATATTGAAAAAGGTACAAAGCAAGCAAACAACAAATTTATAAGATCTAAAAATTTAGATTTATGATAAAATCAATTTTCTTTTAACTCAATATCTTTTTCCTTAAGATTGGCGTCATAAAGCCCCTGTGGTTACAGAAATGCCAGATAGGACGATTCTATTTGAATTTGATCCGTTTAGTTGTGCACAGAATTAACAGATAAAAAGTTATTTCCTAATACCTGCTGCATCAAATTTAACTTTCTACAAATGTTCAATTTTTCTGATCCTTGCTTAAGTCTTCCTTTCTTTTCTCTACATTTCCTTTGTATTTGGCATAAGACCACCATCTTTTAATTTTCTTTTTAAAATACTATACAGCCCCTTGCTTAAGCAAATGCTGTTCTTGGTCTCTTGTGGAGTTCCTGTCCTCTCAGAGGCCACAATTCTTCCTCCTATTCTTATGTAAGAGTCCCCAAGCTCCTTCCACTGTTTGGCTGTGGGTTTCTGCATCTCTCTGAGTCAGCTGCTGGGTGGAGCCTCTCACAACACAGCAATGCTAGACTACTGCCTGCAAGCATAACAAAGTAGCATCTTTAATAGTGTCATGGATTGGTGCTTGCCAATTTCATGGGTTTCAAGTTGTGCCAGGTATTGGCTGGCCATTCCCTCAGTTCTCTGCTCCATTCCCCATTCTGCATTTCTTTTAGAATAGGGCAAATTTTGCTTTGTAAATTCTGTGTGAGTTGGTCCCTCATTCTCAGTTGGGGTTCCTGCTGTCTACAGGAGGTAGCCATTTCAGGTTTTATATCCCCAGTGCTGTGAGTCACAGCTAAGGACAAACCCAATGATTCTTTTTAAATTTATTATATTATTATTTATTTACATGTCAAATGTCCTTCCCAGCCTCCCCTCTGCAAAACCCTCAATCCCATTACCCTTCTCCCTCCCTTCTAACAGGGTACTCTCATACCCACACCTGCCTCATGCCTCTATCATCTCCCTTCACTGGGGCAACAAGCCACCACAGAACCATGTGACTCCTCTCCCATTGATGCCAGATAAGGCAATATGTGGAGCAGGAATCATGGACAAACCCATGTATACTCTTTGGTTGGTGGTTTATTCCATAGGAGTCTGTTTAGCTGATACTGTTTTCTTCCACTCCCTCTACCTCCCATGATTATTTCTTTCCCTCTTCTAAGAAGGATTGAAGCATCTATAACTTGACTTTCTTCTTGTTAAGCTTCTTATGGTATGTGAGTTGTATGGTGGGTACTCTGAGCATTTGAGCTAATATCCATTTACCATGTATGCCCTTTTGGATTTGGGTTACCTCATTCAGGATTGTATTTTCTAGTTCCATATGTATAGCAGCAAAATTCATGAAGTTGTCATTTTTAAGAGCAGGTGAGTATTTCATTGTGTAAATGTACCACCTAGTCAATATCCATTTTTCTGTTGAGGGACACCTGGATTATTTCCAACTTCTGACTATTATACATAAGGCTGGAATGAACATAGTGGAGCATGTATCCTTGTTATATGTTGGAGCATCTTTTGAGTATATGTGCAGGAAAGTTAGAGCTTGGTCCTCACGAAGTACTATGTCCAGTTTTCTGAGGAATTATCAACCTGATTTCCATAGTGATCATACTAGCTTGCAATGCCACCAGTAATGAGGGAGGGTACCTCTTTCTCTACAGAATCATTAGTATCTGCTGTTGCCTCAACTTGATCTTAGCCATGCTGATTGGTATAAGATGGAATCTCAGGGTCCTTTTGATTAGTGATCATTTCCCTGATCACTAAGCATGTTGAAAATTTCTTTAAGTGCTTCTCAGTCATTCAAGATTACTCAGTTGAGAAGTCTCTGTGTAGCAGCTCTGTTCCCCATTTTTAATTAGGTTATTTGGTCTCTTTTGGAAGTTAGCTTCTTGAGTTCTTTATATATTTTGGGTATTTGCCCTTTGTCAGATGTGGGGCTCTTGAAAATTTTTTTCCAAATATGTGGGATGCTGTTATGTCTTGCCTTACAGAAGCTTTTAGCTTCATGAGGTACCATTTATTGATTATTATTCTTTTTTTAACTTTTTTTATTCGATATATTTTTATTTACATTTCAAATGATTCCCCTTTTCTAGCCCTCCACTCCCCAAAAGTCCCATAAGCCCCCTACTCTCCCCCTGTCCTCCCACACACCCCTTCCCACTTCCCCATTCTGGTTTTGCCGAATACCGCTACAATGAGTCTTTCCAGAACAAGAGGCAACTCCTCCTTTGTTCTTGTACATCATTTGATGTGTGGATGATGCTTTGGGTATTCCAGTTTTCTAGGTTAATAACCACTTATTAGTGAGTGCATACCATGATTCACCTTTTGAGTCTGGGTTACCTCACTTAGTATGATGTTCTCTAGCTCCATCCATTTGCCTAAGAATTTCATGAATTCATTGTTTCTAATGACTGAATAGTACTCCATTTTGTAGATATACCACATTTTTTGCATCCACTCTTCTGTTGAGGGATACCTGGGTTCTTTCCAGCTTCTGGCAATTATAAATAGGGCTGCTATGAACATAGTAGAGCATGTATCCTTATTACATGGTGGGGAATCCTCTGGGTATATGCCCAGGAGTGGTATAGCAGGATCTTCCGGAAGTGAGGTGCCCAGTTTTCAGAGGAATCGCCAGACTGATTTCCAGAGTGGTTGTACCAATTTGCAACCCCACCAACAGTGGAGGAGTGTTCCTCTTTTGAAAGATTTTTCAATTTTTTTGAGGTCTTCTTCCATTTCCTTCTTCAGAGTCTTGAAGTTCTTGTCATACAGATCCTTCACATGTTTGGTAAGAGTCACCTCAAGGTACTTTATACTGTTTTTGGCTATTGTGAAGGGGGTCATTTTCCTAATTTCTTTCTCAGCCTGCTTATCCTTTGAGTATAGGAAGGCTACTGATTTGCTTGAGTTGATTTTATTACCTGCCACTTTGCTGAAGCTATTTATTAGCTTTAGGAGTTCTCTAGTGGAGTTTATTGGGTCACTTAGGTAGACTATCATATCATCTGCAAATAATGATAGTTTGACTTCTTCCTTTCCAATTTGTATTCCTTTGACCTCCTTATGTTGTCTAATTGCCCAAGCTAGTACCTCAAGTACAATATTGAAGAGATAAGAGAAAGTGGGCAGCCCTTTCTAGTCCCTGGGATTGCTTCAAGTTTCTCTCCATTTAGTTTGATGCTGGCTACCGGTTTGTTGTATATTGCTTTTACTATGTTTAGGTATGGGCCTTGAATTCCTGTTCTTTCCAAGACGTTAAGCATGAAAGGATGCTGAATTTTGTCAGATGCTTTTTCATCATCCAATGAAATGACCATGTGGTTTTTTTTCTTTGAGTTTGTTTATGTAGTGGATTGCATTGTTGGATTTCTGTATATTGAACTAACCTTGCATCCCTGGGATAAAGCCTACTTAATCATGGTGGATCATCGTTTTGAAGTGTTCTTTGATTCAGTTGGCAAGAATTTTATTGAGTATTTTTGCATCGATGTTCATAAGGGAAATTGGTCTGAAGTTCTCTTTCTTTGTTGGATCTTTGTGTGGTTTTGGTATCAGCGTAATTGTGGCTTTGTAGAAGGAATTGGGTAGTGTTTCTTCTGTTTCTATTTTGTGGAATAGTTTGAAGAGTGTTGGTGTTAGGTCTTCTTTGAAGGTCTGATAGAATTCTGCACTGAAACCATCTGATCCTGTGCTTTTTTTGGTTGGAAGACTTTCTATGACTCCTTCTATTTCTTTGGTGGTTATGGGACTGTTAAGATGATCTATTTGGTCCTGATTTAATTTTGGTATTTGGTATCTGTCAAGGAAATTGTCCATTACCTCCAGATTCTCCAGTTGTGTTGAGTATAGTCTTTTGGAGTAGGATCTGATGATTTTTTGGATTTCCTCAGTTTCTGTTGTTATATCCCCCTTTTCATTTCTAAGTTTGTTAATTTGGATACTTTCTCTGTGCCCTTTGGTCAGTCTGGCTAAGGGTTTTTCTATCTTGTTGATTTTCTCAAAGTACCAGCTCTTGGATTCATTGATTCTTTGTATGGTTCTCTTTGTTTCCACTTGATTGATTTCAGTCCTGAGTTTGATGATTTCCTGTCTTCTACTACTCCTGTGGGAATTGGCTTCTTTTTGTTCCAGGGCTTTAAGGTTTGTAGTTAAGCTGCTAGTGTATCCTCTCCCCATTGTCTTTTTGGAGGCACTCAGGGCTATGAGTTTTTCTCGTAGCACTGCTTTCATTGTGTCCCAAAGATTTGGGTATGTTGTGCCTTCATTTTCATTAAATTCTAAAAAGTCTCTGATTTTTTCTTTATTTCTTCTTTGGCCAAGGTGTCATTGAGTAGATTATTGTTCAGCCTCCATGTGTATGTGGGCTTTCTGTTGTTTTTGTTGCTATTGAAAACCACTCTTACCCCTTAGTGATCTTATAGGAGGCATGGGATTATTTTGATCTTGTTGTATTTGTTGAGGTCTGTCTTGTGACCAATTATATGGTCGATTTTGGAGAAGGTACCATGAGGTGCTGAGAAATAGGTATATTCTTTTGCTTTAGGGTTAAATGTTCTATAAATATCAGTCAAATGCAATTGGTCCAAAGCTTCAATTAGTTTTACTATGTCCCTGTTTAGTTTCTGTTTTCCTGATCGGTCCATTGAGGAGAGTGGAGTGTTGAAGTCCCCTACAATTATTGTGTTAGGTGAAATGTGTGCTTTGAGCTTTAGTAAAGTTTCTTTTACGAATGAGGGTGCCCTTGCATTTGGTGCATAGAAGTTCAGAATTGAAAGTTCTTCTTGGTGAATTTTTCCTTTGACCAGCAAGAAGTATCCCTCAGTGTCTCTTGATGACTTTCGGTTGAAAGTCAATTTTATCTGATATTAGAATGGCTACTCAGGCTTGTTTCCTGAGACCATTGGCTTGTAAAATTGTCTCCCGGCCTTTTACTCTAAGGTCGTTTTTGTCTTTGTCATTTAGGTGTGTTTCCTGTATGCAGCAAAATATAGGGTCCTTTTTCCTTATCCAGTCTGTTAGTCTACATCTTTTAATTGGGGAATTGAGTCCATTGATTTTAAGAGATATTAAGGAATAGTGATTATTACTTCCTGTCATTTTTGATGTTATTTTTATATTGGAGTGGTTATCTTCTTTTGGGCTTGATGAAAGAAGGTTACCATCTTGCTTTTTCCAGGGTTCAGTTTCCCTCCTCGTATCGGAGTTTTCCTCCTATTATTCTTTGAAGAACTGGGTTTGTGGAAAGATATTGTGTAAATTTGGTTTTGGCATGGAATGTCTTGTTTCTCCATCTATTATGATTGAGAGTTTTGCTGGGCATAGTAGTCTGGGCTGACATTTGCTTTCTCTTAGAGTCTGCATGAGATCTGCCCAGGATCTTCTAGCTTTCATGGTCTCTGGTGAGAAGTCTGGTGTGATTCTGATAGGTCTTCCTTTATATGTTACTTGCCCTTTTTCTCTTACTGCCTTTAATATTCTTTCTTTGTTTAGTTCATTTGGGGTTTTAATTATTATGTGGCAAGAGGTATTTCTGCTAAGGTCTAGTCTGTTTGGAGTGCTGTAGGCTTCTTGTATATTCATAGGCATTTCTCTCTTTAAGTTGGGGGTATTTTCTTCCATAATTTTGTTGAAGATATTTGCTGGCCCTTTCAGTTGTAAATCTTCACTCTCATTTATACCTATAATCCTTAGGTTTGGTCTTCTCATTGTATCCTGGATTTCCTGGATATTCTGGGATACAAGCTTTTTGCATTTTGCATTTTCTTTGATTGTTGACTCAATGGTTTCTATGGTATCTTCAGCATCTGAGATTCTTTCTTCCATCTCTTGTATTCTCTTGTTGAAATTTGCATCTATGGACTCTGATTTCTTCTCAAGGTTTTCTATCTCCGAAGTTGTCTCCCTTTGTGATTTCCTAGTTGTTTCTACTTCTGTTTTTAGATCCAGGATGGTTTTGCTCAGTTCCATCATTTGTTTGTTTGTGTTTTCCTATAATTCTTTAAGAGATTTTTCTTTTTCCTCTTTCATGACTTCTGCTCTTGACTCTTTCAAGTTCTCCTGCATTTCTTTAAGGTTTTTTTTTTTTTTTTTTTTTTTTTTTTTTTTTTGCCTTTCTTCTTTATTGGCTTCTATCTCTTGAGCCTTATTCTCCTGCATTTCTTTAAGTGATTTTTGTTTTTTGTGTTTCCATTATATGGGTTTCTAGCTTATTCATGTTCCCCTGTATTTCTTTAAGATATTCATTTATGTCCTTTTTGTGTTCTTCTAGCAGCATCATGACCAGTGATTTTAAATCCAAATCTTGTTTCTCTGGTGTGTTGGCATAACCAGGACTTGCTGATGTTGGAGAGTTTGGTTCAGATGCTGCCATATTGCCTAGATTTCTGTTAGTAGTGTTCCTGTGTTTGCCCTTTGCCATCTTGTTCTCTGGAGTTAGTTGGTCTTGTCTCTGGCTGGTGTTTGATCCTTCTGAGTGGCTCTGGAGCTATTTCTACAACATTGAATGGCTGGGTTTCCCCTGTAGCAGATTGCTGATGTGGTATCCTCCTCTTGGGTGCCCTTGCAGCCATAGTGTGCTTTGCCCCAGATTGTGTCTGTGAACCAGATTGTGCCCATTTGCTCCTTCAGGGAGTGATGAAGAGTGTATGCTGCGGGGACCTTTCCTGCTTTCTGATCACTCTGTTTGGCAGCTGATCTCCCAACCGGGTTTGTGTACACAAGGCTAGCCTAGCTGCTCAGGCCCTGAGTCTAGGCAAAAGTCTGGAAGGCCAAGGTCCGAGCAAAGTTCCCCTCGGGCTATGACTATTAGTTGGGTCTGTCATGTGGCCAGGATGACGGTGTGCTCCCTGAAAGTGATGGGAGAGTCTGCTGGGCTAACGACCTCTTGGCTGGGTTGACACACAGATGGCCCACCGAGCAACTCAGTTCTTGGGGTCAGTCCAGGGCCTGTTGGGGCCTAGACCCCTGCTATGTTAGCCTCAAGCTATGCCTGTTAGCTGGCTTTGCCTGCTAGAACTCTCTGGAGTCCTGTATGCAAAATGGCGGTGTGCACTCTGGGCCCAGGCAAAAAACCTCCTGGCTGGGTTGGCACTCTGATGGTCCCCGAATAGCTCAGAGCCTGGGTGCAGGCCAACGTCTGACGGGCTTAGGCCCCTGAGATGTTAGCCTTGGATTATGTTTGTGTACCTCAGTCTGTCTGATATCTCTGGAGTCCGAGAACCAAGATGGAGGTGAGTCTCTCGTGACTGGTGGGAGGCAGAGTTCTGAAGTGGCTTCTGTACATTGAAAGGCGCTGTAAATCTGCCACTGCTTGCAGCCCCGCTGGTCAGCGATGGCCAGTGTTCATGGGCACAGGGCCTGTCTGGACCGTGTCACCTTGATTCCACAGTTGATGACCCTTCAGCTGGACCAGCCACTGCTGCCGCTGCTGCTGCCACCGCCAGTCTGCCTAAATTTTAAATCCAGCTTTAACCCCTGTATAACCTCTTACCTACTGAAACATAGGTATCAGTTTGAATATCATTTAAAACTATTTAAACAGGGTCCCTTCTACCCCTCCCTCGACCTCTACCACCTCCTTCCCTGTTGATTCAGTGGTAGACCCCTGCCAGTTCTGCCACAGAGAAGACCCCGTTTCCTGATACTTTCTAGAGAACCAGCAGCCTGCAGGGCATTAGACCCTTGCAAAATCTGCCACAGGGAAGACATCATCTCCTGATACTTCCTGGAGAACCAGATGTATGCAGGGCATTTGAGAGAAAGGGAGTCTTAGGAGTACAGATACACAGGCCTGATGGACAGAGAAGTAGCAGTCAGAGACAGCAAGACCAGCTAACACTAGAGATAACTAGATGGCCAAATGCAAATGCAAGATTATTACCAACTGAAACCAAGGCAACATCGCACCAGCAAATCCCAGTTCTCCCACAATAGCAAATCCTGGATACTGCATCACATAGGAAAAGCAAGAACTGAATTTAAAATCATATCTTATGATGCTGATAGAGGACTTCAATTAGGACATAAATAACTCTTTTAAAGAAATACAGGAGAACCTGGGTCAACAGGCCCTTAAAGAGGAAACACAAAAATCCCTTAAAGAAATACAGGAGAACATGGGTAAAGAGCTGGAAACACTTAAAGATACAGCAAAAAAATCCCATAGGGAATTACTGGAGAACATGTGTCGACAGGCAGAAGCCCTTAAAGAGGAATCACAAAAATCCCTAAAAGAAACACAGGATAACAAGGGTCAACAGGTAGAAGCCCTTAAAGAGGAAACACAAAAATGCCTTAAAAAAATTACAGGAAAACACAAATAAACAAGTGAAGGAGCTGAACAAAACTATCTAGGATCTAAAAATGGAAGGAAATACAATAAATAAATCGCAAAGTGAGACATCTCTGGAGATATAAAACCTTGGAATGAATTCAAGAGTCATAGATGCAAGCATCAGCAACAGAATACAAGAGATAGAAGAAAGAATCTCAGGTGCTCAGCATAGAAAACATTGACTCAACAGTTTTCTATGAAACTGTTCCTATGATTCCAAAGAAAATGCAAAATGCAAAAACCTTGTAACTCAGAACATCCAGGAAATTCAGGACAGAATGAGAAGACCAAACCTAAGGATTATAGGTATAGAAGAGAGCAAGGATTTACATCTTAAAGGGCCACAAAATTATAGAAGAAAACTTCCCTTAACTAAAGAAAGAGATGCCCATGAACATAAAAGAAGCCTAGAGAACTCCAAACATACTGGACCAGAGCAGAAATTCCTACTGTCACATAATAATCAAAACACCAAATGCAGTAAACAAAGAAAGAATATTAAAAGAAGTAAGGGGAAAAGGTCAAGTAACATATAAAGGCAAACCTCTCAGAATTACACCAGACTTCTCACCAGAAACTGTGAAAGCTAGAAGATCTTGGGCAGATGTCATACAGACCCTAAGAGAACATAAATGTCAGCCCAGACTATATACCCAGCAAAACTTTCAATTACTGTAGACAGAGAAAACAAGACATTCCATGACAAAAGCAAATTTACACAATATATTTCCACAAATCCAGCTCTACAAAGGATAATGGGTGGAAAATACTAATACAAAGCAGGAAACCACAGTAGAAAAAGCAAAAAAGTAATCTATCAACAATCCCAATAGAAGATAGCTACACAAACAGAATTTCACCTTTAACAAAGAAGATAACAGTAAGCAACAATCACTTTTCCTTAATATCTCTTAACATCAATGGTCTCAATTCCCCAATAAAAAGACATAGACATACTGGATACCTAAACAGGACCCAACATTTTGCTGCATACAAGAAACCAACCTCAGTGACAAAGGAAGTCACTACTTCAGAGTCAAAGATTGGAAAACTATTTTCCAAGCAAATGGCCCCAAGGAACAAGCTGGAGTGGCCAGCCTTATATCAGAAAAAATCGACTTTCAACCAAAAGTTGTCAAAAAATGAAGGAGGCACACTTCATACTGGTCAGAGGAAAAGCCTACTCTCCTCAATTCTGAACTCTCAATTCTGAACATCTATGCTCCGAACACAAGAGCACAAACATTCATAAAAGAAATTTTAATAAAGCTCAAAGCACACATTGTACCCCACATAATAATAGTGGGAGACTTCAACAGCCTACTATCAACAATGGACAAATCATAGGAACAGAAACTAAACATAGACACAGTGAAACTAACTGAAGTTATAGACCAAAGGATCTAAGAGATATTTACAGCAAAAGAATATTCCTTCTTCTCAGCACCTCATGGCACCTTCTCCAAAATTGGCCATATAATTGGTCACAAAAAAAAGGCCTCAATGGATACAGAAATATTGAAATTATTCCATGCAGCTTATCAGATCACCACAGCCTAAGGCTTCTCTTAAGTTCAAGCAAAAACAATAGAAAATACACATACACATGGACTTTGAACAATGCTCTTCTCAATGATAACTTGGTCAAGGAAGAAATAAAGAAATTAAAGACTTTTTAGAATTTAATGAAAATGAAGATACATCCTACCAAAACATATGGGACACAATGAAAGCCATGCTAAGAGGAAAACTCATAGATCTGAGTGCCTCCAAAAAGAGAATGGAGAGAGCTTGCACTAACATCTTGGCAGTGCCCTTGAAAGCTGTAAAACAAAAAGAAGCAAATACACCCAAGAGGAGTAGACAGGAGGAAATAATCAAACTGAGGGCCAAAATCAACCAAATAGAAACAAAAACAAAAAGAACTATACAAGCATCAACAAAACCAGGTTCTTTAAGAAAATCAACAAGATAGATAAACCAGACTAACCAGAGAGCACACAGGTATTACCCAAATTAATAAAATCAGAAATGAAAAGGGAGACATAACAACAGAAATTGTGGAAATTCAAAAAGTCATCAGATCCTACTACAAGAGCTTATACACAACAAAGTTTTAAAATCTGGATGAAATGAACAACTTTTTAGATATATACCAGGTGGCAATGCTAAAACAGGGTCAGATAAGCCATCTATAGAGTCCTATAAGTCCTGAGGAAATAGAAGCAGTTGTTAAAAGTATCCCAACCAAAAAAAGTGCCCAGGACCAGATGGATTTAGTGGGGGATTATATCAGATCTTCAAAGAAGAGCTAATACTGATACTCTTCAAACTATTCCATGAAATAGTAATTCATGGAACACTACCCAACTCATTCTACAAAGCCACAATAATCCTCATACCTAAACCAAACAAAGACCAAACAAGGAAGGAGAACTTCAGACCTTCATGAACATCAATGAAAAATACTCAACAAAATTCTGGCCAAATGAATCCAAATATGCATCAAAACTCTTATTCACCACAATCAAGTAGGCTTCATCCCAGGGATGCATGGATGGTTCAATATAAGGAAATCCATCTGGGACTGGAGAGATGGCTTAGCGGTTAAGAGCATTGACTGCTCTTCCGAAGGTCATGTGTTCAAATCCCAGCACCCACATGGTGGCTCACAACCATCCATAATGAGATCTGATGCCCTCTCCTGGTGTGTCTGAAGACAGCTATAGTGTACTTAGATATAATAATAAATAAAATCTTTAGAAAAAAAAATTAAAGTCTTGGAAAGAACGGGAATTCAAGGCCCATACCTAAACATAGTAAAAGCAATATACAGCAAACCGGTAGCCAGCATCAAACTAAATGGAGAGAAACTTGAAGCAATCCCACTGAAATCAGGGACCAGACAAGGCTGCCCCCTTTCTCCTTATCTTTTCAATATTGTACTTGAGGTACTAGCTCGGGCAATTCAACAACATAAGGAGGTCAATGGGATACAAATTGGAAAGGAAGAAGTCAAACTATCATTATTTGCAGACGACATGATCGTCTACCTAAGTGACCCAAAGAACTCCACTAGAGAGCTCCTACAGCTGATAAACAACTTCAGCAAAGTGGCAGGTTATAAAATCAACTCAAGCAAATCAGTGGCCTTCCTATACTCAAAGGATAAGCAGGCTGAGAAAGAAATTAGGGAAATGACCCCCTTCACAATAGCCACAAACAGTATAAAGTATCTTGGGGTGACTCTTACCAAACATGTAAAAGATCTGTATGACAAGAACTTCAAGACTCTGAAGAAGGAAATGGAAGAAGACCTCAAAAAATGGGAAAACCTCCCATGCTCATGGATCGGTAGAATCAATATAGTTAAAATGGCCATTTTGCCTAAAGCACTATACAGATTCAATGCAATACCCATTAAAATCCCAACTCAATTCTTCACAGAGTTAGAAAGAGCAATTATCAAATTCATCTGGAACAACAAAAAACCCAGGATAGCTAAAACTATTCTCAGCAACAAAAGAAAATCTGGGGGAATCAGTATCCCTGACCTCAAGCAATACTACAGAGCAATAGTGTTAAAAACTGCATGGTATTGGTACAGTGACAGGTAGGAGGATCAATGGAACAGGATTGAAGATCCAGAAATGAACCCACACACCTATGGCCACTTGATCCTCGACAAAGAGGCTGAAAACATCCAATGGAAAAAAGATAGCCTTTTCAACAAATGGTGCTGGTTCAACTGGAGGTCAGCATGCAGAAGAATGAGAATTGATCCATCCTTGTCTCCTTGTACTAAGCTCAAATCCAAATGGATCAAGGACCTCCACATAAAGCCAGACACTCTGAAGCTAATAGAAAAGAAACTGGGGAAGACCCTTGAGGACATCGGTACAGGGAGAAAGTTTCTGAACACAACACCAATAGCGTATGCTCTAAGAGCAAGAATTGACAAATGGGACCTCATAAAATTACAAAGTTTCTGTAAGGCAAAGGACACCATCAAGAGGACAAATCGGCAACCAACAAATTGGGAAAAGATCTTCACCAATCCTACATCAGATAAAGGGCTAATATCCAATATATATAAAGAACTCAAGAAGTTAGACTCCAAAAAACCAAATAACCCTATTAAAAAATGGGGTACAGAGTTAAACAAAGAATTCTCACCTGAAGAACTTCGGATGGCGGAGAAGCATCTTAAAAAATGCTCAACTTCATTAGTCATTAGGGAAATGCAAATCAAAACAACCCTAAGATTTCATCTTACACCAGTCAGAATGGCTAAGATTAAAAATTCAGGAGACAGCAGGTGTTGGAGAGGGTGTGGAGAAAGAGGAACACTCCTCCACTGCTGGAGGTACAACCACTCTGGAAATCAGTCTGGCGGTTCCTCCGAAAACTGGGCACCTCACTTCCAGAAGATCCTGCTATACCACTCCTGGGCATATACCCAGAAGACTCCCCACCATGTAATAAGGATACATGTTCTATTATGTTAATAGCAGCCCTATTTATAATTGCCAGATGCTGGAAAGAACCCAGGTATCCCTCAACAGAAGAGTGGATGCAGAAAAATGTGGTATATCTACACAATGGAGTACTATTCAGCCATTAGAAACAATGAATTCATGAAATTCTTAGGCAAATGGATGGAGCTAGAGAATATCATACTAAGTGAGGTAACCCAGACTCAAAAGGTGAATCATGGTATGCACTCACTAATAAGTGGATATTAACCTAGAAAACTGGAATACCCAAAACATAATCCACACATCAAATGAGGTACAAGAAGAAAGGAGGAGTGGCCCTGGTTCTGGAAAGACTCAGTGAAACAGTATTCGGCAAAACCAGAACGGGGAAGTGGGAAGGGGTGGGTGGGAGGACAGGGGAAGAGAAGGGGGCTTGCGGGACTTTCGGGGAGTGGGGTGGCTAGAAAAGGGAAATCATTTAAAATGTAAATAAATTATATCGAATAAAAAAATAATAAGGAAATCCATCAATATAATTCACTACATAAACAAACTCAAGGGGAAAAAAAGCACATGGTCATTTCATTAGATGCTAAAAAGGCTTTTGACAAAATCCAGCATCCATTCATGATAAAAGTCTTGGAGAGATCAGGAATCCAATGTCCATACCTAAACATAATGAAAGCAATATACTGCAAACTGGTAGCCAACATCAAATTAAATGGAGAGAAACTTAGTTCTCCCTTAAATGGAGAAGCAATCCCACTAAAATTGGGGTCCAGACAAGGATGCCCACTCTCTCCTAATCTATTCAGTATAGTACTTGAAATCCTAGCCAGAGTAATCAGACAAGAAAAAGAGGTCAAATTATACAAATTGGAAAGGAAGAAGTCAAAATATCACTATTTGCAGATGATATGTTTATATACTTAAGCAACCCCAAAACTTCCACCAGAGAACTCCTAAAGCTGATAAATATCTTCAGCAAAGTGGCTGGATATAAAATTAACTCAAACAAATCAGTAGCCTTCCTCAAATCAAAGGATAAACAAGGTCAGAAAGGAATTAGGGAAATGATTCCTATACCCTTCACAATAGTCCCAAATAATATCACATACCTTGGTGTGACTCTAACAAAGCAAGTGAAAGATCTGTATGACAAGAACTTCAAGCATCTGAAGAAAGAAATTGAAATTCCCAGAAGATAGAAAGATCTCCCATGCTCACGGATCAGTATGGTTTAATATAGTAAAAATGACCAACTTGCCTAAAGCAATCTACAGATTCAGTGCAATCCCCATCAAAATCCCAAATCAATTCTTCATCGATCCTGAAAAAGGAATTCTCAAATTCATCTGGACATAACAAAAAACCCAGAATAGCAAAAACTATTCTGTACAACAAAAGATCTCCTGGAATAATCACCATCCCTGACCTCAAGCTCTACTACAGAGCAATAGTGGTAAAAACTGTCTGGTATTGGTACAGAGACAGGCAGGAAATTCAATGGAATAGAATTGAAGACCCAGAAAAGAACTCACACTTGTAAGATCACTTGATATTTGAGAAAGGAGCTAAAAACATCCAGTGGAAAAAAGAAGGGATTTTTAACAAGTGATCCTGGATCACCTAGAGGTCAGCATGCAGAAAAATGCAAATCAAACCCAATGAATCAAGGACCTCCATATAAAACAAGATACATTGAAGCTTATAGAGGAGAAAGTGGGGAAAAGCCTTGAACACATGGGCACAGGGGAAATTTTCCTGAATAGAACACCAATACCTTATGCTCTAGGAACAAGATTCTACAAATGCGACCTCATTAAAACTGCAAAGCTTCTGTAAGGCAAAGGACACTGTCAATAGGACAAAACAGCAATCAACAGATTGGGAAAAGATCTTTACCAATCCTACATCTGAAAGTGGGCTAATATCCAATGTATACAAAGAACTCAAGAAGTTGGACTCCAGAGAGTCAAACAACCCTATTAAAAATGGGGGTACTGAGCTTTACACGGAATTCTCAACTAACGAAACTTGAATGACTCTAAAGCACCTAAAGAAATGTTCAGATTCCTTAGTTATCAGGGAAATGCAAATCAAAACAACACTGAGATTCTACCTCACACAGGTCAGAATGGCTAAGATGAAAAACTCAGGGACATCAGATGCTAGACAGGATGTGGGGAAAAAGGAACACTTCTCCATTGTTGGTGGGACTGCAAGCTGGTAAAACCACTCTGGAAATCAGTTTGGAGATACCTCAGAAAATTAGACATAGTGCCTGAGGATTGAGCTATACCACTCTTGGGCATATACCAAGATGCTCCTACATGTAATAAGGACACATGCTCTACTATGTTCATAGTAGCCTTATTTATAAAAACCAGAAGCTGGAAAGAACCCTGACGTCTTTCAAGAGAAGAATGGATAGAGTAATTGTGGTATATATACACAATGGAGTGCTATTCAGCTATTAAAAACAAGGAATTCATGAAATTCCTAGGCAAATAGATGAACTAGAAAGTGTCATCCTGAGTGAGGTAACCCAATCACAAAAGAACACACATCGTATGCACTCACTGGTAAGTAGATGTTAGCCCAAAAGCTCAAAATAAACAAGTTAAAATTCACAGACCACAGGAAGCTCAAGAAGAAGGAGGACTGAAGTGGGGGTGCTTTGGTTCCTATGAGAAAGGGAACAAAATACAGTAGCAATAATAGAGACAAAGTATGAAGCAGAGACTGAAGGAAAGGCCACCCAGACACTGCCCTATTGGGGATTCATTCTATAAATAGTCATCAAACCCTAGCCATATTATGGATGACAAGAATTGCATACCAAAAGGAGCATGTCATATTTGTCTCCAGAGGGGCACTGATAGAACCTTATGCATACAGAGGCAGATGCTAGCAGCCAACTATTGGAGTGGGCATGTGGCCCCCAATGGATGAGTTGGAGGGTGGCCCAGAGGAGCTGAAGGGGTTTACAGGCCCATGGGAAGAACAAAGATGTTGGCTCCCCAGATAGCCCAGGACTCCCAGGGACTAAACCATCAACCAAGGGGTGCACAGTGTTCCAACCAAAACTGTGGCAGAGGAATACCTTGCTGGAAGTAAGTGGGAGGAGTGATCCCTGGTCAGGTGAAGGCTCAATAGACGCCCAACAAAGGGAAATCAAAGGTGGCAGAGGTGGGAGTGGATAGGTTGGAGGGGCATATACTTGGAGGCAGGGAGTGGGAGGAGGGGTTGGATGTTTTCTGGGAGTGGGGAAACCAGGAAAGGTTTTAGCATTTGAAATGTAAATGAAGACTCTATTTAATAAAAAATACTTAAACAGAATTGAAGTCATGAAAAATGTCAGCATCAACTACTATAAAATTAAAAACAAAAATCTACATTTAAACAAATTCCATGTGCCTAAGATTAATCTTAAAAAATCAATTTAGATACTGTATTCATTTACTGACCTCCTGGTCTATTTTTGAATTTTATTCTGGAAATTAAACATATGGAGCCTACCTAACCCAATGTTTAATTTTTCTCTATACTTATAGTACATATATAATATAACATTGAATGCTCCCATGAATTAAATTAGATGAAACATAAAAATAGTGCACAACTACTATATTCTTCTTGTGTAATAGAAGCTTGTATTGTTGGGTGAGTCCTACCAATCACCTCAATTATTCAATAAGTATATGGAATCTAGTTCTCTGGGAATAAATAAAACTTGAATCATTGAACTGGAAAAGTAAAACATGATTAAAAGATAATTAAAATATTTTGTGTAGGAAAGTATTCCCAAAACACCTACCTCTGGTTCATAAAGCAAATAATTCTGTAGCAGACGTCATTATATTTCATACTCAGAATCATGGTTTATAATAGGCCCGGTGGCAGTTTGAAGGAGAAGGTCCCCAGTGGGCTTGTTCGTCTTGGGATATTTGACTGCAGATTTGTGGTCTGCAGTGTTTGGATGAAGTTATGGAACTTTCAGAGTTGCATCATTGTTGGAAGAAGTATTTCTCTGTGTTGGATATTGTTGCTGTATAACCTTGCATGATGTCTGGTTTTTCTCTAAACATCCTATGTGTGAATTAAAATGTAATCAGCAAGCTCCCTGTCACTGTTGTTGACATGATGGGCTTTATTGCACATTAGGTCAAAAGAAACTCTTTATTCCTTAAGTTATTTTGTCTAGGACATTTTAGCCACAGCAACATCTAACTAATATAGACTTTTTTATTGATGTAACAGTCTTCTTCTCTGGTTTTATCCCAGACCACTCTAAGAAATCCTTCTTGTAACCTCATAAAATATGTGAACAGTTTCTTGCTCCATTTATGAGCATGTTAGATACTCATAACATTTGGTATGCTATGAGTCAGATCATAAAGGGATGGTTATTCTGTTGGCAGATGTCTACATGTCCTTAAAGCCTTTCCAGCTTCATGCTTCTTCCTTCATATTGATGAGACAACAGTGTCAAATACTATCAGAACCAGCAGGAAGAAGGAAAAGTCCCCACACAGAAAACAAAGCAATATCAGAAAGTCTCTCCAGCCATATTATGATTTTTTTCTACTTTATTTTAACAACACAGATTAATTCTTCAAAATGGTTTCTTGATGTCATATATGTGAGAAAGGATAGTAAAATAAGCAAAAATATTTACAATTTTATTTTTTGGCATCATCATCTTCTTTCAAATAATCCCTTTCCTTTTTTTTCTTCATTGTAATGTTAATTCCAAGTTTCCAGGAGTTACTTCACTTTGTGATACTTTCTTGTGATAGAAAGATACACCTAAACATCAGAAACAAGTGGTTGCATCTAATATTGAAAGGAGATTGAACAAAGGTGATTTGGTAGGACTGTTCACAGAAGAAGGGAAAAAGAGTAGAAAAAAGATATTCGTGTTTCTGGATAATATGAGTTTGGAGGAACTCAGAGAGTATTATACAATGGTTTAGTAAATGAGAGCTACCAAGAGTAAATCACTAAATTGATGAATTTTATGAAGTATTTATATAAAGTATATATCTGGTTTATTTTACTTTACTTTAAAAATCCAGCCTTGTTTAAATCACTTTTGTCTTATCAATAGTCAAATTTGATTTGAAATGAGTATGTACACATTTCACTGATACTTATCAAACCTTTGTTTTTAAACTCTGGTCGGCAATGCTTTTAACTTTTTCATTCAGAATAATACTATTTAAAACAGACCACATCACATGCCTAGAAAATATATAGACTGCATAAAGCACATTATATATGACAAAGAAAGAAGAGATCATATGTGTTTATCAGCATCACATTTATAATGGTGATACTCTAGAGCAGAGGGTCTGCTCTGGATTCCTAGTGCTACATGAAGCTACAGTGGGATTAGCTGTGAGAAACTCACCTTACTACAAATCTGCCTCAAGAGACTACAGAAATCTCCTCTGAATGTACTTCCCAATTTTAGATTATAACTTAATTTGTGACCTTTCCTATTCTTTTTCAAAAGGGAGATACAGGAAGGCCTCCCTTCGTAAGGAGAGACACTTTTCAACATCTTGGATTCAAAGCAAATGGTATTTTCTTCAAAATACTGAAAAAATAGTTGATCTGTGAGAAATATACCTCGTGGTCCAGGACACTACTCTTTTTGTTGTGGTTGTTCATGATGACTGCGACATCAGGCTTCCCCAACTCTTCCAACACCCAGGGCTTAGAGATGTAAGATTCTAAAGATTATAAATTAAAATGCTGAAGGTTCCAGATAGAAAAAGAATATTCACAAATATTCTTGATGCTGAAAGGATATATGCAATTGATTATATTCTAGCAACTATGTAAGGAGATATCAGTTTGCAATGAAAACAATAGAACTTCAGAAATGTAAACATTGCTCTGTTCCACTCAAGTATATTTGGTCGTGTTACAATTTGAGAACTTATAAGCTGTTCTCAGTCTAAAAAAGAAAGTATAAATGTTTCATTTTTTTTCTAGTCTCTATTCCGGTAATGTCAATTAAAAGAATTTTCTCCATAGATGATTCCCAGAATCTCAGAGTTGAGTATTATGTTCTATATAGCATCACACAATTAATAACTGAGGTAGCGCCAGTGACTTTGAAGGGTGGAATAAAGCATGTCAGTATTCCTTTTCATCTCACTCTCCTCTAAAACCTGAAACGGTTTCTTCCCCTAAGATCCTCTCTAGAAATATTGAGTACAAAAATTGCAGACTTATTTCTCTTACTAGCAATGTTTGTAGTGAATATGAACTAAAGGTTTTGAAATCATTATGCCCAGCAACTATTATAAAAATACTAGGTTCCTGAACAAATTATGTGTGGTTACAAGACTGGCTGAGTCAAATGTCTTTGTGTGACAAATATGGAAGCCATGGTTAATACACTAAGCATAATGACTCAGATTTTAAATGAAATATTTATCACCTTCTGTGCACAAAGCACCACATTGTTTTCAGAACTGGCTGGAAAGGAAGCTTGAGGAATATCAGAAGTTGGAGAGCATCAGCCCACGTGGAGATTCATGCATGTTATTTGAGAATTAAATCTGTTGTTTATCAACAGGGAAGGAGTCAAGGCAGAATTGGATGGATTCATGAAGTCTTGTGGAGATAGTCAACTAGGGGAATATATGGACAGATTCTCTGAAAATTGTGAAGGTCTTTGCAGGGCAACTATTTTTACCAAAGACTTCAAGACATTTACCAGAACAATATAGACTTTTTTCTCACTTAGTTCATTTAATCAAGATTATATCTTTTCAGTTTACTGTCATATATATTTTCTTTTCTATAATGTGAGTGAAGCATTGGCAGGCATAAAATTTAGGGAGACACTTACAATGTTGTTTTTAATCTTTCCCTTTCATATACTTATAAATAGCATGGTAAACTGTGAACCCTTTTCCTTTAGAAATGCTGATATCCCAAGGGCGTAGTCAGTTTCAAAGCTTTTGCAAGGAGCTTCATTACTTGAGTTTCTTTGAAATGAATACAGTTATTAAAATAGCAATGATTGTAGCTACGTGGTGGATTGGCTCTAAAATTGGTACAGCCTGGGAGCTTGTTTCTAAAATTCACATGTATATAAATGTGTCCAAGAAAAGATGTCAATATACTGCAGTTTGTATAGAGGAAAGCTGCCTGGTTCATTCAGTCTTCATGTTGCCTTGGCTTGGCAACATGATGACTACATATCCACACACACACATACATACACACACACACACACACACACACACACACACCACTAAACAAACAAAACCAAACAAAATTCCATGTCATGCTTTTGTGAATATCTTACTGAAAATATCAAATTATCATCCCTTTTAACTCTTCAGGGAAGACAGTTTTTATAACATGATAATTGCTGATGATTTTAATACTGCCCCTTCTGACAAAAATTTAAGTTCTTTTGAGTAGAGACTGTTAACTTGCACTGCAACTGTTTTTCTTCCCCAGAAAGCCAAGGAATGGTGTCTTAAGAATAGTTTTATTATTTCCAACACATCCTACACACTGGGACAAAAATACGATTAGAAGAGTTCCAAACTCTAGTCTCATCTTTCCCCATTTGGCTAGAGCGACAGAAGCAAAAACAGGCATGTGAAAGTGCCTCACAGCCTTTTTTGGTAGATAAGTTCCTCAGGCAGGCTTGGTGACAGTAGCCTTTGTCTTAAGAGCTCACATATCCACAGTTCTCTGCCTGTCCTTGGCACATGGGACATTGGCTTTGCTTCGCATTGTCTTATTCCATTTGCTGTGCTGACCTTAGCTGCAATTTGTTCTTCATTCCACATCTCAATCTCTATTTTCACCTCTGGTCTCTGCCTTATTGCTTCCCAGTGGCTGTTTCTTCTTTTCTCAAATTTTCACTGAGCTGTGGTTGTATTCTCAATTCTTCCATTTTCTTCTAATTTGATTTACTCTATTCCATATTTTTGTTCCAATCAAAATGATATTGGAGACTATCATTTCTTGGCTAACATACTACAAAACAGTAATGTATCTCCTGTAGGTAGGTGACAATATGTAATATACTTCTAATTCATCCACATTCAGTGGACATTCATTAATACAACAAATATGCCACCATAAGCAGATGCTTAATTGTGTGAGATAAATTAATGTGTATGCAGCATGTACTCAGAACAGCTATCATTTTGTGATAAAGCTTGCTCTCCATATGTGCAGTCTTCTGGCTTATGAAAAAAAGCTCACTTTGAATGGCAATATACTTTGAATATTTGAAATGAGTAGTTGTCTTAGGGTTTCATTGCTGTGAAAAGGCACCTTTATCAAGGCAACTCTTATAAAAGACGTTTACTTTGGGCTATAAAGTAGAAACCTCAAGTTCTTTGGAAATTAATTATGTCCAATGATGTTTTGGTGGGTGAAAGGATGTCTTGCTAAACCAAACATATGAAAAGCTGACTTTCGGGGAGTGGGGGTCCAGAAAAGGAGAAATCATTTGAAATGTAAATAAATATATCAATAAATTAAAAAAAAAGAAAAGCTGTTTTTGTGAACTAGACACAGGTGAAAGGATGTTTTGATATAGAAAACACATGAAATGAGACTTGATGAAGGAGCAAAAATATGACCCGACTGACAGTGGGAGAGGAGGACTGAGCTTTGGATTGGTTTGCTGGACCTCACTATTCTACACTAAAGGCATGCATAAATTGGCTCACCTTACATAGCATTACAATGTTTAATTCAACTTGTAGAAATGCTGCCATTGAGAGAAACTCACCCAAGAACTGCTCATGAGCCTCCTGTGGCAGCAGGCCTCTTCCACAGCCTCATGTCAGATGGTTGGAGAACCTGGTAGTTTCTTCAGTATTGAACTACAGCTGCCTGCTATCTGTTTGCCTAGAGGACTGGTTGCAGCTGCTCATTTGTATTTCATGTTTGCTACAGGATTGAACGGCTGCCAAAGAAATCAAGCTCATTCCCCAAAAAAACTATTGCTGAACAGGTTCACTTCTTCCATATCTTAATAACTTTTCTCTTCCACTACCTCTGTCTGGTGCTTCGCAAGAGGGGAGTTTCTACCTTTATTAAAAGTAGGCTAAATATAATTTATGCCTATAGGGCTGACTTGCAGTTTCAGAGGTTAGGTCCATTATCATCATGGTAAGAAGCATGGAAGACTTCAGACTAACTTAGTGCCAGGGGAGCTGAGAGATCTACTTCTTGATTTGAAGACAGCCAGAAAAAGCCTGTCTTCTGCGTGGGACAGAGCTGGAGCACAAGGCAACCTCAAAGCCTAGAGTAACACACTTCCTTCAACAAGGCCAAACCCATTCTAACAGGGCCACACCTCCTGATATTGCTACCTTCAATGGGCCAAGTTCATACAAATTACCTGGTCCCCATAGGCTTGTTCAAACACATGAGTCAATGGGGTAATACCTAGCCACAGCATAATGCAAAGTACAATTTAGTCAAGTTCTCTTAGTCTATCACAGTCTCAAAGATGTTCATAGTTTCAAAGTCTAAAGTCTTTTTGATATGCAATTAAAGTCTTTTTGATATGCAATTTCTTTCTTTTTATTGAATATAATCTTTATGTACATTTTAAATGCTAAAACCTTTCTCAGTTTCCCCCTCCCTGAAACCCTAAACCCCTCCTCCCATCCCCTGCCTCCAAGTATATGCCTCTCCCCCAACCCACTCCACCTCCCCCACCCGCCCTCAATTTCCCTTTGTTGGGGCATCTATTGAGCCTTCACAGGACCAAGGACTTCTTCCACTAATGCCCAACAAGGCAGTCCTCTGCCATATTTGGCTGGAACCATGTGTACCCTTTGGTTGATGGTTTAGTCCTTGGGAGTCCTGGGGCGTCTGGGTGGCCAACCTCATTGTTCTTCCCATAGGGCTGTAAACCTCTTTAGCTCCTCCAGTGTGCCCTCCAACACCTCCATTGGTGACCCATGCCCAGTCCAATGGTTAGCTGCTAGTATCTACCTCTGTATGTGTAAGGCTCTTGCAGTGCCCGTTCAAAGACAACCACAACAGGCTCCTTTCAGTATGTACTTTTTATGGTCCATAATAGTGTCTTGGTTTGATGACTGTTTATAGGATGAATCCCCAGGTAGGGCAGTCTCTGGGTGGCCTTTCTTTCAGTCTCTGCTCAAACTTTGTCTCCATTATTGCTCCTGTGAATATTTTGTTCCCTTTTCAGAGGAACCAAAGCACCCCAACTTCAGCCCTCCTTCTTGAGGTTCCTGTGGTCTGTGAATAGTAACTTGTTCGTTTTGAGGTTTTGGGCTAATACCCACTTATCAGAGAGTGCATACCATGTATGTTCTTTTGTGATTGGGTTACCTCACTCAGGATGACATTTTCTAGCTCCATCCATTTGCCTAAGAATTTCATGAATTCATTATTTTTAATAGCTGTGTAGTACTCCGTTGTGTAAATGTACCACAATTTCTGTATCCATTCTTCTGTTGAAGGACATCTGGGTTCCTTCCAGCTTCTGGCTATTATAAGTAAGGCTGCTTTGAACATAGTGGAGCATGTGTCCTTATTACATGTTGGAGCATCTTCTGGTTATATGGCCAGGAGTGGTATAACTACATTCTCAGGTAGCACTATGTCTACTTCTCTGAGGAACCAAACTGATTTCCAGAGTATGGAAATCCCACCAACAATGGGGAAGTGTTCCTCTTTCCCTACATCCTCTCCAGCATCTGCTGTTCCCACTGTAATCCCCAATAAAATTAAAATAAAAAGGCAGGTGATATACTTCCAACACCACAAGATATATATTACCAATACAAAGTATCATAGTGAGAAAATACTGAACTAAAGCATGATAGAAAAACAGCTGGGCAAACTACAAACTACATCTCCTTGTCTGAAGATAAAGTACTCTTCAGATCTCCAACACCTTGCATCTTTGTTGAGTTGGGCTGTTTCTATTTTCAGCTTTCCTTGGCTGGTATCCTGTGGCTCAGATATCTTTAACATTTCAGGCTATCCAAGGAAACTTCAACATTATAGGTTCTTGTTCCAGTGTCTGGGTTGCACACATGATTTTCTGGGCTTCTCCAGAGGGCTTTGGTCACTTCTCCAGCTCTGCCTTCTATAGTATTCTAGGCTCTTGTTGACTCCACTCCACAGCTGCTGCTGTTCTTGGTGGTCATTCCATGGTATTGGCATCTCCAATATGCTGGGGTCTTCCACTGCAACTACACTTTACCAATTGCCTCTCCTAGAATCTCTTCATGGGGCCAAGACTCAGCTTCTTTGCATGACACTTTAGTCCTGGGCTGTCAACTGCAACTGAGGCTGCACCTTTACCAGTGGCTTCCATAACTTCTTACAGTAACAAATCTCATCTGTTTCCCATGACATGACTCCTTCATGCCTTCAGAACTAGTATCACCTGGGTAATTTTAAGACATCACCAAATTTGGCTGCCAGTAAGATGTCTATCTCTAGAATGCAGCTATGTTCTTTTCTCAGAAAACACTTCCAAGATTTCACCTTAGTGATGCTGGTCTCTTCTTAATGCCCATTACTTTATTAGCTTGTGCTAACCACCATTAATTATCCCTGTAATCCTTTCTACTTCTGACTACACAGCCAGAGTCACTTGTCTGAAGCTGCCTTGGTCTTCAGCTTGCTGGGGCTCGAACATTTCTCCTTGTTCTATTGCATCATCAAAGGCTTTCTGTTTTCCAACTTTTCTACTGTCTAAGCTTTGCTGTCATGAAACTTGCTCTGGAGATTGATATTGAACTCAGAGATGTGTATCCCTCTGCTTCCTGAATGCTGGGATTAAAGGGGAGCACCACCATGTTGGAAGATAAGCCTTTCTTTACCTTTTCACAACACCTTTATAAATTCTGGAATAACACGACACTTCTGGAGGACCCTGCTATATCACACCTGAGCATATACCCAGAGGATTCCCCAGCATGCAATAAAGACACATGCTCCATTATGTTCATAGCAGCCTTATTTATAATAGCCAGAAGCTGGAAAGAACCCAGATGTCCATCAATGGAGGAATGGATAAAGAAAATGTGGTATATTTACACAATGGAATACTACTTAGCGATTAAAAACTATTAATTCATGAAATTCTTAGGCAAATGGTTGGAACTAAAAATATCATCCTAAGTGAGGTAACTCATTCACAAAAAACAAAAAAACAAAAACAAAAACAAAAAAAAAAACCCAAAAAACCACACATGGAATGCTCAGAATACCCAAAACACAAACCACATATAAAATCACTCCCAAAAAGGAAGGAAGGAGAGGGCCCTGGTACTGAAAAGGCTTGATGCAGCATTGTAGGGGATTGCCAGGACAGAGAAGTGGGAGGGGGTTGATTGGGGAACAGGTGGAGGGAAGAGAACTTATGGGACTTAAGTGGAGAGGGGAACCTGGAAAGGGAAAATCATTTGGAATGTAAAAAAAGAATATAGAAAATAATAATAATAATAATAATAATAATAAGTAAATAAATTCTGGAATATAGTTCATTCTAGATAAAATCAAGTTTACATGCAACAATAGCATTACAATTTACCCCTTGTCAATTTGATACATAATCCTATCTCTTTATGTCTAAATTAAAACAATAACTAGGTCATAATAATGACTAACAAGATATAAATATCCCTTGTTCAACTGAAAAGACATAAGCAATAAGGATAGAATCTTGCCTGGAGGTCACCACTCCCTTAATGTCATTTAATATCTTTGAATGCATAGTTTATCTCCATTCTTCCTGGCTTTCCTTCGGTCTTTGAGCTATACATTTTGTGATTTTCTTTTCTAAGCTTACTATGCTTGATAAAAACTCTCCTCATAAGTGTGAACCACAGGACAAAGTCAAAACTAGGCTTCATTGAGACTCTATTTGTCAATGCACTAAGTCTAAATCTCTTTAACTTAGCATGATGCAGACTTGTCAAGACAAGGGTAAACATCAGCCACATATTTCAGCAAAATATCAAAGGAACATTCTCTAGAAAACATGCTAAAAATCTTCTCCTCTGGAACCCCTGGAGCCAGTCCTTCACAGTTCAAAGTGCCGTCAGTACCACTGTCTTCCATGTCCCTACTAATATGGCCCATTAAGCCCCATTTAAAGCATTCCCCTACTTTAATAATGCAAAGTCAGCAAATCCACATTCCTCCAAACAAAAGCATGGTTAGACCTATTACAGCATACCCAGTTCTTCGTACTAACTTCTGTCTTAATATGGGTTTTATTTCCATAAGTGGCACCATGACCAAGGCATCTCTTATAAAGGCAAACATTTAATTGGGTCTGGCTTAGACTTTCATAGATTCAGTCCATTATCATGATGGTAGGATGCATGGCAGACTGCAGGCAGACTTGCTCTCTAGACAGAGTTGGGAGTTCTTTCTCTTGATCACACAGAAGGAGACTGTTTTTTGCAGGCAGCCAGGAGGAGGCTCTCTTCTGCACTAGGAAGTGTTTTAGCACTAAGAGACCTCAAAACCCACCTATACAATGACATACTTTTTCTACCATGCCAAACCTATTCCAACAAGTCCACACATTCTAACAATGCTACTTACCATGAGCCAAACATATTTAAACTACCGCAGTTATAATTATTTTGTGTGTAATTCAATTTTTATAGTGAAAAATACTTTTTAAATTTAAAATATCATAAAATTAATCTGATTATATTTCTAAAACAAAAATACATGCTTGAACTTAACCCTTATATAGTCAGTTTGGATATTTGGGTATGACCTCACAAGTTGAGCTTTATACCAATGACAGAAGATTATTCCTTGTCTAGAGACTATATTGTGAGTAGATGTGAGCATACTGCGTGACAAATAGCAGTACTTTTTATTGGACCTGGTTCTGGTTTTATGTACCAGGTGCAGCACTACATGTGTCCGGAATGAACAGAAAATACACTGTTACTATTTTTATGGAGTCCATATTAAAACTGAAAGACTGCATAACCATTACTGTTGGAGGGGCAACTCTGTCTAATATTGAACCTGTGATATGTGACTTCATGACAGGTAGTCATAAGACGAATTCACTGGAAAACACAAAGCCCTAGTGATTGTTAGAGCACATAGTTAACTCTGTCTAGCCTTTTTTTTTTTTGCTATGAACAGAACTCTACAGTGAACCACTGATCCGTGGTGTATCAGTGTACACCACAGATAGTACAGTGTAAATTTGCAATGCCTAAGAATGGGGAATTTCTTATGGAATAATTATAAAATATTTTATTAATAAGGAAAGAAAAAGAGTTACCTTATACCAAATCTTCATGGTATAATGAATGAGCAGCAGCTTATCATGTTTGGTTCATTCTCTTGACGATAACATTTGGCTCCCAATGCTAGGAAATTAGATTGTAACAGAATAAGGCTTTGAAGCTTGAATAAATAAATAGTAGTTAAGCAAATATAAATATCTGAGCAATATTCTATGTTGATGATAATGTCCTTTCCTCCTCTAACCTTGAGGTGACTTCTTTAAAATAACACAAGTTTTTGAAGTCTCTGTAAATATATTCATTATGATTATTTTATATAAATATAAAAGCAGCATCAGAGAGTTTGACTATGTTGGATGACAAAGGGAATTTTTGTTTTATGTATTTTGTTTGTTTGCTTTATTTTAACAATAAATTTTAATTTCCTGGCATGTCAACATTTTTCATTTCACAACAAACCTTGTAGAGAATTTCAGGCATATGAAGTCAGTAGGATGAGCTCTGGGCTCATATTCTTCCTTTGTGAAAAACAATGGTATTGCCATATGCTCAACAAAACAATCAATTTTGTAGTATTGGCATTTTACAGATTAGTCTAAAAAAAGGAATGGTGACTCTCACTCTAACCTAATATCTATAAACCTTATTTGGGTGTTCTGATTATACAAAAGAAGTCTTACATTAGCCTAGTGTTGTCTGGTACAAGTTAGAGTAATTATTTTGAGCAGAGATTATGAATCTTATGCAGTAAAATTATTACTATTACCAAGATTCCACTGTTATTAAAATCATTTCTTGAGTTTTTCTCTCTCTTTCATTTCTGTCTAAGGTCTCTTTCTCTGTGTTTCTGGTCCTTCTTCATGCTCGCACTCCAAGTTATGAAACGTTTCTCTGAAGCTAAACATCAGTGATTTCTTTTTATCATTTAACCCCCAGTCAGGCATTGCGCAGATCACCCTGTTGTTTTTTATTTCCCTTTGGAGAATTTAGTCAAAGGACTGATTTACTTGAGAAAGAACCACTGACACTCTGTGGTAGGAGGAAAATAATAACATTGTTTGCAGAGTCAGGACTCAGCAATGTTGATGATTTGCAGGGACTACCCTAACTATCGCAATATCATTTAATGCAGTCATTGTGTATAGATACTATTTACCTTGGAGTTTGACATTAATCCTGGTCAGAATGGATTCACATAGATGACTTGGGCAATGTGTGCTAGAGGGCCAGGGTATAACATAAATTTTAATTGTCTCATAGACTATGAGCTTCCCGCATACCCTTGTAGAGCCTATTTTATTGTATGTGTTCACTATTTAACATAGAGCCCATAAAAGAGGCTTTATTACTATTAATTCCAGAAATAAATTCCTATTTAAGAAACTGGTGATTTTTTTAATCGCTTTGTGTTCAGTGGTTGAAGGGTCAGGGGTATGTGACTAAGGTCCTCCTCAAAGCATATGTGAGAGGACTATAGAGGTAGACTGAGCAGGTCTTCATGGGTGGCAGAATTACTTTAATAACAATAACCAGTTTTTTGAATCAGGCCTATATTACAATAATTAGAAGACTCAGCAGGAAAACAAAGAGAAATAACTATGGAAGACAGATGAAAGACATTCAGAACTGCCTCTGAGAATATCAACCAGTCAGCCATCCTGCCTGACCTGTCTGCCCATCTGCTGAGATAAAGAGTGTCCATCATACTGAGACCATTCAGAATCAGGGTTTCTGATATACCTTGCTGAGTGAAATTCTACTGATGCAACTTAAATAAGTGAACAATAGTGTGTTCTTCATCATGAACTTTGCATCCACATCGCAGTCCTTGAATGTAAAGTAGGGTCATTTCCTGGGTACAATATTCTGCTGTGGATCAGGCACATTCCTACTGTCTTGTTTTTATGTCATTTTCTACAGGTGGTCTTCAATGCTTCTTTGTAACAGGAAGGAACTTGAAGGATTATGCCAGATATTTTTAAGAGTAATGCCTAAAAGGCTTATGTTCCTTCCACTGATTTTGCCAGAATTCAGCTACCTATGGCCAATATAGTTATGAGTGGCTAGAAAACAGTTGCTTCCTGAATGTAGATTCATAACAAAGTGATGAACAGATGGCATGGTACTTGCCAACCATAGGGAATAGAGACTGCTATTGAAAAAGAAGAGGGCATGGGAGCTGTGGAAGGAGAGAAGCCCCATGACCATATTTGCTGCCTGCCTGGACAGAAAAGGATCACTAGGTATCACCCTGAGCTTTAGATTTCTGGTGGTGGAAACCACCAGGGGTCAGCATGCACTCAGGAACTGAGCACATAGGTGGGTTTGTCTGCCAGCCCGCGGGCTCCGGGCCACATCCTGCCCAGGGAGCTGCGGAAGGAGAGAAGCCCTGCAGCCATATTTGCTGCCTGCTGGGATAGAATAAGATCACTAGGTACTGTATCACCTTGAGCTTTAGATTTCTAGTGGTGCAAACCACCAGGGGTCTGCATGCACTCAGGAACTGAGCACATAGGCGGTTTGTCTGCCAGCCCGCCGGGCACAGGGCCTATGTCCTGCCCAGTGAGCTGCAGAAGAAGAGAAGCCCCACAGCCATACTCGCTGCCTGCCAGGACAGAAAAGGGTCACTAAGTACTGTATCACCCTGAGCTTTAGATTTCTGGTGGTGCAAACCACCAGGGGTCTGCCTGCACTCAGGAACTGAGCACATAGGCGGTTCATCTGCAAGGCAGTCCATCGCAGGACCTGTGTCCTATGTGAGAATCAACAGAGGGAGTGACCCCCACCATAACATCTTCACTCCATAATAGAGCAGACAGAGAACACCTGGTTGACCTTGACAACCTAAGTATGGCATTGCTTGAGGCAACACTGAGAAGGGCTCCAAAGGTACAAAAGAGGAAGGCAACATATCAGTAATCTGTGCCAGAAGAAACCCAGTCATCCAGTGTTGCAGAAATAACCTTAAAGATCCACAGTAACTCAGGGCCCGTGTCCTGCCCAGGAAGCTGTGGAAGGAGAGAAGCCCCGCAGCCATATTTGCTATCTGCAGGGACACAAAAGGATCACTAGGTACGGTAACACCCTGAGCCTTAGATTTCTGGTGGTGCAAATCGCCAGGTGTCTGCCTGCACTCAGGAACTGAGCACATAGGCGGCTTTTGTCTGCCAGCCCGCCGGGCTCAGGCCCATGTCCTGCCCAGGAAGCTGTGGAAGGAGAGAAGCCCTGCAGCCAAACTCGCTGTCTGCAGGGACACAAAAGGATCACTAGGTACTGTAACACCCTGAGCTTTAGATTTCTGGTGGTGCGAACCACCAGGGGTCTGCCTGCACTCAGGAACTGAGCACATAGGCGGTTCATCTGTAAGCCAGTCCATCTTAGGACCTGTGTCCTATGTGAGAATCAACAGAGGGAGTGACCCCACCACAACTTCTTCCCTCCATAATAGAGCAGACAGAGAACACCTGGTTGACCTTGACAACCTAAGTATAGCACTGCTTGAGGCAAGAATGAGAAGGGCTCCAAAGGCCCAAAAGAGGAAGCCAGCATATCAGTAATCTGTGCCAGAGGAAACCCAGTCATCCAGCCTTGCAGAAATAACCTTAAAGATCCACAATAGGTTGAAGCTCCAGCCAGTGACAATAAGACCATCTAACTCCTGGGAGAACCAGATGGCTAAAGGCAAATGTAGGAACCTTATTAACAGAAACCAAGGCATTATGGCAGCATCTGAAGCCAATTCTCCAACATTAGCAAGTCCTGGATACTCCAAGACACCAGAAAAATAAGATTTGGATTGAAAATCACTGGTCATGATGCTAGTACAGGAACACATGAAGGAAAAACTTAAAGAAATTCAGGAGAAAATGGATCAAAAATTAGAAGCCCTTACAAGGGAAACACAAAAATCATTGAAAGAAATTCAGGAGAATACAAAAGCCAATAAAGAGGAAACACAAAAATCACTTAAAGAAATACAGGAGAACCTTGATCAACAAGCAGACGTCATGAAAGAGGAAACACAAAAATCGCTTAAAGAATTAGAGGAAAACACAAACAAGCAAATGACAGAACTGAGCAAAAATTTCCAGGATCCAAAAACAGAAGTAGAAACAACTAAGAAAGCACAAAGGGAGACAACTTTGGAGATAGAAAACCTTGGGAAGAAATCAGGGACCATAGATGCAAATATCAACAACAGAATACAAGAGTTAGAAGAAAGAATCTCAGATGCCGAAGATACCATAGAAACCATGGACTCAACAGTTAAAGAAAATGCAAAATGCAAAAAGCTTGTAACCCAAAATATCCAGGAAACCCAGGACACACTGAGAAAGCCAAATCTAAGGATCATAGGTATTGATGAGAGTGAAGATTTACAACTTAAAGGGCCAGCAAATATCTTCAACAAAACTATGGAAGAAAACTTCCCTAACATAAAGAGAGAGATGCCCATGAATATACAAGAAGCCTACAGAACTCCAAACAGACTGGACCAGAACAGAAATACCTCCTGTCACATAATAATCAAAACCCCGAAGGTACTAAACAAAGAAAGAATACTTAGGGCAGTAAGAGAAAAGGGGCAAGTAACATATAAAGGAAGACCTATCAGAATTACACCAGATTTCTCACCAGAAACCATGAAAGCTAGAAGATCCTGGGCAGAGCTCATGCAGACTCTAAGAGAACACAAATGCCAGCCAAGACTACTATACCCAGCGAAACTCTCAATTACTATAGATGGAGAAACCAAGATATTCCATGACAAAACCAAATTTACACAATATCTTTTACAAACCCAGCTCTTCAAAGGATAATAGGGGGAAAGCACCAGTACAACAAGGGAAACTATACCCTGGAAAGAGCAGGATATTAAGATTCTTTCATCAAACCCAAAGAGGATAACAACATACGTATAAAATTAAAATAAAAAAATGTTAGGAAGCAATAACCACTACTCCTTGATATCTCTTAACATCAATGGACTCAATTCCCCAATAAAAAGACTAACAGACTGGTTACATAAACAGGACCCTACATTTTGCTGCATACAGGAAACACACCTCAATGTCAAAGACAAAAACTACCTTAGAGTAAAAGGCTGGAAGACAATTCTACAAGCAAATGGTCCCAGGAAAAAAGCCGGAGTTGCCATTCTAATTTCAGAGAAAATTGACTTTCAACCTAATGTCAAGAAAAGAGACATAAAAGGTCACTACTTGCTGGTCAAAGTAACAATCTAACAAGAAGAACTCTCAATACTGAACTTCTGGTCCCAAGTACAAGGGCAACCTCATTCATAAAAGAAACTTTACTAAAGCTCAAAGTACACATTGCACCTAACACAATAATTGTGGGTGACTTCAACACTCCACTCTCACCAATGGACCGATCAGGAAAACAGAAACTAAACAGGGAGACAATGAAACTAATTGAAGCTTTGAACCAATTGGAGTTAACAGATATATATATAACTTTTTATCCCAAAGCAAAAGAATGTACCTTTTTCTCAGCACCTCATGGTACCTTCTCCAAAATAGATCATATAGTTGGTCACAAGAAAGACCTCAACAAATATAAGAAGATTGAAATAATCCCATGCCTCCTATCAGATCACTATGGAGTAAAAGTGGTCTTTAGTAACAGTAAAAACAACAGAAAGCCCACATACACATGGAAACTGAATAATACTCTACTCAATGATACCTTGGTCAAGGAAGAAATAAAGAAAGAAATCAAAGATTTCTTAGAATTTATTGAAAATGAAGGCACAACATACACAAATCTATGGGACACAATGAAAGCAGTGCTAAGAGGAAAAGTCATAGCTTTGAGTGCCTTCCAAAAGAAATTTGAACGAGCTTACACTAGAAGATTAACGGGACAACTGAAAACCCTGGAACAAGAAGAAGCTAATTCACCCAGGAGGAAGAGAAGACAGGGAATCATCAAACTCAGGGCTGAAATCAATCAAGTAGAAACCAAGAGAACCATACAAAGAATCAACAAGACCAAAAGCTGGTTCTTTGAAAAAATCAACAAGATAGATAAACCCTTAGCTAGACTAACCGAAGGGCACAGAGCAAGTATCCAAATTAACAAAATTAGAAATGAAAATGGAGATATTACAACAGAAACCGAGGAAATTAAAAAAATCATCAGATCCTACTACAAAAAACTGTACTCAACATAACTGGAGAATCTGGAGGAAATGGACATTTTCTTAGACAGATACCAATTACCAAAATTAAACCAGGATCAAATAGACCATCTAAACAGACCCATAACCCCTAAAGAAATAGAAGGGGTCATAGATAGGCTTCCAACCAAAAAAGAACAGGACCAGATGGTTTCAGTGCAGAATTCTATCAGACCTTAAAAGAAGACTTAACACCAATACTCTTCAAACTCTTCCACCAAATAGAAACAGAAGGAACACTACCCAACTCCTTCCTCGAAGCCACTATTACACTGATACCAAAACCACACAAAGATCCAACTAAGAAAGAGAATTTCAGGCCAATTTCCCTTATGCATATCGATGCAAAAATACTAAATAAAATTCTTGCCCACCGAATCCAAGAACACATCAAAATGATCATCCACCATGATCAAGTAGGCTTCATCCCAGGGATGCAGGGATTGTTCAATATAAGGAAATCAATAATTGCTATCCACTACATAAACAAACTCAAAGAAAAAAACCACATGATCATTTCATTAGATGAATTTTTGTCAAATGCTGAAAAAGCATTTGACAAAATTCAGCATCATTTCATGCTAAAAGTCTTGGAAATGACAGGAATTCAAGGCCCATACCTAAACATAGTAAAAGCAATATACAGCAAACCGGTAGCCAACATCAAACTAAATGGAGAGAAACTTGAAGCAATCCCACTAAAATCAGGGAGTAGACAAGGCTGCCCCCTCTCTCCATATCTTTTCAATATAGTTCTTGAAGTCCTAGCTAGAGCAATTAGACAACAGAAGGAAGTCAAAGGGATACAAATTGAAAAGGAAGAAGTCAAATTATCACTATTTGCAGATGATATGATAGTATACTTAAGTGACCCTAAAAACTCTACTACAGAACTCCTACAGCTGATAAATAACTTCAGCAAAGTGGCTGGCTACAAAATCAATGCAAGCAAATCAGTAGCCTTTATATATTCAAAGGATAAGAAGACTGAGAAGAAATTAGGGAAATGACCCCCTTCACAATAGCTACAAACAACATAAAGTATCTTGGGGTGACTCTAACCAAACAAGTGAACGACCTATATGACAAGAACTTCAGATCTCTGAAGAAGGAAATCTGAAGAAGATCTCAGAAAATGGAAAAAACTTCCATGCTCGTGGATTGGCAGGATTAATGTAGTTAAAATGGCCATCTTGCCAAAGGCAATCTACAGATTCAATGCTATTCCCGTACAAATCCCATCCCAGTTCTTCATAGAGCTAGAAAGAGCAATTCTCAAATTCATCTGGAATAACAAAAAAGCTAGGATAGCTAAAACTATTCTCAACAGTAAAAGAACTTCAGGGGGATTCAATATCCCAGACTATAAACTCTACTACAGAGCAATAGTGATAAAAACTGCATGGTATGGGTACAATATCAGGCAAGCGAATCAATGGAATAGGATTGAAGACCCAGAAATGAACCAACACACCTATGGTCACCTGGTCTTCGACAAAGGGGCAGAAAGCATCCAGTGGAAAAAAAGATAGTCTTTTCAACAAATGGTGCTGGTTCAGTTGGAGGTCAGCATGCAGAAGAATGCACATCGATCCATTCTTATCTCCTTGTACCAAGCTCAATTCCAAATGGATCAAGGACCTCCACATAAAACCTGACACACTGAAACTAATTGAAAAAAAAACTGGGAAGACCCTGGAGGACATGGGCACAGGGGAAAAGTTCCTGAATAGAACACCAATAGCTTATGCCCAAAGATCAAGAATTCAAAAATGGGACCTCATAAAACTACAAAGTTTCTGTAAGGCAAAGGACACCATCAAAAGGACAAAACGTCAACCAACAGACTGGGAAAGAATCTTCACCAACCCTAAACCCGACAGAGGGCTAATATCTAATATAGACAAAGAACTCAAGAAAGTAGAACCCAGAGATCCAAATAACCCCATTAAAAAGTGAGGTACGGAGCTAAACAAAGAATTTTCACATGAAGAACTTTGGAGAGCTGAGAAACACCTTAAGAAATGTTCAACATCATTAATCATTAGGGAAATGCAAATCAAAACAACCCTGAGATTTCACCTCACACCAGTCAGAATGGCTAAGGTCAAAAACTCAGGAGACAGCAGTTGTTGGCGAGGATGTGGAGAAAGAGGAACACTCCTCCACTGCTGGTGGAATTGCAAGATGGTGCAACCACTTTGGAAATCAGTCTGGCGGTTCCTCAGAAAACTGGGCATGTCACTTCCTGAGGACCCTGTTATACCACTACTGGGCATATATCCAGAGGATTCGTCAGCATGCAATAAGGACACATGTTCCACTCTGTTCATAGCAGCCCTATTTGTAGTAGCCAGAAGCTGCAAAAACCTAGATGTCCTTCAAAGGAGGAATGGATACAAAAAATGTGGTATATTTACACAATGGAGTACTATTCAGCCATTAGAAACAATGAATTCATGAAATTCTTAGACAAATGAATGGAGCTGGAGAACATCATACTAAGTGATGTAACCCAGTCTCAAAAGATCAATCATGGTATGCACTCACTGATAAGTGGATATTAGCCTAGAAACTTTGAATACCCAGGACATAATCCACAAATTAAATGATGTCCAAAATGAATGTAGAAGTGGGCCCTGGTTCTGGAAAGACTCAGTGCAAGAGTATAGGGAATTCCAGAACAGGGATGTGGGAAGGGGTGGATCGAAGAATAGGGGGACAGGAGAGGGCTTATGGGACTTGCGGGGAGTGGGGACCCAGAAAAGGGGAAATCATTTGCAATGTAAATAAAAAAATAAAATAAAATAAAGAAATAAGGGGAAAAAAAAAGATCCACAGTAGGTAGAAGCACCAGCAAGTGACAATAAGACCATCTAACACCTGGGAGAACTATATGGCTAAAGGCAAACATAGGAACGTTACTAACAGAAACCAAGGCATTATGGCAGCATCTGAACCCAATTCTCCAACATTAGCAAGTTCTGGATACCCCAAGACACCAGAAAAACAAGATTTGGATTGAAAATCACTGGTCATGATGCTGGTACTGGAACACATGAAGGACATACGTAAAGAAATTCAGGAGAAAATGGATCAAAAATTAGAAGCCCTTAAAAGGGAAACACAAAAATCACTGAAAGAAATTCAGGAGAATACAAAAGCCAATGAGGAGGAAACACAAAAATCACTTAAAGAAATACAGAAGAACTTTGATCAACAGGCAGAAGTCATGGAAGAGGAAACACAAAAATCGCTTAAAGAAATAGAGGAAAACAAAAACAAGCAAATGACAGAACAGAGCAAAAACTTCCAGGATCTAAAAACAGAAGTAGAAACAACTAAGAAAGCACAAAGGGAGACAACTTTGGAGATAGAAAACCTTGGGAAGAAATCAGGGACCATAGATGCAAATATCAACAACAGAATACAAGAGATAGAAGAAAGAATCTCAGATGCCGTAGATACCATAGAAACCATGGACTCAACAGTTAAAGAAAATGCAAAATGCAAAAAGCTTTTAACCCAAAATATCCAGGAAATCCAGGACATACTGAGAAAGCCAAATCTAAGGATTATAGGTATTGATGAGAGTGAAGATTTACAACTTAAAGGGCCAGCAAATATCTTCAACAAAATTATGGAAGAAAACTTCCCTAACCTAAAGAGAGAGATGCCCATGAATATACAAGAAGCCTACAGAACTCCAAACAGACTGGACCAGAACAGAAATACCTCCCGTCACATAATAATCAAAACCCCAAAGGTACTAAACAAAGAAAGAATACTTAGGTCAGTAAGAGAAAAAGGGCAAGTAACATATAAAAGAAGACCTATCAGAATTACACCAGATTTCTCACCAGAAACCATGAAAGCTAGAAGATCCTGGGCAGAGCTCATGCAGACTCTAAGAGAACACAAATGCCAGCCAAGACAACTATACCCAGCGAAACTCTCAATTACTATAGATGGAGAAACCAAGATATTCCATGACAAAACCAAATTTACACAATATCTTTCTACAAACCCAGCCCTACAAAGGATAATAGGCGGAAAGCACCAGTACAACAAGGGAAACTATACCCTGGAAAGAGCAGGATATTAAGATTCTTTCATCAAACCCAAAGAGGATAACAACATACGTATAAAATTAAAATAAAAAATGTTAGGAAGCAATAACCACTACTCCTTGATGTCTCTTAACATCAATGGACTCAATTCCCCAATAAAAAGACATAGACTAACAGACTGGTTACATAAACAGGACCCTACATTTTGCTGCATACAGGAAATACACCTCAATGTCAAAGACAAAAACTACCTTAGAGTAAAAGGCTGGAAGACAATTCTACAAGCAAATGGTCCCAGGAAACAAGCCGGAGTTGCCATTCTAATTTCAGATAAAATTGACTTTCAACCAAATGTCAAGAAAAGAGACATGGAAGGTCACTACTTGCTGGTCAAAGTAACAATCTAACAAGAAGAACTCTCAATACTGAACATCTAGTCCCAAGTACAAGGGCACCCTCATTCATAAAAGAAACTTTACTAAAGCTCAAAGTACACATTGCACCTAACACAATAATTGTGGGTGACTTTAACACTCCACTCTCACCAATGGACCGATCAGGAAAACAGAAACTAAACAGGGAGACAATGAAACTAATTGAAGCTTTGAACCAATTGGAGTTAACAGATATATATAGAACTTTTTATCCCAAAGCAAAAGAATGTACCTTTTTCTCAGCACCTCATAGTACCTTCTCCAAAACAGATCATATAGTTGATCACAAGACAGACCTCAACAAACATAAGAAATTTGAAATAATCCCATGCCTCCTATCAGATCACTATGGAGCAAAAGTGGTCTTTAGTAACAGTAAAAACTACAGAAAGCCCACATACACATGGAAACTGAATAATATTCAATGATACCTTGGTCAAGGAAGAAATAAAGAAAGAAATCAAAGATTTCTTAGAATTTAATGAAAATGAAAGCACAAGATACACAAATCTATGGGACACAATGAAAGCAGTGCTAAGAAGAAAACTCATAGCTTTGAGTGCCTCCAAAAAGAAATTCGAGAGAGCTTACACTAGAAGATTAACGGAACAACTGAAAACCCTGGAACAAGAAGAAGCTAATTCACCCAGGAGGAGGAGAAGACAGGAAATCATCAAACTCAGGGCTGAAATCAATCAAGTCAAAACCAAGAGAACCATACAAAGAATCACCAAGACGAAAAGCTGGTTCTTTGAAAAAAATCAACAAGATAGATAAACCCTTAGCCAGACTAACCAAAGGGCACAGAGCAAGTATCCAAATTAACAAAATTAGAAATGAAAACGGAGATATTACAACAGAAACCGAGGAAATTAAAAAAATCACCAGATCCTACTATAAAAACCTGTATTCAACACAACTGGAGAATCTGGAGGAAATGGACATTTTCTTAGACAGTTACCAATTACCAAAATTAAACCAGGATCAAATAGACCATCTAAACAGACCCATAACCCCTAAAGAAATAGAAGGGGTCATAGATAGGCGTCCAACCAAAAAAAGCACAGGACCAGATGGTTTCAGTGCAGAATTATATCAGACATTCAAAGAAGACTTAACACCAATACTCTTCAAAATTTTCCACCAAACAGAAACAGAAGGAACACTACCCAACTCCTTCTTTGAAGCCACTATTACACTCATACCAAAACCACACAAAGATCCAACTAAGAAAGAGAATTCCAGGCCAATCCTTATGAATATCGATGCAAAAATACTAAATAAAATTCTTGCCCACCGAATCCAAGAACACCTCAAGACGATCATCCACCATGATCAAGTAGGCTTCACCACAGGGATGCAGGGATGGTTCAATATAAGGAAATCCTTAGATGCTATCCACTACATAAAAAAAGTCAAGGAAAAAAGCCACATGGTCATTTCATTGGATTCTGAAAATACATTTGACAAAATTCAGCACCCTTTCATGCTTAAAGTCTTGGAAAGAACAGGAATTCCAGGCCCATACCTAAACATAGTAAAAGCAATATACAGCAAACCGGTTGCCAACATCAAACTAAATGGAGAGAAACATGAAGCAATCCCACTAAACTCAGGGAGTAGACAAGGCTGCCCCCTCTCTCCATATCTTTTCAATATAGTTCTTGAAGTCCTAGCTAGAGCAATTAGACAACAGAAGAAAGTCAAAGGGATACAAATTGGAAAGGAAGAAGTCAAACTATCACTATTTGCAGATGATATGATTGTATACTTAAGTGACCCTAAAAACTCTACTACAGAACTCCTACAGCTGATAAACAACTTCAGCAAAGTGGCTGGCTACAAAATCAATGCAAGCAAATCAGTAGCCTTTATATATTCAAAGGATAAGCAGACTGAGAAAGAAATTAGAGAAATGACCCCCTTCACAATAGCTACAAACAGCATAAAGTATCTTGGGGTGACTCTAACCAAACAAGTGAAAGACCTATATGACAAGAACTTCAGATCTCTGAAGAAGGAAATTGAAGAAAATGGAAAAACCTTCCATGCTCGTGGATTGGCAGGATTAATATAGTTAAAATGGCCATCTTTCCAAAGGCAATCTACAGATTCAATGCTATTCCCATAAAAATCCCAACCCAGTTCTTCATAGAGCTAGAAAGAACAATTCTCAAATTCATCTGGAATAACAAAAAAGCTAGGATAGCTAAAACTATTCTCAACTATAAAAGAACTTCAGGGGGATTCAATATCCCAGACTTTAAACTCTACTACAGAGCAATAGTGATAAAAACTGCATGGTATGGGTACAATATCAGGCAAGTGGATCAATGGAATAGGATTGAAGACCCAGAAATGAACCAACACACCTATGGTCACTTGGTCTTCGACAAAAGAGATGAACGCATCCAGTGGAAAAAAGATAGTCTTTTCAACAAAAGGTGCTGGTTCAGTTGGAGGTCAGCATGCAGAAGAATGCGCATCGATCCATTCTTATCTCCTTGTACCAAGCTCAACTCCAAATGGATCAAGGACCTCCACATAAAACCTGACACACTGAAACTAATTGAAAAAAAAACTTGTGAAGACCTTGGAGGACATGGGCACAGGGGAAAAGTTCCTGAATAGAACACCAATAGTTTATGCTCTAAGATCAAGAATTGACAAATGGGACCTCATAAACCTACAAAGTTTCTGTAAGGCAAAGGACACCATCAAAAGGACAAAACGTCAACCAACAGACTGGGAAAGAATCTTCACCAACCCTAATTCCAACAGAGGGCTAATATCTAATATATACAAAGAACTCAAGAAAGTAGAACCCAGAGAACCAAATAACCCCAATAAAAAGTGCGGTACGGAGCTAAATAAAGAATTTTCACATGAAGAACTTTGGAGAGCTGAGAAACACCTTAAGAAATGTTCAACATCATTAATCATTAGGAAAATGCAAATCAAAACAACCATGATATTTCACCTCACACCAGTCAGAATGGCTAAGGTCAAAAACTCAGGAGATAGCAGGTGTTGGCAAGGATGTGGAGAAAGAGGAACACTCCTCCATTGCTGGTGGGATTGCAAGATGGTGCAACCACTTTGGAAATCAGTCTGTAGGTTCCTCAGAAAACTGGGCATGTCACTTCCTGAGGACCCTGTTATACCACTACTGGCATATGGGCATATATCCAGAGGATTCTTCAGCATGCAATAAGGACACATGCTCCACTATGTTCATAGCAGCCCTATTTGTAGTAGCCAGAAGCTGGAAAGAACCTAGATGTCCTTCAACGGAGGAATGGATACAAAAAATGTGGTATATTTACACAATGGAGTACTATTCAGCCATTAGAAACAATGAATTCATGAAATTCTTAGACAAATGGATGGAGCTGGAGAACATTATACTAAGTGAGGTAACCCAGTCTCAAAAGATCAGTCATGGTATGTACTCACTGATAAGTGGATATTAGCCTAGAAACTTTGAATACCCAGTACATAATCCACACATTAAATGATGTCCAAAAAGAATGGAGGAGTGGCCCCTGGTTCTGTAAAGACTTGTGCAAGAGTATAGGTGAATTCCAGAACAGGGAAGTGGGAAGGGGTGGATCGAAGAATAGGGGGACAGGAGAGGGCTTATGGGACTTGCGGGGAGTGGGGACCCAGAAAAGGGTAAATCATTTGAAATGTAAATAAAAAATATATCAATAAAAAAAGATAGCTAACAAAAAAAGAAAAAGAAAAAGAAAAAGAAAAGGGCACAAAGAATGATACATTTGTTAAGATCGATGCAAACACATTCCTGTCATACATACACACACACACACACATACACACACACACACACACACACACACACACACACACACGCACATGCACACATACATGCATACATACATGTACACATACATGCATACTGGAGAGTCAGGAAGAGTGAGAGAGTGCAAGAGAGCAATAGCCAGAGTGAGAACAAGAGAGAGAGAGAGAAAGAGCGAGAGAGAGAGAGACAGAGAGAGAGACAGAGAGAGAGACAGAAAGAGACAGACAGACACAGAGACAGACACAGATACAGAGAGACAGAGAGACAGAGAGACAGAGAGACAGAAGGAGAGAGATATTTTTAAAGACATGTTCTTGACTGTGAGTAAGATACTATGAGTCTGAATACAAACTTTGTTTCTTTTTGTTTTCATTGGAGAAAAGACTGGTTGATATTACCCTCATTAGGTGATACATAGTCATATTGATTGAATGTCTATTGATATTAATGTTAATAAGTAAATTTAGTATCAAAACATCTTTGCAGTGAAGTTTAGAGTGTTATTGGACAGAACGCTGGAGCATTTTGATCAAACCAAATGTTTTCATAAAAGTAACCATCACAAATAATAATTCTTAACATTAACTAAATATAGTTTGAAACACATACATCAATGATCCTAGTGTGTCATAGCCCTCTGACTTTGACCTCCCTACTTTATGGTACATGTACTCTGTATTGTAAGGGTCAATGCTCTGTAACTAAGCTCTGCCTGGAAACACATATGAGAAGACTATATATGTAGATTGAGTTAGGTATTTAAGTGAAATAAAAGGATTTTAGTAACAATAGTCTGTCTTCTTTTTTAGATCAGAACTATCTTATAATAATTATGAGATTCAGCTAGAAAGCAAACAGAAATAACTAAAGATGGCACATGGAAGACATTTCAACAAAACAGCTATTTATTTATGTATTTATTTATCAGATTATTAATCATAGTAATGTTACTCAGTTAGATTCTAAGCTCTGCAGATCTAGAAGCTAGAAGCTTACTGTTTAGTTTTGTAATTCCACCCTCCACTCTCTTTCTCTCTCTGTGTGTGTGTATATGAGTGTGTGTGTGTGTGTGTGTGTGTGTGTGTGTTGTATGTCGAGAGGCCAAAGTTGACATTGGATGTCTTCTTCAATTGTTCTCCATATCTGACTCAGGATCCCTCACTGTCCCTGACTGCCTAACCTCAGGGATCCTGCATTCCTCATACCCCTAGAATTGGGTTTACCAGTTTTTGTAACTCTGTTGGGCTCTTACCTGTATGATGGGAATTAAGCACTTCAGTAAGAACCAAATGCTCAGTCTACAGGTTCTGCAACTTTTATCACAGTATCTTCTCATGAGAACTTCTCAGGGGCACTTTCACAACCAAAACCTCTGGTATGAGACAGACATTAAGACAAAACCGGGGAGATCTTCTTCAAATTCCTGGTGCTTAATGGAAGGCAATGACAAAGTAAGACTAGGCAGGGGAATTTAACAAGGCAGGGAAGTGTACTGGTGAGTGGTCTCAGACCGAGCATCCTGGGGTTTTATGTCTTTGCTGCGTCTTTTCACCTCTGATTTTAGGGAGATTCTTTGCCCATTCTCATTTTCTCACCACATCCTCTTTCATAATTCCCAGTGATCAAATACCAGTAGCTTTTCTTGGATCCTATCCTTATGTCAACTTTCCTAATTTCAAAACATTTTCACAGTACAATATGGTTTCCCAGTTTGTACCCTTAAATTCTTTTCCTGTGTGGGTATTATAGAAATACACATATGCTGTAACTTTATGTAAAAGCGACACACGATGAAGGAGCAATTGCTGTGCAGATTTATAGAGAAATTTAAAATAGATAATTTGAATGCATAAAACTTTAAATGTTTACATATAATTATTATGTAAAGTCTGAAAATTTGCTTAGTCAATTTTTTCAATAAATGGTTTAGAAGATTTGGTTTATTTTTCTCATAAATATGTACCGTGCTAAATATTAAGCCTTGAGAATTTTCACTTTAGCATTTTTCTGTATTAAAAATTATTCTGAATGTTAGAAATAAACAAGAGTATAAAGCTTATTGAATTCAATCTCAACACTGAAAGAAATAAAAGGTTCCATTGTCTGAGATACTCAGAAAGAAATTAATTCTGGATAATTGTATCTTCTGTTATTAAAATATTTAGTCAATGTGTTTAAGTAATAATAATGTGAAATAATTCTGTCTTTGCATTGCTTGTGATACCTGATTATGGATATTTCTGTGTTACTCTATAAACATAACTCTTCAGCTTACAAAATCCATTAGTGCTGATGCTATCCAGGATAGTCTACAACAGTTTTCATTGTTCACCATTCAGATCATTATTTAAAAAATGACAATCATAAGATGACAGTTGTCAGACATAGTCCAAGAATGAGTCATGGTGAACAATTCATTGGACAACTGAGAGAAAGGCTCTAGGAAAAAATGCAGTCACCATTCTGGTGAGTGTACATGAATCTGGATATGATCTTTTGCCTTTCATTCTTGCTGTTCCATGTGTAATCTTCAGTACATGCCAGACTATTGTGTTTCAATTGCTCTTGGAAAGAACTGTTCTATCAATATTTAGGATGTTTTTACTGACCTTTATTTACGTGTTTTTCTGATCATGATTTTTTTAAACTTAAGCAATCTCCCTTGGGTCATTGTTTTTTTCTTTGTTTCAATTTGCATAAAATATCATAAGGACACTAAGATAAAACTCTCTGCAGCACTATACTGTAGTCCACCATTCTTTCAGGACCTCAAATCCCAGTAGAGTGATCTGCATAGGTAGGCTGAAAAGTTGACACAGTATTTTTTCTTTTTTTTTAAATTTTTTCTTACATAATATATCCTGATTATAATTTCCCATCTCTCTACACCTCCCAGTTCCTCACCAATCTCCTCTCCACATCTTAGTACGAACGGCTACCAAAGAGGCCTGCTGGCCTTTGAGTTCCTCCAGTGCTTCTCAACCCCTAAACTTCTCTAGCCCAGAGCCTGGGCTGCTCCTACTCCAAATGCCTTTTTACATATAATTCAATAATTTGGCTACTTGTCCTCTTTGTAACTTTGGGCATCCTGGCTAATACACCGGTTTACCTGCTCTCTCCTCCTCCTCTCCTACTCACACAGAATAGCTCATGGTCATTTCCACTGTGTTGTTTCCCAGGTGTCCCTGCCTCTGTTTATGCTTCCCCAAACAATAAACTTTCTCCTAGGAGAAATAAACATACCTAGGAGCAGTCATGTCCTTTCCCATTTCCTTTCTTTCTTTCTTTCTTTCTTTCTTTCTTTCTTTCTTTCTTTCTTTCTTTCTTTCTTTCTTTCTTTCTTTCTTTCTTTCTTTCTTTTTTCATTCACCATCTGGATCCACTCCCTTTTTGTCTCATTAGAAAACAAACAGGCTTCTAAGGGAAAATAAAATAATAAAAACAAAAAAATAGAAATCATGTTGATTTAGAGGGCCTTGCTTCATGGTGTCCTTCCTCTTCCTGACTCTTATATTCTTTCTGCCTACTCTTATAAAGAATTTTCTGAGCCCGAAGTGTTAGAATTTGATAAAGACATTCCATTTAAAGCTGAGGGGTTGAAGGTCTCTTACCATCTACATACTGTCTGGCTGTAGGTCTCTATATTTGCTTTCATTTCCTACAGGAGAAAATTTCTCTGAAAATGGGCCGAGCAAGGCACTGATCTGCTTACCAGATAGAATGGCCTGAAAATTCCTAGGGAATGATTGTTGGAGTTCAAATCTGGGATAAAGCAATGGATTGATGGAAAAAGGTTAGCAGGAGCCTGAGGAAGTATGGAAGAGGCTTGAACAGGTGCTCTGCTGCATAGCATATCTAGAATTGGGGATTAGGTTTCTAGAAGAGGGTTGAGGTAGGTGAAGCTTCTTCAGTATTTTCATACAAAATGTTATCCATGTTTATATACATTCTTTCGTGGTATATTGCTTACATATTGTAAAGGATTTTAAAAGTCATTATTTCTTTTTAGTATGACTGTTTTCAACTAATGGTTTTGAAAGTATATTGCTTTCAAAAGAAGGAATGAATTACTGATTTTGATCCATTGATTTTAGAAAATGCCTAGATCTTAGTATCACCCCAGCTAATGGACTTTTGAATCATCTCTTCCAGAAGCAGAGACTCCCCCTCAGCATTGAAAAATCTTCCAAATCTTCAGCATGTAGAAGAAATACAGTATTGTCTAAATCTTGTTTTGAGAGGTCCTGACCACTGCTGTTGGCCTACATAAAATCTTGTCCCCAACCCCATGATAATAAGCTGTGGCTTGGTTGAGAGATGATAAGAAATTCAGTAAACATTCTTTTCAGTTTTCTGAATAAATGGATAATGGATTACAGGAGAGTCAAGCTTTTTGGCATCCAGGAATTGCTGAAGGAAGATCCCAGATTCCAATAGTATGCAACAACAAAGAACATTTGTTCTGTAGAAATCACCAACACACAGGGGTCAACCATTGACAAAACTGGTAATCCAAGAAAAAGGCACACAAGACTCTTATAGGAAACAAGGGGAATTTTAGGAAAGATTTTAGGAAAGATTTTATGTGGGCCAGCAGCAGTGGTCAGGACCTCCCAAAACAAGATTTAGACAATACTGTATTTCTTCTACATGCTGAAGGTTTGGAAGATTTTTCAATGCTGAGGGGGAATCTCTGCTTCTGGAAGAGATGATTCAAAAGTCCATTAGCTGGGGTGATACTAAGATCTAGGCATTTTCTAAAATCAATGGATCAAAATCAGTAATTCATTCCTTCTTTTGAAAGCAATATACTTTCAAAACCATTAGTTGAAAACAGTCATACTAAAAAGAAATAATGACTTTTAAAATCCTTTACAATATGTAAGCAATATACCACGAAAGAATGTATATAAACACAGATAACATTTTGTATGAAAATACTGAAGAAGCTTCACCTACCTCAACCCTCTTCTAGAAACCTAATCCCCAATTCTAGATATGCTATGCAGCAGAGCACCTGTTCAAGCCTCTTCCATACTTCCTCAGGCTCCTGCTAACCTCTTTCCATCAATCCATTGCTTTATCCCAGATTTGAACTCCAACAATCATTCCCTAGGAATCTTCAGGCCTTTCTATCTGGTAAGCAGATCAGTGCCTTGCTCAGCCATTTTCAGAGAAATTTTCTCCTGTAGGAAATGAAAGCAAATATAGAGACCTACAGCCAGACAGTATGTAGATGGTAAGAGACCTTCAACCCCTCAGCTTTAAATGGAATGTCTTTATCAAATTCTAACACTTCGGGCTCAGAAAATTCTTTATAAGAGAAGGCAGAAAGAATATAAGAGTCAGGAAGAGGAAGGACACCATGAAGCAAGGCCCTCTAAATCAACATGATTTCTATTTTTTTGTTTTTATTATTTTATTTTTCCTTAGAAGCCTGTTTGTTTTCTAATGAGAGACAAAAAGGGAGTGAATCCAGATGGTGAATGAAAAAAGAAAGAAAGAAAGAAAGAAAGAAAGAAAGAAAGAAAGAAAGAAAGAAAGAAAGAAAGAAAGAAAGAAAGACAGAAAGAAAGAAAGACAGAAAGAAAGAAAGGAAATGGGAAAGGACATGATTGCTCCTAGGTATGTTTATTTCTCCTAGGAGAAAGTTTATTGTTTGGGGAAGCATTTCCCCAACCCCATGATAATAAGCTGTGGCTTGGTTGAGAGATGATAAGAAATTCAGTAAACATTCTTTTCAGTTTTCTAAATAAATGGATAATGGATTACAGGAGAGTCAAGCTTTTCGGCATCCAGGAATTGCTGAAGGAAGATCTCAGATTCCAATAGTATGCAACAACAAAGAACATTTGTTCTGTAGAAATCACCAGCACACAGGGGTCAACCATTGACAAAACTGGTATTCCCAGAAAAAGGCACACAAGCCTTTTATAGGAAACAAGGGGAATTTTAGGAAAGATTAGGTAACCTATAACTTCATTGGTAGACTCCAGGGAAATTAAATAGGTCATTTTCTGATTGGCTAATATGTTAGTTTTACTATATTTGGTGAGGTCTTGAGGAAATTCTAGGCAACAACTCAGTTCCAGCCTTGGTATTTCTTTTGGCCAGATATCCCAGAAACTGACTTACCCTATTTTTGTTAGAGCCATTAAAGATTAATAGCCCATTATCAGTATTCCCATCTGAGGAATTCAATCTGCTTCTCTGGGAAAGAGACATTTTTATTTTCAAGGTTTTACCTCACACTATATCAAACTCAGAAGATGGCCCATGGGCCTTATAGTCTTTGGCTTCATAACTGCCCACACAGCCCATAGATGGAGCAAAACTAAGCATTTTTATCCACATTTTACCAAGCCTTCTGTGTGTCTCCTGGAGAAACAACAGAGTGGCAATGCATAGAATGTAACTTGCCACATACACACGTCTATCAGATATTTTAAATGTTAACCCAGTAAGCAATAATTTCCTATTTTTCCAAATCCCAAATATTTAGCAGTTAAATTTATGATAGTCAGAATTACCAGAAATAACTAATTATTTGAGGTATTGTGTAAATACATAAATAAATAAAATGGAAGTAAGTGTGTATATAGCAAAAATTATTTATGTAAAAACCCATGTTAGATACTAAACTTACAAACTACATAATTTATTAAGAAGAATAATTTACCCATCATCCAAGAAGTAGAAATATAATTCATCATTAATTATTTGGTCATTCTTAAAAGTCTGTAACTTAGATAAGACTGAGTTATACATACAAAACATATGCTACACTAACTTTTTTTTTTAAACTTTCAGTTTACTATTCTTTAGAAGATAACTCTAGATTTCGGAAACATCTTGATATTTTCTCCAAAGTCTTCATGGTAGTTTCACAGACAGCCTTTGATAATTATTTTCTTTTGATGCAGTGGCATATTAGAAAATAGTCTTAAAAGAAATATAGACATTTTTCTGTGTTTTTTATTGTGAGAATGAAAAGTGATGTAACACCAAATGTGAGCCCACGATGTGTTTAGTTTCTATACTCAGGAATGTGACTATAATAAAGTCTTATGTTTATTAATAGCACACCAGCTGTGCTGAAAACAGAGAGGTAGAGGTAGCAAGCAGTGCATAAGCTTGCTTTTGTCAAAATAGATATTTTAAATGTGACTGATGTTTTAGCACTAGGAAATAGAAGTTCAACCATGTTTATGTGACATGGCAGGTAAGTCTGAATATAGGTAAACTGGTCATAGAAAGTAATATTCGTGCCATTAAGTAACAGGAATATGAGAGGAGCATTGTAAACAATGCATACTGACCCAATATTCAGAAGAGAGTTATAAAGGAATTGTCAATGTTAATGAAACAGGAGAATAGGTGATAAAGTAGACTTGGAGCAATTCCGCTGAGAAATGGAGTTTCCTTTATGTGAAAAACACATTATAATGGGATTTTATTCAGACCATCATTAACTTTTTTTCTCTCTAGTCTTCACAATTCCTATATTCCTAGAGTACTTTTCATAGGAATGTGAAAGCATTCCCATTCACAAGATCTATGTTCCATGCTCCGAGAACTATAGAGGGACAGAATAGTAGGCAGGGATCGACAGAGTAGAGGATCACTTAGGGAACACACCTCCAGGACTCCACCTGTACCCAGGAGCTCCACAGTGCCATCACCAGACAGCTGAGCACCTACTCTGCCTGGGTTCATCTGCCCTGCAGGGAGGTGGTTGGAGGGAGTCCCGTGCTTAGAGGTGAAACAACACCATCTTTGCTCCTGTGAATGTGTGGAGGGGCAGACTGGTAGACAGGGATCTCTAGAGTAAAGGTTTGCTTGGGACACACCCTGCCAGGACTCTGCCTGCTCCCAGGAGCTTGGCAGCAACACAGCCAGCCAGCTGGTCATCTACCCTGCTGGGAGTCTTCTGCCTGCACAGAGGAGGGTAGTGGGTGTCCTGTACTTGGAGGCAAGGCCCCGCCATCTGTACTTCGGTAACTGTGTAGAGGGGCAGAATAGTAGGCAACGATCACCAGAGTAGAGGATCGCATGGAACATACCCCCACTAGGCCTCCACCTTCCCCCAGGAACTCCACAGTACCACAGCAATCTGTGCCATGGGAAAGCAGGTCATCGAGGGTTGCTGAGATAGTCTTGCAGGCACACAGGAGGAGCAAGCACCGGCCATTAGCAGCAGGACCAACTAACACCAGAGATAACCAGATAGCAAAAGGCAAATGTAGGAAGTTACTAACAGAAATCAAGGCAACATGGCACCATGCAAACCCAATTCTCGCATAACAGCAAGTCCTGGATACCACAACACACCAGGAAAGCAAGATTTGGATTTAAAATCACAGGTCATGATGCTGATGGAGGGCTTCAAGAAGGACATAAATAACTCCCTTAGAGAAATACAGGAGAACACAAGTAAACATGGAGAAGTCCTTGAAGAACTAAGGGAAAACACAACAAAACAGGTGAAAGAATTGAACAAAGCCATCCAGGATCTTACGATGGAAATAGAAACAATAATGAAATCAGAAAGGGAAACAACTTGGGACTTAGAAAACCTAGGAAAGAAGTCAAGAGTCATGGATCCAAGCATCAACAACAGAATGCAAGAGATAGAAGAGAGAATCTCAGATGCAGAAGATACCATAGAAAGCATTGATACAACAGTCAAAGAAGATAAAAAATGCAAAAAGCTCCTGACCCAAAACATCCAGGAAATCCAGGACAAAATCAGAAGACCAAACCTAAGGATCATAGGGATAGAAGAGAGTAAAAACTTACAAATTAAATGGCCAGTAAATGTCTTCAACAAAATTATAGAAGAAAACTTCCCTAACCTAAAGAAAGAGATGCCCATGAACATACAAGAAGACTACAGAACTCCAAATAGATTGGACCAGAAAAGAAATTCCTTCTGTCACATAATAATTAAAACACCAAATGTACTAAACAAAGAAAGAATATTAAAAGCAGTAACAGAAAAAGGTCAAGTAACATATAAAGGTAGACTTAGCAGAATTATATCAGACTTCTCACCAAAGACTATGAAAGCCAGAAGAGCCTAGGCAGATGTCATATAGACCATAAGGGAACAAAAATGCCAACCCAGACTACTATATCCAGCAAATTTCTCAATTGCCATAGATTGAGAAAACAAGGTATTTCATGGCAAAAACAAAATTACACAGTATCTTTCCACAAATCCAGTGCTTCAAGGAATAATGAATGGTAAACACCAACAAAAGGAGGGAAACTACACACTAGAAAAAGCAAGAAATTAATCTGAAGATAAGCACACAAAAATAAAAATTACATAAAAATATAACAGGAAGCAGCAATCACTATTCCATTGTGACCTCCTCCTGCCCACTGTTCTAAAAGAAAAGCAGCCAGCAACCTGATCCACCCACGCTGTTGAGGAACAAGAAGAACCGGTTTCCAGTCTCAAGGGAGGGGCTTGGCCTGCCTTTGTATCTTGGGAGAGAGGGATTAAAGATGGAGACTTGAACCAGAAGTCATGTGTTTTTGTGTCTCTCTATGTGTTTTCTCTTGCCACCCTTTCCAATACTCATCTCTCCTTCCAGAGAACTTGCTGTTAGAATGTATGAGCTGGACACTACATATGGCACCCAACATGGATTATAACTGGAAATGGAGAGGCAGAATGAGGTATGTAGTCTGAATGGAACTCCATGGAAAAAGGAAAAAACGTTTATGTATCTGGCACAGTAAGCAACAGGATATTAATTTAGAGCTAACAATGTCATTTATTTCTAATGGATGTTGCTAAAGGAGTGCATACAGATACAGGCTAGACTGAATTAGTGCAGGCTCGGCACTGAGATCAGCTAGGGTGTGACAACAAAAAGGAACAGGGAATTAATTTAGTTAGGCATTTGTCCACAGTCTAAGAACTGCACCAGGCAAGAGAAATAGGGCATAAAATATATAAAACAAAATAAAAACAGTAAAAAACAAAAAACAAACAAAAAATTTTCTAGAAACATGAAGGAAGAGGAAGAAAAAGAAAATGGATTTAGTTACGTTGCAGGCATGCTTCAATTTCTATGTCTTCGCTGCACCAATTGTTTCTCCACATGTAAGTTTATTTGTCTGTGTTTTGTGTGAATGATAAAAAATAAAAACTGGTGAAAATTTCGTCTGCTGGCGTCTCTTGAACCGGCCGCAGGCTAATTTAAAGTTATGCACAGCAGCAGCAGACAGCATGCTCAACATTTTTTTAAAGGGCCAGATGCCTCAACTTTTGGAAAAACTTTGGTTTAGCTTATAAGATTTGTGTAATCGCTTTGTTCTTGTTTTTAATTGGTCTTAATCGTATAAGGTTTTACATGTCTTGACTATAGAGTTATAGATATAGAGGCTGGTTTTGGTTGATGGCTTGGAGTAGCAGACATTTTGAACACGTGGCGACCCACTGAGTTTGAGTGTTTGCTCATGGGCAGAGGCAGCAAGCAAGCAGGGAAGAGGCTGGAGCTGAGTCCCTGCCCTGCAGGCCCCAAGTCCCTTTAATCCAGCCTGGCCAATATTGGTCTGGCAGGAGGGAGCCCAGATGCTTAGAGGCAGAGCATGTGGCAGTGTGCTGTCTGGAGCCCACTCCTGCTGGGCCTAGGCACACTGCTTCTGGCTGGTCTGGTACAGGGGTGTGCCAGGCCTGCTGCCAGGGATTGTCTCCCCCACTTCAGCATTTCTCTTCCTGTCGGTCCCCGTGGCCGCGGTCTAAGTTGGCTGCTAGGTGCTGCTTTGAAAACCATGGGGATCCGACTACTTAATTAAAACAAAGCATGAGTTTCTGCCCCCCCCCAAAAAAAAATTTTGGCCCATTCATACAGATATGATTCAAAATACAATTCAAATATAGCCTTACCTTATGTGAGAAAAAATGTTTTGGCTCTGCTTCAATACAAGAAGCTGGGATCTAAGATTTTTTAATATATTGTATTTAGAGAATTTTTTGTTTTATAAAAATATTTGCTTATAAAAATGTTTTGTTTATAGAAAGAAATAGGCCTTTGCTTTTGGGTTTTTTAAAATTTTTTAAATAAAAAATTTTCAAAGGTTGTTAAGATATATTAATTGGCTTTGTCTTATACTAACCTCATCTTAAGCTTGCCACAAGAGGACTTGAACCTCTGTTTTCAAGGTAGAGAACATTTGTTCCTTGTTTCAAGCAGCAATCAACTTAATTATTATTAATGGTTGAGCTATTACATGGCAAGCCTTTTTAGGCAAAATTAATAATTGTAATCCAAAAAATAAGTTGTTGCAATTTACTTTATATTTCTATACATACATCCCATGAAGATTATATCAGCTATAGGAAAAAAGTTTATATAATTAGATCCTTTAAGTTTCTCCCTGCTTCAGCACAGATAACTGACCTGGGTGCTATAGCAGCTATTTTTAAGATCTTAAATATCAAGCTTTTAATTTTATATATATTTAATATTAACAATAATTAAAAATTGTTCCATTTTTGATACTGCTATTGGTACAGTGACAGGAAAGTAGATCAATAGAATAGAATTGATGACCTAGAAATGAACCCGCTATGGTCACTTGATCTTGGACAAAGGAGCTACAACAATCCAGTAGAGAAAAGATAGCCTTTTCAACAAATGGTGCTGCTTCAACTGGAGGTCAGCATGCAGGATAATGCAGATAGATCCATTCTTATCTCCTTGTACTAAGCTCAAGTTCAAGTGAATCAAGGACCTCCACATAAAACCAGACACACTGAACTAACAGTAAAGAAACTGGGGAAGAGCCTAGAGCACATGGGCACAGTGAAAAATTTCCTGAACAGAACACCAAAAGCTTATGCTCTAAGATCAAGAATTGACAATTGGGACCTCATAAAATTACAAAGTTTCTGTAAGGCAAAGGACATTGTCAAATGGACAAAACAACAACATAGAAATTGGGAAAAGATCTTTACTATCCTTACATATGACATAGGGATTATATCCAAGATATGCAAAGAACTCAAGAAGGTAGACTCCAGAAAGCCAAATAAACTTATTAAAAAATGGGGTACAGAACTAAACAAAGATTTTTAACCTGAGGGATATTGAAAGGCTGAGAAGTGCCTAAAGAAATGTTCAACATCCTTAGTCATCAGGGAAATGCAAATCAAAACAACCCTGAGGTTTCACCTCATAACACTCAGATCAGGCTAAGATCAAAAATTCAGGAGAAAACAGGTGCTGGTGAAGATGTGGAGAAAGAGGAACACTCCTACACTGCTAGTGGGATTGCAAGCTGGTACTACCACTCTGGAAATCAGTCTGGTAGTTCCCCAGAAAACTGGGCATGATACTATTGTAGGACACCGCTATACCACTCCTGGGCATATATCCAGAGGATTCCCCAGCATGTAATAAGGATACATGCTCCACTATGTTCTTAGCAGCTCTATTTATAATAACCAGGAGCTGGAAAGAACCCAGATGTCTCTCAGCAGAGGGATGGATACAGAATATGTGGTATATTTACACTATGGAATACCTCTCAGCTATCAAAAATAATTAATTTATGAAATTCTTAGGCAAGCTGGTGGAATTAATGAATGTTATCTTGAGTGAGGTGACCAAATCACAAAGGAACACACATGGTATGCACTCATCGATAAGGAGAAATTAACCCTGAAGCTCAGAATACCCAAAAAACAATTCACATAGCAAATTATACCCAAGAAGAAGGCAGGATAGGCCCCTGGTCCTGGAAAGGCTCAGTGCAGCAGTGTAGGGGAATACCATGACAGGGAAGCAGGAAGGGGTTGATTGGGGAACAGGGAGAAAGTAGAGGGTTTATGGGACTTTCAGGGAGGGGGTATTCAGGAAAGGGGAAATCATTTGAAATGTAAATAATGAATATATCGTATAAAAAAGAAAGAAAGAAAGAAAATATTCCACACAGGGTCGATTTATGTGCCTATTGATTACAGTAGAAGGTACATCTTTGGGGAGAAGAAACAATGAAAATCTATAGCCTTATACTCTATTGTTAATCCTTTACACTTAGTTTACAAGGATGTGTTCATAAGATGGTGTTTTGTTTTGTTTAGTGAAAGGAGGATATTTAAGATAATAGATAGAAGTAGTAAGTCTGGACATTAAGATTCTATGATATATATGATAAGAAGAGTGAAGATAAACTAATAGTGAGAGACCTTTTGGGTATTGACATTTAAGTAAATTGAATACTATATTAGTGGAGAAAGAAAATAGAAAGCCACAGTATTTAGGAAACACAAAGACATTCATTGACAAGTTACTGTATTTTAGTAAGAGTACTTCAGTTAAAAATGCATGGTCCAGAGATAACATAAAGCCCTTATCTGTAAGCCTTATCTGTGGTTCAATTTGAGAAAATTGTATCCTACCCATTGTCTCCTGAATTTCTCATAACATATTATGGCACCTAGATCCTACCTACCTACCTACCTACCCACCTGCCTACCTGACTGACTAAGTAACCAACCAACTAACTAACTAACTAACTAACTAACTAACTAACTAACTAACTAATTAACTGACAAAATTAATGCATATTCTGGAAATGATTACACACACTTAAATTCTAATACTATAGAGAAATAATGTTTAAGGCTGGCCTGTATTACATTATTTGAATATGTCCTGAGTTATATATCACCAAATGACAAAAAGCAAACAGAGAAAAAAAAAGACAAAGGAAAGAAAACAGAGAAAACAGGGCCAACCAAAATAGAAATTATAATACAGATTAGATAAATAATTCCCATACTGCCCAGTTAAAGTGACATAAGAGGGCAGAAGAACCAGATGATCAGAAACCATGTGTCCATACTAGCATTGTTTGGCTGTATGAAGACCAACTTTACTAGGGTGATCCAGTGCTTATAACAATTTGGGGAACTGAGGGTAAGGATATCAAGGATGGGAAAAGGTCATTGGCTGAAAGTTTAGGATACTTGGAATGCCTCATTAGCATGAGGAAGCCATTCAGGAATGCCAGGTGATGGCTCGGCAGGTTTTGTCCTGCAAAAGGAAATTGGTTTTATGAACAAATTGAGACTATGTGCCATTCCTCAAGTAGAGGTGAGTGTAGGGGCTTAGAATATTCCAGACAAGGCCAGAGAAGGAAAAACTCAGTTAACTAACAACAGAAACTGTGGAGATTATTAAAAGAAAGTAGGTTGCTTAAAAGTTACTTATTTTAAAGCAGTAACTTAAAATAGTCAACCAAGGGAATGATAAAAAATTGTATTAAGAAATCAAATTTTTTTTTTACTTTTTCTTTTTTTTTATTCGATATAATTTATTTACATTTCAAATGATTTCCCCTTTTCTAGCCCCCCCCCCACTCCCCGAAAGTCCCGTAAGCCCCCTTCTTTTCCCCTGTCCTCCCTCCCACCCCTTCCCAGTTCCCCGTTCTGGTTTTGCCAAATACTGTTTCACTGAGTCTTTCCAGAACCAGGGACCGCTCCTCCTTTCTTCTTGTATCTCATTTGATGTGTGGATTATGTTTTGGGTATTCCAGTTTTCTAGGTTAATAACCACTTATTAGTGAGTGCATACCATGATTCACCTTTTGAGTCTGGGTTACCTCACTTAGTATGATGTTCTCTAGCTCCATCCATTTGCCTAAGAATTTCATGAATTCATTGTTTCTAATGGCTGAATAGTACTCCATTGTGTAGATATACCACATTTTTTGCATCCACTCTTCTGTTGAGGGATACCTGGGTTCTTTCCAGCATCTGGCAATTATAAATAGGGCTGCTATGAACATAGTAGAGCATGTATCCTTATTACATGGTGGGGAATCCTCCTTTTTAAAAAAAAAAAAAAAAAGAGACAGCGGATCTTTTGTATAGTAGATAACTTGGTCTTGCCAGCTCCTCTTAAACATGCCTATAGAGCGCCTTTGACAGGTTGGAAGAACAGCCCACAAATAGTGCGTTTGGGGGACCTGGTACAAGGGAAGGCCTCAAAGTGTAGCATGAAACTTGACTGTCTAAGTCTTAATTACTGAAAAGAGGTGTGACGTTCTGGGTTTGTAGCACAGGAAGTTAATGTCCCAATAAAAATATCTGAAATTGTAAAAAAAAAAGAAAAGAAAAAAAAAGAAATCAATTTTTGCCTGTGCATCAAAATTTATAAGCTCCCTCTTTGTTTATTCCCCTTTTCCTTTCAGTCATAATCATTTAGTTGGAATGAGTGATATTTGGTGTTGTAATTTTTTTTTTAGTATAGAATAGAGTTTATTCAGAGTAGGGGATGGGAGTTAGTGGAGAGAGAGAGAGAGAGAGAGAGAGAGAGAGAGAGAGAGAGAGAGAGAGAGAGAGAGAGAGAAGAGAAGTGGAGGCTGGCCATGACCACTTGGAGGAGGGGAGAGCCCAAGGGGCAGAGAGGTGAGAGTATGTGGGAGAGCGGAGAGCAAAGAGGGTGTTGTAATTTTTTTAACACGTATTTTAGTTTTGATTATGTGTAAGTGCATGTCATTGTGTATGAATATGTATGTGCACATGAGTGGAGGTTTAGAGAGAGACCAGAGCAATGTGTCAGATCTAAAGTTGGAGTTACAGGCAGACAGTTGTGAATCACATGAGTGTTATAAGCAGTCTTAACCTTTGGACTATTTCTTCAGTCCTGACTGTTAAGATTTTACTACCTGAAAATCATATACAAGAATTGGTCATTTAAGATGTCTAAGAAAAGCTCCTTTTGGATCAAGTATTAATTTAAAAACAAATGGTTATGTCTCCTTGTATATTACTGGTTTGTGAAGCCATGAGGGATAATAATTTCTGAGTAGTTTATTGTTGACTGTAAGGACACAAAAACTTAAAATGATATGTAACATTGAGACTAGAGAGGTATTTAATAGCATGATTCTGTCCTTCAAATGATTAATAAGAAACCAGTTAGCAACTGAAACATGAAAACAGTCAGGGACTCACAAATCAGCTCTCAGGAACCCAGAATCTGTTGGCACACACTAGCTGCTTTTATCCATTATCAGCTCAATACACTCTCAAGCCAATTTCATGGAGATAAAAGCCTGAATATCTTATTACCAGTTCCCTTGAGCCTTGTGGCCAAATCTTTTTGTGATTTGAGCTTAATTACCTTGAAAGAGGTGCATCAGTTTTATGAGGTTTCAAATAAAAAGAAGATTTTGGTGGCCCCTTGTGTGAAACTGTTCTATAGATTGAATTCTAAACAATTGTCACTGCTCCAGCTTTTATAAGAGACAAATGGTTCATTTCTTTAAGTAATACAGTGCCAAGTAAAATGGTCTTTCTGGAAACCTAATTAATTTCGGGTATTATTAAAGTAAAAATAATTAAAGATCTTATTAATGAAATACTAGAGAATGCCTATCAAGACATGCCACTCTTAGGGTAAATTTTCTCTTATGGAAAAAGTAAATCTTTCTTATTCACAATAATTTTCAAGATTTTAACTATCAACATGAATTTATTAAACATATAAAACTTCCGAGTATTGTATTTTCAAGGCCATGATTGACCATGATGCTTAACTACTTTTAGGATCCTGAAACCCCATTGGTTTATAATCACTGCTATACATAGTTCACCAGGTTGAAGAAGTAAAGAATATGTGGTATGCATCTGTTCGTTACTGTAGAATGATAGGAATCTTTCCATCTTCTGAAACCATCAATTTCTTTCCTCAGAGACTGAAGTTATTGTCATACAAGTCTTTCAATTGCTTGTTTAGAGTAAACATTAACATATTTTATATATTGATTTATAGATATTATGAAGTGTGTTGTTTCTCTGGTTGTTAGAAGGCTTCTAGGAAAGGCTATGGCAAGCAAGTGAGTTTTCTAGAAATAACCTAGCATTTTGCATGGCTGTGATGGGTGTGCTCTGAGAATTCAGGGTCCTTAGAAACTTCATCCTAGGATTACTGCTTGCTGCTGTTATACTTTTCCTGTCACCATTACATGACTTAATGATTCCTGGGCATCAGCCCATTTTATTTGGCAGATTTCCTCCAGAATCAATATGAAGATGTACTTTCATATAGAAATGGTGACTAGATGAATGGATGATTTCATAATTCCTGATAATGATTTCATAGAACCAATATTGATATAAGCAATCTCAAGAACTTTAGAGAATAAAAGCTGCAAATAGTGCTCTGTATACTCACATGTGTCATGGGTTAATTCTTCAAGGAAAAGAAAGCAGGCATGGAACAATTCAATTATTTTATTTATTTATATTAGATCTATGGCTCCCCTCCCGGGTCCCTCTCCCACAAGTCCTCATTCTGTTCCTTCTGTTTGTCTCCAAGAGGGTCTTCCCCACCACAGTGCCTCCCCCTTCCCCAGGGTCTCAGGTCTCGCTAGGATTCAGCTCATTTTTTTCCACTGAGACCAGACAAGGCAGTCCTCTACTATATATGTGCCAGGTGCCACAGACTAGCCCCTGTATGCTGCCTGGTTGGTGGTACACTCACTGAGAACTCCCTGGGGTCTGGGTTCCTTGAGACTGCAGGTCTTTTTATGGGCTTTCACACCTCTTCAGTGTTTTCAATTCTTCCCTTAAATCAACCTTAGGGGTGCCAGACATCAGTTTTTTCTTTTTCTTTTTCGTTTTGTTTCTTTCTTTTTTTTTTCAATAGAAGCAGTTGTGTGTCAGTAATTTCAACTCTAGGTTAGTAACCCTGTCCCTTCTCTTGAGGTACTGTCTACTGGATATAAACTCTTCAGAGTTCTTTCTCCCCATTGTTAGGTATTTTGGCCCCAACGAAAATAAGGTCACCCCGATTGAGTCCTAAGAATCTCTTATCTCCCAGGTTTCTGGTATTTTCTACAGGGTTTCCCCTACCTCCCAAGCCCTAAGGCTGCATTCTCCTAGTTCTCTAGTCTTCACTCCTGTTTCATACCTCATATCAGATCCTGTTGCCCTTTCTCCTTACCTTCACTTCTCCCACTCAGATCCCTCCCTCTCTCTTCCTCTAATTATTATTTTGTTCCCCATTCTTAGTGAATAAATGCATCCTCTCTTGGGCTTTTCTGATTGTTACACTTAAAAATCTCTTGGTTGTATCCTAGATATTCTGTACTTTTTGGCTAGTATCCACTTATCAGTGAGTGCATACCATGCATGTTATTTGGGGTCTGGGTTACCTAACACAGAATGTTATTTTTTAGTTCTATCCATTTCCATGCAAAATTCATGATGCCCTTGTTTAATGTACCTCCTGAAAATATATCACATTTTATGTATCCATTCTTCCCTTGAGGGACATCTGGGTTGTTTCCATATTCTGGCTATTACAAATAAGGTTGCTATGATCATAGTGGAGCACTTGTCCTTGTAGTACGCTGGGGCATCTTTTGGGTAAGCACTTGTTTTAGTTAGGGTTTTACAACTGTGAGCAGATTCCATGACCATGGCAACTCTTATATGGACAATATTTAATTGGGACTGGCTTACAGGTTCAGAGGTTAATTCCATAATCATCAAGGCAGAAACATGACAGCATCTAGAAAGGCATTGTACAGGCAGAGCTGAGAGTTCTACAGCTTTATCTGAAGACTGCTAGCAGAATATTGACTTCCAAGAATCAAGGATGGATGGAGGTCTTAATGCCCTTGCCCACAGTGACATACCTATTCCAACAAGGCTATACCTCCAAATAGTGTCACTCCCTGGGCCAAGCATATTCAAAGTCAGACAACACCCATATTCCACTAAGTATATTCAACTAACAGTGGTATACCTGGGTCTTCAGATAGTACTATTTCAATTTTCTGAGGGACCACCAGATTGGTTTCCAGAGTGATTGTACCAGATTGCAATCGCACCAGAAATGGTGGAGTACTCCTCTTTCTCTGCATCCTTGCTAGCATTGGCTATCACTTCAGGGTTTTTTTTTTCCTTTGTGTTTTCTTTGTTTCTTTATATTATTCAATATATTTTTTATTTACACTTCAAATGATTTCCCCTTTTCTGTCTCCCCACTCCCCAGAAGTCCCATAAGCCATCTTCCCTCCCCCTATTCCTCCATTCAACCCTTCCCACTTCCCTGTTCTGGTATTCCCCTATACTGCTGCACTGAGTCTTTCCAGAACCAGGGGCCACTCCTCTGTTCCTCTTGGACATCATTTAATATGTGGATTATGTCTTGGGTATTCCACGTTTCTAGGCTAATATCCACTTATCAGTGAGTGCATACCATGATTGATCTTTTGAGACTTGGTTGCCTCACTTAGTATGATGTTCTCCAGCTCCATACATTTGTCTAAGAATTCATTGTTTCTGGTGGCTGAATAGTACTCCATTGTGTAAATATAGCACATTTTTTGTATCCATTCCTCTGTTGAGGGACACCTGGTTTCTTTCCAGCTTCTGGCTATAATAAATAGGGCTGCTATGAACATAGTGGAACATGTGTCCTTATTGCATGCTGGGGAATCCTCTGGGTATATGCCCAGTAGTGGTATAGCAGGGTCCTTGGAAGTGTCATGCCCTGATTTCTGAGGAACCACCAGACTGATTTCCAAAGTGGTTGCACCATCTTGCAACCCCACCAGCAGTGGAGGAGCGTTCCTCTTTCTCCACATCCTTGCCAACAACTGCTGTCTCCTGATTTTTTTGACCTTAGCCATTCTGACTTGTGTGAGGCTCAGGATAGTTAAAACTATTCTCAACAGTAAAAGAACTTCTGGCGGAATCAGCATCCCAGACATCAAACATTACTACAGAGCAATAGTGATAAAAACTTCATGGTATTGGTACAATGTCAGGCAAGCAGATCAATGGAATAGGATTGAAGACCCAGAAATGAGCCCACACACCTATGGTCACTTGATCTTCAACAAAGGAGTTGAAAGCATACAGTGGAAAAAAGATGGCCTTTTCAACAAATGGTGCTGGTTCAACTGGAGGTCAGCATGCAGAGAATGCGAATTCATCCATGCTTATCTCCTTGTACTAAGCTCAACTCCAAGTGGATCAAGGACCTCCACATAAAACCTGACACACTGAAACTAATAGAAAAGAAACTGGGGAAGACCCTTGAGGACATAGGCACAGGAGGAAAGTTCCTGAACAGAACACCAATAGCTTAAGCTCTAAGATCAAGAATTGACAAATGAGACCTCATAAAACCACAAAGTTTCTGTAAGGCGAAAGACACTGTCAAAAGGACAAAATGACAACCAACAGATTGGGAAAGGATGTTTACCAATCCTAAATCCGACAGAGGGCTAATATCTAATATATACAAAGATCTCAAGAAGGTAGAAGTCAGAGAACCAAATAACCCCATTAAAAAGTGGGGTACAGAGCTAAACAAAGAATTTTCACATGAAGAACTTCGGATGGCTGTGAAGCACCTGAAGAAATGTTCAATATCATTAATCATTAGGGAAATGCAAATCAGGTTTTTATCTTAGCCATTCTGATTAATTTATGGTTGAATCTCAGCATGTTTTAATTTACATTTTCCTGATGACTAAGGACTTGGAACATTTCATTAAGGACTTTTTATCCATTCAAGATTCCTCTGTTGTGAATTTTCTGTTTAGATCACTACCCCATTTTTTAATTGGGATGTTGGGTTTTTAGAAAATAACTTCTTGTGTTCTTTATATATTTTTGATATTAGCCTTTCACCAGATATAGGGCTAGTGATGATATTTTTCCAACCTGTAAGTTGTCAATTTGTCCTATTGATCTATTTGCCTTATAGAAGCTTTTCAGTTTCATGATGTCCCATTTATCAATTGTTGATACAGCCTGAGCCATTGGTTTTCTGTTCAGGCAATTTCCTCATGTGCCAATGAGTTCCAGGCTCTTTCTCCTTTTCTCATCTATTAGATTTAGCATATCTGGTTTTATTTTGAGTTCCTATGATCCACTTGGACTTGAACTTTGGTTAAGCTGATAAATATGAATCTATTTTCATTCTTCTACATGCAACCAGTTGTACCAGCACTGTTTATTGAATATTCTTTCCTTTTTCCACTCTATGTTTTCTTTGTCAAACTACCATGCAGTTTATATCATTGCTCTATAGAACAACTTGAGATTAGGGATGGTCATTCCCCTAGTAGAACTTTTATTGTAGAGAATTGTTTTGGCTACCTTGGATTTTTTATATGAAGTTGAGAATTGCTCTTTACATGACTATGAAGAATTTTGCTGGAATTTTCATGGGGATTGCATTGAATGTCTAGAATGCTTTTGATAAAATGACCCTTTCCACAATGCAAATCCTACTGATCCATGAATTTGGGAGATCCTTCCATCTTCTGAGGTCTTCTTCAATTTCTCTCTCTCTCTCTCTCTCTCTCTCTCTCTCTCTCTCTCTCTCTCTCTCTCTCTCTCTCTCTCGATTTGAAGTTCTGCTCATGAATATCTTTCACTACCTTGGTAAGAGTTACACCAAGATGTTTTATAGTCTCTGTGACTAATGTGAAGGGTTTTGCTTCCCTTATTTTATTTTCAGCCTGCTTATCACTTGTATAAGGGAAGGCTACTGATTTGTTTGAGTTAATTTTATATAGAGTCATTTTACTGAAGTTGTTTAACAACTATAGGAGTTCTCTAGTAGAATTTTGGAGTTTGCTTATGAATACTATCATATCATCTGTAAATAGAGATATTTTGACATCTTCCATTTCAATTTGTATTCCCTTCATATTCTTTTGTTTCCTAATTGCTGTTGCTAGAACTTCAAACACTATATTGAATAGACAGTGAAAGAGTGCACAAACATGTCTTGTCTCTGATTTTAGTGGTATTACTTCTAGTTTCTTTCCATTTAATTTGATGTTAGCTGCTGGCTTGATATATTGCTTTTGTTATGTTTAGGTATGTGTCATGAATTCCTCATCTCACCAAGACTTTAATATTAAAGCCTGTTATATTCTGTGTAAATTTTGTGTTATATTTTGTGCTTTACACAAAAATGATCGTGTCATTTTTTTTCTCTTGAGTTCATTTATATAGTATAGTATATTGATGGATTTTCATATGTTGAACCATCCATGCATTCCTTATAAGAAGCCAACTTGATCTTGGTGAATGATGTTCTTGGATTCAGTTTGTGAATCTTTTTTTGAGTATTTTTGCACTGATATTCGTAAATGAAATTGGTCTAAAGTTTTCTTTCTTTATTGGATTGTTGTGTGGTTTAGTTATCAGAGTAACTGCGTCTTTATAAAATGAGTTAGCAGGTATTTCTTCTGTTTCTATTTTTGGAATAGTTTGAGGAGTTTGGTATTAGCTCTTCATTGAAGGTCTGGTATAATTCTGAACAAAAATCATCTGCCCCTTTACTTTGGTTGGGAGATGTTTAATGATTATTTCCACTTGCTTACGGGTTATGGGAATGCTTATATAATTTACCTGAACTTGATTTGACTTTGGTAGGTGATACCTATCTAGAAAGTCATCCATTTCATCTTGATTTTCCTGTTTTGTTGAGTATAGGCTTCTATAGTAGGTTCTGTTGATTGTTTTGCATTTTATTATTTTCTGCTTTTATGTTTCCATTTGCATTTTGAGTTTTACTATTTCACGCTGTCTACTTCACTTAGTTGTGTTTGCTTCTTTCTGTTTTAGAGCTTTCAGATGTGCTGTTAAGTTGATTGTGTGGGATTTCTCCAATTTTTTTCATGAAGTTACTTAGTTGCTGTGAACTCTCCTCTTACCACTGATTGCACTGTGTCCCATGAATTTGGGGATTTTACATCTTCATTTTCATTGAATTCTATAAAGTATTTGCTTTCTTTTTTCTTTCTTTCTTTCTTTCTTTCTTTCTTTCTTTCTTTCTTTCTTTCTTTCTTTCTTTCTTTCTTTCTTTCTTTCTTTCTTTCTGTCTTCCTTCCTTCCTTCCTTCCTTCCTTCCTTCCTTCCTTCCTTCCTTCCTTCTTTCTTTCATTCTTTTTCCTCTTTCCTGATCAAGTTACCATTGTGTAAAATATTTTTCAGCTTCCATATCTATTTGGGCTTTTATGTATTTTTGGATTTGTTTGTTTGTTTGTTTGTTTGTAGACCAGCCTTACTCCATGCTGATCAGATAGGATGCATGGGATTATTTCAATTTTCCTCTATCTGTCGAGGCATGCTTTATGACCATTTATATGGTTAGTTTGGAGAAGGTACCATGAGGTGCTGAGAAGAAGTATATTCTTTTGCTTTTGGATGAAATATTTTATAGATATTTGTTAAACCCATTTGGTTCATAACTCTTGTTAGTTTCACTGTGTCTCTGTTTAAATTTGCTTTCCATGATCCGTCCATTGATGAGAGTAGGGGTTGAAGTCTCCCACTATTATTGTGTGAGGTACAATGTGTGCTTAGAACTTTAGTAAACTTTCTTTTATGCATGTGGGTACCCTTGCATTTGGAGCATAGATGTTCAGAATTGAAAGTTCATCTTGGTAGATTTTTCCTTTGATGAACATGAAGTGTTCTTCCTCATCTTTTATTTTCTTTTTCTTTTCTTTTCTTTTCTTTTTTTCTTTTCTTTTTTGATAACTTTTGGTTGAAAGTATATTTTATTAGATATTAGAATGGGAAATCCAGGTTGTTTCTTGGGATCACTTGTTTGGAAAACTTTTTTTCTAGTCCTTTACTTTGAGGCAGTGTCTGTCTTTGTCACTGAGATGTATTTCTTGCATGCAGCAAAATGCTGGATTCTAGTTAAGTATCCAATCTGTTAGCCTGTATCTTTTTATTGGGAATTGAGTCCATTGATGCAGAGAGATATTAAAGGTTGTTAATTTTGTTGCTGGAGGTGGCATGTGTGAATTTTTTTTTTGTGTGATAGGTTTCATATGTGTTTTCTTATTTGTTGTTATCTTTCTTATATTAGAATTTTTCTTCTAGTATCTTCTGTCTGACTGGATTATTTGAAAGATATTATTTGCATTTAGCTTTGTCATGGTATATCTTGATTTCTACATCTATAGCCATTTGAGAGTTTTTCTGTGTAGAACAGTTTTGGCTGAAATTTGCATTTTCTTGGGATTGCATGACATCTGTCCAGGATCTTTTGGCTTTTAGAGTCTCTGTTCAGAAGTTTCTTATAATTCTGGTCCCTCTGCCTTTATATGTTACTTCCCCTTTTACCTTAACTTTCTTTAGGTTAGGAAAGTTTCTTATGATTTTGTTGAAGATATGTTCTTGTCCTTTGAGCTGGGAATCTTTGTCCACTTCTATTCCTATCATTCTTAGTTTTGATCTTTTCACTGTTTCCTTAATTTCCTGAATATTTTTGGTTAGAAGCTTTTTACACTTTCTATTGCCTTTGATCAATGCATCAGTATCTTCTATGGTATCTTCTACAATGGAGACTCTCTCTTCTATCTCTTGTATTCTGTTAGTGACACTTGGATCTGTCACTCCTAATCTCTTTCAGTGCCCCATTTGCATTTTCTTTATTGTGTCTATTTCAATTTTTAGGCCTTAGACCATTTTGTTCAATTCCTTCACCTACTTGATTGTATTTTTCTGTAATTCGTTAAAGAACTTACTTGTTTCCTTATAAAGTGTTTCCTCCTAGTGGCTTGTATTTTCCTGTATTTCTTTAAAGAGGATATATATTATATAAAGGAGGATAGGGAGGGTATATCTATATATATATATAGATATACCCTCCTCAAAGCCTCTATCATCTTCATGAGATGGGATTTTCTTTTCAGGCATTTTAAGGTATTCAGAGCTTGCCTTGGTGGGTGAACTGGGTTCTGATGATGCCAGATTGATTAGGGTTCTGTTGCTTATGTTCTTGTGCTTGTCTCTTACCATCTGGTTATCTCTGGTTTTAAGTGGTCTAGGTGCTTCTCACTGGAGCCAGACTCTTTGGAGGCAGGTAGAGTCCTGTGACCTGGATTAGAGCTGGTCTCCTGGGAGGCTCTCATTGCTGTCTCTTGTTGGATGGAAAGACTCCTGTGTCTCTGGTTAGAGCAGTCCTCCTATTTCTCTCAGTAGAGCAGACACCCTCTACTCAAAAAAGGCAAAATTTTTGGGAGAAAGGCAATCTCTGGAAAGGCAATCTCTGAGCTCCAGGGGCAGGATCTGCCCTAGTTGTAGATGGAGGTGCATACTGGAAGGACTGTGCCTCTGGTTAAGGTAGATCTCCTGTGTCATTGGATATTGCAGACCTCCTGGGAGACATGCCAGCTGTGTCCCTGGTTACTACATAGGAGGCAGGCTGACTTTATGGTGTGAGAGGGTATTGGGTAGTTCATGTGGTCTGAGTCAGGAAGCAGAACTGAAGGTAGGTCAGAACAAATTTTAGATCAAGAAAAACGTTCCTTCTAGGTTAGAAATAACACCATTATTTGTTAAGTAAAGGTCATAAACTGGGAATGGATCATTTATTATAGGTGCAAAGATGGAAAACTAAATGACAGACTATCTATATGAGACTTCAAAATAAGATTAGGCAGAAGATTTGTCTCTTGATAAAATCATGCTAACTTGTGACATAAAAATTATTGCTTTATACTTACAATGAATGGATTTATGGAGCTAATAACAAATAATGAATGTTTAGACAGGTATTAGTCTTACTGGAAAGATATGATCAGTTATGCCAGAAAGTATAAATACTACGAATTATGATAAGGAAGGATTTAACCATTCTCTGCTTAGTCCCATATTTTCATATTTGTGTGGGTCTCTCTTGTGAACCTGAATTTTTAATTTCTCTCGCTCTCTCTCTCTCTCTCTCTCTCTCTCTCCCAACCCCCTTTCTCTGTCTATCTCTATTATTCTTTTCCCTCTGGTTCATGAAGAGTTAACAAACTACAGGCCTTTTGCCAGGCCATGGTCCTTAAGCCAGAGAGAAAAGAGCCCTAGTATCTAAAACTTCTTTTTTATTCTCCTGCTTCCTTTAGCAGAGTTTCATTGCCAGAGCCCAGTGACTTTTGGCCCCATAATAGCAAGAGAAAGAGTTAAAGTGCCAGAAGCCAGAAGCTTTTGGCCCCCGAATTGCAGGAGTAAGTTAAAATGCCAGAAGCCATGAGCTTCTGGCCCCCAGAACAGTAAGCGAGAGAGTTACAAAGCAAAAGATACTCACCCTTTAGCCTTCCTAGCAGGAGTGTTTCACATCAGGATCTCAATGCCAGCGTGGGATCCTGGCACCTGATTTCTTTCTCAGCCAGTTTATAATTTTTATAAAGGAAGGCAACAGATTTTCTCTTTAGTTAATGTTGGAACATTTTAATTCAGACAACATTGGTAAAGAACAGCAGACACTGCCACTAAAAATGCTGTTCAAGATGTCTCTAATCATGTAGGAATTAAAATTAAAGGAAGAGTTTAAAATTGAGTGAAGAATGTCCCAAAGGCTCAGCCTTCTTCAAGTTATGAAAATCCTATTGCTGTCAAGTAGGATTTGTTATAACTTACTTCATTCCATCAAATAGTATTCACTGGGTATCAGTTTAATTGAGAAAATGCCACTTCAAATAAAATAAGCAAGGTCTTTAACCATGGAATTACAGATTCAGAAGGACTATTATGATTTTCAGAAATCAACACTAGAAATAACTATAAAAAATCATATTGCAAAACTCTCTGCACAGGTAAGATGCTGGGAGCTAACTTAGATTGTAGGTATAGAAACTATCTTCCATGGTAAGTAGCTTTGAAAACAAGGCAAAAAAACAGGGATGAAACTGATAGGGAACACACAACATATTACACTAATATTACTAATGCAGAAAGTAATTCATTCAGATTCCCTCTCTACCACAAATGACATTGCCTCTCTGATGGCCCCACCCTACTAGAGGTGAGTATAAGAATATAAACAGCAAGTATTATTCATCAATTCTTTACTCTCATCTTAGTACAAGTTCAAAATCACAGTTATTTCTCACTGTAACCCATGGACACTGCCTTGGTGACCTCAGTAACCTCCCTATCTCATCCATATACTTCCTCATATACTAGACAGAAGAATTCTTTTTTTTAATTAGACATATTCTTTATTTATATTTCATATGTTGTCCCCTTTCATGGTTTCCCCTTTCCCTGGAAATCCCATAAGCCTTCTCCCCTTCCCCAGTCAACTCTCAACTGCTTCCCTGTCCTGGTGTTCCTCTACACTAGAGCATCAAGTCTTTCCAGGACCAAGGTCCTCTCCTCCCTTTGGTGTCTAACAAGACCATCCCTTGGCACAAAGAGGCAGCATAGACACCCAGGAGTGCGGAGAAACTGACTGAATAATTCTTAAATGTAAGCCTGGTCAGGTTTATGCTTTTTATAGAGAACACAGAGAAAGTTCAGTTCTTAATTTCATGCAGAGTAAAGTTCAATATAATGTAAGATATTACGTGACCACCACATGAAGTACTTCATATACCAAAGTACAGTTTTTATCCTCTATCTCCCTTTACTTCACAGTGTCCAGCTAAGTGTCCTTCCTTGTTATTCACAAATGGAAGTGTTCCTACCGCAATGTCTCTGTTTTTTCTTGAATATTTCCTCAGTCTGAGACATTCTTCTCTTTATGAGGCTAGTAAACATAAGCCTTTATTTTTAAACTGAAATATATATTGATAGGCTCAGCTTAACTAATTCTACTTGAAATTGTAAATAGTCCTAGTTTCGGTTCCCCATATATATAACTACCTTAAAATGTTTTATACCAATGAATAATATTTTGCATATCATAGAATGATATATGGTACTCCTTTTATATATCAGAATAATCCTTACACACAGCAGGCTTTTGCCAAATATTTTCTTAAAAAAAATAGAAATACTGGGTGAAATAAAACATTGCTTCTTGCAATATTAATGATGATGTCATTTTCTATTATAAAATTTGTGAAATATGAGATTGAACATTTCATATTTACATATAATTTATAGAATAAATTATTTATTTTAACAGCAAAATAATGTTTTATTGTGACATTTTCATGAATTTGTGGTAATGTACAATGTTAATATTTATTCCAACTGACTGATTTCTCCCATGACCAATTTTTACTTTTTTCTTCTCTTAAACAGTCTCCTTTGACTTATCATCTAAAATGTTCTATGACATTCACTTTCCCCATCACTTAAGATTTCATTTTTTCTCATCATCTATTTCTTTATAATTCCATGGTCAATATATGTATTCATGACTTAAGTACACATGGATAATTCTTAAATTCTGATACACACAGACATACATAAAGCATTCACCTACATACATACATACATACAAACATGTGCACACATGCATTCACACAATAAATAGCAAGATCTCCGCTATGCCGAGTCAGAGTCCTTCAGGTACATACGCAGGAGTCCTACGATCATACAGTACTTCTATCATTTTTTTTTTTTTGGTTATTTGTAGTACACAGAGCAGTTTGTTTTCTGACTAGCAATGTATGAACAATGCCCCTTTCCCAATAACCTTGCCAACATTTGTTGACATTTGCTTTCTTGGTGATAACCATTCAGTTAAGGAGGTATTTGAGATAAAATTTCAAAGGAGGTTTCTTTTTCTTTATCTATATTTCTTTTCTTTGTTTTTTTTTTGTTTGTTTGTTTCTTTCCTTCCTTCCTCTTCCCTCTCTCTTTTATGGATAAGGATTTTGCACTGATAGTGAGTATGAAATCTGACTGCTCAGATGTCTGTGCTTCTGTGTGAGGGCTTGTTGGTGTGCATGCTCCTTGTTGCAGCCAGTGTTGTACTGGCATCTGTGGTCAATGTTGCTGCTTGAGTCTGGGTTGACATCCATGATCTATGCTGCCATAGGAACCATGCTGAGGACTCTATTTCCTGTTGCGTCCAGAGGCTCTGTAGATGTTTGTGGTCCATGCTGCTTCTGCTGGAAACTGTGTGGAAGTCCATAATGCATGTTGTTGCTGCCCGTTATAGGCAGGGAAGTTTCTTTTACAGCAGTATCAGTGACAATAGACCCATAATTGAGAATGAGAGACACTGAAGGCCTCTGTAACAGGCTTACTCCCTCCCCCCAAAGTAAACCTGGTCTATTGAAATGAGCCCTTAAAAATTGTGACAAATATTGTAAAGTGTCACTAATGACTTCTGGAGACTGTGGGGTGAGGCAGGATATCAGGAATGAAGAAAGACTCAGTTATCTTTAAAGGGGCTGTCTACTGTGGGTTTGACCATGCTCCAATGAGTACATAGGCAACACAAATGGACTTGGTGCAGTTAGTTTTCTTTGTAAGGAGAGGGTATAAAGGTGGGAGTTAGTTTTCTTTGTAAGGAGAGGGTATAAAGGTGGGAGAGTGAAACTGTGAGTAATGGGATGCCAGTATGAGAAGGGTGTTTTATATGAAATTCCCAAATACTCATTATGTTGGGCACAGAGAAATTAAAGAGGAAAAAAGAGACATGAAACACCTTTCTCACATCTTAGCCAAATGAAAAATTATATGGATATACTTGTAAAACTAAAACTATGAACAAATTTTTTTAAAAAAAGCATTTATAACCTCCCAGAAACACAGTCCATTCTCTCTGCTTTCGTGTTTGTGGTTGACGATGTCATCTCTGTGCATCTTGTTTCCTCAAGCAAACATCCCCCTTGCTGCCTTGCATGCCCCTCTATGATGGACTCTTAGTTCTTTGGTACTCTAAGCTCAAATAAACTCTTTCTTTCATAAAAAAGAATGGATGTTGAGCCTTTCATTCAACTATTTGCTGGCCATTTGTTGTTTACTATTAGGAACTTCTGTTTTTAGTTCATTAGTACCACTTATTGATTAGATAGTATGCTTTATAGGGGCTTAATACTATTCTTTTCATATTCTGGTTATAAAACAATCTAGCTTCTACTTTTTTGCAAAGTGCTTATTTTTCTATTCCACAGTTTCTTCATCTTTTGCTGATATTATTTGCAGTGCAGAAAAATTTAAAGTCACATAACCCTGTGTTTGAATTCATGGGAACATTCTTTATGCTACTGAGTATGAGTCCAAAAACCCTTGTCTATGATGCAAAGTTTTTGTTTTTGGATGTTTTGAGTCTTCATAGTACTTACATATAAGGAAAATTTGCCTTCTTCCTTTTCTATGTGTGTCCTTGTTTTAAGATGATTAAGTCTTTGAATAGTGCATGAAAAAAATCAACTTTAAGCATTTTGGCTTAGTTTTGCTATGAATTATAATCATAAACTATCCACACATTTATATTACTTGTAGTTTTATGGTAATATTTTTATTTAGGTCTGTCTGTCTTTGTATCACATTCTCTGAAACAAAAAGGCTTCTAACAATTTTTCTTTTTAAAATCCATTTGTAAAAAGAGTAATAGAGTCAATGCAAAGTGTGATAAATCAACTCTCCTTTGGATTACCTTTAAGACAATCCCCTCTCAGGCAATAAAGACTTCCAGCTCAATTTCCTGTAATAAAAGTAAGTTTTCCCCTGAATGAAATTCTGCTCATTTGTGGAAAGGAGAAGATAGCCAATTTTAATAGATATTGTCCCTTCATGACTCTAGTATGCTTGCAGATTGCTTAGGAAATATGAATTTCATGTGGAAGACAGTCATTAGCAATGGAGGTATTTAGTAGATGTAAAAGGGTAAAATGCACATTTAGTACAAAGAGGCGATCTCTTTTCTCATAGCTCCGGGGTTATCAGGACATCATTAACAGCTCTTCACTACATAAATGTTTTCAAACAAAATAAGCTAAATGAACAGCAAGGTGAATGTAGTTCATTTCCAAACCCTTACTTAGCTTTGCTTGAAAATTGCAAAGGAAGAAATGGTCTCATTTCAAATCTTCCAAACATGGTAGACCCCCAATCTTCCATCTGCATAAAATCATGTTTTTACACAATTTAGATTGTATGGTATTTGAGTCAAATATTATATTTAGAATGCTGCAGAGTAACACATATCACATATTTCTGTTTTGCTTTGTTTTCTCCCTGGCACAGAGTAAAGGCAAACCTTGTAAAAGTTACTTTGGTAAAAGTTCTACACCTGAAGAGATGAGCTATAATCCCATAAAAAATAGAGATTTGATGAAAGATTATTTAGGAATCAGGTACTATTAACCTTCATTATTTCACAGGCATGAGCAGAAGTTTCTCTGTAATGTAGATAATTATTCAACATGTATTTACTAAGAATTTCCGAGATGCAGACTATCAGGAAAGTTTTGGAATGTGATTAAAACCCTATACTGATATTATTCTTAATTTTCTGGAAAAAAACTGCTATTTACCTACAGCCTGTTCAGTTCAGATAAATAAATAAACAAAACACATAAACAATTATTTTATGGTAATTCTTAATAATACATAAATATTATTCTATATGTATGATATATACATATATAATATGAGTATACACACTATATCAAATACATATAATAAGCATATATATATAATATGCTTATAATATGCATAATATCTGGTTAAAGGGGCACTATTTTCTCCAAATGATAATATAAAATAGTATCCAAAATATATTCTAGTCTACTTAAGTGGTAGCCAGATGATTTCCAGATGTGAAGCTGTTGAGGCTTATATAAATAAACACACACACATATGTATATATGTATATTAAATATATATATGTATATATATATAAAACATTAAAACTTTATTTTTTTATTTTTTTTTTTATTTTTTATTTTTTAAAGATCTTCACCAATCCTACATCAGATAGAGGGCTAATATCCAATATATATAAAGAACTCAAGAAGTCAGACTCCAGAAAACCAAACATTAAAACCCCTATTAAAAAATGGGGTACAGAGTTAAACAAAGAATTCTCACCTGAAGAACTTTGGATGGTGGAGAAGCATCTTAAAAAATGCTCAACTTCATTAGTCATTAGGGAAATGCAAATCAAAACAACCCTGAGATTTCACCTTACACAAGTCAGAATGGCTAAGATTAAAAATTCAGGAGATAACAGGTGTTGGAGAGGGTGTGGAGAAAGAGGAACACTCCTCCACTGCTGGTGGGGTTGCAAATTGGTACAACCACTCTGGAAATCAGTCTGGCGGTTCCTCCGAAAACTGGGCACCTCACTTCCAGAAGATCCTGCTATACCACTCCTGGGCATATAACCAGAGGATTCCCCACCATGTAATAAGGATATATGCTCTACTATGTTCATAGCAGCCCTATTTATAATTGCCAGATGCTGGAAAGAACCCAGGTATCCCTCAACAGAAGAGTGGATGCAAAAAATGTGGTATATCTACACAATGGAGTACTATTCAGCCATTAGAAACAATGAATTCATGAAATTCTTAGGCAAATGGATGGAGCTAGAGAACATCATACTAAGTGAGGTAACCCAGACTCAAAAGGTGAATCATGGTATGCACTCACTAATAAGTGGATATTAACCTAGAAACCTGGAATACCCAAAACATATTCTACACACCAAATGAGGTACAAGAAGAAAGGAAGAGTGGCCCCTTGTTCTGGAAAGACTCAGTGAAGCAGTATTCAGCAAAACCAGAATGGGGAAGTTGGAAGGGGTGGGTGGGAGGACAGGGGGAGAGAAAGGGGCTTACGGGACTTTCGGGGAGTGGGGGGGCTAGGAAAGGGGAAATCATTTGAAATGTAAATAAAAAATATATCGAATAAAAAAAATAAAGGAGTTAAAACTTTTTATAGTATCAGACTTTTTATATTTTTGTAATTTTGTTATAGAAGATAAATGCTGGGCATAGTGTTACTATATATTTGTACTAAATTTAATAGTTTACTCAGCTTAATTTGTTATCATGCCTTTACCAACTCAGAATTAGTCATATTTCACTGTGATATTTTTATCATGAAAACAACTTATATATTTCCTTTTTATTATTGCTATTTTGAAATAATTTCCTGATTTGCTTTTCAAATTTAGTTTGTCTATTTTCATCTACCATTGTTAGTTCATTCATATTTAAAATAATATTTATTTCCAAATATTTCTAATTTTTCTATTATATGCATCATCACAAAAGGTCATATACAGGACAGTGCCCTATGTAAGAGAGGGAAGTACCACTGCCTGAATCCACTGATTAATCTGGATTGTCAATTTTATAATCCTACAGGCTGAGTGTATACTCACTCTTTGCCTATATTTCTGTAGTAACATTGTAGATATGCTGTTGGTGAATGAAAATTATTCTGTGAGATGTTTACAGGTGAAGTCATCCAGGACTATGCAGGTATATACTATACATGTTGAAGAAGTCCTCCATCATTCCTTAAGTTAGGTGTTTTATTAAATGTAAAGATTTTATATTCTATTAAATACATTTTTTATCAAATAGTCTTCAAACATCAGATCTCGGTATTGTTGACACTATGGTGATGTGTTGATACTTAATTATATTAAACATTTTGCAATTTTGAATATCATGTGCTATTTGTTTCACTCACAGGATGCCTACTTCAAAATTGGATAAGTTTTAATCAGTAATATGATTTAAAATTTTTTATTCTCTTATTTCCTACTATGGCTTTATATGTTAGATTTTAAAAGTATGTCTATATCATAATAGAAAATAAAAAAATATTAAATCACTTTTATATATTATGTGAATTATTTGTTATTACCTGTTGAAGAAAAATTGAGTTGTCTATAAAATCATTTCAGACTGGAAATATGTAGGCAGTAATTCTTTAAAGTCTTTTTTATCATCTGCCAAGTTTACTTGTTTATTTACAACAAAAGGCCAAGATAGAGGTGTATATAGGGTTGTATAAATAAATCAATCAAGAGGAATGGAGATGGGTGGTTCAAAAGAGAGGCAATACTAATGTTGTGATATTATGAAAATCAGGAAGACACAGCTTCGTAAAAACATCAGAAAGACAGTTTCATGAAAAGATATTAACTTATAGAACCTTGGGTGTATATGAAAGCATGGTCTTTCTAGATTCTTGCTGCTTCATATTTATCATGTACTTCCCTCCAAAAATATCAGATGTAGTGGTCTACTAGATTCTTGCTGCTTCATGTTTACCATGTACTTCCCTCCAAAAATATCAGATGCATTTTACTGTTATGCTTTCTATGTTATGTTTTCACAGGAAAAGTGAAATTCAACTCAATATCATGTCATGATATCAGTAGTAAATTAAAAATAAATAAATAAATCTAAGCTTAGTTCCACCTACTTTCCAAATCAGTATAATTTTTCAAGTTAAATCTGGTCATGTCAGTCTAGTGCAGGGTTAATAAAATAAAAAGATAGTCAGGAGATTTGAAAACACAGGAAAATAAAGCAAATTTTGGTGATCCACCTCCTACTTCTAGATAAAAATGATTTTAATTGGTATAGGTATAATTAATTAATCGCAATGCTGATATTTGTTAGGAATGCAGTTATATTTTTCTCATAATTATCTCCTCAAAATCTCTGATCCTACTCCATCACTCCCACTCCATACAGCCTAACCATATTTTCTTGACTTGATGGGTACTGATCTCACATTTCTTGGAGAAACCATGTGAGACAGCGGAAACTGTATTTTGCAAGTGTAAATGTTCTATCATCCAAGGGCAGCTTCCTCAGAACATGACATCTAGATTTGTTTTCTGACTATAACTGATGGAAACATTGTCTCTTATCTTAATAATAAATAAGCATGCAGATGCCTAACTTTGACACTAATAATCAATAATAGCCTAACAAAAATGAACATAAACAGATTTTATGGACCATGTTACTCCTCTAGTCTTTCCAGCACTCTCTGGTTTACCTTGGTGGGCACAATGTTTTGCTCATTTTCAAGATATGTTTTTTTTTTCATTTGAACTAGAAAAGACTACTTGAATTTGAATTAATTCTGTAGATGAATTTCTGCTTTTCTTTGAAAAGTTCCATACCAAGTTTACAGCTCACGAAAACTTGAAGAAATGTAATTAATATTAAACCTCAGTATCGTCTTATACCATGAAATTTACCATCATTAGAATGAATACACAGACTGTGAATTTATACCAAACTTATCTCTAGTCCATGGATATTAAAGATCTTTGTGTCTTTGGACAGCTATCTTCTTAGAATGGTGAAGTCACACTAATGATGATTTCTTCCAAACCTAACCTTTAAGGTTTTGATAGAATTTTAAAATACTTTGATGGAACTTTGGAACATACCAGAAAAATGTCCTTGTCTGATTATTTGATTTTCATTTACTTACTTATTTACTTACTTATGTTTTGTATATATAGAGTATACCATTGCTCTCTTCAAACCTACCAGAAGAGGGGATCAGATCCCATTACAGATGGTTGTGAATCACCATGTGGTTGACTGAGAATTTAACTCCGAACCTTTGAAAGAGCAGTTAGTGCTCTTAAGCACTGATCCAACTCTCAAGCCCTGAAAGTGACCTTGTCTATGTAAGTATCATAAGCATCATAAAATAAATTATAATTATTATTGATTTGAGTAAAAATTGAAGTAAAAATGAAAGTGAACATTTATATTTAACATACAAAATGAAACCAGGGAATAGTACTATGTATTGAGTGCAGAGTCTCTCATGTATTAGGAAAATGTCCTAAATTGCGTTATAACCCCAGCATTTTACTTTTCTTTAATTTTGGGACAGCATATCATTTCATTGTTCAGGGTGTTACTGAATCTGCAAGTTTGCTGTCTAGTCTTGAGTACCCAGCTTTAGAGGCATGTGTTACAAAGCTAAACTTTGTTTAGTTTTTAACATATGCAACATGTATGCTATTATAGATCAGTTTACTACCACAACTTCAAATATATAAAATACCTCTAGTCTTATTTATGTTTGTTATATTCAAGAAGGTGTATCTTTTTGTAATTGCTTTGAAAAGACTGAGCAGTTGGATTTTGATGGTCCACATTCTACCCGAGCCTTACAGAAGAAAATGAAATGTTTTAAAAGTGGAAACTGGTGACCATGTAAAATTTGCACATTTTAATACCATCAAAATGCATGCTTAATATGGGTACTTATAAGTAGAAACAGAAAAACTACATGACATTTTTTTTTACAAGTTGGGAAAGAGCTGTCTACATATATTCTTCCCTACAAAATTAATAACAAGAGACAGGTGTAGATTTTGACTCCAACTCCACTTCTTTACATCCCTCTAGTAGCAGAACAGAAGACAAAGCACGGGCAATTCTCTATCAGAAATACTCAGATAAAACTATTACTATAATATGTATTTGTAATGATTAAATTTTTCTTATGAAATAATTAAATATCAGTATTAGAAAAATGACCTCAGAGATATAGATTGTTCAATGTTTACAGTAACATTTCAGACTGATTTAATATGGTAGTCATAGGATTTTCTTCCAAAAACCACTTATTGTTTTTAAAATAATATAAATAACCTATACACTTAGGATAATTATTCTATCCTCATATGTGTGAATTTGTTTCTATTTACTATGATCTGGAACAAAATTTAAATCAGAAAACACAATGGTATGCACTTATTTCCAGTTATAATTTGTTAGCTTTTTCTTTATTGAAAATTATAAATTTTGTCCAGAAAATTTAATTTCAATATAGACTTTAGTATATCTTTTCTTTGTCTTTATGGTAGTATTTATAAAGACCTACTCCACCATTTCCAAGTGTCCATCCATCATTCCTATTTCAGAAGACCCTAGCATCATACGCACAAAAGTAGAACATGAATTCTATTTTTTCAGGAAATGCAGTTCTTCATTTCCTAAAATTATAGTACTGATTAAATGAATGTATGTCTTGCTTGGTTACAAATATGTCCCTAGTACCATTTTTCCTTTTTTTTCTCAAGAATATACACTCTTGTTTATTTTTTTTATGTAGTCTAATTTTATGTAGTCTAATTTAGTCTATGTTTCTCCCTATCATTATTTTGGTGGGAAGTACAGGCCCTGTCAAAAAATTTTCAGTTACATGTAACTGAGGTTGCAAACACGGCTAAGCAGCATATAAGTTGTAAACTGGAACTAATAAGCCTGTCTCATTATCTTCTCTTTGTATGTACTTCCCTTAGGCCTCACTCTACCTATTAAGGTTCGCTCATTATTGCAACTTTGAGCAGGTAAATTGCTTGCACAGGTTAGTCTGACTTGGCAAGGATTCTTTCCTAGCACCTTGAAAGACTGTACTCCTGAATGTAGCCACCATTTCCAATAGTCAGTTGGTGTGTAGAAGCTGGAACAAGGCTGGGTAGGACACACATTTGACTCTCTGAGTTAATGAAGTAGTTCTGTGTAGCATGGAGAATTTTTGCTAAAGGTATGACCCCTTCTAGGTAAATACAGATTTTTTTCTTGGCCTAAGTATTATGTGAGCTCTCAAGACAAATGCATTGCTAAATTTTGAATTATTTTATGAAAGTTAAAAGAATCACATTGAGATACAACAGGAATTTTTAATCGAAAACAATAATTAGAACATTGCTCATGCTTTATCAATGGCTTACATTTTGTTACAAATCTAGCAATACATTCCATAAAACTTTAGCAGGATATACATGTTTTTATTTGCCTTCTGCAGACAAATTCTTTTTAAGAACATACCAACATAAACAATATCACATATCCTTATAAATAAGCACATATTGCAGTAGTTCATGCATAAGTTAAATTGATTCCACATCTATATGTTCCCTTAAGCCTGTTTAAAACTGCAAAGTGCTCAGAGGTACAATTAACCTAATGGTCACTTTTGGGTTTGAATTAAATTTAGAGTTCGATTTGAAAAGAAAGCCTCTCTAAATTTTTCTTATGGGTCCCTATGCAGGGTAGTGCTTCTGAATGCAGTAGGCTTATAAACTTCAGTTCAGGCTATTTGGATCAGTGAGGTCTTTAATTAACACAGAAAAGGTCATGTGAGTGCCCAGGAGCTGCCCATAACAGATGCTTAAGTTAATCATTATTGAATTCAATCATTATTAATCACTAAGTTTTCATTGGAGTTTTGTAAGTGTTGAAAGGAAACTGCAAGTTTTCCCATACAGGCCAGTGATTTCTTCTTTCTTTCTTTCTTTCTTTCTTTCTTTCTTTCTTTCTTTCTTTCTTTCTTTCTTTCTTTCTTTCTTTCTTTCTTTCTCTCTTCCTTTCTTCCTTCCTTCTTCTCTCTCCCTCCCTCCCTCCCTCCCTCCCTTCCTTCCTTCCTTTCTCTCTCTCTCTCTTTCTTTCTTTCTTTCTTTCTTTCTTTCTTTCTTTCTTTCTTTCTTTCTTTCTTTCTTTCTTTCTTTCTTTCTTTCTCTCTCTCTCTTCCTTTCTTCCTTCCTTCCTTCTTTCCTTCCTTCCTTTCTTTCTTCCTTCCTTCCTTCCTTCCTTCCTTCCTTTCTTTCTTTCTTTCTTTCTTTCTTTCTTTCTTTCTTTCTTTCTTTCTTTCTTTCTTTCTTTCTCTTTCTTTCTCTTTCTCTTTCTTCCTTTCTTTCTTCTTTCCTTCCTTCCAGCTTCCTTCCTTTCTTTCATTCATTTTTATTTCCTCTTTTTTATTATACTTATGTGGTCAGCAGTGCTAATGCTATGTCATGAGGACTACCATCTTACATTCTATGTCCCCTGTGTATCTGCAGTTTTCACAGACTTGCATGGATTACAGCACATTTTCGTCTTCACTAAGGAAAGCATTCCCATTTGTTATGACAGAAAAACATAATGTAAAACCCAGCAGCAGAGGAATTCAATATATAGCTTTGTTTGGGTGATCTTTGTTTTTTTCTTTCCAGAGTATGGCTTCAAAATACTACAAAAATTTGGATAAAGACATTAAGTTGTCTCTTTCCCTCATGTAAGTTTGAAAAAAAACTGGTTAAAATTATACTTGGGTTTTTTATATTCCTTAAGGTAATGATTGTATAAGTTTGTTCCCATTAAATGCATATGAAAAAGCCTTCAACCAAAAGTTAAAGAATTGAGAGAAATTTATTTACTCGTCCTGGTCCAAGAAAAGTGTGGATGATTAATGGAGACAATATTAGCATCTCAATTTGCTTAAACTGGAATTTGAGTTAGATTAATTTTGACAATTAAGCAATAATTGTTCTGACCTCATTTTTCTCTCTGTGCATATAATCTATCCAAGATTATATTAGTTACTCATTGTTGATCAACTAGTTAGCCAGTATCTATTCTCTATATTACTTGTTTTATGACTATAAGAACCAAGTCCAAAGAATTCCAAAACTACCAACTAATTTTAAGCCAATATTGAAGGAGCACATTACAAAAATCAAGCACAGTATTGATTATATAGATAATTCTATGGATATCAACTGCTAATCAGATATATATTTTTCTCCAATTTTATCGGCTGCCTTATTATTCTATTGACAGCATCTTTTCATTTACATTTTTTAATTTTATAAAGTATAATTTGTTAGTTTTTGTCTATGTGTCTATATCATATTCAAGATCTCATTGCCAAATCTAGTATAATTACCTTTTTACTCTATATATTCTTCTAAATGTTTTATATTTTAGGATATGAATACAGTTTCCTTCATTTTTGTATACAGTATTAGATATGGAGCAGACTTTATTTCTTCTGTATCCATCTTTCCCAGAAACACTTATTAAAAAGCATATGTCTTTCTGGTTGACTATAAAAGAAAAAATCAAGCCCAGAAATAAATACAAGTATTTTGCTTTCAGGAACATAAAAAAGAGGGCATTAAACCAAATCATAAAAAAAATCTTATAGGAAATATTTGTTAAGATATTTACCAGAAAACTGATCTTCCTACATGATAGAAGCTTTTCATGTGTAGCAGAGTAAAATGCTTTAGCAGGTCTTTCAAACCACTGTACCTCAGCTGTTAAAATTTATTTTAGTCTTTATATACTTGGAATAGGAGTATATAAATTTTATATTTTAAGATGAGTTAGAATCAGAATAAAAATATATGAGATAATATGTAATATAACACTAAATCAAAGTTAGGAAGAGAGTCAAAAATTATTTTGTTGTTTTTTGAGGCTTGTATGATATAGTATCACTATGTAGCCCTGGAAGTCCTGAAAATCATTCTTTCAACCATGCTGGCCTTGAACTCATAGAGATCTGCCTGCCTCTGCCTCCTCAGTGATGGGATTAAATTTGTGCTTCACCATGCCCTACCGAGAATAAAGGAGGAGAGAAGACTTAAAAAAGTAATGGATTTTGTTTTAAGAGAGTTAATAATAGGATACATTGAAAAAGTACCCTTCATCCAGAGAAAATTCTTTATATGTGAATTGAATGTATGTCTCTAGTTCAATGGGAGAAATTCTGATCAAAAATTTTTCATATAAAGATTATTTTTTTGGATTTATAGTTTCATTACTATAAAAATATTGGAAAAACAGAAATGTATAAAGTATGCCTTACACACCCATTTGCTAACCTCACAGAAGAAACTGACATAAAGAGAGTAGTCAATTGCTTAATTGAAGTTAATTATAAATCAGGGAAAAGGCAGGAATGTTCTATTATAAAAGTTATTGACACTTTTTTGCATAACATTTCTTTTTTTCTTATTTTATTTTATTTTTTATTTTCTACATTCTTTGTTTACATTCTAAATGATTTTCCTTTCCAAGTTCCCCCTCTCCCCATAAGTCACATAAACTCTTTTCCCTCTGCCCAATCACCCCCTCCCATTTCTCTGTCCTGGTACTCCCCTACAATGCTGGATCAAGCCTTTCCAGAACCAGGGCGCTCTCCTATCTTCTTCTTGGGAATCACTTGATATGTTGTGTCTTGACTATTCAGAACTTCTGGGCTAATTAATATCCACTTATCAGTGAGTATATTCCATGTTTATTCTTTTGTGATTAGGGAACCTCACTTAGGATGATACTTTCCAGTTCCAACCATTTGCCTAAAAATTTCATGAATTCATTGTTCTTAATTGCTAAGTAGTATGCTATTGTGTAAATAGATCACACTATTTTTCTGCATCCATTACTCCATTGAGGGATATCTGGGTTCTTTCCAGCTTCTGGCTATTATAAATAAGGCTGCTATGAACATGAAGGACCATGTGTCCTTATTGCATGCCAGGGAATCCTCTGGGTAAATGCCCAGGAGGGGTAAAACAGGGTCTTCCTGAAGTGTCATACCCAGTTTTCTGAGGAACCACCAGACTGATTTCTAGAGAGGTTGTACCAACTTGAAATTCCACCAGTAGTGGAGGAGTGTTCTTCTTTCTCCACATCCTTGCCAACACCTGCTGTCTCCTGAGTTTTTAATTGTCGCCATTCTGACTGATGTGAGGTGAAACCTCAGGGTTGCTTAGATTTGCATTTCCCTAATGATTAATGATGTTGAACATTTCTTAAGGTGCTTCTCAGCCATTTGAAACATTTCTTCAGGTGAAAATTCTTTGTTTAAGTCTGTACCCCATTTTTTAATAGGGTTATTTCACTCTCTGGAGTCTGCCTTCTTGTGTTCTTTGTATATATTGGATATTAGCCCTCTGTTGGGTAGGGTTAGTGAAGATCTTTTCCCAATTTGTTGGTTGCCATTTTGTCCTTTTTACAGTGCCCTCTGCCTTACAGAAACTTTGTAATTTTATGAGGTCCCATTTGTCAATTCTTGATCTTAGAGCATAAACTATTGGTGTTCTGTTAAGGAACCTTCGCCCTGTGCCCATGTCCTCAAGGGTCTTCCCCATTTTCTTTTCTATTAGTTTAAATGTGTCTGGTTTTATGTGGAGGCCCACATGGTCATTTCATTAGATGCTGAAAAAGCTTTTGACAAACTTCAGCATCCTTTCATGCTAAAAGTCCTGGAAAGAACAGTAATTCAAGGTTCATACCTAAACATAGTAAAAGCAATATACAGAAAACCCGTAGCCAACATCAAACTAAATGGAGAGAAACTTGAAGCAATCCCACTAAAATTGGGGACTAGACAAGGCTGCCCCCTCTCTCTATATCTTTTCATTATAGTACTTGCTGGTCTACCTAGAACAATTAGACAACATAAGGAGGTCAAAGGGATACAAATTGGAAAGGAAGAAGTCAAACTATCACTATTTGCAGATGATATGATAGTATACTTAAGTGACTCAAAAAACTCCACCAGAGAACTCCTACAGCTGATAAACAACTTCAGCAAAGTGGATGGTTATAAAATCAACTCAAGCAAATCAGTAGCCTTCCTATACTCAAAGAATAAGCAGTCTGAGAAAGAAATTAGAGAAATGACACCTTTCACAATTGCCATAAACAATATAAAGTATCTTGGTGTGACTCTAAGCAAACAAGTGAAAGATCTATATGACAAGAACTTTAGGTCTCTGAAGAAGGAAATCTAAGAAGACCTCAGAAAATGGAAAAATCTTCCATGCTCATGGATTGGCAGGATTAATATAGTAAAAATGGCCATCTTGCCAAAAGCAATATACAGATTCAATGCAATCCCCATCAAAATCCCAACTCAGTTCTTTATAGAGTTAGAAAGAGCAATTCTCAAATTCATCTGGAATAACAAAAAAACCCAGGATAGCAAAAACTATTTTCCACAGTAAAAGAACTTCTGAGGGAATCAGTATCCCAGACCTCAAGCAGTAGTAGATAGCAATAGTGTTAAAAACTGCATGGTGTTGTTACAGTGACAGGCAGGTGGATCAGTGGAATAGAATTGAAGACCCAGAAATGAACCCACACACCTATGGTCATTTGATCTTTGACAAATAAGCTAAAAACATCCATTGGAAAAAAGATAGCCTTTTCAACAAATGGCGCTGCTTCAACTGGAGGTCAACCTGCAAAAGAATGCAAATTGATCCATTCTTATATCCTTGTACTAAGTTATTGGCCCTATCAATCAAAGTCACTCAGTAGAAATTAAGGAGAAAAATTACCCACTACTAGGCTTTGGGATTCAGTTGATTGTTGCCTTAGTTTGTATTCTGTTATGATAATCTATTCTGGCAAAGACAACTTAAGAGAGAAAGGGTTTTCTTGGTACAAAGTCAAGACTATCCTTTATCATGTCAAGGAAGGGAAAATAGTAGGTCCTTGAGACAACAGCTCACATAGCATTTTGTTGTGTAGAGCAGAGAATACTGAACTATTTCAGGCTGGTACTTGGATGTCTTTCTTCAGTCTTATAGAATCCCTAATGCCCTGGTCAACGAATGGGGCAACCCACCATGGATAAACCTCACTTCACTTAAAAAGCCATGCCAAGCTGATCTAGACAAGTCTCGGTTACTGAGACTCCAAGTGAATCTAGATTGTGTCAAGTTGATTAAAGTATTCATCAGAGTGGTAAAACAACAGTACAATTTCAAAAGTTTCAGTGGAAAGTTAGGAGAAATTCAATGAAAGGTCACTTTCTCTGAGTTTCTTATTTATAAATTGAGCACATTATAACCTAGGCTAAAAACATGTTGTAAGGATTAGAGAGAATCTAACACACTATTAGCAATGTAAATATTTTAACAAATGGTTCTGGTTCCACTGGTGATCAGTATGAAGGTAAATACAAATTGATCCATTCTAATCTTGAACAAAGCTCACGTCCAAATGGATCAAGGACAGCCACAAAACCAGATACACTGAAACTTATACAGAAGAACTTGGGGAAGATCCTTGAACACATGGGCACAGGGCAAAATTTTATGAACAGAATACCAATGGCTTAGGTTCTAAGATCAAGAATCAACATATGGGGCCTCATAAAATTGCAAAGCTTCTGTAAGGCATAGGATATTGTCAGTAGAACAAAATGGGGACCAACAGATTGGGAAAATATATTTCCCAATCCTATATCCAATACAGGGCTAATATCCAATATATACAAAGAACTCAAGAAGTTAGACTCCAGAGAATCAAATATCCCTATTAAAAATGGGATACAGAGCTAAACAAAGAAATGTCAACCGAAGAATATCTAATGGCTGAGAAACATCTAAAGAAATCTTCGATATCCTTAGCTATTAGGAAAATGCAAATCAAAACAACCCTGAAGTTCCACATCACATCAGTCAGAATGGCTAAAATCAAAACCTCCGGTGACACCAGATGCCGACGAGGATGTAGAGAAAGAGGAACTCTCCTCCATTGCTGGTGGAATTGCACTCTGGAAATCAGTTTCGTGATGCCTCAGAAAATTGGACATAACACTACCTGAGGAACCAGCTATACTATTCCTGGGCATATACCCAGAAGATGCTACAACATGTAGTAAGCTCCACTGTGTTCATAGAACCCTTATTTATAATAGCCAGAAGCCAGAAAGAACCAAGATGTCCTTCAACATAGGAATGGATTCAGAAAATGTGGTAAATTTACACAATGGAGTACTATTCAGCTATTAAGAATGATGAATTCATGAAATTCTGAGGCAAATGGATGGAACTAGAAAATATCATCTTTGTGAGGTAACCCAATCACAACAGTACACATATGATATGCACTCACTGATAACTAATACAATTCATATACCACATTAAGCTCAAGAAGAAAGACCAAAGTGTGGGTCCTACTCATCTTCTGAAAAGGGGAACAAAATATACACAGGAGAAAATATATAGATAAAGTGTAGAGCAGAGACTGAAGCAAAGGTCATTCAGAGACTGGCCCACCTGGGATTCATCACATACATAGTTACCAAACCCCAACACTATCATGGATACCAAGAAATGCTTGCTGAAACGAGCCTGATATGGTCGTCTCCTGAGAGGCCCTGTGAGAGCCTGACAAATACAGAGGCAGATGCTCACAGCCAACCAGTGGAAAGAACATGTGGTCCCCAATGAAGGCGTTAGAGAAATAACTGAAGGTGTTTACAACCTCATAAAAAGAACAACAGTCAACCAACTGGACACCCCCCCCCAGAACCTCCAAGGACTAAACCATAAGCCAATGGGTACACATGACTCCAGCTGCATATGTAGCAGAGGAATGAGTTGTCAGGCATCAAGGAAGGAGAGTTCCTAGCTCCTATGAAGGCTTGGTAGATGTCCCAGTGTAGGAGAATCGAGGCCAGGGAGGTGGGGGGCAGTGCAGCAACATCTTCATGGAAGTAGGGGTAGGGATGAAGAGATAGGGGCTATCCAGGTGGAGGGGGGACTGGGAAAGGGGATAACAGTTGAAATGTAAATAAAAATATATCCAATAAAAAATTTAAAAAATAAGAATGTAAGCATTTGCACTTGTTTTCTAGTTACTGAGTTCAATCATGTCTCTATCCATGATTATCAACAACTTCTTATGCTCTGTTTGAGCCTTACATTTCTAGCAGCAGGCTAGCACAGCCAGATGCTAATTAAGTCTGTGAGTCTACACTGGTTACAATGACTTCTTAGTTACTGCTAGTGAACATTTGTTTTGAGATCTTGTCAGTTCAGTTGGATGATGGTCACATGACCAGTGTGTGTGTGTGTGTGTGTGTGTGTGTGTGTGTGTAGGTGTGTGTGTGTGTAACATATCTTCAATGGCAGTGGAACATCCTTTACTTCAACTTGTTACATGTCACTCAGATTCTCAAGTCCACACCTTCCCTGCTTTGCACATATTCAACAGTTTATTGGTGCTGCTTATAGACTGGTAAATTTCTTCAGTCTTTAAGTTCAATGACGAACCAAGTTTATGAATTTATGCATTGTTGCTACGACTACTGAACATAAGTGTAAACAATGAACTTGCTAATTGTTTTCTAGAATTGTGACATATTTTTATGTCTCAGAATACATGGAGAATAGGAAGTCCCATAAAGAGCAATATCATCTTTTCTATTCTAAAGGAAAAAATGCAACAATATAACTTTTGTAGTTACACTTGGATAGAGAGATGTATGATATTTTCCCATTTATTTTGCATAATTCCATGAATTTTATAACAATTTAGTGATTCATTCCTATCCTTTCCCTTATCCCCTCTACTTTTTCCAATTGTTCCCTTCTTCTAAATGTGGTTCCTGTCCTACTTTCATGTATTCTTTCTCTCTGTGCCTTACTGAGTTTAATTAGAGCTACCTGTTCAAGGATTGATTAGTTTATTTTGTTTTAATGTTTGATACTCCAACACTTTCCAATTCTTATCTATCTAAAATGTGATTCTGGTTTGTTATTTTCTAATTTATGGCCCTTTGGCCACTGATATGATATATAATGCAATAGATCTCTACACATCAGTGATGTGGATATGATGTCTCATAATAGAGAATGAAATCTCTGTAGCAAGCATGACAGAAAACATAAGTATGTAATCTATTTTAGTTATCTTATAGACATCATTCATCAACCACTTTCTTGTGGCAGCTTTACTGCCTCTTTAGTCTTTCCTGAAGGTTGTAAGCAGTATGGTGGTAAGATATCTTTAGACAATCCATTTTCATTGTCATCACCATATGGAATTTGTCATCCAAGAGTGGGCTGGAAAGTATGAAAAGGAAAAAATAAATTATTCTTTTTCATTTAATCTGCCAAGATCCTGATAAAATGAGTCTTTTCTACTTTAATTTGCCTGGCTTGTTTTAAACACATGATAAACTTGAATATGTGAAGTTATAGCAAGATAGCTAACTGTATGAGAGAAAGTGTAGCAATAAGATTACTTTCTCCTTCTATTATTATTGGGTTTGCTTGAGCCTGAGATTTATAATAAGCAAGATAGAGGAACAAAAAATATTCTTTGAATTGAACTGCAGTGAGATCTTCAAATTAATTTTTTTGATGTGTGGAAAATGAACCTTTTAAGTGTGTTAGTGTTATATAAATGATTTCCAAAGATGAAAAGGAAAGAAACCTTTTCACCTGCAACCTTATGAATGCTAAATAGTTTAAATGAATGCAAATTATCATTGTTGATATTCAAGAACTATCTATAGAGCATATGCAAATGAAAGAATAGTGATAAAAAAGTACATCATAAAACTATCCTTTGAATGAGTACCTTGTCTTAGTTTATCTTCCTAACCTTACCATTACTATCATGTGAATTAAACAATATTCCATTGTGAGGACGCATGCTGCTATGTACAACATATCAGTAAACTGTTTGTTCTCTTCTAGTTAAATATAAGTAGAAACCCTCCTTCTCCAGTGATGACTACTAAAGATGCATTCAGACATAATGAAATGTCCTTTGGTGGATAAAATAGAGTACATTGCATACAATGGAGTACCATTGTTTTAGGACTTGATGTTTTTCTGAAGCGCTTCCCTATATTTTGTCTAATTCTAAAGTCATATGAATCATTAGAGGAGTTAAATCAGTTACAAATGAAAAATATTAATCATGGGAATAGGAAAGTATTCAAATAACAACTATTTACTAGTATAATTATGGCTGTAACAATTATTTTAAACTTCAAATAATTTTTGATTTTCCTGCTAGATTTTAAATTTTACTGTGTACCAGGATCAACATTATGTATCACAACACCCCAGGACAACTGCAAGAAGTGTATAGTTCCAACGGTCTAGATTAGAGCCCAATGTTGGTTCCCTAGCAAACTAATTGGAGATGCTGCCTTGCTGTCCTAGGGAACATATATAAGAATTGCAAAAGGAGTCAGAAGCATATTTGATTATCACTTGAAAATTGTATAATCCATGTAAAATAACAAAATCTTTTCATGGTTCTAGATGAATTCCAGAATTGCCATATTCTTTTGAGGCTTCTGTTGAAGAGAAAATGATGTTGTGATAAAAGCTGTTGACAATGAGTCCAGAAGACGAAATAGGGAAATCAAATTTCAAATATTCCACTTAAGTAATTCTTTGCTATATTTTTTATAAAAGTGGTCTATATCCTAATATCAGTGAGAAAATTTACAGTACTTAAATTAGGATAAGGAGAAGCAGAGGTAGCTCAGGACCTGATCCCTTACAGCACGCACCCCAGTTGCAGCTTGATCCCCCGAGATATTCAGACACATCCAGCTTCATAGGTGAGATCTTAAACCCCATGCAGACACCCAGTGTACCAGGAGCCCTGAGACCTGGGGAAGCAGATTCCTGCCAAGCTGGATAGCAGGGAATCTTCCTGCTTCCAATTGTGACAGGAGCCGAGCAGAGACGTGATTCCACAGTAGCAGAGACCTGATCCCATAAAGTATACACACCAGTAGCAGCTCCACATCCATCAACTTGACTCCTCATGATCATAGGACAACAGGAAGGACAGACTCCAGTCAGAAACAGGAAAGTCAGATAACACCAGAGATAACCAGATGGCAAGGGGCAAGAGTAAGAACATAAGCAACAGAAACCAATTTAACTTGACAATATCAGAACCCAATTCTACCACCACTGCAAGTCCTGATACACAAATACAACCTTAAAAAAAAGAATCAGATCTAAACTCTCATTTCATGAAGGTGATAGAGGACTTTAAGAAGGACACAAAAAACTCCCTTAAAGAAATGCAGTAGAACACAAGTTCTTAAAGAGGAAACACATAAATCCCTTAAAGAAATACAGGGGAGCACAATCAAACAGGTGAAGAGATTGACCAAAACCATCCAGGATATAAAAATGGAAGTAGAATCATTAAAGAAAACTAAACGGTAGACAGCCCTGGAGATGGAAAATCTAGGAAAGAAATCAGGAGTCACGGATGCAAGTATCACCAGAAGGAAGAGATAGAAGAATCCCAGTGGCAGAAGATACAATACAAGACATAGAGATTGCCGTCAGGGAAAATACAAAAAGCCAAAGGCTCCTATTTCAAACATTTAAGAAATTCAGGACTCTTGGAAAAGACCCAACCTGAGAATAATAGGTAAAGAAGAAGGTAAAGAGTCCCAACTCAAAGGGCCAGTAAACATCTTCCACAAAATTATAGAAGAAAACGTTCTTCTTTTTTTCTTTTTTTAAAATTAGATATTTGCTTTATTTTCATTTCAAATGTTATCCCCTTTCCTCATTTCCCCTTTGAAAACCAAAACCAAACTGTGGATACTTTAGTTCTTCTTAGAAGAGGGATCAAAATACCCATAAGGGGAGATTCAGAGAAGAAAACTTTCTTAACCTAAATAAAGAAATACCCATAAACATACAAGAAGCCTACAGAATACCAAACAGATAGGACCAGAAAAGAAATTCCTCTTATCACATAATAATTTAAACATCAAATGTGCAGAACAAAGAAAGAATACTGCAAGCAGTAAGGGGAAAAAGTCAAACAGCATATAAAGGCAGAACTATCATAATTACAACAGACTTCTTACCAGAGATTATAAAAGTCAGAAGAGCCTGGACAGATGTCACACAAGCGCTAAAAGATCAAAAATGCCAGCCCACGCTATTATACTTCGCAAAACTCGCAATTACCATAGATGGAGAAACCAAAGTTTTCCAAGACAAAACCAAGTTTAAACAATATCTTTCCACCAATCCATCCCTACAAAGGATAATAGAAGGAAAAATCTAACACAAGGAGAAAAACTGCACCCAAGAAAAAGCAAGAAATTAATCTTTTCACAACAAACCCAAAAGAATAGAAACACACAAATGTAATTCCAACTCTAACAACAAAAATAACAGGAAGCAATGAACATTATTGTTCATTGCTAATATCTCTCAATATGAATGGACTCAATTACCAAATAAAAAGACATAGGCTAACAGACTGGATACTTAAACAAGATCCAGTATTTTGCTGCATAAAAGAAACACACCTCAGAGTCATAGGCAAACATTCTGTCTGGGAAAAATTTTTCCGAGAAAATGGTCCCAAGAAACAAGCTGGAGTAGCCAGCATAATATCCAACAAAATAGACTTTAAACCAAAAGTTGTCAAAAAAAGACAGGGAAGGTCATTACATACTTATCAAAGGAAAAATTCACCAGTATGAACTTTCAATTCTGAATATCTGTTCACCAAATGCAAGGGCACCGACATTTGTAAAAGAAACCATACTAAAGTTCACATTGAAATTCACACAATAATAATAGGAGATTTCAAGACCCCACTCTCGCCAATGGATCGATCATGGAAAACAAACAAAACAGAGACACAGTGAGACTAAAATAAGTTTTGAACCAAATGGGTTTAACAGATATCTCCAGAAAATGTCACCTGAAAACAAAAGAATATACCTTCTTCTCAGCACCTCATGGTACATTCTCAAAAATTAACTATATACTCAGATACAAAATAAACCTCAACAGATATAAGATCATTTAATAATCTCATGTATTCTATCGGACAATAAGGGACTAAGGCTCGTCTTGAGTAGCAACAAAAACAACAGACAAATATATGTGGAAGCAGAACAAATATTGTCAGGAAAGAAAAAAGAAGGAAATTAAAGACTTTATGGAATTCAATGAAAATGGAGGCACAACATACCCCAATTTATCGAATACAACAAAAGCAGTTCTATGTGAAAAACCCATAGCTCTGAGTGTCTCCAAAAAGAAACTGGAAAGAGCACACACTAGCAGTTTAATAGCTCATCTGAAAGCTCTAGAACAAAAAGGGCTGAAATCAACCAAGTAGAAATAAAAAGAACTATGAAAAGAGTCAACAAAAGTAGGACTAGTTCTTTGAGAAAATCAACAAGATAGATAAACCCTTAGCCAGTCTAACCTGAGGACACAGAATATCCAAATTAACGAACTCAGGAATGAAAAGGGAGACATGAGAAAAGAAACTGAGAAAATTAAAAGAAAATCACATCCTACTGCAAAAGCCCATAGTCAACCAAATTTAAAAATCTGAATGAAATGGAGAATTTTCTAGACAGATACCAGGTACAAAGTGAAATCTGGATCAGATAAACTATCTGAACAATCCCATATCCCCAAAGAAATAGATGCAGTCACTAAAAGTCTGCCAATCAAAAAGAGCCCAGGTCCAGATGGTTTTAGAGGAGAATAATATCGGACCTTCAAAGAACATGTAATACCAATACTCTTCAAACTATTCCACAAAACAGAAACAGAAGGAACGCTGCCCAATTCTTTCCATGAAACCAGTTACACTGATACCTGAACTACACAAAGATACAACAAAGAAAGAGAACTTCAGACCAATTTCCCTTATGAATATTGATGCAAAAATACTCAACAAAATTCTTGCCAACTAAATCAAAGAAGTCATCAAAATGATCATTCACAATGATAAAATAGACTTCATCCCAGGGATGCAAAGATGGTTCAATATATGGAAATCCATCTACATAAGCAAACTCAAAGAAAAAAACACATGGTCATTTCCTTAGATGCTGAAAAAACATTTGACAAAATTCAGCACACATTCATGGTAAAAGTCCTAAATTGAACAGGAATTCAAGGCCTATACCTAAACATAGAAAAAGAAATATACAGCGAACCAGTAGCCAACATCAAACTAAATGTAGAGAAATTGAAGCAATCACACTAAAATCAGGGAGTAGTAGACAATGCTGCTCTGTCTGTCCATATTGAAGTTCTAGCTAGAGAAATTAGACAAGATAAGGAGGTCAAAGGGATACAAATCAGAAAGGAAGAAGTCAAATTATCACTATTTGCAGATAATGCGATAGTATACTTAAGCAACCCAAAAAATTCCACCAGAGAACCCCTACAGCTGATAAACAACTTCAGCAAAGTGGCAGGATATAATATTAACTCAATCAAATCAGTAGCCTTCTTGTACTCAAATGATAAGCAGGCTGAGAAAGAAATTAGGGAAATGACACCCTTCACAATACTCATAAACATTATAAAATATCTTGGTGTGACTCTACAACCACTCTGGAAAGAAATCTTGTGGTTTCTCAGAAAATTGGACATAGTATCACCCGAGAACCCATCTATACCACTCCTGTGCATATACCCAAAAGATGCTCCAACATATAAAAAGGACACATGTTCCACTATGTTCATAGCAGTTCTATTTATAATAATAGAAGCTGGAAACAATATAGATGTCCCTCAACAGATGAATGAATACAGAAATTGTGGTACATATACAATGACTTTATGAAATTCACAGGCAAATGGATGGAACTTGAAAATATCCTCAGTGAGGTAACACAGATACAAAAGAACACACATGGTATTTACTCACTAATAAGTGGATATGAACCTAAAAGCTCACGACATATTTGATACATCCTACAGACCATGTGGAGCACAGAAGAAAGGAAGGTCAGGGGTGAATGGAACAGGAGATGGTGGGAGATGGAAGTAGGGGGGAAGGGAGTGAGAAAGGGGGAGGATGAAATAATGGTGGCAGTATCAGAATCTAGAATAGATATGAGAGAGGAATAGAGTGTTGGGAAATCAAATAAAAATAGGTAGCAGAGGGGATGAGGAACTGGGGATAGTCAATGGAGGGTCCAAGACACCAGAGAAATCTGAGGCTTCCAGGACCAAATGGGTTTGACTTTAGCCATAATGCACAGAGAAGGGGGAAACCTGTGGAGACTGCATCCAGGAGATAGGCACAGACCTTGTTCAAGGAATGGAGCTATCTACTCATCTCAAAATATTTTTCACCCATAAATGTTCTTGTCCAAAGGAAGAACAAGGACAAAAAATGGAACAGAGACTGAAGGAAGGGCCAGCTGTGGAAGCCCCCCCCCAAAGATAATAATGTCTGCAGACACTGGTGCTTGTGTACAGGAACCAAGAGTGGAAGTTCCTGGGGAGGTCCAGCCAGCAACCGACCAATGCAGAGGCAGATGCTTGGAGCCAGCCATCAGGCTGAACTCAGGAAACCTGCTGGAGAAGCTGGCAGAAGGATTAGAGGAGCAGAGGGAAATTGCAACCCCACTGGAAGAATAACATAGGTTGGTCGAACTACCCACTTGTCCCAGAGACTAGACCACCAACCAAGGAGTATACCTAAAGGGATCTTTGGCTCAAGATACAGTAGCAGAGGATGGCCTTGCCCAACAGCAAGAAGAGGGGAGACACTTGGTCCCATGGAGGTTTGATTCCCCAGAGTAGGGGTATGCTGGAATGGTGGAGTGAGAGAGTGTGGGTGGTTGGGGAAGCACTTTCATATAGGCAAAGGGGAGGGGATAGGGCTGATGTGAGATAGGGTGGTGGTGGAGGGGTAACCAGGAAGTGGGATGTCATGCAATGGGGGGGTAGGTAGAGGGGGTACAGGGAAGTGGGATGTAATTTGAGATGTAAATGAATGGAATGATTAATAAAAATTTAAATAAATAAATAAATAAATAAATAAATAAATAAATAAATAAATAAATAAATAAATAAGAATGAAAATGACACTGATATATTGTGGTTTTCTTCTCAGATTCCTGAGTCCTGTGACTCAATAGAACACAGCCTGTAAGAAAACTTTAGTTTCTTCTTCTGGGATCTCAGCTCTTGGGCTTTTCCCCATTGCCAAGCTGGAATGATTAACTTCTCTTTTGAACTAGTAAGTTCTAATCCCATGATACCTTACTATTTACCAGTAGTAATTGAAATCAGACTGTAGCTTAAAATTTTTGATATATGGATATCAGACCACAGACTACTTCACCTATTTAATTATTGATCAACTAGCTAAAATGTCCAAATGTTTATCATGTAAGCATTTGATAAAGAGTAACAGGCTTCTTCCTTTCTTTGGCTTAAATACAATATTAAGTAGGTAAAGAAAAGAGCTTCATTCCTTTTCTATATAAAAGCATGGTTCTTTCAACCTTTTCCAATGAAGAACATCTTTGTTTTCACATGAATATATCATTAGAAACCATTTTTGTAGTTTTGAAAATCTTCAGCAGTCTTTGTGAGTCACTATCCCATAGCAGTAAGAGATCTAATCATCTAACAAATCAAGAGAATCGCCTGGATTTATGTTTGTCCTGCATTGTGACTCACAATGAGCAATTTTTTTAAAAACAGAAAATACTGTATATGAAGAAGGGTTCTCAGGGCAAGGAGGTGTCAGAAATTGCATGAAGACCACTGCTATAGTTTTATGGAAGATATGTGCAAACTTTTAGCTACTTATGTCAATTGTTCTTTATTTCTCTAGTGTAGACATGTTATGGTTAGCCACAGTGGGTCTCAATTTCAGGAAGACATTATCTAGGAAAATGTCAGATAGCACAAGTAAGAAAACAGAAAATAGTAATATTATTCTCTTGTGTATTATTTATAGTTATCAGGATTATGTTCATTAAAAATATTGCTAAGATAATATTTAGTTATAAATAATATGGGCATTTTGAATATGAGTGTGCTTCACTACTGACTTTAAGATCATATATGACTCAGAAGTGTCCTGGCATTACCACACATAGGTTAATTGATGTACAACAAATATTATTTTTGTTTTCCAATCTTAGACTTCTCATCTATAAACTGTAGAGGAGATGTATTTGCCCTTACCTCTTAGCAAATGTGTTGTTACACATGAGGAGACTGTTCATCAATGTATAAGATATATTCTGTTTCTCAGTAAATACATATTATCTTTGTGCTTGAAGCAATCCATGACTGTTTGTCTTACAATGTTATCCATGTTTAGGGTTTATACATAGAGAATAAATAGTAAATAATATATTAATGGTGTCACACATTTATAACCTTCTAGGTAGGGTTTTTTCTTGCTTAGATAAGAATCATTTCAGTAAGCTTTTCTTCAGTACACTCTATATGCCTACTACATGGCTGCATGTTTTAAATATAAAAGAAAAATGTATATTTTGTTAAAATTCAATAAATAAAGTTATTCAGGTTTAAAGTAATAATCTCATGCTTAAAGTGGTAATTGTGAAATCTATATATTCTACTTTATAATCAGAAGAATTTTTATAATATATGACTTTATTAATTCATTTAAGATAAAATTTTCAGTGTCTATATATTGTGTACAACTGTACTGTATAATTTGAAGTAACAAAACAAAGGTTACATATAAGAAGATATATGATACATAAGAAGAAATATGTGCTTAATTTATATCATAGAAAATAGAACTGAAGATTTCTAGTTCTGTCTCAGACATGTAGCTGTTACTTCAATCATAGTCAATGTTGTCAATGTATTGGCAGCTTTGATTGAGTATTTTCCTAGTTTTCTCATAGCTGATATTACTGATAATAGGGTACTGGTAAGAAATAATTTGGTTTTAAGAATGTTTCATTGGGTGAAAGAGATGGCTCAGTGTTTTAGAGCATGTGCTTCTCTTCCTTTGAACACATATTCTGTTTCCAGGTTCCAAAATTGACTGCTTACAATAATATGTAACTTCAGCTGTAGAAGATACAAGTGAAATCCTCTTCAGGAGTCTGTAGGTACCTGACAAGTAAGTGATGAATATACCTGGAGGAATACTACATACCTAATATTCATGTAAAGAATCCTTTAAAGAAAGAATTCTTTACTGATTCAATAATATAGCTGAGACATAGTCTTTCCTCATTGTGAAAGTGTGGTTGATTTTGTAAATCCTTAGAGTGTTCGTTTGACACTCTTATACAAGAAAAGCATGTGATATAAAGTTGTTTGAGAATAGAACTAAGAGAGGGAGAAAACTGGTTAGGAGTGTTCAGAGTGTAAATTCTTTACAACTATTTTGGGGATGTTACCTAAAATGCATTTAATGGCCAACTAAACCTTGATTTAAAAGTTTATTAATGTCTTGATTAAAATTCCTAATATGTACCTAGAATATAAAAGAATATATGGGGGCCTGGAGAGATGGCTCAGCAGTTAAGGGCACTGACTATTCTTCCCAAGGTCCTGAGTTCAAATCCCAGCAACCACATGGTGGCTCATAACCGTCTGTAATGAGATCTGCCGTCATCTTCTGGTGTGTCTGAAGACAGCCACAGTGTATTTAAATATAATAAATAATCTTAAAAAAGAAAAGACTATATGATGATATAGACCTATAGCACACACAAGATCCTATTAGATTTCATGCAGTTTTCATTACTAAGTGTTCAAAATTAAATCTGAACAACATAAATATGCATTACTATGGAAGTGGAATATGCAATTTTACAAGTTCTAAGCTAGAGCTAATTAAGGATTAAGGAGAACCGTACTTGAGCAATCAAGGGATGCACTTTAAAGAGCTGAGGAGTAGTCAGTAAGTATGAAGATTTGCCTTTTACCGAAGTTATAAATTAAAAAGTACGAAGGATAAAATGACCCATATAGTCAACTTTTAAACTATTGAACTTTGTTCTAACAGGCTTGGTCTTTAAGTTCTCAGTCACATTGTTAAAAATCATTAAAATGTGTCAAGTGACAACTATATAATCATAATTAATAATATAACCATCACTTATTTTCAATTTGAATGCACTAGTTCAGATGAAAATGAATTTAATTTAGCATTTTTATATGTTTCTCATTACAGAGGGTTGTGAGCCACCATGTGTTTGCTGGGATTGGAACTCAGGACCTCCGGAAGAGCAGTCAGTACTCTTAACCACTGAGCCATCTTTCCAGACCAGCATTTTCTTTCTTTTTTTTTTTTTACCTTTTTTAAAAATTTTATTCGATATATTATTTATTTACATTTCAAATAATTTTCCCTTTTCTTGTCCCCCACTTCCTGAAAGTCCCATAAGCCCCCTTCCCTTCCCCTGTTCTCCCACCCACCCCTTCCCACTTCCCTGTTCTGGTTTTGCCTTATACTGCTACACTGAGTCTTTCCAGAACCAGGGGCCACTCCTCCGTTCTTCTTGTACCTCATTTGATGTGTGGATTATGTTTTGGGTATTCCAGTTTTCCAGTCTAATATCCACTTATTAGTGAGTGCATACCATGGTTGATCTTTTGAGACTGGGTTACCTCACTTAGTATGATGTTCTCCAGCTCCATCCATTTGCCTAAGAATTTCATGAATTCATTGTTTCTAATGGCTGAATAGTACTCCATTGTGTAGATATACCACATTTTTTGCATCCATTATTCTGTTGAGGGATACCTGGGTTCTTTCCAGCTTCTGGCTATTATAAATAGGCCTGCTATGAACATAGTGGAGCATATATCCTTATTATATGGTGGGGAATCCTCTGGGTATATGCCCAGGAGTGGTATAGCAGGATCTTTCGGAAGTGACATGCCCAGTTTTCTGAGGAACCACGAGACTGATTTCCAGAATGGTTGTACTGATTTGCAACCCCACCAGCAGTGGAGGAGTGTTCCTCTTTCTCCACACCCTCTCCAACACCTGCTGTCTCCTGAGCTTTTAATCTTAGCCATTCTGACTGGTGGAAGGTGAAATCTCAGGGTTGTTTTGATTTGCATTTCCCTGATGACTAATGAAGTTGAGCATTTTTAAAGATGTTTCTCTGCCATCTGACATTCTTCAGGTGAGAATTCTTTGTTTAACTCTGTACCCCATTTTTTAATAGGGTTATTTGGTTTTCTGGGGTCTAACTTCTTGAGTTCTTTGTATATATAGGATATTAGCCCTCTATCTGATATCGGGTTGGTGAAGATCTTTTCCCAATTTATTGGTTGCCGATTTGTCCTTTTGATGGTGTCCTTTGCTTTACAGAAACTTTGTAATTTTATGAGGTCCCGTTTGTCAATTCTTGATCTTAGAGCATACGCTAGTCTACCTAAGTGACCCAAAAAACTCCACTAGAGAACTCCTACAGCCGATAAACAACTTTAGCAAAGTGGCTGGCTATAAAATCAACTCAAGCAAATCAATAGCCTTCCTATACTCAAAGGATAAGCAGGTTGAGAAAGAAATTAGGGAACTGACACCTTTCACAACAGCCACAAACAGTATAAAGTACCTTGGGGTGACTCTTACCATACATGTGAAAGATCTGTATGACAAGATCTTCACGACTCTGACAAAAAAAATGGAAGAAGACCTCAAAAAATGGAAAAACCTCCCATGCTCATTGATCGAAAAGATTAAACAGTTAAAATTGCCATTTTACCAAAAGCAATATACAAATCCAATGCAATACCCATCAAAATCCCAACTCAATTCTTCATAGAGTTTGAAAGAGCAATTCTCAAATTCATCTGGAATAACAAAAAACCCAGGATAGCTAAAATTATTCTCAACAACAAAAGAAATTCTGGGGGAATCAGTATCCCTGACCTCAAGCAATACTACTGAGCAATAGTGTTAAAAACTGCATGGTATTGACAGGCAGGTGGATCAATGGAACAGGATTGAACAGGATTTAGACTCCAGAAAGACAAATAACCCTATTAAAAATGGGGTACAGAGCTAAACAAAGCATTTTCACCTGAAGAATTTTGAATGACTGTGAAGCATGTTAAGAAATGTTTAACATTATTAGTCATTAGGGAAATGCAAATCAAACAATCCTGAGATTTCATCTCACACCAGTCAGAATGGCTAAGATTAAAAGTTCAGGACACAGCAGGTGTTGGCAAGGATGTGGAGAAAGAGGAATACTCCTCCACTGCTGGTGGGAATGCAAGTTGATACAACCACTCTGGAAATCAGTCTGGTGGTTCCTCAGAAAGCTGGGCATGATACTTCTGGAGGACCCTGCTATACCACTCCTGGGCATATAACCAGAGGATTCCCTGGCATGCAATAAGGACACATGCTCCATTATGTCCATATCAGCCTTATTTATAATATCCAGAAGCTGGAAAGAACTCGGATATCCCTCAATAGAGTAATGGATACAGAAAATGTGCTGTATTTACACAATGGCATACTACTCAGCAATTAAGAACAATGAATTCATGAAATTCTTAGGCAAATGGTTGGAATTAGAAAATATCATCCTAAGTGAGGCAACTCATTCACAAAAGAACACACATATAACATTGTATGTATAACATATTCCATACAATTTTAGGGACACATGATGTTTCTTCATACTTATCACATTTCTAAAAGATAAAGCATTTTATTATGAAAGTGATTAGAAGTTTTGAAATACTTAAAAATGACTCTAAAACATAACTTTTGAAATTACACCCTTGTATCATATAGTCCAATTGAACTTAGGAGATGTCCTCTGATGGTGACCTAGCTAGAAGCCTGGAGTACTCTGAAATGAGGGAGAAAATTTCCCATCCAAGGCAATTTTGAGGTTGGCTTTCAAGATTAGCAACTGACTCTATTAAGAAAATAAGAGAGAAATGTGAATTAGTTAAAGATTAAAAGAAAGATTGATGACAGTTATTTGTGTATTGAACCTTCTTTGCTTTTTTTTAAAAAAAAAGTGTTTTAAAACATATTCTATCAGTCTAATGCTATCTTTGCATAATGTCCACATCCAGTACTTATTTTGAAAATTTATTTATTTCCTTACTAATTTTATATACCATAACTAGTCTCACTTCTCCTACCCATAAACCTTCACAAAGATCCTACCCCCTTCCACATCCAGTACATAAAAGAGCAGAGAATGGACTGGTTTGCGTGGCAACTAAAACAGGAAGCTATGCCTATTGGATTCTGCTTCTATGTTCTTCCAAGCATTGGGTCTTATAAATGTTAGACAAGTGCATTATAGCACTGAAGGTCACTGACTGTCTTTGAAATTTGTCCTTGAAATGTTATTAGTGTCCCACTTAAGCAGGTGGTATTTGGAGACACAAAGTGAAGAGAAACCCCTCCTGTTACTTTGTAGCTGATAAAGAGAATTTATATTACTATGTCTTCTACTTTTTATCGCTTGACATTTTATCCTAATCAGCTCCTTTAAGCACAAGGTATATCAAAGTTGCAAACTTACCAGAATAAATAACCCACCATTTTGACATATTTAAATCTTCCTTATAGTTTGACCTTGTATTATTTCTTGCGCCTTCAACTGTCAAGACTTCCAAAATGGAAATATTTATGGAATAATTTAAGAAGAAATTGCATAACTAAGGATGAATAATAGGATGACTAGTATTGGGATGTAAAATTAGTAAGCAAATAAATAAAGGAAGTTAAATTTGTTTCTGATTACAAGCAAATAATAGTAATGCCTTTGCTATATGCAAGCTGTGTGTGTGCATGTGTATTTGTATATTTGCATACCTGTACTTGACATTTTAATAATGTCTTCTATTTAGTTCATGCAAACAATGTTATTTGTCTATTCTTATAATCTTTGTATGTCAGAACATGATAAATTACGAAAACTTCTGAATTAAATGATTAACCAATTTGTATTAAATTCATTGTTTTCCTTTTAACATAGACAATTCTGGAAGAGACTAAATACATTTTTTCTGTCTTTGTCTTATTAAGGTAATAATTATTTTGCACTATATTATTGAATTAAAGTGTTCACTGCCTTTGTGTACATATTTGTAAGTTAGGATGAGTTAACTTCACTGTCGAGACAAAGGCGTGCACTTAAATTTTGGAATTCACCAAGAATTTTTATGAAGATAGCAGTACTTTACATGAGTTTTATGCAAATTTAGTGCATTCTTTTTTTGGTAGTACTTAATGTGTAAGTTATAAAAGATGCTGAACTTATAGAGCCATCATTCTCTGGAGATGGGAAAAGTGAATCAACAAATAAACATTCAGTGGTCTATTTTATTACAAGTTTAGGAGAATGACAACTATTTATAATATTTCAGCACAGATATTTATGGAAAGGCATGAATACCTGAGCAGATGCCTTTGTGGAGGTGATGAACTATTGGTGATATATTCAATATATTTTTATTTGGAAATAAAATAATTATTATATACTATCTGAGAAGTCAAATTTCTTTCATCCTAATTTCAAAATATAGAGATTTAGAATTACAATATGTACTTTGATAGACTGAGGGGTGCAATGCATTTTAAGGACTTTAATTGATAACATTTATAATCACAAATTATTCAATTCTAAAATGAAATAAAGAAAATGTTATTAGTGTCCCACTTAACCAGGTGATCTAATATTTTTGATGTATTGCTAAAGCACCATCAACATAATACTTAAGGGTCATGATAATTTAGAATCAAGTTGAATGACTTAATTTGATAAGCAATGTAAGTCAGACTTACTCAATTTTGTGAAATGCTACTTTTACCTAGTATTTTTATGAAGACCCCCATTAAAAATAATAATAAAAAACATTATGGTATAAGATCACCACACAAATTTCCAAATATTCATTTACCTATCAACATAGCTAAGAAAAACATAAAAGCCTATAGATACTATGTTATAACAATATAATATGAAGGGATTTTATTGACACAGTGAGGATTGGCTTGGTTAATTCACCTGGAAATTTCTTAGGACTCTAAGATTCATATTTCTTATGAAACACAGTAAACTAGTCTTTCCATAACCATGTACCTTATGTAACATTTTAAAGTCAGAAACTTTTATAAAGTTTTTCTTTTAAATGAATAATACTTTATGTAGGATGGAACAATCAAGCACAATATGACAGTTTCACATCTGTATGACCAAATTGTATAATCCAGGTTGGACAGCTGACTTGCTCCTTCATGTGTCACAAGGTCATCAGTTTTTTTGTTTTTGTTTTTGGTTTTGGTTTTTGAATTTTGCTGTTTTGCTTGTTTTGTTTTGTTTTTGGATTTTATTTTTTCATTTTGTGGCAACTTCAACTTACAACTTGCAGAGTTACTCTGATCCTGTCTCTTTCCTTAGGGAAAGGGGAAAGCTTCAAAATTTTCACCATAAAGATTTTTTAAAATTGGGCTTATGGTGAATAGTTTGTTTGGATTCTCTCTACAACACAATGTCAGGAAGGCAGGCAGTTTGGTACACTGAATTGTGCCCTGGTATCTCTATTCCAAATGGTTGTGAAGGTCTTAACTTCCTTATCTTATGATGTAAATTTTATACATGGAAACTTTACAGTGATCTCATTAGTGTGCTATCCATACAGTAGAGAAAGTATAAAACAAAACGTGTAAAAAAATTGGCTATCCGTTAGATCTCTACAGAAACATAATACTTAACCTTCAACCAAAATCTCTCAGTTTTCTGAATCTGTATTTGTAATCTAAAGAAATAACTGCTATTAAATCATCCTCTACATGATACTTCATTTTGGCTATCTTTGCATCTGAAGTTATATATTTCATTCATTGCTGAATGAAACATAAAGTTACATGTTTGCTTCATTTGGCAAACATTTGGTATATTTCTAGGATGTTCTGTTTTATAGCTATTTCAAGTACATACATACACATACACTCTCTCTATCTCTCTCTCTCTCTCTCTCTCTCTCTCACACATACACACACACACACACAGAGAGAAAGAGAGATAGAGAGAGAAAGAGAGAGAGAGACAGACAGACAGAACTAAATTCCCTCATTATAAAATTTTCATTTGGACAGACTTTCAATTATCTTGTATCTAACCAAAATGTCATTTTTATTGATTACTTACATTGTCATTGAATAAGTCACTGTTTCCAGGTAGCAGAAAATGTATTAGAGATAGAACATAGTACAAGCTGTATTGATTCTTGGTCTTTGAATAAATGACTGTATGAAGGTAATAGAAAATGCATTTATTACACAGTGAAAAATATCACAGGTCAAATATTACTAGCTTGGACTTTACTATGTTCTTAGATAAATTGTATATCTTTCTTGTTTCAGTGATTTTATCTGAACCAAAACAATATAGCAAAAACAAAAATCCTTTCAATAATTCCAATAATATTATTGCTAAATTATGTAATTTTCATGTATCTGATGAAGTATCTACCTGCCTTTCCACATATGGACATACTCCACTTCTTGCTTTATGCACATTTGATTTAGCATGTCCTATATGCTCATATATTACCTTCATGACCTCATAAAACCTGCATAGGCTGTCCTTTCTTTCTCGTTTTATTTTGGCTAATATTTTCCCAAGGCTAGAAACTTAACACTCCTTGCTGAATAATTCTTTGTTGTTTATTATCATTGTTAAATTTTATGACATTTCTCAATATCACTGAAATCTATTAACAAGTCTTGTGTTTACTATCATTAGAGGTAACCATTAGGCCATAATCACATTCTATTCATATTTATTATTCCTAGTTTTTCTTATATGACTGGGAGCAGAGATGAGTCTGTGTGCTCATTTATTGTCCCCTCTTGTGTGGATAGAAACAGAAGAAACATTTCTGGCCTCCAAATGGGCAGAGAAACATAAGTCAAGGTGTGTTTAACACATAGTTGACTGTGAATTCGTGTATCCTCTTGGCCTCATTTGGGAAAATTTCTGAAGGCAGGAACAATGGTGGACAGAATCCATACCACAATAGCCAGCCTTACATAGCTTAATCTGATTTCCACTATGGGAACATGCACATGCTTGTTAGCTATCATTTCCCATTAAGATAAAAATCAAAATTCCTTGTTTTAAAATTTGACCTGCTTTTAAATATTGGCTCCAATTTACATTTACTTTTTCTCCCCTACTTTTAAATGCCATGATCCACAAAATTCTGTTATTTATTCATAATATATATTTTTCTCTAATATATGTATGTTTTTTTCTCATCAAGAGAATACTTTATTCTTCCCACCAAAAAACTCTTGTCTTTTTAAATTTTATCACTAATGAATGAAAATTAAGCTATATATATTTAGGAGCAATTATGTGCTCTGTTATTTTGATTCCATGTTATCTACTTTTACTTCTTTTCAGAACTGGACACATCACGTATGTGAAATCAGGAACTGGGTTCTTTGACCTCTAATTCCTAGTTACACAGTTCACTGGCTGAGGGATAGTTGACCTCTAATAAATATTTGCTAAAATAATGTTGAATGAGTAAGAGGTTATACCAACACAAACAACTCTGGAGAGGATATGTGGAGAAATAAATTTCTGATGCATATTTTCTGGGGTTATTCAACATTTATTCTTGCCAAAGTAACCCACCAGTTTGTTTATCTTAATTGACTGTTAGCTCCTCTGTCCTTTTGGGAAGTGTGCAATTACTTTGGTAAATAACTTCTTATAGATCACCCAGGTCTTTTTGGCTTAACTCCCTAGTTAAATCACTTAGTCAAACACAAGGAGACATTCATCCTTTGGCAATCACAGACACTGTATGTGATCTAAGGGTACTTGCTGATACTTTGCACTTTCATGCTCATTCAGACAAGGACTTCTGTTTAAACTTTCAACCGCACTTGTCAAATCCAAGCAAAGGGTCACCTGATACACTTTTATCACCTGCTTGGTTTTTCAATTGTTTCATTGGAACTCTTGTATTCCTGCAGACAGAGAAACTGTTCATCAAAAGGAACAAGAGCATGGAGACTTGAATGCCATGCACATGTATTTACTGTCCAGGAAAGTCCCAAAGTCATCAAAGGTTAAAACCAAAGTTGACAACTGTAAAAGATTATCCTGCCTGGAGAGGAAAAGGCACTGAGGTCATAAAGAAAATGAGCATGGAAAATATTTTTATTTGACATGAAATAATAGAGCAGCCAATGTGGTAGAGAGAAAGGAAAGACTTTTATTTGTATCTTTCAATACTGCAGCAGGCTTGTATGAGATATTAACATCCCTCAACTGTAAAAGTTACTTGAGTAGCTGTGGGAATTGGGAAGTTTGCAATTTACAACTTCTTTCCACTGTTCTTATAAGCAATTTAGCTGAGCTTGAGATAGCAAGAGACACTTATGCAACAGAAATCCTGAAGGAGATTTTTAAGCCCATAGTAAAGACAATACAATCCTCATGAATAAAAACAAAGTATTATTAATGCTGTGTTGCTGGTGGAGTCTCATTTCACAACTGATGTTACTTTCTGTATTAAATCAGCCCCACTAGCACTGGGAAGATCCAGGCTTGAGCATCATTTATCACTAGCCACTTTTGTCTTACCAACCATAGAGCCAGCCCTCAATTTGACCCTTCAAAGGGCTTGCCCCCTGTGTGTATGTGTGCAGTTTTTATCTATAGGAAGGCTGATATTTTTCAGGATTCAAATTTATTTTCTTGACATGGTTCATGGCTCCTGTCTCTAGGTGCTTGTCCTTTAAAGTGAGGGCATGCCACTGCAAGGTACCTCCCACAGCTGACCGCATCTCTCTGGCAATTTGTAGCACTGGTCCCTCTTCAACTCTTAAATCTTATTTAATAACCAATTTGTCTGAATACTTAATAGTCAACTGAATTGCTGATTTCTCCTGCTAGATCACTGAGGGATCCGTGTCATGAAAAGATGATTGTGAAATGGATTGTGATTCACTGGTTGATAGACATGGGTTTGGATTTTATCGGGTGTTCATAGTTGTTTTTAGAAATCAGGGGACAACATGAGTCCTTTATTTCTGAGATGAATGCCTAAACTTAAACAGACAACATTAAAGTTTTTTCTTCTCTTTTCTTTTGTTTCTGTTATATATACTCCTTGATTTTGCTTTTCTTTCTTTTTTATGTATTTTTATTTTCTATATTCTTTTTTTACATTTCAAATAATTTTCCCTTTCCTGCTTCCCCTCTCTCCATAACTCCCATAAGCCCTCTTCCCCAATCAACCCCCTCCCACTACCCACTCCTGGTAATGCTCTACAATGTTGCATCAAGCCTTTCCAGGACTAGGGCCCACTCCTTCCATCTTGTTCGGAATTATTTGATATATGAGTTGTGTCTTGGGTATTCAGAGTTTCTGGGCTAATATCCACTTATCAGTGACTGCATTTCATGTGTGTTCTTTTGTGAATGAGCTACCTCATTTAGTATGATATTTTCCAATTCCAACCATTTGCCTAAGAATTTCATGAATTCATTGTTTTTAATTGCTGGGTAGTATGCCATTGTGTAAATATACCACATTTTCTGTATCTATTTCTCCACTGAGGGACATCTGGGTTCTTTCCAGCTTCTGGCTATTATAAATAAGTCTGCTATGAACATGCCAGGGAATCCTCTGGGTATATGCCCAGGAGTGGTATAGCATGGTCATCCGGAAGTGTCATGCCGAGTTTTCTGAGGAACCACCAGATTGATTTCCAGAGTGGTTGTAACAACTTGAAATCCCACCATCATTGGAGGAGTGTTCCTCTTTCTCCACATGCTTGCAAACACCTGCTGTCTCCTGAGGTTTTAATCTTAGCCATTCTGACTGGTGTGAGTGGAGGTCTCAGGGTTGTTTTGATCTGCATTTCCCTAATGACTAATGATATTAAACTTTTCTTAAGGTGCTTCTCAGCCATCCGAATTTCTTCAGGTGAAAATTCTTTGTTTAGTTCTGTACCCCATTTTTAATAGGGTTATTTGGCTCCCTGGAGTCAAACTTCTTGAGTTCTTTGTATATATTGGATATTAGCCCTCTGTCAGATGTAGGGTTGGTGAAGATCTTTTCCCAATTTGTAGGTTGCCTTTTTGTCCTTTTGACAGTGTCCTTTGCCTTACAGAAACTTTGTAATTTTATGAGGTCCCATTTGTCAATCCTTGATCTTAGAGCATAAGCTATTGGTGTTGTGCTCAGGAACTTTTCTCCTGTGCCCATGTGCTCAATGTTCTTTCCCAGTTTCTTTTCTTTTGGTTTCAGTGCATCTGGTGTGATGTGGAAGTTCTTAATCCATTTGGAGTTGAGCTTAGTACAAGCAGATAAGAATGGACCAATTTGCATTCTTCTGCATGCTGACCTCTTGTTGAAACAGCATCATTTATTGAAAAAGCTATCTTTTTTCCACTGGATGGTTTTAACTCCTCTGTCGAAGATCAAGTGTCCATAGGTGTGTGGGTTCATTTCTGGGTCTTCAATTCTATTCCACTGATCTACCTGCCTGTCACTGTATCAATACCATGCAGTTTTAACACTATTGTTCTGTAGTACTGCTTGAGGTCTGGGATACTGATTCCCCTAGAAGTCCTTTTACTGTTGAGAATAGTTTTAGTTACCCTGGGTTTTTGGTTATTCCACATGAATTTGAGAATTGATCTTTCTCACTCTATGAAGAACTGATTTGGGATTTTGATGGGCATTGCATTGAATCTGTATATTGCTTTGACACAATGGCCATTTTTACTGTATCAATCTTACCAATCCAAGAGCATGCAAGATTTTTTTCATCTTCTGAGATCTTCCTGGATTTATTTCTTCAGAGACTTGAAGTTTCTATAATACATTCTTACAGATCTTTCACTTGTTTGGTTAGAGTCACAACAAGATACTTTATATTGTTTGTGGCTATTGTGAAGTATGTGATTTCCTTAATTTCTTTTTCAGCCTGCTTATCCTTTGAGTAGAGGAAGGCTACTGATTTGCTTGAGTTGATTTTTTTAGCCAGCCACTTTGCTGATGTTGTTTATCACCTGTAGGAGTTATCTGGTGGAGTTTTTAGGTGATTTAAGTATACTATCATATCATCTGCAAATAGTGATTGTTTGACTTCTTTCTTTCTGATTTGTATCCCTTTTACCTCCTTATGTTGTCTTATTGCTCTAGCTGGAACTTCAAATACTAAATTGAAAAGATATGGAGAGAGGGGGCAACCTTGTCTAGGCCCTGATTTTAGTGAGATTGCTTCAATTTTCTCTTTATATAGTTTGGTGTTGGCTACCAGCTTGCTGTATATTGCGTTTACTATGTTTAGGTATGTGCCTTGAATTCCTTTTCTCTTCAAGCCTTTTAGCATGAAAGGATGCTGAATTTTTCAAATGCTTTTTAAGCATCTAATGAAATGACCATGTTGTTTTTTCTTTGAATTTGTTTATGTAGTGGATTTCATTCATGGATTTCCTTATATTGAAACATCTCTGCATCCCTGGGATGAAGCCTACTTGATCATGGTGAATCATGTTTGATGTGTTCTGGGATATATAGTGTTAGTTTAGTATAGTCTGGAAACTGCATTTTTTCTTCCTTTTGTTAATTTACTTGCTACAAGACCACTCACATATAATCTTCTGGAAAACTTTAGAACTCTACTGTCATTTATATGAACTCTACTGTCATTTCCATAAACAAAGCTGTATTAGGAAGAGATTCTTCATCATTGGGTGAAGGATAATAACAGTTTTATCTACCAATATCTAACATCTCACTGCCACACATCTTAAAAGATATTTTGGTTTCTAAGGAAAAAAAAGAATGTTAAAACTTATTTACATATTACACTGTATACAAATATTAATACACAATCTCAGCCTCTCCTTAATGTGTTGGATATTTATGTTATTTATGTATAAATGAAAAAGTAGATGCCTGTTTCATAGTGAGTGCTAACACTAATGGAACCAATAGACTTAAACTCAACGATCTCTTCCTTCAGCTCTAACCTGGCTGACATATAAATATAAATGAAACCAATTTCTACATTTGTTATTGTATCTTGTGGCTAGAGACGGATAGTTTTTCTCTGACAACTGGAGGAAGACATCACTGTGTTTTCATCAAATGCCAAACTCCATGAAATTTCTCATCTTTTGATTTTGATTTCATGCCTTCACAGAGGTGCACTCCCAGGAAAGCTAGTTTATTCCACTTATCAAAGTGAGATGAATGAAAAAGTGGGAATTAACAGGAGCTTGATGAATGAACAGATCTGTCCTTAAAACTCAGACATTTTCTTCATGATCTACCACATCTTCAGGTGATTTTTGATTTATTATAAGCCATAATTTAAACCTTAGGGTGGTTACAGTGTGGTAATAAAGTGTACATATAGGGTATACTGTTTAGTGTTCAACAAGCATACACAAAAACAGGGCAGTACTAATTGCTAGAGATGAGGAGGATGAAACAAAAATTTCATATGATATTTGAATGTAGAAGAAGGTAGGCAAAGTGGCTTCACACTTTCGTATAGTTTAAGGAAGTAAATTTAGTAGATGTCCTGTTAATTCATGTCCTAATACTCCATCCAATAGAAATTAATCCAGAAAACCAATTGTATTTGAAACATTGTGATGATTTTCATGATAGCCCTAATTTGAAAATAACCCAAATATCTATTAACTGCTGCATAGGACAGCAAGTATGGGTTGAACCTTACAATTTAATGAATAGCAATTCAAAATGTTGACACCAAGATGAATGGCTGTCTAGCATGTGACAAATGGGAGAAGTCGGCCATAAGCCACTCTAGTCCTTAGATCCCCAATGTTATAAAGTGCTCAGAAAGAAATACCATATAAAGACAGGGATCCAAGGAACTTTCTACAACAAGAAAACTATTATATATTTTGTTTTCAGGGATGATGGATAATGAAAAGTTCAAATTATTTAAATAAATAGCCCACCCTTATGTCTAAAACATTTGTTAGATTGAGGTAGAATACTCACTTATATTGAATCTTCCATATGACAACATGACTTTGTGATAAAAATTTGTATAATCTTTAATTACTCATCTCTATTGGATTAGATGTTTAGCATTTACATTTTCAAGGTGATGTATCACAGCAGATATCACTTGCTTATCTTGACAAATTTACATGAATCTGGATTTCTGTTGCAAGGGATAAAAAAAGAAAAAATCATAAGCTTTCTAGAAGTATATGAAAATAGATGAATACCATACCCAAATTTATAGGACATAACAAAAACATGCTAAGAGGAAATGTCATACCACTATATGTTTTGATAAAGAAATTGATGATACCTCATACTAGTGACTCAACAGCATATTTCAAAGCTCTAGAACAAAATAAAGCAAACATAACCAACAGCAATAGACTAAAGAAAATAATAAAACTCAGGGCTAAAAATCAATAAAATAGAAACAAAAAAAATTAAAAAATGAAACAATAAAACAAAGAGTTGCATCTTTAGAGAATTAACAACTTAGAAAAACCATGATTAAATTAACTAGAAATGATGGAGACTATTCAAATTAAGAAAATGAAAAATGAAACAGGGGACCTAACAATAGACACCATGGTAATCCAAAGAATCATTAAGTCTTACTGAAAAGTCAGTACTGAAAGAAATAATTTTTTTTTGATTGATGTCACTTACCAAACTTAAAACAAGATATATAAAAAGTCTAAATAGACCTGTAACCCTTAAGGAAATAGAAGCAGTCATTAAAAGTACTCCCTCGCCCCCAAAAAAGTCTAGGAAAAAGGGTATTAGCCCAGATTTCTACCACACTTTTAAAGAAAGAGAAATCTGAAATATATGGAAAGTAAATATAAAATGATAGCCATGACAAAGATAAGGGATTTTTTTCTGAAAATTAATAAGATTTTAAAAAATTGTAGTAATTACTACAATCATAATGTCAATGTACTATAAATGTACTATGGGAAAATATAGGCAATCTTGGAAGGAAGATATATTTGCCATAAATTTCGGACAGCATGATCTTTTTGTAGAAACAAAAATGAAACAATGCAGTCATAACATGGATACAAATGTGTATTCATTGCAAACACAATAGATGAATTAGTTTAACAGTCTCCTATAGGGCTACACAATCAGGATATATATCCAAGCTGAAAGTGAGAAAATCATTCCATCTTGCAATAACAGGAATGTAAAGTGCTTCAAAATATATTGAATGGAGTCTAAAATAGTCACTAGTGTTTAAAATGTCTTCCAAGTAAACTTTTGGGTATCTCTGCAAGGGCTGGCATTATATGTATGATGGCCTCCAGGATGTGTTGGGGGATGGGTCCACCCACTCATCTCCAAATTCTTAACCCAGAGGGGCTCCTGTATAAAGGAAATACAAAGAGTGGGACAAAGAGTGGAGCAGAGACCGAAGGAAATGCCATCCAGAGACTACCCCACCTGGGGATCCATCCATATACAGACACAAAACCTAGACACTAATGCTGATGCCAAGAAGTGCTTACTGACTGGAGCCTGTTATAGCTGTTACCTGAGAGGTCCTGCCAGAGACTGACAAATACAAAGGACATTCTTTAGATAAGCACCTGTGTTTAGGGACACTCTCCAGTCAGGTAGAGAAAGGGAAGTTCTGTTGAGAAAGGGAAGGTTCCCTTTTTGGCTGAGTTCAGAAAACCATCTAGTCATGGGGACTGTGACCTTAATAGTAGGGTTCTCCTCCTATTTTGCTTCAGTGAACACATGCTCATACCATTACATGCTGAAAGGAACCTTTGAAAAAAATTCCAATACTTCCTTAAAATAAAATTCTTAGAGATATCAATACATGCCTAAGCATAATAAAGGCAATATATTTCAAGCCAATAGCCAATGTCAATAAAAATTTAATATTATTCCACTAAATTCATAGAAAAGACAAGGATGTCCACTCCCTCTTATCTATCCTATACAGCACTTATTTTAGCTAGAGCAAAAAGACAACTGAAGGATATTAACAGCATAACAAATAAGAAAGGAATAAGTCAAAGGATCACTGTTTGCAGATGTTATGATTAACGTAAACAACTCCTAAAATTTGATCAGGGGATTCCTGCAGCTAATAAACACTTTCAGCAAAGTGGCAATATACAAAATAACCTCAAAAATATCTGTAGCTTTTATACATACAAATGGTAAAGGGGTAGAGAAATAAATTAGGAAAACAACACCCTTAACAATAGTCACAAATATTATTAAGTATTTTGGTATCTGAAGATAGAAACCTAGGATAAGAAAGCAGGAGTCATAGATCGTAGCATTAACAACAGAGTACAAGAGATAAAAGAAAGAATCTCAGGTGCAGAAGATACTATAGAAAACATTGATACCACAGTCAGAGAAAATGGAAAATACAAAAACCTCATAACCCAAAGCATCCAGGAAATTTCGTACAAAATGAGAAGACCGAACCTAAGGATTATAGATATAGAAGATAACAAAGATTTCCAGCTTAAAGGGCCAGCAAATGTCTTCAACAAAATTATAGAAAAATATTTCCCTAAAATAAAGAGATGCACATGGACATTCAACAAGCCAACAGGACTCCAAATAGATTGGGCCAGAATTGAAATTCCTCCAATCACATAATAATCAAAACACAAAATGCACTAAACAAAGATAGAATACTAAAAGTAGTAATGGAAATTGGTCAAGTAACATAAAGGCAGACTGATCAGAATTACACTAGACTTTTTTGTCTCTCTCTCTATTTTTAATTTTATTAGATATTTGCTTTATTTACATTTCAAATGGTCTCTGCTTTCCTTGATACCCCTCTGAAAACACCCATGCCACCCCCTTCCCCTGCTTATCAACCACTCCCCCACTTTCCTGATCTGATATTTCCTTACAATGTAGCATTGAGCATTCACTGTACTGGCTAGTTTTGTGTGTCAACTTGACACAGGCTGGAGTTCTCACAAAGAAAGAACCTTCAGTTGTGGAAGTGCCTCCACGAGATCCAGCTGTGGGGCATTTTCTCAATTAGTGATCAAGTGGGGAGGGCCCCTTGTGGGTGATACCACCAGTGGGCTGGTGCTCTTGGGTTCTATAAGAGAGCAGGCTGAGCAAGTCAGGGGAAGCAAGCCACTAAGAAACATCCCTCCATGGCCTCTGCATCAGCTCCTGCTTCGTGACCTGCTTGAGTTCCAGTCCTGACTTCCTTTAGTGATGAACTACAACGTGGAACTGTAAGCTCAATAAACCCTTTCCTCCCCAACTTTCTTCTTGGTCATGATGTTTGTGCAGAAATAGAAACCCTGACTAAGACACAGGACCAATGGCCTTTCTTCTCATTGATGTCTGAAAAGGCTATGCTCAGCTACATATGAAGCTGGAGCCATGAGTCCCTCAATGTGTACTCTTTGAGTTGGTGGTTTAGACATTGGGAGCTCTGGTGGTACTAGTTGGTACTTCCTATGGGGTTGCGAACCTCTTCAGCTTCTTGGGTTCTTTTTCTAGCTACTCCATTAAGGACCCTATTCTCAGTCTATTGGTTGGCTGTGAGCCATGGGTATTTTGATACACCTTCTGAGAATGATCAAAATATCCACACTTTGGTCTTACCTGTTCTTGAGGTTTATGTGATCTGTGAGTTGTATCTTGGGTATCCTGAGATTTTGGGAGAATATCCACTTATCAGGGAATGCATACCATGTATGTTCTTTCATGATTGGGTTGCCTTACTCAGGATATTTTCTAGTTCCATCCATTTGCCTAAGAATTTCATTAAGTCGTTGTTTTTAATAGCAGAGTAGCACTCCATTGTGTAAATAACCATATTTCCTGTATCTATCCCTGTTAAGGGACATCTGGGTTCTTTCCAGCTTCTGGCTATTATAAATTAGGCTGCTATGAACACAGTGGAGAATGTGTCCTTATTAAATGTTGGAGCATCTTCTGGGTATATGCCCGGGCATGATAAATCTGGGTTCTCAGGTAGTACTATGTTCAGTTTTTTGAGGAACCAACAGACTGATTTCCAGAGTAGTTGTACTAGCTTGCAATCCCACCAGCAATGGAGGATTGTTCCTCTTTCTCCACATCCTCACCAGAATCTGCTGTAACCTGAGTTTTTGATCTTAGACATTCTGACTGGTGTGAGGTGGAATCTCAAGTTTGTTTTGATTTACATTCCCCTGATGATTAAGAATAATGAACCGTTCTTTAGGTGTTTTTCAGACATCCAGTATTCCTCAGATGAGAATTCTTTGTTTAGCTCTGTACCCCATTTTTAATAGGGTTATTTGATTTTCTGGAGTCTACTGTCTTGAGTTCTTTGTATATATTGGATATTAGCCCTCTATTAGATACAGAATTTGTAAAGATCTTTTCCCAATCTGTTGGCTGCTGTTTTATCCTATTGATAGTGGCCTTTGCTTTACCAGAAGCTTTGCAATTTTATGAGCTCCCATTTGTCAATTCTTAATCTTAGAATATAAGCTATTGGTGTTTGGCTCAGGAAATTTTCGCCTATGCCAATACGTTCCAGGTCCTTCCCCATTTTCTCTTCTATGAGATTCAGTATATTTGATTTTATGTGGAGGTCTTTGATATACTTGGACTTGATCTTTGTACAGGGAGATAAGAATGGATTAATTTCCATCCTTCTACATTTTGACTGCTAGTTGACCCAGCACCATTTGTTGAAAATGCTGTCTTTTTTTCCCACTGTATGCTCTTAGCTCATTTGTCAAAGTTCAAGTGACCATAGGTGTATGGGATCCTTTCTGGGTCTTTAATTCTATTTCATTGATCTATCTTCCTGTCATTGTATTAGTACCGTGCTGTTTTTATCACCATTGCTCTGGTGTTTAGTTTGAGGTCATGGATGGTGATTGCACCAGAGGTTCTTTTATCATAGAAAATAGTTTTTTCTAAACTGGGTTTTTTGTTATTACAGATAAATTCAGCAATTGCTCTTTCTAACTCTATGAAGAGTTAAGTAGGAATTCTGATGGAAATTGCATTGAATCTTCAGATTGCTTTAGGCAAGATGGCCATTTTTATTCTATAAACACTACTAATCCATGATCATAGGAGATCTTTCCATTTTCTGAGATCATCTTCAATATTATCTTCAGAGACTTGAAGAAGTTCTTGTGATACAGATCTTTCACTTGCTTGGTTAGAATCAAGCCAAGGTATTTTATATTATTTATGGATATTGTGAAGGATGTCCTTTCACTAATTTCTTTCTCAGCCTCTTTATCCTTTGAGTATATGAAGGATACTGATTTGTTTGAGATAATTATATATCCAGCCAACTTGGCTGAAGTTCTTTACTAGGTATAGGAGTTCTCTGGTGGAATTTCTGGGGTCACTTAAGTCTACTATCATACCATTTGCAAATAGTGATATTTGACTTCTTCCTTTCCAATTTGTATCCTGTTGACCTTCTTTTGTCTAATTGCTCAAGCTAGGACTTCAAGTACTATACGGAACAGGTAGAGAAAGAATGGACAGACTTGCCTAGTCTCTTATTTCAATGGGATTGCTTCAAATTTCTCTCCATAGAGTTTAATGTTGGCTACTGGCTTGTGGTATATTGTTTTTACTATGTTTAGTTATGGGCCTCAAATTTTTGATGTTTCCAACACTTTTATCATGAAGAGGTATTGAAGTTTGTCAAATGCTTTCTCAGCATCTTATGAAACTATCATGTGGTTTCTTTCTTTGAGTTTGTTTATATACTAAATTACATTGATGAATTTCCATATATTCAACTATCCCTACATCCCACGTTATCTTGGTGGTTGATTGTTTTGATGTGTACTTGGATTCCATTGGCAAGCATTTTATTGAGTATTTTTGTATTAATATTCATAAGGGGAATTAGTCTAAACTTCTATTTCTTTGTTGGGTCTTTGTGTGGTTTAGGTATCAGGATAATTGTGGCTTCATAGCATGCATTGGGTAGTATTCCTTCTGTTTCTATTTTGTGGAATAATTTGAAGAGTATTGGTATTAGGTCTTCTTTGAAGGTCTGATAGAACTCTGCATTAAACCAATCTGATCTTGAGCCTTTTTTGTTTGGGAGACTATTAATGACTGCTTCTATTTCTTTAGAGGTTACGGGATTATTTAGATTGTTTTTCTGATCCTGATTCAACTTTGGCACCTGGAATCTGTCTAGAAAATTGTCCATTTCATCTAGATTTTCAAGTTTTGTTGAGTATAGGCTTTTGTATTAGGATCTGAGTTTTGGATTTCCTTAGTATCTGTTGTTATGTCTCCCTTTTCATTTCTGATTTTGTAGATTTGAATACTGTCTCTGTACCCTCTGGTTAGTTTGGCTAAGGGTTTATCCATGTTGTTGGGTTTTTCAAAAACCAGCTTCTGGTTTGGTTGATTCTTTATATATTTCTTTTTGTTTCTACTTGGTTGATTTCAGCCATAAGTCTGATTATTTCCTGCCTTCTTCTCCTCTTTGGTGTATTTGCTTCATTTTTGTTCTAGAGCTTTCAGATGAGCTGTCAAGCTGCTAGTGTATACTCTTTCTGGTTTCTTTTTGGAGGTACTCAGAGCTACATGTTTTCCTCCTAGTACTGCTTTCATTTTGTCCCATAAGTTTGGGTATGTTGTGCCTTCATTTTAACTAAATTATAAAATGTCTTTATTTCTTTATTTCTTCCTTGACCAAGTAAACTTAAGTAGAACATTGTTCAGGTTCCATGTGTATGTGGGCTTTCTGTTGTTTTTGTTCTTATTAAGGACGAGCTCTAATTCGTGGTGAGCTGATAGGGTGCATGAGATTATTTCAGTCTTCTTATATCTGTTGATTCTGTTTTGTGATTGATTATATGGTCAATTTTAGAGAAGCTTCTGTGAGGTGCTGAGAAGATGGTACATTCTTTTGTTTTAGGCTAAAATGTTCTTTAGATATCTTTTACATTCATTTGGTTCATAATTTCTGTTAGTTTCACTGTGACTCTGTTTAGATTCTGTTTCCATGATATGTCCATTGATGAGAATAGGGTGTTGAGTTCTCCCACTATTGTTCTGTGAGGTGCAATGTGTGTTTTGAGCTTTAGTAAAGTTCCTTTGAATAGTAAAATTCCTATGAATGTGTGCCCTTGCATTTGGAGCATAGTTTTTCAGAATTGAGAGTTAATCTTATTAGATTTTTTCTTTAATGAACATGAAGTGTCTTTCCTCAACTTTTTTGATTACTTTAGGTTGAAACTTGAATTGATTCAATATCTGAAAGGCTACACTGGTTTGTTTCTTGGGACCATTTGCTTGGAAAATTGTTTTCCAGCCTTTTAATCTAAGGTAGTGTCTTTCATTGTGCCTGAGGTGAGTTTCCTATACACAGCAAAATGTTGGGTCCTGTTTCTGTATCAAGTCTGTTAGTGTATGTCTTTTTATTGGAGAATTGTGTTCATTGATATTAAGAGAAATAAAGGAAAAGCGATTGGCATTTCCTGTTATTTTTGTTATTAGAGGTAGAGTTATATTTGTGTGGCTCTCTTCTTTTTGTTTTTTTAAAAGATTATTTTCTTGTTTTTTCTAAGGTGTAGTTTCTCTCCTTTTTGTTGGTAGTTTCCATTCATTATCCTTTGAAGGGCTGAATTTTTAGAAAGATATTGTGTTAATTTGTTTTTGTGGTAGCATATCTTGGTTTCTCACTCTGTGGTAATTGAGAGTTTTGCAGGGTATAGTAGTCTGGGCTGACATTTCTGTTCTCTGAGGGTCTGTATGACACCTGACCAGGAACCTCTGGCTTTCATAGTCTCTTGTGAGAAGTCTGTGTAATTCTGATAGGCCTACCTTTATATGTTACTTGGCCTTTTTTCCCTGTTTCTAATATTCTTACTTTGTTTAGTGCATTTGGTAATTTGATTATTATGTGATGGGAGGAATTTCTGTTCTGGTCCAGTCTGTTTGGAGTTCTGTAAGCTTCTTATATGTTCATGGGTATCTCTCTCTTTAGTTTAGGGAAGTTTTCTTCTATAATTTTGTTGAAGATATTTACTGGCCCTTTAAGGTGGAAATCATCTCTCTGACCTATTCTATAATCCTTTAGTTTGGTCTTCGTATTATGTCCTGGATTTCCTGGAAGTTTTGGGAAATTAGGAGTTTTTTGCATTTTGCATTTTCTTTGACTGTTGTGTCAATGTTTTCTATGGTATCTTCTGCACCTCTTCTATCTCTTGTATTCTGTTGTTGATGCCTGCATCTATGACTCTTGACTTCTTTCCTAGGTTTTCTATGTCAAGAGTTGTTTCCCTTTGTGATTTCTTTATTTTTTCTGCTTCCATTTTTAGATTTCAATGGTTTTCTTTAATTCCTTTACCTGTTTGTTTGTGTTTCTCCTGTATTTTTTTAAGGGAGTTATTTATATCCTTCTTGGAGTTCACTGTCAGTATCATGAGCTGTGATTTTAAATTAAAATTTGCTTTTCTGGTGTGTTGGTGTATCTAGGAGTTGCTGTTGTAGGAGAACTGGGTTCAGATGGTAATATGTCCCCTCGGTTTCTGTTGATAACATTCTTGCATTTGCCCTTTGCCATCTCATTATCTCTGTTGTTAGTTGGTCCTCCTGTATCTGGCTGGATCTTGTTCCTCCTGTGGGTCTACAAGCGTGTCTCAGCACCCCCTGGGAATCCAGCTTTCCCCTGGCACAGAGAGCTGTGTCTCAGACCAGCTCCAGGGTGCAGATGGAGCTCTGAAATGACACTTTCCCCACTGCTTTGCCACTCCTGTGCTTCCTGAGCTCCTGGCTGTACTTGGCTTGGGCAGCTGCCATCAAGAAATTGGTGGTCTCACCTCCAAATCTAGGAGTCAAAGGTCTTCCTGAAGACCAGTTCTCCACTTGCAGGACCAGTGCACAGATGTCTGTGGAGCCACCCAACTCCTGGGTGCAGATGGAGCCCAGAAAGATACTGTCCCAGCTGATCTGCCACTCCTGTATTCACTGTCCTTCTGGCTGTGATTGACTTGCAGAGTCACTGGAGAGAAAATGGAAGTCTTACCTCCAAACCCAGGAGGCAAAGCATTCTTTGGAGACCACTTCTCTGGCAGGACCACTGCACAGATTGCTGTGGAGCAGCCCAGCTCCTAGGTACAGATGGAGCCTGGGAGGACCATGTCTAAAATGCTCTCTCTGCCTTACACCAGACTTCTTGTGAGAGACTATTAATGCCAGAAGATCCTGGATAGATGTCATACAGACCCAAAGAGAACAGAAAGGCCAACCCAGGCTATAATACCTCATAAAACTCTCAATCATCATAGATAGGGAAACCAAGGTATTCTATGACAAAAAAAATTAACACAATATTTGTCCACAAATCAAGCCCAAAATTTTGCTGCATCTAGGAAACTCACCTCGGGCACAGAGACAGACACTACCTCAGAGTAAAAGACTGGAAAGCAATTTTCCAAGCAAATGGCCCCAAGAAACAAGCTGGAGTAGCCATGCTAATATCAAATAAAGTCGACTTTTAACCCAATGTTATCTATAAAGATATGGAAGGACACTTCATACACATCAAGGAAAATATCTACCAAGATAAACTCTCAATTCTGAACATCTATGCTCTAAATGCAAAGGCATCCACATCCATAAAAGGAGCTTTACTAAAGTCCAAAGCACACATTGCAACTCACACAATTACATTGGGAGACTTTACCACCCTACTCTCATCAATGGACAGATTATGGAAACAGAAATTAAACAGAGACACTGGGTAACTAACAGAAGTTATAAATCAAATAGTTTTAGAGGTCTCTATAGAACATTTTAGCCAAAAACAAAGAAGAATATACCTTCTTCTCAGCACTTCAAAGAACCTTTCCCAAAACTGACCATATAATAGGTCATAAAACAGACCTCAACAGATATAAGAAGATTGAAATAATTCCATGTGCCCTATCAGATCACCACAGACTAAGGCTGGTCTTCAATAATAACAAAAACAACAGAAAGCCCACATAAATATGGAAACTAAACAACACTCTACTCAATAAAAATTTGGTCAAGGAGAAATAACTAAAGATTTTAATGACTTTTTATAATTTAAATAAAATGAAGAAACAACATACCCAAACTTATGGGACACAATGAAAGCAGTGCTAAGAGGAAAACTCATAGCTCTGAGTATGAAGGCTCTAGAATAAAAATAGACAAACCCAAGAGGAATATAACACAGGAAATAATCAAACTCGGGGCTGAAATCAACCAAGCAGAAACAAAAAGGACTATACAAAGAAGTAAACAAACTGGGAGCTGGTTCTTTGAAAAAAAAAAAAAAACAACAAAATAGATAAACCCTTAGGCAAACTAACCAGAGGATATAGAGAGAGTATTCAAATCAACAAAATCAGAAATAGAAAGGGAGACATGACAACAAATACTGAGACAGTCCCAAATCATCACATCCTAATACAAAAGCCTAGACTCAAGAGCTAGATGAGATGGACAATTTTCTAGACAGATACCAAGTACCAAAGTTAAATCAGGATTAGATAAATGAACTCCTAAAGAAATTGAAATATTCGTTAGTCTCCAAAATAAAAATGCTCAGGATCAGATGGATTTAATTCAGTTTTATCAGACCTTCAAAGAAGACCTATAGCAATACTCTTCAAACTATTCCACAAAATGGAAACAGAAGGAACATTCCCCAATTCGTTCTATGAGGCCACAATTTTTCTGATACATAAACCACACAAAGACCTAACAAAAAAAAAGAACTTTAGACCAATTTCACTTATGAATATCAATGCAAAAATACTCAACAAAATTCTTGCCAGCTGAATCCAAAAACACATCAAAATGATCATCAAACAAGATCAAGTAGGCTTCATTCCAGGGATGAAGGAATGGTTCAATATAAGGAAATCCATCAATGTAATCCATTACATAAAATTAAAGAAAAAAATCACAAGATTATTTCATTAGATGCTGAGAAATCATTTGACAAAATGCAATACCTCTTCATGATAAAAGTATTGCAAAGATCAAGAATTCAAAGCTCATACCTAATCATAGTAAAAGCAATGTAAAGTAAAGAGGTAGCCAACATCAACGTAAATGGAGTGAAACTTGTAGTAATACCACTGAAATAAGGGACTAGGCAAGGCTGCCACTAGCTCCCTTCCTGTTCAATATAGTACTTGAAGTCCTAGTCAGAGCAATTAGAAAACAAAAGGAGGTCAAAATGAAACAAATTTGAAAGGAAGAAGTCAAAATATCTCTATTTGCAGATGGTAAGATAGTATACTTAAGTGACACCAAAATTTCAATCAGAGAAATCCTAAATCTGATAAACAACTTCAGCCATGTGGCTGGTTATAAAGTTAACTCAAACAAATTAGTAGTCCTCCTATACTCAAAAGATAAAGAGGCTCAGAAGATCAGTGAAAGGACACACTTCAAAATAATCATAAATAATATAAAATATCTTGCTATGACTCTAACCAAGTAAGTAAAAGATCTGTATGATAAGAACTTCAAGTCTCTGAGGAAAGAGCTTGACGAATATTTCAGAAGATTGAAAGATCTCCCAGGCTCATAGATTGGCAGGGTTAATATAGCAAAACTGGCCATCTTGTCAAAAGCAATCTACAGATTTAATGCAATCCCCATTAAAATTCCTACACAATTCTTCATAGAGTTAGAACAAATAATTTTTCATCTGGATTCATCTGAAATAACAAAAAATCCCCAGTAAAGGTAAAACTATAATCGACAATGAAAGAACCTCTGGTGGAATCACCATCCATTACCTCAAGCTATACTATAGAACAATCGTGATAAAAACTGCATGGTATTTGTACAATAGACAGGGAGATGAATGGAATAGAACTGAAGACCCAGAAAAGAACCCACACACCTATGGTCACTTGATCTTTGACAAATGAGCTAAAACCATCCAGTGGATAAAAGACAATATATACAAAGAACTCAAGAAGTTAGACTCCAGAGAACCAAATAACCCTGTTTAAAAATGGAGTACTGAGCTAACAAAGAATTCTCAACTGAGGAATAATAGATGGTTGAGAAACACTTAAAAAAATATTCAACGTCCTTAATCATCAGGGAAATTCAAATCAAAACAACCCTGAGATTCTATCTCACACCAGTCAGAATGGCCAAGATCAAAAACTGAGGGGACAGCAATTGCTGGAGAGGATGTGGAGAAGAAGGAACACTCCTCCATTGTTGGTGTGAATGCAAACTGGTAAAACCATTCTGGAAATCAGTTTGGCCATTCCTCAGAAAATGAGACATAGCACTACTTGAGAACCCAGCTATACCAATCCTGGGCATATACCCAGAAGATGCTCCAACATGTAATAAGGACAGATGATCCACTGTGTTTATAACATCCTTATTTACAATAGCCAGAATTTTCAAAGAAAACAGATGTCTCTCAACAGAGGAATGGATATAGAAAATGTGGTACATTTATACAATGGAGTACTACTCAACTATTAAAAAACCAATGACATCATGAAATTCTTAGGCAAATGGGTGGAACTAGAAAATATCCTGAGTGAGGCAACCCAACCACAAAAGAACACACATGGTATGCACTTGTTGATAAGTGGATATTTTCCCAAAAGCTTGGACTAACCAAGATCTAACTCACAGACTACATGAAGCTCAAGAAGAAGGGAGACCAATGTGTAAATACTTTGATCCTTATTGGGAAGTGGATCAAAATAACATTGGCTCACAGCCAACCAATAGAATGAGTATAGGGTGCCCAATTGAAAGCTAGAGAAAGGACCCAAGGAACTGAAGAGGTTTGCCGCCCTGCAAGGGAAACAATAATAAGTACCAACCAGTACCCCCAAGAGTTTCCAAGGACTAAACCATCAAGCAAAGGGTGCACATGGAGAGACCCATGGCTCTAGCTATATATGTTGCAAAGGATGTCCTTTTCAGACATCAGTGAGAGGAGGGTCCATTGGTTCTGTGAAGGCTCAATTCCTCATAATATGGGAATTCAAGTCAGGAAATTGGGAGGAGGTATGAGAAGCTGGAGGGGGAATGGAATAGGGGGTTTGCAGAGGGGTAACTCAGAAAGGGGATACCATTTGAAATGTAAATAAAGCAAACATCTAATAAAAAAAGTTCAACATCCTTAATCATTAGGGAAATGCAAATCAAAACAAACATGGGATTCCAACTCACACTAATCAGAATGGCTAAGGTCAACAATTAGGGGATAGTGCAGATGCTGGAGAGGATGTGGAGAAAGAGGAATACTTTTCTACTGCTGGTGGTAATGCAAGTTGGTAAAACCACTCTGGAAATCAGTTTGGCCATTTGTCAGAAAATGGGACATAGTACTACCTGAGGACCCAGCTATACCAATCCTGGACTTATACCCAGAAGATGCTCCAACATATAATAAGGACACATCCTCCACTATATTCATAGTAGCCTTATTTATAATAGCCAGAAGCTGTAAAGAATCAAGATGTCCCTCAACAGAAGAATGTATACAGAAAATATGGTAAATTTACACAGTGGATTACTATTCAGCTGTTAAAAACAGTGACTTCATGAAATTTTTAGGCAAATGAGTGGAACTAGAAAATATCATCCTGAGTGAGGTAACCTGATCATAAAAGAACACACATGGTATGCATTCACTGATAAGCAGATATTAGTCCAAAAGCTTGGAATACCCAAGATACAATTCAAAGACCACATGAGGCTCAAGAAGAAGGAAGGCCAAAGTGTGGATACTTTGGTCTTTCTTAGAAGGTGGATCAAAATACCCATGGCTTACAGCCAGCCACGACTGAGCATAGGGTCTGAAAGGACCTAAATAGCTGAAGAGGTTTCCATAGGAGGAAAAATAATATGTGCCAACCAGTACCCCTAGAGTTCCCAGGGATCAAACCACTAACCAAAGAGTACAGATGGAGGCACCCATGACTGCAGCTACATACGTATCAGAGGATGGCCTTTTCAGAAATCAATGAGAGAAGAGGCCATTGGTCCTGTGTAGGCTCGATGTCCCAGTGTAAGGGAATACCAGGTCAGGAAGTTTGGAAATTTGGGGAATTCAATAAGGGGTTTCTGAGGGGGGAAGCAGGAAAGGAGATAACATTTGAAATGTAAATAATGCAAATATCTAATAAAAAACCCCAAAAGACAAAAGACAAAAAATAAATAATAAACATCAATCTGAGCGGAAAAAAAAAAGATACAGATCCAGAGAGCTCTAGACAGAAGATTCTCTAATGGCTGAGAATCATGTAATCAAATATTCAACATTCTTAGGGTAAGATTGGTCTAATGATGTAACATGCTAGTTATTCTATCATAGGAATATTCTCCTGGGTCTTCACATGCAACCTGGTCTTATAACTAGTAAACATATATTTGGAAAAATTATGAGATATTTTTCTCACAATATATTTACTATGACTAAAAATGAAAACTCTATGAAGAAATGTACAGTTATCTACATTTTGCCACTATATAGGATACATATTTTAGAAAATATCTTGAATACAATGAGAAAATTTTATTTGTTATTTAAAATGAAGAGATTGTTTGAAAAATTAAAATGTTTGCTTCAAATACTATAACTCTGAAAGTACCATGAATGTTTCCTGAAGAGGAAAGTGAAGTTTCTTTAATAAGGAGTTAGGTCTTTAAATCCAAATGGTGGTTCATTGTGTCACAGAGTTCTTAGAAGACATGGGTCAGGTATAAATCTTAGGTTATGCAGGATAAATAAATAAACTCTAAATAAATATCATGTAATTTCATGTAAATATGTATATTATGTTTATCAACATAAAATAAGTTAATAAATACATATGTAAATAAAAAATTTGTTAATAAACTTCAATGGTTCTTGGTTTTCCTTTCTTATAGCTAAGGAAACAAAAAAAGAGAGCAGTGTTTTTTGCACAAAGATTACTTCCTTTAGATTTGTGAGTGCTTTCAGGGGTACATGATGCAGACTTTTAAGGTGCGTATGAAAGTATTGCTAATTACACATGAAAGGAAACAATTTCTCAGTGTCAAGGTGTCACATTTTACACATTTTAGCTGATTTCCATATACCTTGGCAAGTCAAATTTCTGACAAAATGTAATTGAACCAACTCAATTAGAATGATGTTTCAATGTTTCTTTGGAATGTTGAGGGCTTTTTTTTTTTAATATTTCCAAAAAAATAAAATTGAGAAGACAAAAAAGCCTCAGCATGCAATCATGAAATAAAATTAGAGAAATTACCCCTCATGAGACAATAGCAAAACTTACATGCTTTATTGAACCTAAATTGGTATCTTTATGACATTGATATGTTCATACAGATTTTCTATAACTGAAGAATTTTTATAATATATGACAGGTCTCAGTTCTCAGCACAGGCTTTGCTGTGAATGTTTCTGGATGTACACTCTGAGATTTATATAAATATATGCTAATTATCTTCATGTGGATTGCATCATTACTTTAAGCTGCTCTCTTAATACATTTTATAATATTGCCCACAAGAAATAAATACCTGTACAGTGTGCCAAAGTTGCTTGTTTGAAAATGTGTATTCAAAGTTATTTTGTTTAAGCAGACACAGGAGTAAATAATAGATAAAAAATGATTTCTTGATGAAGAATATCATGTGTAATGAGTTCCTTAATTATTTTAATTCAACTTTTGAAAAATACAAAGTAAACACAGTAAGAAAATAAAAAGACGAATTCATAAAACAAATATAAACATTAGTTACATTAAATTTCATTTTAAGCACAATAATAAGGAAGGTTGAAAATTGAAATTAGATAAACTTGTATCTAAATTTATTCTTTGTTCATAAAGATTTACTAAGTTTTCTTGCTATTAATTTTACTGGTGATAAAGTACAATAAATATAGTTATGACTCAGTAGTCAAATATATTTATGTGAGATATATATATATATATATATATATATATATATATATATATATATATATATAGTGAAGAATAATAGATATACTTTCTTTTATACTTATATTTTGGAGAAAAATACATATCTTTCAGGAAAACATTAAAAATGAAAATATCAAATTTTAGTATATAGGAAATTATAAATATTATACATTTTGACTTAACAAGCACTAATTCTTTTTCTGAGAGAAGATCTCACTATGTAGTTCTGTCTGTTTCAGAATCACAATGTAGAGCAGACCAGCCTTGAACTCACAGTAATACACCTTGGATCTGTAGTAAAGATGCACAATACTAAGGCTGATCACAAAGAACAAATGCCTTAGTTTTCCATATTTTGTAGTTAAAAAAACATCTTATGAGTGTATGAGATATTAGATACCTAGTCAAATTTCCCTGTAGTAACTTCCTAAATGATGAGTTTATGTGTTTATTCTGCAAATAGTTTGTGATTTCCACACATTAAGACCTAGGCACAGATAGAATACATCACTTGCTAAGGCACACTTCTGAAATGCATTCTTTTTCTCTCCAACATTCAATGTGTGCTTCACCAGTAGGTCTTAAAATATATACACATGGTGTACACTTCTACAAGGATTTTACCCAGATCCTAAAATATACTTTCTATACCTGTTGGCTGCTTGTCTTCCTAGTTTTCTACTAGTCTGGTGTACATTTCACCTGACTACTACTGAATGTATGCAGTCTATGATAGGGAGATGTTTTCCCTTTATCTTTTAGGCTTCCACAATTTTATCCACATAATCTCCTTTTGTTATACTTAGAAAAATATCTGGATTTAAGAACTCTAAGCTTTCAGTGTTTTAAAATATTGACACATTTAAATCTTAGGAAAACTTGATAAGTTAGGTGCTATAAATTTTCCAGTTTTCCAGATCCCTTTTTTCAACCAGAAAGTAATAAAGCCTTTTTATTGATCTCATGGCCTTGAATGTCATGCCATTTTCTTTTTCTTTTTTAATTAATAATTTAATTTATTTACATTCCAGTAGTTGTCCCCCTCCCACAGTTCCTCATCCCATGCCCCTCCCTGGAGCCTTACATCTTCTCCTACTTAGGCCAGTCCAGGTAGTCTTCTGCTATATATGTGCCAGGGGATTGGACCAGTACATGTATGGTAGCTCAGCCACTGGGAGTTCCCAGGAGTCTGGGTTAGTTGAGACTTCGGGTCTTCCTATGGGGTCTCCCTCCTCCTTAACTTCCTCCATTCGTCCCCTAATTCCTCCATGGGGGCCACTGACTTCAGTCCAGTGGTTGGGTGTAAGTATCTGCATCTGTCTGAATCTGTTTTTAGGGCCTCTCAGAAGACAACCATGCTAGGCCCCTGTCTGTAAGTACATTACAGCATCAATAATAGTGTGAGGTCTCGGTGTTGCCATTTTCTCTCACCATGAGATGGATCCCAAGTCAGAATGGTCACTGGGCAACTTTTCCTTCAGTCTCTTTTCCTTTTGGGGCTCTGCATTTCTTGTTGACAGGAAGAAGTTGGAGTCAAAAATTGTGTCTGCGGGTTGCTTATAAGTTAACATTTTTACTTTTGTGCTTTCTAGATTTTATTTATTTAAAGTCCATCTATTACAGATGGTTCAGGTTGAGTTTGGCCCATCCATGCATGCCTTCCACATCTCCTTATCTCTAATAGGCATTAAAAGAACAGCAACAAAACAAGAAATTGATCTTACGCTTGTGGTGCCTGTGTTTTATGAAGAAAGAAAGAAAAATGACCACGTAAAGTGTGTGTTCATGACTGTGTCTTCCCTAGGAATAAAATAACATGACCAAAGAGGCAAACACCAAACCATAGTAATCACATGATATAGGAGGGAGCCTGCTGTCCAACTCTAATACACTTACCTAGAATCACTGTGTCCTCTTTGAAGAGCTGTGCTTAGGTGTGTATTTAAACAAAATTAATCTCATGTATAGCATAGCTCCTAGTATCACTATGATTAATGAATCAGTTTTGAAAATGTTAACTTAGAGTCATCAGTCTCTTGTTTAAAGATCTGAGCTGGGAAAACACAGATGCTAAGCTCTGAAAAATGGTGACATGCCAGAATACATAGAGTTGATGGGGGAAAATATCATTACACTTTTATGTAACTGTTCTCATTCTGTTTGCAAAGATCTTTGTATTCTTTTCAATATCATTTTCATTTAGTAGCACAGTACCACCTCTGTACTCCTGTTGTATAGAGCTATTAGATCTATAGACGTATAGAGATGCTTTTAATATTCCTACGGTACCTGTTTGACTACCCTCTAAGGTGAGTGAAAATTCTGATAGCCTGTACAATCATTGGCAAGAATGTGAACAAATAAAAACCAAAGGAAGAAAAGAAAGAAAAACCCAGCTCTTCCCATTTTCTCTGTACTTCTGTAGGGCAAGGTTATGAATACATAATGATTCCTCACTAGAATAAGGAAATAGCAATGCATTATGAGCTAGAATAGAAATGGATACTAACATGATGTGACATAAATTGTGTTTTTATGTTTCTATAAAGCGCTATATGCATTTATGAAATGCCATAAACAGTGTCAATATGAACTTGATAGATTCAACAACTGTTCTTTCCTTGGCGGCTCAGGTTGGCCAGGTTTTCATGTCAGAGGGAAACAATAGTAATGCAAAACACTTTGTCAAGACTGCACTGAACTAGAAATGCAAGTGCTGAAAAGAGATTTGGCTAGGTCATTCTTAGAAAAAAAGTGAAATATAAAAAGTATTAAACTGTACAAGGGGCTTGAATGAACCAAAATGAATCTTGGTGGCTGAAAGTTGATTGAAAATAAATGGAGGTAATTAACAGATTGGAGATCTGCAAGCGACAGTAATTGGATTATCAATGAATAATTTGTTGCCATGGAAGTTTTTGCATCTGCACATCTGTAATATTTCATTCTCATTATTTGTTTTCTAAAAGAATCTCCTCAAAACTCAGTTAATCCTCCATATTATCTTTGTAATTAAGTTATTTTAAAGATATGGGTACTGAATTTTTATCCAGAAACAACATTCAAACCCTCATTTTAATTACAAATTACACTTTATTTCCTCTGCCTTTCTAATGGCTCTTTGAGAAGAATATTGCTTTCTAGATCACCAGGGAGCATAAACCCAAGTTTAATAACTTTGATATCTTCACATATTGACTACTAACCTAGTTGTTGCTATGAGTCACACCAATTAATCATTTCACATTTTGAGCAGTCATTCATCAGATTCCAACTTTTAAATCAGAATCAGGGGCCTTGTTCCATGTGCATTTTTGTTTGTTTGCTTTTCTCTGTAGTACATATTAAATATTGTACACTTGTTATTGTTTCCACACTCAACAAAATGAGTATAGGATATGTAAAAATATAGTTAAATTAAATTATAGAAGTCACCAGGAATTCAATCAGCTATTATTGTGAATGAGCTGTTAAGTATTATCTTTCTACATGACTAGTATAGGTTCATTAATAAAAGCTTTATTAATGAAATTCCAGAGCTACTAAGGACAGAAATATTTACATATGAGAATAGTTGGAGGTGATGGTATAAACCTGTCATCATAGAAGTATAGATGCTCTTACTTCCAGAAGATCCTGCTATACCACTCTGGGCATATACCCAGAGGATTCCCCACCATGTAATAAGGATACAAGCTCTACTATGTTCATAGCAGCCCTATTTATAATTGCCAGATTCTGGAAAGAACCCAGGTATCCCTCAACAGAAGAGTGGATGCAAAAATGTGGTATATCTACACAATGGAGTACTATTCAGCCATTAGAAATAATGAATTCATGAAATTCTTAGGCAAATGGATGGAGCTAGAGAACATCATACTAAGTGAGGTAACCCAGACTCAAAAGGTGAATCATGGTATGCACTCACTAATAAGTGATTATTAACCTAGAAAACTGGAATACCAAAAACATAATCCACACATCAAATGAGGTACAAGAAGAAAGGAGGGGTGGCCCCTCGTTCTGGAAAGACTCAATGAAGCAGTATAGGGCAAAACCAGAACAGGGAATTGGGAAGGGGTGGGTGGGAGGACAGGGGGAGAGAAGGGGGCTTACGGGACTTTCGGGGAGTAGGGGGCTAGAAAAGGGGAAATCATTTGAAATGTAAATAAAAAATATATCGAATAAAAAAAAAAGAAGTATAGGTGCTGATCCAGAAGGAGTAGAAGTTTTAGGATAGCCTTGGGTTTATAATAAGACTGTGTTTTGATTTATTTTGTGTATCTTATACTTTAAATAGATCATAAAATCATATAGGGCATAAACTAGAAGTGACACTGTGGGAAGAAATAGAAACAATAGGAGTAGGAGGGAAAGAAGAAAAGAGGTTGAATTTGACCAAAACATGTGCTATCATTGTATGGAAAAAAATCTTTATAAAACTCATTGTTATGAACAAGGGATAGATGCCAAGGCTGAAAATTCTCTCTCTCTCTCTCTCTCTCTCTCTCTCTCTCTCTCTCTCTCTCTCTCTCTCTCTCTCTCTCTCTCTCTCTCTCCCTTTTTCTCTCTCTCTCTTCCTCTCTCTCTCCCTTTCTCTCTGTCTGTCCCTCTCTCTCTCTCTCTCTCTCTCTCTCTCTCTCTCTCTCTCTCACACACACACACACACACACACAAACATACACACACACACACACACACACACACAAAACAGACACCAGAGAGAGAGAGACACACACACACACAGAGTCAGAGACAGAGTCAGACAGACAGACAGGGAGAAACAGGAGAGACAGAGACAGAGAGACAGACTTAGAGACAGGAAGATAGACACATAGAGAATTTGTCAATTCACTGTGGTCTACAGTATTTGGTATGTGGATTATTGATATATAATATTATAATATTTTGGGATCAAGTTAACACAATAACAAATTATAATTTGAAAATTGTAGGACTTCATCTGGCTTATAATTAATTCCTAAATATATTTGTAATACATACTCTTTGCTCAGTGCATGAAAATATCTTAAGGTATGGAAATCATAAAAATAGATAATTTGAAGAGACTTGGAAGGGTGTACTGTTTGGTTATTAAAAGAATCAGGCTTTTCAATGGACAGTTCTTTGAATGGTGACACAATATGTATATTTAGATCAGATTTAAGAATAATTATCCAAACAAAACAATGTAGATTATGATCAGTGACTCTAGCATGTTCTTCAGCGTGTGAATTATTTTTTTGTTATAAATTATGGCAGAAATCATTAAAGGCTCAGAGTACTATATCTGGGAATTCTGGATGTTTGGTTTATTTGAGGCACTGTGTGTGTTTGTGTGTGTGTGTGTGTATGTGTGTGTGTGTGTGTGAATGCAAGCATGTGTGTGTGTGATTGTATATTTATATTTACATGGACATGTTGGAGATTATAAACAGGCAAAGGTGTAAAATATGTGTCATACTCAATTACTGTCCATTTGACAATTTATTTGGCTGACTTATTGTTACATCACATGGATCTCTGTCTCTGACTGCTTGACCAAGAGAAGACAAGCAATATGTAAGTAACATCCAAAGATTTTTGTTTCATCTCATCAATTTTGCAGGCCAAAATTAGCTCTTCTTGCTTGCAGAGCAAACAATTGAACAACTAGGACATCTCTCCAGTTCCACTGATGTTTTTCATTTTTTTTTTAAATTTTGTTTCTTTTAATTTTCTTCTTTCTATTTTTTATTCATTCATTCTTTCTATTCTAGTTTCTGAAAGAATCATATTACTGACAAATAGGCAACAAAAACTGGGTAGGAAGTTTTAAGGATCAGCAAGCAGTTTTGATTATTGTCCATTCTCAGGAAGACCCTTGGAAGGGAGTCTTGGTTCTTTTCTGGCCAGAGTCAAGATATTCCAGAAGTATGTGGTGCTCTGAATCATTGTTTTGTTAAAGAAGCATCACTGCATGGAAGGGGGGCATGGTGATGTGCAATGTGGGTAAGATAAGAGGACTCACCAGCATTATGCTTCCCAGGGCCTCAATCTAGGAAAGCCTCTTAATTCCTAGATGGGACCTTTACTTGTATCACACTGTTAGGATCCACTCTTGCTTTACAAGATCATATCACTTCCTTTATCTCTTCCTTCATTCCTCCCATTGTTCTTTCCTTTGTTCCTTTGATCCTTCCTGACTCTTCTCCTTTTTCTGGAATCTTCATTTTCTGAGTTTCTAGAAGCCACTGACTCTTGGTTGTCTTGGTATTATGGATTTTCCAGGGCAGTCACCTTCCACAAACCCCAGCTGTTATTGCTCACCTGATGTAGAAAATCCCTGTTATTTTCACTTCTACACGTTACTCCAGTGAGTAACAGTATTGAGAATATCTTCTGCAACCTGAAGAGGCAATTTATTTAGGTTACATTTCATTTTTCATCAACAGTATAGCATATTTCTGGAGTATAATTTGATATTTAATATGTAGACACCATGTGTAATGTCCATATTTGTGTACTTAGTACTTCATTTACTTTAACTATTTATTCTTTTCTTACTGGCTAAATATTAAAAAAAGATATTTTAAAAGAAGTGTAGCTTTGTTGTTCCTGATTCCCATTCATGCCTGGAGAATCATTCTGAAGAAACTAGATGCATTAGGATAGATAAAGGTAAATCTATACTGCTTATTTAGGAAAAAAATAATTACATTAAAATGAAAACATTTGAATGTTGATAAAAAGTTCTGTAACTTCCGTCTGGATTTTCAGATCAAAGCCTTATTTTTATTTTGTATTCTTTCTCCTTTTTCCTATTTTTAAAAGGTGTTTTTTTGTGGAGCTAGACACATAGCTCAGCAGTTAAGAATATTTGATGCTGTTTCAGAGAACCTGGGTCCTGTTCCCTGCACCCTCGTAAGGTCTCACAGTTGCCTGTCATTTCAGATCCAGGGATTCTAACACTGTCTTCTGGCTTCACCTGGCACCAGGTTTGCTTGTGATTTACATACATATATTCAGGCACTCATGTTTATACATAAGATAAAACAGATCTTAAATAATGTTAATTTTTCATGTGGTTTTAATCTTAATTTTCTTCTTGTTTTCTAAACTTTAGTGAAGTAAATTTGAAATTGCATTTGTAATGATGTTTTACCCCAGGAATTGAAATGGTGGGTTGACCCAAGTGTGAGATTTCCCTACATGCAGAGAGAATCTTTTGGCTAGAGTAAATACTACCTGCAGAGGAAGCGAAGGACATTAGAAAGAGAACTCTTTCTCTTAAGGAACAGACTAAGCAGTAGGCTCTGTTTCTGCCTTTTTCTTCTCAGTAATAGTCATCCCTCTTTGAAAGATACTAAAGACAAGTAAGTACATGTGATTGGAAATAGTCAGCACAGGATGGCTCAGCCAGGTCCACGGCTAGAATCTTACTTCCTGCTCATTGAATAAGGGTACATGAAACTAAATCACAAAGTTGGATTTAATACCTTGAAAGCACTTTAGGAAAAACAAACAAAACAAAACCAACACAAGCAAAGAAACAAACAAATCATCTTTATGTTGCCTTTCTAATTGAATTTATCATGACAATGCTATTTATAGATTCTTGAAATGTATATTATGTGTATCATTATTATGGAATAATACTTGATTATTTTACTCATGTATACAAGTTAGTTTTACTCATATTTTCCATGTAATACATTATTTAAATTTCATTTTTGCTATGTGGTATTAAATAAAATAAGAACCTTACTTTATCATTTACAGAAATATGTGAAATCAATGCCCAGAGCTAAATTTATTTGCTTTATACAGAAAGAATAATTTTAATGTCAAGTATAACTTTTTTCCCCTTAGGATCTGTTTTAATGACCCCATCTTTAGGTAATTCAAGACTTTTAAGTGCAAACTAAAGTAAGTTGCATCCCCCCACACCATTGTATGAATCCTAACATTCAGAAGAGGCCAATAGGAAAATCCAGATTAAGTGTTTGGACAGATTGAGAAAAAGTCTAAATTACCTCAATGGATAATAATGTATTTTTCTCAAATAGTTTTTTTACTGGCATTTAAGAGGAAGTGAGCCGTGCAGTGGTAGCACAAGTCTTTAATCCCAGCACTTGGGAGGCAGAGGCAGGCAGATATCTGAATTCGAGGCCAGCCTGGTCTACAAAGTTAGTTCCAGGACAGCCAGGACTACAGAGAAAAACCCTGTCTCAAAAAACAAAACAAAACATAACAAAACAAACAAACAAACAAACAAAAAAGTGGAAGTGAAATTGCTTTCTTGATTTGTTACTAGTTGTTTCAGTGGAAAAAACAACCAAACCAACAACAACAATAACAGCAACAACAAAGTACTAATACTTACCTGCTTCCCTGATTGCAAGTCTTGTTAAATATAATCTATGCCTTTTCAGTCTCCAAAAAAATACATCTTAACTATGTTTTAATTGTTTTTTTTTTAATCACATGTATTGCTTTCATGGAATTTTCTTCTCTAATGCTTGTTATGCTTATGTCTGAGTATAAAATAGAGAACACTTTCAACAAAGTCATTTTATTACCACTAACATTTTTTCATGAAATTCCTGAAAATAAATACAGATTTGAGAAAGAAGTAGCATACTCTTCACCTGGAAAGGATATCTTTGGGTATCACTTGATTCTTTCAGAGAATTTTGAACTTAAAGAATTGTCAATGATATTGCCGCTTCTCCAAGGAAGATTTTATGAAGTGCAACTGTGAACACAGAGAGAAATCTGAAGATATGGATATTATTAAATGCTGTAGCAATAGAAGAACTTTAAAAATCTTGACAGAGAATAGCCCTTGACTAATTACAGCCTGAAACAGAAGGTTTACTCCAGGATACTTTGTCCATTTGTTGCCAGGTTCACTAAGACTAGAAGGGGATTACAAGCAGAAACAAACCTGGCAATATTGGATAGGGCTGATTGGCTCATTCTGAAACACAATCAAAAGGCAAGGAGAAATTACCAGAGTTTAGAAGAGAGGGAGGTTCTCCTTATTCTAGAGTCTCTAAAATAAGATTAAAGAACTCCAGTGTCATGCCAAATTTGAAAGATCCAAATAAGTCAAATAACAAGGAGGGCCCAAGGGAGGAGGGTTAAATCTCTTCAGAAGGAGATATAACATAGATATTGGAGATGGATGGAGAGGGGATGGGGCAGAGAGCAGGTCTGTGGGGATCAGTTGTAAGGAGAGCAGAGGGGAAAGATGAAATCAATTCTGGAGGATGGTGGCAATCTCTTGGACCTAGGATGGGATAGTGGTGGTGAGGGAGGCCCAAGGGTGTCTATGCGGACAACTCTAGCTGAGACTCCTAGCAGTAGGGCAAATGAATCCAAAATGGCCAATTTCTTTAGCTGGGCATGACTCCCTGTGAAGGAATAAGGACAGTAATCCACCCACAAAATCTTCCACCCAAAATGTGTCCTACCTACTAGATATGCTAGGACAAAGACAGAGCAGAGTCAGAGAGAATGGCTAACCATTGACTGGCCAGAAATGAGACCTATCCCACAGTCAAACAACAATCGTCCACACTATTAATGATACAGATAATGATATACAGACAGAGTATAGAATAACCGTCCTCTGAGAGGTGCACACGACAGGCAATGGAAACAGATGCAGATACCCACAACCAAAATTTAGATGGAGCTCTTGAGAGTCTTATGGGAGGGTTGGGGGAAGGACTGACTGACCAAGGAGGACAGCGACTCCACAGGAAGACCAACAGAGTCAACTAGCCTAGACACTTGGGAACTCCCAGAGACTGAACCACTAACCAAAGAGCAAACAGAGGTTCGATTTACACCCCCCCACACACACACACCTTCTGCCACTATGTAGCAGATATGCGGCTTGCTCTTCATGTGGATCCCCCAATATCTGGAGCAGGGGCTGTCTCTGAATTTGTTGCCTGCATTCAGATCTTGTTCCCTTAGCTAGGCACCCTTGTCTGGCTTCAGTGGGAGAGAACTTGTCTAGTCCTGCAATGACTCGATGTGTGGTGGGTAGGGTGCGGTGGGAGCTCTGGAGGTCGCAGAGTAAGGGTTGGGAGGGATTTAGAGAGATGATCCCCATGGAGTATCTCCCCTTTCTCAGAGGAGAAGGGGAGGTGAGAATGGGAGAAGAATCTTTGTGAAGTGGTAATGGGAGAAGAGGGGAGACTGATACTAGAATGTAAAGATATAAATTAAGATAATAAAAAAAAATCAATTGAAAGAAATTAACTGCCTCCACATTAAAACATGCCATTTAGAGTAACCTGGATATGAGTTTGAACAGCACAGTGATTCAGATCTGCACATTTTACTTCTCTTGATCTGAGAACTACATTTTGTCTCTACACTCCCCTTTTTACTACTGGTCATAGTTATGATATAAGTCACTGTGCTCCATTGTGTAGTTGATTTTCCTCATTTTATACGGACTCTTCCTTCCCCGGATCTTGCATCTTGCTCTGTCATTTATTTACTTTATTTATTTTTATTTATTTACAGTAAGCATCATATAATTTCGTAACTATCATATGTGAAGCAAATTAGCATCTTCACATAATTCTCATCTTAATAGAATTAATTTTTCCTGTGTTTCCTTAGACACAAAGTCAAATATAAAATATTTTTACTTCTCAGTCTGTGCTGTAGAGATGTTTTTACCCTATTGAAAAAATAAGCTGATTTTATCTAAGCATTAGTATTCATAACTTTTGTTAAAGCTTAATAATGGTTTTAGATGATAGCTAAATCAGTAGAGCTTGCTTTGCAAACAGGAGGGATTTTGTTAGGTTCCCAAAATGTTCAGTATACTATTATGAGCTTTTAACCTTAGTGCTGAGGTAAAAGGTCTGAAGAAGCAGTCAAGATAGTATATTTGAGAATGTTTAGACAAGTGAGTGACCCTTTATAAACAAGTAAGCAAACAAGTAAGCAAACAAGCCAGCAAACAAACAAACAAAGGCATGTGGTAACTCTTCTGAAAAACAAGAGTCAAAGTTATCCTTATATACCTGCATGTGTATCAATACACACACATACACGTACACACACACACATACACACACACACACACACACAGAGAGAGAGAGAGAGAGAGAGAGAGCTTACTAAGTTATCTTGGGATTACAGGTATATATGAGGTTTAGTTAAGTAAAAACTACTAAACACTTTGCAGAAACATACCTGAAGAAATTGTCTTGATGGGTAAAGAGGTCCTTTATGAGCTGACAAAATATGCATGTGTTTTAGAAAAGAAAGCAGATATCAGATACCTGAATACATATAACCAATTATAAATTCTTTAGATTTCAGTAAGGCAGTAAGATGATTCAAGTTGTTCTTTATGTACACTGCAAACATAGGCATTTTCAAGTACAAGATTACATATGGTGGCCAAATTGGCTTAATTGCAGTGCATAGGGTTGTTAAATATAGTGTTCTAAATTATTTTTTTCTAGAGACATGGAAATTTCATTGCTCAAATAATCTCAAAGACTCAGCTCAAGCTCTTCCCTCTCACAGGTAATATGAATCCTATGAATATACATATGATAAATCAGTTGAATTTCTATCTGTCTTTCATTGTGTTCACATGTTTAGGATTTAGGTAATAATTGCAGACTAGGAGAAATTAAGTATAAGATAGATTATGGATGCATAAACAGACAAAAGATGTTTGCCAATTTAAAGAAAAATGGTCATTTCAGCTTACATACCTAAGCTGAATGATTGATGCACTGATGAAGACTGTAAGAATGACTGCAGTCATTTATATATCCATAGTAAATTTATAACATTGCTCCCATGCTTTAAAGAATGATGATGGTGTCAAGTGGAAGTCCTCCATTTTTGTCTTCATGATATCAGTGACTAATTTACTAAAAAAGAAAAACCTCCAGGGTGGTTGAGCCACGAATTATATAGGTAATACGCATTTGTTCTTTCCCCCAGGCTTCTCTCTCTCTGTGCATGTGTGCAGGTGCGTGAGGATACCATTTGGTCATGTTCTTCATCATATCACCTTCCTTGGTTTGTTCGTTTCTTTGTTTATAAAGGGCCACTCTTGTTTCAATTTTGTTCAGTGTGTATGTGTGTGTGCCTCTTGAGCAGAGGATTCATCTGTTTAGTCTGTTCACTAGACATAAAAAGGAGCCACATATCATCTGTTTTACAAATACATTCTGATACTGTTGCTAAGGGAGAGATACTTTTATCAAGTTAAAGAGAAAAATTGTAATTACATATATCCTGGAAAACTCAGTCTGACAAGGATGTTGATGGGATCATTTATTCTTCTCATTTTATCCCTTTTTAATATGTGGACAAAACTAATAACTTAATCATCAAGGTCATCAAGTTTTGGTTTTTACTGTCCTTTTATATGTTTTTCTTTCAAATCTAACTCATAAAATGCTGTATCAATTTACTGCTTTCTGATATACAGATGTAGATCACTTGCTATGGATACTGATAGGTCTATTTATGAAGAACATTTTTCACCTTAATCAATTGCTTACAGGAAGATATGCCCTGCTATCCCTTTTCTGATACACCATGACAATCATTTGTCATTTGTAGTGTCTTAATACCACACACATTTAGCTCATGTTTATTAAATGATTTGTTTTTAGTAAAAGATAAAATTCACAAAGCTCACAAAGAAATAAATTATGGTGATAAAGGTGTTATAGATAAGGTACTGGTTAGTAGAGACTTCTTACAGAGGACTTGAATTTAGTTCCTAGAGTCCATGACAAGAAACTCTCAATTGCCTGTATCTTCAGCTTCAGGTGTTTTATACATCTAGTCCCTTAGGATACCTTTATACACAATATAAAATAAAAAATGTTTAAAATATATTTTAAAATATATTATAATTTGTTCAAAAGAGAATGCCAGTTGCATGCAAGTTATAAATCAGAATTTTAAAACATTCATTATGTTTATTAATTTATGGGTGAGTTTGTTCAATGTATATTGTAGATTTTATGGTTTAATACAATTTTTAAAATCTTGTATTACTATTAATGTGTATTCATTGAAGAAAAGAATGATTTTATAATAACATTTACTCTCACACATTATGTTGCACTAATATTAAATAGGCAAATATAATCAATCTGGCTTTTATAAGAAATGGAAACAAATGTGATAGAACTTTTTTCTGTTTTTATTTAAAATTATTTTTTATTGAATTAAGTAATCTATACCCAAAAGAATCTTATGTTACATGAGAGGAATTCAATGTCAGTGAAATACTGGAATCTTGTAACTAACAAAATATTTATTAAGAAGTAACTGTGTTTTTCTACTAAAAGATATCAAGAAATAGCTTACTCTCATTCTTAAGTCCTTCACTGTTTTGGCAGGAGTAGTGTTTGCTTGTTTGGTTTTACTAATATGGTCTTGTGTATTATTGAGAGCAAATGACAACTCAGGAAGTTATTGTTTAAAACCTTAGACCAGTGACCCTGACATAAGGAACCCAAGTCCTAATGCAGTGTCTGGTAAGATCTTGGAGGTGATAAGGGTGGTAAATTAAGTATTCCTTCAGGAAGTTTCTTATCCATAAACTTCTTGATTAGTAATATGTTCTGTGTTCATCTTCAGGATGTTTCTTCAGCATTCTCCTCTCAAATTTTAGTTTGGTTCTGTTTGTGTGGCTTTCCTTTCAAACAAATCTGGTTTCATTCCTTGGACCCTAGAGTCAAGATATCTTGAATGATTGAAGCAAAGGGCTTCATATTTTTGTAAGCATTGCCATGTTTCTTGGGGTTTCTTTTGTTATTTATTGTCATGCCTGCAAAATTGAGTAACTTGAATTATCTCTCATCATCATTAAAAATTAAGAAATGAATCAGTGATATTACCAATAATGGAAGATATTATTCAATATTAACATTATGTCTACATTTAAATATAACATAAATTAAAAGGAAACACCCTTAGATGTTTGGGAAGAGTGGTTCTTGTTTATTAGAAATCATCTGTTTCCTTCATCATCATGCTTTCCATAGTGCTTTAGTACATGTCATTAGTTCATGGGCTTACAGGATCTTATTGCTGCATAGATACATCATTTGGACATCCAGAAAAATGTTTGATTACCCCTCATTAACCTAAAAGAAATTTACTTGCATTTCTTTGCCACTTTGGGACTGGTGCTCACAAGAAAAGGTATATAATTTTCTGACCTAATTATCTCATTCCTTAAGTTGAAATGATATTATAATTAAGGATTGCTGTGAATATTATAGAATACAATGAACATCTGTGTCTCAAAAGCTATTCAAAATGTGCCTTTCTTATCTTAACTTGAAACAAAAATATAAAAATGAATCCTTCAACTATGTTAATTAGAATTTTATGTCTGAAGTTAACTAGAATATTCATGAAATGATTTAATGATTTTTTAAAAAAATCTTAGAACATCTTACATTTTAAGACTAATATTTAGGACAACTTTTAATTTAAAAAGTTAAAAATGTACTTTAGGGTTAACATAACTTCTGAAATATTTACCTTGCTACTGATTATTAACAATGTCCAACTTATAAAGCAACTTTCTTCATTTTAATTTTTAGGAAAGCACATACTACTATGTCCATAGACTATTTCCAAATAATATTCAAATTATATTTTTAAGATCCAGTTTTATTTACAATTATATGTATGTATATGTCTGTAGTTACATCGGAATGTAGTCACATGGGAATGTCAGAAGAAGCCATCAGATCCCTAGAGGTTAGATACAGGTGGTTATGAGTCACCATGGTTGCTAGGAACCAAGCTAGCTCCCTCTGGAAAAGTAGCATGTGCTCTTATAAGCTGAGACCACTCTCCATCTGCACAATATATCTACATAGTAATTAAGATTGATCTGAGGACTTTAGAAATGTTAAGCAAGTGCTCTACCTTGGAACTTCATCCTTAAGAGCTTTATTTGGGGGGGGGGGAGAATTGTAATCACCTGATTTGGAAAATAATTACCCATTGCAGTCTTACTACAGAACGGAGAATCTAAGCATTTAGATAGAACCTTAAAATGTAGGGTTTGGCTCAAGTTTCAGCCAAGCATCAGATCGAGGCCCAGGGACCCCAACAGAAGAGCAAAGGAAAGACTGAAGGAGCTGAAAGTTATTGCAACCCCATAGGAAGAACAATGTCAGCTATCTGGACTACCCAGAGCTCCCAGGGACTAAACCAACCAAGGAGGGAGCCATGGAGGGACCCATGGCTCAGGATACACATGTAGCAGAGGATGGCCTTATCTGTCATCAGTGGGAGCTACGACCCTCATTCCTGTAGATGCTTGATGCCCTAGTGTTGCTAGAGTGGTGATGTAGGAGTGGGAGAGTGGGTGGAAGATTACCCTAATTGAGGCAAGGAAGATGGGAGATGGGATGTGGTGGCTTGTGGAGGGGAAACCAGGAGGGGCGATATCATTTTAAATGAATAAAATTATTAATTATGAAACTAACAACCAAAATTTACCTCTTAAATTACATGATCATTTCAACAAACCAAATGAACACATATATTTTCATTTTTATATTAACATTCTTAGCTTGGGATAGGCATTTCAGTAAAATTCTGAAGGAAAGCAGCATGAAACCTATACCCTTAAAGTCTTCATGTAATTGAAATTTGATTTATAATGGATTTTAATACTTATGGTTTTTGAATTTTATTGGAGCTCCATAACTATACATTATTTTTCAATTTTAATTTTGAGGGTATAAAAGTATTTTCAGCAAATAAAATCAGTGCATTACATTTTGGTCAATTTTTCAGGAGCCTTTATCACCATGATGTTTTCATTAACAAGCTACTATCTAAAATCAAAACCAACATTAGTCAAAAAATAAAATATAATATAATATAATTTGAAATTCCCATTGTAGGATTAAACAATCTATTGCTTCTTTGGAGATTTTAAGAGACATATGAGGTTATGATACATATTATTTCCATAGAAAGTTTATCAAGGGATCAAATATACTTGCAATCCATTCACATGGAGAAAAAACTAGAATGAATTTCAAATATCTATGATCGAATTCTAACCCTCCAGAAATTAAAGTCTGGAATCCAGAAGCCTATGCCATTAGAAGTTTGGCACTTAGAAATCTTTTATAAATGGTGTGAAACTAACTGCTTGATTTAGGCCTTCCTATCAATCAATATCTTAGATGATTTTCATTTATGTTCCAATCAGAAATAAGGCAAATCCTGATTCCTTATTGTTAGCACAAGTTTAACAATTAGAGGTCAATGGAAAGTCACTTTCAAAAGATTCCTTTCTCTGAGAGTGCTGATTATCATTAAAGCTTTCCATTTAGAAGATCTCCTCTTACTAACATTTGTTTAATACAAAAAGTATAGCATCTAAATTTCTGATTTCATTTTGTCATAGCAACTAGAAATCTAAAATTACTAAATCTGATTTCAGAAAAAGGGCATTCCTCTACAAAGAGGGAAGTAGTCTCTAGGCATATGTAGAGATAAAATAGAAGCCCTATACCAGGCATTGACCATTCCCTTGGTTCAGGCAGCTATGTGACCCAACATTGAAAGCTTTCCTGCTCATCCGGTCCCTCCTTTGCTTCAGTGCCAATGCTTCCATTGCTAAAGGGTTTTACTGTCATTAACTCCAATTATTCCAGTTACCTAGAAGCATTCTAATATCCTCCTCAACATCTAGAGGTTAAATAATAAAATATTAACGCTATTGAGATTTGGCGGTAAAGCCAGCCTAGAATCTTCACTTTCCCAGGAACCTGTAAGTTTCCTGACATTTTCAAATCCCATGAACTAACCACTTTTGTCAAGAGGAAATGCTTCAATTTTGAGGCAACAGACACACAGCAGATACAGATTCTAATTCATCTGATAGAGGTAGATTGTGAGATTGTGATTTTGACAGTCCCAAGCATTCATAGGACTCTGAGAATTAAGAAATTGTGTATCTTATTTTCATGGGGATTAAGAATGAGTTATTGTAGACCCTGTAGTCTACTACAGTTTTTCTCTTCTATTAAATCTGATCTGATTCGTAGTTTTGTACTGAATGTGGGATGCTAGGTTTTGCAGGTTTAGCTTTTCTGCATGCTTAGTAAAGTTTCCAAGCTCATAAGAATGTTTGACTATTAATAGAGTTTATTTACCCAAAATGATCCACAAATTCTTTGAAACTATTCATAAATGTGACTGCCATATAGCAAGCATTTAAAATTTTATTACTAACACTGACTTAAATAGTAAAACATAGCCAAAAAACTATGAAGATCATTAGCCTCAAAGAAATCATCATTCTGAAATATAATAACCCAGAAATTTATCAGATCTCACTAAAAATCCTATTAGCAATTGCATAAAATTACCAGTTAACTTGATAAAACTAATATATTTATAACTCTATTAGTAGAAACTGAATTAATGAAATTGTCTTGATGTTATATTTCTTTTAAAGTCTATTAAGAGAATAAAATTTAAACTAAAATTAATCCCCCTAAAACCAAAAAAGATTAGTTCTAGATTGCTTATAAAACATAACATGATACACTAATACTTAGATATAAGTTAGCAGAAATGCAGATTTACTCAGAAAGGACTTTATTTCATAGAAATGGATATTTATACATAAATTTGAATTATACTTAAATTACAAATGCTATGTTACTTAAGGAAAATAAGCTTACATCTCAATATTTAACTAGTACACTGCGGCCCCTTTGACTTGTTTATCAACTTGAAGCAAATAACTAACCAAAAGATTAGAATACAAATGCAATTTCCATTTTTATCCCTCACTAAAATTAATACATTTTGTCAAAAGAAAATTGAGTTTCCTTTATTTGAACTCTGGTATTTAGACTAGGTTGGAGCAAAATAGCAACTGTTTGCTTCCAGACAAAAATACGCTGTCTTGGAGATTAAGTTAAGAGGCTACTGTTACTGAAAATGATTGTATTCTACTGTTAAATAAAGGCATGGTATGAAATAAATCCCCTTAATGATAAAATTAAATAATAAATTCACTAAGTATTTTCATGGTATAAAAGATGTAAGAAATTGTGATGAGTGCTGTTTAAATAAGTCTGATATGTTATTTTTTTAATTTACACACACAGAGAGAGAAGCCTCTTATATTACAATTGTACCAGTTTATCTAGTAGAAGCAGTAGATATCATAAGGATATCTTTGTCTTTGTCACTTACATTTTCTTTCATTTTGTTTTTGGAAAATATCAAGGAACATTGTGGATCTTCCTGGATCAATCTCTTGGTCTCTGTTGTGTATTTCTCAGCAGTGAAAACATAGGAAGTTGTTTGAAGACAAAAATAAAAATATTGATGGGTCTCTGGGTCATGGATAAGAACAAGACTACTACACATGCATGTGTGCATGTGAGTGTGTGTGTATGTGTGTGTGTGTAAATGTGTGTGTTTGAGTGAGTGTGTGTGTGTGTGCTTGTCTAAGCAGAGATATCTGTTATTTCATGAGATAGGAAACAAAAGATATTAGATTTATTACTATTCCTATACTAAACCCTTATTTTTATTTCTAAGTAGGTTTTCTCTCTTATTACAAAGGTATTTTCTTTATTTTATTTCCTTAGGGTGCACAACAAAAATTCTCAGCAGCAGCTGATAAAAATAAGAGAACTTTAAGTCACATAATTTTCTTTTGCTATTATAATGAGCTTTTACCCACATGGGACACATGGCATCACGTTAGTGATATTTGATCTTCATAACTGAGTTTGGGTATCATGTAATCTAGTTGACAGAATTCTAGAATCCTGCTTGATGTCTCAAGATGCACAGAGCAGTCTCCCCAGCCAGGCAGAGCTCAACTTTTGTAAAATACAATATTATCTTAAGTACTAGCAGATTTGCTTTTCTGTATATGTAAGTGATGGGTATTCCATCCATGTATTTTTGTTCCTTACTCTTCACTACAAAATCAAGATATTTAATGAAATCTTTTCCTTTTTATAGTTGCCCCATATAAGGCTCATTTGATTGTTATAAATAGTGCAAACTGGGAGGATAAGTTAGATTTTTGTTTTGTTTTGTTTTTGTTTCATTCTTTCTTAGTTGTTTAATTTTGTTTAATTTTTTTAGAATTTCATACTTGACAATTTTTATTTACATCATATTCACTTTACACTTTGTTCCTCACAAGTACCTCCCTTGGCCCCTAACTCTTTCTAAGGTTATTGAGCTATTCCTATTCCTCTTCCCCCTTCTCGTCCTCCTCCTCCTCCTCATCATCATCAATACATATGTTATATTTGTATGCTTTCATAGATACATAAAAAAACCTGCTGAGTCCATTTAGTATTGCTCATATTCATATATGTTTAGGATTTTTCACTTGGGGTTAGATCATCAATGTGGTCATTTATCACTGTAAAACTGCTTCTCTAGCCTTAGCAACCACTCATTGCCTATAGTTCTTCATCAAAGGGTGGAAGTCATCAACACCCGTTTGTCAGGTGGTGTTGTCATTACCTCAATGTTGAGATTTCTTGGCTGTAACTGCCCTGTCATGAGTAGAGGACATAATCTCTCAGCACATATTCTTGTTGTCTCACTCTTGGAATCTTTCCGCATCTTTCTAGTGAAATTCATGGACATTTACTATAAGATTGTATATCCATTTGTTCCTTTATACTGCCTGTTCCAGTTCCCACATAATGTCATGGAAGCTTTTATTTTTACAATGCTTTTGTCCTTAGCTTAGTCTTACCCCACAACTAACTCTAATATTAGTCCATTTATCATATCTTATGTCTGCTACATGGCTGGTTACCTCTCCTCAGTTTCAGATGACTGACATCTTCTGAGTCTGGATTGAATCTCCTATTCTGGTTCTTCCTAGGGTTTCTCTCTCTGTTCAAAGTCCTACTTTACCATTCTGTCTTTTGCAGTAGGCCATTAGCCTCTTATTCTGACCAATCAGAAGGACCCTTAGGCAGATAAGGAAGGACAGGGATACATCACCACAGAGGGTACATAAATGTTATCCCTACAGGGTTTTGTTATTGGTATCTCATTTAGGGTTAAGAACCTATGTTCTATTGTTGTCTGTTTTGTGATCAGTTATGGGTTTCTATCACAGTTTTCTTCTGAATTGTCTCAAGAATTATTTGATGGGTGGTATTTAGATTTTATGATTTGCAGAAAACTTATGCTTCACCATCCACATATTCAAAATACTTGAGTAGTAATATTTTTATTGAATATATTCTTCATTTACATTGCAAATATTATACCTTTTCGTGGTTCCCCGCTCCCAGAAAACCCCCAACCCATCCTCCCTCCCCTGTCTCCAAGAAAATGCCCTCCACCCAACATACTCCCACTTACCCCATGCTCGGGGCATCTATCCAGCCTTCACAGGACCAAGGACTGCTCCTCCCACCAATACTCAACAAGGCATTCCTCTGCCACAATTGCTGCTGGAACCATGTGTAGCCCTTGGTTGATAGCTTAATTCCTGGTAGCCCTGGGGGCTCTGGTTGGCCGACATCATTGTTCTTCACATAAGGCTGCAAACCTCTTCAGCTCCTGAAGTCCTCACTCCAACTCCTCCATTGGGGACTCCAGGCTCAGTACAATGTTTGGCTGCTAGCATCTGCCTCTGTATCTGTAAGGCTCTGGTAAGGCCCCTCAGGAGACAGCCCTAAAAGGCTCCTTACAGCAAGCACTTCTTGGCATCCACAATAGTTTCGGGGGTTGGAGACTGTTTATAGGATAAACCTCCAGATAGGAGAGTCTCTGGATGGCCTTTCCTTCAGTCTCTGCCCCCATCCGTTGTCTCCATAATTGCTCCTGTGAGTGTTTTGTTCCCTTTCTCAGAAAAACTGAAGCACCCATGTGGTCTGTGAATTGTATCTTGCTTATTCTGAGCATTTGGGCTAATATCCACTTATCAGTGAATGCATACCATGTGTGTTCTTTTGTGGTTGGGTTATCTCACCCAGGATGACACGTTCTAGCTCCATCCGTTTCCATCCATTTGCCTAAGAATTTCATGAATTCACTATTTTTAATAGCTGAGTAGTTGAGTAGTAATATGATTTTTAATCCCCTAGGAAACAGTCTAGTATATATAACTTCAAAGGTGTAATACAACAATCAAAATAATTCATGTGGAACAAATACAATAGAACTGAGAATTGGTTAAATGCTAAACAAGCAAACCCATAATCTTGTCCTCATCCAAATCCTGATTGAATAATATATTTATCATTTAGCTAAGGACTGTCTGTGCTACTATATATGAGTTCAGTTATTTTAGACTCATGGGGACAGGAAATAGTATATATTATAAAGTAATAGTGAGCTTTAGATATACACATGCACAATTTTCTTGAGACTGACATATGTAAAAATTGAAGAAAATTCTTATCAACCTATAAAAATTACAATACTTTTCATGTCCTCACTTAAATAACTTTAGATGATGGTATTGGAGATGGTCCCCAGTTTCCTTTCTATTTCCACCTTTTTTAGGTATTTTGCTGAGTGTGCCCATAGTATTAACAAATATATTTCATGTACCATTCATTAAAACAATGACACTGGTTGTTATAAAGTTCACTATTTATTTAAGAAATGACTTTTTGTTAAGTATTTGGGATATAAAGTAAAGTAAAAGAAACTGAAATTTGAACCATATATGCTATAGTTTACAAGGGAGACAACTAGACAAACATCCCAGGGCAGAGTGTAGATGGTGTCCTAGAACCAGGAGTGCTGCTTCTAAAACATGTAATTTATAAATTGTATTAATCATAATTCATTCAGCATGAAAGAAGGGTGCTGCAGAATAATAGTCTTGGTACATATCTGTTTATTTATAGTATGCTCAGCAATAGTGTTCAGAAATTCTAGAGATGGAGGATCTGCTTTTTCTCTGTTGAAAGTTTCAGAGATCAGAGTGTAACATTTTTTGATCATAGAAAGAAATGTAAAAACCATTTTTTTTACATACACCAAAGCACCTATGTTTTATGGCAAAAGAATGAAATGTTCTAGTTTTCTTGCATTACTAGAACAAGTGGGTTTCAATTCTGGGCATCTCACCTTAGAAAATGGTAGTAGTAAAATAATGTTTTTCAATATGCAGCAGTTATAACTTTATAAGGACAAATTGGATTAGCTTGGATTTGACTAAGTTTCCTAATTCATGAAATTCTTAGGCAAACGGATAGAGCTAGAGAACATCATATTAAGTGAGGTAACCCAGACTCAAAAGGTGAATCATGGTATGCACTCACTAATAAGTGGATATTAACCTAGAAAACTGGAATACCCAAAACATAACCCACACATCAAATGAGGTACAAGAAGAAAGGAGGAGTGGCCCCTTGTTCTGGAAAGACTCAGTGAAGCAGTATTCGGCAAAACCAGAACGGGAAAGTGGGAAGGGGTGGGTGGGAGGACAGGGGAAGAGAAGGGGGCTTACGGGACTTTCGGGGAGTGTGGGGCTAGAAAAGGGGAAATCATTTGAAATGTAAATAAAGGGAAAAAAAGAATGGATTAAACCTTGAATACTGCTCTGGACCTCATTTAAGTATAAAGAAGTGAAATTTTTCCTATGGAGACACATGTGTCTGTCACATAGATGAGATGTCTCTCATGAGACAAAAATTAAAGGCATCTAGCTTCCCTGACTAATTATAGCTCAATATTTTCTAATTATGTTGATAGCACTGCATGGCTGCAAAAATGACTCAATATCTCCAAAGCAGAACCTTTATGAATATTTTACTTTACACCAATGCTGCAGGCCTTTGACCTCTTTGGCTTGTAAAATTTAGCATTGCCAAAGGCAAAAAGCTCACTTTGTTTGACATGGCTACTTGGGGACCAACACAATTTTAAAAATTCAATTTATCTCTATAGTTATTTATTACCATTGATTCTGTACCATTCTTTGCCAGAGACTTAAGAAAATATAAAAATGAGTAAGGTGTGAGAGTTGTTCTCTTGGTGCACACTGCTTAATCAGAAAGCTAGTTTATTCATTGTTAAGACATATGCCTGACTATTGTATCTTAAAGTAGTGAAGATTTATTTTGGTCTGGATTTCAGAGATCATGCTCTTTGGCCAACTGCCTCTCATCCATGGTTTCTGGAACCTTTGGTGAAAATACAATATTATAGTGAAATCACGTGCAAAGAAAAAGAGTCAGAAAAATAATAAGGAAGAAAGAGCAGGAAGAGGAGGAGAAGCAAGAATACCAGGAAGAGATGATTAAGCATCTCTTATACCATGACAACAAAACCATCAATCACAAACCATATTTATCATCAAAAGATTGTAATATCTGTTTCAAACCCAATCCGTAACATATGGTAAAGGAACATCGATGTATGTTTAAATGTTTTTTTTTTAATGTGCTGACAACACAACCTATGAGAATGTACTACAAACTCTCCCAGGATCTGCAAATGAAGATGTCAAGACAGAAGGAGAGGGTTATAAACCAAAGAAAAGGATACCTGTATTAGGTATAAGAATTATGTAAAATTCACACAAAAATTCTGTGGGTACTATAAAGTTTTAATAAAAAGCAAAGCTACCCATATGACAAAGCATATGAAATCTTGACAAAGCTGATACAGCTAAGGCAGTGGTATTGCTGTGATCCATAAATTTTCTTACATTTCCCCCAATTCTGAAGCTCTCCAGGGTCACTCTTTTTAATTGGTAACATTAATCTATTCTACTAGGGTATTAAGATGACCTTGTAGAAAGGAATTAAGTCCTAAATATTTTGCTTTTATGAGTGGGATCTCAAGAACTAAACACAAGAGCATGTGCCACCTCCTGAGGGCATAAGAAGGAAGTACTATATTCTTCAAAGAAATAACAAGCCCACATCAGACATGGATTCTGTTGCCACCTGATCTTGAACTATTTACACACTAGAGTTTTGAGCAATACATTCTGGTGTTTATAAATGAACTAGTCTGCAATATTATATTACAGCAGTTCAAATCTAGGGAGGCAGATGGTTATATGGTAACAAAGACATAGAAGTGGAAGTGTGTATTTAGATGCAACAGCAGCCAAAGTCTATTCAGTGTTTTTGCTAATATCCTAAACCACTTTTTCAGCCCAGAGGATTCAATGATTTCCAAAGCTTACTTATGTGATCAAATAAGTTCTGTTGGAAAAAAAATCAATTGATATAACAATGTTAGTCAACTGACATGGTTTTTCACATGACTTAACATGATATTGTAACTCAGCTGATATGATTTTCCAGTGCTATTTCTGGGTGATCATCTGGGGATATCTTTCTTTATATACACTTGAGATTGTATTTTCCTATATACAGATTTCACTACCACCTTTTCATAGACACAATCTCCATGACTTACCAAGAACTTCAGAAAGTGCTCATTAAGATCCACTAAAACTTTTTATTGATTTTTAAATTCATAAGTTCAATTCTCATTTTTTGATGAGTTGCTCCCCTAAACTATCTTACTTTTTCTACAAAATCTGTACATTAAATACTTTTCACACTACATGTTTCAAATGCACACACATTATTGTTATCATTTTGAACTCTAAGAACAATATTTTGTTTTCCAATGTAGTTTGGCCATTTTCTGTCTTCAGTGTCCATTTCTTTTTTTTTCCTTTTAAAAACTAATTTCACAATTGGATAGTCATTTTAGACTACATGTTTGAAAGATGGTACTATTCTAGATAAATGAATCATTGAATGATGAAGTTCTTTTTCTTCATACTCTTAGAGAGAGTATGCACCAGTATGGGATCCTGTATTACCCAGAGAAAACACTGTTATATCTCCCACATAAAAAGTGTTCCATTATAACCCACAGCAATATCTACACACTCTAAAAATATCCAACCTCATGTACCCATTGCATAACAGCATAATTTACTGGGATAATAAATAGGTGAATTTTTGAGATTCATACTTTCTCTTGAATTTTCACATGTACTCACATCTTCACTTAAAGAGAGGCATGGCCAAAGAGTGAGCATATCTGAGTTTTGACCTTGTGGTAATTAATTTGCACCACTTAGCATTTTCACAAAAAAACTATTTAGGACAGCTTTTCTCTTCTATTTCTTTCCTCAAACTAGTATTTCTTTTTTTTTTTAATTTTTTTTATTTATTTTCTATATTCTTTGTTTACATTCTAAAAGCCTTCCCCTTTCCCAGTCCCCCTCCTCATATGTTCCATAAGTCCTCTTCTCTCCATCCATTCTCCTATCTTTCCCCCTCCCTTTTCTCTGTCCTGGTACTCCCCTACAATGCTGAATCAAGCCTTGCCAGGATTAGGGTCCTCTTCTTCTTTCTTCATGGGAATCATTTGATATGCTAACTGTATCTTTAGTGTTCAGAGCTTCAGGGCTAATTAATATCCACTTATCAATGATTGCATTCCATGTGTATTCTTTTGTGATTGCATTACATCGCTTAGGACAGTATTTTCCAGTTCCATCCATTTGCCTAAAAAAATCATGAATTCATTGTTTTTAATTGCTGAATAGTACTCTGTTGTGTGTATATACCACATTTTCTATATCCATTCCTCCATTTTGGGATACCTGGGTTCTTTCCGGCTTCTGGCTATTATAAATAAGGCTGCTACGAACATAGTGGAGCATGTGTCCTTATTGCATGCTGGGGAATCCTCTGGGTTCTGCCCAGGAGAGGTATAGCAGGGTCCTCCAGAAGTGTCATGCCCAGTTTTCTTAGGAACCGCCAGACTGATTTCCAGAGTGGTTGTACCATCTTACAATCCCACCAGCAGTGAAGGAGTGTTCCTCTTTCTTCACATCCTCGCCAACACCTGCTATCTCCTGAGTTTTTAATCTTAGCCATTTTGACTGATGTGAGGTGAAATCTCAGGGTTGTTTTGATCTCCATTTCCCTAATGGCTAATGATGTTGAGCATTTCTTAAGGTGCTTCTCGGCCATCTGAATTTCTTCAGGCAAAAATTCTTTGTTTAGGCCTGTACCCCATATTTTAATAGAGTTATTTGGTTCCCTGGGGTCTAACTTCTTGAGTTCTTTGTATATATTAAATATTAGCCCTCTATCGGATGTAGGGTTGGTGAAGATCTTTTCCCAATTTGTTGGTTGCCATTTTGTCTTTTTGACGGTGTCCTTTGCCTTACAGAAACTTTGTAAATTTATGAGATCCCATTTACTTCAGCAAAGTGGCAGGTTATGAAATCAACTCAAGCAAATCAGTTGCCTTCCTATAATCAAAGGATAAGCAGGCTGAGAAAAGTTAGGAAAATGACACCTTTCACAATAACCACAAACAATATAAAGTATCTTGGTATGATTCTAACCAAACAAGTAAAAGATCTTTATGACAAGAACTTCAGGTCTCTGAAGAAGGAAATCGAAGAAGACCTCAGAAAATGGAAAAATCTTCCAGGCTCGTGGATTGGCAGGATTAACATAGGTAAAATGGCCGTCTTGCCAAAAGCAATATACAGATTCAATGCAATCCTCATCAAAATCTCAACTCAGTTCTTCACAGAGTTGGAAAAAGCAATTCTCAAATTTGCTTTCAATGGAATAACAAAAAACCCAGGATAGTTAAAACTATTCTCAGCAATAAAAGAACTTCTGGGGGTATTAGTATCCCAGACCTCAAGCAATACTACAGAGCAATAGTGAAAAACTGCATGGTGTTGGCACAGGGACAGGAAAGTGGACCAATGGAATAGAATTGAATACCCAGAAATGAATCCACACACCTATGGTCACTTGATCTTCGAAAAAGGAGCTGAAAACATCCAGTGGAAAAAGGATAGCCTTTTCAACAAATGGTGCTGGCTCAACTAGAGGTCAGCATGCAGGAGAATTCGAATTGATCCATGCTTATCTCCTTGTACTAAGCTCAACTCCAAGTGGATCAAGGACTGCCACATAAAACCAGACACACTGAAACTAATAGAAAGATACTGGGGAAAACCCTTGTGGACATAGTCACAGGTGAAAAGTTCCTGAACAGAACACCAATAGCTTATACTCCAAACTAATATTTCTATTACTACATAACAGAAAAATCTGCAAAACAAAGAGTTTGTTCTAGGCTCCCACCTGATAGACATACTTTCATTTTCCACCGATTTTGCCTATACAGAAGTTCACGTTGCATGTGTATATCTTTCTATTTTGTTTAAGTATTTTAATGTTTAGGCATTGTGCTTTATAATACCTATATATCTCTCCAGATTATTTATTAATAGTTTCTCATATTTATACACTAAAGTCTTACACACCTGACACATGCTGTTGGAAAGTCATGCCATATTTAGTAAGTGTGCTCTAGAGTAAAGTCCTTACACATGGTTCACATAGCATTTGGGTAAATTATGAGATCTCTATCTGCTTCTGCATTGCTTTTGTTTACTGTGTATGAGGAATACAGCTCTGTTCACTTACAAATTCCTACCACTAGGCCACCTTACCATAGCTCCAAAACAATAAGTCCTCCACTCTTGACTAGAACCTCAAAATGTATGAGGCAAAAGATATCTTTGGTATTTTTAAGTTGGTTACCTCAGGTATTTGTTGAAGGGGTAAAAAGCTGATTAATGTGCTACCTTTTTATCTGCACATTGCAAACATCATTTTAAACTAATTTCTCTCCAGAAAAACTTGAGATCAAACCATTATCTTTTTCTATGCCCACGTTTTCTGTTTTATTCCAAAACAGATTTTCCCAACTGAATTTCCTTTTCTTATGATATTGCTTTATAGACATGCATAATGAAAAATAGTTAATTACATAGACAATGAAGTGATCTCCAAAGGACTGATGTTGGAATGTAGTTATTATAACAATCAACTTATGTAACATATTGTTTTACTATTCTAAGGTGACCCTCTGTGATTGCTGTTCTTAAATTTAAATGTAACTACATCTGGAAATAAATAAAATTCAAGTAACTGAATTACATCTATGAGAGGGATTTATTTAATTATATTATTTGAATTGAAAAGACCCACTTTTATTATAGATTTAATGGCATCAGAATATCTAGGTTGCAATCTAGAGCACATCTTTATCAGGCAGTTTATAGAAAGGACCTAGAAGAAATAGTCTACTCCTTTCCTGCTGCTCTTGCTCTTACTAGCAAATCTACCCCATGACTGGAATTGGAGACTACTTCTTTGAGATTACAATGTACATTGAAGACTTACTGAGATATCTAGCTTCATTGACTGAAAAACTATTGGACTCTTGGACCTCCCATTGATAGACAGTCGATGTTGTACTAGTTGGACCACAGTAAACAATTTTAATAAACTCCTTATATATATATATATATATATATTATATATATATATATAAAATATATATATATACACATACATATATGTTTATGTGTGTATCTATGCATATATATGTATGTAGACACAAATGGAGAGATATAAATATATATATTTTAACACTTCTATTCTCCAGAGGACAATGACTAATACACACTCATAAACACATACATTTAAAATTTCATAAACTTAGATTCGTTTTACAGTGTATAATTCTTAAAATGTCACTGTGACAAGGTAGTTTTCATATCAGGTTTATTTAGAAGTATGAAAAACTGAGTATATCATATTCATAGGTCACACGGAAGTACAAGTATAATCAGTTGACTTTCATTTATTCAGCCACTGATAGATCTTTTGAGGAAGGGATGTGGGATGATTTCATGTCTTCAATTTGTCTGTCAAGAGATTCTGTATTAAAATCACAGCATGCGCTACCATGGCTAGAGATGATATGGGGTTGTTATAGTGAACTATTAAGTAATTTCCTCTTCAGCATTCTTCTTAGACCAAAGAACACACAGTGAGGAAAAAAACCTGGATTCCAGCAGCTCCAAAATGAAAGTAATTGAGACAAATAAGATGCTAATGTTGTTGCATATTCTGGGAAAACCATTGTATGTTAGAATGAGTTCTATATGGAAAAGGTTTTCAACATGAGTTCATCTAAAAATATATCTATGTGATTATAAAAAAAAGAACCATGTTTGTTTTTTATATGGCAGCCTTTATTTTTTCATGGAAATTCGTCAAATACTGATAGATAAATATTGATATATTATATAATTATGGTCGCCTTATTTTAATGAAATGTATTCAAATCTAAGACAGAAATTCCTTTATTTCATAGATAAAATAAAATACAAGAAACATAAAGAGAAATAAGTCATTAGCAATCATATGCTATTTTCTACATTAGTATACATATATGTGTATATGAACATGAAGACGAGTTTCAGAGACTTGCTTCAGACAAACTAAATGACTTAGTGTTTTCTATTCTATAACTTTGGATTCACATTGAATATCTCATTTTTTCTCTTGCTTGTATATTAAAGAGCGGTGTTACAGTAGTCTTGCTTTACAAGGGAAAGATTTTCATGAACAGAAGGTTCAAGACATGTGCCAAGATGGCAAGAAATCTCAGGATCCTATTTTATACTTTTTCTTCTTGATAACTTGCCTTCCTGCCATGTGCCATGAATCCTATGATTTAAATGAGCTTCCTATAGAATATGGAAAGCAAAAATATTCCTTGTTGCAGAAAACCTCCTTATTTTCTCCCATCACCATCCCCAGGATGTCTGGGGATAGTCATAAGAAGAGCGTCTTCTACAAAGAATGTTTTATGCTTCATATAAATAGTCTTTGGGTTTCTCACAAACATTAGAAGCTCTAAGAGAAATTTTATTTTCAAGTACTGAAATTGGAGTCAAGTTTTTGCCAGTGATACAGACCTACAGAAGCTAGCTGTGTTATAGTTACTTAGCAATAATTCATATTTATGCGTGCAGTTTAAGAAACACTCAAGGGAATGAACTATTTCTTTCCTAGAATCCATTGGTGTCATTTTGATAATGAAACTTGCATAATGTTGTAAATGCTGGTCCTGGTATAACAGTCAATACTGAACTATCTGCTAAAATGGAAATATAGTAGATATGTCTGAACGTGTGGCTTACAGTTTAAAATGGACCACCCATTAACATCAACATGAATGTTGAAAAAGAATATCTTTGCTGGAGACCTTGAATTGTCAAGCATATTTCTTTAATAGCAGTATTCTGTCTTATCCAAGACTGATATAGTGGGTTTGACAGGAGAAAAAAAATCTCACTGTGTCAAGGAGCTAAGAAAGGCTGACTATGACAATTCCTATCAAGCAAGGAACTTGTGTTGACACAGACATGTATTAAGAACTTTCTGTTTTGCTCTCTCCCTCTCTTTTTTATATCAAAAATATCTTTTAAAATATTCAGCTTCAATTTGCATTTCTCTTCCCAATGAACCTCAACCTCCTGCTGCAAGTTTCAGAAAAAGAATTTAGCAGATTTCATCATGATTATGGTTATGCATATGTGCCCTGGTGCAGCTTCCTATTTTGAGAAAGAGTTAGATAGCCTCTAGTCTTATCCATTCCCTCCTCAGTGTTTTTCGGTGACTAGTGGAGAATATTTCTAAGTCATCTACATAGGAGAATGAAATTCCCCTAGAAGTCTGAGGCAAGGTGAAATCATATAGCATATACTAGCATGGGTGTAATTACAGAACCAAACCACAGATCTAAACATACACATAGAGAAAATTTTGGTTGTCATTTTTTTGGATTTAATAACACAGGTGATGCCAGACTATTTTGGTTGTCTTCTTCTTGGATTTAATAATACAGATTATTATTAATGACCATTCTCCTCTTTTATTGTAAAGAGGAGGAAGAGATCATTTAAAATGGGAATGATGTAATTGTTAGGAATGTCTCTCTAAAGAGATGGACTATGGCTTCTATTTTCTCTCAGGCCATAGTTTTAATATCATTTTGAAAGGTGAGCACTGAGCAAATGCCATTGTCAAAGGAATCAGACAACATTACAAGTTTTACTAAAATGTGAAAGTTTTTATTTATCAACTCATATGTTTCCACGAATAGCTGCAATTTTTACAGGAATGCTTTATAAAGATTTAATTCGTGCTACGAATATTTACCATAAGACAATATTTCTGCAGTAGGATATTTAATATTTTCTGCTACTGAATTCATTTGTTGTAAATTGTACAACACATTTTCCTTCTTAGTGTGTGATTCTTCATCCATTGATTATAATTTTCTCTGTGTATCCAGATGCTACCTGGTCAATACTATGGGAAAAAATATTTCATCATTGCTTTACTGTGGAGCAGATGGGTGACTAACATCTAAACTGAGTACAATAATAATAACCATAAATGCTATTAGTTACCAAGTAATTGGTTACATGTTATTAAAAGAAAAGGTATCCCTCCCTACATATTGGACACAATTCAGAAGCAACTATTTTTCAATTTATTTATTTATTTATTTATTTATTTATTTATTATTTTCTTTTTCATTTTTTTATTTACATTTAAAATGATATCCCCTTTTCTGGACCCTCACTCCCCGAAAGTCCCATCAGGCCCCTTCCCTCCCCCTGTTTTCTCACCCAACCCTTCCCACTTCCCTGTTCTGGTTTTGCCCTATACTGCTTCAATGAGTCTTTCCAGAACAAGGGGCCACTCCTCCGTTCTTCTTGTACCTCATTTGATATGTGGATTATGTTTTGGGTATTCCAGTTTTCTAGGTTAATACCCATTTATTAGTGAGTGCATACCATGATTCATCATTTGAGTCTGGGTTACCTCAATTAGTATGATGTTCTCCAGCTCCAACCATTTGCCTAAGAATTTCATGAATTCATTGTTTCTAATGGCTGAATAGTAAGTACTCCATTGTGTATATATACCACATTTTTTTTTTGCGTCCACTCTTCTGTTGAGGGATATTTGGGTTCTTTCCAGCTTCTGGCAATTATAAATAGGGCTGTTATGATCACAGTGGAACATGTATCCTTATTACATGCTGGGGAATCTTCTGGGTATATGCCCAGGAGTGATATAGCAGCATCTTCTGGAAGTGAGGTGCCCAGTTTTCAGAGGAACCGCCAGACTGATTTCCAGAGTGGTTGTACCAATTTGCAACCCCACCAGCAGTGGAGAAGTGTTCCTCTTTCTCCACATCCTCGCTAACATCTGCTGGCTCCTGAATTTTTAATCTTAGCCATTCTGACTAGTATAAGGTAAAATCTCAGGGTTGTTTTGATTTGCATTTCCCTAATGACTAATGAAGTTGGGCATTTTTTCAGATGCTTCTCCGCCATCCGAAGTTCTTCAGGTGAAAATTCTTTGTTTAACCCTGTACTCCATTGTTTAATAGGGTTATTTGGTTTTCTGGAGTCTAACTTCTTGAGTTCTTTATATATCTTGGATATTAACCCTCTATCTGATATAGGGTTGGTGAAGAACTTTTCCCAATTTGTTGGTTGTCGATTTGCCCTTTTGTTGGTGTCCTTTACCTTACCAAAACTTTGTAATTTTATGAGGTCCCATTTGTCAATTCTTGATCTTAGAGCATAAGCTATTGGTGTTCTGTTCAGGAACTTTCCCCCTGTACCGATGTCCTCAAGGGTCTTCCCCAGTTTCTTTTCTATTACGTTCAGAGTGTCTGGCTTTATGTGGAGGTCCTTGATCCATTTGGAGTTGAGCTTAATACAAGGAGACAAGGATAGATCAATTCCCATTCTTCTGCATGCTGACCTCCAGGTGAACCAGCACGATTTGTTGAAAAGGCTATCTTTTTTCCATTGGATGTTTTCTGCCCCTTTGTCGAGGATCAAGTAGCCTTAGGTGTGTGGGTTCATTTCTGGATCTTCAATCCTGTTCCATTGATCTGCCTGCCTGTCACTGTACAAATACCATGCAGTTTTTAACACTATTGCTCTGTAGTATTGCTTGAGGTCAGGGATACTGATACCCCCAGAATTTCTTTTATTGTTGAGAATAGTTTTAGCTACCCTGGGTTTTTTGTTATTCCAGATGAATTTGAGGATTGCTCTTTCTAACTCTGTGAAGAATTGAGTTGGGATTTTGATGGATATTGCGTTGAATCTGTATATTGCTTTTGGCAAAATGGCCATTTTGTGAGCATGGGAGGTTTTTCCATTTTTGAGGTCTTCTTCCATTTCCTTCTTCATAGTCTTGAAGGTCTTGTCATACAGATCTTTCACATGTTTGGTATAAGTCACCCCAAGGTACTTTATGCTGTTTGTGGCTATTGTGAAGGGGGTCATTTCCATAATTTCTTTCTCAGCCTGCTTATCCTTTGAGTATAGGAGGGCCACTGATTTGCTTGAGTTGATTTTATAACCTGCCACCTTGCTGAAGTTATTTATCAGCTGTAGGAATTCTCTAGTGGAGGTTTTTGGGTCACTAAAGTAGACTATCATATCATCTGCAAATAATGATAGTTTGACTTCTTCCTTTCCAATTTGTATCCATTTGACCTCCTTATGTTGTCTAATTGCCCGAGCTAGTACCTCAAGTACAATATTGAAAAGATAAGGAGAAAGTGGGCAGCTCTGTCTAGTCCCTGATTTTAGTGGGATTGCTTCAAGTTTCTCTCCATTTAGTTTGATGCTGGCTACCGGTTTGCTGTATATTGCTTTTACTATGTTTAGGTATGGGCCTTGAATTCCTGTTCTTTCTAAGACTTTAAGCATGGAAGGATGCTGAATTTGTCAAATGCTTTTTCAGCATCCAATGAAATGACCATGTGGTTTCTTTCTTTGAGTTTGTTTATGTAGTGGATTGCATTGATGGATTTCCATATATTGAACCAACCCTGCATCTCTGGAATAAAGCCTATTTGATCATGGTGGATGATCGTTTTGATGTGTTCTTGGATTCGGTTGGCATGAATTTTATTGAGTATTTTTGCATCGATGATCATAAGGGAAATTGGTCTGATGTTCTCTTTCTTTGTTGGATCTTTTTGAGGTTTTGATATCAGCATAATTGTGGCTTCGTAGAAGGAATTGGGTAGTGTTCCTTCTGTTTCTATTTTGTGGAATAGTTTGAAGAGTATTGGTGTTAGGTCTTCTTTGAAGGTCTGATAGAATTCTGCACTGAAACCATCTGGTCCTGTGCTTTTTTTTTGGTTGGAAGACTTTCTATGACCCCCTTCTATTTCTTTAGGGGTTATGGGACTGTTTAGATGATCTATTTGGTCCTGATTTAATTTTGGTGTTTGGTATCTGTCAAGGAAATTGTCCATTTCCTCCAGATTCTCCAGTTGCATTGAGTATAGGCTTTTGTAGTAGGATCTGATGATTTTTTGGATTTCCTCAGTTTCTGTTGTAATATTTCCCTTTTCATTTCTAATTTTGTTAATTTGAATACTTTCTCTGTGCCCTTTGGTCAGTCTGGCTAAGGGTTAATCTATCTTGTTGATTTTCTCAAAGAACCAGCTCCTGGACTCGTTGATTCTTTGTATGGTTCTCTTTGTTTCCACTTGATTGATTTCAGCCCTGAGTTTGATGATTTCCTGCCTTCTACTCCTCCTGGGTGAAATAGCTTCTTTTTGTTCCAGGGCTTTCAGGTGTGTCGTTAAGGTGCTAGTGTATGCTCTCTCCATTTTCTTTTTGGAGGCACTCAGAGCTATGAGTTTTCCTCTTAGCACTACTTTCATTGTGTCCCCAAAGATTTGGGTATGTTGTGACTTCATTTACATTAAATTCTAAAAAGTCTCTGATTTCTTTCTTTATTTCTTCTTTGGCCAAGGTGTCATTGAGTAGAGTGTTGTTCAACCTCCATATGCATGTGGGCTTTTTTTTTGTTGTTGTTGTTGCTATTGAAAACCACTCTTATACCATAGTGATCTGATAGGAGGCATGGGATTAGTTCGATCTTCTTATATTTGTTGAGGTCTGTCTTGTGACCAATTATATAATTGATTTTGGAGAAGGTACCATGACACCATTCAGAAGCAACTGTTTTTCAATTTATTTATTTATTTATTTTCATTTATTTATTTATTTATTTATTTATTTATTTATTTATTTATTATTTTCTACATTCTTTGTTTACATTCCAAATCATTTCCCCTTTCCCAGTTCCCCCCTCCCCATAAGTCCCATAAGCCTTCTTCCCTCTGCCCATTCACCGATCAAACCCCTCTCATTTTCTGTCCTGGTAAATCCCAACAATTTGTGTCTCTAGTTTAAAGGCAAGCAGGCTTCTAAGGGATAATAATGAAGTAAAAAAAAAAAAAAGACTAACACATTGGAATAAGGCAGCACAAACAGAATGAAAAGAGCCCAAGGAAAGGTACAAGACACAGATATGTACAGAATCAAGCCTTTCCAGGACCAGGGCCCTCTCCTTCTTTCTTCTTGGGAATCATTTGATATATTAATTGTGTCTTGGGTATTTAGAGCTTCTGGGCTAATATTGACTTACCAGTGACTGCATTCGATGTGTGTTATTTTGTGATTGGGTTGCCTCACTTAGGATTATATTTTCTAGTTCCAATCATTTGCCTAAGAATTTCATGAAATCATTGTTTTTATTTGCTGATTAGTATTTCATTATGTAAATAGACCACATTTTCTGGATTTGGTATTTTTTTCTTTTTTCTTTGTGTGTGTGTGTGTGTGTGTGTGTGTGTGTGTGTGTGTGTGTGTGTGTCTGTGATTCTCTGTATAGCTATATTGGATATTAGCCCTCTGTTGGATGTATGGTTGGTAAAGATATTTTCCCTATTTGTTGATTGCCCTTTTGTCTGATTGACAGTGTCTTTTGCCTTACAGAAACTTTGTAATTTTATGAGGTCCCATTTGTCAATCCTTGATCTTAGAGCATAAGCTATTAGTGTTCTGTTTAGGAAAATTTCCCCTGTGCCCATGTACTCAATGCTCTTCCCCAGTTTCTTTTCAATTAGTTTCAGTACTTCTGGTTTTATGTGGAGGTTCTTGATCCATTTGGAGTTGAGCGTAGTAGAAGCAGATGGATCAATTTTCATTCTTCTGCATGCTGACCTCCAGTTGAACTAGCATGATTTGTTGAAAAGGCTATCTTTTCTTCACTGGATGGTTTTAGCTCCTTTGTTGAAGATCAAGTGACCATAGGTGGGTGGGTTCATTTCTGGGTCTTCAATTCTATTCCATTGATCTACCTGCCTGTCACCGTACCAATACCATGCAGTTTATAACACTATTGCTCTGTAGTACTGCTTGAGGTTTGGGATAATGATTTCCCCAGAAGTTCTTTTACTGTTGAGAATAGTTTTAGCTATCCTGTTTTTGTTTTTCTTTTTGTTTTTTGTTATTCCAGATGAATTTGAGAATTACTCTTTCTAACACTATGAAGAACTGAGTTGGGATTTTGATGGGGATTGCCTTGAATCTGTATATTGCTTTTGGCAAGATGGCCATTTTTACTATATTAATCCTGCCAATCCATGAGCATGGATGATTTTTTACATTTTCTGTGTGCCTTCTTCAAGTTTCTTCTTCAGAGACTTGAAGTTCTTGTCATACAGATCTTTCTCTTGTTTGGGTAGAGTCACACCAAGATACTTCATATTGTCTGTGGCTATTGTGAAGGGTATCATTTCCCTAATCTCTTTCTCAGCCTGCTAATCATTTGAGTATAGGAAGACTGATTTGCTTGAGTTGATTTTATAACCAGCCACTTTTCTGAAATTGTTTCTGTAGGAGTTCTCTAGGGGAGTTTTGGGGTCACTTAAGTATACTATCATATCATCTGCAAATAGTGATAGTTTGACTTTTTCCTTTCCAATTTGTATCACTTTGACCACCTTAAGTTGTCTAATTGCTCTAGCTAGAACTTCAAGTACTATTTTGAAAAGATATGGAGAGAGGAGGCAGCTTGCCTAGTCCCTAATTTTAGTGGATTTCTTTCAAGTTTCTCTTCATTTATTTTGATGTGGGCTACTGATGTGCCATATATAGCTTTTATTATGTTTAAGTATGGGCCTTGAATTTCTGTTCTTTCCAAGACTTTTAGCATGAAAGAATGCTGAATTTTGTCAAATACTTTAATAGGATTTAATGAAATGAACGTGTGTTTTTTTTCTTTTAATTTTTTATAGTGCATTTTATTGATGGATTTCCATATATTGAACCATCTCTGCATCTCTGGGATGAAGCCTCCTTGATCATGGTAAGTGATCATTTTGATGTGTTCTTGGAATCATTGGGAAGAATTTTATTGAGTATTTTTGCATCAATATTCATTAGGGAAATTGGTCGGAAGTTCTCTTTGTTGGATATTTGGGTGGTTTTGGTATCAGCGTAATTGTAGCTTCATAGAACTAATTTGGTAGGGTTCCTTCTGTTTCTATTTTGTGGAATAGTTTGAAGAGTATTGGTGTTAACTCTTCTTTGAAGGTATCATAGAATTCTGCACTAAAACCATCTGGTCCTGTGCTTTTGTTGGTTGGAAGACTTTCAGTGACCACTTCTATTTCTTTAGGGGTTATGGGACTGTATAAATGATCTATTTGATCCTGATTTAATTTTCATATTTGATATCTAAGAAATTGTCCATTTCCTCCAGATTCTCCAGTTGTGTTGAGTATAGGCTTTCGTAGTAGGATCTGATAATATTTTGAATTTCCTCAGTTTCTGTTGTTATTTTGGATTGATTTGGATACTGTCTCTGTGCCCTTTGGTTAATCTGGCTAAGTGTTTATCCATCTTATTGATTTTTTCAAAGAACCAGCTCCTGGTTTTGTTGATTCTTCTACTTGATTGATTGCAGCCCTGAGTTTGATGATTTCCTGTCTTCTTCTCCTCCTGGGTGAATTGGCTTCTTTTTGTTCCAGGGCTTTCAGATGTGCCATTAAACTTCTAGTGCATGCTCTCTTCATTTTCTTTTTGGAGGCACTCAGGGCTATGAGTTTTCCTCTTAGCACTGCTTTCATTGTGTCCCATAGATTTGGGCATGTTGTGCCTTCATTTTCATTAAATTCTAAAAAGTCTTTGATTTCTTTATTTTTTTTTCCTTGACAAAGATATCATTGAGGAGAGTATTGTTCGGCTTCCATGTGTATGTGGGTTTTCTGTTGTTTTTATTGCTATTGAAGACCACTCTTACTCCATAGTGATCTGATAGGAGGCAAGGGATTATTTCTTATATTTGTTGAGGTCTGTCTTGTGACCAATTATATAATCAATTTTGGAGAAGGTACCATGAGGTGCTGAGAAAAAGGTATATCCTTTTGCTTTGGGATGAAATGTTCTCTATATATCTTTTAAATCCAATTGATCCAAAGCTTCAATTAGTTTCACTGTGTTCCTGTTTAGTTTCTGTTTTCCTGATCAGTCCATTGAGGAGAGTGGGATGTTGAAGTAACCCACAATTATTGTGTTAGGTGCAATGTGTGCTTTGAGCTTTAGTAAAGTTTCCTTTACAAATGAGGTGCCCTTGCATTTGGAGCATAGATGTTCAGAATAGAGAGTTCTTCTTCGTGGATTATTCCTTTGACTAGGAAGAAGTGTCCTTCTGTGTCTTTTTTGATGGATTTAGGTTAAAAGTCAATTTTATCTGATATTAGAATGGCTACTCCAGCTTGTTTCCTGAGACCATTTGCTTGTAAATTTGTTTTCCAGCCTTTTACTCTGAAGTAGTGTTTGTCTTTGACACTGAGGTGTATTTCCTGTACTCAGCAAAATGTAGGGTCCTGTTTCCTTATCCATTCTGTTAGTCTATGTCTTTTTAATTGGGGAATTGATTCCATTGATGTTAAGAGATATTAAGGAATAGTGATTATTACTTCCTATTATTTTTGATGTTCCTTTTGTGTTTGAGTGTTTATCTTCTTTTGGCTTTGATGAAAGAAGGTTTTTATCTTGCTTTTGTCCAGGGTGTAGCTTCCCTCCTTGTATTGGTGTTTTCCACATATTATCCTTTGTAGGACTAGGTTTGTGGAAAGATATTGTATAAATTTTGTTTTATCATAGAATACCTTTGTTTCTCCATCTATATTGATTGAGAGTTTTGCTGGGCATAGTAGTCTTGGCTGGCATTTGGGTTCTCTTAGAATCTGCATGAGATCTGCCCAGGATCTTCTAGCTTTCATGGTCTTGGTGAGAAGTCTGGTGTAATTCTGATAGGTCTTCCTTTATTTGTTACTTGGCCTTTTTCTCTTACTGGCTTTAATATCATTTCTTTGTTTAGTACACATGGGGTATTGATTATTTTTTTCTGTTCTGGTCCAGTCAGTTTTGAGTTCTGTAGGCTTCTTATATGTTCATGAGCATCTTTCTCTTTAGGTTAGGGAAGTTTTCTTCCATAATTTTGTTGAAGATATTTGCTTGCCCTTTAAGTTGTGAATCTTCACTCTCATCTATACCTATAATCCTTAGGTTTGCTCTTCTCATTGTCCTGGATTTCCTAGGGTTACAAGATTTTCATTTTGCATTTCCTTTGACTATTGAGTCAATGCTTTCTATGGTATCTTCGGCATCTTAGATTCTTTCTTCTGTCTCTTGTATTCTGTTTTTAATATTTGCATCTATGTCCTCTGATTTCTTCCCAAGGTTTTCTATAGCCAACGTTGTCCCCCTTTGTGATTTCTTAGTTGTTTTACTTCTGTTTTTAGATCCTGGATGGTTTTACTCAGTTCCTTCACCTGTTTGTGTTTTCCAGTAATTCTTTAAGAGGTTTTTGTGTTTTCTCTTTCATGGCTTCTGCCTATTGACCCAAGTTCTCCTGTATTTCTTTAAGTGATTTTTGCATTTACTCTTATTGGGTTCTATCTGTTCACCCATATTCTCCTGAATTTCTTTAAATGACTTTTGTGTTTCCTTTGCAAGGGCTTGTATCTTTTGATTCATGTTCTCCTGTGTTTCTTTAAGAGATTTATTTATGTCCTTCTTGAAATCCTCTAATAGCATCATGATATGTGATTTTAAATTCAGATCTTGTTTTTCTGGTGTGTTGGGGTATCCAGCACTTGCTGTTGTCTGAGACTTGGGTTCAGATGCTGCCATATTGCCTTGATTTCTGTTAGTAAAGTTCCTAAGTTTGCCTTTTGCCATCTGGTTTTCCCTGGTGTTAGTTGGTCCTGTTCTCACTGACCAGTGTTTGAACCTCCTGTGAGCCTGTAAGGCTATTTCCTCACCTCTGGATGACTGAGGTTCCCCTGGCCCATTATGTTCATGGCCTGCCCTACCTTTGGATGCTGTTGAAGCCCTGGTGTGCCTTGCCCCAAGCAATGTTATACTTGGTTTGCCTCTTTGTACCTGGTGTTGCCTGTCTGGTCAATCTGGGAGCAAAGATGGCAGATGCTGCAAGGACCCTTTCCAAGTACAGATCTCTCTATGGGGCAAATGGCCCAGGACAGGGCTGGTACACAGGTGGCCTGCAGAGTTGCCCAGGCTCTAGATACAGAGTTTGCTGTGTCCAGAGTGATGCTAAACTTGGGATATTACTGTGTACCTGGTGTTGCCTGTCTGGTCCAAAGAGCAAAGAACCAGAACCAACTTTTATTAAATAATCATAGAAGGAATTTGAAAGAAAAAAATCCATCCTCCATGATTTGACTCAGGAGATAATATCTGCAACATTTTGACGCTTGTACTCATCTACTGCACAATTTAGTATGGTCTACATAGAATTCTCATGTCTATTTTGATTTTATCAGCATTGATTATTAACTATAGTTTCATTACTTGTGTGATAAACATGATGTTTTGGGCTAAATTAAATGCAGGGAAAAAAAGGGGAGCAGAGAGTGAAGGAAAAGACATCCAGAGACTGCATCACCTAGGGATTCATCCCATCTGCAGACAACAAACATAGACATTATTGCTGATGCAAGAAGGGCTTGCTGACAAAAGCCTTGTATGGTTGTCCCCTAAAAGACTCTGCCAGAGTCTGACCAATATAGATAGGGATACTCCCAAATAACCAGCAGACTGGGGGTATGGACTCCAATGGAGAAAAAGAACAACAATATCATCCAAACAATCCCCATACACCAGAGCTCCCAAGGACTAAACCACCAACCAAAGAATACACATGGAGGTACCCATGGCTCTAGGAGGAGCTTATGTAGCAGAGAATTGCCTTAGCTGGCATTAATGGGAGGGGAAGCCCTTGGTCCTGTGAAGACTTGATGCCCCAGTGTAGGGGAATGCTATGGCAGTAAGATGGGCATGGGTGTATGGGTAGGAGAGCACCCTCATAAAAGCAAGGAAAGGGGAATGAAATAAGTGGTTTGTGGAAGGGAAACTAAGAAGTGGGATAACATTTGAAATGTAAATAGCTAAAATAACCAATTAAAAAAGACAGACTCAGATATAAAAAGAATTCTATCTTCAATGATTTGACTTAGGAGATCATATCTGCAACATTTTCAACATTTGAATTCATGTAATGCAGAATTTAATATGTTCTACATAGAATCCTTATGTCTATCTTGATGTTATCAGCATTGATAATTAACTATATATTCACTGCCTGTCTCTCAAACATAACTCGGTCCAGCTAATGCCTTTTGACTTTTCTCCTATATAGTGCTTGTTACCTACTCCCTACAATTCTCCTAATGATGATACGATAGTTATGGTATAATAATGAGTATTCATCTTTGAAAACTTGGCTGTTTCTTATTCTTCTAGACCACTTTTAGTAACATCCAGCCTATAATATTTTTCTTACATTTCTGAGGATTGGAAGTATTTCTGAGGGTTGTGTTAACTCACTAAACAGTGACACAGACTGGGTGCTAGGTTGTCAAATACACAATCTATTAGTGCCACTGCTGTGTGGTCTGTTGTTGCTGGTTTGCTTGTTTCCTTTTCTTGATATTAAGTACTTGAGGCCAACTTCTTATCCTCTCATTTGTTTCTCTTTATCAACATTCTGTCATTTGTTTTAATTGCTTTTCTTTGTCTTTTCTTATCTCACATTTTAAATGAGAGCTTTCTTATTTTTTATTATATATTTTCTTTATTTACATCTAAAATGTTATCCCTTTTCCATGCTTCCCCTCTGAAAACCCCATATCCTATGTCCCCTTAGTCCCCCTCCTCCTGCTCACTAACCCAACAACTACTGCTTCCCTGTCCTGGCATTCCCCTGTTACTGAAAATATTAAAAAGGATACCACCAACTCTCTTGACCTGCCAGGCCTCAGCACCATGTCCTGGCTAGTCCTACTTGGTGCCTTTCTCGCCACTACCAAGCTATTCTCTCCCATATAGCTCCCACAGCATCTCAGCTGTGTTCCTTCTCTGCCATCAGTGGACCCACACTCTAGTAACCAAGTTAAACAAAACTCTTAAAGCTTAATCAATCAATTAGATTTATGTATCAGTTATATCACAATTTAGAAGATGACAATACAGTAATTTATGAGCCACTTGATAATGATAAGAGCTTTATCCCACTATTTCTAGCCTTATAAAATCTTGTTTTATTGGACTAATATCCACTTATCAGTGAGTGTATGCCATGTGTATTCTTTTATGATTGGGCAACCTCACTCAGGATGATATTTTCTAGTTCCATCAATCTGCCTAAGAATTTCATGTACCCCCAGAACTCCCAGGGACTAAACCAACAACCAAAGAGTACACATGGTGGGACCCATGGATCCAGCTGCATATGTAGCAGAGTATAGACTTGTTGAACATCAAAGGGAGGAGAGGCCCTTGGTCCTGAGAAGGCTTGATGCCTCAGTGTAGGGGAATGCGGGACAGGGAGGTGAATGTGGGTGGTTTAGTGAACAGGGAGGTGAGATGGGCTAGGCAGTTTTCTGGGCAGAGGGAAAAACCAGGAAAAGGGATAACATTTGAAATGTAAATAAAAATTAATAATAATGATGATAATAATAATAATAATAATAATTACTTTGTAATTTTGGTTAGTAGATGTCACACAGGTCCATGTCCATTGATGTCCAAACAGGCTACCCTCTGCTACCCATGTGGCTGGAACCATGGTTCTCTTCATGTGTACTCTTTGGTACACATGAAACTGGTTGTTTCATATTAGTGTTACTCCTATGGGACTGCAAACCCCTTCAGGGAGCTTCAAAATGAACTGTCCATGTTATTTAAGAAATATATATCTCTGGCTATTCTTTGTTGTCAAGTTGTCTATGTCTAGAATTAACTAAAATTCAAAATTGGCTAGGCACAACTATTAGGGATTTTTTTATAATTGGTATATTTGCATTAGAAAGATCCATATTTAATATGAATCATTGAAGTAGGAAGACACATCCTTTACCCAGATATTTTGAAGTGGAAAAATCTTCTTCCAATCTGAGCCGCCCCTTCTTCTGGAAGCCTACATTAAAGACAAGGAAGAGGAAAGTTCTATCTCACTGCCTACATCTTCCTTTACTCACTAGCAAGACCATTCCTCCACTAGCATTGGAAATTGTTTCTTTAGAATTCTAACATAAACTGAAGAAAATCTAAGCCATCCAGCCTCATGGACTGAATAATTACTGAATCTGGAACCTTCTGTATTTAGACAGCCATTTTTGGGTTATTAGATTACAGTCTATAAGTGATTTTAATACCTCTCTACATATATATTTTACTGTTATATTACCCAGAAAAACAAGACAACTGGAGAAGATGAAGGGGAATACAAATAAAATGGGAAGGCTTGAAGGTATCATAATCCACAGATGAGCATTTTATATATAAATGACAATAAAATCTAAGTCAAGAACTTCTATGGCTGATAAACATGTTAAACAAAATAATAAGGTACAAAGTTAACAATTCTAAATCAGTACCCTTCCTATACACAGGTGACAAATGCACTGTGAAATCATTCAGGATGGTAATAACTCATAATAGCCTTAAAAATTTTGGATTGCTCTAATTAAGCAAATGAAAGACTTATATAAAAAACAGAAAAAAGAAAATGAAGAAGATATCACAAGAGAGAAATATTTCCTGTGCATATGTATTAGTAGGATAAATTTAGTAAAAATGGGCAACAGTAACTCATGGCCGTCTGAGGGGTTATATGAAAACATACTATAATAAAGGTGTCTTACATATATATTTTATAAATTTTTATATATATATATATTTCTGTTTCTATCTATAGCTATCTGTTTCTATCTCTATCTCTATCTCTATCTCTATCTCTATCTCTGTCTCTGTCTCTATATCTATCTCTATCTCTATCTATCTGTCTGTCTTTTTGTCTATCTATCTATCTATCTATCTATCTATCTATCTATCTATCTATCTATCCAGTTATCTAGTTATCCATCTATTGATCTATGAAAGAAAATGGAATTTCCAGATAACAGGAGAAACAAAGCTCCAACTAGATTCTTGCAACATCAACTAAAACTTCCAGTGCCAGGCGATTGTTACGTCTCAATCAGATTTTGTAGGTCAGTAGAGCACCATGGAAACCCCCAAACAACTCAGGCTATTGCCAACTGAAAGCAAAGTCTTCTTCCTGATTATAACACCTATATAACTCGTTGAATGTGGACAAATATGGTTCTTAACCAGAGCATAAGGATTAATGCTTATTGTACTGAAAATTCATGTATAAGTATCAAAGGAGAAAGGCAAAATTCAATCCTACAAAACCTTCATTCCACAATGATAACCTGCTTGTGATATGCTGGTGCAACGTTGGGACAAACTTATGAGAGTATTCAGGCACTGTCTGATTGTAATTATTGCCTAGTCCATGAAATGGAACTCACATTTAATGCAGCTTGGGAAATAAAAAACAGGTGACTAGATAAGCTATAAATCTGGGGGCAAAACAAATACTGTTGTGCTAAAAGTATGTGGTAATAAAATGTCTTCATTTTTTTGTATTTTTTTATTCGATATAATTTATTTACATTTCAAATGACTTCCCCTTTTCTAGCCCCCCCACTCCCCGAAAGTCCCGTAAGCCCCCTTCTCTTCCGCTGTCCTCCCATCCACCCCTTCCCACTTCCCCGTTCTGGTTTTGCTGAGTACTGTTTCACTCAGTCTTTCCAGAACCAGGGGCCACTCCTCCTTTCTTCTTGTACCTCATTTGATGTGTGGATTGTGTTTTGGGTATTCCAGTTTTCTGGGTTAATATCCACTTAATAGTGAATTCATACCATGATTCACCTTTTGAGTCTGGGTTACCTCACTTAGTATGATATTCTCTAGCTCCATCCATTTGCCTAAGAATTTCATGAATTCATTGTTTCTAATGGCTGAATAGTACTCCATTGTGTAGATATACCACATTTTTTTGCATCCACTCTTCTGTTGAGGGATACCTGGATTCTTTCCAAACTCAAAGAACAAAACCACATGGTCATTTCATTGGATGCTGAAAAAGCATTTGACAAAATTCAGCATCCCTTCATGCTTAAAGTCTTGGAGAGAACAGGAATTCAAGGCCCATACCTAAACATAGTAAAAGCAATATACAGCAAACCGGTAGCCAGCATCAAACTAAATGGAGAGAAACTTGAAGCAATCCCACTGAAATCAGGGACCAGACAAGGCTGCCCCCTTTCTCCTTATCTTTTCAATATTGTACTTGAGGTACTAGCTCGGGCAATTCGACAACATAAGGAGGTCAAAGGGATGCAAATTGGAAAGGAAGAAGTCAAACTATCATTATTTGCAGACGACATGATCGTCTACCTAAGTGACCCAAAGAACTCCACTAGAGAGCTCCTACAGCTGATAAACAACTTCAGCAAAGTGGCAGGTTATAAAATCAACTCCAGCAAATCAGTGGCCTTCCTATACTCAAAGGATAAGCAGGCTGAGAAAGAAATTAGGGAAATGACCCCCTTCACAATAGCCACAAACAGTATAAAGTATCTTGGGGTGACTCTTACCAAACATGTGAAAGATCTGTATGACAAGAACTTCAAGACTCTGAAGAAGGAAATGGAAGAAGACCTCAAAAAATGGGAAAACCTCCCATGCTCATGGATCAGTAGAATCAAAATAGTTAAAATGGCCATTTTGCCTAAAGCACTATACAGATTCAATGCAATACCCATCAAAATCACAACTCAATTCTTCACTGAGTTAGAAAGAGCAATTATCAAATTCATGTGGAACAACAAAAAACCCAGGATAGCTAAAACTATTCTCAGCAACAAAAGAATATCTGGGGGAATCAGTATCCCTGACCTCAAGCAATACTACAGAGCAATAGTGTTAAAAACTGCATGGTATTGGTACAGTGACAGGCAGGAGGATCAATGGAACAGGATTGAAGATCCAGAAATGAACCCACACACCTATGGCCACTTGCTCCTCGACAAAGAGACTGAAAACATCCAATGGAAAAAAGATAGCCTTTTCAACAAATGGTGCTGGTTCAACTGGAGGTCAGCATGCAGAAGAATGCGAATTGATCCATCCTTGTCTCCTTGTACTAAGCTCAAATCCAAAAGGATCAAGGACCTCCACATAAAGCCAGACACTCTGAAGCTAATAGAAAAGAAACTGGGGAAGACCCTTGAGGACATCGGTACAGGGAGAAAGTTTCTGAACAGAACACCAATAGCGTATGCTCTAAGAGCAAGAATTGACAAATGGGACCTCATTAAATTACAAAGTTTCTGTAAGGCAAAGGACACCATCAAGAGGACAAATCGGCAACCAACAAATTGGGAAAAGATCTTCACCAATCCTACATCAGATAGAGGGCTAATATCCAATATATATAAAGAACTCAAGAAGTTAGACTCCAGAAAACCAAACAACCCTATTAAAAATGGGGTACAGAGTTAAACAAAGAATTCTCACCTGAAGAACTTCGGATGGCGGAGAAGCATCTTAAAAAATGCTCAACTTCATTAGTCACTAGGGAAATGCAAATCAAAACAACCCTAAGATTTCATCTTACACCAGTCAGAATGGCTAAGATTAAAAATTCAGGAGACAGCAGGTGTTGGAGAGGGTGTGGAGAAAGAGGAACACTCCTCCACTGCTGGTGGGGTTGCAAATTGGTACAACCACTCTGGAAATCAGTCTGGCGGTTCCTCCGAAAACTGGGCACCTCACTTCCAGAAGATCCTGCTATACCACTCCTGGGAATATACCCAGAAGACTCCCCACCATGTAGTAAGGATACATGTTCTACTATGTTCATAAAATGTCTTCTAACAACATTTTACATACTTATACAACAGTGTTTTACGCAGCCACCATCATAGAAACTTTCTTCTGCAGTAGATACAAACAAATGCAGAAAACCACAGCTGAAAAATTCAGAAACTGAGAACATTGAAACTTTCTGTCCTGTATGGGATTTTTTTCTTCAAACCCCTCAATGTAGGGATCAGTTACCTCTTCAGAAAAAGTTGTGGACAAAGCTTAATAGTCATAGAAATGGATGATACCAAGAAAAGGAGGACTTCTAGATACACCAGGACTGATAGACATATGAACTTACAAAGAGTGAGGCACCATGCACAAGGCCTGCACTGGGATAATGACATGTAAAAGGAAACAACAACAATAACAACAACAAACAAAACAAAAAACAGTTTTCTCCAATGGAGTATCCCTAGGAACACAAAGTACACTTAAGGACATACTCTGTACCCAGCATAGAATGACCAAGACAAAATGAAATCAATTATAGTTTTGAAGGGTTTTTTTGTCTCATATTGATTGTCCTGAGTATTTTTTACTCTAGGTATTTTGCATATACATTATGGTTTTATAGTGTGTATATATATGTGTGTGTGTTAATGAGATTTTTGTGTGTAAATGCATGTGTCTGTGCATCTGTATGTGTTTCTTGTGGTTTTCCTTGACTATTTAAATTTTCTTGCTCATTTTTGTCTTGATCTTGTTTGTTTACTTTTTAGTTGCCTGTTTATTTTTAAATGAAATAAAAGAAGGAAGTTGTGGATTTGAATGAGTATGAAGATCAGGAGAATCTGTGAGGTTAATGGAGGGGGAAACCATGATCAAAACTATTATAAAGAAAATGTTCTTGACCTTACTATATAGCTGTTACATCAAAATACTACTTTATATTATTAATGCTATTTATTTTTGATTTGTAAGGTGTATGTTTGTGTGTGAGTGTGTTTCTGTGTGTGTGTATGTGTGTATATGTATATGTATACACCCGAGTAAATTTAGATCCATTATAGGTGGTAGTAAGCTCCCTAATTTTGCTTCAAATAGAAATACAGGCATATGCAAGAATAAAAAAATTTCTTAAGTATGAATTAATCTCTTTAATTCCCATGATTGCAAGTTTTTATCACTAGCCATTTTTAATAGTTTTATGTGGATTTTTTAATTTTAATTATATATACATATATATTTTATATTATTTTGTATACCTAATTACATTACATATAATATGTAATTTTATATGAAGTGTTTATTTATTTAATTATATTTATATATTTTAATTATAATGATATAAATTTATATATTTTAATGATTTTAAAAGTGTATTGCAGGGCCAAGGCTTTTTCCATTCTATTTGTGGTAGAATCTATTTTCTGATTGTACTAGAAGCCTTCTGCCTATGATTTTACATGGCCTTGCACTTTTCTGAGCAAATTAGTTCTTTAAATAGTACCTTTCTCAATTCTTTACTATATCCAAGGTAAAGATAGAGAGCTTTTGAACCTATTTTGACATACAAATTCTCTTTGAATAAATTACAACATTCACACAGAAGAGTATCAGTTGCTAAATTTGTGTCTCAGTCACAATTCTATTGCTGTGAAGAGACTCCATGAACATGGCCACTATGATAAAGGAAAACATTTACTTGTTGTTGGCTTACAGTTTCAGAAGTTTAGACTATTATCGTCTTGTGGGGAGCATGACATCCCACAGGCAGACATGATGCTGAAGAAATACCTGAGAGGTTTTTTTTTTTTAGATATATTCTTTATATTTCAAATGTTGTTCCCTTTCCTGCTTCCCCCCACCCCCACCTAAAATCTCCTAATCCATTCCCCTCTGCTTGCTCGACCATCCACCCACTCCTGCTTCCCTGTCCTGGCATTTCCCTGTTCTTAGGCATCTAGCCTTCTCAGGATGAAGGGCCTCTCCTTCCTTTGCCTCCCTTTAATGTCCAACAAGGCCATCCTCTCTCCCTACCTGTTCAATATAGTATTCAAAATCCTAGCCAGAGAAATTATACAACAAAAGAAGGTCAAAGGGATACAAATTGAAAATGAAGAAGTCAAATTATCACTATTTGCAGATGAAATGATAGTATACTTAAGCGACCCGAAAAACTCCACCAGAGAAGTCCTACAGCTGATAAACAACTTCAGCAAAGTGGCCAGATATAAAATTAACTCAAATCAGTAGCTTTTCTGTACTCAAAGTATGAACAGGCTGAGAAAGAAATGATGGAAATGATACCCTTCACAATAGTCACAAACAATATAAAGTGTCTTGTTGTGACTCTAATCAAATAAGTGAAAGATCTGTATGACAAGAATTTCAAGTCTCTGAAGCAAGAATTTGAAGACCTCTGAAAATGGAAAGATATGCCATGCTCACAGATGGGCAGGATTAATATAGTAAAAATGGCCATCTTGCCAAAAGCAATATACAGATTCAATGCAATCCCCAGCAAAATTCCAACTAAATTCTTCATTCAGTTAGAAAGAACATTTCTCAAATTCATCTGGAATAATAAATACCCAGGATAGATAAAACTATTATCAACAATAAAAGAACTTCTGGGGGAATCAGTATCCCAGACCTCAAGCAGTACTACAAAGTAATAGTGATAGAAACTGCATGGTATAGGCACAGTGACAGGAAGGTAGATCACTGGAACAGAACTGAAGTCTCAGAAATGAGCTCACACACTTATGGTCACTTGATCTTCGATAAAGGAGCTAAAACCATCCAGTGGAAAACAGATCGCCTTTTCAACAAATGGTGCTGGCTAAACTGGCAGTTAGCATGCAGAAGAATACAAATTGATCCTTTGTACAAAGCTCAAGTCCAAATGGAGCAAGGACTCCACATAAAACCAGATACACTAAATCTAATAGAAAAGAAAGTATGAAAGAGCCTTGAGTGGAACCCTAATAGCTTATGCTCTAAGATTAAGAATTGACAAAAGAGACCTCATAAAATTACAAAGTTTCTGTAGCTAAGAGTTCTACACTGGGTCTGACTCAGGCTTTTGAAACCATAAAGTCCATCTCCAGGGACACACTTCATCTAAGCACAGCACACACTCCAATATTTACACACATCTTAAGCATTCTCAGCAAATGCCTTTTCCTAAGGACTAAGCATTCCAACCTATGATCCTATGGGAGCCGTGCCTATCCAAACCATCATAACTTGTATCCACATGTCTGCTTTTTAAAGACTACTCTGTGATTCTCAGTAATTTTGCCACCCTATGACACCTTTAATGAAAATATAAAAAGAAAAATATTATAAAAACTTTGCAAAGAGGCTTTGACCATAGATTATTAAAATGTTGAGAATATTCAAATGTAAAGCTCTTTCTGATATTTTAATATTTTCTTACAAATATTACATAAAACATGTTTTATTTAATCACAGTATTTAACAGCTTTTAATGGAAATGAATTGGAAGTAAAATTATATTGGAATATCTCAAATATCACTAATATGTGTGTCATTTATTATATCAAAATCGTAGACTTCCATTTTCTCTTTTATGTTTTTAATGAATTTATTTATTTACATCCCAAACACTGCTCACCCTTCCTGTCCCTCCCTCACACAGTCCCTACCACAATCCCTTCTGCCAATTAACCCTACTCAAATCTTCCTGGCTCAGGCAGGACACATTCCTCTCTACATACTCCAATATTTCGGTTCCCAAAAGAAAGAAACATGCATGGATACTTATATTTTCATATTCCTTAAGCATCTCAGAGGCTGGGCTACTGCAAAACCTCCATATGGTTAACAACTCCCCTTCAATATTCCTACGTTATTACTTAGTACAATCTATATTCCATCTTTGCTGCCCTGGATCCTATCTCTACTCCTTCCCCCACTTCCCTGAGTCTTACATAAATGGTATGATCTCTCTCTACTCCACCTCTCAGGCCTGGTCCTTCCTCCTTTTCTGACACAGTGGTTCTCTCTCCTTCTTTGTCCCTTGTTCCCCTTGTCTGCAAATCCTAAAATACCACCTCTCTCTCCCTGCCTAGACACTGGCTGCCAGAATCTTTATTTGCCAATCCAAAGAAATTGGGGACAGGGAGTCTAGGCATCTTACATCCAGAATATCATGCAATTTTTGGGACTCAGTTAACATAAGCATTAGACCAAATACATAACACCTTCTCATCTCTTCTGAGAGAATGGAATGCACCCACCCCCTCATGTAATCCCCTACTCCAGCACATCAAATCTTTTCCAGATTAGGTGTATCTTCTCCCACTGAGGCCAGACAGGGAAACCATGAAGACTGAGCTATCTACTATATATGCCAGACAGTGTATGTTCTTTGGTTGGTAGCTCATATTCTGAGAGCTCCCATGGGTCCAGGATGGATGACTCTATAGATTGTCCTTTGGAGTTTCCATTTATTTCTGGGCCTTCAATCATTCCCGTCAACTCTTCCATAAGTCTCCCCAATCTCAATCTAATAGTCAGCTACGGGTATGTGCTTCTGTTTCAGTCTACTTCTGGGTAAAGACCCTCAGAGGACAGTTATACTAGTCTCCTGTCTGCAAACATAGACAAGTATCATTAATAATAATTAGTGTTTGTCTGTGGTATGAGGTTCGAATTGGGCCTATTATTGGTTGGCCTTTCCTTTAGTACCTGTTTCATCCTTGCATTTCCTTTGAACAGGAAAAGTTTGGGTCAAAAGTTTTGTGGGTAGATTATTGTCCCTATCCTTCCACTGGGTATCATTCTTGGCTATGGCTTTTCAGTCCATCAGCATTGGCTCCTAGAAACTTTTCCTATTTCAGGTCTCTGGGATTTCCTAGAGATCACCCTTCACCCAGTTGTTAGCTGAAGATTTCACATTCTCCTGGCATTCTAGGCATCTCTCCTGTCTCTCATCTGACCTGATTCTGCCTTCCTATTTCATTCTACCACTCTTCTCCCTCCCAGTTCCCTCCTCCCTGGAGTAGCCATTCTAATGTCTAATAAAATAAACTTTCAACAAAACTTTACCAAGATAGATGATATTCTCATATTCATGAGGGATGAGTACTTCATATTCATCAAAGGAAAAATCCACCAAGATGATATCTCAATTCTGAAAATTTTTGCCCCAAATGCAAGGACAGCCACAGTCATCATAGCTAGATAAGCAAAATGATGTTTCTTTACTTCCTTTTGAAACTTTTATAGCATCTTAAATTACCATGAAAGACAGTCTTCAGAAGATGACTTCTGGTCAGTTCCACCTCGTGGAGCTTTACTCTGTTTTTATTCACCAATAAAGACCTTTTCTTTGTTGTCTCTTGGGGAAGCCAAGGGCAATGGGCATATCTAGAATATTTTAGGACTCTCTTTCAAAATGACTAACAACTCAAAAGAGGGCCTCTCATATATGGTATTGGAGGGTTATATTGGGGTTGCTTTCAGCCCTCAGAGACAAGTTTTGTTACCCACGAGGAGAAAATTTTATGTAAATTATATGTGTATATTGATACATCAAAGTGCATTATATAGCCTTTTAATGTAAATAGCCAACAGTTTAGTCTGGTATGGTAGTGCAAATCTTTAATCCTAACACTCAGGAAGCATAGGAAGGTGAATTTCTGAGTTTGAGGACTGAGCTAGATTTGTCAGTTTGGAGGATGGTACATTGAAGTATAGTGTCAGGTATACGTACAGGAACAGACAATGGAGAAGTATGTGTGGTAGGCTTAGCTTGATGTTACTTGGGTAGGGCACAAAAGGGACTTTGTGAATGGTGGCTGTATAATGGATCCTAGGTGGTTCCTAGAGAAGTATGTTTGATGAACATGTTAGATGCAACAGAGATGGAAATTGTAGATAGTATCAGGTCAATCAAAAAAGTAAATTAAGATTGAAAGATCATTATGCAATTATTAGATTAATGACTTATTCATAAACATAGAATATCAAGATGAAGTGGGAACTGTGCAAATATTCAGAGAATTTCTTTTAAAAATGACATTAAATATTTAGCTAATGGAATTTCAGATTCAGACACACTTGCAGTGAAATACATTTTCCTAACTGTTACTTATTTGACCTGGAGTAAATTGATTAACTGACTGCAATTTTCCTCATGTGTGAATTAAAACTATTGGTAAACCTGTTTCATTGTGGGTTCAATGATAATATTCCTCATTGTCTCAACTCTTTGAACACTAGATTTCCATTGGTGTCAGTATTTGTGGAGGTAATGAAATCTCTAGGAGGCATAGTGATATTGAAAGAAGAGCATCCTGTCACTGGGTATCAACTTTGATAATTTATAGCAGAGTGATCCATCTATCTGGCCTCTATACCTACTATGTGCTTACAGTATGCTGATGCAATGTGATTATTCACCTTCCTGATCCTGCTGCAATGCATCCTCCATAGTTAAGGGCTATAATTCTCTGTAACTGTAAGCCAAATTAAAATCTTTCTTAGTATTCATTTGGTCTTGATATTTTAAAACACCAGCACTAGTAGATTAGTTTTGAAACAAAATTGTTTCCTTATATGTTAGTGTCCTCTAGACTCTTCAAGGAAGTTTCAAATGATAAAATTTGAGTACTTTTAAAACATTTTCATAATCATGTGTTTCGTACAACAGCAATTAATCATTTAAAATTTGAACCTAAGTAATAATTGTGATCATTGACCTAATAGCAAGCTAATGTTGCTGGGTAAAGACACCATGAACATATCAAGGTTTATAAAGAAAAACACTTAATTGGGGTATGGTTTACAGTTCAGAGGTATAATCAGGGGAGCCTGGAAGCATGGGGCAGACATAGTGTTGCAGAAGGAGTAAGAAAGAGTTCTATATCCTAGAACTGCAAGCAGCAGAAGACTGGCACTGGGCCTGGCTTTGGCATTCAAAAGCACGATGTTTAGCCCCATTGAAAAACTTCCTCTGCCAAGGCTACATTTACTTCTACAAAACTGACCATTTTATTAGTGTCACTTTCTATGAATCTATAGGGACCATTTTCAAACCACCACAGTAGTCATTCATTTAAATATGATTATTTATATAATAGTTTTATCATGTTTGCTAAAAGTAAATTTTGGTAATTGGACATTTTCAAAAGCTTTAAAAATATGCATAGGATTTTTAAAATTTTAAATGCATGTAAATTTTACACACTTAATTTTTTAGGATATCATAAAATTAACACTTATGAAATTAAAAAACATTCAGTCGATCTTTCAATGTTTTTTAATGCTTTGCGATTGTAAGAAAGACCAGCTTTCATCAGCTTAAGAAGAAATAAAAAGTAATTAAATTTCTTTAGGTGCTATTCCAAAGCTTTTCTTCCTTCAAATCCATACAACAAAGTATAATTAATGTCCACGCCAAAGTCATTGAATTGCAGCTATTTTTATTATTAAGCAAATCTGAATACTAGACTAGACTGTATGACAGCACCATACTTTTGTTTTTATTTTTGTGATTCATGTATTTCTCTTTTATAATTTTAGGTTTTGATTTAGGTCACACAGAAAAAAGTAAATTAAGATTGGAAGATCATTTGGGATGGTTAATCTTGCCTAGTAAAAAAATCTAATCATAGTTCCCTGCCTCATAGGATAGGCTTCATTTTTCATTACTACAGCTAACAGATGTGTGCTTTGGTCCTCAGTTTGATGGGGTGGGGGAGGTACGAATGTTGGTCCTAAGTCTATTCCTTAGAAGCCATATGCTCCCAGGCAAAATTACTTAGTTGGCCACACTCCATCTTAGAGCAGAAGAAACTGGGTCAGGAAAGACAGCCATCTATGGCTCATGTTTTTTTCGTCATTGTCAATAAGTCAATACCTGTTCCAAAATCAAGATGTCATGGCTAAGAATCTACCTGTGTTCAGAATCAAAAAACACAAATTGCTTACAGAAAAATGAAAGACTATACTGAACATAGTTTCTTAAGAATACCTTTTAAAAGACAATCTGGTAACCAACAGTTACCGCCACAGTTTACTACTGGGAAGAAGAAATTTTCAAGGAATAAAATTAGTATGAGTGTGCGAAATATAATCAATTGGAATGGATAGATCTTTCTCTAAAATATTCCTGGATCTGGTTTATAGATTAGAGGACAATGAGCTTAGTAAATTAGGCTGTTTATATAACACACTGGTTTACTAAATTGGATAGGAGAATAAGCCAGAATTGATCTCCAAGTGGTTAACCTCAGAGGATGGATGTAAATGAAAGGATATGCAGTTTTCAGAGTTTTTGTGTCAGTACTTTTCTTCAATCCCAAGGGTATCCTTCACAGTATTTAGCTCATCTGTCAGATGGGTGATCACATTAATTATCAAGGACACACAATTCTTAGGTGTGCCCGTAGGAAGTGGATGTTCACACCTTTGAGCAGTTAATGTCTGGACTAAGGTTTACCTGATATTCCAATTTCAGGATTATTTTTCTTACAGTGGAAGCATATTTTACGACTCTGTCAGAGAAAGTCTATCATTTTTCATTCTTCCTTACACACCACATTTTGAAGAATTTATTTTGAAGAAAGAACAATATAGAAATTCATGAATACCCAAGGAGATTTTCTTTTTTTTTTTTTTTTTTTATTATTCGATATAATTTATTTACATTTCAAATGATTTCCCCTTTTCTAGCCCCCCCACTCCCCGAAAGTCCCGCAAGCCCCCTTCTCTTCCCCTGTCCTCCCACCCACCCCTTCCCACTTCCCCGTTCTGGTTTTGCTGAATACTGTTTCACTGAGTCTTTCCAGAACCAGGGGCCACTCCTCCTTTCTTCTTGTACCTCATTTGATGTGTGGATTATGTTTTGGGTATTCCAGTTTTCTAGGTTAATATCCACTTATTAGTGAGTGCATACCATGATTCACCTTTTGAGTCTGGGTTACCTCACTTAGTATGATATTCTCTAGCTCCATCCATTTGCCTAAGAATTTCATGAATTCATTGTTTCTAATGGCTGAATAGTACTCCATTGTGTAGATATACCACATTTTTTGCATCCACTCTTCTGTTGAGGGATACCTGGGTTCTTTCCAGCATCTGGCAATTACAAATAGGGCTGCTATGAACATAGTAGAACATGTATCCTTATTACATGGTGGGGAGTCTTCTGGGTATATGCCCAGGAGTGGTATAGCAGGATCTTCTGGAAGTAAGGTGCCCAGTTTTCGGAGGAACCGCCAGACTGATTTCCAGAGTGGTTGTACCAATTTGCAACCCCACCAGCAGTGGAGGAGTGTTCCTCTTTCTCCACACCCTCTCCAACACCTGCTGTCTCCTGAATTTTTAATCTTAGCCATTCTGACTGGTGTAAGATGAAATCTTAGGGTTGTTTTGATTTGCATTTCCCTAATGACTAATGAAGTTGAGCATTTTTTAAGATGCTTCTCCGCCATCCGAAGTTCTTCAGGTGAGAATTCTTTGTTTAACTCTGTACCCCATTTTTTAATAGGGTTGTTTGGTTTTCTGGAGTCTAACTTCTTGAGTTCTTTATATATATTGGATATTAGCCCTCTATCTGATGTAGGATTGGTGAAGATCTTTTCCCAATTTGTTGGTTGCCGATTTGTCCTCTTGATGGTGTCCTTTGCCTTACAGAAACTTTGTAATTTTATGAGGTCCCATTTGTCAATTCTTGCTCTTAGAGCATACGCTATTGGTGTTCTGTTCAGAAACTTTCTCCCTGTACCGATGTCCTCAAGGGTCTTCCCCAGTTTTTTTTCTATTAGCTTCAGAGTGTCTGGCTTTATGTGGAGGTCCTTGATCCATTTGGATTTGAGCTTAGTACAAGGAGACAAGGATGGATCAATTCGCATTCTTCTGCATGCTGACCTCCAGTTGAACCAGCACCATTTGTTGAAAAGGCTATCTTTTTTCCATTGGATGTTTTCAGCCTCTTTGTCGAGGATCAAGTGGCCATAGGTGTGTGGGTTCATTTCTGGATCTTCAATCCTGTTCCATTGATCCTCCTGCCTGTCACTGTACCAATACCATGCAGTTTTTAACACTATTGCTCTGTAGTATTGCTTGAGGTCAGGGATACTGATTCCCCCAGATTTCCTTTTGTTGCTGAGAATAGTTTTAGCTATCCTGGGTTTTTTGTTGTTCCAGATGAATTTGATAATTGCTCTTTCTAGCTCTGTGAAGAATTGAGTTGGGATTTTGATGGGTATTGCATTGAATCTGTATAGTGCTTTAGGCAAAATGGCCATTTTAACTATATTGATTCTGCCGATCCATGAGCATGGGAGGTTTTCCCATTTTTTGAGGTCTTCTTCCATTTCCTTCTTCAGAGTCTTGAAGTTCTTGTCATACAGATCTTTCACATGTTTGGTAAGAGTCACCCCCAGATACTTTATACTGTTTGTGGCTATTGTGAAGGGGGTCATTTCCCTAATTTCTTTCTCAGCCTGCTTATCCTTTGAGTATAGGAAGGCCACTGATTTGCTTGAGTTGACTTTATAACCTGCCACTTTGCTGAAGTTGTTTATCAGCTGTAGGAGCTCTCTAGTGGAGTTCTTTGGGTCACTTAGGTAGACGATCATGTCGTCTGCAAATAATGATAGTTTGACTTCTTCCTTTCCAATTTGTATCCCTTTGACCTCCTTATGTTGTCGAATTGCCCGAGCTAGTACCTCAAGTACAATATTGAAAAGATAAGGAGAAAGGGGGCAGCCTTGTCTGGTCCCTGATTTCAGTGGGATTGCTTCAAGTTTCTCTCCATTTAGTTTGATGCTGGCTACCGGTTTGCTGTATATTGCTTTTACTATGTTTAGGTATGGGCCTTGAATTCCTGTTCTCTCCAAGACTTTAAGCATGAAGGGATGCTGAATTTTGTCAAATGCTTTTTCAGCATCCAATGAAATGACCATGTGGTTTTGTTCTTTGAGTTTGTTTATGTAGTGGATTGTATTGATGGATTTCCGTATATTGAACCAACCCTGCATTCCTGGGATAAAGCCTACTTGATCATGGTGGATGATCGTTTTGATGTGTTCTTGGATTCGGTTGGCAAGAATTTTATTGAGTATTTTTGCATCGATGTTCATAAGGGAAATTGGTCTGAAGTTCTCTTTCTTTGTTGGATCTTTGTGTGGCTTTGGTATCAGGGTAATTGTGGCTTCGTAGAAGGAATTGGGTAGTGTTCCTTCTGTTTCTATTTTGTGGAATAGTTTGAAGAGTATTGGTGTTAACTCTTCTTTGAAGGTCTGGTAGAATTCTGCACTGAAGCCATCTGGTCCTGTGCTTTTTTTGGTTGGAAGACTTTCTATGACTCCTTCTATTTCTTTAGGCATTATGGGACTGTTTAGATGGTCTAGTTGGTCCTGATTTAATTTTGGTATTTGGTATCTGTCAAGGAAATTGTCCATTTCCTCCAGATTCTCCAGTTGTGTTGAGTATAGGCTCTTGTAGTAGGATCTGATGATTTTTTGGATTTCCTCAGTTTCCGTTGTTATATCTCCCTTTTCATTTCTAAGTTTGTTAATTTGGATACTTTCTCTGTGCCCTTTGGTCATTCTGGCTAAGGGTTTATCTATCTTGTTGATTTTCTCAAAGAACCAGCTCCTGGTATTGTTGATTTTTTGTATGGTTCTCTTTGTTTCTACTTGATTGATTTCGGCCCTGAGTTTGATGATTTCCTGCCTTCTACTCCTCCTGGGTGAAATAGCTTCTTTTTGTTCCAGGGCTTTCAGGTGTGTCATTAAGCTGGTAATGTATGCTCTCTCCATTTTCTTTTTGGAGGCACTCAGGGCTATGAGTTTTCCTCTTAGCACTGCTTTCATTGTGTCCCATAGATTTGGGTATGTTGTGTTTTCATTTTCATTGTGTTCTAAAAAGTCTTTAATTTCTTTCTTTATTTCTTCCTTGACCAAGGTATCATTGAGTAGAGTATTGTTCAGTTTCCACGTGTATGTGGGCTTTCTGTTGTTTCTGTTGCTATTGAAGACCACTTTTACTCCATAGTGATCAGATAGGAGGCATGGGATTAGTTCGATCTTCTTATATTTGTTGAGGTCTGTCTTGTGACCAATTATATGGTCGATTTTGGAGAAGGTACCATGAGGTGCTGAGAAAAAGGTATATTCTTTTGTTTTAGGATAGAATGTTCTATATATATCTGTTAAATCTAATTGGTCCAAAGCTTCAATTAGTTTCATTGTGTCCCTGTTTAGTTTCTGTTTTCCTGATCGGTCCATTGAGGAAAGTGCAGTGTTGAAGTCACCCACAATTATTGTGTTAGGTGCAATGTGTGCTTTTAGTTTTAATAAAGTTTCTTTTACAAAAGAGGGTGCCCTTACATTTGGGGCATAGATGTTCAGGATTGTCAGTTCTTCTTTTTGTATTTTTCCTTTGACCAGCAAGAAGTGTCCCTCAGGGTCTCTTTTGATGACTTTGGGTTGAAAGTCAATTTTATCTGATATTAAAATGGCTACTCCAGCTTGTTTCCTGAGACCATTTGCTTGTAAAATTGTCTTCCAGCCTTTTACTCTAAGGTAGTGTTTGTCTTTGACCCTGAGGTGTGTTTCCTGTAAGCAGCAAAATGTAGGGTCCTGTTTACGTATCCAGTCAGTTAGTCTGTGTCTTTTTATTGGGGCATTAAGTCCATTGATGTTAAGAGATATTAAGGAATAGTGATTGTTACTTCCTATCATTTTTGACGTTATTTTTTAAATTTGAATGCTTAACTTCTTTTGGGTTTGATGAAAGGTTACTATCTTGCTTTTTCCAGGGTGAAGTTTCCCTCCTTGTATTGGTGTTGTCCTCCTATTATCCTTTTTAGGGCCGGGTTTGTGGATAGATATTGGGTAAACTTGGTTTTGTCATGACATATCTTAGTTTCTCCATCTATGGTGATTGAGAGTTTTGCTGGATATAGTAGTTTTGGTTGGCATTTGTGTTCTCTTAGAGTCTGCATGAGATCTGCCCAGGACCTTCTAGCCTTCATAGTCTCAGGTGAAAAGTCTGCTGTGATTCTGATAGGTCTTCCTTTATATGTTACTTGGCCTTTTTCTCTTACTGCCTTTAGTATTCTTTCTTTGTTTAGAACATTTGGTGTTTTGATTATTATGTGACGGGAAGTATTTCTGTTCTGGTCCAGTCTGTTTGGAGTTCTGTAGGCTTCTTGTATATTCATGGGCATCTCTCTCTTTAGGTTAGGGAAGTTTTCTTCCATAATTTTATTGAAGATATTTGCTGGCCCTTTAAGTTGTAAATCTTCACTCTCCTCTATGCCTATAATCCTTAGGTTTGGTCTTCTCATTGTGTCCTGGATTTCCTGGATATTTTGGGTTACAAGCTTTTTGCATTTTGCATTTTCTTTAACTGTTGAGTCCATGGTTTCTATGGAATCTTCAGCATCTGAGATTCTTTCTTCTATCTCTTGTATTCTGTTGTTGATATTTGTATCTCTGTCCCCTGATTTCTTCCCAAGGCTTTCTATCTCCAAAGTTGTCTCCCTTTGAGTTTTCTTAGTTGTTTCTACTTCTGATTTTAGATCCTGGATGGTTTTGCTTAGCTCCTTCACTTGCATGTTAGTGTTTTCCTGTAATTCTTTAAGAGATTTTTGTGTTTTCTCTTTCATGAGCTCAGCCTGTTGATCAAAGTTCTCCTGTATTTCTTTAAGAGATTTTTGTGTTTCGTCTTTCATGACCTCAGCCTGTTGAGCAAAGTTCTCCTGTATTTCTTTAAGTGTTTTTTGCATTTCCTCCTTGTTGGCTTTTGTATTCTCCTGGATTTCTTTCAATGATTTTTGTGTTTCCCTTGCAAGGGCTTCTAACTTTTGATCCATTGTCTCCTGAATTTCTTTATGTATGACCTTCATGTGTTCCTGTACCAGCATCATGACCAGTGATTTTAAATCCAAATCTTGTTTTACTGGTGTGATGGGGTATCCAGGACATGTTGGTAGAGGAGAATTGGGTTCAGATGTTGCCATATTGCCTTGATTTCTGTTAGTGACGTTCCTGCGTTTGCCTTTTGCCATCTAGATCTCACTGGTGTTAGTTTATCTTGTCAGTGCTGGACTCACCAGTGCAAGCTGCCCCTTCCCAGTTGGCCTCTGGTGCACAGCTTACCTCCTGCACTGCTTGTAGACAGTGTGCTGCTGCCCAGGCTGTTTAGATCCCAAAGCAGGCACCCGAAGGCTCCCGCTGGGGCCCGCTGGATTCACTGGAGCACACTGACTTCTCCCAGCTGGCCGCCCGGAAGCCCAGCTAGCCACTTGCAGGACTTGGAGATGTAATGCTGCTGCCTAGACTGATCTGGATCCGGAAGCGGAGAGAGTAGAGCTAAGGGCTTCTGCCTGAGGCCTTGCCCCAGATTGTGTCTGTGGAGCAGATGGAGCCCGTGTGCACTCCCAGGGAGTGCCGATGGTGTATGCTACTGTGACCTCCCCTGTGTTCCGCTCACTCCGCTGGGCAGCCGATCTGCCAACCGGGCTGTCGCACACAAGGTTAGCCTGGCCGCCCAGTCCCTGAGTCCAGGCAAAAGCCTGGGAGGCCAAGGTCCGAGCAAAGTTCCCCTACGGCTTTGACTGTTAATTGGGTTTGCCAGGTGACTAGGATGGCGGGCGTGTGCGCCCGCGCTCCCTGAAAGCGCCGGGAGAGTCTGCTTTGCTAACAATCACCTGGGCGGGTTGACTCACAGATGGCCCACCAAGCCGCCCAGTTCTTGGGGTCAGTCCTGTGCCTTTTGGGGCCTGGACCCCCGCTTTGTTAGCCTTAGGCTATGCCTGTTACAGGTCTGCCCGCCTGAGCTCTCTGTCGTCCTGCAGGCAAAATGGCGGCGGCGCGCTCGCAGGCCTGGGCAAAAAACCTCCTGGTTGGGTTGGCACCCCGATGGCCCCCCGACCCGCCCAGGGCCTGGGTGCAGGCCAACGCCCGTCGGGCTCAGACCACCGCGGTGTTGGCCTCGGATTATGTTTGTGTACCTCAGTCTGTCCGATTCCTGGAGTACGGAACCAAGATGGATCCTCCTCTCCTGACTGGTGGGAGGCCGAGTTCTGAAGTGGCCTCCGTGCAGGAAAGGCGCCGCACAACTGCAGCTGCTTGCTGTCCGGCTGGTCAGCGAAGGTCAGTGGTCGTGGGCGCAGGGCCTAATTGGTCCCTGTGACGCCTTGGTTCCACTGCTGATGGCCCTTCAGCTGGAGCAGCCACTGCTGCCGCTGCTGCCGCCGCTGCCCTCGATATCCCAAGGAGATTTTCTTAACAGTAGAAGAAATGCTCACACTGGGATGAAACCAACCAGGGAAACTACAAATAGCATTTCTATATGCACTCATCCATTGTAATCCTTGCTTTTCTGACTTTTCATTTTATTTTATGTTTGCTTCATTTGACTCTTCTGTTATACAAGAAAGAAAGAACAAAAAAAATGATCCCTCAAATTAATAGTAAGCTATAAGGGATTCCCAGAATATTCTACACATTTTTAAAGAAATAATACAAGTATCTAAAATATGTATTTCAAAGAAAAAGGGAGTAGTTTTTCGACATCCACACTGTTGGGGATGTAATCTATGCTGGATGTGAGCAAAATGTTTAAAGTAACTATTTTCCCTTGAAAATTCTGTATCGAAAAGTCTGTATCAGACTGGCTGTCTAAAACTTAAAAATTAGCATCCACTCATGAGAGAATATATACCATAGTGTTCCTTCTGGGTCTGCGTTACCTCACTCAGCATGATATTTTTCTTGGTCGTTCCATTTACCTATGAACTTCATAATTATATTTTCTTAAGAGCTGTTAATAGAAGATTCCTCTTTAACAGATGGGAACAAATTCAGAGACCCACAACTAGATAATGCATACCGAGTGAGAGACCTTGGGCCATTCAGTTACAAATTTATGTCTCCATCAAATCCATCTTGTTAGGGTTCAGGAAACTGCAGAAGAGAAGACACAGAGATGGTAAGAGTCATGGTGGTCAGAAGAAACTAAGCAAACAGAGCCTTCAAAACAGAGCTGGACCATGAGCATAACTTTCAGGGACTGTGGTAGCATATGCAGGTTCTGGATAATTCTGTAATAAATGGTATCCCAACTTTGAGAAAGGAGGTGAACACAAGCCCCACCCCTAACCCAGAAGATTTCTACAGTTGAGAATTACTCACAAATGAAAATTTAGTCCTTTCCAATGGAGTATTACAGAGGACATAAAATACTCTTAAGGGCAGGTCCCAAGTCTGGAAGGACAAAACCTAACAAACACAATTGTTTTATAATGCTCTTTGTCAGTTTCCTTTTCCCACAAATGTACTTATCATTGCTTCCAGATTTTTGTTTTTATGATATTACTATGTGTAGGAATATATATATATATATATGTGTGTGTATATATATATATATATATATATATATATATATATATACACACATATATATATATATATCGTATTCTGTTTCTTTTTGTTTTGGCCTATTCTGGTGTGTGTTTTTTTTTAATTTTATTTTATTATTATTCTTTAGGAGCCTATCTGATTATTAGCAAGAGACAGAAAAGATGGGGATTAGGATAACAGTGGACAAGGGATCTATATTGAATGAATTATGAGAAGAGAAATAATAATCAGAATATGCTGTATTAAAAAACAAACTATTTTCAATAGATGATTAAAAAGTAAACTGGTTTATTTATGCATACCCATTTGTTCTCTTTGTTTAGTAATTTACATGCATAAATTAATGATTTCCCTTAAAAATCTCTGCATGTAAACAGCTTGGTTACTTTTAGACCTGGGTCATGAAAGTTGAAGCCTTAATTAAAAATGTATCTTCTATTTTTATATTCTGTTTATAGCTAGTGACAACCATATAGTGAACAAAAGTGTAAGAAAATGAAATAATTTAGAAATAAAACTTACTTGAAATTTTTATCACCTAATTTCTTTAGTTTTTTAAAAAATATGTTTATTGAAATAGAATTGCATTATTTGCCTCACTTCCTTTTCAAGCCCCTCTCAACTCCCCATGTTCAGTCCCCTCCTGTGCGAAATCAAATGATTGATTCTTTGTGTTTGAATGTATTTGTTACACTAATGTGGACAGGGAGAATTTTTGTAGTTTCTCACCTTTAGACAACAAACTGCTGAGGGCAAGTATTGACTCCTAGGAAAAGGAGGATTAATCTCTAACTTGGAACCTTATCCACCCAGACAACAGAAACAGATGCAGCAGTGTGTGTGTGTGTGTGTGTTTGTGTGTGTGCGTGTGTGTGTGTGTGTGCGTGTGTTTGTGTGTGTGTGTGCACGTGTCTGTGTGTGTGTGCAGTGACATTAGCAATTTGTATATGTTCAATGCATAGAGCTGCATATTTAAAATGGTAACATTCACAATAATATTCCATACTGCCCAGAGCCTGACTTCTTTTCATCAACAGAAGAAGGTATCAAAATGGGGAGGGGCTGTTTGTGACCAGTCAAAGGAATTTTAAAATCCAAAATAATTGCATAGATATAATTCAACAGGCACAGTAAGTTAATGGTATGCTCAATTAGGGTCAAATCAGTATTATAGAAATTCCCTGTGACAGCATTTCTAAATATGACTTTATATTGCTTGTGGGGTTAGGTTATTGATTGCAACTGGTCCCACACCTTCATTCTAAATAATTGCACTCTGGCTTATTTTTTTCCCTTTGGAGTCATGGGAATTATAGCATTCTGATCAATAAGGTTATAAAGTAGAAGGAACAGAAACAGTGGTTTTCATCTTTTACCCGGATTTTCAGAGTTTTATAAATAAAAATGGTTTTGTGTAGTCATTTTTCTTGGGAGAGCTATGCTTTCTGAATGAGAATAGTGAATGTGTCTTGTTCTGTTTTGTTTATTTTCCTTATTGTACCTGCATTGTGCTGTCAGCTAGACATACAAACACTCATTCCCTCAGATGTTTCCAAGTCTACTTTCATTCTTTGTACTATGTTAATAATGAGAAGTAAGTTTGCCTGCAGTTACAAAATGCTCAGATACCCCATTCCATTAACATTGCTACTTGAAATCAAGACAGGTGCTTAAAAGCAGTAAGCACCCATTGAGACTCCAAATGATGGGGCTTCGTTTTTGTTTCTTGCTTTTGATATTTCAGGCTGATTGTTGATTAGTTTATATTTTAGGAGGCAAAAGACAAACTGAGCCAGGTTTGCTAATTATAAAATTCCAGTTATTTTAATGATTCCCTAAAGATAACATGAAAGACACACAGAGTTCCCGCTGATTCAGAAGGATCAGAAAACAGGAATTAAAATTCTACTTTATTTATGGATATTTCCAAATGATTTAAATTAAAAACACTATCAAAAATTAAAATGCCAGAAAACAAAGTCAATTCATGTGGTACAGAAGGTACCACATGAATAAAGGCATTTACTAGGAGTTTGCCATGAGACAGATACATAGTGAATAAAAGAAACTTACACAGGGATACATGTTTAAATGGTTTTGAATTTGAACTCCACAGCCTGACAGTTACATCATTTCTACCAAAATATTTGATTTTTCCATGTTATTTTTATTTTTAGTACAATATTGTAGCATTAGTCCTTAGTTTTGAATCTGTCAAGAGAAATTTGTCCTTTTACATGGTACAGTTGACTATTTAACATTGTTAACTATGAATTATTTGAATGTTGCTGTTAATAAGTAGAACAGCCTGCTGCAGTGGTTTGTTATGTATCTCTCTATAAAGGGAGACTTGCTATAGTCCCTGATAGAAATTAATTGGTTGTTCGAATAAAGGACAGTGATAATCAGATGTAAAATAGTATGAGAAACTACTAGAAACAGCCTTCTTTCTAAAGCTGTCTCTTACCTCCTGCTAAGCTAAGGAGTCCCCTTGACTCATCATAGAACAGCATTTCATGGTTAAAGTCCTCAATAACTATCTTGCCTTTGTTGCAGCCTAGGGTGTTAATGAGTTACAAGGCCTGTTGTCAGTTCCTGAATTTGAAAGCCACTGAGCATCTTTATTCCATATTGTTTTGATGAATGGAATTTAACTAAGCAGAGAGCACTAGCACAGAAGTCACACTTACTAGAAATGTCCTTAATGTTTCCAGGGAACTGAAAGAATGCAGTTCCTCTAGGCTGTGGAATGATTGGAGAGGGGAATCAATCAACCATGTACAAGTTGCCTAGGAATTCAAATCATTTCTGAATTACATTTTTCAACATTTCCACTATTCTATATAACTCAATTTCCATCAGATTACTTTGATGTAGAGATGGATAATCTGATCTCTAAAAAATCTTACTCTTCAAGAAATGTCTGAATCATACGCTATACTCTTGCCAGTCTCTCTTTAATTTGCTGTTTTAAACACTTTGACAATCATGTGTACATATTTGACATAACCCAGTGATTTCACATATTTGGTTTTGAAGTATAATATTCTTTTTTAGGAAGATGCATCTGTGAGAAATAACTTCAATTAATGTTTGCCTATAGGGCTTTGATGAGCCACCTAACACAGAAAAACTTAGGAGGATAAATTAAGTTCATATCTATTCTGAGTAATCAATCTCACAATTGAAAGTATCTCAATAATTATGAGTGAGTGGTTTAAAGATTTTCTTATAAATACAATGCTATCCATATTTTCATGGAACATTCAGAACTGTACCAAAGAAGATAAACATGTACATATTATTATATGATATTTTTCAGTAGTTTCAGCTTTATAAAAAAGTTCCAGAGGCAGAAATATGTATTATGAATATTTCACATTTTTCTTGATAATGTTCTAAAATCCTAGGTGACTAGATAAAGTAGATTTTTCTATAAAATTAAATTTGAAGAATATATGGAACTTTAACATGTATTTTCCATTTAATAATTTCAAAAGAACATTATTTTAAATTTTTATGTCAATTTATATTACATGTAATTCAAGGATTATATATACTGTGTAATTAATGAAATATCTTATGTAGATACACTTATAACATATTTTTAAATAATGTAAGCATGTTAATGAATATATTAAATAGATTTTGTTGAACATACGAGCAACATTGCTTTGTATTTAGTTATACTGGACACAGGAATATTACTTTTCTTAAAAGGCACCTTTCCCCTTTCTACATTGCAGTTAAAATTTGTCCCTGTTGAGTAGCCTAAGTGTCTTGTCTCTATAGGGTGTAGATTTGAAGAGGAGACTTAGAAATACACAGAAACTGATCATTTATTACTAGATAAATCCCAGACTCATCTGTGGTTTCTTTATATTCCTCTCTGGTAACTCTAATTTATCTAACTTGTAGTGTCACTAATGGCTTACCCAGCCAAATTTGTAATACAGAGCGCTTTTTGTCTTTATGTATGCAGGGAAGCTACTGGCAAGTAAGAAATATCAAATAATTCACATCTTATTACTTTTAAGTTTTTCAAAATGTTAAGTGAAGTACGTCGTAGAAACAAGTAGAAATACCTAAGCTATCAAAAAGCATGAAGACAATTTGTTTTTCCACAATGATAAGGAGGAATACTCAGGCTTCCTATCAAATAATAAGCTTCTGTTCCACCTGATAGGTGGTGCAAAGAAAAAGGATAATTTAAATAGTTAATAAATGCCTTCTAATAATTTTTAAAAATTTATGTTAGCACCAGTTAGTCTGTCACAAAGAAGCAAACGTGGTATGTACTCACAGATAAGTGGATAGACTTAAAAGTTCGGAATACCCGAGATTCAATTCACAGACCATATGAAGCCCAAGAAGAAGGAAGACCAAAATGGGGATGCTTCAGCGCTTTTTAGAAGGGTGAACAAAATACTCAAAGGAGGAAATATGGAGACAAAGTGTGGAGCAGAGACTGAAGGAAAGGCCATCCAAGGTGGGGATCCATCCCATATACAGCCACAAACCTGGACATTATTGTGGAATGCCGGGAAGTGCTTGATTATAGACACCTACTATGGTTGTCTCCTGAGAGGCTCTGCCTGAAACTGGCAAATACAGAGGAGGAAGCTCACAGCCAACCATTGGACTGAGCATGGGCTCCCCAATGGAGGAGATGGAGAAGGGACAGAAGAAACTGAGGGGGTTTTGCAGCCCCATGAAAGGAGCAAAACTGTCAACAGGCCAGACACTCTGGGAACACCAACCAAAGAATACAAATTGAGAGACCCATGGTGCTGATCACATATGTGGCAGAAGTTGGCCTTGTTGGACATCAGTGGGAGAAGAGGCCTTCAGGCCTGAGGGTGTTCAATGTCTCAGTGTAAGGGAATGCCAGGGCTGGAGAATGGGAGTGGATGGGTGGCAGAGCAACCTCATAGAGGCAGGGCGAGAGGAGATGGGATAGGGTCTTTCTGAAGAGGAGACCTGGAAAGCAGAAAACATTTAAAATGTAAATAAAGAAAATATAAAAAAACAAAAAACAAACAGCAATAACATCAAAAAACCCTTTCATTTCATTGTTTCCTTTTTTCCCCCTGAAAAATCTTATACCTATCTAGTTCATTAAACACATTTTAACAATGAAGAGAGAGATTTTCCATTATTTTCTAGGTGTGTTCAAATTAAAATAAGATGCTATTGTTGTGGCTTAAATATTAAGTAAAAAAGGGTAAAGAAGGCAGAAGTGTTGAAGGCTTGACTGCAACTGACGATACTGGGATGTGATTGGACCATGAATGCATTAGACGTCATAGTCCTTTATTTCATTGATGATTCGATACTGAATAAGCCAGGGGGGATGAAGTCATCAGTGTGAGTGCTTCTCATAGATTTGTCTAATTTTCAGGTCTTTGTTTTCACAGCCTCTGCATCCTAGCTGCATTATCTGAGTACCTTTCTTTCACCTTACGTTTCTGATGTGTTTCTGACTTTTTTAATCTGCATTAAAATAATTAAAATTTATTTTAAATAGAATATCTAATATAGCTATGTATTCTCAATGGTGATTACAATAGACATCTTTTTTGATGATTCATCAAATATTTCAGTTTAATCACCATTGAGCTAGTACAAGTGCAGGATACCAAGATACCACATCTTTATGGGAAAGTGCACTTGATGGCATTCTCTTACTCTTACGATAATCATTTTCTTGCCCTGTACAGATATGAGATATGTTGAGACACACATGACTGGATATTATTATGTATAATGCTTTATGTTTTATTTTGGGGTATAAATTTAATAATAAATATGCTGTTTTGTACTTTATGTTAGTGAGATCTAACTAACTTACTTTGTTAGTTAGATGTAATGCAGTTTGATGACCTATTGAGACAGGCTTTTTTTCTTTAAATAAGAGCAATGCTAATTCTTAGAAAAGTGTCTTTAAAATAGCAAATAATTATAGATTACTGGATTCTTATAATATTTAAATCAAGAGATTAAAAATTGGCTTTTTAAAAATAACCACAGAGGTAGAAAGAGCAATTATCAAATTCATCTGGAATAACAAAAAACCCAGGATAGCTAAAACTATTCTCAGCAACAAAAGAATATCTGGGGGAATCAGTATCCCTGACCTCAAGTAATACTACAGAGCAATAGTGTTAAAAACTGCATGGTATTGGTACAGTGACAGGCAGGAGGATCAATGGAACAGGATTGAAGATCCAGAAATGAACCCACACATATGGCCACTTGATCCTCGACAAAGAGGCTGAAAACATCCAATGGAAAAAAGATAGCCTTTTCAACAAATGGTGCTGGTTCAACTGGAGGTCAGCATGCAGAAGAATGAGAATTGATCCATCCTTGTCTCCTTGTACTAAGCTCAAATCCAAATGGATCAAGGACCTCCACATAAAGCCAGACACTCTGAAGCTAATAGAAAAGAAACTGGGGAAGACCCTTGAGGACATCGGTACAGGGAGAAAGTTTCTGAACAGAACACCAACAGCGTATGCTCTAAGATCAAGAATTGACAAATGGGACCTCATAAAATTACAAATTTCTGTAAGGCAAAGGACACCATCAAGAGGACAAATCGGTAACCAACAAATTGGGAAAAGATCTTCACCAATCCTACATCAGATAGAGGGCTAATATCCAATATATATAAAGAACTCAAGAAGTTAGACTCCAGAAAACCAAACAACCCTATTAAAAAATGGGGTACAGAGTTAAACAAAGAATTCTCACCTGAAGAACTTCGGATGGCGGAGAAGCATCTTAAAAAATGCTCAACTTCATTTGTCATTAGGGAAATGCAAATTAAAACAACCCTAAGATTTCATCTTACACCAGTCAGAATGGCTAAGATTAAAAATTCAGGAGACAGCAGGTGTTGGAGAGGGTGTGGAGAAAGAGGAACACTCCTCCACTGCTGGTGGAGTTGCAAATTGGTACAACCACTCTGGAAATAAGTCTGGAAATTTTCCGCGGTTCCTCAGAAAACTGGGCACCTCACTTCCAGAAGATCCTGCTATACCACTCCTGGGCATATATCCAGAGGATTCCCCACCTTGTAATAAGGATACATGCTCTACTATGTTCATAGCAGCCCTATTCATAATTGCCAGATGCTGGAAAGAACCCATGTATCCCTCAACAGAAGAGTGGATGCAAAAAATGTGGTATATCTACACAATGGAGTACTATTCAGCCATTAGAAACAATGAATTCATGAAATTCTTAGGCAAATGGATGGAGCTAGAGAACATCATACTTAGTGAGGTAACCCAGACTCAAAAGGTGAATCATGGTATGCACTCACTAATAAGTGGATATTAACCTAGAAAACTGGAATACCCAAAACATAATCCACACATCAAATGAGGTACAAGAAGAAAGGAGGAGTGGCCCCTTGTTCTGGAAAGACTCAGTGAAGCAGTATAGGGCAAAGCCAGAACGGGGAAGTGGGAAGGGGTTGGTGGGAGGACAGGGTCAGAAAAGGGGGCTTATGGGACTTTCGGGGAGTGGGGGGCTAGAAAAGGCGAAATCATTTGAAATGTAAATAAAAAATATATCGAATAAAATAAAAAAAAAAAACCTGAATATACTTGAGAAATTCTGGTAGGTTTACTTTAACCCTAGACAGATTAATGAGTGAGTCGCTATTTACATTACATATTAAAGTACAAAATTCGCTTAATGGGAAACTCCTGAGAATTGGTACAGAACAAAACATACCATATTCTTAATCCCACCATGATTCTAACTCTAAAAAAATAAAAATAAAAAATAACTATTACTTCAATTGTTATATGTGTAAAATAAAAAAAAATCTCATGCAGTTCCCTAATAAAACATCATCAAATCATTAATCTTATTACACAGTTCTGGAGTAAATTACCTTGAATGCACTTGCAATTTTAAACGTAGCAGTTCCAGGATCTACATTGAGAGAAATGATGACTCAATTACAATTTCAAATATATAAAGTATTTAGATAATGTTTTAATGTTAGGATAAAGTATATTCAGAAGATATTTTTGAGACAGATAATATGAGCTGATACTTTTCAATTTGAGAAATAGTATATCATTTAATTCTCCCATATAATAGCTAATGAATACCATTTCAGAAATACTTCTAACATTTTATTAGTGTAAAGGTATGATTTTATATACAGAAATTCTGACATAGTTATCACATTGAAAAACAGTTTTCTAAAAGAAGACTCAGTATTTTGTAATGGAAATATAAAAATTTTAGAAGTAAAAGCATGAAATATTCTGAGGTTATTTTTGTATATATGATCACATATCTTGAATCTAATTTTAAAATGTACCTTTTTTACATTATTTTGTAGTTGCTTAGTTTCCTTTTACCTATTTTCCTTTCATTTACCTATTAATTATTATTTGACAAAATGTAGTTATTTTCTCTGAAATCATTAAAACTGTGCATTATTTTTTAAGAACTTGCTTTGTGTGTGGCTACAAATAATAAAAGAGGCCACTAATTGTTTCTTGTGGTGCGAGAGAAGGAATAAAGTAGATTAATGTACAGTTGATAGGAATACAGTTTAGAGGAGTAACAGAGTACAAGGAGTCATGCTGACCGATGTCTGGGAGAGAAGGGTGTGGACATTTTTGACTGGATACCTGGGAGCCTCTATTAAAATGGAGTAAGACCTTTAGTAAGATCTCTATTAAAACAGAGATCCAGGAGGATTATTACACATATGCCAAACCATTCCTGAGGAAAGAGATTGTTACTGTAGAGAGAAATGGTCCCTTTACAGGGAGAGTGATGACTTCACAGTTTGATGATTAAATTACAGTCTAGAAATAATAGAAGGTGAAAGGAGAAGGAAAGGGGCGGGAAAAGAGTTGCTACTCCCTGACCCTACTGGACTTAGCCCAAAGCAACAGGACCAATAGGCAACCACTTGGTCTGTTTTGTCTCTATAATCTTGTTACCCCTTCATGTCACTGACTCTGAAGCCAACCTGAAAGGAGGAGTGGCCCCTGGTTCTGGAAAGACTCAGAGAAGCAGTATTCGGCAAAACCAGAACGGGGAAGTGGGAAGGGGTGGGTGAGAGGACAGGGGAAGAGAAGGGGGCTTACGGGACTTTCGGGGAGCGGGGGTCTAGAAAAGGGGAAATCATTTGAAATGTAAATAAATTATATCGAATAAAAAAAATTAAAAAAAATAAAATGTGTGAAAATTGCACTGGTACTGTGCATGCTCAGACTTTTCCTTGTTATTTCCCCTAGATAATAAAGTAAAAACAAACAAACATAAGAAGAAAATAAAAAGCAAAACAAAATTATATAGGTATAGATATAGATATAGATATATATATAGATATAGATATAGATCATGTTAGGTGTGGTCATATACTGGATATGATATAAGGTGTGTGAGGGTATATCTAAGTTACAGTGTAATAGTATTCCATTTTAATTTTAGCCTCTGTGGAGTGTCCTAGAAGACCAGTCCCACACAGATACCCAGGGACAACTCTCTCATCAATTGCAAAGAAAAAACTATTCAGCCAAATATGCAGAAAAATGAGACAACCATAAATTTAGTAGAAAAAATTAACCAACATAACATTTTAGGAACATGAAAGACTCTTATTCCTAAAGTGTAAATGGAAGCAGAAACTAGGAGAGGTCTCTCTCTCTTTCTCTCTCTGTCTCTGTCTCTGTCTCTCTCTCTCTCTCTCTCTCTCTCTCTCTCTCTCGTCTCATGGGTGTTTGTATGTACAATGTGTCCATGTGTTCATATCTGCAGGGACAAACAACTGAATGCACAGACTGAAATATGGGACTGCTTGCTTTATAATCATCTAGATTGCCATTTGTCGTAGAAGATAATAATAGTGTTTCCCCTCAATATACATGTGGCATTAGTCTTCCAGGACATTCCAGAGAGATCAAGATAGCAGACACCTTTTGAAGCCTTTGCAAAAAACAATAAAATAGTATTAAATATAACTTACACATGTGATCCCATATGTCTTAAATCATTCCCAATGTATACAATATCAGATAAAGTATAAATGTTGTATAAACATTTATACTTTATTATCTGGGAATAAAAATAAAGAGGAAAATATCTTCATGTGTAGAATACTAATCCATTTTAAAATATATTTTTAACATAAATCCATTCCATCTTTGACTTTCCATTAGGAAAGGTGAACAGTGACCTTCTGAGACATGTTTCTCTCTGTCCCATCATCATCTTGCTGCTTCTGGAAATATAAACTCAGAACAATATGTTTATGTAGCCAATGTTTGCTTTTTCTTTTATTTCTCATTGAGCCAACTACACAGTCAAAGACTGAGAAAAATATTTTTAAGGAGACAGTATAATATCTCAGTTCTATCATCTGAATATGCTGAAGATGACAAGAAAGGATAAATGTAACAACCTATCAACTTTGAGATAGGTGAAGACAGACAACTGGGAGACCAGTAAAAATGAGGAGAAATAATTATAATATGTGTGTGTGTGTGTGTGTGTGTGTGTCTGTGTCTGTGTGTGTGTGTCTGTGTCTGTGTATGTGTGTTTGTAAAATAACAGGAATTTATTATGAGTGTGAATTAGAGTATAAAACATGCTAAAATGGAGCTGAATACTCTCTTAATGTTTTTGGCTAATAAATAAGAGTTTAGATGCTGTCAAATGAAATGTGAGAAAAAATTAGAAGGAGCTGAAATGATAAATTTATTTGCCATAGTAAATGCTCAGTTGTAGACATTAAGGCAGATATTCTAAAGAAGTAGACTAGTACACAAAGAAAGCATTTAACCTGTCTAACCTCAACTAGAGTATTCAGTATATGAATAAGATTTTTGTCTAACATCGTCCTCTGAACAGCTGTAAGACTCTTGCTAAAGAGTCTCAATATTTGAGCATGAACTGGGGTTCGCATAAAGCATGGCATAAGCTTGGTTGATGTCATACAATTCTACCTTCATCTACACACATCGGCCACTTATACAACCTAGTTCATTAAAAAATTAATTTATATGAATTAAAGCTTGCAGTATTTACAGTTTAAAACATAAATATAGGAACACTAATAATATATTCATATATTTTTATAGTTTCAAAAGTTACTTGGAACCAATGTTTAAAAAAGACTACCTTGTGTGCTTATTGCAGGATCAACTATTTATACTTGACACTTTTAAATGGGGACATTATTGTCCACAGACTGATTCTCAGGAGACCTTCTTCTGCTACAGATTCTATTCCCTAAAGCAGTTTCATCTATGAAAGTCACCAACCAAGATACATGAGTCAATTATCTAGATTGTTCACACCCTAGGGAGGGATGCTGCCTATACTTGGCCTACATTTGGAACCAGAAACATACTTATTTTCTGCTATGATGGAATTCTTTTATTAATTGGCACAAGTCCTCAATATAGAAACATGAAATTGCTAGGTTAGCGTTATTTGGAATTGTTATTTCACTTCAATCTAGTAGCTGTCATTTTAATGAAAATTAAAAGATCTATACATATTATGCAAATAAATATCCTGGAGTATAGCTTGTGCCTTGCATTTCAAATCTCTTTTGAAAAACTGGAAGCATGTAAAACTGACAACACAAATACATGAGCAAAAGTAATACAACCCTACCCTCCTGGGTAACCTTGCATGACAGCTTATGCAATCAGAATGTGTCATTTCTTGTGGGCAAGTTCAGAATGATTAATCCCTGGAGCTCTCAATCTGATGATAAATAATGGGAGTTTTGAAGTCTTCTATTCTAAATAGATGTGTCTTGTTCCTGTGTACATATAGTTCCACTGGAAATATGGAAGACCTGGTGAGCAGAAGGACAATGGGCCCTTGAAACTGAAGTGCAGTGTATCAGTATGTCTTAACAGATTTTATTGAGAAGCAAACACTGAATGGTCCTGAGAATTGATGCCTAATTACTAGATTCTGCCTGCTTAAGGAGAACAGAGCTCATTCAAACATCACATTTTTCAGTAATCTTCTTATTTAATCTCCTTGGGGTGGAGAAATGGCTCCATGTCCAAGAGCACTTGCATCTTTTACAGATAACCTGACTTTTGTTTCCAGCACCCACAGTGGGTAGCTCAAATAACTCCAATCTCAATAAATTTGACCACTTTGGAACACATATATATGTGTGAGCACTCAAGTGTGCACATAAAGTAAAAATAAATAAATATTTAGCCTACATGTTTATATAAAAAATGAAATGTTGAAGATGGGTTTCCTTCATAATTTTTTAGATGATATGAATACTGATATTTCTTGAAAAAGTTCAAACATTCATATTTGAAGTATAGAAATGTAATTTGGTTACTGCATGTATCTATTAATTATTAGTAGAAGTATAGAAACAATAGAATCAATACATATTAAAGTAGTTTTAGGAAATTGGCTTAAAATAAAATTGTCTTTGCAGTCCACCAGTGACTTACATCAGAGAGGTATAGAATGCAGTAGTTGCTTCATTTGCAAGGTTGATTGCTCAGAAGTATAATTAGGTGCTGAAGGCTATAGAGAGTGCTGTAAGCTGCTGTCCTTCAGTTTATGGAGTTCAGAAACTGATGAAGGGCTGGAGAGATGGCTCAGTGCTTAAAAGCACTGGTTGCTCTTCCAGAGGTCCTGAGTTCAATTCCCAGCAACCACATGGTGGCTCATCATCTGAAATGTGGGCTGATGTCCTCTTCTGGCACACAGGCTTCATATAGATAGAACACTCATACACATAAAATAAATCAAAATCTTCCATAAGAAAGAAACTGATGCAAATGTTAGCAAAGGAATGCAGGAATTGTAGAAGGATGATAGATGATCTTACCAGGAACAGTAAATGAACACTTGCAAAAAGCAAAATTTGCTTTCCCATACTGTTACTTGGGTGAGGCTTTAGAATGCCATCCACATTTAGGGCTTGTCTTCCCCTTTCAAATAATAGCTTACAAAAATTCTTAGTTGATTTCAGAACAAGTCAAATTGACATCCATCCAAGATTAACTAATAGTGATTTTGTTTGTGTACTTTATCCATCCATCCATCCATCCATCCATCCATCCATCCATCCATCCATTCATATAAGTGTACTTGCACAAATACACACACAGGCACACATATACACAGGCACACAGACATACAGACACACAGACACACACACACACACACACACAGAGAGAGAGAGAGAGAGAGAGAGAGAGAGAGAGACAGAGACAGAGAGACAGAGAGACAGAGAGAGAGAGAAACAGAGAGAGATAGCAAATGAGAGAGTGGTGGATCACTGGCATCAGGAAAAAATACAACTTTCATCTCAAAAGAGTGAGAGTTATTGAAACATAAGAGACAATCGATATGAAGGGCCATGGTCTAGTAATACAGGTGCTTTGAAGATTGCTCAAAGCTCCATGTGCTATATGGAATATATTTTACAAAATATGTTTATAATAGAGCAAAAAGAAATAAGTCATTATTTTTCAAATATATTGGTGTGCACATTCAATAGATATGTTATAATGAAGTGGACAGACCTTTACTATAATACCAGAATGCCATCTGACTACATTCTTAGGTTTTAGAGATCTATCCATACATTTCAGTTTTCAAAGAATTTACATAATAGTCACAAGGAGGTTATTTCACCATGAGATGCTCAATAAATACTTACTAATGGGGCTAAAGTTTACCCAATATCAACTGGGCCTAGGAATAAAACATTTCACATCAGCCCTATAGTTACAACTTCTTTCTCTATTTTTTTGTTGCATTACAAGAACCTTAAATAACATTCATATGTTTTTAATCATGTTAACACAAGAATTTAAACAAAGAATTGGAAAGCTTTATTTTTAGGAAAATTTTGCTGTTAAAGAGAAACAATAAGAGATGAAATGTACTAGAGTGACGGGGAAAGAGTGTATAAAAACAGGGAGAGATGAAGTTGATTTTAATAGAATAAAAGAAAAACAGCACACATTGGTTGACAGGTGGGCATACTACATAAGAGAGAAAATTGGTGGCAAGCTCTCTGCTCCTTTTATTTTGCACTAAAAAGATATAAAATTGCTCTTCTCTCCAAGTGACGATGGTTTTGGGTAAGAAAACTATCATTCACCCCTTTGTGCCAGCCAAAGAAGAAATCATAGTCTTGAATTTAGATTTTTTTAAAGTGTACTTGGGTTGCTGAGGACTCAGAGTGTCTCTAAGAGAGGAAAGAATCCTGAGTACTCAATTATTTTTGCCACGTTACCTTCTAGCCTTGCCTGCCTTGGGTTAGCTTTATATTAATAACACATTCTAGGTCCCTGAAAGACTGGGAACACTTCCCTAATGCCGACTCAAAGTTGATATTTAGTCTACTAAGCAGCAGTCAGTACTTGAAAATAAGCTCCACACAGCTTGGGTATTTTTCATTATAGTGTTTGAAATTTGCCTCCATCATGAATTATTTTCTATTCCTCTAACCAACACCACATTGCTGACACAAATCTTGCCTTTACCTAAGAAGATGATGCCATATTTGTACACATACATACACACACATACACGCACACACACACACGCACACACACTGAAAAGACAAGTGGGGTTATAGTATTTTACTTTATTGCATGTTTTTCATTAATATTGTGATTTTAAAATTCTTCTTTCTCCTCTTATGGGGTATGAGGGTGGTACTAAGGACACTTGGTGGCCTTCTGTTGCTGCTTACAGATTGTGACCAATCCTCAGATTGACATCTCTGTGTCAATAATTTCTATGGATAAATCAGAATGCTAAGACTTTGTTCTCAATTTTGCATGTTCTGTAAGTCCCACCAAACTGAGGCAGAATGAAATAAAATGAAATAAGACAGCCCCTGTCTTGCCCTTCTTATGCCTCACCATTGTTCTGTGGACATCCAGGAACAGAAAGACTCCTCCTCCCTTTATCGGCTGTGGATGGCCAGGAATAGAACGAATGCTTCTCTGTTGAAAAGGTTGTTCTTTGTAGGTGTTTTACTTTTGTCTTTTTGAATAGCTCAGAAGTCTAAAATTCCCCTGTCTTTATATGGACTAATTAGGGTATGGAGATATTCACCTTCACAAAAGTAAAGAAATTATCTGAAAATAAGTCACCTCAGTTCCCTTTTTAGTATTTAAGTGTCAAAATGGTGAAATTATGAGACTGTCAATTTTAACTTTTATTACTAAAAAAAAAAAAAAAAAAAAAAACCAAAAACCACTTAGATCATTGTTCTTTGAGGCATATATGCATGCATGGAATAGTTTTAAAATCCCTTGCTTTTAAGGATGATCTTGAACCCCTGATCCTCCTGTGTGTACCTACAAAGTGCCAAGATGAAATATGAGTGTGATCTTAAGGGTTTGTTTGTGCAATGCTGGAATAGAAACTGTTTGTGCCTGGTAGGCAAGCTCTTTGCCAACTGTGAGACAGTTCCTGCCAACTTTACATATTATTGATGCAAAGATTTTAATAGTTAAAATTTTGCTAGCATTTAAAATATCAATTTTGTCAAGCTAAAATATAAATAATAAAAATCTGTAAGTCAGGAAGAGTGAAATCCATGCTATGAGTTGGGTTGATTGAACAGTTGTTAATATGAAAATACCTACTCAATTTGATTCTTATTTGTTCCAAGAACTGATAGGAATGAAACCTGAATAGTTAAGAGTTTAGAGGATAAATACTATTTATTCCTTGTGAAGTTTATGTCTTCAGGGAAAGAAACATCAAATAAGATTTCAAACTAATTATGCCACTGATTATAAGGAAGCAGATAAGTACCCACTAGAATGTTTATTTAGAAAGTTAATATAAAATTTGGATATAATATTTACAACAGAAGGCCTGTAATTTTTCCTGTCACAGTGACCGCAGATCTGAAATGTTCCTTAAACAAATATCAATGCTATTATATCAACTTCGCTAATTTAAAAAATTTTGTTTTAACCTTGATTTCCTTTCTTCACAGAGTATTTCCAAATCTTTAACTATTCTCATGAATTAATTCCTTTTTGTGTTTATAATCCTAATAATTTCTTTCATATAGACTGTTACTTTTTTACCATGATTATTTTCTTCCTGATTAATTTGCAAAGGCTTTGTGAAAGGTCTATCTGCTTTCATTACAATCCTCACTTAATCTATTATTATTATTTAAATAATCAGAGCATAAGACTGAAGTTAGGTCATGTTTTCTCTCAATAGGAAACCTGCATGTGGTCTCTAATGTCAGAACAAAAATAATTGTGTGGTAGAATGCTGCATAACTTACAAGAGCCATGATGGTATACTTCTATTCACTACTTCCAGCTTCATTAATGACTTGTTAGTTCTCTACATTCAATATTCTTGTGGAAAATAATAATTTTCCCAGGTATCATTTTCTTTACATTTGGAACATTCCTTCCAAGCATATTTGCACTGAAAGTAGCTAACATTTTTTAAATCAGTATCAATTTAGTGTGATAACTAGTAATCAGAGTAAGTTTTTCTTGACACTCCTTTTAGTAATACATCAATGTTTTCCTATGCTTTCTTCTGCTGTGTTTTTCTTCTTATCAGAGTATTAAATTTAGTTTTTAAATATATTTTTAAATTACATTTGCTGTGTTTTTTTTTGCTGAGTAATGCTACACGGCTATCAGAATACATGGGCCTTCTTGATGTACAAATAACACCAAGACTGAGATAGCACTTAGAACATAGTAGGGACTGGAGAAGTATTTTTTTTGAAAAAGCTGTGACAATACATTGGTTATACAGGTTCTTTTCATAGGACAGCTAAAGCTGCATATTACTTTCAATGTAAATTTCTTTGAAGAAAATTAAACTGACTTTATTGTATGTTCCTCAGTATGCATGTCTTTGCTTCCTACTTAGAGTGAAAAAAGTCACTAAATACATTGTAAATATGTGAAATAACATTTATCATTTTATTAGGTGGGAAAACCAAACAAAACACAAACAAATGAACGAACAAAAAACCCTTCGTGTAAAATCATGCAAATACAAATGCTTTTTGCATGAGAGGAAAGAACTGTTAATTCCTGGGAACTGTGAAAATTATATTTTCAAATATTTCAGGTAAAATTGTCTTATATTTGATTTTTTTTAAATACAAGCAAGCAAACAAAAACAGAAGTCATCAACTGTGAACACCAGTACTTGTCACCTTTATCATGATTTCTGAATGACTCTCATCAATGGCTTCCAACTTGGATTGATTTTTTTTAATTCGATATATTTTTTATTTACATTTCAAATGATTTCCCCTTTTCTGCCCCCCCACTCCCCAAAAGTCCCATAAGCTTTCTTCCCTCCCCCTGTTCTCCTATCCACCCCTTCCCACTTCCCTGTTCTGGTTTTGCCCTATACTGCTACACTGAGTCTTTCCAGAACCAGGCCACTGGTTGAAATTCAATTTTATCTGGTATTAGAATGGCTACTCTGGCTCATTTACTGAGACCATTGACTTTTAAAATTGTCTTCCAGCCTTTTACTCTAAGGTAGTTTTTGTCTTTGACACTGAGGTGTGTTTCCTGTATGCAGCAAATTGTAGGGTCCAGTTTCCTTATCCAGTCTGTTAGTCTATATCTTTTTATTGGGGAATTGGGTCCATTGATGTTAAGAGATATTAAGGAATAGTGATTATTACTTCCTGTCATTTTTGATGTTATTTTTATATTTGAGTGGTTATCTTCTTTTGGGTTTGATGAAAGAAGGTTGCTATCTTGCTTTTCCAGGGTGTAGTTTCCCTCCTTGTATTGGAGTTTTCCTCCTGTTATTCTTTGTAGGGCTGGATTTGTGAAAAGATATTGTGTAAATTTGGCTTTGTCATGAAATATCTTGGTTTCTCCATCTATGATGATTGAGAGTTTTGCTGGGTATAGTAGTCTTGGCTGACATTTGTGTTCTCTTAGAGTCTGCATGAGATTTTCCCAGGATCTTCTAGCTTTCATGGTCTCTGGTGAGAAGTCTGGTGTAATTCTGATAAGTCTTCCTTTATTGTCTCTCATTCTCAATTATGAGCCTTCAGTCATTGATACCATTATAAAAGCTTCTTCCTTACCCATAACACCCATAACAGCCTCATCATCATGGATTGTGGACTTCCACATGGTTTCTTGAGGCAACACTGAGCAGAATTGTGGCTTCTGGTGAGGTAGTGGCAAGACTTACTTATGTTCCAAGGACTGGCCACTGGGAGTTTGACCTTTCTCCAGTAAGTAATTGGGGAACAGAAGATGGATTTTTTTCCATATAATATAGCCTTGTTCCCAAATAATAAGAATATTATGTTGAAAAAATTTATGTTGAAAAATATAGTGATCTACATGAGAGGAAAATCTCTTTATGTGTTTTTTTAATACTGGATAGTTCTTCTCTTGCACTGAGTTGTCCAATAATAGAACCTGATACAAGGTTCAATTTTTATTTAATATTTTTATGGAACCAATATATGAAGAAAAATGAGGGGCCAGGTGGAGAAACAAGAAATGAATAAGCAGTATAAATATCAATAGTATTGTTATAGCTGACTTTATTTTACATAGGATTAAATAGGAAAAAGCCTCTGGGGGAAGGGTAGCCCAGCCTCTGGGCTGGAAATTTCATGATTGGGCAGGATATGCCAAATAGGGACTGGGGATGCTGGAAGAGCCTGGAGGCCAGGTCTGCTTTGGTATGTAAAATATGCTACTCTGTTCCCTGTCCCCAGATGCAAAACTAAAGAAGTACCATTCTTTAATGTCAGAGTGATAACTCCTAATAAATGGACAAACATGATTTCACCTTATGAGCAACCTGGAGGCTGCATACAAATGGCTACAGATAAGTCAGACCACATCAAGTTGCCCTGCTACTGTTTTTATGTTCAGAATGTCTTGCCTATCCTAATGTCTCCCTATGCTTCTTCTAAAATGTGAGTATTTCATACATTAATAAGGTCTTTGATCCATTTTGAATTGAGTTTTTCAAAGGGAAAGATATGAATCAAATTTCACTTTTCTGTCTGTAGATGTTGGTTTGCCAGCACCATTTACTGAAAGAGGCAAAAGGAGCTTGAGGAAGGGCCAAGAGATTTTGCTCCTGCGTTTCACTACCATGGGGATGTGCTAGGCGGTGGAAAAGTACACCAAACGTGGGGGTCCTGAGTCTTCTAACTTCAGCAGTTAGAGTGGGTAGGGTTTACTGGTCATAAATCAGGGAGGGGCAGAGAGTCTCAGGTGCTGGGAACAGAGAATCAGTCTCCTGTGGGTGCAGTGGACCTGGAACCCTCTAACTTCTCCAGTTGGCATGCTCTCATGGTGTGCCTTTATCTCAGTACTTGGGAGGAAGCAGAGGCAGGCAGATCTAAAAAGGTTTTTTAAAGACACTTCTTTTACTTTACATAATGAAGAAATAAGAAGACATATTACCTTTAATCCCCAACATGTATTTGCCAAAAGATGTTTCTTTTTTTAAAATATTTATTTACTCATGTACACTCCAGATTTTATTACCCTATGGTCCACTCTCCAACTCTTCCACATCCCATACCTCCTCACCACACGCCTATTTCCACAAGCATGTCCCAACAACCCACCCACACCCATCAAACCTCTAAACTCCCTGGGGTATCCAGTCTCTTGAGGGTCAGGTGCATCTTCTGATCTTCTGAGACTGAACCCAGACTCAAATGTCCTCTGCTGTATTTGTGTTAGGAGCTTCATATCAACTGGTATATACGGCCTTGTTGGTGGCCTAGTGTTTAAGAGCTCTCAGGGGTCCAGGTTAGTTGATACTGCTGGTCCTCCTACAGGATTGCACTCCTCCTCATCTTCTTCCAGCTTTTCCCTAATTCCACTTCAGGGGTCAGTAGCTTCTTTCCATTCGTAGGTGCAATATCTGCATCTAACTCTTTCAGCTGCTTGTTATATCTTCTGGACTGCAGTTATGTTAGGCCCCTTTTTGTGAGCTCTCCATAGGCTCAGTAATAGTGTTAGGCCTTGGGACCTCCGCTTGAGCTGGTTCCCACTTTAGGCCTGTCATTGGACTTTCGTTTTCTCAGGCTCCTCTGCATTTCCATCCCTGTAGTTCTTTCAGACAGGAACAAATTTGGGTCAGAGTTGTGACTGTCGATAGCATGCCTCTCCCTCATTTGATGCCCTGTCTTCCCGCTAGAGGTGAGCTCTATAAATTCTCTCTCCCTACTGTCAGTCATTTCATCTAAGGTCACTCCTTGAATACTGAGAGTCTCTTACCTCCCAGATCTCTGGAGCATTCTGGATTGTTCCCCACAACCTCCTACCTCCAGAGGGCAGAAAGTTTCTTTACAAAATGTTATGCTGATAGAACAGGCAGTGAGAACTGAACAGAGACTCTCACAAGGTCAGGCTTTTGCTGAAGCTCTGAGGCTGGCTACAGTATGTATGGAAAGGGCTACTGCAACTCATCAGGAATAAAGGAGTAATTGATCACAGTATTCTGAATATATTTTAAAGTTACAAGTCACATGGATTCACTGCCTCCATAGGTCTTACTCTGTTTTATGGATGCTGTCCCCATGAGAAATGCAGACTCTGTCTGCTAGCTGTAGAAGAAATGGAATACATTTTCTAGTATGATTTTATCTGCCCAAACACACTGGCATGCAAACAATACTAAATATAATGAGTAGGATGAGTGGGTGTGTGTGTGTGTTTGTATATATGTGTGTATGTGTGTGTGTGTGTATGTGCGTGTGTGTGGGTGCGTTTCCTTTTATAAGATGTTTTTTCCCAGAAAATATTTTCCAAATGGGAGAGTCAGGATTTGTGTCTGAAAGTTTCTTAACATATTTACTTCTAATTTGTCAATATAAAAACAAACGTAAAAGTATGCTGAAGAAATGTATGTATATACTGAAGAGGTAGTACTAATAAATTAATGAATGACAAAAGCTACTTTTCCACATAAGAATCCGAAGAGACTTGATTAATTTAGCTAATTACAGGGAGCAATAATGGGGCAAGCTAATACACTGGCACGTGATCATCCTGAAATAGCCTGCTTCGGATTATTATATAATCTCCAACAGATAAGCCCTCATTAGGCAAGGCTTTGAGGGAATAATTTTAGGAAATATTCCTGCTATTAATATGCTTTTCCTGTTATTATTAAATGTATATAATAATCAATAAGTAATAGCACACCCCTTTGGAGCAGATCTCTGCAGATCCATGAAGATGTACTGTATTATAGAGATACTATGTAGACAAATAAATGACTTAAATTTTAATGATCCTATAAGAATTCCTGGCATTATATCTGTGATTATTAAGATCTTTTATAATGGGACTGATACTAGGTCTTTTTCTGAGAGTCAAAACTACAATGAGAACTCTGCCAGTCTCCCAAGTGTCACCAGTTAATTGTTCTTAGATAGTAATCAGACTTTCTCCTACTCAGAGCACATTCCAAGAGGCTGTAAAAACAGTTAACCAAAGGTCATAAAAAGGGAACTAGCATTTATTATAGGTGCTAGGACAGAAGATAAAATATTGACTGTGTTTATCTATACAAATCTTCACTAAAAACTTAGTTATGGTTTTAAACTTTTAATGAACTTTTGAAAGACAAGTGATAGATATTTAGCTAGATAATTACTCCTAATGGATATGCATGTAAACATTCTCTATTGCAAACTTCTATATAAATTTATGACTTGATATTTTGTGTGAACTTGTGATGAACTTTGTAACATGTGATCATGTATTCTGAAAGATGTATAAGTACTGAAGACAAAAGAGAGAACACCTCTCTCTGTCTCTCTGTCTCTCTGTCTCTGTCTCTCTGTCTCTCTGTCTCTGTCTCTGTCTCTGTCTCTGTCTCTCTCTCTCTCTCTCTCTCTCTCTCTCTCTCTCTCTCATACACACACACACACACACATACACACTTTTTACCTTTGCCCACCTAGAAGAATTTTTTTCCTTCCCCCCACTAAGGATCTTACTCCTTTTCCCCTTAGATAGCTTTAAATGAAAATTTTTTACAACTTAGTAATAAACTCAATAACCACTACTTTAAGTGTCCAATTTTTCTCCCTGTGACTTCTGACTAGCAGGCTGAAAGTTAGAGCCCAGCTCTTCCTGCTGAGATAGAACAAAGACCACAGTGCTTAATCCTCCTCTGTTAGGCTGCAAGTGTTAATCACCTAAGCCAGAGTCTTTTACCCTCAGAAAGAAAGAGAAAGTTTCTAGGACATTTTAGAAGTTACCATCAGCCTTTCAGTACAGTTAGAAAGCCCTGAGACCCTTAGACTTCAAAGCGATCATCACCAGAGTCCTACTCTGTGCCTCCACCATTATCTTCTCTGGGATAGGGGACTCTTTGGACATTAGCAGCTAATGTTATTAAGAATGATTTTACAGTTTTATTTAATATTAATTATAAGTATCATGTTTTATTTTAAAACATATAGCATAGAACATTGCAAGTAACATTTATGTCCACCCATAAAACTCTAATGTAAAATCTTAAAAGTTATGTGAATGAAGAGTAGTTGAATTAAAAAGTAGAAGTAGAAATCCAATATTTTATATTGAAAAACCAACTAGATTCTTTTAAAGCATCACCTTATGTGTCTAGAATAATATATACATTATTAAAAATGATATTATAGCCATTAGTAAAATGTGATTGTATAAATGATTAGTGTCAATAATTGGAAAAATATATACAAAGGTCAGGTGGTGGTGTAGCTCATCAGATTACAAGTTATCTACAGAAATAAAGGCATGTGAAGTTACCAACATACATTTCAATTCAGATGAAGGAATACCTAAACAGGACTGATCTGAATTACATGTATGCCATAAAAATTATTTTCATAAGAAAGAATAATTTTGCTTTAAAAATCATTGTATAGGTATTCTGATGCAGTAAAGAAACACTGTGAATCATGCTGGAAACTCATGGTTTTGTGTAGATGTGTTCAGATAGTACAGTCTTATTAACAGGAAGTTTTAAGTAATAAACACAAGACCTTTTTCCAATAGAGTAATTCAACTTACTTTTTTTCTTCATAAAAAATTTTCTAATAAAAATGAAAACTCAGGCAGGCATTGGTGGCATAAAACTTTAATCCTAGTTCTTGGAAGGTAGCAGCAAGCAGATCTCTGAGTTCAACACTAACCTGCTCTACAGAGTGAGTTCCAGGACAGCTAAGCCTATACAGGGAAACTGTTTCTTCAAAAGTCAGAAAATGAAGTAAGAAAGAAAAAAGAAAGAAAGAAAGAAGGAAATAAAGAAAGAAAGAAAGAAAGAAAGAAAGAAAGAAAGGAAGGAAGGAAGGAAGGAAGGAAGGAAGGAAGGAAGGAAGGAAGAACCAGAAAGACAGAGAGAAAGAAAGGAAGAAAGAAAAGAAAAAAGAGAAGAAAAAAGTAAACAAAAAGTTAGCAACCTAAATACACCCCCCCAAAAAAACCCCAACAAAATAAAATGTAACCTCTGAAGTGATGGATATACTAAACTGCATGATTTATATAAAGTATAGTATGGCAAATTTAGGCTATAATATAGGCTAATATAAATGTCAATTTTGAAGAAAATTATGGTGAACAGTAATGCACTTATTATTATTAATGCTTCTTAAAGAACATGCTCATCCAGTAGTATTTGAAGTGTGTAATTAACTTATAAGTACTGTAAGAAGGATTTGTCTAATGACAGATATAACTCAATATCTAACATGCTTACTTTAATATATAAACTTTAATTATAATAAAATTTAAAATTTTATTTATATTTTATAAATAAAATTTATCTATATCTAAAGAAATATATGTATTTCTATGGCAAATGATATCAAGGGGACAAATAAAAGTGAAATTTTGGAATAACTGTCTATATGTCTTTATGATATTCTCTGTAATTAAGCCTTTTAGTGATGATATTTAAAATATATATTCTGAAAACTAACCATCAAACATTCTGCTCATCATATAGAATGAGTTGAATTTTATATTTTACCAAAAGAAAATTCGAATTAGAAAAATTATGAATTAGTTCTTCATATCTGTTAGGAGATAAGTTTAAAGTATTTCAGTGTATCGATGTTTCCTAAATTGTTCAAATTGGATATTTATAAGTGCTTGAAGTTAAATTATGAAAACTGCTTCTCTGTATTCTACTTGGTGAAATAAAATGGATATTATCAAAATTTCTTTAAAAATTTACTTTTCTAATCCTTCTTTAGAGTTGATATGGTTTTATTCATTTATGTTTGCATCAATAATAATTTGTGTCAGACTATGACAGGATTGATTTGATTTCCATATAATTCTAAGCCTTTCTTGTCCACCAATAATATTGTATGATATACAAATAAGGCACAATTTCAGATTCTTCTCAAGTCAGAATGATTGATAAGTCCCATGAGAAAATTTCAACTCACACTGTAATGGAATGATAGTCTCTTTACTTTAGAGGATAATGACTGCTAAAGTATATTGATGCCTCAAATCACTATGAACATATTCAAATACCATATCTACCTCCATTAATTATTTTCTTCCATGTTGTACTTATTGTCTACACTTGATCTTAGCCAAAAGGCTGAAAAACGGTGTACTTATTGTTTAAAGTAGCAAAATGATTCCAGTGTCATATGGAGTCTCGGGCAAAGTTGCCATGTTAAGTTGATAACTTCATATTACAACTATTATTATTCTTTTATTTATGATATTCCATGGAGTTATCTAGTAAGGGTTCTGGTTCTATGTTTATATGCTATATGTGCTAACATGATGGTAATATACCTATTTTCTATAGGGTTCATGGGAATAGACCACAGATAGAAATCACTTATTACAAAGGAATGAAGAAAAGGTAAGTGAAAGAAATAAAAACGGAAGGAAAAAGAGAGACATGAAGGTAATGTCACAACAGGTAGGAAACACAATCATTCTTCACTACAATTCCTGAGTCATCCATCATCACTGGCTCAGAAAAAGAAGGCTTGGGCATCATTATAAATGTTCTGCAAATAATATACAATATATAACATCATATGCTAATATACTTCATTTATTTAATTTCCAAGGAGGCTAACCACTTCCATGACAACATCGCTTGCTAAAGTATAACAATTATATTTCAGGAACAGGAAATTTTAATTTTTAGGAGTATTTTATGAAACTAATGATTATATTGAAATATTTTCTCCTATACATAAAAGTATAGGAGATGTGGATGCAGGACAGAGTATATTGATAGTACTTTTGTAAGAGGACCAGTGAAACAATTCTTTGATGATTCTTTAGTTAAAAGTCTTTCTACAAACTTTGAACTAAAGTCAAAAGAAAAATTTAAAGGCAGTGCTAGTTTAAAAAGTAGGTGTGTTTAATGTAATGTAAAGTACTAAGACTTATATAAAACTAACAAAGAATTTTTAAAATAATATAAAGTGGCATATATGTTTTTGAATAAAAATTTGAAATACTGACAAAGATATCACCTATTCTAAAAGTAGTATTCCTGTTGAATATATTACACTACAAAAATAAAATATCAGACGTATTGATACAAAATTGAATTTGGAAGAAAAAATTCAAAATATTTGTAGATATTTATAAAGAATTCAGAATTTTGACCTCACAGAGTTTAAGCTTAACGTTACTCTTGTAGCTCATCCCTCCTACTTTTTCTCTCTTCTCTTCCTGTGTGTGTTTATGTGTGTGTGTGTGTGTGTGTATTTGTGTGTGTTTGTATGTGTTTGTATGTGTGTTGTATACATGTGTAGTTGTGGTAGCAATGAATGATGTACAGAATAAAGAGCTCAGAAACACAATATTACACACAAAGAAGTATAGTGTAAAGATAACAACGACATCTCATTCTGTACAGAATACATTTTAAAAAACAGTGAAACCATGACTCAACATGATCTGAAAGCATCCTGAGAAATGCAGCTTTAGCTGATTTCATCATTGTGTGAACATTAAAGAAAAGCTAAGATAGCTAAAGTTTTGCTAATGACCACCATTTTATATAATATCCCATACTGAATAAACCATTTTTATTAGAGGAATGATTTATCTCACAGTGGACTTTAGTACCTTTAAAATATATTTATTTACTTTTTTGATAATTTAGCAAATTTACTTAATCTATTTTGATAACATCTGTTTCTACAACTCTTCTTTAACTCCCTCTGGATTCCATGCAACATTTATTCTACTGAACTATATTTCTTCTTTCCCTTATTATTTTTAATAACCAATGAGTCTGATTCCTGTTACCTAGATATAAGTGAATTGGGGGCAAAGCATTGAAGCATAGACATTCTACTTCAAAGAGAGACAGCACTTTCTACTCAGCAGCCATAAACTGAAAATAGCTGCAGTGGTATAGTTGGGGTTCAAGCCTCAGCTTCATCCATTCTGGCATTTTGATGACTCAAACTTGCTCAGGTTTGTTGGTAACCACACTTCCATTGAGCTAATGAAAAATACTGGTATATTGTAGCAAGAATACAACATTTCACTATATAATTACACATCCTTCAGCTCTTATATTCTGCATGTGATCTGGTAGAAAATAGTCTCAAATAGTTTTGGTTTTTTGCACTTGAATAAGATTGAGAGAAAAACCTCTGGGAAGTTAAGTAGGATCTTCATAATGACCAGATGAGTTAATTGCTGGAAAATTAAAATTGAATTGTGTAAACTAGTAATCTAAACTCACTTATTGTTTCTCTATTATATTTCTCCACCTAGTACTAGGAAAATCTTTATACTTTTGGCCTTAGATGATGAGTATTTTTATCATTACCTATTATTGGGATAATTATAGTACTTAATATATGTTTAGTCCTAATATTTTGCTAAGAACTGAAAATGCATTAATATATTCAACCTTTAAATCATTATAGCATCTTAATGATTATAATTTTTTCAATATTGGAAATGATGTGTTGAGAAAAAAAGAAAACCAACTTAAGGGAAATTATACAGTTACTTTAATGAAACTGTATTATGCCTCTAAATTCAATTCAATTATTTAGTTACCTGTGACACATGTTGAGTATCTGTAGGCACGTTTTAGTGCACCATGTAAAGGTTATCCTTTAACCAGGTGGTGGTGTCACACACCTTTAATCCCAGAACTTGTGAGGCAGAAGCAGCTGGATTTCTGAGTTCAAGGCCAGCCTGGTCTACAGAGTGAGTTTCAGGACAGCCAGGACTATACAGAGAAACTCTATCTCGAGAAAAACAAAAAAAAACAAAAACAAAAAAACAAAAAAAAAACAAACCAAAACAAAACAAACAAAAAAAAGGTTATCCTTTTGTTATTCAAATGCTAATTTCTCTGTTCTTGTATCTTATTTCAATCTGGACATGACATTGTAACATTTATGTCAAGAGTCTCCTGTCTTATGTTTGTTTTTTTTGTTTTTGTTTTTTTTTAATATTTTTTATTTTCTATATTCTTTGTTTACATTCCAAATGATTTCCCCTTTCCCGGATCCCCCCTCCCCATATGGCCCATAAACCTTCTTCTCTCCATCCATTCTCCAATGACCTCCCACCTTTTTTTATCTGTCTTTATATTCCCTTCCAATGCTAGATCAATCCTTTGCAGGATCAGGACCTTCTCATACTTCTTCATGGGAGTCATTTGTTATGCGATTTGTGCCTTGGGTATTCAGGGCTTCTGGGCTAATTAAAATCCACTTATCAGAGATTGCATTCCATGTGTATTCTTTTGTGACTGGGTTACCTCACTTAGGATGATATTTTCCAGATCAAACCATTTGCCTAAAAATTTTGTGAATTTATTGTTTCTAATTGTTGAGTAATATTCCATTGTGTAAATATACCACATTTTCTGTATCCATTCCTCCTTTGAGGGACATCTGGGTTCTTTCCAGCTTCTGGCTGTTATAAATAAGGCTGCTATGAACATATGGAGCATGTGTCTTTATTGCATGCCGGAAAATTTTTTGGGTATATGCTCGGGAGAGGTATAGCAGGGTCCTCTGGAAGTGGCATGTGCAGTTTTCTGAGGAACCGCCAGACTGATTTCGAAAGTGGTTGTACCATCTTACAACCCCACAAGCAGTGGAGGAGTGTTCCTCTTTCACCACATCCTCGCCAACACCTGCTGTCTCCTGAGTTTTTGACCTTAGCCATTCTGACTGGTGTAAGGTGAAATCTCAGGGTTGTTTTGATTTGCATTTCCCTAATGACTAATGATGTTGAGCACTTCTTAAGGTGCCTCTCAGCCATCTGAAATTTTTCAGGTGAAAATTTTTTGTTTAGATCTGTACCCCATTTTTTAATAGGGTTATTTAGTTCCCTGGGGTCTAACTTCTTGAATTCTTTGTATATATTGGATATTAGCCCTCTATCAGATGTAGGGTTGGTGAATATCCTTTTCCAATTTGATGGTTGCCGTTTTGTCCTTTTAACAGTGTCCTTTGCCTTACAGAAACTTTGTAATTTTATGAGGTCCCATTTGTCAATTCTTGATCTTAGAGCATAAGCTATTGGAGATTTGTTCAGGAACTTTTCCCCTGTGCCCATGTCCTCTAGGGTCTTCCCCAGTTTCTTTTCTATTAGTTTCAGTGTGTCTGATTTTATATGGAGGTCCTTGATCGACTTTGAGTGAAGTTTAGTACATGGAGATAAGAATGGATCAATTCGCATTCTTCTGCATACTGACCTCCAATTGAACAAGCACCATTTGTTGAAAAGGCTATCTTTTTTCCACTGGATATTTTTGGCTCCTTTGTCGACAATCAAGTGACCATAGGTGTGTGGGTTCATTTCTGGATCTTCAATTCTATTCCATTGTCTGTCACTGTACCAATACCATGCAGTTTTTAAAACTATTGGTCTGTAGTATTGCTTGAAGTCAGGGATACTGATTCCCCCAGGATTTCTTTTGTTGTTGAGAATAGTTTTAGCTATCCTGGGTTTTTTGTTATTCCAAATGAATTTGAGAATTGCTTTTTCTAACTCTGTGAAGAACTGAGTTGGGATTTTGATGGGGATTGCACTCAATCTGTAGATTGCTTTTGGCAAGATGGCCATTTTAACTATATTAATCCTGCTGATCCATGAGCATGGCAGATTTTACCATTTTCTGAGGTCTTCTTTGATTTCCTTCTTCAGAGACCTGAAGTTCTTGTCATATAGATCTTTCACTTGTTTGGTCAGAGTCACACCAAGATACTTTATATTGTTTGTGGCTATTGTGAAGGGTGTCATTTCGCTAACTTCTTTCTCAGCCTGCTTATCCTTTGAGTATAGGAAGGCAACTTATTTGCTTGAGTTGATTTTATAACCAGCCACTTTGCTGAAGTTGTTTATCAGCTGTAGGAGTTCTCTGGTGGAGGTTTTCAGGTCACTTAAGTAGACTATCATGTCATCTGCAAATAGAGATAATTTCACTTCTTCCTTTCCAATTTGTATCACCTTGACATCCTTATGTTGTCTAATTGCTCTAGCTAGAACTTCAAGTACTATATTGAAAAGATATGGAGAGAGAGGACAGCCTTGTCTAGTCCCTGATTTTAGTGGGATTGCTTCAAGTTTCTCTCTGTTTAATTTGATGTTGGCTACCAGTTTGCTATATATTGTTTTAACAATGTTTAGGTATGGGCCTTGAATTCCTGTTCTTTCCAAGAATTTTAGCATGAAAGGATGCTGAATTTTGTCAAATGCTTTTTCTGCATTTAATGAGATGATCATATGGTTTTTTTTCTTTGAGTTTGTTTATGTAGTGGATACCATTGATGGATTTTCTTATATTGAACCATCCCTGCATCCCTGGGATGAAGCCTACTTGATCAAGGTGGATGATCGTTTTGATGTGTTCTTGGATTCAGTTGGCAAGCATTTTATTAGGTATTTTTGAATCAATATTCATAAGAGAAATTGGCCTGAAGTTCTCTTTCTCTGTTGGATCTTTGTGTGGGTTTGGTATCAGTGTAATTGTGGTTTCATAGAACTAGTTGAGTAGAGTTCCTTCTGTTTCTATTTTGTGGAATAGTTTGAAGAGTATTGGTGTTAGGTCTTCTATGAAGGTCTGATAGAATTCTGCACTGAATCCATCGGGTCCCGTGCTTTTTTTTGGTTGGGAGACTTTCTATGACCCTTTTTATTTCTTCGGGTGTTATAGGACTGTTTAGATGATCTATTTGATCCTGATTTAGTTTTGGTGTCGGATATCTGTCTAAGAAACTGTCCATTTCCTCCAGATTCTCCAGTTGTGTTGAGTATAGGCTTTTGTAGTAGGATCTGATGATTTTTTGAATTTCCTCAGTTTCTGTAGTTATATCTCCCTTTTTATTTCTAAGTTTGTTAATCTGGATACTGTCTCTGTGCCCTTTGGTTAGTTTGGCTAAGGGTTTATCTATCTTGTTGATTTTCTCAAAGAACCAGCTCCTGGTTTTGTTGATTCTTTGTATGGTTCTCTTTGTTTCTACTTGATTGATTTTGGCCCAGAGTTTGATGATTTCCTGCCTTCTACTCCTCCTGGGTGAAATAACTTCTTTTTGTTCCAGGGCTTTCAGGTGTATCATTAAGCTGTTAGTGTATGCTCTCTACATTTTCTTTTTGGAGGCACTCAGGGCTGTGAGTTTTCCACTTAGCACTGATTTCATTGTTTCCCATGCTTTGGGTATGTTGTGTCTTCATTTTCATTAAGTTCTAAAAAGTCTTTAATTTCTTTCTTTATTTCTTCCTTGACCATGGTATCATTGAGTAGAATATTGTTTAGTTTCCACATGCATGTGGGTTTTCTGCTGTTTATGCTGCTATTGAAGACCACTTTTTCTCCATAGTGATCTGATAGGAGGCATGGGATTAGTTCGATCTTCTTATAATTGTTCAGGTCTGTCTTATGACCAATTATATGGTTGATTTTGGAGAAGGTACAATGAGATGCTGAGAAAAAGGTATATTCTTTTACTTTAGGATAGAATGTTCTCTATATATCTGTTAAATTTAATTGGTCCAAAGCTTCAATTAGTTTCATTGTGTCCCTGTTCAGTTTCTGTTTTCCTGATTGGTCCATTGAGGAAAGTGCAGTGTTGAAGTCACCCACAATTATTGTGTTAGGTGCAATGTGTGCTTTGAGCTTTAATAAAGTTTCTTTTATGAATGATGGTGCCCTTGCATTTGGCACATAGATGTTCAGGATTGAGAGTTCTTCTTGTTGTATTTTTCCTTTGACCAGCAAGAAGTGTCCCTCAGAGTCTCTTTTGATGACTTTAGGTTGAAAGACAATTTTATCTGATATTAGAATAGCTACTCCAACTTGTTTCCTGAGACCATTTGCTTGTAAAATTGTCTTCCAGCCTTTTACTCTAAGGCAGTGTTTGTCTTTGACCCTGAGGTGTGTTTCCTGTAAGCAGCAAAATGTAGGATCCTGTTTACGTATCCAGTCAGTTAGTCTATGTCTTTTTATTGGGGCATTGAGTCCATTGATGTTAAGAGATATTAAGGAATAATGATTGTTACTTCCTGTCATTTTTGATGTTATTTCTTTAAATTTGATTGGTTAACTTCTTTTGGGTTTGATGAGAGAAGGTTACTATCTTGCTTTTTCCAGGGTTAAGTTTCCCTCCTTGTATTGGTGTTTTCCTCCTATTATCCTCTGTAGGGCTGGGTTTGTGGAGAGATATTGGGTAAACTTGGTTGTCATGGAATATCTTAGTTTCTCCATCTATGGTGATTGAGAGTTTTGCTGGCTATAGTAGTTTTGGCTGGCATTTGTCTTCTCTTAGAGTCTGCATGAGATCTGCCCAGGATCTTCTAGCCTTCATAGTCTCAGGTGAAAAGTCTGCTGTGATTCTGATAGGTCTTCCTTTATATGTTACTTGGCCTTTTTCTCTTACTGCCTTTAATATTCTTTCTTTTTTTAGTACATTTTGTGTTTTGATTATTATGTGACGGGAGGTATTTCTGTTCTGGTCCAGTCTGTTTGGAGTTCTGTCGGCTTCTTGTATATCCATGGGCATATCTCTCTTTAGGTTAGGGAAGTTTTCTTTCATAATTTTGTTGAAGATATTTGCTGGCCCTTTAAGTTGTAAATCTTCACTCTCGTCTATGCCTATGATCCTTAGGTTTGGTCTTCTCATTGTGTCCTGGATTTCCTGGATATTTTGGGCTACAAGCTTTTTGCATTTTGCATTTTCTTTAACTGTTGAGTCCATGGTTTCTATGGTATCTTCAGCATCTTAGATTCTTTCTTCTATCTCTTGTATTCTGTTGTTGATAATTGCATCTATGTCCCCTGATTTCTTCCTAAGGTTTTCTACATCCAAAGTTGTCTCCCTTTGGGTTTTCTTAGTAGTTTCTACTTCTGATTTTAGATCCTGGATGGTTTTGCTTAGCTCCTTCACTTGCTTGTTTGTGCTTTCCTGTAATTCTTTAAGAGCTTTTTGTGTTTCCTCTTTCATGACTTCAGCCTGTTGACCAAAGTTCAATGTTTGTTTTAACAAATCTCAGTTAGTGCCATTTATTGCTTCTCATGGAAATAAATACTGATCTTCAATGACTGGGCAGAAGAGATCACAGGGAAAAAACTTCCACCAGCCAGGCAAGGAAAGAGAAGTTGAGCAAGATTCAGATCAGTCATGAAGAGGAGAGGATCTAAGAAGATGTTATGGAAAGAAACATCTGAAGCAGAGAGAGCTAGAAAAATATAAAACTGCATGTATTATGTGGACAGGACTTAGGGAATGTCAGATTAGCATAGGAGGATTAAGGTAAATAACTGCACACATATTGAAATCTTAGTATTTCTGTGTGGTTATTAGAGTCTAGCAAATATAAAGAATACAGCTGCTGTATTAATTCATTGTTACATTTATATACCAATAAATAATTCATTCATCCCTAATAATTTAGGGATATCTGCCAATGAGTTTGCTCAGACAACAGAGTCATCAACCAGGCAGCATATACCAGCTGAAATGAGACACCCCCCTCCCCAACACATACACAGTGGAGGACTGTGAGGTCTGGACTCAGTGAGATAAGATGCACCTAACTCTTGATAGACTTGAGGGCCCAGAGAGTGGGGACAATTCATATTTAGATGAGCATACCAAGTCAGCCCCAAATTCTTTGAGGTGCTCGCAAATTAGGCTAGGGGAATTGTGGTACAAATATTTTAGAAGTGACTGTCTGATGTCTGATTTTCCATTCAGGAAAAGGAACCATATCCAAAATTACTTGAATAAGTACGAACCAGAGGCCAAATGGCCCAGAGTTCTAGAGTAAAACCAAAAGTCTTATCAATATTAACATTCTGCTATACTCAGAGAGCTATGACTTATAATCATTATCAGCAAGTTATATTCTGGCATCAGACAGAAATATAATCAGATACCCACAGCCAGATATTTAGAGGGGAGAAAGTCTAAATGGATAACTCTATCAAATTCCTCTTTCAAGAACTAAGGGAAAGCTGTAGAAGAGGATGTGGAAAGATTTTAAGAGCCATAGGGAATGGCGACACAGGGGAACAGGATCCTCCAAATCAAGTACATAAGGCTCCTCTGAACTCACAGAAACAGAAGCCACAAGCACAGGGACTGCATGAGTCCTCACCAGGTATTCTATGTTTATACTACAGCTAATAATCTTATTATTTTTATGGGAGTCACAACTGTGAGAATGTGTGGGCTGCTGATTATTGTGGCTACTCTTGGGACTCTTTTTTTCATGTTAACTTGTTGTGTTCCACTTTCATATAATTTTTGATCATCTTATATTTTATTTTGTCATATTTGGCTGTTATTTATTAGAATTCTGTTCTGTTATAATGAGACACAGAAAGTAAGTAGATTCAGAGAAGGGAGGGAGAACATGGGAGAAGTACAGGGACAGGGAACTATAATAAAGATATATTGTATGAGAATTTATTTTGAATCAAATGAGTCTTCATAGGAACTAACAAAAGCCTTTAAATTAAAGTGCATGTTCAGGACATCAGTGGCTGAAGCACTTCTATATATCAGTTGAGTAGAAGAAGACTCTTGATAATACATGTACTGGGAATGTGAACATTTTACTCACTTTCTTCTGTCCGTCTTGAAGCTGTGTCCTGCTGGCTAATCTTTGTTGGAAACATGAAAGTTCATTTAAGGAAATAGTTGGCAGGACATATAACAAGAAATGTGGACTTTTGATGATTTTGCAAATGAGAACAAACGTTAAGCTCCTTGTATTCCTTGAGCAAAGAATTCAATGAGAAATAAGAAATAAATATTAAGGAACTAACTACAATGTAATAAATAGTGATTTCAGAGATAAATGGAAATATAATGGACTAGAGAAGTTTCCTTCTTGAGGTCTGTCAGTTCAGCATTAAATCCACATCCCTATTTGTAGTCGATCATTAACAGGTTTATATGAAAAGTTTTACTTAGTTTTCACCACAATCCTAACTTGTTACTCTTCTAATATTAACTTTCTATAGGGTAGCTAGAAAACGGCCTACTGATTTTACAATGATCACATTTCATTTAAATGAATATCTCTCATTTTTATTTAAAATAAAATTTCAATTGCATTACATTAAGTGTAATCAACGAGCAAATAAAGAAATCTACATATCTGCAGCATATCTCTCCTTTTGAAGCACAGGCATAGAGTGGAATGATGTAATAGAGTCATGATTATGGATGATTGATTAAGGGACAGGAAATAAAAATAGAACACATGTTCATGTAAGCTTTGCTAGCTATACTCTTGCATCATTTAATAAAAGACTACTTGTCATTATGAAACAAGGTAGACTATAACAATCAAAGGAAAAAACAGACAAGAATTTTGAAGTAAACACTAAACCAATAATATAGATTTTAATTGAACTAGTAAAATATCATATTTTCAATTTCAGATAGTGTTGAGATTAGGAAACATCTCTCCTTCTGCATTGGGGACTCTATGCTCAGTCCATTGGTTGGCTGTGGTCCATGGTTATTTTTATCCCCCTTCTAAGAAGGACCAAAATATATACATTTTGGTCTTCCTTCTTCTTGAGCTTCTTAAGGTCTGTGAATTGTATCTTGGTTATTTCTAGCCTCTGGACTAATATCCACTTATCACTGAGTGCATACCATATGTGTTCTTTTGTGATTGGGTTGCCTCACTCAAGGTGATATTTTCTAGTTACATATATTTGCCTAAGAATTTCATGAATTCATTGTTTTTAATAGCTGAGTAGTACTCCATTGTGGAAATATACCACATTATCTGTATCCATTCCTCTGTTGAGGGTCGTCACAATAATATATACTAGACATTATCCCCAGAGCTTCCAGGGACTAAACAACAAACCAAGAGTACACAAGAAGGGAGGCATGGCTTCAGCAACTTATGTAACAGAGGATGGCATTTTCAGATATTGACATCGATGAGAGGAGAGGCCCTTGGTCCTGTGAAGGCTTGATGGCCCAGTGTAGGGGAATGCCAGATCAGGATAGTAGGAGTGGGGGTTGGTGAGCAGAAGGATGGAGAATGGGATAGTGGGTATTCAGGGGAAATGAGGAAAGGAAATGATAACATTTTAAATGTAAATAAAGCAAATGTCTAATAAAAAATTATAAAAAGATGTCCCCAACAGGATACAGAGATGGCTCAGCATTCCTATAGGCACCATATTCCATTGACAGGACCCACATTATGCAGTCTGTAGCTCCATTTCCAGAGGATCAGAGGATCTGATACCCTATGAACTTTGTAGGCACCTGCATAAACATCATGTACATAAACCTATGCAGACATGCAAATATACACATAAGCAAAAATTGTTTTGTTCTTTTGAAAAAAAAAAAAACAAAAAAGGAAACATCTCACCAATGAATGAATGCTGTTCCAAAAATTATAAGAAAGTACACTCATCAGAATTCATCTGACTAAAATCTCTAAAAACATTCAAGGAAAACAAGAAACAAACTGACTTGTCTTAGAAATACCATTGTTGATCCATGTTTAATTTGGAATTAAATGCTATAAAGAAGTAAGAAAATTGAGCCATTAAAGACCTACAGTAAAATATTCAACATTGGAAGAAGAGAAGATGGAGGAAGTATCTCCTTGATTTACAATAATGTGGCTTTTGAGTAAACAGTTGAGCAGATTCTGAAAGTATCTTAGAAACAAAAGAAAAATGACAATAGAAAATCTAATATTTATAGAGTACTCAAGAAGTTAGACTCTACAGAGCTGAATAACACTATTAAAAAATGGGGTACAGAGCTAAACAAAGAATTTTCATCTGAGGAATATTGAATAGCTGAGAAGCACCTAAAGAAATGTTCAACATCCTTAGTAATCAGGGAAATGCAAATCAAAACAACCCTGAGATTCCATCTCACACTAGTCAGAATGACTAAGATCAAAAACTCAGGAGACAGCAGGTGCTGGCAAGGATGTGGAGAAAGAGGAACACTCCTCCACTGCTGGTGGTATTGCAAGCTGGTACGCCTCTTGAAATCAGTCTGTTGGTTCCTCAGAAAACTGGGCATAACACTACCTGAGTGCCTTGTTATACTACTCCTGGGCATATGCCCAGAGAATTCCCCAGCATGTAATAAGAACAAATGCTACACTATGTTCATAGCAGCCCTATTTATAATAGCCAGAAGCTTGAAAGAACCCATATGTCCTCAAAGGAGGAATGGATACAGAACATGTGATATCTACACATTGGTATATACACATTGGAATACTATTCGGCCATTAGAAACAATGAATTCATGAAATTCTTAGACAAATGGATGGAACTGGAAAATATCATCCTAAGTGAGGTAACCCAATCACAAAAGAATACACATAGTATGCTCACTGATAAATGGATATTAGCCCAGAAGCTTGGAATACCCAAGACCAAACTCACATATCAAATGATGCCCAAGAAGAAGGAAGAACAAAATATGGATATTCTGGTCCTTATTAGAAGAGGGAACAAAATACTCCCAGAAGGAGATACAAAGTATGGAGCAGAGACTGAGGGGAAGACCATCCAGAGACTACCTACATAGTGACCAATCTCATATACAGTTACAAATCCCACATCATATTATCGATGCCCCCAAGTACTTGCTGACTGGGGCCAGATATAGCTGTCACCTGGGAGGATCTGCTAGTGCATGACAAATACAGAGGGGGACACTCTTAGCCAGCCCAGGTCCTCAGTGGGAGCAGAGGGTCCCCAGTGGGAGAGCTAGAGAAAGAACCTCAGGAGCTGAAGGGGTTTGAAGTGTCATAGGACGAACAATGATATGAGCCACCCAGTACTCCCAGAGCTCCCAGGGACAAAACCATCAACCAGATAGTAACACATGGTGTTACTCATGGCTCCAGATGCATAGGCAGCAGAGGATGGCCTTGTTGGACATCAAAAGGAAGAGAGGTCCCTGGTCCTGGAAAGGCTGACGCAGCAGTGTAGGGGAATACTAGGACAGGGAAGCAGGAGGGGGTTGATTGGGCAACAGGGGGAGGGGAGATGGCAGGGAACCACAAAAAGAGAAATTATTTGAAATGTAAATAAAGTATATATCTAATAAAAAAAGAATGAAAAAAAGAAAATCAATCATTCATAAATATGTAAATTACTTTCCAAATTTATTTGTTTGGAATTAAGATACAAGCAGATTTATTTAAAGGAATCCATGTAGTTACACTTCAGAATGACCTCTTGTAGGAAATTCACAGGATTATAGCCAAAACTAGCCAGGAGGAAACCATTATATGGGAAGATTTTGTAAAAGACAACAAAATACTACAGACAGAATAATGGCTTCTTGAAGAGAAAGGCTTCAATTCTTGAAAAACAAAGGCAACTTGGGTGCCTTACCAATTTTAAAGACTATGTGTGCTCCCCATCATGTGACCTAGTCTGGCTTAGCCTACATGCCAGTAGGAGGGACCACAAACTATAGCTGCAAGAGTGAGGGCTTCAAAGCACTAACATGGATTCTTACCAATCTGTGCCTTGGCGAGAACTGCTAGAGGTGTTGCCTATACCTGGCACTGGTTTATATTACACTAGTATACTCATCATTTTATGTCAGGACCCTGATAATTTTATTGCTGAAATTCATTAAATAGTGTGCCTTCAGTTATAGTCTTAGCCTTTCATTTGCTTTTTTACTGGGGAACATGTGTACCTCTATTTGATCTTTGTGGCTCTCTTGATGTTATAAAGAACGCTATTAGTATTTTTATGTGGATTTTTATTGAATATGTAAATTACTGTGAGTAGCATGAACATTTTAACAAAATTATTATTTGTATCCATGATTATGGGATATCTTCATTTTGCTGTATCTACTATAATTTATTTTATCACTCTTACATAATTTTAAGTGTAATTTTAACACATTTAGTTCAATGTTCCCAGATATTGTATTTTTATGTGTTCTGTAAAATGTTATTACTGTGTAAATTTCTTTTAATTCAGTTTGGTTTTATAATCATTATGTGCTGGTGGCGAAACCTATAATTTTGCTCAATGTACTTATCACTTCAAATTTTTTTTTTATTTTTCACATATGTATCATCTTCTAAATTGAGAAGACAGCAGCAGAAAAATGATCATTGAGTTAATCCTTTAAAAAACTGGAATGTTCTTTATTTCTTTCTCTTCCACAATTACCTAAGAATACCAGCAATATGTTTACTAGGTTTGGCCAAATTAGACATAATTGATTAGTTCTAAGTCCTAGATGAAGAGTTTTAGCTGTCTCCCATTCAACATGGTATTTCTCATACAGGTTTAGGTGATATACAAGGATTGGATAAAGCATATTTTATGGCAATTGCATTTTTATAATGAAGAAATCTCAAATTTATTACATTTAAGGTAATTTTTTATAATAAATAAATCTTGTTTATTACATTTTTAAGGTAATTTGAAAGGCAGCCCGTTAGGTTTAAAACCCTGGAGACCGCGCAAGGGATAATCCAATGGTAGGCCATGGTCCTGGACACCAGGCTCCTGACAGGAGGCCACAGCTCTCCAGTCCATATGTCTGTGGCCATCAATCAGTCACCTAAGGGCAATGCCCCAAGCCCCCTCCAGAGGTAGTGGACATGACCACAGATCATGCAGACCTCCATTTTAGTGAGGCACCTTAAGGCCAGGAAGCTTAGTCAATAAAATCCCCTTTCCAGGTGTTCCGCAGCATCGAGGAGCATCTGGGGTGCCCAAGAATCTGAGAATCAGATGGTCCTGGCTTCTCTACAGGCCAGAGGAACCCCGAACCGGCTCCTGCAGGTCCCCCAGGACCTGAGACTGTGCTCCCCCATCCCCGGAGACGGGGGTTTTGTGACTTCCCATAGGCCAGCAGCAGCATGGGGAAAGCATAGTCAAAACTCCTCAGCAGCTGGAGCCCTGGGGAGGATGCAGGCAACCACTTAACCCACACTTTTTATCTTTTTTCTCCAGCCCACATGAATGTTACATGGTGTAGTACAATAATGAAATTTCCATCACTCTGAAAACAATAGTTCCATTAGCATTGGTAAAAGATAGATGATTGTGAGTGTCAGTCATTATTTTTGCTATTGTTGCTATGGATATTGGCATATATCTGACTGAAATCACTAGTGGAGGAAAGAAGCTTATCTGTGGTGTCAGAAAAGGAGTCTGCTGTTTAATTCATATCTCTTTGGGCCATCACACAAGAGTAAGTATGAAAGTAGGGTCTGGGCAGAAATGTCATATCTGTGTCCCCCATGTAGACTTTACCTTCACCCTACCTCCCAAGGTTTTCACAAACCTCTACTTCAATAGGCAACATTTTACATACAAAATAATAGTGATTAATGATTATAGTTGCATTTAATACAGTGAGATTGTATTGTAGGTATCGTTGTTCCACAAAACAAATTTTGCTTTTACACCTTTACAGAAATTATGACAAATAAAAGATTATGTGTAGTGCTGTTAATGTTTAAAATAAGTGTTGATTTCTTTTCTTGTTCAGATATGTAGTCATACCTGAGTTACTGTAACTGTAATATTCCTGCTTTTTCTTTTATCTCCATCCTGAAAGAGTTAAAGGAATTAACCTAGATAAATCTTTTAGCATATTTCAGATAACCTTATAGTTACCAAAAGAAGGAAGACTTATCTTCTCTTACAATTTCTTTAATTATCAATCTTCGATATCTAGAAATTTCTGAATTACTTATTTTCTAATAAATATTTGGCAGTTAATAATTCTCTTCTTAAAATCCCATTTTCCTTTTCAGAAAATGCATGATTTAGTACATTTCATTGAAAAGTATACAGTATTTCCCTTTATCTCTTTTTAATAAATAAGTGTACATTTTTTATAATATATTCTGATTACAGATTCTTCTCCTTCTAACCTTCACAGATTTTTAATACCTCCATTCCCATCCAGATCATCTCCCTTTCTGCTTCTCATTAGGAAAGAATGTGGTTCTAAGAGACCGCAATAAAACATAAGAAAATAAAATATAATAAAACAAACAAAATCACATTTAAAGTAAACAATTAAAAAGGAAAAAGGAGAGAAGGAAAATAAGAATATCAGAAGACACAAAAATCGGAGACCCACACAGTCATACACTCAAGATACCCATAAAAATACTAAACCTAAAGCTGTAATATATACACAGAAGACCTGGTACATGCCTGATTAGGCCCAGTGCTTTCTGGTACACAGTCATTCTCTGTGAGTTCACATGACTTTGCTCAAATGATTCATAGTGTCTTGTGTTCCTGATGTCTTCCATACCTTTTGGTTTCTACTATGCTTGTACTTCCTCTTCTATTACCTAAGCATTGAATAGAGTGTTTAGTAGAGACATCTTATTTAGAGTGTGTGTTCTAAGGTCTCTGTATATTGTTTGGATGTGTGTTTCTGTATTTATTCCCTTCTGCTGCCAGAGCAAATTTCTCTGATGATACCTAAAAAGAGCACCATGTTATGAGTAAGATAGATTATCATTAGGTATAATTTTAGTGTTCATTATTTTTTTACCAATAATTCTACCCTAGGTCTCTGGGCTATTGATTTTCTGCTTCTTGGTCATGCAAGCAATACCTAATAAGAGTTCTATCTTCTAAAGTGGGCCTACAGTTAAACCAGACATTGGTTACATGCTCTCACAAGCTTTGTACAACCATTGCACTACCATAACTTGCAGGCAGGACAGATTGTAGTCCAAGAGTTTTGTGACTGGTTTTATGTTTATGTGTATATTTTGGAAATCTGGAGCATACCTTTCCATACAGAAGACACTAGGATATAGGGGTGAAAGTTTTATGTACACACCAGATCGACCTTTCCAGTTTCAGTGAGTTGGGTGGGTGTTAGTTTCAGCAATTGGGGCCTTGTTGTTAGTTTATGCAGAGAAACCTATTGTCTTGCCAACAGTCTGGGTCATTTGGAAGTTTCCATTGGACTCTTTTGGCCAACAACTCAATTAGATGTATTCCAGTCCCATTTTTGGAAGCTTTGTTTGGTGACAAAGGATGGCTAGTTGTGACTCTGTTTACCTCATTTTTTGGAGAGTTTATTAAGATCAACTTCATATTTTACAATGCATGTGCTTTCCATAATACACTTCAAGTAGCCTACAATTCTACCAGTCTCTCTTATCATTCCAGTCCTAACAGCATCTCTCATCCCTTTCTCTCCTTTATCCTGCTATTACCACACTCAAAGACACCAGTCCACTCATAAAATTTATTTCTGCTTCCCAGGGAAATGAAGGTGCCATCTGTAGTCCCTTCCTCTATACCTAACTTCTCTTTGTCTAATGATTGTAGCTTGTTTATTGTGTTAAGAAGCTAATATCCACAAATAAATGAATCTATAACATACTTATCTTCCTGGCTCTGGATTGCCTCACTCAGGATTATTTTTCTAGTTCTATGCATTTGCCTGCCAAATACCATGATGTCATTTTGTTTTAACAGTGGGGCAATATTTCATAAAATAAATGTACTACATTCTCTTTATACATTCTTTGGTGGAAGGACAGCTAGATTGCTTCTAATTTCTCTCTATTTTGAATAAAGCAGCAATGAATGAGCAAGTATCCTTGTGGTAGCATGAAGCATCCTTTGTGTTTATGCACAAGAATCACACAACTGGATTTTCATGTAGAGTCATATCCATCTTTTGAAGGAACTGCCATACTGATTTCCAAAGCAGTTGTACATGTTTGTCTTCCCACCAGCAATGGTGTTTCTTCTTGTTCCACAACATTGCCAGCATGAGGTATCACTTGTTTATTCATCTGTTTTGACAGATGTAAGATGGAATCTCAAAGTCATTTTGATTTACATTTTCCTGATGGTGAAAGATGTTGAGTATTCTTTAAGTGATTTTCAGCTGTTTTATTTTCTTCTATTGGGGATTTTGTTCAGTTCTGTACTCCATTTATTAGTTTGGTTAACTGTTTTTGATATCTAGTTTTCTGAGTTCTTTATATATTTTGGATATTATTCCACTATTCAATGTGAGACTGGTAAAAAAAGTATTCTCCCTTTCTATAAGCAGCTTTTTTAATGGTATGCTTTTGTTTGTCTGAATAATAATATTCTTTTCATTACAGAAGCCTTTCAACTTCATGAGGTCCTATTTATTAATTTTTGATCTTACTGTGTTTGTTAATGGTTTTCTGTTCAGAAAGTCTTCTCCTGTTCCTTGTGTTCAATCCTTCAGATCTGCCAAGATTTGAACCAACAACATACTGGCCAACACTTGTTCATTAAGGATCACCTTCCTATGGTGATTACCATAGACTTAACTGAATATTTAATAAAGATGTTCTGAACCTTCCTCTGACCAAGGTAAAGTTTCTTTACCTCCAGTAATATTTTTATACTTGGCTAATCATGGTCATTATACAACAATAATGAAAGGAACAGACTTCCCGAGGATTTTTAATGCTCCCATGCATTCTGAAGGTAGAAGCTGAATAATTAACTATAATCACATCAAAGTTCTAAATTGTAATATTTTTTATCCTTCCAATAATTATTGTATTCTCAGAAGTGATTACTGGTGCAAATCTTTCTCACCTTTGGTCTAAAATCATTCTGAAGCACACATCCTAGCTTAGATATAAGTAGGTTCATTGAGAGTTGAGTGTAACTTTTACAGAAATATAGAAATTCTGATGAATACACTTCCATTTCTCTTTAACAAAGTTAAGGTGTAATTTTTCTGCATTCTGTCATATACCTTTTTCTTTTTTGCTATTGATTAATTATTTGTAATTATTATTTTCATTAGTAAATACTTTTTAATAGTAACTAATAGTTTCTACTTCCAGTAGAGCTCTATTATATTAGGTGGAAAGGAAACAATTACTTAATTTTTGTCTGTTAAACTGTACAGAATTAAAATGCAAATGCTAATTTAAATGTAAGATATCTTTTTGAAGACAGAACAAAACTCTTCTGCAATAAATGTCTGCTTGTCCAAGAGTACATAATTTTTGCTGCATGAAAATATACCTTCTGCTGATTCATATTTAAGATCTAACTCCAAATCACATTTGCCTCTAAGGAAAAATGGCTATTCACACATTATCACTCTAATCAGAAACATCAAATGCATGCTAATTCATTTTCAATTGTGACACTTTTCTGAAAAATCAGTTTCTGGGTTTCTAGAATAAATGGGTTCTTTGTAGCCATAATCAAAAGTAAGCTGCTCATTAGATACTTTCCAACTATAAGTCACTTTGGTAAGTGAACACAGCAAAATCTCACAAAATACACCCAAAAAAGGATTAATATGGAACTATCTAACTCTAAAAGTATTTAACATACTCATTACATACATTAATGACTATTTAATTTAAACTTAATGTGGCTTTAGATGGGTGGTATAAGAAAATTGGGAGTATTGGAAGAGAGTATGAGGCCTTGTTATAGTTATAATTTCTCATTAATTGTCTGATTCATATTTAAAAATTAATACAATAGGACAATACTTAAAAATCCAAAAATATAAAAATATTTTTCTCATAAAATATTCTTAAAATTCATCTCTTCTTCTTTATAAAAATATAAATAATGAATATTTTACTTTTAAAAAATACTCTTAATCATATTAAGAATAAAAATATTCCTCTAAGACACATATCATTTTCACAGTAAAATATTGATCCTACATTTTGGAAAACTAAGAGTGAGAATTTGTTTTATACATTTTAAAGCCACAAAGATAATTCACACCTACAATAAAATTTAAAAATCATCATCTTCTATCTTTAATTTCACAGCCTTGCCACATATCAAAATATAAAAAAAAAAAACCTGAAAACTAAATATACTATCCAAATTTTTTTCTTTTTGTAGGTATGTAATTCTTGTGGACTCACAAATATATGGGCACTTTCAAAAATAAATGATAAGTACCTTTAAGTTGTATTTTCTTCTACTGTAATGAAATAAAAGAGATTTATCACCTTTTATTAAGTCATCAAATGCTTAAATCACAGAATGAAATCTTTAACTTTTATTTCTACCAAACTAGAAAAAGTTACTTTAAATAATCTTTTATTCTTCAAGAATTTTCTGAAAATTTCAACTTGACTAGGGTCTGGGAAGTAAATTTTGGTAAGTTAAAAGACTTTAAAGGTAGAATAAAGAGAGGTGTACAGTGTTTACTAGCTTAAAAAAAGAACAATCACTCACTACTTCAGTTCTAGTAGGAGTCACAGCAATGAAGTTATGAAGATCAGACAAGATGAACCAGCATATAAAATAGTCGTGTTCTAGCAATAGGAAATTATTTTGAAAGATATCCTTTAGAGCAAGATGCAGGGAAGAAGTTGTCTCTGATGGACACTGAAGTGCAAAGGAAAGTTTCTATGGCCCAGTGCTCACCATTGAACTACAGGAGAAGTTGAAATGGTAGCAAACAAAAAGATCCAAACTAAATTAGGAGGGTATTGGATATACTTTGGAAATTCGAACACAAAGTTAGGATGAACAAGAAATCCTATGGGTGAAAAACAAGACATTTGGTATTCCATAACAAAAATTTCAAATGGAGATCTGGGTAGAGATCAGCCTAATTACAAATTCTTTCTGCAGGGTGCACATGCCCTGAAATGCATCATAGGTAGATTGTATTACAAATGAGCACTTTAACAACTGCTAGTAATGAGAGTTTCAGAGAATGGGTTTCTTGAGAAACAGAGATAAGAATTCTTAGGAGTATCTGAAAATATGTCAACCTGTAACTACAATGCCAACATGGAGAACATGGAGAGGGCTTGAGGTGCTGCAGAAATAAGATTCAGAGAATAATGGTTATGTATATCTAAAAAGAAAAGCAAGAATATAAGAAAGATGTGAAATTGACCCAATGAACACTAATATTAACTAGAAAATAAATTCCAGGATATATTAGTTGCTAAGGATGGTGTGTCTACAGGATTGTGAATGGCATCATCTTTGGCGGTAAGTTCTAGTATTTATGGAACCTGCCATTACTAAATTCAGATTCTCCTTATATTATTTGTTATTATCTAAATAAGTTATAATGACAACATTCTATATATTTTACAATTTAAATATACAAATGTTCTTCTCTCAAGAGTAGAAAGTTAATTAGTCTCTGACACTCTCCTGACAAAGCCAGACTTGATTAATATCATATGAAATACAGTGATTCAGAGAAAGGAGTGATAGGAATTTGACTTGAGGTAATAATTTTTAAGAGGGGTTAGTAGGAGAGGAGAGTGTAGGTCAAATTTGTAAATGAGATTTCTGAATGAAGAGAATTAGTATTAAATGACACTTTCTCAGAGCAATTTAAATAGTTTCATTTGTTTCCTCTCCTACAAATACTTCTAGGAAAACAGCTATGTAGCACACATCTTTATGTTTTTTTCCTACTACGCTGTACCGAACTACTCAGTCAAAGAACAACTTTGTTTTGTTTTGTTTTGTTTTGTTTTGTTTTGTTTTGTTTTGTTTTGTTTTGTTTTGAGAGAGGGTTTCTCTATATAGCCCTGGCTCTCCTGGAACTCACTCTGTAGACCAGGCTGGCCTCAAACTCAGAAATCTGCCTGCCTCTTCCTCCCAGAGTGCTGGGATTACAGGCTGAGCCACCACCACCCAGCCTAAATTTTTGTTTTGTTTTGTTTTGTTTTGTTTAAAGAACAACTTTGACATCAGGTTAAACTGAGGGAGGGCCTGGCATAGGGACAATTCCTGGAGCCAGCAGGACCCTGATGATGTGGCCTTTAGAGGCCACAAGAGGCCTTTGACAAAATCCTTGGGGTACCAAAGACTGATAGAAAGAAAGAAAGAAAGAAAGAAAGAAAGAAAGAAAGAAAGAAAGAAAGAAAGAAAGAAAGAAAGAAAGAAAGAAAGAAAGAAAGAAAGAAAGAAAGAAAGACAAAGAAACAAAGGAAGAAAGGAAGAAAGGAAGAAAGAAAAAGAAAGAAACGAAGAAACAAAGAAACAAAGACAGAAACAAAGAAAGAAACAAAGAAAGAAACAAAGAAAGAAGAAACAGATGGGGAAAGAATCACAAACACAGAAACACATAAAGATACACAAACAAAGAAATACATACACACACACACAAACACACATACACACACACACACACACACACACACACACACCAATGGATGCATGAAGCAAACTTCAACAAGCTCCACTGAGAAAGTTACAAAATGCAAGATCCATCAACTTTATTTTTCTTCCAAATCTTATATATCCCAACAAAATCATTAAAACAACATAGAAAATATGAGACTACATCCATTTTTCTTTTAGTAAGGGCATATATATATATATATATATATATATATATATATATATATATATATATATGTCCATATATATATATATATCTTTTTTTTTGTGGTTCTGTGGTAGAATGCTTGGCTATCATACATGGAACCCCATAATGTACCACAGAACTGAAAAACATCCACCTTTTTTTTTCAATTTTAACATAAAATGTTCTTTATTTTTAATATTAATTTAAGATAAGATAATTCCATGTATGAGTATTTTATTAGCATCACTTCTACTGATCTCTACCTTCCAACTCTTCTTTTTTTTTTATTCGATATAATTTATTTACATTTCAAATGATTTCCCCTTTTCTAGCCCCCAACTCCCCAAAAGTCCCGTAAGTCCCCTTCTCTTCCCCTGTCCTCCCACCCACCCCTTCCCACTTCCCCGATGGCTCAGTGGGTAAGAGCACCGACTGTTCTTCCAAAGGTCATGAGTTCAAATCCCAGCACCCACATGGTGGCTCACAACCATGCATAAAGAGATCTGATGCCCTCTTCTGGCATGTCTGAAGACAGCTACAGTGTGCTTACATATAATAAATAAATCTTTAAATATATATATATATATATTATATATATATATATATATATATCTTTGTCTCCACATTTCCTCCTGTGAGTCTTTTGTTCCCCCTTCTAAGGTGTACACTTTATGTTTCCCCAATTCCTATTCCTTTCTATGAAAATAGCATTCCTTTAATCCCAGCACTTGGGAGGCAGAGGCAGGCAGATTTCTAAGTTTGAGGCCAGCCTGGTCTACAGAGTGAGTTCCAGGACAGCCAGGACTACACAAAGAAACCCTCTCTCGAAAACAAAACAAAACAAAACAAAACAAAACACACACACACAAAAAAAAAGACAAAGAAAAAGAAAGAAAATAACATTCTACGTTGTAAAAGATCCATCTCATATTCTTCCACCAAACCCAGTCACTATTGCTGATGCTAAGAAACACTCGCTGTGCTACATACACAGCTGGAGCCATGGGTTCCTCCATGTGTACTCTTTGGTCAGTAGTTTAGTCCCTGTGAGTTCTGGTTGGTTGATAATTGTTGTTCTTCCTATGGAGTTGCAAACCCCTCAGCTCCTCAGTCCTTTCTGTAAGTCCTCCACTGGGCACCCAGTTCTCAGTCTAATGGTTACCTACAAGCATCCACCTCTGTATTTGTCAGGATCTGGCAGAGCCTCTCAGGAGGTACCTATTATCAGGCTCCTGTCAACAAGCCCTTCCCAGCATCCACACTAGTGTCCACGTTTGGTGACTGTATATGGGATGGATTCCCAGATGGGGCAGTCTCTAGATGGCATTTCTTTCAGTCTCTGTTCCACACTTTGTCTCCACATTTCCTCCTATGAGTCTTTTGTTCCCCCTTCTAAGGTGTACTGAAGCATTCACACTTTGTTCTTCCTCCTTTTTGAGATCCATATGATCTGTGAATTGTATCTTGGGCATTCCAAATTTTGGACTAATATCCACTTGCCAGTGAGTACATACAATGTGGATTTTATTTTTAGATATTTGCTTTATTTACATTTCAAATAGTATTCCCTTTCCAAGGTACCCCTCTGAAAACCTCTTATCCTCTCTCCCTCTTCTATGCCCCCTCCCCAATTTCCTAAGTAGCATTCTCCTATTCTGGGGAGAATGCTATTCAGAACTGTCTCTCCTTTCATTGATATCTGAAATAATCTTCTTCTGCTAAATATGTAACTGGAGCCATGAGTCCCTCCATGTATACTCTTTGGTTGGTGGTTTAGTCCCTGGGAGCTCTAGGAGTACTGGTTGATACATATTAGTGTTCCTACTGCAGGGCTAAAAACCTCTTTAACTCCTTGGGTCCTTTCTCTAGCTGCTCTATTGGGGACCCTATGCTCATTATACTTGTTGGCTGTGATTCATTGGTATTTTGATCTACTTTCCAATAAAGATCAAGGTATCCACACTTTGGTCTTTCTTCTTCTTAAGCTTCATGTGGTCTGTGAGTTGTATCTTTGGTATTCTGAGAGTTTGGACTAACATCCACTTCTCAGTGAGTGCATATCATGTGTTCTTTTGTGATTGGGTTACCTCAGTCAGGATGATATTTTCTAGCTCAATTCATTTGCCTAAGAATTTCATGAATAATTGTTTTTAATAGCTGAATTAATTGTTTTAATTTATTCCATTGTGTAAATGTACTATTTACACAATGGTACATTTTCTGTATCAATTCCTCTGTTGATGGATATCTGTGTTCTTTTCAGCTTCTGGCTATAATAAATAAGGTGACAATGAACATAGTGGAGCATGTGTGCTTAATACATTTTGGAGCATCTTCTGGGCATATGCCCAGGAGTGGTATATCTGGGTCCTTGGGTGGTGCTATGTCCAATTTTCTGAGGAACAGCCAAATTGATTTACAGAGTGGTTTTTACCAGTTTGCAATCCCACCAGCAATGGAGAAGTGTTCCTCTTTCTCCACATCCTCTCCAGAATTTGCTGTCCCCTGAGTTTTTGATCTTGGTTATTTTGACTGATATGAGGTAGAATCTCAGGGTTGTTTTGATTTGAATTTCCCTGATGATTAAGGCGGTTGAACATTTCTTTAGGTGTTTCTCAACCATCCGTTGTTCCTCAGTTGGGAATTCTTACTGAAATCAGGGACTAGACAAGGTTGTCCACTATCTACTTACCTGTGCAATATAGTACTTGAAATGCTAGCTAGAACAATTAGACAACAAATGGAGGTCAAAAGGATTCAAATTCGAAAGGAAACAGTCAGAGTATCACTATTTCCAGAAGATATAATAGTATACTTAAGTGACCCCAAAAATTCCAACAGAGAACTCTTAAACCTGATGAACAACCTTGGCAAAGTGGCTGGATATAAGATTAACTCAAACAAATCAGTAACCTTCCAATACTCAAAGAATAAAGAGGCTGAGAAAGAAATTAGGGAAATGATACACTTCACAATAGTCACAAATAATATAAAATAACTTGATGTGACTCTAACTAGGCAAGGGTATGAAAAGAACTTCAAGTCTCTGAAGAAAGAAATTAAAGAAGATCTCAGAAGATGGAAGCATCTCCCATGCTCATGGATCAGCATGGTTAAATATAGTAAAAAGGGCCATCTTGCCTAAAGCAATCTACAGATTCAATGCAATCCCCATCAAAATTCCAACTCAGTTCTCCATAGACTTAGAGCAATTTTGTATCTGGAATAACAAAAACCCAGGATAGCGAAAAGTATTGTCAACAATAAAAGAACTTCTGGAGGACTGCCATCCCTGACCTCAAGCTATACTACAGAGCAATAGTGATAAAAAAAAAAAAAACTGCATGGTATTGGACACTGACAGTGACAGACTTAAATAAGTGGAATAGAATTGGAGATCCAGAAATGTAATCACACATCTATGGTCACTTGATCTTTGGCAAAGCTACTAAAACCATCCAGTGTAAAAAAGACAGCATTTTCAACAAATATGGCTGTGGCAACTGGCAGTCAACATGTAGGATGCAAATTGATCCATTCTTATCTCCATGTACAAAGCCCAAGTCCAAGTGGATCAAGGACCTCCACATAAAATCAGATATATTGAATCCAATAAAAGAGAAAGTGGAGAAGAACCTGTAGCATATGTGCACAGGGGAAATTTTCCTGAATTGAACACCAATAGCTTATGCTGTAAGATCAAGAATTGAAAAATGAGACCTCATAAAATTGCAAAGTTTCTGTAAGGCAAAGTACACCATCATAAGACAAAATAGCAATCAACAGATTAGGAAAAGATCTTTACCAATCCTCCATCTGATAAAGGGATAATTTCCAATATATATGAAGAACTCAAGAAGTTAGAGTCCAGAGAACCTATTAACACTATTAAAAATGGGGTGCCATGTGTTTGCTTTTGTTGTTGAGTTACTTCTCTCAGGATGGTGTTCTCAAGTTCCACCCATTTGCCTAAGATTTCATGAAATCCTTGTCTTTAACAGTGGAGTAGTACTCTGTTGTGTAAATGTACCACATGTTCTGTATCTATTCCTCTGTTGAAGGACAGCTGGGCATCAACTGGAAGAGGGGCCCTTGGTCCTGTGCTATGTCCCAGTGTAGGAGAAATGCCAGGACAGAGAGGAGAAGTGGTTAGCTAGGGGAGTACCCTCATAGAAGCACAGGAAGGAGGTATGGGATATGGAGTTTCTGGAGGGGAAACCAGGAAAGATGATAACATTTGAAATATAAATAATTAAAATATCCAATAATAGAAAAGGAAATATTAGTGCTTGCTGACAGGAACTTGGTATAGCTGTCTCCTGAGAGGCTTTGCCAGAGACTGGCCAATACAGATGAAGATTCTCATGGCCAAACATCAGACTGAATGCAGGAATGCCAATGGAGGAGTTAGAACAAAGAGTGGAGGAGCTAAATGGGTTTGCAACTCCATAGGAAGAACAACAATATCAACTAGCTAGACCTCCCAGAGCTCCCCAAGACTAAACCACCAACCAAAAAATACACATGGGGGGATCCATCTTCATATGTAGCAGAGGATGACCTCATCACTGTGAGGAGAGCCCTTGGTCCTCTGGAGACTAGATGACTCAGGATAGGGAAATGCTAGGGTGCTCAGACAGGAGTGGGTGGGAAGGTGGGTGAGAATCCTCATAGAGGCAGGGGGAGGGGGAAGGGAGTAGGGGATAGAGGGTTTATGAGAGGAAAACTGGCAAGGAGTATATTATTTGAAATGAAAATAAATAATATAATGAATAAAATAATAAAAAATTCCCAAGAACCACCATACATTCATAACTAAGCAACTTATTATAGATTGACAGAGTGAAAGAGCAGTTCTTTTTCAGCTAGCTTTTCTTACTGGCAAGCAGCAGTTTGTGGTTACAAAGAAAGGATCAATTATTTTCTTTCTAATTTTTTTCTTTTTTTATTTGAAATATTCTTCATTAAATTTCAAATAATTTCTTCTTTCCTAGATCCCCCTCACTGAAAGTCCCATAAGCCCTCTTCCCTCCCCCTGTTCCTCCATCCACCCCTTCCCACTTCCCTGTTCTGGTATTGCCCTACACCGCTGCACTGAGACCTTTTAGAACCAGGGGCCACTCCTTCCTTCTTCTTGGACATCATTTGATATGAAGATAATGTCTTGGGTATTCCATGCTTCTAGGCTAATATCCACTTGTCAGTGAGTCCGTACCACGATTGTTCTTTGAGACTGGGTTACCATACTTAGGATGATGTTCTCCAGTTCCATCCATTTGTCTAAAAATTTCATGAATTCATTGTTTCTAATGGCTGAATAGTACTCCAATGTGTGTATATACCACATTTTTTTGTATCCATTCCTCCGATGAGGGACATCTTGGTCCTTTCCGGCTTCTGGCTATAATAAATAAGGCTGCAATGAACATAGCATAGTGGAGTATGTGTTCTTATTGCATGCCAGGGAATCCTCTGGGTATATGCCCAGGAGTGGTATAGCAGGGTCCTCCAGAAGTGTCATGTCCAGTTTTCTGAGGAACCGCCAGACTGATTTCCAGAGTGGTTGTACCCTCTTGCAATCCCACCAGCAGTGGAGGAATGTTCCTCTTTCTCCACATCCTCGCCAACACCTGCTGTCTCTACAGTTTTTAATCTTAGCCATTCTGACTGGTATGAGGTGAAATCTCAAGGTTGTTTTGATTTGCATTTCCCTAATGACTAATGATGTTGAACATTTCTTAAGGTGCTTCTCAGCCATCTGAAGTTCTTCATGTGAAAATTCTTTGTTTAGCTTTGTACTCCATTTTCAATAGGGTTATTTGTTTTTCTGGGGTCTAACTTCTTGAGTTCTTTGTATATATTGGATATTAGCCCTCTGTCAGATGTAGGGTTGGTGAATATCTTTTCCCAATTTGCTGGCTGCTGATTTTTCCTTTTGACGGTGTCCTTTGCCTTACAGAAACTTCGTAATTTTATGAGGTCCTATTTGTCAATTATTGATCTTAGAGCAAAAGCTATTGGTGTTTAAAAGTAATCATATTTTTTTAAAAAAAATCACATATCTAAACTTTATATAAAATAAACCAATCATTTCTACTTTAAATTCTCAGAATGTTCATCTACTCATCAACAATTTTTACTCAGTCATAATCTACACATAACATAATCCCAAAACATAATCTACACATCAAATGAGGTACAAGAAGAAAGGAAGAGTGGCCCCTTGTTCTAGAAAGACTCAGTGAAGCAGTATTCAGCAAAACCAGAACGGGTCAAGTGGGAAGGGGTGGATGGGAGGACAGGGGGAAAGAAGGGAGCTTACGGGACTTTCAGGGAGTGGGGGGGGGCTAGAAAAAGGGAAATCATTTGAAATGTAAATAAAAAATATATCGAATAAAAAAATTTTAAACAAAAAAAAACGTATTGTTTTCTGTAGATACCCTCTTTATCTTTGTAACTGCTCCTCCCTGTTGCATTTGTAAGATCTACTATAATCAAAAAATATCATTTATTAAATGAGTAAACTATTAATTATTGAGTTATATGTCATTCTTTTTTTTCCTTAGTGCTTGATGTCATGTTTAGAACACTAAAAAATAGCCCTTATGGTAAAAGACTGTAATTTTTCTTAATTATGTAGAAGCTTAATTAATATATTCTGATCTTCCAGCATAGCTTTTTTTAAGTTAGGAAATGCATCTCTATATTGCACATCCTAATTTATCCACAGTTAATCATCCATGCCAATGACAACTTGCATCTGTGCTCTTAATTCTTGTGGAATAATCTTAGATATTTTCTTGTCACCCTGGGGTGCTCTTACAAGAATATAACCAAAATCTGAGTGCTGAAAATAAAACAGAAAGAAGTGTAGGTTTCACCATTCTGGAAGTAGACTTTAAGGGCAAGGAGCTGGTAATTTTTTTAGGAGCTGGTAATTTGTGCAGAAGTTCCTGTTTCTGGTGTTATAGTGCTATCATTCCTCCTTGCTTTATTAAGAGAAGCAGTCTACCTATCTTGTATCTCTTAGAATATTTCTGTTTATTTTTTTCTGTGAAGTGCTTTTGATTAAATTTATAACCTCAGACAAGCTAAGAAAGACCTCCAGCACCCCCTTAGATTTAGTGTTTTATCTTAAAATTGTACAAATCTCATTTGTAAGGATGACCCTCATGACATGCCTACTTTTTCACAGTCTCTGTACAGGTATATTCTACTCTCTGGATTTTGTGGTTCTAGGGGATTTAAATCTTTCAAGGCAGAGGATTCTCTGCCTGGCAGCAAAAGCTTGGGTCAGAGAATGTTCCTACTGTAGCAGACAAGGAAGCACATGGTGGCCAGAGCTCTAACCTTCTGGCACCCAAACCCACATGCTGACAGTACTATGACCTCTCAAATATTGCCCACAGAAGGTGATCAAGCATTCCAACACATGTGGAGTGTGTGTGTGTGTGTGAGTGTGTGTGTGTGTGTAGGACATTTTTTCACATTCAAATATTAACAGGTCTTTTGTCTAAATTCAAGCATGTGAATTTTAGGGTTTTCAAAACAATTGAAAGCAGATGGTAAATGTAAACTAAATGTGACAAATTTCAGTTTAAACAATCTGTGCTTTTCTCTCCTACACCATATCTTTTAACCTGGTTTTGTTTTAAAGATTTTCCACTTACATACACATACACCACACACACATATACATACCCACACAGAGACACATATACACAGACACAGACACAGACACAGACACAGATACACACACACACACACACACACACACACAGAGAGAGAGAGAGAGAGAGAGAGAGAGAGAGAGAGAGAGAGAGAGAGAGAGAGAGAGAGAGAGAGAGTGTAAGAGAGAAGAAGAAGGAGGAACACTTTAACAATGTTAAAAAATATATTTTATTTTGGCTTTTGTAATATGCAAAATACACATAAATGTAGTGAGTACTAATCAATGATCCTTCCTTACCTACTTAAAGAGAATCCATGGGTATTGAAACCTTTCTAACTATCTCTAACTATCTTCCAGCTCTGGCTAATATACATATGGAGGTGGTGAAGAGTGACAGTAAAGTAAGTAATAAGAAAAAGATTTCTCATCTTCAGATGATATCTTAAACTTCAGTGCATTTCTAAAGGCCACTCTTCATGGAGATAAAGGACCAGTGTCAAGATGAAGCTGCCTTCTAAATGGTCTTTCTGCGGTCTGTTTCAGCTATGATTAATTTTACATTATCACATCGTTTCTCAGAGCTCTTGCTCCACCTCCCACATTTCTCTCCACCTAGTGTTGAATTCTTTTTTAAACCTAGCCTGCCAGTTCAAATCAAGTTTAATATTCAAAAAGCACATAGAGATTGCAAATTTCAAATTTGTGGTTTTGTTTTATTCCTCTGTCCAAAGGTAAAGTGTAAAGTTTTACAAAATATAAAAAACTATGTGTTGATGCAATATTTTCATTTGAATAGAAAATTTGATTTATGCTTTTAAATTTTTTTGTCATTTTGGTCATTGAACTTGGAGTATGATGAGATAAGGCAGGACTCTAGTACTCAGCAACATGCATATCTCATTGTTGTGGTTTTTATTCTTTCATTTATTTTCTATAAAAGTAGTCCACATAAAGCCACAACACACTTAGGACACTAGACCTGGAAGACTTGACCTGAATCTTTCTTTAAAGGCTTTTTCCTGAAGTCTATTTTCCAGGGGCCCATAAAAAATTACACAAGATCCAAGGGAGTGAAGCAATTATAAAGTCCTAACTTAACTGAAACACTTATGAACCACCACAAATATAGGAATGCTTGATGCTCAAAAATTAGTCAGTTTCTGGACCATAGTGAATTTCTGGTTCATAGAAGAGAAAACAATTCCAATACTGCCACTCTGTTAGACTAGCATAGTTCTAAATCATAAATTATATTATGGTCATATTTATGTTGACCATGAGTCATATTAAAATGCTCAAACTGAACTTAAATGTGTTCTGTAGATCAGGGCATCCTTGAATTTGTGATCCTCATATTTCATTCTCATGAGTAGCAATGACAGGCCCTTATCAGTAGACCTGGATTGCTGCTTTTTTACAGTGTTTAAACTCATTCATTTCTATGTAGTTCCATTCTATGTCGATCTGTTAATTTATGACTCTTTCAAAGTTTTAGTGTAGAAAAACAATTCCCTTGACTCATACCATAAAATCTGGAATGGTCATGCTCACTTTTTCTCTTTTCCCTACAGTGTTTATTTATTTGCTCACCAAAATTTGTTGAACAATTACTGTGTTCAGATGAGTATAGAACAATACTCATCTTACAGGGAACATAAATACAACTAGGATAATAGGAGAGCTTTTCAGCTCTCAGGACTATGATACTTTCATATGGCTATTCCTAACATACAGTCCTATAGGAAAGCTTTGTTCTACATCTCAGGGATTGAAGATAAGGCCATATTGCTAAAGCCACAACACACTTAGGACACTAGATCTGGAAGTCTTGACCTGAATCTTTCCTTAAAGGCTCTTTCCTTTAGGATAATCAACGTGTTCTAAGTTCACATGTAGCTTTTGTGGGACAGAGAGTAAAGTTTATCATGTTTGTTGTTTTGTAGATCAATCAAGGTCTTTTTCTCTGATATCGATGTGCTCTATCAAACACTTAGCCATATAGCTCCTTCTGAAAAGCCTTCTTAGTAGTGGATTTAAAATTTCTATTTTAAAATAATGAAATACATTATTAATTTTATATTCACTAATTTCTATCCCTTTCAACTCATATCTCATTCCTTTTATTTAGACTGCCTTTGTCCTCTTTGATTAAAATAAGGTCTATGTGACTTATAGGTTTCATTCTTCTAAGATGTTTAAGTATATTAAAAAACAATAAGGATCATTTGGAGTTATGTTCATAACACTGAAGATCCATGTTCTTGTGATTTACTGTAAAAAATAGGAGGAAATACTGAAGAGAAAATAAACAATATTAGGATAATTTAATCAAGTAAATTTGGTATTAAGCCAATCATGAAAACTAACCTTTTAGGCAGGTTCAGTATTGAGAATTGCTACCATATTTTATCTAAAATGCCAGATTTCAACAAAATAACTACATACCTTACCAATTTAAGGAAGTCTAGACATAGAAGCACAAGAAGATAAAACAATAGAGCTTTCTGTAAAAAGCCAAAGCATGGGATTTAGGAAACACATGGTGTAAAACAGCATTATAAGTGTATCTACATAATTAACTGAGGCCATGACTTCAGCATGAAATGGAGGAACAGCTATCTTTTCTTGACAAAAATATCAATTAAAAGTCTCTCTCTCTCTCTCTCTCTCTCTCTCTCTCTCTCTCTCTCTCTCTCTCTCTCTCTTTCTCTCTCCATATGTGTGTATGTGTGCATGTTTTGTTTTATATGTATGTATGTGTGTGTAAAAATATTTATTTGTATATTTATTCTCACTCTGGTCTCCCCAGCCAAGTTCCTCCCCATACCCCCTCCCATTCTCCTTTGTGAGGGAAACCTCCCCCATTGGTACGCCCTCACCCTGGTGCAACAAGTCTCTGCAAGATTAGGTTCATCTTCTCCCACTTAGTCCTGACATGGCAGTCCTATAGTACATATGTGCCAGAAGCCTTGGACCAACCTATGTATAATCTTTGCTTGGTGGGTCAGTCTCTGGGGGCTTCAAGGGGTCCAGATTAGTTGATGCTGTTGGTCTTCTTGTGAGGATCTTCACTCTTTCTTCTCAGCCTTCCATAGGGGTTCGTCAATCTCCAACCCATTTTTGTCTCTGGATATCTCCTTCTGTCTCAGCCAGCTGCAGGGTAGGGCCTCTCAGAGGGATGCTATGCTAGGCTCCCGACTACAAACATAGCATAGCATCATTAATAGTGCTAGGGATTGGTGCCTGGCCATGGATTGGTTCTCAAGATGGGCTAGCCACCCATATTACTTGGTAGCCATTCCTTTAGTTTTTGCTTCAGTTTTGTCTCTACATTTCTTTAAGACAAGAACAATTTTGCATCAAAAGTTTTGTAGGTTCATTGATGTCCCCATCTCATCATTGTAGTTTCTGTGTGGCTGCTGGAAGTAGCCTTCTTGGGCTCCATATATTCACTGTTGGGCATTTTAGCTAAATTCACCTGCATTGACTCCCCATTCCAGGTCTCTCAAACTTTTTAGAGAATGTCCCAGCCTACAGCTGCATATTTCCATTCATTCTTCTGGTCCTCCTGGACTCTCTTTTGTCTCTCTACATACCTGATCCTGCCTTGCTATTTCTCTCTCCCTCCCATCTCTCACGCAAATCCCTTACTTGCTCTGTCTCCCATGACTATTTTTCCCCTTTCTAAGTGGGATTTAAGAATCCTCACTTGGGACTTCCTTCTTATCTCACTTATTTGGGTCAATAGAATATATCATGGGTATTCTGAACTTTTTGAATCATATCTTCTTATCAGTGAGTACATTCTACACATGTCCTTTTGGGTCTTGGTTATCTCACTTAGGATGATGTTTTCTAGTTCCATTCATTTGCTTGTGAAATTCACAATGTCCTTGTATTTAATCACTGACTAGTATTTTATGTGTGTGTAAATTAACCACATTTTTCTGTATCCATTTTTTCAGTTCAGGGACATCAGGATTGCTTCTACTTTCTGGCTTTTATGACTAAACATACAGTGAACATAGTGGAGCACATATCCTTGGGGTATGGTGGGTCATCTTTTGGGAATAAAAGAAGTTTCTCAGTTCAAAGTTCCAGAAAACATCTTCAACCAAGTCATAAAAGAACATTTCTCTAACCTAAGGAAAGAGATGCCTATAAAGGTACAATCAGCTTACAGAACACCAAATAGGTTGGACCAGAAAAGAAAATTCTCCTGTCACATAATAATAATAAAAAAAGAATAATACAGGACAAATAAAGAATTTCAAAGCCACAAGGGAAAAAACCAAGTAACACATAAAGGCAGACCTAGCAGAACTGCACCCAGTTTCTCATTTGAGACAAAAAGAGTTGGAAGGGCCTGGGCAGAGATCTTTTGGACCCCAAAACTCCATGGAGGTGAGCCCAGAATACTATACCCAGCAAAACTATCAATACCATAGATGGAGAAACCCATATATTCCAGGGAAAAAAACAAACCCAAAATATACCTTTTCCACTAACCCAGCACTATAGAGATTACTTGAAGGAAAACTCCAACCCAATGAATCTAGCTGCACTCAATAAAATACAATAGATAAATAAATAATTTTTTACCATTAAGAGAAATAAAATCTCTCTCTCTCTCTCTCTCTCTCTCTCTCTCTCTCTCTCTCTTTCTCTCTCTCTCTTCCTCCCTCCCTCTTACATGCACACACACACACACACACACACACACACACACTAACCACCAACATCAAAATAACAGAAAATAAACATCATTGATCATTAGTATCTCTCAACATCAGTGGACTCAATTCTCCAGTAAAAAGTCACAGGCTAATAGAATGGACACATAAACACAATCATTCTACTATATACAAAAAACATCACAGCAACAAAAATAATTATTATCTCAGTATAAAGGGCTGGATCCAAGAGACAAGCTGGTGTAGCCTTTCTAATAGATAATAAAATAGACTTCCAGCCCAATCATACAAAAGTGACAGGGAAGGACACTTCATATACTTCAAAGAAAAAATGGCCAAGAAGATATCTTAATTCTGAACATCTATGCTCCAAATGAAAGGGTATCCACATTCACAAAAAAACATTACTAAAGCTTGAATCTCATATCAAACCCCACATATTAATAGGAGGAGACCTCAACACCCAACTCTCACCAATGCAAAGATCATTGAGACAGAATTCAAAAGATAAATACTGACATTTACAGATGCTATAATTTAAATGGACTTAACAAAAATGTGTAGCACATTTTATCACAAAAGGATATATCACAAATTGGTCATAAGCAAAACTTAACAGATAAAAATATATTGAAATAACCCCATGCATCTTATTAGATCCACATAGATTAAAGCTAGACTTCAACAAAACCAGATACAACAGAAAGCCTACATAGTCACAGAAACAGAGCGATGACTCAGTGGTCATTGGGCCAGGGAAGAAATAAGAGAGAAATTAAATGCTTTATAAAATTCAATGAAAATGAGGGCACCACATTCCCAAACTTATGAAAGCAGTGCTAAAGTTCAAAGCACCAAGAATTCTCATAAAGAGACTGGAAAATTCACAAACTAATTAATTAAAAGAATTTCTGAAGGCTCTAGAAGAAAAAGAAACAATCTCACCCTGGAGTAGTAGATGGCAGGAAATAATCAAACATAGGGCTAAAATCAATCAACTAGAAACAAATAGAATAATTCAAAAAATCATCAAAAACATTGAGAAATTCAGCATGACAGACAAACCTTTAACAAATGTAATGAAAAGGCACAGCTACAGTCTCCACATTAACAAATGAGAAATGAAAAGGAGCACAAAACAGCAGACAATGAGGAAATTCCAAAAACCATTGAGTCTTAACGCAAAAGTCTATACTCCACACAATTAGAAACTCTAAATAAAATGGATGATTTTCTAAACAGATAACAATTAGAGATATTATATCAAGATTAGGTAAACCATCTGAATCAATCTATAAACCCTCAGGAAGTAGAAGCAGTCATTAAAAATCTATCAACCAAGACTGGGTGTGGTGGTACATGCCAGTAATCCCAGCACTTGGGAGGCAGAGGCAGGCAGATTTCTGAGTTCAAGGCCAGCCTGGTCTACAGAGTGAGTTCCAGGACAGCCAGGACTATACAGAGAAACCCTGTCTCAAAAAACAAAAACAAAAACAAACAAAAAAATGTACCAACTCAAAAAATACCCTTGGCAAGATAGTTTTAGTGGAGAATTCTACCGAATTTTCAACAAAGAGTTAATTCGATACTCCTCAACTATTCTAAAAAAAAAAAAATAGAGTCAGGAAAATGCTGCCAAACTTATTCTGTAAGAGAAGAATCACCCTGATACCTAAACCATACATAGACTCAACAAAGAAAGAGAATTTCAACCAATTTTCCTCATAAACATTGATGTAAAAATACTCAATAAAATACTTGAAAACTGAATCCAAGAACACATAAAAGACGTTTCATGTAGGATTCATTCTAGGAATGCATGGTGGTTAAATAAGAACCCATCAACACAGTTTGCCACATAAACAAAATAACCAATAACACCCACATGATACTATCACTAGAAGCTGAAAAAACATTTCACAAAAATCAAACAACCCTTGTGGGTAAAAGTCTTGGGATGAAAAGAAATACAAGGGGTATACATAGCTCAACATATTAAAGGTAATGTATAGCAAGCCAGTAGCTAACATCAAATTAAATAATGAAAAACTTAAAGATTTCCACTAAAATCAGGAACAATACAGGGCTGTCCATTCTCCCTATACTTCTTCAATATTTCACTCAAAGTTTTGGCTAGGGAAATAGGCCAATTAAAGGAGATAAAGGGGATATAAATTGGAAAAGAAGTTAAAGTATCAGTATACACAGATGTTATATACTATACATAAATGACCCCAAAGATATTCTACCAGAGAACTCCTGCAGCTGATACCATATCTAGCAAAATTAACTCAAAGAAATCTGTAGTCCTTATCTATACAAGCAGCAAAAGAATCTTTTAATAAAGATGAATGTTGACTTCAGAACTCTGCCTATTGCCAGTCATGAAAGACTCGCCTCCATCTTGGTTCTCAGACTCCAGAGAGATCAGACAGACTGAGGTAAACAAACATATCCAGAGGCCAACATCGCGGGGGTCTAAGCCGGACGGGCATTTGCCTGCACCCAGGCCCTGGGCTGTTCGGAGGGCCATCGGGGTGCCAACCCAGCCAGGAGTTTTTTTGTCTGGGCCCGGCGTGTGCACCGCCATTTTGCCTACAGGAAGCCAGAGAGTGCTAGCAGGCAAAGCCTGCTATCAGGCATAGCCCGAGGCTAACATAGCAGGGGTCTAGACCCCAACAGGCCCTGGACTGACCCCAAGAACTGGGCTGCTCGGTGGGCCATCTGTGTGTCAACCTGGCCAGGACATTGTTAGCCCAGCAGACTCTCTCAGCACTTTCAGGGAGCACTTGCACACGCCCACCATCCTGGCCACCTGACAGAACCAATTAACAATCATAGCCCGAGGGGAACTTTGTTCTGACCTTGGCCTCCCAGGCTTTTGCCTAGACTCAGGGCCTGAGCAACTAGGCTAGCCTTGTGTGCACCAACCCGGTTGGGAGATCAGCTGCCAAGCAGAGTGATCAGGATGCTAAAAAGGTCCCCGCAGCATACACCCTTCAGCACTCCCTGAAGGTGCAAATGGGCACCATCTGGTTCACAGACACAATCTAGGGCTGCAAGGGCACCCAAGAGGAGGACAGCACATCAGCAACCTGCTACAGGGGAAACCCAGTCATATACTGTTGCAGAAATAGCCCCAGAGTCCCTCAGGAGGCCCAAACACCAGACAGAGACAAGACAAACTAACTCCAGAGAACAAGATGGCAAAGGGCAAACGCAGGAATGCTACTAACAGAAATCTAGGCAATATGGCAGTATCTGAACCAAACTCTCCAACATCAGCAAGTCCTGGTTATGCCAACACACCAGAGAAAGAAGATTTGGATTTAAAATCACTGGTCATGGTGCTGCTAGAAGAAAACAAAAAGGACATAAATGAATCTCTTAAAGAAATACAGGGGAACATGAATAAGCTATAAACTCATATAATGGAAACACAAAAATCACTTAAAGCAATTCAGGAGAATAAGGCTCAAGAGATAGAAATCAATAAAGAAGAAATGCAAAAAAAAAAACAAACAAACAAAAAAAAAAAACCAAAACCTTAAAGAAATGCAGGAGAACTTGAGTCAAGAGGCAGAAGTCATGAAAGAGGAAACACAAAAATCTCTTAAAGAATTACAGGAAAACACAAACAAATGATGGAACTGAGCAAAACAATCCTGGATCTAAAAACAGAAGTAGAAGCAACTAAGAAATCACAAAGGGAGACAACATTGGAGATAGAAAACCTTGAGAAGAAATCAGGGACCATAGATGCAAATATCAACAAGAGAAAACAAGAGATGGAAGAAAGAATCTCAGATGCCGAAGATACCATAGAAACCATTGACTCAACAGTCAAAGAAAATGGAAAATGCAAAAAGCTTATATCCCAGAACATCCAGGAAATCCAGGATACAATGAGAAGACCAAACCGAAGGATTATAGGTGTAGATGATAGTGAAGATTTACAACTGAAAGGGCCAGCAAATATCTTCAACAAAATTATGGAAGAAAACTTTCCCAACTTAAAGAGAGAGATGCCTATGAATATACAAGAAGCCTACAGAACTCCAAACAGACTGGACCTGAGCAGAAATACCTCTTGCCACATAATAATTAAAACCCCAAATGTACTAAACAAAGAAAGAATATGAAAGGATGTAAGAGAAAAAGGCAAAGTAACATATAAAGGAAGACCTATCAGAATCACAACAGACTTCTCACCAGAGACCATGAAAGCTAGAAGATCCTGGGCAGTACTTATGCAGACTCTAGGAGAACAGAAATGGCAGCCAAGACTACTATACCCAGCAAAACTCTCAATCACAATAGATGGAGAAACCAAGACATTCCATGACAAACCCAAATTTACACAATATCTTTCCACAAATCCAGCTCTGCAAAGAATAATAGGAGGAAAACTCCAATACAAGGAGGGAAACTACACCCTGGAAAAAGCAAGATAATAAGCTTCCTTCATCAAACCCAAAAGAAGATAACCACTCAAATATAAAAATAACATCAAAATGACAGGAAGTAATAATCACTATTCCTTAATATCTCTTAACATCAATGGACTCAATTCTCCAATAAAAACACATAGACTAACAGACTGGATAAGGAAACAGGACCCTACATTTTGCTGAATACAGGAAACACACTTAAATCAAAGACAAACCTACCTTAGAGTAAAAGGCTGGAAAACAATCTTACAAGCCAATGGTCACAGGAAACGCGCAGGATTAGCCATTCTAATATCAGATAAAATTGACTTTCTACCTAAAGTCATCAAAAGAGACACTGAGGGACACTTCTTGCTGGTCAAAGGAAAAATCCACTAAGAAGAACTTTCAATTCTGAACATCTATGCGGCAAATGCAAGGGCACCCTCATTCGTAAAAGAAACTTTACTAAAGCTCAAAGCACACATTTCACCTAACACAATAATTGTGGGGATTTTCAACACTCCACTCTCCTCAATGGACCAATCAGGAAAACAGAAACTAAACAGGGACACAGTAAAACTAATTGAAGCTTTGGACCAATTGGATTTGACTGATATTTATAGAACATTTCACCCTAAAGCAAAAGAATATACCTTATTCTCAGCACCTCATGGTACCTTCTCCAAAATCGACCATATAATTGGACACAAGGCAGACCTCAACAAATATAAGAAGATCGAACTAATCTCATGCCTCCTATCAGATCACTATGGTGTAAGAATGGTTTTCAATAGCAACAAAAACAACAGAAAGCCAACATACACATGGAGGCTGAACAATACTCAATGACACCTTGACCAAAGAAGAAATAAAGAAAGAAATCAGAGACTTTTTAGAATTTAATGAAAATGAAGGCACAACATACCAAAATCTTTGGGACACAATGAAAGCAGTGCTAAGAGGAAAACTCATTGTCCTGAGTGCCTCCAAAATGAAAATGGAGAGAGGATACACTAGCAGCTTAAGGACACACCTGAAAGCCCTAGAACAAAAAGAAGCTATTTCACCCAGGAGGAGAAGACAGAAAATCATCAAACTCAGGGCTGAAATCAATCAAGTGGAAACAAAGAGAACCATACAAATAATCAGCGAATCCAGGAGCTGGTTCTTTGAGAAAATCAACAAGATAGATAAACCCTTAGCCTGACTGACTGAAGGGCACAGAGAAAGTATTTGAATTAACAAACCTAGAAATGAAAAGGAGGATATAACAACAGAAACTGAGGAAATCCAAAAAATCATCAGATCCTACTACAAAAGCCTATATGCAACACAACTGGAGAATCTGGAGGAAATGGACAATTTTCTTGACAGATACTAAATACCAAAATTAAATCAGGACCAACTAGATCATCTAAACAGTCCCATAACCCCTAAAGAAATAGAAGGGGTCATATAGAAAGACTTCCAACCAAAAAAAGCACAGGACCAGATGCTTTCAGTGCAGAATTCTATCAGACCTTCAAAGAAGACCTAACACCAATACTCTTCTAACTATTCCACAAAATAGAAACAGAAGTAACACTACCCAGTTTCTTCTATGAAGTCATAATTATGCTGATACAAAAACCACACAGAGATCCAACAAAGAAAGAGAACTTCAGACCATTTTACCTAATGAATATCGATGCAAAAATACTCAATAAAATTCTTGCCAACTAAATCCAAGAACACATCAAAACGATCATCCACCATGATCAAGTAGGCTTTATTCCAGGGATGCAGCTTGGTTCAATATATGGAAATCCATCAATGCAATCCACTACATGAACAAACTCAAAGAAAAAAAGCACATGGTCATTTCATTAAATACTGAAAAAGCATTTGACAAAATTCAGCATCCTTTCATGCTTAAAATCTTGGAAAGAACAGAAATTCAAGGCCCATACCTAAACATCGTTAAAGCAATATACAGCAAACTGGTAGCCAGCATCAAACTAAATGGAGAGAAACTTGAAGCAATTCCACTAAAATCAGGGACTAGACAGGGCTGCACACTTTCTCCTTATCTTTTCAATATTGTACTTGAGGTACGACAACATAAGGAGGTCAAAGGGATACAAATTGGAAAGGAAGAAGTCAAACTATCATTATTTGCAGATGACATGATAGTCTACCTAAGTGACCCAAAAACCTCCACTAGAGAACTCCTACAGCTGATATACAACTTCAGCAAAGTGGCAGGGTATAAAATCAACTCAAGTAAATCAGTAGCCTTCCTATACTCAAAGGATAAGCAGGCTGAGAAAGAAATTATGGAAATGACCCCCTTCACAATAGCCACAAAGAGTATAAAGTACCTTGGGGTGACTCTTACCAAACATGTGAAAGATCTGTATGACAAGAACTTCAAGACTCTGAAGAAGGAAATGTAAGAAGACCTCAAAAAAAGGAAAAATCTCCCAATGCTCGTGGATCGGCAGGATTAATTTGGTTAAAATGGCCATTTTACCAAAAGCAATCTACAGATTCAATGCAATACCCATCAAAAATCCCAACACAATTCTTCACAGAGTTAGAAAGAGCAATCCTCAATTTCATCTGGAATAACAAAAAACCCAGGATAGCTAAAACTATTCTCAACAATAAAAGAAATTCTAGGGGTATCAGTATCCTTGACCTCAAGCAATACTACAGAGCAATAGTGTTAAAAACTGCATGGTATTGGTACAGTGACAGGCAGGCAGATCAATGGAACAGGATTGAAGATCCAGAAATGAACCCACACACCTATGACCACTTGATCCTCGACAAAGGGGCTGAAAACATCCAATGGAAAAAAGATAGCCTTTTCAACAAATGGTGCTGGTTCAACTGGAGGTCAGCGTGCAGAAGAATGGGAATTGATCCATCCTTGTCTCCTTGTACTAAGCTCAACTCCAAATGGATCAAGTACCGCCACATAAAACCAGACACTCTGAAATTAATTGAAAAGAAACTGGAGAAGACCCTTGAGGACATCAGTACAGGGGGAACGTTCCTGAACAGAATACCAATAGCATTTGCTGTAAGATCAAGAATTGACAAATAGGACCTCATAAAATTACAAAGTTTCTGTAAGGTAAAGGACACCATCAAAAGGGCAAATCAGCAACCAACAAATTGGGAAAAGATCTTCACCAACCCAACATCAGATAGAGGGCTAATATCCAATATATATAAAGAACTCAAGAAGTTAGACTCCAGAAAACTAAATAACCCTATTAAAAAATGGAGTACAGAGTTAAACAAAGAATTTTTACCTGAAGAACTTCGGAAGGCAGAGAAGCATCTTAAAAAATGCTCAACTTCATTCGTCATTAGGGAAATGCAAATCAAATCAACCCTGAGATTTCACCTTACACCAGTCAGAAGATTAAAATGGCTAAGATTAAAAATTCAGGAGACAGCAGATGTTGGCGAGGATGTGGAGAAAGAGGAACACTCCTCCACTGCTGGTGGAGTTGTAAATTGGTACAACTACTCTGGAAATTAGTCTGGCGGTTCCTCCGAAAACTGGGCACCTCACTTCCAGAAGATCCTGCTATACCATTCCTGGGCATATACCCAGAAGATTCCCCAGCATGTAATAAGGATACATGTTCCACTCTGTTCATAGCAACCCTATTTATAATTGCCAGAAGCTGGAAAGAACCCAGGTATCCCTCAACAGAAGAGTGGATGCAAAAAATGTGGTTTATATAGACAATGGAGTACTATTCAGTCATTAGAAACAATGAATTCATGAAATTCTTAAGCAAATGGATGGAGCTGGAGAACATCATACTAAGTGAGGTAACCCAGACTCAAAAGATGAATCATGGTATGCACTCACTAATAAGTGGGTGTTAACCTAGAAAACTGGAATACCCAAAACATAATCCACACATCAAATGAGATACAAGAAGAACGGAGGAGTGGTCCCTTGTTCTGGAAAGACTCAGTGAAGCAGTATAGGCCAAAACCAGAACAGGGAAGTGGGAAGGGTTGGGTGGAAAAACAGGGGGAGGTAAGGGGGCTGATGGGACTTTCGTGCAGTGGTGGTCTAGAAAAGGGGAAATCATTTGAAGTGTAAATAAAAAATATATCAAATAAAAAAACTTTAAAAAATTAAAAAAAAATAAAGATGAATGTTTCGAAGTAAATTTCAGTACATGATCTTAAATTTTTGGTAGATGTCATCAACAATAATAATAACAACAAAAACTCACAAAATGAGCAAGCTTTCAGATTGAAGCAATTACCATATGAAAAAACTATCTTGCCATTAAGATAAATAGACCAAGTGGAACAAATGTCCCTAGGAAAGAGGTTATGCCAGCAACTGACCAATGAAAATGTCTATGCTTGGAGCCAACCAAGAGACTGCTGAGCTTGGGGACCCCAGTGGGGGAGTTGGCAGAAGGATTGGAGGAGAGAAGGAGGATTGTAATCCCTTAGGAAGAACAATGTAAGCCTACCAGTCCATCCAGTGCTCCCAGGGACTAGACCACAAATCAAAGGGTGTAGGAGGGCTCTATAGCTCCAGATACATATGCAGAGGAGGATGGCCTTGTCTGACATCAATGGGAGGGGAGGCCCTGGTCCTGTGGAGGATTGATGCCCTAGCATAGGGGGATGCAGGAGTGGAGAGGCAAGAGAGTGTTCATGGGTGGGGAGAGCACCCTCATAGAGGCAAAAGGGAGGGAAGAGATGGTGGATGTTGGCTTGGGTATTTGGGGAGGGGTAACCTAGATGTAGGATGTCAGTTGAGATGTAATTGAATGGAGTGATTAATAAAAAAAGGGAAAAATCATATAGAGAGAATGAAGCAGATACTTTAAACATAGAAATTCATAGTTATAAATATCAAAGAACATGTGTAAGAAACCCAAACAATTTCAAATTGGATCAAGGCAAAGATGATATGTTGTAATAAAATTAGAAAAGCACCAAATGAAATGGAAGTCTTTTTATGAAGTATGAGGTGAATGACTCATCACATAGAAGTTATGAGCAGCAACAAATTTCACATCAGAATGGAAGCATAAAGAAGATGATACAATGAGGTAACTGAAGCAGAGAGAATAGAAAAAATTTACAGATAAATAGAAGATGAAAAGGATTGTATTTTAGCAGAACTATGTTGAAAAACCAAACCAAACCAAACCAAACCAAAACAAAACAAACCAAACCAAAACAAAACTGTAGCAACTCAAAACAAGCTCTTAGTATAGAGTGAGACCTGACACAGCTGCTCAAAAAAATGGAACAGGAAAAATACTCCTGTTGGGTTCCAAAGCTGCCTGCAGCTATTACGAAGTGGGTTTCTGGAACAGAAGCTGAGGGATAAATGGGGAAGAGGGGCGAAAAGAAGTATGGCTAAGACAATATTCACTGATCAAAGCCAGAAACTTTAATGGCGCCAGACCTTTTAACAGTTTGGGCAAACCCTTCCCCCCAGACTCCAGGCTGAGTTCCGGTGGAAGTTGTCTAGCTTCTCTTGGAGGTCCTCGTCTTGACTGCTCCGGCAGCTGGGTGGGTCACCTGCTTAATTCAGGAATTCCTAGACCTGGAGGAACAATGAACTTAACCTTTACTTCGAGCACTCAGCCCTAGGTGGAGCAGGATCCTGGCTATCTGGGAGAAGTTAACCTTGACCAAAGTCAAACTCTGACCAAGTGCATGACTGCCCCAATATGGCTCTGTACATACTCCTGTTATAAGATTCTATGAATACTTATTTAAACTCCTTTGTGTATAAGATTGCATATATAGAATTATGTTGCCATAAGAAATGTAATGTTAAACAAGAGTCATGTTGTTGGAAATTAAAGTTGTGGTAAACTATTGGCAAGAAATTAAGCCACATCATAGAAAGAAATGACTGTAAACCAAACTGGCAAATAGAAAGATTGTTATACAAAGTATCTATAAAATGTTTGCTCTCATTTCTTTGAGCTTCAAAGAATTATATAAAATTCTTTAATTATTTCATAAGCTGCTTGTTAAATTCTGGTGAATGGTGAACCATATATAAGGTAATAATCCCATAAGATTATATTGTTTGTGAGTGCATAGCCTTATTAGGCTTTCAAATACCTTTCATGGATTTATATACTGACAAATCTGTCTAACACTCATTTTGGACTATGCTTCCACTGGTAAGCAATATATGACAATAAACTAAAAGTTAATTTTTAGGTTTGTGGTATAAAAATTAAAAATAAATGTTGTAGCACCATAGACAAGAGAATATACAGGTAATAGATTTCTATTCTCTTGTAAGTAGGTACCTACATTAGAAAATTAAAATAGATTTGGTAAGCCATAGAATACCAATAATGATATAAAATACAGAGAGTTAAAAATGCAAAAGATTTTATGTATTATATTAGCTAATATTGGTGAAAAATTAAAGGAAGAATTTAATAAGTGAGCTGTGAATTGTGAAATAGGTACATTATGTATGTAAGTAACATTTAAATTCAATGATGGAAGAAACATCATCAAGAAGAAGATCAAAGTGATCTTATCAATAGGTAGATACAACTACACTGTGTAACAATAGGATCTAATTCCGTGAGGTCAAAAGCAGGAACCCTTTATCTTCAAAGAACTCAACAGGGTGATGACAATAAAATGGAAAATTGTATCATTCTAAAAGAAAACCAGGGGAGTTGTATGAAAATCAAAGAAGACTTTAAGATTAACAGTATAACTAAGAGTAAGAATGACTCTAAGAATTAATGCGTCAGTTGCTAAGGTATTTGCCACTTTTGCAAGCATATATGGATCTAAAAACAGGCTCCATAATACACAATTTCTTTCTTTTTTTTTTTTTAGAATTGAAGAGTGAAGAGGCATTTGAATAATAATGAAAACTCAACTATCTTACGTTCAGCATTAAATTTATCTAAGCATTACATAAATAAGGAAACAGTAAATATGAGTACCATTAAAATACAAATAAATCTAGCATAGCATCTATTGGAGCTCTGCCTGGCAACAGCAGAATCCATATTGTTATCAATAGCACAAGCATTATTTTCTCAAGTAGCACATTTGCTCACGGCACAATGAGATCCTGGTACACTTACAAGGCTTGAAATTATACAAACCATGTCTCCTGGCCATTATAAAGTGGAATTAGACATAAATGGTAAAAGAAGTTTAAGAATTTCATGAATGTATGAAAAAATAGAACACTAACCCTTAAATACTCAAAGGGGTAAACAAAGTCAATTAGTGTTGCATGTAGATACTAGCATTCCCAGGGGTACTGTACAGAATTAGACAGTGATATGTTATTGATACACATGGAGACACTTTTTTCTTTTCCTGTATTTTTTGTGGTTATACTATAATTACATCATCTCTCCTCCTCCCTTCCAAATCATTCCATATATTGCCTTACTTCACTTGTTCAGAAAGCCTTTTTAAAGGAAGGGACAGATTCAGGAGTGGAAGTTGGGCATATCTGCGAGCAGAACTTAGCAGTGCATGATGAAGCACTGTACCAAGGACGAGGACTTTTTATATCTGCCAACTGCAGATTTGATGGTAACTCACACCTTCTATTTTGCTACATGTATTTCTGGAGGCTTTCAGTTATCTTGGTTCCATCTTCCTTTCTGACACTGGCTTCTCTCATTCTTTGACTTCACTCTCATAACTACTCTCCTGCCACATAACCAAATGCCAGATGTCACAGGATGTTTCTAATAGAAAACTAAAGATGTCAATTGATATTAGAAACATAACACTAAAATGTATTTTAAGACTAAAGACAGTGAGGCCAGTAAATAAAATATAAACTAAATAGAATAAATCAAACAAGAACAGCAATTTATAAAATAAAGTAAATAACTATGATAGGAAAAAAAATCAGCAACCAAATCCTAAATTTGTTTTCAGAAAACAGAGAGAAAATAGATGACTTTTGTCATTGAATGAAAATGAGATAAGACCCCCAGTTGTAAAAATTTAAAGGAAACACTAGTGCTGCTGTTATTAAAATCCTGATCAGGTATACCCACTGGAATGGTGACCCGTGAAAATAGTCACTAGAAATTGTGTATGTGATCATGTTTGAAAGAATGGATATTTGCAGATATAATTTTATAAAAACCGTTAATACAAGGGAGAATATCCATAATTTAAAAAACAATAATGATGGCTAACCAAAGATATGGCCATGAGAAGAAGAATGTAGAAAATTACTTAGACATGCTACTGTCATGAAGCACCAGGAGAATAGAAATAGAAATTGGAAGAAGACACAAATCTCTCCCAAGAGAGGGTGATTGTTACCCTGCTGACAAATTGATTTTAGATATCTGCCCTAAAGAAAAGTGAGAGAATGGATGTCTGCTGTTTCAAGACTTCAAGTTTGTAACCATCTGTTATAATATCCTCAGGAAATTAATAAAACTACATGTCAACAAATTAGATGACTTTGATGAAATAAAGTAATTTGAAGAAAACCCTAACACACTAACACTCAAGAGGAATGACAAATTGTTACCAAGAAGATGATTGCAATCCTATGAAAAAAACTCCAAAGAGTCAATGTGTTTGTATTCATTACTCTTATTTGGTTCATGGTTAGAAATAGAAAGTTTGAACAGGAGAGATGGCTCCCTCAGAAAAAAATGCTAGCCTTACAAGCAAAAGTTCCTAAGGTCGGTCACAAGAACCTAGGAGAAAATAAAGCTGCATGTGGCTACATTTTATTGACAGCACAGAGAGGGCAGAAACAAACAGCCTGTGTCACACAGGCTAGTTAGCTGAGACTCTATGGCCAATGACAGAAGTAACACTGGAGGTTGTTGTATGTCCTACACACACACACACACACACACACACACACACACACACATCGGCTGTTTTCTATATACATGTGAACTCTACATGAAGAAATTAGTGTTATAAAATTGCAAAGTTTCTTTAAGACAAAGGACATTTCAATAGGACAAAATGGCAACCAACTGATTGAGAAAAGATCTGTATCAATCCTACTTCCAATAGAGGACTAATATAAACTATATACAAAGAACTCAAGAAGTTAGACTCCAGAGAACCAAATAACCATATTAAAAAATGGGGTTTAGTGCTAAACAAAGAATTCTCAACTGAGGAATACCAAATGGCTGAGAAGTATGGAAAGAAACAATCAGTACCTGGTATCTCTCTAGGAAATTCTCCATTTCATCCAGATTTTCCAGTTCTGTTGAGTATAAGCTTTTGAAGTAGAATCTGATGATTTTTTTTTAATTTCCTTGATTTCTATTGTTATGTCTCCCCTTTCATTCCTGATTTTTTTTGTCTTTATTTTTTTTATTTGATATAATTTATTTACATTTCAAATGATTTCCCCTTTTCTAGCCCCCCCCACTCCCCGAAAGTCCCGTAAGCCCCCTTCTCTTCCCCTGTCCTCCCTCCCACCCCTTCCCAGTTCCCCGTTCTGGTTTTGCCAAATACTGTTTCACTGAGTCTTTCCAGAACCAGGGACCACTCCTGCTTTCTTCTTGTATCTCATTTGATGTGGATTCCTGATTTTGATGATTGGGATACTGTCTCTGTGTCCATTGCTTAGTCTGGCTAAAAGTTTATCTATCTTGTTGATTTTCTCAAAAAGACAGCTCCTGGATTGGTTGATTCTTTGTGTAGTTCTTTGTTTCTGCTTGCTTGATTTCAACCCTGAGTTTGATTATTTCTTGCCATCTACTCCTCTTGGTTCTATTTGCTTGTCTTTGTTCTGGAGGTTTCAGATGTGCTGTCAAGCTACTAGTGTATGCTATATCCAGTTTCGTTTTGGAGGCACTAACAGCTATGAGTTTTCTTCTTTGGTCTGCTTTCATTGTGTTCCATAGATTTGGGTATGTTGTGGCTTCATTTTCATTAAATTCTAAAATGTCTTTAATTTCTTTTTTTATTTCTTCCTCGTACAAGTTATCATTGAGAAGAGTGTTGTTCAGCTTTCATGTGTATGTGGGCTTTCTATTGTTTTTATTGTTATTGAAGATCAGCATAATCCCTGATGATTCAACAGGATCAATGGGATTATTTCAATATTCTTGTAACTGTACCAATACTTTCCAAAGTATTCCACAAAATAGAAACAGAGGGAACATTACCCAATTCATTCTATTAAATCATAATTACTCTGATACCTAAAATACACAAAGACCCAACAAAAAGGAGAACTTCATACAAATCTCCCTTATAAATATTGATACAAAAATACTTAATAAAATTCTTGCCAACCGAATCTAAGAACACAACAAAATGATCATCCATAATGATCAAGTAGGCTTCATCACAAGGATGTAGAGATTGTTCAGTATTAGCAAATTCATCAATGTAATCCACTACATAGATAAACTCAAAGACAAAAACCACATGATCATTCCATTAGATGCTGAGAAAGACTTGACAAATTCCAACACCCCTTCATGATAAAAGTCTTGGAAAGATCAGGAATTCAAAGACCATACCTAAACACAGTGAAAGCAATATATAGCAAACCAGTAGCCAATATCCAAACAATGGAGAGGAATTGAAGCAATCCACTAAAATAAGGGACTAGAAAAGTTGAATCCACATACCTATGGTCACTTGATCTTTGACAAAGGAGCAGAAAACATCCAGTGGAAAAAAGATAGCCTTTTCAACAAATGGTGCTGGTTCAACTGGAGGTCAGCATGCAGGAGAATGTGAATTGATCCATTCTTATCTCCTTGTACTAAGCTCAACTCCAAGTTGATCAAGGACCTCCACATAAAATCAGACACAGAGAAACTAATTGAAAAGAAACTGGGGCCCCCACCAAAATTTTTTTTCACAGAAAACTGTTTAGAGACTCCAGAAGATAGTACATGGCATAATGTTACATTTGCTCGATCAGTGAGTGTTTTGCTTAAAATGCCCCCTTCTTGTCTACTCTCATGGTTCAGAGTGATTCAGTGATAACAGTGATAGTCTTTTTTTTTTTTTACTTTTTGGATTATGCTCATTGTCTCATAACAATGTATTTGATGAATTTCAGTAGACTGGTGAGCCCACATAATGTAGGAGTGAGGTTCCAAGGTTGCAGTAATGTGCAGACAAGCATTTGAAAATATTCAAAGAAATCTTACCAAACTGAATTCTGGGACATATATGAGTCAATTAAATTTAGGTCCAAAGTAAAAATTAATACAACCTTTAATAAGCAATGGTGGTAGAAGATCACTTTAAGTGAGCAAAGTCAAGAAATAATGTGCCATCTTGATTAGGGGACACATATTTCAGTGTTTGGGGGACATAATAAGGAACATTTACTCTCCAATATAATCACCACAGCCATATGATTTCCTCTTCACATTTGGTAACTTGATTCAGGACAAACTGGGACTGTGCCTTTGAGGCAGAAATAATTTCAAGGTAGCCATTTTATGAAGAATATTTGACATTTAATAAAAATATTTTTACTGGATATTTTCTTTATTTACATTTCTTTCCTGGTTACCTGTCCCGTAAATCCCCTATCCCATCTGCCCTCCCCTTGTTTCTATGAGGGTGTTCCTCCACCCACCCCACTTCCAACTCCCTGCCATCAATTCCCCTACACTGGGGCATCTATGGAGCCTTCATAGGACCTCTCCTCCCATTGATGCCTGACAAGGCAATCCTCTGCTACATATGCAGCTGTAGCCATGTGTACTCCTTGGTTGATAGTCTAGTCCCTGGGAGCTTTGGAGGTGAATGGTTGGTTGATATTGCTGATCTTCCTAAGAGGTTGCCAACTCCTTCATCTCCTTCAGTCCTTCACTAACTCTTCCATTGGGGACACCGCATTCAATCCAATGGTTGGCTGTGAGCATTCACCTCTACATTTGTAAGGCTCAGGTAGGGCCTCTCAGTATATAGCCATATCAGACTCCTTTCAGCAAGCATTTCTTGGCATCCCCAGTAGTGTCTGGTTTGGTGACTGTATATGGGATGAATCCCCAGCTAGAACAGGCTCTGGGATGGCCTTTCTTTCCATTTCTCCTCCACATTGAATCTCCATATTTGCTTCTGTGAGTATGTTGTTCCCCTTCTCAGAAGAACAGAAGTATACACACATTTGTCTTCCTTCTTCTTGAGCTTCATGTGATCTGTGAATTGTATCTTGGGTGTTTTTATCTTCTGGGCTAATATCCACTTATCACTAAGTGCATACCCTATGTGTTCTTTGTGTTTGGATTATTTCACTCAGGATGGTATTTTCTAGTTCCATCCATTTGCCTAAGAATTTCATGAAGTCATTGTTTTTAACAGCTGAGTAGGAATCTATTGTGTAAATAGACCCCTTTTTCTGTATCCATTCCTGTGGATGGGCATTCTTTCCAGCTTCTGGCTTTTATAAATAAGGCTGCTATGAACACAGTGGTACATGTGTCTTTATTACATGTTGAAACATCTTCTGGGTATATGCACAGGAGTGATATAGCTGGGTCCTCAGGTAGTTCTATGTCCAATTTTCTGAGGAGCTGCCAAACTGATTTCCAGAGTAGTTGTACCAAGCTTGTGGAAGGTTAAGCATAAAGTTTTAGATACAGAGAAACATTCAGAAGAAAGCAAGAGATACCAAAATTGTGAATGTAGGTTTGTGTAGATAGAGACAAACATAATAAGGTATATTCAAGTGTGAATTGAGGTTCCTCAAAAAGGAAGCATGTATTATTGGGGTTGTTTGTCTGTTTGTTTTAAATTATAGTTTTATGTAGAGTTTAGTAGGGTTTGAGGTGACTATATTAAATTAGTTACTATGAAACCTAAAAGAATCTTACTGGGTGGTTCCTGAAGGCCACCTGACAGGATTACAATTGGTAAATTAAAATCTACATTAAGATTATAGGAAAATAATGTATGTTTATTTTAAATAAAGTAATTTATTTAAATTTGAGATTTCAAGATGACTTGTGGAAAAAGAGACAAGGCTGATTCATTGTTTCAATAAAATATCTAAAGATGAAAATGTTATTTAAACTATGTTAACAGTCTTTATATCAAATGTTAATTGTGCTAGAATTTCTTTGATGGCAAAAGAACTCAATCTGGCTCCTAGTTAAGGGGTTCCTTTTCATTCCTGGTTTTCATAATTTCATTTCTCCCATGCTTTTTCAGTACAGACAAAATTCAATGTTCTTTCCTTCTAAAAGTAGTCACAAGAAAAATAAGATTTTTATATGCTATAATTTTATACATAGATCATGAAATTCTACAAAAAAATTATTAAAATGAAACAATATGTACAGGACACACTCAAGATTAAGTAATTTATTATTATTGTTATTATATATATTATATAATATATTATATTATATATTATATTATATATTGTTATTATATATTATATATTATTGTTTTATATATATATGTATATATAGATATACATATGTAAGATTAATATTATATATTTTTTTTCCTTTTTGAGACATGTTTCTCTTTATAGTCCTGGCTATCCGGGAACTCACTCTGTAGACCAGGCTGGCCTCATACTCAGAAATCTGCCTGCATCTACCTCCCAAGTACTGGGATTGAAGGCACATGCCACCACTGACTGGCAACATTTGATTTCTGAATTTATAAGTATTAAATTCTCCCTAAGAAATGTTAGTCAATAAATTAATACCAAAGGAAAAAGTGTGGGTAATAATCTCACCCCCTAGTGAGTAGCATTGTCCTACCAAATACATATTCTCCATATGAATGGATAGTATATAGTGAAATTTATAAACAATAATGTCCTTAGCAAGAAAGATGTTTCAATGTTATATATATTTATCTGTGTGTTTATAAAACAGGATTTTTTCTGCCATTTACAAATATACTACTCTTATTTTGTCCATTTTAGAATACTTACTTGAACATTATGCTGTATCAAATAGTTCTTAAAACTATATTTGATGAATAGTATTCTCTAATATGTATGTAGCAAACATTCCTCTCTTTTTTATAAATGTGCAGATTTCCTCCTTTATGTTCATTATTTAATGCATTTCTCTTCAAAACTTTGCTATTCTAAGTATTTTCTCATGCCATATTAAATATTGTTCAGAGAATTATGAACATTATTTTATCTCAGCAAGGCTTATCAAAATAATTTCTAGACATTTACAATAACTTAATACTTGTTAAAAAGTATCATCAGTAACTATTTAAATAACATAAGTGAATTAGAACCTAATTAAAATAATTTTAAGATATATAATAAATATCTTCTATATTATTGCAACCAACTGAATTTGCTTAAATATTTATATTATAAAAATATATTTTATCATTTTCATAATAATTTCATGAGATTTTCTGTGAAACTTTACAATTATCCTAGGACCTCAAATATGTTTGCCTACTTGCATACTGAACTATTCATCATTCACATCATCTATTTTTTTCCTTGTAGTGAATCATTTTGTAGATTTCTTCTTGTCATCATAGTAGTGTAAGGGTTCGGGGACTGCTTATAAGATGAATCTCCAGGAAGGACAGTCTGTGGATGGCCTTTCCTTCAGTCTCTGTTCTATACAATGTCTCCATAATTACTCCTGTGAGTATTTTGTTCCCTTTCTCTAAGGAACCAAAGCACTCCCATTTTGGTCTTCCTTCTTCATGAGCTTCCTGTGGTCTGTGAATAGTAACTTGTTAATTATGAGCTAATATCCACTTATGAGTGAGTGGATAATATGTGTGTTCTTTTGTGATTGAGTTAACTCATTCAGGATATCACTTTTTAGTTCCATCCATTTGCCTACAAATTCCATGAATTCATTGTTTTTAATAGCTGAACAGTACTCCATTGTATATATATACCATAATTTCTGTATCCATTCCTCTTTTGAATGACATCTCGGTTCTTTCCAGCTTCTGGCTGTTATAAATAAGGCTGCTATGAACATAGTGGAGCATGTGTCCTTATTGCATACCAGGGAATCCTTTGGGTATATGCCCAGCAGTGGTATAGCTGGCTTCTCAGATAGTACTATGTCTACTTCTCTGAGGAACCACCAAACTGATTTCCAGAGTATGGAAATCACACCAACAATGGAGAAGTATTCCTCTTTCTTCACATCCTCTCCAGCATTTGCTGTTCCCTGAGTTTTTGATCTTAGCCATTCTGACTGGTATGAGGTGGAATCTCAGGGTTTTTTTGATTTATATTTCCCTGATAAATAAGGATGCTGAACATTTCTTTAGGTGCTTCAGATCCATTCGAATTTCCTGGGTAAAAATTCCCTGTTTAGCTCTGTACCCCATTTTAAAATAGGATTATCTGAATCTCTGCAGTCTAAATTCTTGAGTTCTTTGCATACATTGGATATTAGCCCTCTATCGGATGTATGATTGTTAAGGATCTTTTTCCAATTTGTTGGTTGCCATTTTGTCCTACTGACCATGCCCTTTGCCTTACAGAAGCTGTGCAGTTTTACGAGGTCCTGTTTGTTGATTCTTGTTCTTAGAGCATAAGGCATTGGTGTTCTATTCAGGAAAATTTCCCCTGTGCCATGAGTTCAAGGTTCTTCCCCACTTTCTCCTCTATAAGCTTCATTGTATCTGGTTTGAGGTGGAGGTCCTTGATCCACTTGGACTTGAGCTTTGTACAAGGTGTTAAGAACGGTTTTGATTTGTATTTTTTGCATGCTGACCTCCAGTTGATCCAGGACCCCTTGTTAAAAATGCCATCTTTTTTCTACTGGATGTTTTTAGCTCCTTTGTCAAATATCAAGTGACTGTAAGTGTGTGGGTTCATTTTTGGGTCTTCAATTCTATTCCATTGATCTCCTTGCCTTGTCTCCATATCAATACTATACAATTTTTATCACTATTGCTATGTAGTAGAGTTTGAAGTCAGGGATGGTGATACCCCCAGGAGATTTTTTGTTGTGGAGAATAGTTTTCCCTATCCTGAGTTTTTGTTTTTTCAAATGAATTTGCAGATTGCTCTTTGTAGCTCTATGAAGAATTGATTTATAATTTTGATGCGGATTACCTTGAATATGTATATTGCTTTCAGCAATATCCTCATTTTTATTATATTAATCCTGCCAATCCATGAGCATGGGGGATCTTTTTATCCTCTCAGATCTTCTTTGATTTCTTTCTTCAGAGACTTGGAGTTCTTGTCATACAGATCTTTCACTTGCTTGGTTAGAGTCCAACAGCGTCTGTAATATTATTTGTGATTATTATGAAAGGTGTCATTTCCCTAATTCCTTTCTCAATTTGTTTATTCTTTGAGTAGAGAAAGTCTACTGATTTGTTTGAGTTAACTTTATATCCAGCCACTTTGCTGAAGTTGTTTATCAGGTATAGGAGTTCTCTGGAGGAGCTGAAGAGATGGCTCAGAGGTTAAGAGCACTGACTGCTCTTCCAGAGGTCCTTAGTTCAATTTCCAGCAACCATATCATGGCTCACAATGATCTGAAATGGGATCTGATGCCCTCTTTTGGTGTGTCCGAAGACACCAACTGTGTACTCAAATAAATAAACTGAAAAAAAAATTAAAAAAATAAAAAAAGCCAGGTGGTGGTGGTGCATGTCTTTAATCCCAGCACTTGGGAGGCAGAGGCAGGTGGATTGCTGAGTTCAAGGCCAGCCTGGTCTACAGAACGAGTTCCAGGACAGCTAGGGCTACAAAGAGAAATCCTGTCTTGAAAAACCAAAAAAAAAAAAAAAAAAAAAAAAAAAAAAAAAAAAAGTTCTCTGGTGGAATTTTTTTGGGTTGCTTAAAAATATCTTCTGCAAATAGTCATATTTTGATTTAGTCCTTTCCGATTTGTATCCCTTTGACTGTGGTTTTCTAATTGCTCTGGCTAGTACTTTGAATACTATATTGAATAAATAGGGAGAGAGTAGGCAGCCTTGTCTGGTTCCTGATTTTGGTAGAATTGCTTCAAGATTCTTTCCATTTAGTTTGATGTTGGCTACTGCTTTGTGGTATATTGCTTTCCCCATGTATGGGCCTTAAATTTCCTGATATCTCCAAGTCTTTTATCATGAAAGGATGCTGAATTTTGTCAAAAGCTTTGCTTTTTCAGCATCTAATAAAATGATCATGTGGTTTTTTTAATTTGTTTATGTTGTGGATTACATTTATGGATTTCTGTATAGTGAATCATCCCTGTATCCCTGGGATGCAGCCTACTTGATCATGGTAAATTATCATTTTGATGCATTCTTGGATTTGGTTGGACAGAATTTTGTTGAGAATTTTTGCATTAATGTTCATAAGGGAAATTGGTCTGAAGTTCTCTTTCCTTGTTTGGTCTTTGCTTGGTTTAGGTATGAATGTTACTGTAGTTTTATAGAATAAATTGGGTGGTTTCCTTTAGTTTCAAAGCACACATTGCACCTCACACAATAATAGTGGGAAACTTCAACAGCCTACTTTCAATAATAAACAAATAATGGAAACAGAAATTAAACAGAGACACAGTGAAACTAACCAAAGCTATGGACCAAATGTATCTAACAGATATTTATAGAACATTCCATTCTCAAGCAAAAGACTGCACCTTCTTCTCAGCACTTCATGCTACCTTCTCCAAAACTGACCATATAACTGGTCACAAAACAGACCTCAATAGATACAGGAATACTGAAATAATTCCATGTACTCTATCAAATCTCCATAGCCTAAGGCTGATCTTAAATTAAACAAACAAACAAACAAGAAAACAATGGAAGACTCACATATACGTCAACATTGAATGATGCTCTACTCAATGATCGATATCTTTGGCCTGAATGATTCTGGATCTGCAGGTCTGTATGGCTCAAGATCTGCAGGTCAGTATGTTTCAGGAGCTACAGGTCATATGAACATTGGGGGAGAAGTGGCAGAAGAATGAAGATCCCTTTTATATCTTGAATAGTAGCCCTCTGTTGGATGTAGGGTAGGTAAAGATCTTTTCCCACTTTGTTGGTTGCCATTTTGTCCTATTGACAGTGTCCTTTCCCTTACAGAATCTTTGTAATTGTATGAAGTCCCATTTGTCAATTCGTGATCTTAGAGTATAAGCTATTGGTGTTCTGCTCAGGAATTTTCCCCTGTGCCCATGTGCTCAAGGTTCTTCGCCAGTTTCTTTTCTATTAGGGTCAATATATGGAAATCCATCAATGTAATCCACTACATAAACAAACTCAAAGAAAAATAGACACATGGTCATTTCATTAGATAATCACAAACAATATAAACTATCTTGGTGGGATTCTAACCAAACAAGTGAAAGATCTGTATGACAAGAACTTAAAGTCTCTGAAGAAAGAAGTCAAAAAAGACCTCAGAAGATGGAAAGATCTTCCATGCTCATGGATTAGCAGGATTAATATAGTTAAAATGGCCATCTTTCCAGAATCAATCTACAGAATCAATGCAATCTCGATCAAAATCCCAACTCAATTCTTCATAGAGTTAGAAAGAGCAATTCTCAAATTCATGTGGAACAACAAAAAACCAAGGATACCTAAAACTATGCTCAACCGTAAAAGAACTTCTAGGGGAATCTATTCCAGACCTCAAGAGATACTACGGATCAATAGTGTCAAAAACTGCATGGTATTGGTACAGTGACAGGCAGGTAGATCAGTGGAATAGAATTGAAGACCCAGAAATGAACCCACACATCTATGGTCAGTTGATCTTTGATAAGGGAGCTAAAACCATCCAACAAATGGTGTTGGTTCAACTGTTTGCAAGGATGCAGAAGAATGCAAATCGTTCCATTCTTATCTTCTTATACATAAAGCTCAAGTACAAGTTGACCAAGGACCTCCACATAAAACCAGAAACACTGAAGTTAAGTGGAAATCTTATTTACTCATATTTCAAATGTTATCCCCTTTTCTGGATTTCCCCTCTGCAAACTCCCTATCTGGTTCCCCATCCCCCTTTACTTGACTTCTATGAGGGTGCTCCCCACTCTACTCCTGCCTCACTGTCCTAAAATTCTTCTACACTGGGGCACCAGTGCTTCACAGGACCCAGGGCATTCCCCTCTCATCAGTGCCAGATAAGGCCCCCTTTGCTCCTTCAGGCCTTCTCTGACTCCTCCATTGAGGTCCCTATGCTCAGTCTGATGGTTGACTGTGAGCATCTGCACCTGTATTGGTCAGGATCTGGCAGATTCTCTCAGGAGACAGCTGATTACAAATTCTTAAGTGTATTGTTCTAAACTATCCTCCATCCTAACATATGCCATCAAGTAGGTGATTTAAAAAAGTGCATTTATATTACTCTCAAATTTATTCTTTCTCTTTAAATATTAAGTTTACCATATTATACAGTTCTTGAAAAGGTTCAGGTTCATATGTTTGGGCTTTGTTTTATTCTTTTCCATATTTATCTCAGTTTAGCTTATCTCAGGTTAATGGTCCTATTAGTTTCTAGAAAATATCATTAAAAATCTCTGCAGTATAACCCATGATGGAATCCAAAATTTTAGGAAAATATCATTTTTAAAATTCCTAGGAATTGTTTAAGTGTGCATTTGTAATAAGTTAGATTATATTTGTACATATAATACAGGTATTAGCAGAAAACTATAAATTATAGTAAGTTATTTAAATGTTAGAAATAAGGTAAACCTAAAATCCATGTCCTTTGTACTGAGTAAGTTACACAAGAATCTATTATATTTTTAATGAGGATTTATACCTTTATTTAACTTTATTGTATGCATTAAGATGTAGACTACTAAAATCACAAGTCATATTTTCTGTTGTAATTCAAAAGGCAATACTGTAATAGATCTGTTTTATTTTTATTAATGGGTTTATTTTTGATTCAGCACACGTGTTTTAGATTTCCTAAACAAGTAGATTATAAATAACATTTCTAAAAATATCCTTCAATAAACACTAATTTGCAAAGGTTCAGCATATATTTAATCACATTTTAAAGTTTGCAAATTGTATTTTGACAGTTTGGGGAATGCAAGAGCAGTTTAATGAGCTCACGTGTTGGAATGAACGAAAAAGGACAGTGACATGCAACTGTGAGATGTATAAGTAAGGAAAAATTCATGTGGTCTGTCCTGACTAGTTTCATGTCAATATGATACAAGCTAGTCTAATCTGAAAGAAGGGAACCTCAGTTAATAAAATGCTTTCATAAGATCCTAATGCAGGACATTTCTTAATTAATGATTGAGAAGATAAGGCACAACCTATTGTAAGTAGTTTCATTCCTAGGTTGTTTGACCCTAGGGTTTGTCAGAATGCTAACCCTTTCTTAGAAATACAGAGGCAGATGCTTTCAGTCAACCATTGGACTGAGCATGCGAACTACAATTGAGGAGTTAGAGAAAGGACTGAAAGAGCTGAAGGATTTTGCAGCCACATAGGAAGAACAATATCAAACAACCAGACACCCCAAAGCTCCCAGGGACTAAACCACCAACCAAAGAGTATACATGGAGGGACCCATGGCTCCAACCTCATATTTAGCAGAGGATGACCTTGTCTTTCATCAATGGGAGGAGAGGCCCTTGGTCCTGTGAATTCTCGATGCCCCAGTGTAGGGGAAAGCCAGGTCTGTGAGCTGGGAGTGGATAGGTGGATATGTGGGGAGCACCCACATAGAAGCTGGGGGGATGGTATAGGGGGTTTGTAGAGGGAAAACTGATAAAGTGGATAACATTTGAAATATAAATAAATAAAATATACAATGAAAAAAGAAGGTATGGGGAACAAGCCAGTAAGCAATAACCCTTCCATGGTCTCTGCATTAGATCTTGACACAAGATTCCTACTCTTTTTAGTTCCATCCCAGACTTCTTTTGATGATGCACAGTGATATTGAACTGTAAGCCAAATAAATTCTTTCCTCCCCATGTTAATTTTTAATTATGGTGCTTCTTAGCAGCATTAAAATGTTAACTTGTACTAATTGGTGTTAGAATTGTGGGGTCTTGCTGTATGGGCCTGACTGTTTTGACATGAGAGGATGGTAGAAGACTTTGGAAATGTATGGAAGAAAACCTGTTGAATGTTCAATACATGGTAAGCTGTCCTGTAGATTCTTAGAAGGTAAGAACAGTGAGAACAGTTCAGAAGGAGGATGCTGCACTTGAGAATTTCAGAGGAAAGTTGAAAGACTAATGGGACCTTTTTGTTTTTTCTTTATGGTTATTTTTTAATTAATATTTTGAGTATGTAGCTTGCTAGGGCTGAAGAATCATCTACATGTAACCATATACCAGAATTATTAAAGAGAAGCCTTTGCTTCACTGGTATACTCAATGCTGGTGATCTAGAACAGATAAATTGGCAGTGATTAAGAAGAGACCAGCATCATTGCAGTGAAATCTTCAGAGGCATGTTGCATGAGGGTCAACATGTAGTAGCTATGTTCTAGAGAAAACCAATGACCAAGTCTGTACCTCAGTGTTGGAGGTCAAAATTGGTAGTATAAGAGTCATACCAGTGGTACTGGTTTGGAGTGCATGCAGAGGAAATGGAGAATAGCTGAACCATAACACACTAAGAGGCCAGAAGAGGACATTGGTGAAGGTATAGGCCTGGGATTCAAGGAGTCATGTAGAAAATTTGAGGCTGTATTATAAAACGAGGCTAGGTAAGTCTACTGGTGAAAATACAGTCCACTTGTTGCAAAAGTCACTAGCATTTTGCAGTTGGCAGTACCATGCATCAGCCACCAAGAACAGTTGCAGCCTTAGAGTGGCTGGACGACCATAGCATGCAAGCTTGGTGTACTGCAGAGTGCAGACAGAAGACTCATTGAAAGAGTCTGGAATATTCTGAGTAAATTTCAGGCATTTGACCTAAGGTTATTTATACCTTGGTTTTGCTTTGTTCAGGTTGTGATTATTTCATCGTTTTTCTGTCATGAAGAGAAAAAGAATTTGATTTAGTTTTGACTTTTATAGAAACATACCCCTGAATGAATTCAAACTTTCAAAAACTGATTTTGGATTTTTAACAATATTGGATATTTTAAAGATAATTTTTTAAATTGTTATATTTTTAAAAGACCATGGGCCTTAAAATTTTGGAATATTTATAATGCAATATTGATATTAATGTATAATCTTGAAGACAGACTAGAAAGAATAATGTTGTTTGTCTTGTTGACAAGCAGTCGACTGTGCTGGCTAATTTTATGTCAAGTTGACACAAGCTAGAACTATCTAAAGGGTGGAAACCACAGTTGATAAAATGTCTCCACAAGATTCATATGTAGGATATTTTCTTCATTAGTGACTAAAGAGGAAGAACCCAGACCATCTTATGTTGGGTCATCCTTGGGCTTGGTTATTCTAGTTTCTATAAGACAGCTCAAACACATTTGTACAGCAGACAACTACTTGAATAGAACACCAATTGCTCAGACTCTTAAGAAGCACTTAAAGAAATGTTCAATGTCCATAGGCATCAGGGAAAATGCAAATTAACATATGTCTGAGGTTACATTTTATACCCACTAGAAAGGCTGAGATTGGAAACTAAAAGGACAGCATAAGCTGGCAAAGATGTGGAGAAAGGGGAATATGCCTTCATTGATGGTGGGAGTGCTACCTTGCACAAAAACTTTGGAAATCAATCAGGCAGCTTCTCAAAAACTTGGTAATAGTTCTACCTGAAAACTTAGCTATAACTCACCTGGGCATATACCCAAAAGATGCTCCACCATACCACAAAGACTCCTCTATTTTATAGCATCTTCATTCATAATAGCCAGAAACTAGACATAAACCAGATACCTCTCACTAAAGAATGGATACAGAAAATGTGGTTTGTTTACAAAATGGAATATTACTCTGCTATTAAAAACAAGGACAGCATGATTTTTTTTTTGTGGGCAAATGAAGAGAACGAAAAAATGGCTCAGGCTCTATGATCAACAATTATTAAATGGAACCTCATAAAAAACATGAACAAACTTCTGTAAGGCAAAGGACAGTGGCAATAGGACAAAATTGCAGTCTAGAGATTGGGAAAAGACTTTTTACCAACTCTATGACTGAGAGTTACCTGCATGAGATAGCCTATACTCTCAAAAGGACAAACATGGAATATATTCACTTGTCAGTGGATATTAGGCATATATTACTACAGGATACTCATGATACACTCCACAGACACAAAGCTTTGAATCTCACTTAGATGAGTGAAAAAATAGTCCTAAGAGGCAGATGGAGGAAGAGAACTGAATGGAAGAGGAGAGGAAATGGGGAGGGGAATAGAGTGGATTCAGGATCAAGTGTTAGGATAGAAAGAAGAGAGGACCAAAGAGCCAGGAGAATGAATGGAAATCACTACTGACATGGATGGGCAGGTGTGAGGCATCTCTAGTACATGCCAGAAACCTGGGATTAGGGAGACTCCCAAGAGTCTATGAGGTTGACGTTAGCTGAACCTTCAAGCAGTGGGGAAATGGAACCTGCCAGAAGAGGCTACCTCCTGTAACCAGGCAGGATACAAATGGAGGGATAAGGACATTAACAAACCCACAAGACTTTTGACCCAAAATTTATTATGTCTTCAAGAAATGCATGAACAAAGATGGAGCAGAGATTATGAGGGAATGGCCAACCAATAACTGGCCCATCTTGAGACCTATCACATGAGTAAGTGCCAATCCCTGACATTATTAAATACTATAATATGTTTGCAGAAGGGATCCTAGCTAAACTGTCCTCTGAGATTTTCCACCCAGTAGGTGACTGCAGTAGATGCAGAAACCCAGTCAAATATTATACAGCTCTCAGGGAGCTGGAGAAAGGATTGAGGGCTCTGGAGTGGAGGGGGTAGGCACACCACAGGAAGGCCGAAGAGTCAACCACTGATCAAAGTGTAAACACAAGCTGGATTTAGGAGACCTGCACATGCTTAGTAGCAGATATGCAGATCCGTCTTCATGTGTGTCTCAACAACTGGATTGGGGGCTGTTCCTAAACCTGTTGCCATCTGAGGATCCTGTTCACCTATCTTGTCTGGCCTCAGTAGGAGAGGATGAGCTTAAACCTGAAGAGACTTTATTTATCAATGTAGGGGCGATGTTCAAGGAGGTGCTCCACTCTCTCGGAGAACAAGGGGAGGAGAGAATGCATGAAGGACTGTAAGTGGGAGTGGGGTGGGGGATAGAGATCAGGATATAAAGTGAATAAATAAATTAAGAAAAGAAAGGAAGAATGTAGGGAAGGAAGGAAGAAAGAAAGAAAAAGAAAGAAAGAAAGAAAGATAGAAAGAAAGAAAAAAGAAAGTAAGAAACAAAGAAACAAAGAAGGATAGAAAGAAAGAAAAATGAAAGAAAGAGAAAGAAAGAAAGCTGTTCCTGCAAGCCATGAGGAACCAGCCAATAATCAACACCCTCTGATTCAGACCTCTGAATCAGGTTCATACAGTGTTCAAATTCCTTTCCTGATTTTCTTTTTGATGAACAGTGATAGGAAAGTGTAAGCTAAAGACCCCCCCCCCCTTCTCCTCAATTTACTTTGTGGTCATGACTTTTCCTCTTTTTTTTCTATTTTTATTAGATATTTGCTTTATTTAAAATGTAGATAATTTGTCCCCTTTCCTTTGAAATCCTCCTATCTCATCACCTTCCTCCTGCTCACCAACCCTCCCACCATCTCACTCCCACTTTCCTGACCTGGCATTCCCCTACACTGAGGCATTTAGTGTTTTAATATAAACCCTAACAATATAAAACCTAACAAGACATGGTGACACGTTGTTTTGTATGATTTTCATTCTAAAATGGAATTTTATTTTTGGTTATTTTATTTTTTGTAAAGGTTCTCACTTCTAATCTTAAGATTTATTTTCTAATACTAGGAATCCTTGGTCAATGAATCTAAACTGATTAAATTTGTCATGGAAACAGATTGAGGAGATTTAACATAGTTGAAGGGGATCTTAACAGAAATTTAATGGTTAAGGTCAAGATTTTGGGTAGGTGAGAAGGCTCAGAGCACTATGTAAGATACTTGCTGCACAAGCTTTATGATTTCAGTTCAATTTCTTTAACCCATGTATAAATAGGAGAAAAGTACCTCTATAATGTTGTCCTTCTACCAACAAGAGGACTCAGTGACACAGTAGGTAGACAACATCTACCTACTGACAAATCAACAATAATAAATGAACTTAGTTTTTAAAATTCAGAATTTTCTCATGTCAAATCTGAAAGTTATTTATAATACTTTGCTATTCAAGGTCATTCTATTACATAAAACTCTAAAAACTATCACACAATGGAAGATGTTGACATACTTAACTATTTTCAGCGGGTATATCAATAATCACATAAACATATAACAGCTTTCAAATTGGTGTTCAGTGGTCACTTTGTGTGCATAATTTCTAATAAATTTCTGCACTTTGAAGGAGAAGAATATTATGTAGAGATAAAGTAAAAGTTTTTGTGGTATATTCTTCAAAATTTATACTAAAACTCTTGTAGCATAGTGTTTAGTGTTTAGAGAAATATTCATTCTTGATATTGCTGATACATAAAAACCCTTACACTCATTAGTCACATTAGCTGATAGACACTATTTAATATATTTGCAAATATTTTTATTTAGAAAAAATAATTCCATTGTCATCTGTGTTTATGTATGTCAAAAATAAACTTTGTTTCTAAGTCAGTGAGGTACCTTTGGACATCTTTCATGACGGAATATGAGCTTTTATTCTTTAGTTTTCATTTGAATTAAATTTATTATTCCATCAGTTCTTTCCTTTATACAAGAGCTGATTAAAATCTCCACATGAGTTCACTTAATATTCTTAGAAAAATCAAGGTTATAACATAAAAACAAGTTAATCATATTTCTAATATTTGTATTTATCTATTTTCTCTAGAAAATAGATTTGATTTCTTTTTTAAACCTGCATGTACATAGTGTTGAAGCCATTGAGCAATGCTCATAAAAAGAAGGATGCTCACATCCATTCTGTGAATTTAGAATTCAGATCTAGGATGGTCTTGGTAGAAATATTTACACTTTAGATTTTGGAGCAAGACTAAAAATAATTTTAAAAATCAAGATACCTTACAAGAATTCCAATTGTGCACATAATTAAAGTGAATTAATTAATTAATAATGAACAAAAACTCAATCCCATAGAGTGTCTGCACATCAATATGATCTGGGCAACTCTTCCATTGTTACTTTCGTTTTAGTTGATTTTAGGCTCTGTCAAGTTGGCAGTTAAATCTACCTCTGGCAGTACCACTATTACAAAATTCGTTTAGAATTGGTTTACAATTCTATTAGAATGTTGATAGTTTTAAAAGGCCTACAAATCATGGGTCTAGAGAGGAAGACCATCACAATCATTGGCATAGAGAAAAAACACACATTGAATATATGTTACGTGTATGCAAGTGATGTGGGATACAATGTACATTTAGTTTAGATTTGATACTTTATCTTTTGACATACAAAATAATTACTGTACCAAAAATTTTACTTCTAATTAAAGTTATGTAATTTTTTTTATTTTCTGTATTCTTTGTTTACATTCCAAATGATTTCCCCTTTCTTGGATCCCCCCTCCCCATATGTCCCATAAACCTTCTTCTCTCCATTCCTTCTCCAATCACCTCCCTCCTTTTTCTCTGTCCTTATATTCCCTTCCAATGCTAGATCAATCCTTTCCAGGATCAGGACCCTCTCCATACTTCTTCATGGGAGTCATTTGTTATGCAATTTTTGCCTTGGGTATTCAGGGCTTCTGGGCTAATTAATATCCACTTATTGGAAGAGACTTCCGGCAGCGGCGGCGGCAGTGCAGCAGTGGCTGGTCCAGCTGAAGGGCCATCAGCAGTGGAACCAAGGCGACACAGGGTCCAGTTAGGCCCTGCGCCCACGACCACTGACCTTTGCTGACCAGCCTGGCGGCAAGCAGCTGCAGTTGTGCGGTGCCTTTCCTGCACAGAAGCCACTTCAGAACTCGGCCTCCCACCAGTCAGGAGAGGTGCATCCATCTTGATTTCGGACTCCAGGGATCTGACAGACTGAGGTACACAAACATAATCAGAGGCCAACACCGCGGTGGGCAGAGCCCGACGGGCATTGGCCTGCACCCAGGCCCTGGGCTGGTCAGGGGGCCATCGGGGAGCCAACCCAGCCAGGAGGTTTTTTGCCCAGGCCTGCGCGCGCAGTGCCATTTTGCCTGCAGGACGACGGAGAGCTCTGGCGGACAGACCTGTAACAGGCATAGCCTGAGGCTAACAAAGCGGGGGTCTAGGCCCCAAAAGGCACAGGACTGACCCCAAGAACTGGGCGGCTTGGTGGGCCATCTGTGAGTCAACCCGCCCAGGATGTTGTTAGCACAGCAGACTCTCCCAGCGCTTTCAGGGAGCGTGGGGCACGCCCACCATCCTAGTCACCTGGCGGACCCAATTAACAGTCATAGCCCTAGGGGAACTTTGCTCAGACCTTGGCCTCCCAGGCTTTTGCCTGGACTCAGGGACTGGGCGGCCAGGCTAACCTTGTGTGCCCCAGCCCGGTTGGTGGATCGGCTGCCCAGCTGAGTGAGCGGAACACAGGGGAGGTCACAGCAGCATACACCATCGGCACTCCCTGTGGGTGCACACAGGCTCCATCTGCTCCACAGACACAATCTGGGGCAAGGCCTCAGGCGGAAGCCCTCAGCGCTACTCTCTCCGCTTCCGGATCCAGATCAGCCTGGGCGGCAGCACCACATCTCCAAGTCCTGCAAGAGGCTAGCTGGGCTTCTGGGCGGCCAGCTGGGAGAAGTCAGTGTGCTCCAGTGAATCCAGCGGGCCCCAGCGGGAGCCTTCGGGTGCCTGCTTTGGGATCTGAACAGCCTGGGCAGCAGCACCCTATCTACAAGCAGTGCAGGAGGTAAGCTGTGCACCAGAGGCCAACTGGGAAGGGGCAGCTTGCACTGGTGAGTCCAGCACTGACAAGACAAACTAACACCAGTGAGAACTAGATGGCAAAAGGCAAACGCAGGAACGTCACTAACAGAAATCAAGGCAATATGGCAACATCTGAACCCAATTCTGCTCTACCAACATGTCCTGGATACCCCATCACACCAGTAAAACAAGATTTGGATTTAAAATCACTGGTCATGATACTGGTACAGGAACACATGAAGGACATACTTAAAGAAATTCAGGAGAAAATGGATCAAAAGTTAGAAGCCCTTGCAAGGGAAACACAAAAATCATTGAAAGAAATCCAGGAGAATACAAAAGCCAACAAGGAGGAAATGCAAAAAACACTTAAAGAAATACAGGAGAACTTTGGTCAACAGGCTGAGGTCATGAAGGAGGAAACACAAAAATCTCTTAAAGAAATACAGGAGAACTTTGGTCAACAGGCTGAGGTCATGAAAGAGGAAACACAAAAATCTCTTAAAGAATTACAGGAAAGCACAAACAAGCAAGTGAAGGAGCTAAGCAAAACCATCCAGGATTTAAATCAGAAGTAGAAACAACTAAGAAAACTCAAAGGGAGACAACTTTGGAGAGAGAAAGCCTTGGGAAGAAATCAGGGGACAGAGATGCAAATATCAACAACAGAATACAAGAGATAGAAGAAAGAATCTCAGATGCTGAGGATTCCATAGAAACCATGGACTCAACAGTTAAAGAAAATGCAAAATGCAAAAAGCTTGTAACCCAAAATATCCAGGAAATCCAGGACACAATGAGAAGACAAAAACTAAGGATTATAGGCATAGATGAGAGTGAAGATTTACAACTTAAAGGGCCAGCAAATATCTTCAATAAAATTATGGAAGAAAACTTCCCTAACCTAAAGAGAGAGATGCCCATGAATATACAAGAAGCCTACAGAACTCCAAACAGACTGGACCAGAACAGAAATACTTCCTGTCACATAATAATCAAAACACCAAATGTTCTAAACAAAGAAAGAATACTAAAGGCAGTAAGAGAAAAAGGTCAAGTAACATATAAAGGAAGACCTATCAGAATCACAGCAGACTTTTCACCTGAGACTATGAAGGCTAGAAGGTCCTGGGCAGATCTCATGCAGACTCTAAGAGAACACAAATGCCAACCAAAACTACTATATCCAGCAAAACTCTCAATCACCATAGATGGAGAAACTAAGATATTTCATGACAAAACCAAGTTTACCCAATATCTATCCACAAACCCAGCCCTACAAAGGATAATAGGAGGACAACACCAATATAAGGAGGGAAACTTCACCCTGGAAAAAGCAAGATAGTAACCTTTCATCAAACCCAAAAGAAGATAAGCATTCAAATTTAAAAAATAACGTCAAAAATGATAGGAAGTAACAATCACTATTCCTTAATATCTCTTAACATCAATGGACTTAATGCCCCAATAAAAAGACACAGACTAACTGAATGGATACGTAAACAGGACCCTACATTTTGCTGCTTACAGGAAACACACCTCAGGGTCAAAGACAAACACTACCTTAGAGTAAAAGGCTGGAAGACAATTTTACAAGCAAATGGTCTCAGGAAACAAGCTGGAGTAGCCATTTTAATATCAGATAAAATTGACTTTCAACCCAAAGTCATCAAAAGAGACCCTGAGGGACACTTCTTGCTGGTCAAAGGAAAAATACAAAAAGAAGAACTGTCAATCCTGAACATCTATGCCCCAAATGCAAGGGCACCCTCTTTCGTAAAAGAAACTTTATTAAAACTAAAAGCACACATTGCACCTAACACAATAATTGTGGATGACTTCAACACTGCACTTTCCTCAATGGACCGATCAGGAAAACAGAAACTAAACAGGGACACAATGAAACTAATTGAAGCTTTGGACCAATTAGATTTAACAGATATATATAGAACATTCTATCCTAAAACAAAAGAATATACCTTTTCTGAGCACCTCATGGCACCTTCTCCAAAATCGACCATATAATTGGTCACAAGACAGACCTCAACAAATATAAGAAGATAGAACTAATCCCATGCCTCCTATCTGATCACTATGGAGTAAAAGTGGTCTTCAATAGCAACAGAAACAACAGAAAACCCACATACACGTGGAAACTGAACAATACTCTACTCAATGATACCTTGGTCAAGGAAGAAATAAAGAAAGAAATTAAAGACTTTTTAGAACACAATGAAAATGAAAATACAACATACCCAAATCTATGGGACACAATGAAAGCAGTGCTAAGAGGAAAACTCATAGCCCCGAGTGCCTCCAAAAAGAAAATGGAGAGCGCATACATTACCAGCTTAATGACACACCTGAAAGCCCTAGAACAAAAAGAAGCTATTTCGCCCAGGAGGAGTATAAGGCAGGAAATCATCAAACTCAGGGCCGAAATCAATCAAGTAGAAACAAAGAGAACCATACAAAAAATCAACAAAACCAGGAGCTGGTTCTTTGAGAAAATCAACAAGATAGATAAACCCTTAGCCAGACTGACCAAAGGGCACAGAGAAAGTATCCAAATTAACAAACTTAGAAATGAAAAGGGAGATATAACAACGGAAACTGAGGAAATCCAAAAAATCATCAGATCCTACTACAAGAGACTGTACTCAACACAACTGGAGAATCTGGAGGAAATGGACAATTTCCTTGACAGATACCAAATACCAAAATTAAATCAGGACCAACTAGACCATCTAAACAGTCCCATAATGCCTAAAGAAATAGAAAGAGTCATAGAAAGTCTTCCAACCAAAAAAAGCACAGGACCAGATGGCTTCAGTGCAGAATTCTACCAGACCTTCAAATAAGAGTTAACACCAATACTCTTCAAACTATTCCACAAAATAGAAACAGAAGGAACACTACCCAATTCCCTCTACGAAGCCACAATTACACTGATACCAAAGCCACAAAAAGATCCAACAAAGAAAGAGAACGTCAGACCAATTTCCCTTATGAACATCGATGCAAAAATACTCAATAAAATTCTTGCCAACCGAATCCAAGAACACATCAAAACGACCCTCCACCGTGATCAAGTAGGCTTTATCCCGGGAATGCAGGGTTGGTTCAATATACGGAAATCCATCAATACAATCCACTACATAAACAAACTCAAAGAACAAAACCACATGGTCATTTCATTGGATGCTGAAAAAGCATTTGACAAAATTCAGCATCCTTTCATGCTTAAAGTCTTGGAGAGAACAGGAATTCAAGGCCCATACCTAAACATAGTAAAAGCAATATACAGCAAACCGGTAGCCAGCATCAAACTAAATGGAGAGAAACTTGAAGCAATCCCACTGAAATCAGGGACCAGACAAGGCTGCCCCCTTTCTCCTTATCTTTTCATTATTGTACTTGAGGTACTAGCTCGGGCAATTCGACAACATAAGGAGGTCAAAGGGATACAAATTGGAAAGGAAGAAGTCAAACTATCATTATTTGCAGACGACATGATCGTCTACCTAAGTGACCCAAAGAACTCCACTAGAGAGCTACTACAGCTGATAAACAACTTCAGCAAAGTGGCAGGTTATAAAATCAACTCAAGCAAATCAGTGGCCTTCCTATACTCAAAGGATAAGCAGGCTGAGAAAGAAATTAGGGAAATGAAACCCTTCAAAATAGCCACAAACAGTATAAAGTATCTTGGGGTGACTCTTACCAAACATGTGAAAGATCTGTATGACAAGAACTTCAAGACTCTGAAGAAGGAAATGGAAGAAGACCTCAAAAAATGGGAAAACCTCCCATGCTCATGGATCGGTAGAATCAATATAGTTAAAATGGCAATTTGCCTAAAGCACTATACAGATTCAATGCAATACCCATCAAAATCCCAACTCAATTCTTCACAGAGTTAGAAAGAGCAATTATCAAATTCATCTGGAACAACAAAAAACCCAGGATAGCTAAAACAATTCTCAGCAACAAAAGGAAATCTGGGGGAATCAGTATCCCTGACCTCAAGCAATACTACAGAGCAATAGTGTTAAAAACTGCATGGTATTGGTACAGTGACAGGCAGGAGTATCAATGGAACAGGATTGAAGATCCAGAAATGAACCCACACACCTATGGCCACTTGATCCTCGACAAAGAGGCTGAAAACATCCAATGGAAAAAAGATAGCCTTTTCAACAAATGGTGCTGGTTCAACTGGAGGTCAGCATGCAGAAGAATGCGAATTGATCCATCCTTGTCTCCTTGTACTAAGCTCAAATCCAAATGGATCAAGGACCTCCACATAAAGCCAGACATTCTGAAGCTAATAGAAAAGGAACTGGGGAAGACCCTTGAGGACATCGGTACAGGGAGAAAGTTTCTGAACAGAACACCGATAGCGTTTGCTCTAAGAGCAAGAATTGACAAATGGGACCTCATAAAATTACAAAGTTTCTGTAAGGCAAAGGATACCATCAAGAGGACAAATCGGCAACCAACAAATTGGGAAAAGATCTTCACCAATCCTACATCAGATAGAAGGCTAATATCCAATATATATATAAAGAACTCAAGATGTTAGACTCCAGAAAACCAAACAACCCTATTAAAAAATGGGGTATAGAGTTAAACAAAGAATTCTCACCTGAAGAACTTCGGATGGCGGAGAAGCATCTTAAAAAATGCTCAACTTCATTAGTCATTAGGGAAATGCAAATCAAAACAACCCTAAGATTTCATCTTACACCAGTCAGAATGGCTAAGATTAAAAATTCAGGAGACAGCAGGTGTTGGAGAGGGTGTGGAGAAAGAGGAACACTCCTCCACTGCTGGTGGGGTTGCAAATTGGTACAACCACTCTGGAAAGCAGTCTGGCAGTTCCTCCGAAAACTGGGCACCTCACTACCAGAAGATCCTGCTATTCCACTCCTGGGCATATACCCAGAAGACTCCCCACCATGTAATAAGGATACATGTTCTACTATGTTCATAGCAGCCCTATTTATAATTGCCAGATGCTGGAAAGAACCCAGGTATCCCTCAACAGAAGAGTGGATGCAAAAAAAGTGGTATATCTACACAATGGAGTACTATTCAGCCATTAGAAACAATGAATTCATGAAATTCTTAGGCAAATGGATGGAGCTAGAGAATATCATACTAAGTGAGGTAACCTAGACTCAAAAGGTGAATCATGGTATGCACTCACTAATAAGTGGATATTAACCTAGAAACCTGGAATACCCAAAACATAATCCACACATCAAATGAGGTACAAGAAGAAAGGGGGAGTGGCCCCTAGTTCTGGAAAGACTCAGTGAAACAGTATTCGGCAAAACCAGAACGGGGAAGTGGGAAGGGGTGGGTGGGAGGACAGGGGAAGAGTAGGGGGCTTACGGGAGTTTCGGGGAGTGGGGGGGCTAGACACGGGAAATCATTTGAAATGTAAATAAATTATATCGAATAAAAAAAATTTTTCAATCTAAAAAAAAAAAATCCACTTATCAGAGATTGCATTCCATGTGTATTCTTTTGTGATTGGGTTACCTCACTTAGGATGATATTTTCCAGATCAAACCATTTGCCTAAAAATTTTGTGAATTCATGGTTTCTAATTGCTGAGTAGCATTCCATTGTGTAAATATACCATATTTTCTGTATCCATTCCTCCTTTGAGGGGCATCTGGGTTCTTTCCAGCTTCTGGCTATTATAAATAAGGCTGCTATGAACATAATGGAGTGTGTGTCATTATTGCATGCCGGGGAATCCTTTGGGTATATGCCCAGGAGAGGTATAGCAGGGTCCTCTGGAAGTCTCATGTCCAGTTTTCTGAGGAACCTCCAGACTGATTTCTACAGTGGTTGTACCATCTTACAGCCCCACCAGCAGTGGAGGAGTGTTCCTCTTTCTCCACATCCTCGCCAAGACCTGCTGTCTCCTGAGTTTTTGACCTTAGCCATTCTGACTGGTGTAAGGTGAAATCTCAGGGTTGTTTTGATCTGCATTTCCCTAATGACTGATGATGTTGAGAACTTCTTAAGGTGCCTCTCGGCCATCTGAATTTCTTCAGGAGAAAATTCTTTGTTTAGATCTGTACCCCATTTTTTAATAGGGTTATTTGTTTCCCTGGGGTCTAACTTCTGAGTTCTTTGTATATATTGGATATGAGTCCTCTATCAGATGTGGGGTTGGTGAATATCCTTTCCCAATTTGATGGTTGCCATTTTGTCCTTTTAACAGTGTCCTTTGCCTTACAGAAACTTTGTAATTTTATGAGGTCGCATTTGTCAATTCTTGATCTTAGAGCATAAGCTATTTGTGTTCAATTCAGGAACTTTTCCGCTGTGCCCATGTCCTCCAGGGTCTTCCCCAGTTGCTTTTCGATTAGTTTCAGTGTATCAGGTTTTATGTGGAGGTCCTTGATCCATTTGGAGTTGAGCTTGGTAAAAGGAGATAAGAATGGATCGATGCAAATTCTTCTGCATGCTGACCTCCAATTGAACCAGCACCATTTATTGAAAAGGCTATCTCCACTGGATGTTTTTGGCTCCTTTGTCTAAGATCAAGTGACCATAGGTGTATGGATTCATTTCTGGATCTTCAATTCTATTCCATTGGTCCACTTGTCTGTCACTGTGCCAATACCATGCAGTTTTTAACACTATTGCTCTGTAGTATTGCTTAAAGTCAGGGATACTGATTCCCCCAGAATTTCTTTTGTTGTTGAGAATAGTTTTAGCTATCCTGGGTTTTTTGTTATTCCAGATGAATTTGAGAATTGCTTTTTCTAACTCTGTGAAGAACTGAGTTGTGATTTTGATGGGGATTGCATTGATTCTGTAGATCGCTTTTGGCAAGATGGCCACTTTAACTATATTAATTCTGCCAATCCACGAGCATGGCAGATTTTTCCATTTTCTGAGGTCTTCTTCGATTTCCTTCTTCAGAGACCTGAAGTTCTTGTCATATAGATCTTTCACTTGTTTCGTTAGAGTCACACCAAGACTTTATATTGTTTGTGGCTATTTTGAAGGGTGTCATTTCCCTAACTTCTTTCTCAGCCTGATTATCCTTTGATTATAGGAAGGCAACTGATTTGCTTGAGCTGATTTTATAACCAGCCACTCTGCTGAAGTTGTTTATCAGCTGTAGGAGTTCTCTGGTGGAGGTTTTCGGGTCACTTATACAGACTATCATGTCATCTGCAAATAGTGATAATTTGACATCTTCCTTTCCAATTTGTATCCCCTTGACCTCCTTATGTTGTCTAATTGCTCTAGCTAGAACTTCAAGTACTATATTGAAAAGATATGGAGAGAGAGGACAGCCTTGTCTAGTCCCTGATTTTAGTGGGATTGCTTCAAGTTTCTCTCCATTTAGTTTGATTATGGCCACCGGTTTGCTGTATATTGCTTTAACGATGTTTAGGTATGGGCCTTGAATTCCTGTTCTTTCCAAGACTTTAGCATGAAAGGATGCTGGATTTTGTCAAATGTTTTTTCTGCATCTAATGAGATGATCATATGGTTTTTTTCTTTGAGTTTGTTTATGTAGTGGATAGCATTGATGGATTTCCTTATATTGAAACATCCCTGCATCCGTGGGAAGAAGCCTACTTGATCATGGTGGATGATTGTTTTGATGTGGTTGGCATCATCACGTCTTGGATTAGGTTGGCAAGAATTTTATTAAGTATTTTTGCATCAATATTCATAAGAGAAATTGGCCTGAAGTTCTCTTTCTTTGTTGGATCTTTGTGTGGTTTTGGTGTCAGCGTCATTGTGGCTTCATAGAACGAGTTGGGTAGAGTTCCTTCTGTTTCTATTTTGTGGAATACTTTGAAGAGTATTGGTGTTAGGTCTTCTATGAAGGTCTGATAGAACTCTGCACTGAAGCCATCTGGTCCCGTACTTTTTTTTTTGTTTGGGAGACTTTCTATGACCCTTTTATTTCTTTTTATTTGTTATGGGACTGTTTAGTTAATCTATATGATCCTGATTTAGTTTTGGGGTTGGATATCTGTCTAGGAAACTGTTCATTTCCTCCAGATTCTCCAGTTGTGCTGAGTGTAGGCTTTTGTAGTAGGATATAATGATTTTTTGAATTTCCTCAGTTTCTGTTGTTATATCTCCCTTTTCATTTCTAAGTTGGTTAATCTGGATACTGTCTCTGTGTGCTTTGGTTAGTCTGGCTAAGGGTTTATCTATAGTGTTGATTTTCTCAAAGAACCAGCTCCTGGTTTTGTTGATTCTTTGTATGGTTCTCTTTGTTTCTACTTGATTGATTTCGGCCCTGAGTTTGATGATTTCCTGCCTTCTACTCCTCCTGGGTGAAATAGCTTCTTTTTGTTCCAGGGCTTTCAGGTGTGTCATTAAGCTGTTAGTGCATGCTCTCTCCATTTTCTTTTTGGATGCACTCAGGGCTATGAGTTTTCCAGTTAGCACTGCTTTCATTGTGTCCCATAGATTTGGGTATGTTGTGTCTTTATTTTCATTATGTTCTAAAAAGTCTTTAATTTCTTTCTTTATTTCTTCCTTGACCAAGGTATCATTGAGTAGAATATTGTTCAGTTTCCACGTGTATGTGACTTTTCTGTTGTTTTTGTTGCTATTGAAGACCACTTTTACTCCATAGCGATCTGATAGGAGGAATGGTATTAGTTCGATCTTCTTATCTTTGTTGAAGTCTGTCTTGTGACCAATTATATGGTCGATTTTGGAGAAGGTACCATGAGGTGCTGAGAAAAAGGTATATTCTTTTGCTTCAGGATAGAATATTCTTTATATATCTGTTAAATCTAATTGGTCCAAAGCTTCAATTAGTTTCATTGTCTCCCTGTTTAGTTTCTGTTTTTCTGATCGGTCCATTGAGGAAAGTGCAGTGTTGAAGTCACCCACAATTATTGTGTTAGGTGCAATATGTGCTTTGAGCTTTAATAAAGTTTCTTTTATAAATGACGGTGCCCTTGCATTTGGAGCATAGATGTTCAGGATTGAGTGTTCTTCTTGTTGTATTTTTCCTTTGACCAGCAAGAAGTGTCCCTCAGAGTCTCTTTTGATGACTTTGGGTTGAAAGTCAATTTTATCTGATATTAAAATGGCTACTCCAGCTCATTTCCTGAGACCATTTGCTTGTAAAATTGTCTTCCAGCCTTTTATTCTAAGGTAGTGTTTGTTTTTGACCCTGAGGTGTATTTCCTGTATGCAGCAAAATGTAGGGTCCTTTTTAAGTATCCAGTCAGTTAGTCTATGTCTTTTTATTGGGGAATTGAGTCCATTGATATTAAGAGATATTAAGGAATAGTGATTGTTACTTCCTGTCATTTTTGATGTCATTTTAAAAATTTGATTGGTTAACTTCTTTTGGGTTTGATGAAAGGTTACTATCTTGCTTTTTCCAGGGTGAAGTTTCCCTCCTTGTATTGGTGTTTTCCTCCTATTATCCTTTGTAGGGCTGGGATTGTGGATAGATATTGGTAAACTTGGTTTTGTCATGGAATATCTAAGTTTCTCCATCTATGGTGATTGAGAGTTTTGCTGGGTATAGTAGTTTTGGCTGGCAATTGTGTTCTCTTAGAGTCTGCATGAGATCTGCCCAGGATTTTCTAGCCTTCATAGTCTCAGGTGAAAAGTCTGCTGTGATTCTGATAGGTCTTCTTTTATATGTTACTTGGCCTTTTTCTCTTACTGCCTTTAATATTCTTTCTTTGTTTAGTACATTTGGCGTTTTGATTATTATGTGACGGGAAGTATTTCTGTCCTGCTCCAGTCTGTTTGGAGTTCTGTAGGCTTCTTGTATATTCATGGGCATCTCTCTCTTTAGGTTAGGGAAGTTTTCTTCCATAGTTTTATTGAAGATATTTGCTGGCCCTTTAAGTTGTAAATCTTCACTCTCATCTATGCCTATAATCCTTAGGTTTTTGTCTTCTCATTGTTTCCTGGATTTCCTGGATATTTTGGGTTACAAGCTTTTTGCATTTTGCATTTTTTTTAACTGTTGAGTCCATTGTTTCTATTGTATCTTCAGCATCTGAGATTCTTTCTTCTATCTCTTGTATTCTGTTGTTGATAATTGCATCTCTGTCCCCTGATTTCTTCCCAAGGCTTTCTATCTCCAAAGTTGTCTCCCTTTGAGTTTTCATAGTTGTTTCTACTTCTGATTTTAGATCCTGGATGGTTTTGCTTAGCTCCTTCACTTGCTTGTTTGTGCTTTCCTGTAATTCTTATGAGCTTTTTGTGTTTCCTCTTTCATGACCTCAGCCTGTTGACCAAAGTTCTCCTGTATTTCTTTAAGTGTTTTTTGTGTTTCCTCCTTATTGACTTTTGTATTCTCCTGAATTTCTTTCAATGATTTTTGTGTTTCCCTTGTAAGGGCTTCTAACTTTTGATCCATTTTCTCCTGGATGTCTTTAAGTATGTCCTTCATGTGTTCCTGTACCAGCATCATGACCAGTGATTTTAAATCCAAATCTTGTTTTACTGGTGTGATGGGGTATCCAGGACATGCTGTTAAAGGAGAATTGGGTTCAGATGTTGCCATATTGCCTCGATTTCTGTTAGTGACGTTCCTGCGTTTGCCTTTTGCCATCTAGATCTCACTGGTGTTAGTTGGTCTTGTCATTTCTGGACTCACCAGTGCAACCTGCCTCTTCCCAGGTGTCCTCTGGTGCACAGCTTACCTCCTGCACTGCCTGGAGACAGGGTGCTGTTGCCCAGGCTGTTCAGATCCTGATGCAGATACCTGAAGTCTCCTGCTGGGGCCTGCTGCATTCACCAGAGCACACTGACTCCTCCCAGCAGGCCTCCCGGAAGCCCCTCTTGCCTCTTTTTTTGTTTGTTTGTTTGTTTGTTTTTTTTCTTTTTTCTTTTTTCTTTTTCTTTTTCTTTTTTTTTTTTTTTTTTTTTTATTCGTTATATTATTCCCTCTTGCCTCTTGCAGGACCTGGAGATGTGGCGTTACCACCCAGGCTGATCTAAAGTTTTGTAATTAAGGTAAAATATTTTTCAGCTAAAGTTTGCTAATTTTTCAACATTAAAAATGCTATCTTTACATATTCACTTTTCATTAAACATCGTTTCCTCTAGTATTAATATCATGCTTATGGCTTCACCATGCTTTTAGTTTTTGTACTGATGCATAAAATACTTATTCTATCTATTGCTTGTAACAAACTGGTTATGTCCAGTTTGTGCTGTAAATTTTTATTTATTTATTTATTTATTTAACCACAAACCACAGAAAATATGCCTTGATAAAAAGCAATTTAAAACTTACCCTTTCTCTACATATTGTTTTTATTTTAAGTGTTCTATAGAACATATATAGCTACACTGTAGAGAAAATAAAATATAATTACTGATTCATAGCTATACTATTGCAAAGAATTTCAATTTGTGTCTTAAATTTTTATTTTAGTTCTGTAGTTCATCATAAACTCAAATACCAAGTATTAATATAACCTAGATTATTATCTTTTTGTAAGTTAATATTTATTACCATCATTTGTAGAAGAACATAAGAAGAAAAATATAAATATAATAACTTTCAACTATTCTGGACTAAAACTAATAAATCAACTAAATATAATAATAAAAATGTAAATTAAAATAGCATCATAAAATATAACTCAGATGAGTAAAATATCAATCTCAAAATTCCTATTAATATTTCAATACAAGTGAAGCAAGATGGGAGGAGAAGCCCTTGGGCTTGTGGAGGCTTGATGCCCCAGTATAGAGGAATGCCAGAATGCTGAGGTGGGAGTGGAGGGGTGGGCAGCACCCTCATAGAAACTGGAGGAGGGGGGATGAGATAGGAGGTTTCTGGAAAGAAAATTTGGAAAGGCAATAATATTTGACATATAAATAAATAAAATATCCAAAAACAGATAAAATTTTGAGAGAATGTAGCATTTTAACTATTGTCTTCCAGCTAATAAATAGAACAAATTGACCTCTAAGTTTATAAAATATTACATATCTACACATGAGAGTCCCTTGCATTATTTATAAACCATTATTTTTAGTTTTGTATTTTGTATTACCATATATAAAATGGAATTTTATTTTTTATTTTTTTGTATACAAGTAGATTGTTTTCTTTTTTCTTTATCCTATCTTACATATCATATAGAATATGATTGCTTATTTGTTTCTCCTAGAGAGAATTACACATTAATGGTAAACAAAAGAAGAATTTCTAATATGCTTTGAATTAGTACTGATTTCTTTAAGGAGAAAAAAAAATTTGAGAATATTTACTTAAATAAATGATGTGAAATTTTTCACAAAATAAACTGTAATGTGTCATGCAGAATATTTTCTGTAAAGAATATGCATTTATGCACATACTATGAATGAATGTAATAAAAGAACTTTCAATAATTTTGAAGTTCCTTAGACAAACATTAAGTTTCCTTCTTTGGAGATGATATAGATTTGGTGTTTTTCAAATATATAATGCATATACTTATTAGTGTATGCTAATGTTTTATCAACATAGTTATTGTAATTTATTACCTAAAATTATATGTGTTGATATATTATATATATATAAATTTATATTATAAATATTATATGTTATAGATAATGGAGATTAAGGAAATGATATTGAAAAGTCCTATTTTTTGCATATGGAGAATTGGAATACTTTTACATTATTTTTTTAAGGGTGGACTTTGTTTGCTAGGCCAGTCTTAAACAGATTACTCTTAAACAGAATCCATGCTGACCTCTGACTCACAGTAATGTTTTTCCCACTGATTCCTAATTACTCAGATTACTAGCATGCATTACCAAGCCCAGCTTAGTCCTTGATTTCTATTATCAAGGTAGGGGAATGTGAATCCTAATAATTGAATGAAAAAAAAGTAAAAATTATATATCAGAAAGTGATATAATCCAAGGATCATAGGAAAAATAATTGCTCAGTGACTAGTATGAGAACATTAAAAGACCTTCTAGCCCTTTGAGATACAGTAAAGCTAACAGATGAACACTAAGGAACACCCTTAAAGTGATCTGTAAGAATAGCTTTATAGTAGGGAATAAAAGCTAGACTACCATAGTACAGAACAGGCTTAATATGTCTAACTTCTGATAAGGTGGAATGAAACTACTGTACAGGGTGTAAGGTTAGTGGCATAAGATAAAGCTAGCTCTTCAAAAGCTTATGGGTGATCATTAGTAACTGAATATACATCTTGTGTTGAGTAGGACAGTCTGAAGGACTATCAGTTGTACCCTTTATTATTTGTTTTATGTGACTTCAATATCAATTTATAGGTCATGAATGGAAAAGAGTGATGTAACTTTTTCATTACGTTCAGTATATCCATTACTGATTAAGTCAGTAGGTTTTTTTTTTTGTTTGTTTGTTTTTGTTTTTGTTTTTTTTTGTTTTTTCAAGACAGGGTTTCTCTGTATAGCCCTGGCTGTCCTGAAACTCACTCTGTAGACCAGGCTGTCCTCGAACTCAGAAATCAGCCTGCCCCTGCCTCTGCTGGGATAAAAGGCGTGCAACACCACTGCCCAGCAAGTCAGTAGTTCTTAATTTTGTATTAGATATTTAGTGGAAAAAACAAACAAGCAAACAAACAAAAAATGGAAATTAACAACATTTTAAATTACACAATTTGAATGATGGATATTTATTCAATCCATCTTATTTATTTAAGAAATGTACATTTTGAAGAAAGTATTTTACAGCTGTTTCTGTATGTAAATCTCAAGATGATTATATCATATCAAAATATATTTCAACCGTCTCATAGCTCAGAAATATAATTTGTGACAACACATGTGAATTTGAAGGTCACTGACTACTCAAATTAATGTTCTTAAATTCATAGGCATGAATGATACTGCTACCATTGATGGCCATTTCCCTCAATCCATTCCCACATCCTTTTAATTCATTGTCAGTATTCATAAACAGCTAACTCACCTATCACTCACAAATGCTCATTTCCATTCACCTACATGCCTAATTGTTAATTATTACTGAATTTAACCAAATTGCTAGGAGACAGCTACAAAATAAGTTCTGTTAAAAAGCATTTGCTGAATCTCGGTGCTGCAATAAACATTACAGGCTTACTGTTGTACTAATAAAGGTCTTCTTTTTCGGAGATCATTTAATTTTCTTTCTCCAGAGAAAAATTAATAAACATTTCAATTAAATTGATAGATTAAAATATTCAGTGTAATCAAGGAGGCAGTAGAGATTCTAATTCTAACTCTTTGGATAAAAGTGAGCAATAATCAATGATCTAGACATCATGAGGACCTAGATGGTGATGGTAATAGTTCCTAGGTTCTTAATAACCAAGTCCCATAAGGTTGGAAGCCATTATTCTGAAGACAAGCTTTGTATCACATTGATGGTGCTTTCTTCTCTTATAATATTCCAGAAGACAAGATGAAACAATGGGAAAAAAAAAAAACAATAGAACCATGTTAGCCATTGCCTTCTGTCCTTATGGAAGGAAAAACATTTAAAAGATATAATGACTACAATTAAGTTCCTAGGTATTATTTTATTATATCTGAGTATTTTGTGAGGGTTTATTGACAATTGGCCAACTGATAGATAATATGTTGCATATTTCCACTAAATATTTTTCAGAGTTCTAACATTTTAATTTGGATTTATGCACATGTGAGAAATGGATCTTGATGTTTCCATTGTATGTGTGTGTGGCATGTTATTTAGAATGCTAAATATAACCTGGTATGGAAAACGTCACTAAACATCATTATCCTGGTGGATCATTCTGGACATGTAAACTACATTAGAAGTTTATGCATTTGTGATTGTATGAGTATTAGGGAATGAATATCTTTAAGAGAGAAGTAAGTTTTAATACACTATGCTGAGAGAAGTGGACAAATTAATAGTATTCATATGGTAATAGTTTACAAAATGGTAATTATAAATTAAATATAATCTGTGTAGTAATTATTGCATGAGTATCCATACTTTAAGTGATGTGATCAAAAATAACATACCTAATTCCATTGAGTTATTTCTATTTTAAAGACTTTTTTATACAGTGTCTGTGACTGTGTATTTGCACAAGTGTGTGTGTGTGTGTGTGTGTGTGTGTGTGTGTGTGTATGTGTGTGTGTATGAGTTCTTTAGGATGTGTGGGCTAGGGTATGAGTGTGGGTGGATGAGTGTGTATGTTTGTGTAAGTCAAATGACAACATTGAATTTGTTCTTTGCTTTTACTGGGTATGTCTTAGAGGAGCAGACTATAATCATCATGCTTAAGAGTAAAAATATTCACACGTTCAGGCATCTTGCCAAAATTTCACGTCTGGTGGTTCCCAGCTGCAATAGCTCTCACAGCTCATTCTTGTCTTTGTGAATTTCTCTGTGAACATGCAGGGAACTCACTCTTACAAGGAAACAAAACTAAAAATGTGATAAAAATAAAACTACACTTTTGCATTAATATTTTTATTTAACAAGATACCTAATAGTTGCTAAAACTTTCTTCATAACAAAGCACAAATATGACAGGTAATAATAACAATAATGGAAAATACATGTTGAAATTGATATATTAATATACAGTCTAAAATATGTTTTTCTGTGTAATATTAACTGCAATTTTGTGTAATAGATATTCATTTTCAATGAAGGAAATTAAATTTCCCAGGAATGGTATACCAGGGTCCTCCAGTAGTATGCCCACTTTTCTGAGGAACTGCCAATCTGAGGAAAACCACTGATTTTCAGAGTAGTTGTTCCAGCTTGCAATCCCACCAGCAGTGGAGGAGTATTCCTCTTTTTCCACATCCTCGCCAGCACCTGCTGTCTCCTGAGTTTTTGATTTTAGCCATTATGTCTGGTATGAGGTGAAATCTCAGGATTATTTTGATTTGCATTTCCCTGATGTTTAAGAATGTTGAACACTTCTTTAGGTGCTTCTCAGCCATTCGATATTCCTCTGATGATAATTCTTTGTTTTGCTCTGTACCCCAGTTTTAATGGGGTTATTTTGTTCTCTAGAGTCTAACTTCTTGAGTTCTTTGTATATATTGAATGTTAGCCCTCTGTCAGATGTAGGGTTGGTAAAGATCTTTTCCCAATTTGTTGGTTGCCATTTTATCCTATTGACAGTTTCCTTTGACTTACAGAAACTTTGTAATTTTATGAGGTCCCATTTGTCAATTCTTGATCTTAGAGCATAAGCTATTGGTGTTCAGGTTCAGGAAATTTTCCCTTGAGCCCATGTGCTTAAGGCTCTTTCTCCAGTTTCTAGTAGTTTCAGTGTGTCTGGCTTTATGTTTAGGTCCTTGATCCACTTGGACTTAAGCTTTGTACAAGGAGATAAGAATGGATTGATTTGCATTCTTGGGCATGCTAGCCTTCAGCTGAACCAGCAACATTTGTTGAAAAGGCTTTCTTCCACTGGATGGTTTTAGCTCCTTCTCCCACATATACTAAGAACACATGCTCCTCTATGTTCATAGCATCCCTATTTATAATAGTCAGAAGTTTTAAAGAAACCAGATGTCCCTCAATGGAAGAATAGATACAGAAAATATAACATAGTTGCACAATGGAATATTACTCAGCTATTAAAAACAATGGATTAATGAAATTCTTAGGCAAATGGATCTAACTGGAAAATATTACCCTGAGTGAGTTAACTCAATCACAAAAGAACACACATGGTATGTACTCCCTGATTAGTAGATATTAGCCCAGAAGTGTGGAATACCCAAGACATATTTCACATATCAAATGATGCCCAAGAAGGAGGAAGAACGAAGCATGGATACTCTGGTCCCTTTTAGAAGGGGGAACAAAATACCCGCAGGAGATACAGAGAGAAAGGCTGGAAAGAAAGACCATCAAGAGACTACCCCATCTAGTGATCCATTCCATATACAGTTACAAAGCCCAGACACAATTATCGATGCCCATAAATGCTTGCTGACCAGACTGGATATAGCTATCACCTGGGATGCTCTACTAATTCATGACACATACAGAACAGGACACTCTCAGCCATCCATTGAACTTAATACAGGGTCCCCAATGGAGGAGCTAGAGAGAGGACCCAAGAAGCTGAAGGGGTTTGCAGCACATTGGAGGAACAACAATATGAGCCACCCAGTATTCCCAGAGCTCCCAGGGGCAAAACCATTAACCAAAGAGTACACATCGGCAGCAGAGGATGGCCTTGTTATACACCAAAGGGAGGAGAGGCCCTTGGTCCTGGAAAGGTTCAATGCACCAGTGCAGAGGAATACCAGGGCAGATAAATAAGAGAGGGTTGATTTGGGGGAACAGGGGGAGGGGAGATGGCTTATGGGATTTTGGGGGGAGAGACCAGGAAGGGGACATTTAAAATGTAAGTAAAGAATATATATACTAAAAAGAAATTAAAATTTGAGAGAATAAATATTTTGAATATGGTATAAACTTATCAAATTTCTGAACTTAATGTTAATAAATTAGATGGCTACATGTTGATTCACTCCGTATAGCTTTTCACTATTTAGTTCTACAAATTTCATTGATCATTTTAGTAATTGTATATAACAGTTTTGGAATGTATTTATACCAAGCAAATTTTTTTAGACTACAACTAATTGATCTTTGTTTTATTCCATTTTCCAAGTTCATTCCATTCCTTGATCTCAAGAATTTTTCAGACACATGGAGAATTTACTGTCATTATCTTTCTTTGCTTTATCTGCACTCGTTTGCTTCCTCAACTCCAAGTTTAATGAGTAAATTATAACTTATTATATTGCCTATTTTCCTCTTCTGATTATAAATATTTGTATCAACTCATTTTTATACATATTATTATAAAATGTTAGATGGTATTTAATTGTATTAATAAAGTAGGAATAGAATATAATTGTTAAAATTATTTATGTTATAAATGTCAGAAAGCATGGATATCTAATAGGTTAGCATACATTATTCCATCAGATATTTATGGTTCTAGTATTTAATGTTTAACAATTATATACATAATTTAAAATAATAAATATTGAATTATATTTGAAATATTGAATATAATAGAAAATTGTATATAAACAAAATATACTATCATACAATTCATCCTGATCATAGTTTTCCCTCGCTCCACTCCCAGTTTCCCCATACCTCCAGAACAAGATATGATGAGACAAAGCAAACAAAAGAAATCAAAACAAACAAACAAAAAACTAACCTCTCATTGAAGCTGGTCAAGGCAACAGAATAGGAGGACAAGAACCTCAGGAAGATGCAAAGAGGTCAGAGAAACACCTGCTCCCACTTTCAGAAGTCCAGCCAAAACACTAAGCTAACAGACATGACACAGAAACAGACAACCTGGTGCAATTCCTTCCATGGCCCCTGTTTGCTACTTTAGTGAAATGACTCCTAGGGATAAGAAAAAGGAAAAATAACACTAATCTACATGATGAAATTTCATTGATACAACAAAAAAATAGTTACTCCTATGTTATTAATCTAACTTATATAAGTATATGATAGTGTAGGAATTCTCAAAAATATGTACCACCTTCTTGCATTTATATATAGTATCTATCTTCAAGTGCACATATGTGTGTATATAAGTATATGCATATGTGTAGGGAAAAATATGTGTATGGCTTCTTACATTACAGAGAGTTAGGACTGTCTACCAAGAAATAAATATAAGTATTTCATTGTCAAACAATTATCTTAGGCAATGATCTTAATTAAATCATTAACTTTGTTGAGGAAATATGAAAATAATATTGAAAGATCATGAAGCTGAAGAAGTATTCTGGATAGTTTTGCGTCAATAAAATTGTTGAAAATATCAGTGTTCCTGTGTTCAAGTTTGTGTCTAAGTCTCTAATTTAAAAATTAGTAAATATGAGATTATTTATAATTGAAATACATTAACAAATCATTTCAAGGTTGAATACATGCAAGTTTTCAAAATACAGTTACGAACATTAATTTATACTCATTTTGGCAGTTAGTGTAAATATTACTATTGATTCCAAGGAACTGCTGATATATAAATTATATGATTTAGTTTAATATTGGCATGAAACAAATTGCTCATATGAAATTTTGGTACAATAACAATTTTCACTATAGGATTCACTAAAATTGAATGACTAGGAATTTTGGATGTGATCTCTCTGGGGACTCTAAGCCTTTTAACAAAGGGAACTAGAAAAAATACATAGTGTAGACACAACAGCACAGTAAAATTATACCCCTTTGAAGCTGAAGCCAGAACCAACTGCCCTTCTGCTGGTTTCAGGTACTCCTCATTCCATTGTGCTCAATATTATCTAACATCTTGAGAATGGCACTTTTGATTTTTAAACATCTTTTCTTTTAAGCTTATATCCTGATAAGAACTAATTACCAATTTATCTGGTGAAGGTGGGTAAGTAGAACAAATATTCGCTTCTATTTTAACTTTAATTATGAAACAGCATCTAACAAAGTACATTTAAATCTATCCAACTGACTCAAGGTTAACAATATATTTGATTTCTTCAAATTAACCTCTAAACAACTTATATACATTACATTTGGTTATTGTACTTTATTATTTCTTACTGTACTATATAATTGTATTTCTCTACATTATGTGGTGTGTGTGTGTGTGTGTGTGTGTGTGTGTGTGAGTGTCTGTGTGTATGTTTGTGATCCCAGGGGCCCTAATGCATGTGAAACACATTAATACATTTTCTGTCTCAAACTAACTCAATGCTCAACTCCCTGTCGTATAATTTTAAACTGTTCATAGGAAAATTAAATCTAGTGCTCCACAGATTTTCCTACTGCCAGTGAGATATATAAATACAGAGACTTCATTATATTGAAGACTTCATTATATTGTGATTTGTAGATCAGAATGATTTTAACATGATTATATGTCTCCTATTCTACATGAAATATATGCCTACACACTTTACAAATTCATTGTTTTTGAGGCTGTTGTTTAACTGGTATTAACTATACCAACATTAACCTAACATTTCCTCCAGGGTTTTCCCATCATAATGGGTGATGATGAGGACGAAGGGTCCTTTTAATTTTTAAGTTCTGGATCTTGTAACTTGGGCAAGTTATCTCAATAGACCTTGGATATCTTCTATCTAGTAATGAAGATATATAAACTACACCTGTATCCAACTTATCAGGGATGTTCTGTACAAAACACTAGAAAAATGGTGAGCCCAAATACGATGTAAGTATGTATTTCTATGTAAGTTATGACTTTTATGATGAAATGAGCAAGACTGTAATATGCATAGTTTTGCCATCCTCTAAATTATCCCTAGTTACTGTTATTACATTCAACTTTGGTTAAATCAACCAAAAAAAATCTGCAAGATCATGGAATTCTGAGGAAAAAATAATTTAAATTACTTTTCACAGATGCATGACTATCAAATTAGACCACTTCACACAAAGACAAAATGAAGAGACAGTAGAAACAGGAGGAAGGAGGTAGAACTGATAAGATATTATTTAAGAATTAGAAAAATCATAAGAAATTTTGGTTCCCACTATGCTGCCTATATTTGGGTTTCCATTGCTGTGAAGAGACACATGACCAAGACAAGTTTTATAAAGGCCAATATTTAACTGGGGTTGGGTTACAGACTCAGAGTTTCGGTCCATTGTCATCAAGCTGGAAACACAGAGGACATGGCACTGGAGGATTTGAGAGTTCTACATTTTAATCTGAAGGCAACCAGGAGAAGATTGTCTTCCAGCTATCTAGCAGGAGAGTCTAAGGTCCACGCCCACAGTGACACACTGTCTTCAGCAAGGCCACACCTACTCCAAAAAGACCAAACCTCCCAATAGTGTCATTTTCTGACTGAAGCATATTCAAACACATGAGTCTATGAAAGGTAAACCTATTAAACCAACCAAACTGCCCATCATATGTAGGATTAGAATTTGAGTGGTTATGATTCATTTTGAAATCTGAAATTCAAACCAGGCCTAGCATCCAACATAAAAAGGAAATTTCAAAACTTGTGTACCCATAGAAAATTGATATAATTTATTTTCATCCAGCAAAATTAATTGAAGAATTTCACCTTTAAAAAGTAAATAGTTAATTTAGGATACAAAATTGTACAGCTGTTATGATTCAAATTATTTTAAGGTTACTAATATCAAGCTACAGTATATATGATAAACACACGCACACACACACATGTACATACAGAGATACACACACACAACATGCTGTGTATTTACTGAGAGAGTATCTTTTACTATTCAAATTTAAATATGTCAGTGTCATTTAAATATTAAAAGCTTAAATTGAAATACTGTTAAGATTACCTATTTGTTTTAAGAGGAAGTACAAAGTGTTATTAATTAGATATTTTCTTTATTTACATTTCAAATGTTATCAACTTTCCTGGTTTCCCCTCTGAAAACACCATATCCCATCCTCCTTCCCCCTGCTCACCAACCCACCCACTCCTGCTTCTCTGTCCTGGCATCTCCCTATACTGGGGAATCGAGCCTTCAGAGGACCATGGGCCTCTCCTCCCATTGATATCTGACAAGGCCATCCTCTGCTACATATGCAACAAGAGGCACGGGTCCCTCTATGTGTACTCTTTGGTTGGTGGTTTAGTCCCTGGGAGCTCTGAAATTACTAGATGGTTCATATTATTATTCCTCCTATGGGGCTGCAAACTTCTTCAGCTCCTTGGTTCCTTTCTCTAGCTCCTCCATTAAAAACCCTGTTCTCAGTTCAATGGTTGACTGAGAGTATCCACTTCTCTATTTGTCAGGCACTGGAAGAGCCTCTCAGGGGGCAACTATATCAGACTCCTGTCAGCAAGCATTTCTTGGCATCCCTAATAGTGTCTGGGTTTGTTAACTGTGTGCAGGATTGATCCTCAGGTGGAGCAGTCTTTGGATAGCCTTTCCTTCAGTCTCAGCTCTACACTTTGTATCTTCTCCCATGGGTATTTTGTTCCTCATTCTAAGAAGGATTGAAGTATCCATACTTTGTTCTTTGTTTTTGAGATTCATGTGTTCTGTGATTGTAACTTGGGTATTCCTAGCTTCCGGGATAATATCCACTTATTACTGAGTTCATACCATATATGTTATTTAGTGATCAGATTACTTCACTCAGGATATTTTCTAATTCCATCAATTTGCCTAAGAATTTTATGAAGTTATTGTTTTTAATAACCGAGCAGTATTCCATTGTATAAATGTACCTCATTTTCTGTGTCCATTCCTCTGTTGAGGGATATCTGGGTTTTTTCCAGCTTCTGGATATTATAAATAAGGCTCCTTTGTAAATAGTGGAGCATGTATCCTCGTTATACGTTGGAGCATCTTTTGGGTACATGCCCAGGAATGGGATATCTGGGTCCTCAGGTAATACTATTTCCAATTTTCTGAAGAACTACCAGACTGATTTCCAGAGTTGTTGTAACAGCTTGCAATCCCACCAGCAATGGAGTGAACTTCTTTCTCCACATCATCGACAGCATCTACTGTCACCTGAGTTTTTGATCTTAGCCATTCTGACTGGTGTGAGGTAGAAACTCAGGGTTGTTTTGATTAGCATGTTCCTAATGACTAAAGATATTGAACATTTCTTTAGGTGCTTCTTACACATTCAGTATTCCTCAACTGGGGATTCTTTATTTAGCTCTGTACTCCATTTGTAATAGGATTTTTGGATTCTCTGGATCTAACTTCTTGAGTTCTTTGTATATATTGGATATTAGCCCTCTATCAGATATAGGGTTGGTAAAGATATTTTCCCAATGTGTTGGCTGACTTTTTGTCCTATTAACAGTGTCCTTTGACTTATAGAAGCTTTGCAATTTTAGGAGGTCCCATTTGTCTATTCCTTTTTTTTTTAAATCATCTGCTTTTATTAAACTACATAAAAATTGTAGTTTTATATATAATCTGAAATGTGTAATTTAAGTCAACTGGAATGGCTGTGTAGCAAAATAAAATCACACATCTACAGTCCCTACTATCATTCAGCTGGGAGAGGTAATATTCAATAAGTGAAGTCTCCTGTTTCATGACTTCAAATCTGAGTCACATAAACATTGCCTGTGACACACATTGTTCTGATAGTTCTAGAAAATGGCTCACAAAATTGATAACAATGTAAGAAATATTAAAGAAAAAGTATTCAGATGACAAATTGTCCTACATGTTCCTTGCTAGGTACCAATACCATGCGGTATTTATCACTATTGCTCCACAGTATTGCTTGAGTTCAGAGATGTTGATTCCCCCAGAAGTTCTTTTATTGTTGATAGTGTTTTTTGCTATCCTATTTTTTTGTTATTCCAAATGAATTTGCAAAATGAAATATTCTAAAAACCATGGTACATTCCCATCCATGCAAAATGTTTTATAGTACAATGATGACATGCAAGTATTCTCAGATATATGGTCTTCCACTAGAGAGTAGCTAACCTACCAGGTGCCACACAGTGAATATGTATCCACTACTCCATGGCTTGGACTGCACAAATTGATGTTCAAGGTTTAAAAAATATAGGGCACTAAGTTAAATAGGTAGAGAAGGCAAATAGATCTGAGAATATTTGTGTGGAGTGAATACAATTAATTCATCCTGGATGAAATTCTCAAGAACTAATAAGATCATAAATATGATGTCGTGCTGACAGTTACTTTGCTACACAAATTCTCCAGTTTTATGTTTTTCTTTGTTCATATTTTTCCCTATAAAAATAGAACATTATTCTCCTAGAATTCCCAAAACACATGTCATTTTTTGATATTTAAATTTTTCATACCTGAATAGAATATGTGTCAATTACAATCAAAGTTAAAATATTCACAGAGTATGTTTATTTTCTGGTTTGGTAAAGGAAGGTAAGATGAATTACACTGCAATAATAAGTGTCAAAGGACGAATAATCTCTTATTATAACATATTTTAGTTTCAAAATTTGATATGAAAAATATCTGGTTTTGAGTTTTAAAATAGAATTAGTAAAATAACACTTTAGCAATATTTGGACCATTTCCCTACACAAAATATGGTATCAGTGGTATTGTAGGATGTTTACACAATTACAAAGTGGAATGATGCATATAAATGTGTATAATATAGAGTCATTGCCCAGAAAGATTTACATCTTGCATGAGAACAGGTATTTACATGCATACATTCATGTACTTTCTTCAAATTAAGTGGTAGTTTTCATGAAATGTAAGTCTCCACATTTTCTCTCTTTCAGTGGAGGAAACAGATATAATAATATCTGTTTAATTACAAAATAGCTAAAATATAAGTAATACCTCACTAAGTCTTGTATTATTTTGGAATATTTATTTGGATGAAATAAGATACTCTATTTCCTAACACCTGGTAAGTCGGTTGAACACAGAACATTGTTTAATAAGTGTCTTGTAAATTAAATAAGTTCACATAGATGACAGTTAACCGCAATTCATTCAGACAAGAAATCCTGAGGACAAAGACTGGGACCATAAGCTCAGATCTCAACATAGTATTCAGTCTTCATAATACCTCAGTAATTTGTGGTATTCTATTTCATTGATGAAATCATAAGTAGGACAAACACTTGCTCTTTCAAGTTCCCACAAACAAAATGCCAAGATTGAATTTAGATATTTCATACCTGAACACTGCAGCTCATTTCACTGACCTTGTCATGTTATGCCTGAACCTTTGTATTTAAGCAAGTGCTTGTGTGTGCTTGTGTGTGTATGTGTGTGTATGCGTGTGTGTGTGTGTGTGTGTGTGATTGTGTGTAAGCCATTCTATATATATATTTTCTGGAGCTATGATTAATTCCTATACCATTTAGGACAAATCTATGCACACATTGATAGGAAACTTAGCAAGAGGGAGAAATGGAGAATATATGATTTCTTGAGTTTTAAAAGTCTGGAAAAGAAAAGAAGTTATTCCTACTTGGGAATAGCTTTTTTCATAATAAGTCAGACAGAATATTTCTGATATATTGTTTCTATTACATTGCATACAAAAATGCAAATTATACTCAATAATATTAGCAAAAGGAGTCATATTGTGTTCACTGCCTTGTCACCCATAATTGTTTCTGGAATTAAAGAACTGTAAGGATCTAATGTAACCAGGAATCTGGCTTCCATTTTCCTTGTGCCTTCCTGACTGCATGTCTACTTCTTTCACCTAGTCTTACCTTTCTTTCTATTTATCCTCAGACTCTCACATCTGTCAGTTTCCTTCATTCTCTCTTTATTTATGCCTCACCCATTCTTCTCTCCTCTTCCCCTTCTTTGTTCTGTTATTTTTCTTCTCTTCTTTCACAACTCCACTTTTAAAAATACAACAAAACAAAACAAAAACCTTACTTTTGTTGATTTAATTGACCTTACCTATTGCACTTCCCAAGCTATGTGTCTTTTAGTGACTCCCGTTTCCTACTTTGTCCACTTTGAAAATGTGCCTGATGTGACTGATAGAAACAGCTGCTGCATTCAAAAGAAAACTTTACAAAGAAACAGATTGGAAAAACTTTATAGCAATCACTTCCTCAGCTCGGGTTAAGCCAAACTGTTTTGTGATGTTGATTGTTCTGTAGCAGAAACTGCCACCAATGAACAATACTTTCCATTCTTAGCACATTTAGAAATTATGTAAATTGAAAGTGAAGACAAGAATACTCTAATGTGCTTGGACATATCTCTGTGTAATGACCACTCATGTCCTATTTATCTCTTCAAACTGTCAGTATCACAGGCTTCCAATGAAGACGCCACACTTAAAAAGGCCAATTAATCATGAATAAGCCTGTTCATCCTCTCTAGTGATCATTGTCTAGCTTTTCGCTTTAGCTGTATTTGAAATATACATGCCTGGTAAAAGTTGATGTGAGACTTGGAAGGCATAATGAGAATGGAATGTATCCAGTTATAATGGTATAAAAGGCTTTAAATATTGTGGCTTTTAAATTACATTTGGGATCTGACATACAGAATTATCAGTATTTGGATTTAGAGTTATCCAAATGTCTATGAGAATTGCAAAGAAAAAGAAAAGTGTCTTGAAATGTACATATATTCTTCAGGTCAAGAAGTACCTATTTCTGTGTTAGAATCAATTTGTATTTCTTATAAATAAAACAACTTTGATACTGCAATCTTACCAAACATATGCGACTGAAAAGATCCCTACATAGATACATATACTGACATATATTATGACTGAGAGCAAACACCATATTCTTAATAACATTCTTTCCTATTTTCAATTATGCATATTTATCTCTCAAGACCTTGCAGCTCTTTCAGTCTTGCTGACAGTTTTCAGCATGGTAGTATACTACACCATGTTAGTATACCACATCATGGTAGTACAGCTAAAGAAAGAAAGCTCCAGGAACCTTGATAAGTTTCTGTATTAACTTTGAAATTGTCCAAATCTGAACATTAGGTGGGCAAAGCAATTCTGTAGACTTCATTTACAGTGATAGCTTAGCTGACTTATTTTTATTATATTCATGCACCTTAATTGTAAGTAGATATATATTTATTAATGCTGTGAGTATATTTAGTACATATATGTAAGAGTATTCACCCATATGTACATGAGTAAAGCTGAAAAGGGTTATCTGATCTTCTGTTCTCTGCCTTATTTTCTGAGTTAGATTCTTACACTCAACTCCAACTTTATAGTATTTTCATTTTCAGGTTTTTTTAATGCTAAAGGTAGTCAGATCTCCGTTTCTTCTAAGACACTCCCTATCAAGTACAATTTCGATTAATTGCAATTTCAGGAACTTAAATGACACACTGTCAAAATTATTAAAAACATCCAGAATTGGAACTGATAGGATTTGCTTATTAGTAATTCAATTAACAGGTTAGAAAGTTACAGCTTTTAAGATTTAAAGAACCCATGCCTTTGTGATGTTGAACAATCTCTGAGGTTGGGCGGAATCCAGTGTTACCAAGCTTAAATTACTTAGACACAAACAGTATCCTAGATGTTTAAATCTCCTTTATCACAATTAGAGCCATGCACAGTGAAGATTTCCCTGATTGTAGTTTCAGCTTAATATCATTTAAAATCTGAAAGTCTCTCAAACACTCTATGAACTGTATTCACTTAAGTAATCTTTATGCTTCTAATCCCCTACCACCACATAGATCATTTCTTGTGCAATGTTTTATATCATGTTATCTTAATATAATAAGTTAGTGTCAGATGGTAAGCATAATTGCTATAAATGGATATTTTAAAAGTCTTGAAGAATTAAAATAAAATTGTAACATTAAACTATGTAGATAATTTCATGCTATAAAGTTCATTGAGTATAAGCATTAGTATAACGACAAATTGATGGATGTTGAAATACACATGTCATATATTTTAATGAATTGTATTTATAAAAGTAATTTTAAGTGATGAGTTTATAAAAGACTTGCACATATTCCAAGGAGATATTTTTAGAGATAAATGTTATATTTATGTTACACTCTTTTCCTTCATTGAATCTTTCATAACATGATAAATAATATAATAAATGTGCATTTATTAGTATAATAATCTTAATATAGTCAGGCACCAGGTCTGACTCATCTTGGTTGAGCCCATGTTTGCTTTGTAATTTATGCCAATATTTTATAAAAGTCAGCTTCAATACGGTGACCATTAGAATTATGTTTTCAGCTGTCTACTATGGGTCTGACTTAGAGGCTTTATATAATTCAATTTCACCGTACATAAATACAAACTCTTAATGTTCCACTAAATAAAGGTATGCATAATCACTATGGTTTATGGATTGTTTCAGTCAGGCTAGCTAGAGGCATATCTATGAGATGTTTTCTTAATTGAGATCATTGATTATGGGACAATCCACCATTATTGTGAGTTGCCATATGTAATGTGATTATGGACATGAAATTGTTTATTCCCTCAAAAAGTATGTATATGGAACTGGAATAGGGGTTATTCATATTATATTTTGACTGTACCCCCAAAATGGTTTTTATCCTTCATGAGGTTCTAGGACTGTTTACTTCCAACCAATGGACAGAAGCTGCTGAACCCTGTGGTTATATGGGGAAAAGCTGGAAGAAACTGAGGAAGAGGATGACGCTGTAGGTGGACCAGCAGTCTCAATTAACGTGAACCCCCCAGATCTCTCAGACACTGGACCACTAACCAGACAGCATACACCAGTTAATATGAGGCCTCCAACACATATACTGCAGAGGACTACCAGGTCTGGGTTCAGTTAGCGAAGATGCACTTAATCCTCTAAAGACTGGAGGCCCTAGGGTGTCAGGAGGTCTGGTGGGATATGGGTGGGAGGGTGGGAAAATTCTCATGGAGAATGGATGGACATAGGGGACATGGGACAGTCAGAGAATGGACCAGGAGGGGAATAAAATCTGGAGTGTAAAAAAAAAGATTAAATTAAAATTTAACAAACAAATGAAAAAAACCCAAAAGAAAATATAAAAAACAAAGATCAAACCCAAACAAAAACAAACATCAAATACACAAAATAAAACATACAAACAACAACCACAACAAAACAGAAGCAAGAACAAGAATCACATCCTAGAAAGGGATGTGGATGGTTGTTAAGAAGACAGAACTTTAAAGTCAAAGAGCTTCTCCAGCTTTGTTTTTGTTCTGGGAGTAGCTTTGTTTCACAAAAAGGCTACATCTATTAATAAAATTTTAGTGATTCAACATTGTTAGATGAAGGAGCACATGTGGTTTTTTTCTTTTTCCTTTTCTATATACACATGTCTGATTTCTTCTAGAATTGATACCAAATAATGTCTGGATTCAGACTTTGACCAAAGAGCAGGATTACCAGAAATAAGAGTCCCATTCTTTGAGAAAAGAAGCGACAGAGATATCAAGAGCCAAAGAGGCCTTCCTGACTACCTTTATAGAAACAAAACTGCAGGTGGCATCAATGACATCAAAATTTACTCAAGATTGGGCAGTCAAAGATCATGAATTCTGGGTCCATGTGACTATAAGCATCCAACAGTTAATTGTTTATTTGAGTAAAGTATGTAGTAAGCTCCCTCATATAAGTCAATCCTTCTTTCAAGTAAATATTGGGCAAAAGGTTTGAACTAAATGGTTGTGTGTCTGTGTGTGTGTGTGTGTGTGTGTGTGTGTGTGTGTGTCAAGCAACAGTAATGCAAAACACATGAAATTATAAAATTAAATTGAGTTAAACAAATTTATACAACTTTTATTTACATTCCTCTTATTATTATTATTGAATATGTTTTAGCTTAGAAGATACTCTCTATTATGTTCATAGCAGCACTATTTATAATTGTCAGATGCTGGAAAGAACCCAGGTATCCCTCAACAGAAGAGTGGATGCAAAAAATGTGGTATATCTACACAATGGAGTAATACTCAGCCATTAGAAACAATGAATTCATGAAATTCTTAGGCAAATGGATGGAGCTAGAGAACATCATACTAAGTGAGGTAACCCAGACTCTAAAGGTGAATCATGGTATGCATTCACTAATAAGTGGATATTAACCTAGAAACCTGGAATACCCAAAACATAATCTACACATCAAATGAGGTACAAGAAGAAAGGAAGAGTGGCCCCTTGTTCTGGAAAGACTCAGTCAAGCAGTATTCAGCAAAACCAGAACGGGGAAGTGGGAAGGGGTTGGTGGGAGGACAGGGGGAGAGAAGGGGGCTTACGGGACTTTCGGGGAGTGGGGGGGCTAGGAAAGGGGAAATCATTTGAAATGTAAATAAAAATATATCGAATAAAAATAATCATAAAAAAAGAAGATACTCAGATGTCCAATAGAGTATTTGTAAGAAGAAAAAAATTGTGTTTCTTTGAAAATGATGAATATATTATTCACAACTCTGTGATTCTGCAGTAACTAGGCATCTTATGTGTTGCTGTGATTTCATATGGTCTCTGAACTGTAGACATGTTTAAACTTGTAGCTGCTTGACTACACATCCAATTCACTCGTGGTTCTGTCAGTTCATTGATTTGACGTTGATGTGACTTGATTGGGTCTAGATAGATGATATCAGCTCTAATATTGAGGAAGTAGACAATGCAAAGTAATTATTCACGAAGCTCTTTTGTAAGCCTACAATATAATAAACTCTGGACAAATTAGCCCATAAGCATAATATCTCCCATTTTAATTTGATTTCTGAGCTGCTGAATTAGGAAGGCCATCAGTTAAGATCCGGTGTTATTTTGCCCAATATAATTAGAGGGTCTGCAATCTGATATTGCCTTGATGACAAAACTGTTATCTAAGGCATCTCCTTTCCCATTTAGGAAAAATAAAAGCCTATGCTTACTTGGCTTTCTTTTCTAATTAAGAAGAGTTAGTCCTGGTTTCATAGGGATGAAATGAGCTTGTGGAAATAAAAGACTGCAATACTCAAAGTGACTATGATGAACATCCTAGGCTGGCGGGATCACTGCCACGGCCTCTGTGGCTTCCCTGCTCACATATGTCTGGCCTTTCTAGGTCTCTCTGGTAGCTGCTGGATTTCCTTTACCTCCAGCTGCCACATGCATGCCCTTCTTATGCATTTATACTGTGAACTCCACAGATAACCTTGAGTGTGTCTGGTCATTTTACAATCCCCTCTTCCCTCAGCTGTCAGAGTTGGAAGTTTTCCAAAGGGGATTCTGTTGAAAATGCAAAGAAATTAGTTAAAACAAAATTTTGTTGACAGTATTAAAATATGTAGCTTTGTATAATTCAGAATTATTAAGATAGCTGTAAGAAGTTCTATCAAGCTCTCCTATTTTATGATTCACTCAGTATCTAAAACCTTATTTCCATTGTAATCTTAACTTTCCTGAGTCACATTTGCACTGAGGCAAGTCACCTGATACCTTTCACTTTTGTGTGTGTGTGTGTGTGTGTGTGTGTGTGTGTGTGTGGTGAGGGGTGTCTCATTGGGTTGTCCTGCTTCCTGACTACCTTGTGCAGACTATGCAGACTAGTTTGGCTTCAAACTCAGAGCTGCCTACCTTGGCCCAAAGGGTGGTGGATTTAAATGCAGGTGTCATCATACCTTGTCAATTTTATACTTTTGTGTCAAGAACTTAGTCTTAGATTCAAGGTTTATTAGTGTCAGGAAAGCACAGACATGGACAGATTTTTTATTTACTGAATTTAGCTGTGTGCCTTAGCAGCCACTTGACCCCATAATGCAAAAGTATGGAGAACAAAGAACCTTATGTATAGCACTTCCAATGACTTTTTTTTTAATGAAGATGAATGTCAAGAATGAATATTATGTATAATAAATAAACAATACCCAGAAATAATTGTTTTGTTGATTAGTGTAGAACTATACCTAATGTCTTGAAAAGAAATTCTTATTATATATATATATATATATATATATATATATACATATATATATATATATATATATTACAAAGCAAGGGGTGCATATTGACAGTAGTGATCTGCCTCTTGCATTGTTTTAGATAAATAGTCCAGATTAATAGGCCCTTTTATGTGGCCTCCTGTGTCAATACGTTACTCAGAAAGGCAGGCTCACAAGTGTTCCTTAATAAGCAGTCCATTTCCTCACATATTGCATTGAGACTCTTTCAAATGACATTTTATGATCTTTCAGAATAAAATAGAAATGATTAAATAGCTCAGTAAACATTGTGTTTGGAAACCCAGACTTTTTGAGCATTTATTAAAGAATCACTTGCTGTACACCCAGTAGAAGTTCACATGCTTATCAGAGCTTCAAACTGTACACTACAGTAATGGGGTTACTGGTTACTGTGACTTCCACCCATAGAGCCATTCGGGGTATGATAGCCTTTATTATATAACTCTAGCTCATGATGCATCCAATTCCTGTTGTTGCCCAGCATGTATATATATATAAAAGACCACTTCAATCTCCAGAAGATAGTCATTGTCAGGTTCATAGAAAAATCCCACAGCAGTTGTTCAATGCATACATGAACTTCCATTGATGCCGGATAAGGCTCCTTCAACTCCTTTAGTCCCTATACTAATTCCTCCATTGGGGTATCTGTGCTCAGTCTAAAGTTTGGCTGCAAGCATCTGCCTCTGCATTGGTAAGGTTCTGATAGATCCTCTCAGGAGACAGCTCTGTGAGGCTCCTGTCCGCAAGCACTTCTTGGCATTTGCAACAGTGTCTGGGTTTGGTGTCTACATGTGGGATGGATCCCCAGGTGGGACAATCTCTTAATGGCCTTTCCTTCAGTCTCTGCTCAACTCTTTGTCTCTGAATTTCTTTTTGACAGGAGCAATTCAGTGTTAAAAGTTTGGGGATGGGTGAGTGGTCCCATCCTTCAACTGGGTTGCCATGCATAACCTCAGGATATGGTCGGAACAGGTTCTTCCCTTCCTTTTGGGGGTATTTCAGCTAATGTCATCTCCATGGGGGTACTGGGAGGCTGTTGCTTTCCAGGAATCTAGGATTTTCTGGTTGCTACCCCCATTTCCTCATCCCCCATTGCTACACACCTCTGTTCAATCTCCTGAACTTCTGTACTTCTCCTCCATCTCCTACCATACCTGGTTGTACCTCTCTTGCCCCCCTCAACCTCATATCTTCCTCCCAAGTCCCTTCTATTCTCTAATTTCCTTGATTATTTTGTTTTCCCTTCTAAGTAGGACTGAAGCATCTACACTTTGGTCTTCTTTCCTGTTGAGCTTCATGAGGTCCTTGAGTTGTTTCATGGATATTCCAAGATTTCTGCTTAATATCCACTTATCTGTGAATACATACCACGTGTGGGCTTTTGTGACTGAGTGACCTTACTCACGATGATATTTTCTAGTTCCATCCATTTACTTCTGAATTTCATGAAGTGATTGTTTTTAATAGCTGAGTAGTATTCCATTATGAAAATGTACCACAATTTCTGTATTCATTCCTTTGTTGAGGAATATCTGGGTTGTTTCCAGCTTTTGACTATTAGAAATATGGCTTATATGAACATAGTGGAACATGTATCCTTATTACACATTGGAGCATCTTCTGGGTAAATACCCAGGAGCATTATATCTGGGTCCTTAGGTCCTATGTCCAATTTTCTGAGTAAACACCAACTTGATTTCCAGAGTGGTTGTATCAGCTTGCAATCCCACCAGTAATAGAGGAGTCTTCCTCTTTCTCTACATCTTTGCCAGCATCTACTGTCACCTGAATTTTGGGTCTTAGCAATTCTGATTGGTATAAGGTAGAACCTCAGGTTTATTTTGATTTTCATTTCCCTGATGACTAAGGATGTTGAATTTTTTGTTTCTTGGTCATTTGAGGTACCTCAGATGAGAATTCTCTGTTTAGCTCTGTTCCCCATTATTAATAGGGATATTTGGTTCTCTGAAGTCTAACTTCTTGAGTTCTTTGTATATATTAGATATTAACTCTCTATCAGAAGTAGCATTGGTAAAGATCTTTTCCTAATCAGTTGGTTGTCATTTTGTCCTTTTAACAGTATCCTTTGCCTTACAAAAGCTTTGCAATCTTATTGGTGTTCTGTTCAGGAAATTTCCCCTCTGCCCATGAACTCAAGGTTCCTCCCCACTTTATCTTCTATTAATTTCAATGTATCTGGTTTTATGTGGAGGTCCTTGATCCACTTGGACTTGAGCTTTGTACAATGATATAAGAATGGATAAATTTGCAATCTTCGAAATGTTGACTGCCAGTTGAACCATCGCCTCTTGTTGCAAAGGCTGTCTTTATTTCACTGAATTGTTTTAGCTTCTTTGTTAAAGATCAAATGATCATAGGTATGTGGGTTCATTTCTGGGTCTTCAATTCTAATGCATTGATCTGCCTGCCTGTCACTGTACCAATACCATCTTGTTTTTAATCACTATTGCTATGAAGTACAGCTTGAGGTTAGCGATGGTAATTCCCCCAGATATTCTTTTATTTGTGAATAGTTTGCGCTATCCTAAGTTTTTTGTTGTTTCAAATGAATTTGAGAATTGCTCTTTCTAAATCTATGAATAAATAAGTTGTAATTTTGATGGAGATTGCACTTAATCTGTAGATTGCTTTTGTCAAGATGGCCACTTTTACTATATTAATCCTTCCAATTCACAAGCATGGGAGATCTTTCATATTCTGAGGTCTTCTTTGATTTGTTTCTTCAGAGACTTGAAGTTCATGTCATACAGATTTGTACTGGTTTGACTGGAGTCACACCAAGATAATTTTTTATTGATTGTGACTATTATGAAGAGTGCCATTTCCCTAGTTTCTTTGTCACACAGTTTGTCCTTTGAATGGAGGAAGTCTACTGATTGGTTTGAGTCAATTTTATATACATCCACTTTGCTGAAATTGTTTTTCAGGTTTAGGTGTGTTTTGGTGGAATTTTTGGGGTCACTTATGTATATTATCACATCATCTGCAAAGAGTGATATTTTGATTTCTTCCTTTCCAACTTTATCCCTTTGACCTCCTTTTTTTGTCTATTTGCTCTAGCTAGAACTTCAAGTTCTATATTGAATAAATAGGGAGAGAATAGACAGTCTTGTCTAGTCCCTGATTTTAGTAGGACTGCTTCCAATTCACCATTTACTTTGATGGTGGCTACTAGTTTGCTGTATATTGCTTTATATTGCTTTTACTATGTTTAGGTACATAACTTGAATTACTGATCTTTCCAAGACTTTTAACCTGAAGGAATGTTGAATTTTTTGATGAGTGGTGTCTCTGGTCATTTGGTCATGTCAAGCTATTTGATTTTTATTATCTGAAGACTCAGGCAATCTTGGGCAGAATCAATCCATGTTAGTTGTGCCTTATTCAAAATGTTGACTATCTAAGCACTTACTTACGTGTTAAAATTTTCCAAATAGATAAAACTTCACTCTGTAATAAATGGAGTATAGGCCGGAATATGTTGCTTAATAACGTCAAATTCTAAGTTGATGAACTTTAGAACTTCAAGATATGTCTTTTGTTGGAAAGTGAGTAGTTAGTTCAGTCCACATAGGTAACAGAGGTATGACTATTAATTTTATTTGTAATGATACATTTTTATGTTGTATTTATTTCTCATTTTCCATTCTGACATGGTTATAGCCTATTATAGAATACATGAATACATATACACACATGGTTTGTGTATACATGTGTGTGTGTGTGTGTGTGTGTATGTGTGTGTGTGTGTATGAATAATAGTCTTTCCAACGGATTCACTGATTTCTATACCTAGGTGTCTTAGGAACTCTTTTCCAGAATATTTACATTTTACTCCATTTTGACATTGGACTTATAAGTTGTTAAATCTAAGCTAGAGTGAAAACCAAAGTGATTGGACTTATCCACAAATTGCTTCCAAGTGCTTCTATCACTTTCCATTCATCTGAAAGTGGAAGTTAATGGTATAATATTCAGCCATTAAGAAAAAGGACATCAGCCGGGCGGTAGTGGCGCATGCCTTTAATCCCAGCACTTGGGAGGCAGAGGCAGGTGGATTTCTGAATTTGAGGCCAGCCTGGTCTACAAAGTGAGTTCCAGGACAGCCAAGGCTACACAGAGAACCCCTGTCTTGAAAACACACACACACACACACACACACACACAAGGACCTCATGTCTTTTGCAGGCAAATGGATAGAACTAGAAAATATCATCCTGGAGAGGTCACCAAGACCCAAAACATATGCATAATATGTATTCAATAATAAGTGGGTATTAGCCAAAAATTATTGCATATCTAGAATATAACCCACAGAACTTAAGGGGAAGAAAATAGACACAGAAGGCAGGGGTGGGAGGTATCTGCATAGAACAGGGGAGAGGAAGGTCAAAAGGGGAGCATGATGAGGTATGGGGGGCAGGAAGGAGATTAGTCCAGAGGGCCAACAGAATGAATGGAGAACAGTGGCATTGTAGGTGGGGTTGAGATATGAGGGGACCCTCTAGAAAGTACCAAAGACCTGAGAAGTGATAGACACTCAGGACTCAATGGGAGTCAGTTTAGATTAAATGCACAAATGTGGGGAGAAGGGACGCATCTCCAATAGATAAGCAAGGCCTTTATTCGGGGGATGGGGTTGTCAACACACTGTCAAAATTTTTGACCCACAACTTTTCCTGTATAAAGGAGCTACAGGGATAAAAATTGAAAAGAGACTGAGGGGAAGGTGGTCCAGTGACCAGCTCAACTTGTGAACCATCCTATGAAGGGATTCCAAGGCCTGACACTATTACTGATACCATGGTGTGCTTACAGACAGGAGCCTACCATGACTGTCCTCTGAGAATCCTAACTAGCAGCTGACTGATACAGCTGCAGATACTTATACCCAACCTTTGGACTGAAGTTGGGGACCCTATTGTTGAATTAGGGGAATGTTGGATGAAGATGAAGTAGAGGGTGATCCCATATGAAGACCAGCACTCACAACTAACCTGGACACCTGGGTGATCCCAGACCCAGAGCCACAAACCAGGCAGGATAGATGAGCTGGTCCAAGGTCCCCAAATATATATAACAGAGGACTGCCTGGTCTGGCCTTAGTGGGAGAAGGGGTGGGGCTCGGAGGGAGGGGGAATGGTTGAGATGGAGAATCTTCTCAGAGTAAAGGGGAGCAGGAGAAATAGAAAGAAGAACTGTATGATAGGGGACCTAGAAGGGGGGCAAAGGCTAGATTGTAAACAAATAAAATAAAATAAAATAAAATAAAATAAAATAAAATAAAATAAAATGGAAATTAGAAGACAAAAATTTCACTAAGGAGTAAAACAAACCAAGTATTTTCTTTTTTTTTTCTGTCTTAAATATTGCTTATTTATAGTTTTGCAGGCTAGACTTATTTTTACTTTGTGTATAATTTAGGCTAAAACTATTATCCATTCTTGATATTTCTATTCTTGATATTCCATGAGTCAAATATGAACTGCAAAAGTATTGAATGACTCTCTCAATAAATCACCAAGTTCTTGAAATGTACTTGATGGTACCTAAAATGTCATGTGAATATAGCACTATCCCATAGAGAAAGACTCAAAAAGGTTTCCTATACATACATAAAAGAAAACTCAGATTCTGAAGGTTTCTATTTCTGTTTTTATTGTAGCTACAGATGGTACTTCTAAGGAGTGTGAAATGTACTTTGTTGCAAATATAATGGATGATCTTTAATTTATTTGCACATTTTCAACTCTTTTCCTTTTAAGAAATGCAGAGATATTTATAATGCCGGCACAAATATTATCTAGTCCCACAGACCAAATTGTTCCTTTCTAGTGTTCTCTAATCCATGAGATCATAAGACAAAGTAGAGATCAAGAAGCTGTCAATCCACATATGGTTGCAATACCATGTTACTTAACTATGTTCCACAGTTGTTTGTTCATGCATAGGTTAGTGTTTATGCTTGGAATATCTAGTAAAATTTAATGTTTCTTTTTTAACTTTTTTTATTCGAGATATTTTAATTTACATTTCAAATGTTTCTATTCTACAAAGAAATAGTTGTGTTCATAACAATATCCCAGACCTGAAAATATCAATTTATTATTAAAATTAATGTGCAGGAGTCCTGAGATATGGTACATTTGTTATGATACATTTCAGACAAGTAAGAAGTTTGAAATTCAGGTTCTTAGAACCCAACAAATACCAGATGGACATGGGGACAACACAGAGATGGGTAATATCTACACAAGTCCATCAAAAAAAAAGATTACCAATATCAGGGATCTTGGGCATCTACATGAGTATGAATAGGCACACACAGCATAAACATGTATGTGCACTAACACATTCTCAGATGATGACACATGTATTTACAACACAAATACATGAAAAGAAGGCAAAATAAATTCAATAAGAACTGTCAAATTATTCTCAGTTTGAGCTTGGATAATGGACAGGGTTAAAATACAGAAGAATCAGTGTTGTCTTCTGTGGTTTTATATTCTCTGTGCATTGCTCTCTTCTTTCTTGCAAGTGGTTTAACATAGTTTATCCTTTGTGCAGTTTATGGAATGATGACATTTCAAATGTGTACAAAATCAAGAGTTAGTATTAACATTCACATATGTTTGTTAACATTTGCCAACATTCTACTTCTCTTTCATTAAACTATTGCAACTACTTTGATAAAATATCTGAAAGTCCTTTGGCATCAATCTTGTAAGACTAAAGTCATTTCAGTTTCCAATCTTTCAGAAACTAACAATAAGGTGAGGCAAGGTGAAACACACATGCAAACTCAACACTTACAGTTCTTATAGAGGACCGTGAAGAGTCTGCGGACATCTTGGGCTATATAGTTTGCTCAAAGCTACACTAACTCAGGAAAACCTAATACTTAACTATGTGCATAATATTTCACTTGATAAATCTTTTACTGCTATTGTATAGTCTGGTAAAATTTCATGCCTCTCATGTATGTTTTATTAATTTATATGTATTAAGATACTCAGTCTTTTATTTTTAATAAATATTATTTCTTGAAATTTATCCCAGGTATATTCCAGGAAATGCTAAATTACATATCATGTTCCTTTTTTTATTATTATCAGATTCACAAGGAAACTGTCTCTCCCTTTCCCTCTCCTTATATTCTCTTTCTTTTCTCCTCCACCTTTCTCCAAATTTGCTTCCCCTTACCTTCCCATTCCCTTCTCTCTCCTTTCTTCCTTCTCTTTCTTCTCTCTCCAGCTCTTTTTTGCTCTCCTTTTCTTTCTTCTTTCCAATCCAACCACTTTTTAGTTTTAATACAAGGAATGTCTATACAAATGAAATCATAGATAAGTGCAATGTTAAGAGCCTAAACTTGAAATGATAGACTTTCTGTTTAAATTATCCAAGTATTGCAATTAGAGAATTGGTTACACCATGCCTCACAAATAACCTTCTTTCATGAAAATATGAAGAAAGTTTCATAGCCCTCTTTTGTTGTTATCCCAAAATACGAAATTAACAACACATTCCAAGAGAAAAATTTTAATCATCATTCATCTAAGAACCTGAAGGTTGCGATGAAGCTGTCAAAATTTGTTCTGTCATAAGTTCCCGGTCTCTGCTTTCAAAGAACCACCTAATTCATGCATCTTTTGGAGCAAATGGATAATGGATAGTCATACTGAAAAGCACAAAGAAGAAAAGGCTGCGCTGTCTCAAAAGCCACATTACCACATTCGCAACTTCAGAATCTGCCTGGCTTCTACTTTTTGATTTAACAGGGACAAAATGTTTAATGTGAATTTTAGAAGTGAAATACTTAAATGATTATGGTTTTATGTGACATTTCTTCAATTCTGTAAGCAATATCACTTAGGTTATTCAACTGCTTGTGAGTTCAGTTTGTATAGGTTTTTTGCCTATATGGAAATTAGCATTATGAACATTGAGTTTCTGAAATAGATGTTTAATGCCACTGTTTCCTCTGTAACAGCTAGATTTCATTCTATAAAGTCGATTTTCTTCTGTTACACACTATGTGTGTTCCCAAATCTTTACAGTTAAAACCACTGTAGTTCGGTAGCTTAGTTTTTTTTCAATGTGCTATGATATGAGTCTATCATTAATTATTCATTTTCAGAATGAAATAGCTTCTTAATTGGTTCATGGAAATTCCATGAACTTAGTTTCTCTATATTTTGTTTTCTCCAAATGCATTTTTTAGTTCACTGTATTTTCATTATCAAGACCTAGCAACTTCCACTTACTGAAATAATTTATTCAAAGGAAATTAATGGTATGAAGAAAGCACATCTCTATAATTAGAAATGTGAATTGATAGTGAATAACATTGTTTCTAAGCTACTCTGTGCATAGAACTTGAAAGATCATTTTCACAAAACATTAACTCATTGGACAGTACAATCTGAATCCAAACCTACACATACCCCCTTGTTATTCAGATTTATAATATATTTAATGTTTCACTTTTAAATGTAAGACTTTTGAGATTTACTAGAATACTTATAATTAAAGTTTCTGTAATATATAAAGATGAGTTTGCATAAGTCACTAATACTTGTACTAAAGTTAAACTATAGATAACTAAGTTATTGAAATATCATACTACACATTTCTGGGTTTTCTATAGTTTATCCAAAGTTTTAATACACACACACACACACACACACACACACTCACACACACACACAAACACACACACACAAACACACACAGTGTAGCTTTATTTCACTTTTTGTGATGCACATCATGACCTACTGATATATTCTTCCTTTTATACTTTTGCTTCTATAATTACCAATCTATGCTGACTAATTCTAATGCCACTATGTGATGATCCTGCACTTAATGAATTCTCGCTCTCTCTTAAGTTAGTCTCTCAAAAATTATCTAGACCTGCCTCAAAATACTTCACTGTTTCTTGTGTATATATTTGGAATCTTAACCATCATAATTTTCATAAATACAATGTATCATTACAACGTTTCCAGTGTTCAGTGCTCTGAAGGGGAATCCATTTGGATTTTTTCAAGAAATTTATAAGCTTCTTAGTTGTCATTGATCATTTTGATCCTCGATAAGCAGTGAACCTTTCCAGAGTTTTACAGAAGAAATTTGCTATACTTTTAAAAATGACCATCAAGATTTAGTTAAGGAATAAAACACAATGTCAGTACAGGTGTTCTTGACACATTTTGATATGTTCAAAATTATGTTTGGGTTTACTTTTTCCACATAGTCTAATCTTGCCTAAAACTTTTATAAGTTTTTCTTAGTATTTTGTTAATTGTATTTTATATTATAAAAATTAAAGGAAGTAATAAATTGTTTCAGTGTATACTCCCTATAGAAATTTTATTTAATGTAAGAAAAAATAGTACAACTCTAAAATACAAGAACTCAAGAATTTATTAGAGTGTATTCCATGATCAAAATTTACCCAATTGTCCCATTCTTTTTGACCAGTCATCCTAAGTACTTTTATTCCTGGAATTCAACATAGATCTCTTTTGATGTTCAATATAAATTTCCATTTTGGGAAGCTGTTTATGCTAGGGAGACAAACAGTTTTCCTTGGATTTTTTTTCAAGAATTTCTCTGAATGTGTCATCTGTCTATGTTCCATTTCTCTAGAATATATTTCTTTCTTTCAATGAAATTATTTTAATAGGTCTGATAATTTTTCTATTAGTTAAGATCTTTAATTCATGACCATGCCATACTCAGAATTTCCTTCATACCACTTATTAACATTAATACTTTTATATGTTTATTCTTTCTCCATCATGTGGAGAGGCAGTGCTCATTTACTGCCATAAAGTCAAATTTAAACCCACATTTCCTAAATTATATTTCACTCTTAACCACTTCATTTATACAAAAATGGTGTTTTGATATGGCACCATTGAAGAAGTAATAAAATATTGTTTAGACAGAAAAAACTTAAAGTGGCATAGGATATTTTCAAATACTTAAAGGATGATTATATAAGAAAATTACTTTATATAAATCAAAAAGCTAATCATGGGCCAATTTTTTATTATTGCTTTTTTATGAAAATCTTCAGTTTTATGAGAAAATGTCTCCACTTCCTTTTTTCTTTATATTCTTTTTTTATTTGATATATTTTTATTTACATTTCAGATGACTTCCCCTTTTCTGGCCCCCCACTCCCTGAAAGTCACATAAGCTCCCTTCCATCCCACTGTTCTTCCCCCCACCCTCTTCCCACTTCCCTGTTCTGGTTTTGTCTTATACTGCTACACTGAGTCCAGAACCAGGGACCACCCCTCCGTTCTTCTTGTACCTCATTTGATGTGTGGATTATGTTTTGGGTATTCCAGTTTTCTAGGCTAATATCCACTTATTAGTGAGTGCATATCATGATTGATCTTTTGAGACTTGGTTACCTCACTTAGTATGATATTCTCCAGCTCCATCCATTTGCCTAAGAATTTCATGTTTATATAAATCAAAAAGCTAATCATGGGCCAATTTTTTTATTATTGCTTTTTTATGAAAATCTTCAGTTTTATTAGAAAATGTCTCCACTTCCTTTTTCCTTTATATTCTTTTTTTTATTTGATATATTTTTATTTACATTTCAGATGATTCATTGTTTCTAATGGCTAAATAGTACTCCATTGTGTATATATACTACATTTTTTGCATCCATTCTTCTGTTGAGGGATACCTGGGTTCTTTCTAGCTTCTGGCTATTATAAATAGGGCTGCTATGAACATAGTGGAGAATATCCTTATTACATGCTGGGGAATCCTCCGGGTATATGCCCAGGAGTGGTATAGCCGGATCTTCCAGAAGCAAGGTGCCCAGTTTTCTGTGGAACCGCCAGACTGATTTCCAGAGTGGTTGTACCAATTTGCAAATCCACCAGCAGTGGAGGAGTGTTCCTCTTTCTCCACATCTTTGCCAACACCTGCTGTCTCCTGAGTTTTTAATCTTAGCCATTCTGACTGGTGTAAGAAATCTCAGGGTTGTTTTGATTTGCATTTCCCTGATGACTAATGAAGTTGAGCATTTTTTAAGATGTTTCTCCACCATCCGAAGTTCTTCAGGTGACAATTCTTTGTTTAACACTGTACCCCATTTTTAATAGGGTTATTTGGTTTTCTGGGGTCTAACTTCGTGAGTTCTTTTTATATATTGGATATTAGCCCTCTATCTGATGTAGGGTTGGTGAAAATCTTTTCCCAATTTGTTGGTTGCTGATTTGTCCTTTTGATGGTGTCCTTTGCTTTACAGAAACTTTGTAATTTTATAAGGTCCCATTTGTCAATTCTTGATCTTAGAGCATAAGCTATTGGTGTTCTGTTCAGGAACTTTCTCCCTGTACTGATGTCCTCAAGGGTCTTCCCCAGTTTCTTTTCTATTAGCTTCAGAGTGTCTGGCTTTATGTGGAGGTCCTTGATCCATTTGGAGTTGAGCTTAGTACAAGGAGACAAGGATGAATCAATTTGCATTCTTCTGCATGCTGACCTCCAGTTGAATCAGCACCATTTGTTGAAAAGGCTATCTTTTTTCCATTGGATGTTTTCAGCCCCTTTGTCGAGGATCAAGTGGCCATAGGTTTGTGGGTTCATTTCTGGATCTTCAATTAATGCTTTAAAATATATTTTCTAAATTACAGAAAACAAATCTGCCTCACTTTGGAAATGTGTTCTAAAGCATAGAGAATGCAATTAAAATGGGATTTAGTTTAACTAAGAGGTTGGTAATAAGTTCTGCATAAGAAATTAATTTGATTAAATACATTTTACGGAATATATGTCCAAAGGTAGAATTTTATAAGCCATCATACCCACATGCACACTCACACACAGATGCACATACACACATGCACACATGCACACATGCGCGCACACACACACACACACACACACACACAGTTTTATTTATTTATTTTTTTTGTTTGTTGTTTTATATCTCAACCAAAGCTGCACTTCCCTCTCCCTCCACTATTCCCATTGCCGCTTCCTTTTTCCCCAGACCCACTCTTCCTTTTTCCCTTCATAAAAGATCAGGTCCACCAGGGACCTGATCCATGGTACCTAACTGTAGTGGCTATTCCTGGTTGTCAACTTGACTATATCTGGAATGAACTACAATCCAGAATTGGAAGACTCACCTGTGATCCTAATTTGGAGGCTAAGAGATACAAGTTTCTGACCTGAATCTTGACGTGGAGATCTTGAGGTATAGTGACTATGAATTCCAGAAGATTAAAACAGGGAGATCTCTGAGTTCAAAGTCATCTGGGATTAAATTCATGGTGATACAGGCCTTTAATCTGGGCCACATCTTCTGCTGAGAACTTACAAAAGGGCATTGGAAGAAGGAATATTTACCCTTGCTATTCTTTTCCTGCTTGCTTTGTGGAAATGAGAAAGTGCTAGATCCTTGGACTTCCACCCACAGCTGCTGCTGACCATTGATGGGGAGCTGGACTAAATACTGATAGTTATTAACTATCTTACTACATAGAAACCATCCATATGTTCTGTGACTCTAGAGAAACCTGACTAATACACTAACCATAACATAAGCATAGGACCTTCCACAGGCCTATGTAGGCATCATCTTGCTGTTCCAGTTTCGATGAGCCCCTATAAGCCCTGCTTAATTGACTCTGTGAATAGAGTTTTCTTTGTGTCCTCAAGGTTTTCTATAACTATTCTTTCTAGTACAAAGTAACAATTTAATACCATGTAAATGAGTCTTCAGTAGTGAAAGCTATAACAACTGAGCAACTAAATTGGGGCCATGCTTCAGATAGAAAATTTTCTCATTTAAAAAAATAATCCTCCATTAGTAACCCTTTTCTTGCTTCTTACATCATTTATTCTCTATTCTGATAAATGTACTGAAAACAGAAAAGTTACATATGTTTACTGATCTTTTTCAGACACAATACAGAGATATTGGCCATATTATATTTGAACAGGTATTTTGAAATTTATGCCAGAATTTAATAATGAAAAATTCAAACCCATGCCCTCATGCGTGAAGTAAGTATGAACAAACAGTAACCATATCCAGGCATATATACACTATATTGAATAAACTAATGTAACCTTCAAGCTGAGGTTTTCATGACAAATTTTTGGGCAGTCATCATTCCTATGTAGCCACAACATTCCAATTATACTAGTGGTACCATAAATACATTGATCTGCCTTTAAATCATTATGCTATATATCAATCATGGGACATTCTATAATCATACTTGATTAAATGCTTAAAGGTATATGCAGATGAATTTGAATTTTCAAGTGCAGTGTATATTGTAATAGAGCTAAAATTGGGGAATAGAAAATTACAATAAATTATTATTTGGATAAATATAGACAGACATATGGAAATATTTTTTATTGGGATTACAATATGAATTATCCCTAAAGCTTTGACAGTTTGGGTCCTAGCTGGAGACACGTTCACTTCCTTGCTAAATATATGGGACCTTTAGGATATAGGGTCTATAATAGAATTTACATAGCTGTAAATGTGGTCTCTATTTTCTGTAACATGTGGCATTTCCTTGTTTTCTGCTGTGCTGTGAAAAGCCAGGGCCACAAGTTCCCATTTCCCAGATATTTGCCATGCTCTAATCCAAGAAGATGAACTGAAATCTTCTAGTAACACAAGCCACAAAAAATATCTCTTCCATTAAGTTATTTTGTTAGATGTTTTAGTCTGTAGATGAATACAGTTGGCTGCTGGAGAGACCAGATGTCTTGCAGATTTTTGTTTGTTTGTTTGCTTAGAGCAGATATTCTGCAAAACATCAAAGAAATTGGACAATCCCACAATCAGTTCTACATTTATTTGTTGCATTGTATTTGCAGCAGAGGGTGAGTTTTCAAATGCACCTGCACTGTTTTATGTTTATAAAAATGACAATTACAATGATGTACCATTGAAATAAAACTTGACTGAATGGAAATTAAAGAGTGAAAACAATGATCTTCTGAAAACTATTATTGTGTCGTGCATTCCATTCATCAAAATTGCAATTAATTTCTTTTCCCCCATCATCATTGTGGCTGAAACAAAGGCTAGTAATCACATCTGGTTATGGATTTAAGAAGCAACCATGTCCTGCTTCCACAAAGCTCTGTAAGTGCTGTGTTTACACTGTTAGATAAGATGGTTAAAATCTCCTGGTGTTTCAATGTTTTATATTTATTATGATTTAGTCTCTGGAGAATATGCATCTCAAGTATGGAAGCAGGGTTAGAATAATAATAAGTACCATAAAACAGTTTCTCTTGTTTCTAGTTATTATGAAATATCTGTGATATCATTATACCTCCTCCTCCCCTTAAAAATAAATTCCCTCTTGTGCATTGTGTGTTTTCACTTCACATTTGATGTAAAATAATAAGTTCTGTCATGCCCAGCATACATTGTAATACTAATTCTTCTAGGTTTTAGCATGAGCTGCTATAGTAGCAGTTTCCTTTACCTTCCCTGCCTGGTTTGTTATACATTCCCTTTTTTCCACTTGCTGCCTCATTTTTCTGTCTCTGGTTGCTATTGCTAGTATTAGTATACAAACTAAAAGATAGTCATACAGCTCTTTTCCAAATTCGAGTCTGGTGATCCTTGACTTTCCTCCCACCATTAGTTAAAAGACAACTGTATGAATTTTGTGTGGATGTTTAAAAAAATCCAGAAAGGCATTTGCTTGGTTCCTGGGGCTAGAGATAGTGAGATCAAAGTAAAGTGGGATTGATTTCTGATGAGGCTATCATCTTTCACTCAGAGATGCCTGCCTTCTCCTTGTCATTTTGGGATTGTCCCCACTTGCCTGTCTAATTTCATCTCTGATAAGAAACAACATCATAGCATTGGGTCTAAACTAATGGACCACAACTCATTGGCATTTTAGAAATATCAACTTCACATATAATAAGTTTTGACAGTACTTCAAGTTAGGACTCAAAATCTTGAATTTTACAGAAATAAATCTGCTTAGAATAATACTATTCAGGATTTTTTTTTTTGATTGTCAGCTTTGCTTAGATGACCATTCCTTCAGTGTACCATTGCAAGTTTCTTCATATCTTATTTTTGTCATTTTTAGATGAAATTTACCCAGAGTAGCCAATTTATGGAGCCTATTTCCTGTTATCACAAATCAAATAAAAACATATAGTTTTGAAACCTGTGTCCATCAAGCATTTAATAATTTTATCTTGTCTTTCATGACATGTTTTCAATAATGAGGATTCAGTAGGAAACAAAACCATCTTCTTCCTTTTTTGGAATTTTTTTTTTTTTTGAGACAGGGTTTCTCTGTATAGCCCTGGCTGTCCTGGAACTCACTCTGTAGACCAGGCTGGCCTCGAACTCAGAAATCTGCCTGCCTCTGCCTCCCAGAGTGCTGGAATTACAGGCGTGTGCCACCACTGCCCGGCTCAAACCCATCTTCTTACTGAAAATAATGTATGCTCACTTGAAAAGAAGACAGGAAAAAATGTATTTGTAAAGTATAAAAATATGTAGGAGATAGAGGGCTGTATATAAATATAATTTGGGTAGGGAAGAAGATGTAAAATTATTTTAAATAACTATTCAGAAAAAGCATTTCTCAAAGGTGACATTTGAGCTAAAATCTGACAGAGGAAAAGGAACTAAGAATGCAACATGTTGTGAATGGAATTCACATGAAGATAGAAAGGCAGGAAGGCAGGAAGGCAGGACTAGAGACTCCAGAGAGTAGGGCATTCAGAGAACAGAACCAGTTATGACCAAATTTGAAGCCTGCTCTACTGGTTAGATTTCTGTGTGCTACAACAAGCTGGGTCAAAGGCCATGCCTGAGAACAGCATATGTCCTATGGTAAAGTCTGCTATTGGTATTTTAATAAGTGGTCTTGCTGTGAAATTATTAAACAAATATTTATGTTTATATCCATAGACCTGTGCTCTACCCAGCTTTGGCCAGTAAAATACTATTGTACTGGAGAGGAGTCAATGAAAATATGCAAACTGCAAAACTACTGGCTTTGGGCAGTGTCTAAGACAAAGAATTATTCTTTTATGAAAATATTTCCACTGGTAGGTTTTCCGTGTTTCAATGGATAGTTCCACATAAGTGCATATATAGGTAGTATTAACTGGTTAACCAAAAAATAGAAATAGAAAATGGAGAATGACCACATAGGAAGATCAATATTCTCAACTAACCCAGATGCTGGGAGCTCTCAGAGAATGTGCCACCAACCATACAGCATACAAGCACTAACTAGTCCAAGGTCCCTCACACATATATAGCAGAAGAGTGTCTGGTCTGGTCTCAGTGGGAGAAGATGTGCCTTACATTAGAGGCACTTAAGTCTCTAGGGAATGAGGATGCTGGTATGTGGGGTGAGCACCCTCTTTGAGGAAAGGGAGAGGGGCAATAGAATGAGAAACTATTAGAGGGGAGATTGGGAGGGAGACAATGACTTCAAATGTAAATAATTAAATGGTATGATATGGGATCATTAGGACAGAGGTAGGGAACAGCAAGATGTGTGTGTATGTGTATGTGTGTGTGTGTGTGTGTGTGTGTGTATGTGTGTGTGTGTGTGTGTGTGTGTGTGTATTCAATTCTAAAACCTGAAGAAAATTCTAAAACAACAAAAATTAGAAAGCATGGGAATATGGAAAAGGCCCAGAGAGAAACAAGAGATAAAATGAGAGTGGAGGGAATTGCCAGGCATATATCCAGGAAAGACTGAGAAATCACAATGATGAGTGTCTTCTAATCACAGGGTTTCAGATTCATTCATATAAACAGCACTCAGGATCCTTGAAGGTTGGTAACTTTTTTCTCAGAATGGCTTTTATGGGGTCCTTTTGGAAATGAATCATTGGAAGGTATTCTACCACAAAAATAAAATTTGGTAATGTGTTCCCCGACCCCTATTACTGACCTAAATGATATTTTACAGTCAGATACTATTATTATCATGAGGTTTTTAGTGTTCTATTTAGTTTTATCTGTCCATGTCAACTACAATATCTTGAATAATTCTCTGTATAGTGTCATTTCTGCATAACTGTCAGAAGCTAGGTTGTAATGAATTTAGTAATGTCAGCTTTGCTAATTTACAGAAAGAGACAGAAAGCTTGACAGCTTACAAAATAAGAATCAAAAGTAGACTATGAGATTATTACTTTCAAGTCATCTGCAGTATAAAAATGGACAGTCACTCATTGAATAACCAAATATATAAACAGACATTAAAGTGATGAATGACTATTATACAAGATTCTTTCCCACAGAGAATTTATACAAACAATAAATGAGTTAGAATGTTAATTGAAGAAAGGATGCCAGAATCTACAATTTTTAAATAAAATTACTATTACTTTCTCTTTCTATTATTAGTTATTAAAATGAGGAAAATTGAGTGAGATGGCAATGTGCTACATCATATATCTGAATTAACATTTGAATAATAATCTTTATTTTTATTTATTTATTTTATTTATTTTTTATTATTATTTTCCATATTCTTTGTTTACATTCCAAATTATTTTCTCTTTCCTAGTTCCCTCCTCCCCATAAGTCCCATAAGCCCTCTTCCCTCTGCCCATTCCCCAATCAACCCCCTCACACTTCTCTGTAATCCCCTATAATGCTGCATCAAGCCTTTCCAGGATCAGGGCCCTCTCGTTGCTTCTTCATGGGAATGATTTGATATGTGAGTTGTGTCTTGGATATTCAGAACTTCTAGGCTAATATCTACTTATCAGTGACTGCATTCCATGTGTGTTCTTTTGTGAATGAATTACCTCACTTAGGATGATATTTTCCAGTTCCACCCATTTGCCTAAGAATTTCATGAATTTATTATTTTTAATTGCTGAGTAGTATTCCACTGTGTAAATCTACCACATTTTCTGTATCCATTCCTCCACAGAGAGACATTTGGGTTCTTTTCAGCTTCTGGCTATCATAAATAAGGCTGCTATGAACATAGTGGAGCATGTGTCCTTATTGCATGCAGGAAATCCTCTGGGTATATGCCCAGGAGTGGTTTAGCAGGTTCCTCTGGAAGTGAGGGACCCAGTTTTCTGAGGAACCACCAGACTGATTTCTAAAGTGGTTGTACCAACTTGAAATCCCACCAGCAGTGGAGGAGTGTTCCTCTTTCTCCACATCCTTGCCAACATCTGCTGTCTCCTGAGTTTTTAATCTTAGCCATTCTGAGTGGTGTGAGGTGAAATCTCAGGGTTGTTTTGATTTGCATTTCCCTAATGACTGATGATGTTGAACATTTCTTAAGGTGCTTCTCAGCCATCCAAAGTTCTTCAGTTGAAAATTCTTTGTTTCACTCTGTACTCAATTTTTAATAGGGTTATTTGGTTCTCTGGGGTCTAACTTCTTGAGTTATTTGTATATATTGGATATTAGCTCTCTCTTGGATGTAGGGTTGGTGAAGACCTTTTCCCAATTTCTTAGTTGCCATTTTGTCCTTTTGATAGGGTCCTTTGCCTTACAGAAACTTTGTAATTTTATGAGGACCCATTTGTCAATTCTTTATCTTAGAGCATAAGATATTGGTGTTCTCTTCAGGAATTTTTCCCCTGTGCCGATATCCTCAAGTGTCATGCCCAGTTTCTTTTTTCTTAGTGTTAATGTATCAGGTTTTATGTGGAGGTTCTTGATCCACTTGGAGTTGAGCTTAGTACAAGCAGATAAGAATGGATAAAATCCCATTCTTCTGCATGCTGACCTCCAGTTGAACTAGCACCATTTATTCAAAAAGTTATCTTTTTTCCACTGAAGGATTTCAGCTCCTTTGTTGAAGATCAAGTGACCATAGGTGTGTGGGTTCATTTTTGAGTCCTCAATCCTATTCCATTGATCTACCTGTCACTGTACAAATACTATGCAATTTTTAACACTATTGCCCTATAGTATTGTTTGAGGTACAGGATACTGATTCCCCTGTAAGTTATTTTACTGTTGAGGATAGTTTTAGCTGCCCTGGGTTTTTTGTTATTCCAGATGAATTTGAGAATTGCTCTTTCTAAGTCTATGAAGAACTGAGTTTGATGGGGATTGCATTGAATCTGTATATTGCTTTTGGCAAGATGGCCATTTTAGCAATATTAATCCTGCCAATCCATGAGCATGAAATATTTTTCTATTTTCTGAATTCTTCTAGATTTCCTTTTTCGGAGAACTGAAGTTCTTGTCATACAAAGCTTTCACTTGTTTGGTTAGAGTCACAACAAAGTACTTTATATTGTTTGTGGCTATTGTGAAGGTTGTCATTTTCCTAATTTCTTTCTCAGTCTGTTTTTCCTTTGAGTATAATCCAAGAACACATCAAAACGATCATCCACCATGATCAAGTAGGCTTTATCCCGGGAATGCAGGGTTGGTTCAATATACGGAAATCCATCAATACAATCCACTACATAAACAAACTCAAAGAAAAAAAAACACATGGTCATTTCATTGGATGCTGAAAAAGCATTTTACAAAATTCAGCATCCTTTCATGCTTAAAGTCTTGGAGAGAACAGGAATTCAAGGCCCATACCTAAACATAGTAAAAGCAATATACAGCAAACCGGTAGCCAGCATCAAACTAAATGGAGAGAAACTTGAAGCAATCCCACTGAAATCAGGGACCAGACAAGGCTGCCCCCTTTCTCCTTATCTTTTCAATATTGTACTTGAGGTACTAGCTCGGGCAATTCGACAACATAAGGAGGTCAAAGGGATACAAATTGGAAAGGAGGAAGGCAAACTATCATTATTTGCAGACGACATGATAGTCTACCTAAGTGACCCAAAAAACTCCACTAGAGAGCTCCTACAGCTGATAAACAACTTCAGCAAAGTGGCAGGTTATAAAATCAACTCAAGCAAATCAGTGGCCTTCCTATACTCAAAGGATAAGCAGGCTGAGAAAGAAATTAGGGAAATGACCCCCTTCACAATAGCCACAAACTGTATAAAGTATCTTGGGGTGACTCTTACCAAACATGTGAAAGATCTGTATGACAAGAACTTCAAGACTCTGAAGAAGGAAATGGAAGAAGACCTCAAAAAATGGGAAAACCTCCCATGCTCATGGATCGGTAGAATCAATATAGTTAAAATGGCCATTTTGCCAAAAGCAATATACAGATTCAATGCAATACCCATCAAAATCCCAACTCAATTCTTCACAGAGTTAGAAAGAGCAATTATCAAATTCATCTGGAACAACAAAAAACCCAGGATAGCTAAAACTATTCTCAGCAATAAAAGAAAATCTGGGGGAATCAGTATCCCTGACCTCAAGCAATACTACAGAGCAATAGTGTTAAAAACTGCATGGTATTGGTACAGTGACAGGCAGGAGGATCAATGGAACAGGATTGAAGATCCAGAAATGAACCCACATACCTATGGCCACTTGATCCTCAACAATTGGCTGAAAACATCCAATGGAAAAAAGATAGCCTTTTCAACAAATGGTGCTGGTTCAACTGGAGGTCAGCATGCAGAAGAATGCGAATTGATTCATCCTTGTCTCCTTGTACTAAGCTCAAATCCAAATGGATCAAGGACCTCCACATAAAGCCAGACACTCTGAAGCTAATAGAAAAGAAACTGGGGAAGACCCTTGAGGACATCGGTACAGGGAGAAAGTTTCTGAACAGAACACCAATAGCGTATGCTCTAAGAGCAAGAATTGACAAATGGGACCTCATAAGGTTACAGAGTTTCTGTAAGGCAAAGGACACCATCAAGAGGACAGATCGGCAACCAACAAATTGGGAAAAGATCTTCACCAATCATACATCAGATAGAGGGCTAATATCCAATATATATAAAGAACTCAAGAAGTTAGACTCCAGAAAACCGAACAACCCTATTAAAAAATGGGGTACAGAGTTAAACAAAGAATTCTCACCTGAAGAACTTTGGATGGCGGAGAAGCATCTTAAAAAATGCTCAACTTCATTAGTCATTAGGGAAATGCAAATCAAAACAACCCTAAGATTTCATCTTACACCAGTCAGAATGGCTAAGATTAAAAATTCAGGAGACAGCAGGTGTTGGAGAGGGTGTGGAGAAAGAGGAACACTCCTCCACTGCTGGTGGGGTTGCAAATTGGTACAACCACTCTGGAAATCATTCTGGCGGTTCCTCCGAAAACTGGGCACCTCACTTCCAGAAGATCCTGCTATACCACTCCTGGGCATATACCCAGAGGATTCCCCACCATGTAATAAGGATACATGCTCTACTATGTTCATAGCAGCCCTATTTATAATTGCCAGATGCTGGAAAGAATCCAGGTATCCCTCAACAGAAGAGTGGATGCAAAAAATGTGGTATATCTACACAATGGAGTACTATTCAGCCATTAGAAACAATGAATTCATGAAATTCTTAGGCAAATGGATGGAGCTAGAGAACATCATACTAAGTGAGGTAACCCAGACTCAAAAGGTGAATCATGGTATGCACTCACTAATAAGTGGTTATTAACCTAGAAAACTGGAATACCCAAAACATAATCCACACATCAAATGAGATACAAGAAGAAAGGAGGAGTGGTCCCTGGTTCTGGAAAGACTCAGTGAAACAGTATTTGGCAAAACCAGAACGGGGAACTGGGAAGGGGTGGGAGGGAGGACAGGGGAAGAGAATGGGGCTTATGGGACTTTTGGGGAGTGGGGGGGGCTAGAAAAGGGGAAATCATTTGAAATGTAAATAAATTATATCGAATAAAAAAATTAAAAAAAAAAGAAGGCTACTGATTTGCTTGAGTTGATTTTATAACAGGCCACTATGCTGAAGTTGTTTACCAGCTGTAGGAGTTCTCTGGTGGAGGTTTTTGGGTCACTTAAGTATACTATCGTATCATCTGCAAATAGTGATAGTTTGATTTCTTCCTTTACAATTTGTATCACTTTGACCTCCTTATGTTGTCTAATTTCTCTATCTAGGACTTCAAGTACTATATTGAAAAAATATGGAGAGGGGGCAGCCTTGTCTAGTTCCTGATTTTACTGGGATTGCTTCAAATTTATCTCCATTTAGTTTGATGTTGGCTAACGGTTTGCTGGGTATTGCTTTTACTATGTTTAGGTATGTGCCTTGATTTCCTGTTCTTGAAAAGACTTTTAGCATGAAAGGATGCTGAATTTAGTCAGCATCTAATGAAATGACCTTCTGTTTTTTTTCTTTGAGTTTGTTTATGTAGTGGATTGTACTGATGGATTTCCATATATTGAACCATCCCTGCATCACTGGGATGAATTTTTAAAATGTCACATTTGAGCTGTCTTGTTTTGTTGAGTGTATTGGCCTCTCCTAAAGAGCCTGACTCAGTATTTCACATAAGTACTGTAATATAATAGATATATTCCAAAAGTCAGTATTATTATTTCTGTTGTGGCTTAATTTCTTTAATAAGTCTAAAAATGAATGAATAGCCAAATAAAGATATGTTTAGTGGAAGTAACTCTGCTAGGTTAAAACCATTTGTTGTTTATATAGAGGCACAAGAAAGTAGGAAAGTGTCAACCTCTTTCACTAGACCAGGCTTATCCTAATGATCCAATACAACTTACCATCTTCTCTGCTGCCTATCCAGCCAGTATGTGTAAAAATTATGTAAAAAGATTACCTCTTCTCCTTCAGGACAACCATCATAATTACAAATCTCAGTTTCACTCATTTCACTTGCAAAATATTAGTTATATGATGACTAAAATGGAAAATAGAGACCTTAATCAGAGTGGCCAAAGACTGAATGAAATCCTTGTGCGTAGATATTATAAATCAGCAAAGTACCACTGGAACAGACTATGAGGAAACCATAGACAGGCTTGAATCCTTAGATTTTTTGACCAGGTACAAGCGATCTCTCATTTTAAGTCTTTAAATTTGACAACATGATGATTCCTGCTTCTCTTACCTTTTATGGTTGCTTGCAGCATATGGAATACATAGCAGAGAGTAACTCACTTAATAACTTAGCATATATCATCTATGCAAAGATTTGTAAAGCAACCTTGTCAATATCTGTGCTGTTTGGGTCACTATTTCCACTGTGCTGATTTCTACTGATGTATTTTCTATATTAGAATAATTCTATTCCCTTGTGATTGCATTTTTTCTTCTGTAAAAACTGAGTCCTTTATTAAATCAATTACTTCATTGCAATGTTGTTTTAGAATATTGGTAAATCTTCAAGAGCTAATTGCATTTATTTAGACAATAATTCATGGTATTAATATTTGAATAAAATGATATGTTGGAGGTATAATTATCTTCATAAACTATATAATTTACCACAGCAAACTAAATCCAACCATTTTATATCTTACTGTGTTTGCCATAGAGTTAATGCATAGTCAATATTACAAGCTTATAAAATCAGAAACCATTTTTCAGAGCAGTGAGAAGAATGAATTAAGGGACTAAGTATGCTGGTTTTGATTCTTCAGACACAATATTTATCATTTGGATGAATTACAAAGATTATTTTAATTTTTGGAGTTTCTTTGTTTTTGAGATAAGGCTTCATTCTGCTGAGAAAGTCTACATACCTCAGACATGTCAGTTCTCCTGCCTACATCTAGTCATTTTTCCTGTGTGTGTTTTATTGGTTTACAAATTAATTCATTGGTCTCAGAAATCAAAACATGAAAATTATATTATTCTTTTGGTAAATGATTGTAGTTTACCTAAAATTTTATATTAATTACAATGAGAAAAGTACCTTGACAAGAAATGTATTTGGGTGCTTATAAAGGAGTTTCCAATGAAGAAAGCACTCTATAGCAGCTGTGGCATTTTAACCTTTCCCTCTGTCTGTTAGTGACATATGCATATGCCTGAGATTTACCTTCTTCGAGGTTCATTTTGCCTTTCTTAATGTTCAGGAATTATGAACAAAATGACTCTCTAGCTTCACTTAATGAATGATTTTTCATGTTTTACCTGCTTCTGTTCCTCTCTTTATAAAGAGAAAAGTATTTTCAGAGAGCCATAGATACTCGTGTAGTGGTTCTCCATTAGAAAAGATTGGCAGTGTGAAGTACTGTAGTTTGAGAATATTATGTCTATCAGCCAAAGGGCACCACTCAAGCTAATGGAGTCTTCATTTCCTGTAATCACTATTCTACCCTTTGCATATACGCAAAGGACAAAGCACCTAAGAACTACTTCAGAATAGACAATGGCAAAGAAATGAAAAGCCATTATTTCCCACAATTTCTTAGTGTGAAATAATCATCTGTCTCTCCCTATTTCTCTCTCTGTTTCTCTGTCTCTCTCTGTCTTTCTCTCTTTCTGTCTCTCTCTCTCTCTCTCTCTCTCAAACATACACACACTGTGTGTGTGTGTGTGTGTGCATTTGTGTGTAGCTAGCTTATTGTGTGTGTTTACTTTTGTGTCCATGTATATGAAAGTCAGAGGTAAAGGTTAGGAATTGTTCCTACAATTTTTCCTACAAAAGCTCCCTATTTCCTTATTTAGACACGGTTTCTCAATGTAATGAACAACATTAAAGACTACAGGTTGGCTGACCATCAAATTCTTTGTTTTTTTTTCATGGTATAGAATAGAGTTGATTCAGAATAGGGGATGGGGGTTAGTGGTAGAGAGAGAGAGGGAGAGAGAGAGGGGAGAGAGAGAGAGAGAGAGAGAGAGAGAGAGAGAGAGAGAGAGAGGAGAGAGAGGAGGCTGGCCATGACCACATGGAGGGGGGAAGAGCCCCAGGGGCAGAGAGGTGAGAGAGTATGGGAGAGTGGAGAGCAAAGAGCTGACCATCAAATTCTAATGATCCAATATGCAAAACTCCTGTTATTCCTTAATAGTTATTCAAGTATTATCACTTGCTACTGTAAATTCTTATGCTAATTCATGATATTCAGCTTTACAAATAGAATTTCTTTTTTATTTATTTTTATTTTTATTAATTCTTTTGTTTATTTACATTTCAAATGCTGTTCCCCTTCCGGGTCTCCCCTCCATGAACATGCCATCTGCCATCCCCTTTGCCTCTAAGAGTGTGCTCACCTACATATGCACCCACTCCTGGATAGGTCTGGTTAGTTGATACTGTGGTTCTTTCTATGGAGTTGCAATCCCTGTTAGCTCCTTTAATCCTTCCCCTCTAAGTCTTCCATTGGGGTACCAAGACTAAGTCCAATGGTTGGCTGTATCTGTATCTTTCTTAGTCAGGTGCTAGCTGAGCCTCTCAGAGGACAGCCATACCAAGCTCCTGTCTGCAAGCACATCTTGGTATAGAATTTATTTTTTAACATACCATTTAAAGTATACAAATGAAATTAGTCTTTAATGAAACTGGAATGTTATTGTTTTTTTTCCTTCTGTTTAAAAATTCTAAGTGTTTCCCAGTCACATGAAAAAAAAATGGAGACAGAAAATAACAGTAGACTAATTTTGTCTTGGAAAAAAACATTTTTAAATGTAAAATTGTCATTTAAGCCATATTCAGAAGGCAAGAATATTCCTTTAAAAATAGAGCAGAATAGATTTATAATATTTATTTGTATAATTAGTATTTATGTCAAAATACAGTTTATAAATATTTTTAAACAATCTGAATTTATGTTTATTTCAGAGTATAGCTGATAAAATTAAGATTTAGAAGAGTATATTTAAAAAATATTATTTTTCCTATCCTGGCTGGAATACAAAGGATTTTTCTCTTTCAGCATATTTTAAGTATAGTACAGCTCAAAAACACTTGTTAATGCTAAAATATTATTCATGTTTAATGTTTCAAAGAATGAGCAGCATTGGTCAATTTGAAACAAAGCCTCTGTGCTAATGTATGTTTAAATAAAAAATCAAAAACTAATAGTGAGTTATCTTTTTTTCTGAAGCAATTTTAAAAGTTGCAGATTGAGAAAATAGACATGATTCTCTCATTAGATACAAAATTGTCTTTTCCAAAATTCATTATCCCTTTATGGAAAAAGTCCAGGAAACATTAGTTATTCAAGGAACATAACTAAACATAATAAAGTTAATTTACAGCAAGGCTATAGCTAATAGCAAATCAAATGCAGAATTACTGAAAATATTTCATTGAAACAAGGAACAAGACAAGGTAGTCCATTTCTATATTAAATATATCAATTCAATAAAGTTTATAAAGTTTTAGCTAGAGCAATAACAGTTCTTAAGTTTAAAGAGATTCAAATAAGAATGGAAGAAGTCAAAGTATTGTCATTTACAGATGATAATACAATATATATGTGACCCCAAAAATTCCCACAGGGAAATCCTAGTAGATGATAAATGGCTTCAGTAACGCAGTTTGATAAATGATAAACTTAAAAAAGAAAATATTGAAATGTAAATAACTAGTAGATAAAAGAAAAAATTTACAGACCTCAATGTTAATGACAGATGGACTGATAAAGAAATAGGGGAAAACACCTTTTACAATATCTTCAAATAATATATCTTAGAGTAACCCTAACCATGCTGGCCAGGAACTCACTATATAGACCAGACTGGCCTGCAACTGGCAGAGTTACCTCTACCTCCCATGTGCTGGGTACCACTACCCTAGGTTGTTCAATGTATCTTTTTTTTTAGGGTTTTTTTAATTTATTGATATATCTATTTACATTTCAAATGATTTCCCCTTTTCTGGACCCCCACTCCCCGAAAGTCCCATCAGTCCCCTTCCCTCCCCCTGTTTTCCCACCCAACCCTTCCCACTTCCCTGTTCTGATTTTGCTCTATACTGCTTCACTGAGTCTTTCACTAATGATTGGTATCTCTCCATTATGCAATTAGTATGCTAATTCTTTCTAAGATAATAGCATTATCAAAATGTTTCTGTTTTCTGATATGCATCCACATGAATGTGTAATTAAATGTGGACTAACATCCTAGCTGCAGATATACAGTTGTAGTCATGCAATACATTCACATATACAACCCTCACAAAGACAAAAGAAAAGGGAAGAAGGAAAAGAACAAGACAGCAGAAGGAAAATGGAAAGAAGATATAATATCTATGAAAATAGATTCCACCTACACATGTATATCAGCAAAAATACACCAAATAATGAATTTTACAGGACATTTCAGTAGACTCCACTCTTCTTCTTCACCACCATTAGTAGTATTTATTTAACATTCTTGTTATTTTTATTGCTATTTCTGTTACTTTTTTCTCACATAAAGAAAAAAAAACCTCACAAGACAAAACATATTTTTTTCTCCATTGTTTGTTTACATTCCAAATAATTTACCATTTCCTGGTTTCCCCAACCCATAACTCCCATAAGCACTCTTCCTTCCCCCCACTCACCAATCAACCCTCCCCCCACTACTCTGTCCTGGTAATCCACTACATTGCTGTATCAAGCCTTTCCAGGACCAGGGCCCTCTCCTTCCTTCTTTTGGGAATGACTTGATATGTGAATTCTGTCTTGGATATTCAGAACTTCTGGGCTAATATCCACTATCAGTGAGTTCATTCCATGTGTGTTCTTTTGTGAATGAATTACCTCACTTAGGATGATATTTTCCAGTTCCACCCATTTGCCTAAGAACTTCATGAATTCATTATTTTTAATTGCTGAGTAGTATTCCATTGTGTATATATACCACATTTTCTGTATCCATTCCTCCACTGAGGGACATCTTGGTTCTTTCCAGCTTCTGGCTATTATAAATAAGGCTGCTATGAACATACTGGAGCATGTGTCCTTAATGCATGCCAGGGAATCCTCTGGGTATATGCCCAGGAGTGGTATATCAGGGTCCTCCGAAAGTGTCATGCCCAGTTTTCTGAGGAACCACCAGACTGATTTCCAGAGGGGTTGTATCGGCTTTAAATTCCACCAGCAGTGGAGGAGTGTTCCTCTTTCTCCACATCCTTGCCAACATCTGCTGTCTCCTGAGTTTTTAATCTTAGCCAATCTGAGTGGTGTGAGGTGAAATCTCAGGGTTGTTTTGATTTGCATTTCCCTAATGACTAATGATGTTGAACATTTCTTAAGGTGCTTCTTAGCCATTCGAAATTCTTTGTTTAGCTCTGTACCCCATTTTAATAGGTATTTTTGGCTCTTTGGAGTCTACCTTCTTGATTTCTTTGCATATCTTGGATATAAACCCTACATCAGACATAAGGTTAGTAAAGATCTTTTCCCATTTTGTACATTGCTGTTTTGTCCTTTTGACAATATCCTTTGACTTACAGAAACTTTGTAATTTTGTGAGGTCCCATTTGTCAATTCTTGATCTTAGAGCATAAGCTATTGGTGTCCTGTTCAGGAAATTTTCCCTTGTGCCCATGTGCTCTAGGCTCTTGCCCAATTTCTTTTCTATTAGTTTCAGTGTGTCTGGTTTTTGTAGAGGTCCTTGATCCACTTGAACTTGAGGTTAGTACAAGGAGATAAGACTGGATTGATCTGCATTCTCCTGCATGCTGACCTCCAGTTGAAGCAGCACCATTTGTTGAAAAGGGTATCTTTTCTCCACTGGATTGTTATAGCAACTTTGTCAAAGATCAAGTGGTCATAGGTGTGTAGATTCATTTTTGGGTCTTCAATTCTATTCCATTGATCTACTTTCCTGTCACTGTACCAATACCATGCAACTTTTAAGACTATTTCTCTGCAATAATGCTTGAGGTCAGTGATATTGATTCACCCAGAAGTTCTTTTACTGTAAAAGAGAGTTTTAGCTATCTTGGGTTTTTTGTTATTCCTGATGAATTTAAGAATTGCTCTTTCTAACTCTATGAAGAACTGAGTTGGGATTTTGATGGGGATTGCATTGTATCTGTAGATTGCTTTTGGCAAGATGGCAATTTTTACTATATTAATCCTGACAATCCACAAGCATAGAAGATTTTCCCATTTTCTGAGGTCTTCTTCAATTTCTTTCTTCAGAGATCTGAAGTTCTTGTCATACAGACCTTTCACTTGTTTGGTTAGAGTCACACCAAGATACTTTATATTGTTTGTGGCTATTGTGAAGGATGTCACTTCTCTAATTTCTTATTCAGCCTGCTTATCCTTTGAGTATAGGAAGACTACTGATTTGCTTGAGTTGATTTTCTAACCTGCCACTTTGCTGAAGTTGTTTATCCGCTGTAGGAGTTCTCTGGTGGAGTTTTTTTTTTATGTCACTTAAGTATACTATCATATTATCTGCAAATAGTGATAGTTTGGCTTCTTCCTTTCAAATTTGTATCACTTTGACCTCCTTATGTTGTCTAATTGCTCTAGCTAGAACTTCAAGTACTGTATTGAAAAGATATGGAGAGATGGGGCAGCCTTGTCTAGTCCCTGATTTTAGTGGGATTGGTTCAAATTTCTCCCCATTTGGTTTGATGTTGGCTACCAGTTTGCTGTATATTACTTTTACTATGTTTAGGTATAGGTCTTGAATTCCTATTCTTTCCAAGACTTTTAGCATTAAAGGATGCTGAATTTTGTCAAATGCTTTTCAGTATTTAATGAAATGGCCATGTGGTTTTTTTTTTTCTTTGAGTTTGCTTATGTAGTGGATTGCATTGATGGATTTATGTATATTGAACCATCCCTGCTTCTCTGGAATGAAGTCTACTTGATTATGGTGAATGATCGTTTTGATGTGTTCTTGGATTCGGTTGGCAAGAAATTTATTGAGTATTTTTGCATTGATATTCATAAGGGAAATTGGTTTGAAGTTCTCTTTCTTTGTTTTATCTTTGTGTGGATTTTGGTATCAGAGTAATTGTGGCTTCATAGATCAAGCTGGTTAATGTTCCTTCTGTTTCTATTTTGTGAAATAGTTTGAAGAGTATTGGTGTTGGGTCTTCTTTGAAGGTATGATAGAATTCTGCAATAAAACCATCTGGTCCTGTGGTTTTTTTGGTTGGAAGATTTTTCAATGAACTCTTCTATTTGTTTGGAGGTTATGGGACTGCTTGGATGATCTATTTAATCCTTATTGAATTTTGGCATTTGGAAACTTTCTAGGAAATTGTCCATTTCATCAAGATTTTCCAGTTGTATTGAGTATATGTTTTTGTAGTAGGATCTGATGAGTTTTTTAATTTCCTCAGTTTCTCTTGTTATATCTCCTTTTTCATTTCTAATTTTGTTAATTTGGATACTGTCTCTGTGCCTTCTGATTAGAGTGGCTAAGGGTTTATCTATTCTGTTGATTTTCTCAAAGAACCAGCTCTTGGTTTTGTTGATTCTTTGTATGGTTCTCTTTGTCTTTACTGGATTGATTTCAGCCCTGAGTTCGATGATATCCTTCTATTCCTCTTGGGTGATTTAGCTTCTTTTTGTTCTAAAACTTTCAGGTATGCTGTTAAGCTGCTAGTGTATGCTCTTTCCAGTTTCTTTTTGTAGGCACTCAGGGCTATGAGTTTTCCTCTTAGCACTGCCTTCATTGTATCCCATGAATTTGGGTATGTTGTGCCATACCCAAATTCATGGGATTTATTTTTCAGAATTTATTTTCAGAATTTATTTTCATTAAATTCTGAAAGTCTTGGATTTCTCTCTTTATTTCTTCCTTGACCAAGGTATCATTGAGTAGAGTATTGTTCAGCTTCCATTTATTTGTGGGCTTTCTGATGTTTTGTTGCTATTGAAGACCACTCTTACTCCATAATGATCTGATAGGAAGCATGGGATTAGTTCTATCTTCTTATGTTTGTTGACCATATTATTGGTTGTCTTGTGACCAATTATATGGTCGATGTTGGAGAAGGTACCATGAGGTGCTGAGAAAAAGATATATTCTTTTTATTTAGGATGAAATATTGTATATATACCTGTTAAATCCAATTGGTCCAAAGCTTAAATTAGTTTCATTGTTTCCCTGTTTCGTTTCTGTTTTCCTCATCTATCCATTGAGGAAAGTGGAGTGCTGAAGTCACCCACAATTATTGCTAGGTACAATGTGTGCTTTGAGCTTTAGTAAAGTTTCTTTTATGAATGAGGTTGCCCTCGCATTTGGAGCATAGATGTTCAGAATGGAGAGATCTTCTTGGTGGATTTTTCCTTTGACCAGTAAGAAGTATCCTTCCATGTCCCTTTTGATGACTTTAGGTTGAAAAACAATTTTATTTGATATTAGAATGGCTATTCAGGCTTGTTTCCTGAGACCATTTGCTTGTAAAATTGTTTTCCAGACTTTTACTCTGAAGTAGTGTTTGTCTTTAACACTAAGGTGTGTTTCCTGTACCCAGCACAATATAGGGTCCTATTTATGTATCCAGTCTGTTAGTCTATGTATTTTTATTGGAGAATTGAGTGTATTTATGTTAATAGATATTAAGGAATAGTGCTCATTACTTCCTGTTATTTTTATGTTACTTTTATGCTTAAGTGGTTATCTTCTTTTGGCTTTGTTACTATCTTGATTTTTCCAGGGTGTCTTTTCCTTTCTTGTATTGGTGTTTTCCACCTATTATCCTTTGTAGAGCTGGGTTTGTGGAAAGATATTGTGTAAATTTGGTTTTTATCATGGAACATTTTGCTTTCTCCATCTATGGTGATTGAGATTTTTTTCTGGGTATTGTAGTCTTGGCTGGCATTTGTGTTCTCTTAGAGTCTGCATGAGATCTGCCCAGGGTCTTCTAGCTTTCATTGTCTCTGGTAAGACTTCTGGTATAATTCTGATAAGTCTTCCTTTATGTTACTTGGCCTTTTTCTCTTACTGTCTTTAATATTCTTCCTTTGTTTAGTACATTTGGGGTCTTGGTTATTATGTGACGGGAAGTATTTCCGTTCTGGCCCAGTCTGTTTGGAGTTCTGTAGGCTTCGTGTTTATTCATGGGAATCTCTCTCTTTAGGTTAGGGAAGTTTTCTTCCATAATTTTGTTGAAGGTATTTGCTGGCCCTTTAAGTTGTAAATCTTCACTCTCATCTATACCTATAATCCTTAGGTTTGGTCTTCTCATTGTGTCCTGGATTTTCTGGATGTTTTGGGTTACAAGCTTTTTGCATTTTGCATTTTCTTTGACTGTTGAGTCTATCATTTCGATGGTATCTTTGGCATCTGAGATTCTTTCTTCTATCACTTGTATTCTGTTGTTGATATTTGCATCTATGACCCCTGATTTCTTCCCAATGTTTTCTATCTCCAAAGTTGTCTCCCTTTGTGATTTCTTAGTTCTTTCTCCTTTTGTTTTTAGATCCTAGATGGTTTTGCACAGTTCCTTCACTTGTTTTTTTTTGTGTGTGTGTGTGTGTGTTTTCCTGTAATTCGTTAAGAGATTTTTGCGTTTCCTGTTTCATAGCTTCTTCCTGTTGACCCAAGTTCTCCTGTATTTCTTTAAATGATTTTTGCATTTCTTCTTTATTGGCATCTATCTGTTGACCCATATTCTCCTGAATTTCTTTAAATGATTTTTGTGTTTCCTTTGTAAGTGCTTCTACCTTTTGATTCATGTTCTCCTGTATTTCTTTAAGAGATTTATTTATGTTTTTATTGAAATCCTTTAATCATGATAAAGATTTTAAATCAAGATCTTGTTTTTCTGGTGTGTTAGGTTATCCAGGACTTGATGTTTTCAGAGAATTGGATGCTGCCATATTGCCTTGATTTCTGTTAGTAACATTCCTACATTTACCTTTTCCATCTGGTTATCTTTAGTGTTAGTTAGTTCTGTTGTTACTGGCTGGTGCATGAGCCTCCTGTGAGCCTGTAAGGCTATTTTCACACCTCTGGATGACTGGGCTTCCCCTGGCACAGATTGCTGATTGGCTGCCCTACTCTTGGGTGCTGTGTTGGAGCCCTGGTTTGTCTTGCCCCAAGCAGTGTTATACTTGGGTTGTCTCTGTGTACCTGGTGTTACTTGTCTTACTTTTGCCCAGGAGCAAAGATAGTGGATGCTGTGTGGACCCTTTCTAAGTACTGATCACTCTGCAGGGCAAATGACCCAGGACAGAGCTGGCACACAGATGTCCTGCAGAGCTAGCTGCCCAGGACTTGGGCACAGGCAGAACCCTGGCAGGCTGTGTCCCTAGCAATGTTAAACTCGGGATATCTCTGTATACCTGGTGTTGCCTGTCTCAACATATTTCTTTTAAATAAGACAGGTATATTCATCAACTCAGACCATTATAATTACTTATTTATGCACTCATGAAATATTGAATAATCACCAATATTCATAGAAGGAAATCTAAGTGTCACCAATCTAGACACAGAAAATAATACTGCCATATGTTTTATGAAGGTTTTTAGTTTTCATAAATGGCAAAGAAGATAAACTTAACTTTATTCTCCCTAAAACTTTTAAGTGTGTTAGTGCCACATAGGACTGTATGGCATAAGTCATGACTGCTGACGTATAAATTGTGTGACCTTTTTTCTTGGTGTAAGCGCAGTTTATTTGATATAATTATTTAAGATACTAGTTGAATTTTAGCATCGTATATTTTGTAGTTTTATATTCAATGCTTAATGTACCAATTATTTCTTAAGAGAAATTGTATTTTTCTCTATTGTTGAAATAATAGTTGGCAGATCACTGTCATTTCGGACAGAATTTTTTTGGACTGATTCTAGGGTCTTACATATGTGTATTACATGTTCTATAATGGAGTTGCTAACACCTATAGCATCATTATTGCCTTATTTTAAAGGCAAAGTAATGTGACCATTAAGGATATTTTCCATTTGAATATATTTATGTATTCATTTAACCTATCCCTTTCATTTCAGTTTTCACTCTGCTAAGATAAATCTGTTTTCTTCATGCTTCCCAGTTATTTAGTGAGTTAGAATTTATGGAGTGAGTGTTCTGAACATTTAATACAGAATAAAATAAAAATATTCTTATTTTTCTTCTACTTTATTCTCTTTAGACATTTTGTTTGACTCATTTTCAAAATGCAATATTAGGTATACTTTATTCAATTGGCTGTAATTTAGAGATGCATATACTCAAGAATGTAACCTAAATTGCTTTGTGGTATTCTCAAATAGGACAGGGAGGTTTTTCCTCATTGTAAATGAGGAAGATAGAGAAGGGCTATTCTTTGGATTCTCTGAATTAGGAGCAAGGGTAATGATCATAGCTTGATAGACTATCTAAATTTTCATTTTTCTTGAACATTAAAAACAATATATACTTTTTATCTTTTCCCTTATTTTTATTAGTTTTAAAACATTTTTTAAATTTATTTTTACCCTATTTTATAGTCCAGACTTAATGCCCATCCTGGTCCACACTCTGATTGTTCCACATCCCATACCACCTCCCTCTTGCCCCTGTCTCCAAGAGGATGTCCACAATCCCCTTCTCCACCCTACCAAACCTCCCTAATCCCTGGGGCCTCAAATTTCTTGAGGGTTAGGTACATCTTCTCTGACAGAGGAAAGACCTGTCAGTCCTCTGCTCTATATATGTTGGGGGCCTCATATCAGCTGATTTATGCTGCTTGGTTGTTGGCTCAGTGTCTGAGAGATCTTGGTGGTTCAAGATAGTTGAGACTGCTGGTCTTCCTAAAGGGTTGCTCTCCTCCTAAGCTTCTTCCAGCTTTTCCCTAATTCAATCACAGTGGGCACCATCTTCTGTCGGTTGGTTGGGTGCGAGTATCTGCATCTGACTCTTTCAGCTGCTTGTTGGGCCTTTTGGGGGCAGTCATGCTGTTTGTAAGCATATTATACCATCTGTAATAGTTTTGGGCCTTGAGTACTCCCCTTGAACTGGATTCAAATTTGTCACCAGCTTTTATAAGAACACTAGTGTCATGACATTATGAATATCCAGATGTTGTCACCCTATTTGAATAGAATTCTGAACAGAGGATTTCTCCCAATACTCTAGTGCCATACCCATGACAAGATACCATATGCTTTGCTCACTATTTTGCTATTCAATTCTAATCTTTGTGTTCAGATTGCACATAAGAGAAAAAGACTCATAAAGCAAAGATTGGACATTAGATTAGTAACAGAACAAATAGACTATTGCAAAAGATTAATTAGATATTAATATCAGGCTCCCTGTTTTCCATCCTCTTATCCCAAATGTACTTCTGAGAAGATGATGCAGTTTTTATACTTAACATCTTCTCTTCTACTTCATTAAAATATTCTACTTCATTAAAATGTTGGTGATGGGATTATTATTTTTCATCCAAAGAATTATTTTCTTAGTCTTAATACCAGTGGATGACAAATTTGTCATTCCTCACTGATGATTAAGTGAACAGATGTTATCTTAGTATGGAATACATTATTCTTGAATTTAGATTGAATTATTTAACCGATATTTAGAGGTCATATTGTAATCATTCACTACAGTACTATTCAAAAATGGAGATATCTGTGTAAAGTTTGTTTGCTTTTGGGGTATCATGGAAAAACAATACAATAGTAAGAACTATATTCCCTCAATATGAGGAAATAGGAAAAGAAGGAAAAGGAAGGAGGCAATGAGAAAGGACAAGATGAAGGGAGAAGAGAGAAGAAGGAACAAAGAAAAGGTGGGAAGAAAAAGAGAAAGAGGAGAAGGGAGGGAGTAAGAGAATTTGTATTATTAAATTGACAGAATTTCATCATCTGAGCTTCCTGTGACTCTAACTTAAAAGCCTTATACTCAGTCAATGAAATTAATGATGAGGAAATTGAGAATCAATAGAATGAAATATGTTCTTTGCATTGTGTGTAGTCAGGCAATAGAATTCTCTACAGCAGATGAGATCAAGTCAAATAAAGTGGTTATATATGAAAACAGAAAGGATAGCTTTATCTTCATCCATAGCACTTGCAGTTATTGCTCTATTGATCACACAGTGAGGAAATTCATCTTTGCTTCTAGGCATATTGATATGTTGACTGTCTGCAAAGATCTATGTGAGGTATCTTGATCTTCTGTGGGATTTATATTTCAGCATGAAAACAAGCAAGGCATGGTTTGTGGAATTGATCCAACACTTGCAGAAAATGTAGAGATCAGATACATTAAAGCAAACTTTTGTGACAAATGGAATAATGCAAATTGCATATGATTAACACAATAATTAGGAAAGCCACTAACAATGTAAAACTTGATGTAATGTAAGCTAGATATATAGAAAAAGAAGAAAACAACATTTACTGACTATTGATTTCATGTTAGGAACAGTTTAAATGCTCCACCTACATATTTTAATGATTTCTTGGACACACTAAAGGAAAATGCTAACTAAAAAGCAATTAACAGCAAATATTACATGTGCTATAGCATAATATCATCTTCAAATTAATAAAGATATTTATTATATTATTTTTATTAAACAGAAAAATGAGACACATAAAGCTTCTGGCCTTTTAAAACATTATGTTTTAGACTCTCAAAACCATTTTCCAAATGCAAATCTTGGGCTCATAATAGATAAACAATTTACTTGTGGCATCACAGTAAAAAGAAAAGTGAGAGTATTTCTGAATCCCTGGAGAATGCTCTATGAAGTTAAATGACTTTTGCCTTCTTATCTATTAAATAGCTGCCCTGGGCCATTACTTTACCATGAAGAGATTTAATTTGAACATTTCAAGTGTGTGCTTAATAGAAAGGTTTTCTTTGCAAAGGGAAATAACCATTTGAGAGTAAAATTTAATTTAAATATTATCCTGCAAACATTGTAATATTATTTGGTGTAGAGCATAGTTTTACAAGAAAACACATCTGTATCAAACTGCAGTGTTCATTCTAGTGAGCCAAGCAGTGCTGAAAACACCTACACATCAGACCAGAAAAATCACAGTATTGAAATGAAGCTTTTGAAGGAGATTGTCAGTAAAGTACCTTGCAGTATCAAGTAATTAGGAAAGGAGGGAAACAGTGAGATTCTGAAGAAACTATCTGTAGTGGATAATTTTGTAGAAGTGTTTGAATTTATAAGGAATGCTTTTAAACATATGTATATTAAAGCAACAACATTTGTAAAATCTTAGCTGTCTAAGATCGGTTCAGATGGAGATCATTGAGTGAGAAAGAAATAGCTTAATTCATTCATGTCTTCATTGATTTTGCAGATGGAAGAAAACAAGATTATAATGAACTAAGTGTGTAAAATTGCACAGATATATTCTAGTGTAAGCTCAAGAAGAAGGAAGACCAAGGTGTGAATACTTTGATCCTTATTGGAAGATTAATCAAAATACCCATGTCTTGCAGCCAACCAATAGACTGAGCATAGGATCCCCAATGGAGCAGCTAGAGAAAGGACCCAAGGATCTGAAGAGGTTTGTAGCCCTGCAGGAGGTACAATAATATGTACCAACCAGTGCTCCCAGAACCCCTAGGGACTAAACCACCAATCAAAGAGTACACATGGAGGGGCCTATGACTCCAGATGCATATGTAGCAGAAGACGACGGTTTCAGACATCAATGAGAGGAGAGGCCATGTTTCCTGTGAAGGCTCAATTCCCCATAATAGTGGATTGCAAGTCAAGAAATTGGGGGAGGGGGTGCACAGAGGGAAGGGAATGAGATAGGGTGTTTTCAGAGAGGTAAATTGGAAAGGGGATACCATTTGAAATGTAAATAAAGCAAATATCTAATAAAATAGAAAATAAGGTAATATTTAGCAATGCAAAAAACAGAAAAGAAAAAAATTGAAAACTCAAATGTAGATAATATGAAAATGATTTCTAAAAAAATTGAATTTATGTATGGTATTTGAAAAATCTGTAACCAAGGTAGATATGCATAACACTATAGGCCACACATACCATGTGAATGAAAAATATATAGAAAGGGGTAAAAAGACAAAAGTCTAATAGGCAGTAAAAAGTAGAAGCTGGGTAGAGATGTAAAGACCACTCTCCTTGTATCACAACTCCTTCCATAACTCACTCCGGTAAAAATAAATGTTTACATCTTTGTTACCTGGTAACAAACAAGTGTTTACTTCTTTGTTATGTAAGAGGCAAACATAGGCCACAGCTATAAAACTTCTGCGTTGTCTTTCTGGTACTTTCTAAGACCAGGTTTATTTGGCATCTTATCATTTTGTTTCTCTGCTACTGTCTATATTCCTCCAATCAAAGAACTTTGCTACTTAAATTGTTTGCTATCAGGAGATGCATGAAATAGAAATTTACAACATGGAGATATAAAGTGATGGAAAGAAGGAGGTACTCCAGGTGAGTACTCTCAAGCAGATACACATCTAGGAAGAAGGGCTTGGAAGGACATTCAATAGTCTCACTCATTTCCAAAAGAACACAGGAACAATGTAATACACTTTAGAGCACATTAGTAAACATTTCTCCCTGACATAGTTTGAATTGCCTGACAAGAAAACAGAATATAAAGCTTGTATTCAGTTCTTTACACATTTCAACATCAATGCCTGCAATTTCAAGTTGCAGATTCTATTTTTGCTCTCTCACTCTGAAAACTGAGGAATAATAGAGAGGAAAAGGATAGGGAAAGACAAGGTGCTAGCTATTAAAGGAGTGTAATGCTATTTATACTCTATTTGACATATATTTTACCTACATTAAGATATAAAGTATAGCATATAGACCCTGTGAGCTTACAAGATTTTTAACAGACTTCAGCCTTTTTACAGCATTGAGAGATATAATTGCTAAAACATTGAGTTCCATGTTGGTTAACATATGCATGCCATGAAATATTAATCACCTGGGACGTGAGTGTATATCAAAGTTCTGTCATATACTATTCTGCATATGTTTCCCTTCTTTGTGCCTGGGAATGAGACAACCTAGGTACAGGTTTTGCTAGGAACAATTCTTATCTATCCTCAAAAGGTGTAAGAAGAGACTTCCCCTTCTAACAAATAGACTCAGAATCTCTGTAGAGACCTACGATGTGTCTTTGGTACTAGGGCATGAACTCTCTTTGCTGCATTGGAAATGTTGTTGCATCTCTTTCTGTCGATGAATTTTTATAAATATTCTAATAAGTTCTTTAGTCTCCTATGATACATCTCAGAACACTATTATATAAATCACCAACTTTGCTGAAATCTAGTATCACAAAAACAGAAGACCCTGAAAGCTAGATGTTCGATCTGTATCATTAACCTTAATAGCAGATTTGTGCAGCTAGAGAGATAAAGTGACTATAAATTTAATTTTCCAGTGCTTTACACTTTTAGGATTTTGTTTTCTTTTCTTTTGATTTTGGAATTTTTGAAGTGATTATTTGAATTTTGTTTGTGTTTAATTGAGAAAATATGGCAGGGAGTTAAAATTTTAGATAATTTGATGGATGGCCTAGCATGATTTGATCTGACATCATGTTGCATGGTATTATGAAAGCACACTGCCGGGAAGAAAAAGGCCTTTTTGTTCTTCTTTTGTTACAGAGAAATAAACAACACCAAAGAATGTTGTGACTGGGAGAATGAGTTTACATTAATTAGTGTTCCCTGCAGGCCGCAGTTAGCCTCTTGGTAATGGAGTGCAAAATGAGACTTTTGACTGTGCCACTAAGCTGTTTAACTGGAATATGCTGCATAATTGCTTTGTTGTGCTTCTGCTCACTTGTGACATTTTTGACAATCCAGGGTGGTGATAAGGGTTGACAAGTCTATGGGCTTCTGGTATGGACTAGGTGACCCCAAGCTTCCCCAAGCCCTGCCATATGACACAGGCTGCTCATATTTTAGCTTATGATTCTACTGAATGAAAATTCCAGAAAATAAAATAGCCAAAGCATTTCTGAATACTGTCTCACAGTAGGTGACAAGTATTTGCTGTTCTCTGACTTTGATCATCCTTGATTTGTTTGAGCTTTTCTAGCATATATATTCCATTGTTCTCCTATGTCACAAATCTTATATCTCCTTTGGTTGTGGATGTACTGGGTAATTTAAAATATTAGAAGAAGCAGATGGTATATCAGCATTTGAAGCTTAGATTGTTATGATATATGTAAGATTAATGCACATAATGTTCTGTGCATTGTGAATGTTCTGTTGAAAGTGGATGAGTTAAAATCCCATTAGGATAAAAATAACTGTAAATGTTTTAAAGAGCTGGGGGAGGCTGCTTGAATAAAGTTCTTTCTATCTGAGCATAAGGATATGAAGTTGGATTCCCCAATGAAAAATTCAGAATTGGAATATCTATAATACTAGCACTAAACCAGGGCACAGTCCTGGAGAACATCCCTGTGACTAACAGGTCAGCCAGTCTAGTTACAGAAGTCCTATCTCATTAGAAATAGCTGGAGTGCTTAAGGACACATATCAGTCATTGACAGACAAGAGACAGACAGACAGACAGACAGACAGAGACAGAGAGAGTCAGAGAGACAGAGAGACAGAGAGAGAGTCCAAAAAAATTATATCGAATAAAAAAAAAGAAAAAAGAAGAAAAAAAAAGCATCTTAGAATGTAAACAAAGAATATAGAAAATAACTAAAAAAATTTAAAAAACATTTTAAATAGGAAATATACTAGGGAATCTTAACTAAATGTCTTTATAATGAGCTATGTGGTTTTTGGAAAACTATAATGAAGTGTATGCCTGAATTACAGAAAAATGAGTCAAGTGAGGCTATACATTCACTCACAAACTCTTCCTTCACCCAAACATTTGTGTATGTCTAATAATTAAGCCTTAGAGATTATAAATAAGCATGTGGTAGATTACTAGAGGATATGAAATCAACAGTGAAAACAGAAAATCTCTGGGGCTCCAAAGACTATAATTTTGTATGTGAAAAAACTGAAGTTTTTGGAATTGGATGCTTAAGGTAGAGAAAATTAAGGCAATAATAAAGTGGAAAAACTACTGAATTCCAGAAATTACTATCTTCTGACAGTTGTACTTCCAATACATGTGGTATAGCTTTGTTCTGTTTTCACACCATTCAACTTGACTGTCTTCTGAAAAGAAAATAGTTCCTCATCCTGGGAACAGTAAGGTAATGACATGGAATATGTCAGTGTTTTTTTTTTAACTTTTAACACCTGTACTAATAAAAATAAAAGTGAAGTGTTTCCTATTTTTTGTGTCCCTCAACTTTTATTCAATGAATTTCTTATTAATAACTTTTAATTGTTCATATGTAGCTCTCATGAAGCACAATTACAATGTATACATCTCAAGGGTCAAGTCTAACCATTCATATAAAAGAAGTGATTGGCAAAATGTAGTAAAGAACTGTTTAAAATAAAAATGAATACCATTAGATTTTGATACATATATTTGTGTAAGACAGGGTGTTTCATATATCCCAAATAACTTCAAAACTGATGCTTAATTAAGGTCTCCTCACACTTCTAATCCTTGCATTTCCATCTTCCATGTGCTAGGATTAAGTGCAGGTACTATGCCTGCTTTATTCAGTCTGAAGAATGCAATTGGTGATTCCTGCAGATTAATCAATTACTTCATGAGTAGACATATATCTTCAGTCCAAAATACACTTTTAAATAATTCTTGAAAAGTAGCTATATTAAGTGGTATTCTGTTTTTTGTTTGTTTGTTTTTGGTTTTTGGTTTTTTGGATTTGGTTTTTTTTCGAGATAGGGTTTCTCTGTATAGCCCTGGCTGTCCTGGAATTCACTCTGTAGACCAGGCTGTCCTCGAACTCAGAAATCCGCCTGCCTCTGCCTCCCAGAGTTCTGGGATTACAGGCGTGTACCACCACCACCCTGCTATTAAGTGATATTCTTAATCTCACTTTAGATATGTCAATAGGTAATTTTGTTCACTTAACTAAGAGCTACTTCATATATAATTCATTTCTTATTATTTTAAGGTGAGTATCTATGATTTTGAAATATATTGAGCTGTTGTTCATATGTTTTTCTTCTGTGTTGATTTTTACTTTATTGCTTTGAAACAATTTATACTAATACTTAAATATCTACTTGTTTCTATATATGCATATTATCTGTTTCATTGTTATTGTAGAAAATCACATGTGTTTTTCACATATATAACTGCAATTTCTAGCTCATGTAACTGTGTTTATTATATTTAACCTAATCCTAACTTAATTCATATATTTACAGGGAACTTTACCCAAGTGTATACCTACAACATTAATTCCTGAGCTTTTATGCTATCTTCTCCTTTAAGAAGAAAACTGCTATCATGTTCATGAACCACAAACCTAGGGTCAAGCTTTGCTGGAGAATATGTTATTTGCTGATGTAGTTTTTTGTCTTTTGTTTTGTAAATCTCAGAATAATTATAGAGTGCAGCAGCCTGATATAAAGATTAAGTATAGGGAACTGTGAGCATTGCTCTCAGGACAGAATCTACTTTACCTTTTGTGCTTGCTGATCTAGTTCTTTCAGGAGCATAAAGCTCATAGAAGATAGCAGTAAGAGTCACTTGAATGAAGAATGATATAGGGAATATGCAGAGAGAATTCCATTGGCTCTTGTCAGGGCTCCTAGTTCTTCAGGTGACACAATGGATACTGATTCTTGATGACCACTAACATGGTGTTAAATGATTTGTTGTAGAGATGTTCTTTGTCAGTCAGCTATACTTAATGATATATGAGACAAAACTCTACTGCACTCAGCAAGTCTGCCTTGAGTCTGTGGAATAGACAAGAGCCCTTGCCCCCTTTTTTCCACTTTCTTTAGAGCCGTTGTGCACTTTATATTGTCTTTGAGTCAGAGTCTCTCCTTCAAATCCTGTAATATATTAGATCTCTGCATACCACTGTTCCTTTGCATTTTACTTCTGCATTCCTGTATGGTTGTCATTTTAGTTTAGAGTTTCAAAACATATTCACACGTATGTTTATCCTTTCATCTTCACCTTGGCAAAGATGATCTGCTGCTTTATATCTTGAATCCCCTGCTGCCTGACTGCACTTTCCCTTGGGGTCTTGGGACTTGGAGACCAGATATGAAACCCATGGCTCAGACTCTGGGAGCAAGTGAGAACTATAAAGAAAAAAGCACTTCATGTCCTTCACTCATGCCCAAGTAAGCATGTCTTCAAAATGGCAGTTCCTGATTGGCTGGCTCTGTCTGAGGCACCAATCTTTAGGCTCTCATGCAGTGTTCAAGTAGGTCATCATTCAAGAGTTACCTCCAAGGCTTTGTGCCCTAGATGTTTATGTTACTGCTTCATCAGAGAGGTCTGCAATTCAACCCACAATTGCCCATCATTAATATCTCAGGTTGGTAATATGTAGAAAAAATATTTTCTTAACTCTTCAGCTAATTAAAATCTCTCTTTAAATGTTCCTTGTACTGTCTTTCTGCATTAACATAACCACTTCTGTTTCTCTTTGAAAGATTGGGAAGAATAGAAGTCATACCTGATATTGTTTCCACTAAATAATTTTGGCAAGTATGTTTAACTGCTGACAGACATATTTTTTTATCCAAAGGCTGAATGATCAGAATAATGGATGCTTGAATTAACAGAAGGGATAGGGGTGGGGGGAATGTGGAACACATAAATCTTCCTAGGAGAGAGTAAAATCATATAAATGGATAGGGCAGAGGGAACTGAGACTAGGAGGATCTAGTGGGGTGAGAATGAGAGGTGTGCCTGGAGGAGGGAAAGTGGGGAGAGACATCTAGAATCGAGGGCTAGTCTGATGTCCATTGCAGTGAAAACTTCCTAAACTATGTAGAAAAACCTAACGAAGTCTCCACATAATGGGAAACACAGAGTCCCAGCTCTTGTCATAAAATGACACTTTTATTACTGGGATTGTGCTTCATACAATTTAGATCTTAGTCAAAGGAGTCCCAAGGAAATTTACAAACAAACCAGGCTGTTGCCAGTACAGTAGTTTCTCTTTACAAACTGACAATGAGATCTTGTTTTTGAAGACAACACTCACACGACTAACTGAAATTAGAGCAGTTGAACTGTTGCATACATGGAAACTTGACTCCTATATTTTAGTTTCTTTGGGAAGGTAGGGTACTCTACAGGCTACCAAAAGAAAATCTTAAATATCTTCTCAGCCACAAAACAGAATATCGACAATTTGTCCTGCCTGAAAAATGTGCTTAGACAATGGTGGGTGACACACAATTTATGGAAGTAACCAGCCAATGTTTGATTTGACTTAAGGTTTACTTCATGAGAAGTAACCTATACAAGACACTGTTTGGGAACCAAACATCAATGACTAGATAACTCAGAGACCTTGAATTTTACACAGGTAAGAACACTGCAATTGATTACTAAATACAACCTAGTAAGGCATGAGATAGTGTACAGAAATATCATTATATAGACAGAGAATCATTTTGTGTGTGTGTGTGTGTGTGTGTGTGTGTGTGAGCAAGCATGAACATACTTGTGTATGTTTCACAAATTTATATATGTAGCAAAAATTACAAGAAAGGGCATTTATTTTAGAGAAAGGAAGGGGCTGTATGGGAAGGGTTAGAAGTAAAAACTGTATACTTATATTTTAGTTTCAAAGAAAATATAATAATAAAAACAAATAACTCTTCTACTGATATCTAAAGATCCCTTGAGATTTTATTGAGCATGAATTACATCACTTGTTAGAACTGCTCTTTACAGAAGCTACTTTGTTTCCCCTTTCTTTCAATTAGGCATATCAGTCAGGTATATCATTTTCCTTTGACTTACATTCACTTTCAGTATGTATCAATAGAATCATAAATTCTGATCGCTCATGAACTGTTTTACTTTCAGTAGCCAGAGATGGATTCTGTATTTTATAAGCATAATGATCACAAAGGTAAATGAAGCTCTCTTAAGTTGTTATTCATTTTATCAATGAAATGTAACTATATATATATATATTTATATATATATATATATATATATATATATTTATATATATATATATAGAGAGAGAGAGAGAGAGAGAGATACATATAGCTAAGGAAGCATCATGTGATTTTTAATAAGTGTGTAAATTGTGGAATGTCTAAATTATATTAAATATAAACATATTCTAAATATTTATTAATTGTTTTTAAAATACTGAAAGACTTCTTTTACTTTGTTGAAATACACAGTATTTATAATTATCTATAGCAATATTACTATGAGATGCGCACTAGAACTCGTTGCTAACTATAAGTAGTTACCACACATTATATACCATATCCTGCCTGGAGCTACTCTTTATAGTTTCTGGTTATCACCATTCTAGTCTTCTTCTGCAAGCACAACTTTATTGTATTCTACACCTATATTTTATTTGATACTTGTCTTTCTAGGTCTAATTTATCCACCATTAACACAGCAATGGTTCTGTTTACATCCCCACTCTCATAGGTCATAGGCTTTTGTTCATTTTAAAATTGACTTATTTCATTATCAATGTGGACTATATTTTCTGTATGCAATCTTTAATTACTTCATATTTGCTTTGTTGCCATTTCCTATCTCACTTGATCAATATTGAAATAAACAGAGAAGTGAGCATGTTTTTTAATATCTGTTCTTTGTTTTTAAAAATGTTAATAGAACTCCTAGAAGAGTTGTAGTACAGAGACATTCACAGTGAGGGGAATGTACCATCTCCATAGGAGTTTTTGATAAAGGGCATCTCCAAAAGTCTTCTGTACAATACAAATTACTGCCAATGCCCTTGGTTATCCACTCTAAGTAAGCATTAAGACTCTGTTGCTAAAAATTTCCATTGCCATGCATTTTGGCTGTTAGAAATTGAGAACTCGATCTCAAATCAGCCTGGAAATATCCTCCTCACAGGCTGGTATTCAGATTGTACAATAATAGTTTTCAAGCTACCAGGTAGGTAGGTGTCTGTCTGTATGTGGGGTGTCATCAATCATATTACCAAGTGTTAGATCCTACATTCTACAGGACATATCTAAAAGACAATCTGTGCCCACTGGTTCAATAATGGCATGTCTTGTGTAACTAATGGAATTCTGATTGATATGATATCTTTTCTACAGCAGGTATTTTTATACCTGTCATTGCAATCCTGTCAAGCTCATGATTAAAATGTCATATTGCCTTCTAAATTATTTACGTTTAAATTTATAGACTGGGGCTACTATCAATGTTGATCAGAGAATTTGTTTTTCAGAAAATAGAATCAATATTGTAATATATGGGTGGCCCAAAGCTTGCCATAACCTCACCTAATGTTCAGAGAACATCACAGGAGAGGATGACAAAAGGATGTCAGATTTAAGTGTCGAAAAGGAATGTATGAAACATAAACTTCTGGGTTTCATATACCCACACATTCAAAATCTCATACCAGCTAAGGTTAGCAGCTAAAGACCTGCCTAAAGTCAATGTAGTCAATATTCTGGCATAGATGGTAAACACTGCTCAAGTCTATGCCTTACTGAGGAATAATTGACTATTGGATAGCTATTTTTGAAAGTAGAGGACAGAATCTTTTCTATTGCTCTCTCTCATTCTGAGTCTCTCTGTCTCTGTCTCTCTCTCATGTGTGTGTGCTTGTGTGTGTGTGTGTTTGTGTGTGTATATGTGTGAGAGAGAGAAAGAGAGAGACAGAGAGACAGAGACTAAAACAAAGAGACAGACACACATACCAAAGTGGGGGAATCTCATTCTTCTGAGGCCTTACAACATCCATACACACAGGAACAACATTAGTTGGCCTTATTGTTTAAGAAAATCCAGAGGTAATAGATAGTTCACAGAGATAGTATTCCATGGACACAAAAAGATAGTTGCTCATATGATCTCATAGCAATTGTAACAAGTCCTCTGTTTTATCAAGACTGACAAAATCTCAATACAAAAGTTGGAAATTAGATAGAAAAATCTCACTCTAGAGGACCAGGAGTTAATATTTGATAGCTACTTTGACAGGAAGAACCAGCTTTCTTTAATATGATCCCTGGTAGTACTATCACAGTCCATGGCAGGCTTCTTTCCCAAGAATAGAAAGAAAAGATAAACATGAGTATAAGGAAAAAAAGAAAACCTAAACAATGAGTATATAATAAGAGGTAATTGAAGAATGTGTATATTGTAGGAGTGTGGGGAGGAGATGTATATTGGAAAAGAAGAATTCAATGTATCACTATTTGCAGATAATGTGATAGTATAAATAAAAGAGCTCCAAGAAAGCTACAAGAGAACTTCTAAGCTGAAAAGCAATTTTAGCAAAGTGACTAGCCATGAAATTAACTCAAACAAATCAGTAGCCTTCTTTTATGCAAATGATTAGCAGACCAAGAACAAAGTAGGGATCCAACACCCTTCAAAATAGCCACACATAATATAAAATATCTTGGTACAACTTTTACCAAGCAGGTGAAAGACCTATATGACAAAACTTCAAATCCCTGAAATAGAAATCAAAGAAGAAGAAAAAAAAAAAGAAATCAAAGAAGACCTCAGAAGATGGAAAGATATCCCGTGTTCATGGATTGGTAGGTTTAACACAGTAAATATAGTCATCCTACCAAAAGAAATCTACAGGTTCAATGCAATTTCTATCAAGATTCTAACACAGTTTTTCACAGACATGAAAGGAGCAATTCTCAATTTCATATGGAATAAAAAACTGCAAATAGAGCAAAACCAATTCTTAACAATAAATGAACTTCTGGTAGAATCACTATTCCTGACCTCAAGCTGTACTAAATGTTTTATCATTTATTAATGGTAAAACTGCATGGTACTGATACAGAGACAGACAGGTCAATCAAAGAAATAGAATTGAAGACAATGAATTAAGCACACACACTTATGGACATTTGATCTTAGAAGATCTTTGAAGAAGAACTTTGAAGAAAAGAAAGCATCTTCAATAAATGGTGCTGGTTCAATTCACAGTCTGTACGTAGTAAAAGGAAAATAGATACATATTTATCCCTTAACACAATGCTCAAATCCAAGTGGAGGAAGGACATCAACATAAAACCAGATCAGCTGAATAGAATAGAAAAGAAAGTGGGAGATAGCTTTGACACAGGGGGAAATATCCTAAACAGAACTCCAATGGCTCTAAGGTCAACAAATGATAAATGGTGCTTCATGTAACTGAAAGATACTGTAAGGCAAAAGACAGAGTCAATAGAAAAAGAAACAGCAACATTAAATTGGAAAAGAATCTTCTCCAACTCAACATCTGATAGGGGTAATATGCAAAATACATAAAGAACTCAAGAAGCTATCCCCCTCCAAAAAAAAAAAACAAAAACAAACAAACAAACAAACAAACAAAAAACAAAAAAAAAAAACCCCAAATAACCCAATTTAAAAATGGAGTACAGAGCTAACTTGAGAATTATCTTGAAGGTTAGGTGTGTATCATCTGTAAATGAACACAGGCCCCTGAGTCCTCTACTATATCTGTGTTTAAGGACTCATAGCAGCACCAGCTGTATGTTGCCTGTTTGGTGGTCTAGTGTTTGAGAAATCCCAGGCACCCTGATTAAATGAGACACCTTGTCCTCCTACAGGATTGTCCTTCTCAGCTTCTTTCAACCTTCCCTAATTGAACAGCATGGATCAGCTAATTCTGTCCATTGGTTGGGTGCAAATATTTGCATCTGACTCTTTCAGCTGCTTGTTGGGTGTTCTGGAGTGCAGTCATACTTGGTTCCTTTTTGTGAGCATTCCATAGCCTCACTAATAGTGTCAGGTCTTGGGACCTCCCCTTGAGCTGGATCTTACTTTGGGTCTGTTTTCTGTTTCCTCAACCTTCTTTCCATTTCCATCCCTGTAATTCTTTCAGAGAGTAACAATTATGGGTCAGAGGGGTTCACTGTGGGATGAACCCCTCTCCCTCATGTAATGACCTGTCTTCCTGCTGAAGGTGGGCTCTATATGTTCCCTCTCCCTACTGTTGGTCTTTTCATCTAATGTCCCTCCCTTTGAGTCCTGGGAGCCTTTTACCTCCAAAATCTCTGGTGTATTCTGGAGCCTCCCCCAAACTCCTATCTCCTGAGGCTGCCTGTTTCCATTCTTTCTGCTGGTCCTCAGGGCTTCAGTCCTTTTCCCTCATCCAGTACTGAATTATGTTCCCCTCTCCCCACACACAATACTCCCTGCCCACTTTCTCTCTCAGGCCTCTTCCTCCCTCACCATTTATGATTGATTTGTTCTCCCTCCCAAGTGGGACTGAGACATCCTCACTTGGACACTTCAGCTTGTTGAATTTTGAGTTATGAGGACAGTATCTTGGGTACTCTGTACTTTTTAACATCCACTTATTAGTGAGAATAGATCATGCTTGTTCTTTTGGATCTGAGTTACCTCACTCTGGATGATATTTTCTAGTCCCACCCATTTGCCTGCAAAACTCAGGATGTCCTCGCTTTTGTTCTTAATAGCTGAGTAGTATTTCATTGTGTAAACAAGCCACATTTTCTGTGTCCATTCTTCGGTAGTGGGACATCTGAGTTGCTTCCATCTACTGGCTATCATAAATAAGGCCACTATGAACATAGTAGAATATGTGTCCCTGTGGCATGGTGGGGAATCTTTTGGGTATATCCCCAAGAGTGGTATAACTAGGTCTTCAGGTTAATCTTTTTCCAATTTTCTGAGGAACTTTCAGACTGATTTCTATAATTCTTAACTGAAGAATCTCAAATAGCTAAGAAGAACCTAAAGAAGTGTTCAACATTCTTAGACATCAAGGAAATCCAAATAAAAAAACATCCTGAGATTCCACCTTACAGTAGAATGGCTAATATCAAAAGCTCAGGGAACAGCAGGTTTGGAGAGGATGCAAGGAAAGAGGAACATTCCTCTACTTCTAGTTGGATTGTTAGCTGGTACAACCAGTCTGAAAATCAATTTGGCAGTTCCTCAGAAAATTGAAAATTGATCTCCCTGAACTCCCAGCTATACCACTCTTGGGCAAATACCCAAAAGCTGCTCCACCATATCACAAGGACACATGCTCCACTATATTCACAGAAGCCTTATTCATAGTATCCAGGAGCTGGAAACATCTGTGATGTCCCTCAACATAGGAATGGATATAGAGACTATGGTAAATTTACACAATGGACTCAGGTGTTAAAAATTACTCTGGTGTTAAAAGCAACAACTTCATGACTTTGTAGGAAAATGAATGTAACTAGAAAATACCATGCTGAGTGAGGTAACTGATAAGTTGATGTTAGCCCAAAAGCTCAGAATACACACAATATAGTCATAAGAAACTTAACAAGAAGGAAGGCCAAACAATAAAAGAACGGCTGGGGAATTCAGCATCCCTGACTTCAAGCCTTACTATGGAGCAACAATGATAAAAACTGCATGGTATCAGTACAGATTCAGACACGTTGATCAATGGAATAGAATTGATAACCAAGAAATTAAACCACTCTTATGGACACTTGACATTTGACAAAAAAGTCAAAAATATGCAATGGAAAAAAGAAAGCATCTACAATAAATGGTGCCAGTCTAACTGGCTGTCTGGGTGTAGAAAAATGCAAAACAACAGCAACAACAACAACAACAACAAAACCATATTTGTCTCCTTGCACAAAGCTCAACTCCAAGTGGATCAAGGACCTCAACATTAAACCAGACACTCGAATCTATTAGAAGAGAAAGTGGGAAAGAGCGTTGAACTCACTGGAACAGGGGCAAATTTCCTAAGCAGAACTCCAATGGCTCAGCTCTAAGATCAAGAATTGATAAATAGGACCCCATGAAACTGGAAAGCTTCTGTAAGCTGTCAATATAACCGAATAGTAACCTACAGATGGGGCAAATATTTGCTAACCCCATATCTGATAGAGGGCCAATATCCAGAATTTATAAAGAACTCAAGAAGCTAATCACCAAAAAAGCAAACAACTCAATCAAAAAATGGGGTATAGAACTAAACTGAGATTTCACATGTGAGGAATTTCAAATGGCTGAGAAGCACCTAAAGAAATGTTCAGTGTCCTTAATGATCAGAGAAATGCAAATTAAAAGGACCCTAAGATTCTACCTCACATAAATCAGAGTGGATAAGTTCAAAACCTCAGGTGACAGCACATGTGGGAGAGAATGTGGAGAAAGTGGAACACTCTTCCATTGCTGGTAGGATTGCAAACTGGTACAAGGACTCTGTAAATCAATCTGGAGGTTCCTCAGAAAATTGGAAATAGATCTACCTGAAGACCCAGCTATACCACTCTTGGGAATATAACCAAAAGATGTTCCACCATGGCACAGAGGCACATGTTCCACTATGTTCTTAGTGGCCGTATATGTTATAGCCAGAAGCTGGAAACAACCCAGATGTCCCACAACAGATTAATGGATAGAGAAAATGTGGTTCATTTACACTCAGCTATTAAGAACAAGGACATCCTGAGTTTTGCAGGCAAATGGATGGAACTTGAAAATATCATCCTGAGTGTGGTAACTCAGGCCCAAAAGAACATGTATTGTATGTACTCTCTAACAAGTAGATATTAACCACAGAACTTTTTTTTTTTTACAAAAAATTCTTAAATTTTATTAGGTCTTAATTTTTTGTTATAATCAAGAGTATAATGTTATATATATGTATATATATATATACACACACACACATGTATTATGGCACATATAAAGCACACATACACAGAGAGACAGAGACAGACAGACAAACTGACTGACTGACTCTTGGAATTAGCAGTCTGATATAGGATCTAAGATTACGTTGGATCTCTGTGACTGAATTTCTGGTTCTTATATATTTTATGGGACAGGTTCTGCTCCTTTTACTATGTTGCTGCATTTCCTTTGAATCTAAACTCAATGGAAGAGCCCTCGCTGATATGCAATAAAGTGAAAGAATCTTGCTATCTGGGGCTGATCTGACACACAGAGATCTGATCATACTAAGTGTGTGACCAGAGAAAATAATATGGGAGAAGAAACTACCTCCCTAGAGAGTTAGAACCATACTTTTCCAGACAAGATTCCTGGTCAAAATTTGCATAATTAACCTATCTTGCATATTTTTCATTTGCATTCAGATCACTGAGTGAGAGTTAGGTAATGACATTGATAAAGCATTAAATAAGCTAATGGATTTTTTTTTGAGAACTTTGTTTTTTATTGATATATTTTTTATTTACATTTCAAATGATTTCCCCTTTTCTGGGTCCCCACTCCCCACAAGTCCCATAAGCCCTCTTCCATCCCCCTATTCTTCCATCCACCCCTTCCCACTTCCCTGTTCTGGAATTCCCCTATACTCTTGCAATGAGTCTTTCCAGAACCAGGGGCCACTCCTCCATTCTTTTTGGACATCATACCTAGGTGTCCTTCAACGGAGGAATGGATACAAAAAATGTGGTATATTTACACAATGGAGTACTATTCAGCCATTAGAAACAATGAATTCATGAAATTCTTAGACAAATGGATGGAGCTGGAGAACATCATACTAAGTGAGGTAACCCAGTCTCAAAAGATCAATCATGGTATGCACTCACTGATAAGTGGATACTAGCCTAGAAACTTTGAATACCCAGGACATAATCCACAAATTAAATGATGTCTAACCACAGTACTTTAAAAGGCCAACAAAAGAAAGTGCCCAAGTGAGGGTACCTCAGTCCCTCTTGGGATGGAGAACAAAGAAATCACAGGTGGGGAGAGAGGGAGGGACCTAAGAGGGAAAGTGAAAGCAGTGAAAGCGGTGGGGGAATTGGGGGAAGTGGGGAACATGATCCAGTATTGGGTTAGGGAAAAGGACTGAAGCCCTGAGGGCCAGCAAAAGAAGGGAAACAGGCAAACTCTGGAGATAGGAGGTTGGCATACCCTTAAAAATGCCCCAGAGACCTGGGAGATGAGAGACACTCAGGACTCAAAGGGAGGGACCTTATATGAAATGCCTTACAGGAGGAAGAGGAAACTTAAAGAGTCCACTTCCTATAGGAAGACAGGGCATCAAATGAGGGAGACGGGGACCATCCCACAGTCACAACTATGACCCATAATCGTTCCTATCTGAAAGATGCTTTGCCAGCACCTGACTAAGACAGATACAGACACTCACAGACATTGAATGGAGTCCGGGGATCCCAGTGGAAGGGATAGGTAAAGACTGCAGGAGTTGAAGGAAATTGTTGTAGGAAGGACAACAATATCGACTAGCCAGACCCTTCAGAGTTCACAGGGACTAAACCACCAATCAAAGAGTAGGCATTGGTTACTCCATGTCTCCACCTACATATGCAACAGAGGATTGCTTATCTGGTATCTATGCAAGGGTGGTACTTGGCATTGTGGAGGGTTGTTAACCTAGTGAAGAAAGATGCTGGAAGGGTTAAGTAGGAGCAGATCAGTGGATGGGTAGTGGTGTTCCCTCTTAAAGGAAAAGGGGAAGGGCAGATGAAATAGGAGCTTTGTGAAGGAAAGATCAGGGAGTGGGGGTCAGAATTTGAAATGCAAATAAAAAAAATAATCAATTAAAAAAAAGAAAGCAAGGGGCTTCCTGGCAGCCAGCTTGGAGAAGTCGGTGTGCTCCAGCGGGCCCCAGCAGGAGCCTTCAGGTGCCTGCTTTGGGATCTGAACAGCCTGGGCCACAGCACTCGATCTCCAGGAAGTGCGGGAGACCTGGTGTGCACCCAGAGGCAGTCTGGGGGCTCACAGCACAGCTCTCTCCTGTGGCAAGGAGCTTAGGTTCCAGTCCTGAGGCCTCTGGCGGGAGCCCTCAGATGTCCACTTCCAGATCCAGATTAGCCTGGGCGGCAACATCACATCTCCAGGTCCTGCAAGAGGTAAGAGGGGTTTCTGAGCGGCCAGCGGGGAGAAGTCTGTGTGCTCCAGTGAATCCAGCAGGCCCTAGCAGGAGCCTTCAGGTGTCTACTTCAGGATCTGAACAGCCTGGGCAACAGCACCCTGACTCTAGGCAGTGCAGGAGGTAAGCTGTGCACCAGAGGCCACCTGGGAAGGGGCAGCTTGCACTGGTGAGTCCAGCATTGACAAGACCAACTAATGCCAGTGAGAACTAGATGGCAAAAGGCAAACACAGGAACATCACTAACAGAAATCAAGGCAATATGGCAACATCTGAACCCAATTCTCCTTTACCAGCATGTCCTGGATACCCCATCACACCAGTAAAACAAGATTTGGATTTAAAATCACTGGTCATGATGCTGGTATAGGAACACATAAATGACATACTTAAAGAAATTCAGGAGAAATGGATCAAAAGTTAGAAGCCCTTGCAAGGGAAACACAAAAATCATTGAAAGAAATCCAGGAGAATACAAAAGCCAATAATGAGGAAACGCAAAAAAAACACTTAAAGAAATACAGGAGAACTTTGGTCAACAGGCTGAGGTCATGAAAGAGGAAACACAAAAATCTCTTAAAGAATTACAGGAAAGCACAAACAAGCAAGTGAAGGAGCTAAGCAAAACCATCCAGGATCTAAAATCAGAAGTAGAAACAACTAAGAAAACTCAAAGGGAGAAAACTTTGGAGAAAGAAAGCCTTGGGAAGAAATCAAGGGACATAGATGCAAATATCAACAACAGAATACAAGAGATAGAAGAAAGAATCTCAGATGCTGAAGATACCCTAGAAACCATGGATTCAACAGTTAAAGAAAATGCAAATGCAAAAAGCTTGTAACCCAAAATATCCAGGAAATCCAGGACACAATGAGAAGACCAAACCTGAGGATTATAGGCATAGATGAGAGTGAAGATTTACAACTTAAAGGGCCAGCAAATATCTTCAATAAAATTATGGAAGAAAACTTCCCTAACCTAAAGAAAGAGATGCCCATGAATATACAAGAAGCCTACAGAACTACAAACAGACTGGACCAGAACAGAAATACTTCCCATCACATAATAATCAAAACACAGAATGTACTGAACAAAGAAAGAATATTAAAGGCAGTAAGAGAAAAAGGCCAAGTAACATATAAAGGAAGACCTATCAGAATCACAGCAGGCTTTTCACCTGAGACTATGAAGGCTAGAAGATCCTGGGCAGATCTCATTCATACTCTAAGAGAACACAAATGCCAGCCAAAATTACTATACCCAGCAAAACTCTCAATCACCAGAGATGGAGAAACTAAGATATTCCATGACAAAACAAGTTTAACCAATATCTATCTACAAACCCAGCCCTACAAAGGATAATAGGAGGAAAACACCAATACAAGGAGGGAAACTTCACCCTGGAAAAAGCAAGATAGTAACCTTTCATCAAACCCAAAAGAAGTTAACCAATCAAATTTAAAAAATAACGTCAAAAATGACAGGAAGTAACAATCACTATTCCTTAATATCTCTTAACATCAATGAACTCAATGCCCCAATAAAAAGACATAGACTAACTGACTGGATACGTAAACAGGACCCTACATTTTACTGCTTACAGGAAACACACCTCAGGGTCAAAGGCAAACACTACCTTAGAGTAAAAGGCTGGAAGACAATTTTACAAGCAAATGGTCTCAGGAAACAAGCTGGAATAGCCATTTTAATATCAAATAAAATTGACTTTCAACCCAAAGTCATCAAAACAGACTCTGAGGGACACTTCTTGCTGGTCAAAGGAAAAATACAAGAACAACTCTCAATCCTGAACATCTATGCTCCAAATGCAAGGGCACCCTCTTTCATAAAAGAAACTTTATTAAAGCTCAAAGCACACATTGCACTTAACACAATAATTGTGGGTGACTTCAACACTGCACTTTCCTCAATGGACCGATCAGGAAAAGAGAAATTAACAGGGACACAATGAAACTAATTGAAGCTTTGGACCAATTAGATTTAACAGATATATATAGAACATTCTATCCTAAAGCAAAAGAATATACCTTTTTCTCAGCACCTCATGGTACCTTCTCCAAAATCGACCATATAATTGGTCACAAGACAGACCTCAACAAATATAAGAAGAACAAACTAATCCCATGCCTCCTATCAGATCACTATGGAGTAAAAGTGGTCTTCAATAGCAACAGAAACAACAGAAAACCCACATACAAGTGGAAACTGAACAATATTCTACTCAATCATACCTTGGTCAAGGAAGAAATAAAGAAAAAAATTAAAGACTTTTTAGAACACAATGGAAATGGAGACACAACATACCCATATCTATGGGACACAATGAAAGCAGTGCTAAGAGGAAAACTCATAGCCCTGAGTGCCTCCAAAAAGAAAATGGAGAGAGCATACATTACCAGCTTAATGACACATCTGAAAGCCCTGGAACAAAAAGAAGCTATTTCACCCAGGAGGAGTAGAAGGCAGGAAATCATCAAACTCAGGGCCGAAATCAATCAAGTAGAAACAAAGAGAACCATACAAAGAATCAACAAAACCAGGAGCTGGTTCTTTGAGAAAATCAACACGATAGATAAACCCTTAGCCAGACTGACCAAAGGGCACAAAGAAAGTATCCAAATTAACAAACTTAGAAATGAAAAGGGAGATATAACAACGGAAACTGAGGAAATCCAAAAAATCATCAGATCCTACTACAAGAGCCTGCACTCAACACAACTGGAGAATCTGGAGGAAATGGACAATTTCCTTGACAGATACCAAATACCAAAATTAAATCAGGACCAAATAGATCATCTAAACAGTCCCATAATGCCTAAAGAAATTGACGGAGTCATAGAAAGTCTTCCAACTAAAAAAAGCACAGGAACAGATGGTTTCAGTGCAGAATTCTATCAGACCTTCAAAGAAGAGTTAACACCAATACTCTTCAAACTATTCCACAAAATAGAAACAGAACCCTACCCAATTGGAACACTACCCAATTCCTTCTACGAAGCCACAATTATGCTGATAACAAAACCACACAAAGATCCAACAAAGAAAGAGTACTTCAGACCAATTTCCCTTATGAACATCGATGCAAAAATACTCAATAAAATTCTTGCCAACCGAATCCAAGAACACATCAAAACGATCATCCACCATGATCAAGTCGGCTTTATCCCGGGAATGCAGGGTTGGTTCAATATACAGAAATCCACCAATGCAATCCACTACATAAACAAACTCAAAGAAAAAACCACATGGTCATTTCATTGGATGCTGAGAAAGCATTTGACAAAATTCAGCATCCTTTCATGCTTAAAGTCTTGGAAAGAACAGGAATTCAAGGCCCATACCTAAACATAGTAAAAGCAATATACAGCAAACCAGTAGCCAGCATCAAACTAAATGGAGAGAAACATTAAGCAATCCCACTAAAATCAGGGACTAGTCCTTATCTTTTCAATATTGTAGTTGAGGTACTAGCTCAGGCAATTAGACAACATAAGGAGGTCAAAGGGATACAAATTGGAAAGGAAGAAGTCAAACTATCATTATTTGCAGATGACATGATAGTCTACCTAAGTGACCCAAAAAACTCCACTAGAGAACTCCTACAGCTGATAAACAACTTCAGCAAAGTTGCAGGTTATAAAATCAACTCAAGCAAATCAGTGGCCTTCCTATACTCAAAGGATAAGTAGGCTGAGAAAGCAATTAGGGAAATGACCCCCTTCACAATAGCCAAAAACAGTATAAAGTATCTTGGGGGGACTCTTACCAAACATGTGAAAGATTTATATGAGAAGAACTTCAAGACTCTGAAGAAGGAAATGGAAGAGACCTCAAAAAATGGGAAAACCTCCCATGCTCATGGATCGCCAGAATCAATATAGTTAAAATGGCCATTTTGCCAAAAGCAATGTACAGATTCAATGCAATACCCATCAAAATCCCAACTAAATTCTTCACAGAGTTAGAAAGAGCAATTATCAAATTCATCTGGAATAACAAAAAACCCAGGATAGCTAAAACTATTTTCTGCAACAAAAGAAAGTCTGGGGGAATCAGTATCCCTGACCTCAAGCAATACTACAGAGCAATAGTGTTAAAAACTGCATGGTATTGGTACAGTGACAGGCAGGAGGATTAATGGAACAGGATTGAAGATCCAGAAATGAACCCACACACCTATGGCCACTTGATCCTCGACAAAGGGACTGAAAACATCCAATTGAAAAAAGATAGCCTTTTCAATAAATGGTGCTGGTTCAACTGGAGGTCAGCATGCAGAAGAATGCGAATTGATCCATCCTTGTCTCCTTGTACTAAGCTCAAAACCACATGGATCAAGGACCTGCACATAAAGCCAGACACTCTGCAGCTAATAGAAAAGAAACTGGGGAAGACCCTTGAGGACATCGGTACAGGGAGAAAGTTTCTGAACAGAACACCAATAGCATATGCTCTAAGATCAAGAATTGACAAATGGGACCTCATAAAGTTACAAAGTTTCTGTAAGGCAAAGGACACCATCAAAAGGACAAATCGGCAACCAACAAATTGGGAAAAGATCTTCACCAATCCTACATCAGATAGAGGGCTAATATCCAATATATATAAAGAACTCAAGAAGTTAGACTCCAGAAAACCAAAATACCCTATTAAAAAATGGGGTACAGAGTTAAACAAAGAATTCTCACCTGAAGAACTTCAGATGGTGGAGAAGCATCTTTAAAAATGCTCAACTTCATTAGTCAATAGGGAAATGCAAATCAACACAACCCTGAGATTTCAAGTTACACCAGTCAGAATGGCTAAGATTAAAAATTCAGGAGACAGCAGGTGTTGGAGAGGGTGTGGAGAAAGAGGAACACTCCTCCACTGCTGGTGGGGTTGCAAATTGGTACAACCACTCTGGAAATCAGTCTGGGGGTTCCTCTGAAAACTGGGCACCTCACTTCCAGAAGATCCTGCTATACCACTCCTGGGCATATACCCAGAGGATTCCCCACCATGTAATAAGGATACATGCTCTAATATGTTCATAGCAACACTATTTATAATTACCAGATGCTGGAAAGAACCCAGGTATCCCTCAACAGAAGAGTGGATGCAAAAATGTGGTATATCTACACAATGGAGTACTATTCAGCCATTAGAAACAATGAATTCATGAAATTCTTAGGCAAATGGATGGAGCTAGAGAACATCATACTAAGTGAGATAACCCAGACTCAAAAGGTGAATCATGGTATGCACTCACTAATAAGTGGATATTAACCTAGAAACCTGGAATACCCAAAACATTTTCTACACATCAAATGAGATACAAGAAGAAAGGAAGAGTGGCCCCTTGTTCTGGAAAGACTCAGTGAAGCAGTATTCAGCAAAACCAGAACAGGGAAGTGGGAAGGGGTGGGTGGGAGGACAGGGGGAGAGATGGGGGCTTACGGGTCTTTCGGGGAGTGGGGGGGGGCTAGGAAAGGGGAAATCATTTGAAATGTAATTAAAAAACATATCGAATAAAAAAAAGTGACAAGAAAAAAACTGAAGATTTTCATAAAAAAGCAATAATAAGAGAAAAATTGGCCCATGATTAGCTTTTTGATTTATATAAAGTAATTTTCTTATATAATCATCCTTTAAATATTTGAAAATATCCTATGCCACTTTAAGTATTTTCTGTCTAAACAATATTTTATTACTTCTTCAATGGTGCCATATCAAAACACCATTTTTGTATAAATGAAGTGGTTAAGAGTGAGAAACAATGAATTCATGAAATTCTTAGGCAAATGGATGGAGCTAGAGAACATCATACTAAGTGAGGTAACCCAGACTCAAAAGGTGAATCATGGTATGCACTCACTAATAAGTGGTTATTAACCTAGAAAACTGGAATACCCAAAACATAATCCACACATCAAATGAGATACAAGAAGAAAGCAGGAGTGGTCCCTGGTTCTGGAAAGACTCAGTGAAACAGTATTTGGCAAAACCAGAACGGGGAACTGGGAAGGGGTGGGAGGGAGGACAGGGGAAGAGAAGGGGGCTTACGGGACTTTCGGGGAGGGGAGGGGGCAAGAAAAGGGGAAATCATTTGAAATGTAAATAAATTATATCAAATAAAAAAAAAAGAGTGAAATATAATTTAGGAAATGTGGGTTTAAATTTGACTTTATGGCAGTAAATGAGCACTGCCTCTCCACATGATGGAGAAAGAATTGGGAAGGGGTGGGTGGGAGGACAGGGGGAGAGAAGTGGGCTTATGGGACTTTTCGGGGAGTGGGGGACTAGAAAGGGGGAAATCATTTGAAATGTAAATAAAAAATATATTGAATAAAAAAAAAGAAAGCAAGAAAAGTTGATAACACCTGTTAATAATATTTGGCTTGACCTGCTGCTTTTAGGTTGTGCTGTTGAAATCAAATACAGAAAATAATGATTTAATAGTTTTATTTGTTTGAGTTGATAAAATTTAGTTTTAAATTAATCTTATTGAATTACATTCAATAATTACTAAACTTGTACTTACAGTTTATTATCAAATTCTATTAAAACTTGTATCTTTAGGACTTAAATTAATTCACTTGTTAAATTAAATAAAATGATGTCTTAATAATTCAAATGTTTTAATCACCATATCTAATTTCAAAATATTTTAAAAATTGACATGATTTTTATTGAGTCTGTAAGGCAAGGTATTTGTTTATACATCTCCCATGAGAGTTCTGTGAACAAACACATTGCCCTTCCTTGAGGATGATGGAATTTTTGATGTTGTGCACTATGAAAGTAATATCTAATATGTCTTTTAAATTACCAACAGAAAATTTGGTAGAGGTTCTGTTTTATAGCTGGCCACATTTTAAGTTGTAGTTTTTCATTCATATGGCAACGAGACTCATATTCACTAGCGTCTTTTGGAAATTATGGAAATTATGATATAATTTTGGAAATTATTATATATGCAGACCATAGAGTTGTTTAGTTAAAATGGAACACTGAGAAGATATTTTAACTTTCCTTTTCTATCTTCTCAATGTGGCAAGACTAAGAAATGTGCCACAAGTGAGGCATAATCAAGTTGAAAAGTCACTTAACTTGTCCAGTCATTAAAACATCCTTCTTGACTGATGAGATCCAATCCCACAATCTGTGATCCACATGACACTAGATATAATATACATATTTTGTTAATGAATTATAAAGGCTGGTAATCCATGAAAACATGTACATACAAGTAATATTAAACAGTCTTACAGACTGAACATGGTATATTTATACATTATGAATATATGCTCCCCAACCAGTATTTACATGCACACACACACACAGACACACAGACACACACACACACACATACACACACACACACACACACACACACACACACACAGAGTTCAACAACATCAACAAAAACAAAATATAAGTAAAAGAAAGATATTATTAATTTGAAAGAAAGTGGGAAGGATACACGTGGGGTGGCTTGGAGTCAGGACAGGGAAGGACCAAGTGATGAAATAATAATCTCAAAAAAGGAAAGAAAAGAAATAACATCTTTAAAAGGAAATAATAACCAGATTTTCTAGAATATAAATTGTGTGGTTCTTTAAAGGACCATGGAAACCTCTACATTCTTGTTTGAAATTTTATGTGAAAACTCACTAGAAATTACACAGCTAGGTATATATTTTATTTGAGACATATTCCAAAAGTAGTTTCTTGACGCACACAGCTAGTATATTACCCACTGAGCCAACTTCCCTAGCCTCTCATTTCATTGTTTTAATTTTATTTTTTAAAATTGCATCTTCATATGTGAAAATTAAAATAGTTAAAACTTTTTCTGATCCATTATTCTCATACTTTATTCTAAAGGATATTTTCATTTTGAAAATTTTTATCTAGAATTTTTATACTTGTTTTAATAACAATTTTATTAGTTGCCTCATGCTTTTAATTAATTTTCTTGTTAACAACATATAATAAGGCCATAATTATTGCAGATCTAATAAAACAGACTTAATATGTCTTTGCCTTTTTTGTTTCAAGATCAAGATTAAGACTTTTCTCATATAGTAGACAGTAAAAAATGGTACAAATTTTTCCAAAGATTGAGAATATAAGATGATCAGACTTTAATATTTAATATTCATTAGAAGTTTTGTAGCTCAGGTAAGCCTAGCTGACCACTGATCAGTAGCAGTTCTGGCAGTCTCACCCATATTTTGCACAGATTAGTAGGAACTGCTTGTAGAGACAATGAATATTTAAGGTTAGTTTATTATTATTTTGACCATAAAGCCTAATATTTGGAGCATGGGAATAAGTTGTAGCCATCTTTCCATATTTTAGATTTACTGTTTTGAAAACTGAAGTCTTCCAGCATAGCAAACTGATGTTTTCTTCAGAGTTCTCCATTTTAGTGAGCAGCTTGACAGGAGTGTAGCTGTGTGCAACTTTCTATGCCCATATATATTTTCTCTTTCCTTTCATTAGCGTACAACTTGTACATTTTTTATAAAATTTTGTTCTAACTTATAGTTATCTCCAAGATTCATTGTCCTCTATTTCTGCACAGAAAAGTCACTCAATTCAATTTCTGATTCATTGGTCCCTTTGTACTTTTATAGTGAGCTTCGGATTTTCTTTCTTTCCTTACTATGTCTCTCTTCAAGACTTGCTACTTTGATAACACATTCATCTTTCTTAAATGCTAATTTGCACATGAAGCTTCTGCTTATATCCTCCTCATTAAAGTCTCTGGAAAGGGTTGACACTTCTTTGATGGTACAAAGGATCTTTAGTGTGTGAACCTAATCATTTTATCTGATACGCTGAGAGCAATTTTAGAAGTCATGCTCACATGCTTCTCACATGTGTATGTGCTCTCTGTGCTCTCATTTCCTGATGTGATTCTGATCCTTCAAGACTTTCCCCAAATCTTGGCATCATTCAAAAGGGGATTTGCAACTTGTAGGATTAATAAGGCTTTGAACATACCACTTTATAGGATTTATATATCATCCTTACAAATATTTTCTCTTTTACTTCATTACTAGACTCCTTGGGTCAAAAAATATGTGTATTGTTCAACATAGTCTAGTGTCATTCATAAGTAGTAGACAAAATGATGTTTGATCCTTTTCTTGGAAGAGTATCAGATTATTATTATCAGATTATTGTAATTTTAAGGACTAATAGTTCCCAAAGTTAAAAAGAAATACAATAAAAAATTTAACTTCATCAAAAATTTCTGCATTAAATGTACTGGTTAGGCATTGATATATGAATATATTTAATTTAATAAAGACAGTTTTGTTTTATTTGTGATGAGGTCCACTCTAGATGGGCCTTGAACCATAGGATGATGCTCAACTCTTGATTGTCCTGCCTATAACTCTCAACAGCTGGAATTTCAAGTACCACTATACCATGTTATATCACTTTGTGAATACCAGTTCCTTTTGTGACTTAGTATTCCTTTATTCCAAAAATTTCAAGAAACAGATATTAATGTTATTCATTCTTTAAAGGCAATAACGCAATAGGCTTCATTTTAACCAATCATCTATCTGACATATCAAATTAAGACTTCATCTATGATGACTGTGAAGACTGGGAGTGAACATTAGATTCCCATGATCCAGTTTCATAGGTGGTTATGGGTTATAGGTACTCTGTGAGAGCCTCATGAGCTCAAAAGACCTGAGCCAGATTTCTCTGGAATTCTATATGTTGCTTAGACCAATCTCGGAGAAAGCTAATAATGAATAGACCACTACTTACAACACGTACAATACCTAGCAATGCTTGTAAATGGCACTGTGTAAATATGAAGAACTTTTATACTTGACATGTAGCTATTAGAGTTCTCCACCCCCATCTGTTTTATGCTTCTTATTCTGATGTTTTGTGATCACTTATTCATTCAATTGTTCAACAAGTAGTTATTAAATGCATATGAATATCAAGAGATTTCACTAAGCTGATCATAAGATTGCTTAAATCAAAAAAGATATGTAACAGTTTGAGCTGTAATATTGGTTTATGTTTTTTTATGTCAAAAAGATATGCCATGGGAAGAATGGCACAGTTTGCAGTTAGTGCTTTTCAGTGAATAACAAGAAAAAAAGAAACACAATCATAGCAGTAATAAGACATTGAAAGCAACAAGCATGTCTTCTGAAATTATGCCTCATTGTAATTTTCAAATCATGTGTAGGTGGAAAGAACAAAGCCAGGTCTTCTAAGCACTTCAGGATTTTGTTGACTTCTGTTACCTCGATTCCCTTTGTAATGTTTTGTCTTTCTCAGGAGCTTCCTTCACTAAAAAATGTTGCTTTCCCCCCAATAAACCCATTGTCTTTAATTAATTGACAGAACAAATGCAGCTTGCAGAGTAACATCTATTGTCTATAATTTGCATATGAAGAACAAGAGAAATATCAGATGGCTTTGAGAACAACTGAGTTTAGAATTTTAAGTAAAACTGCTTAATGAGATAAATTAACACCATTCCACTCTTTGCCCTTTCTCACCCATTAGCTGTATATGATTATATAATTATCGTATCATCAAAATGTGTTTTTTAATATAGAGAAACAGAATAACCTTTGCAAAAATTTGGATGTCTTAATTTTATTTTCTATCAATAGAAATAAGGTATAATTAGTTTCAGAAACTGGGTGTAGTCAGCTCTTTTGGGTTTCTGAGGAGAAAGAAATATTTCCACATCTGTAATTTGATCAGATGTCTGTGTGTGAAAAAATTCAGATTCATTTAAAATAATATGACAGGATAATTTAGTGGAAAATAAAGGAGCAAAGCTCTAGGATAATTTTAAAAGATGAGAGATATACAGACAGACACAGGAACGCACACAGAGAGACAGGGAAAAAGACAGAGATACAGACAGATACACAAAGAGATATAGACAGAAAAACATATGAGAGAGTTGCCCAGATAAAATTGAATATCATATTATTGAATAATAATATGATATTCAATTTCATAAAAGATATAATTCAATTTATAAAAGATATAAGCCAAAGTTTTAAACATTGAACTTGATGAGATGAAGGAAAATATATGTTTAATATTGTTTCAAAGGAAATATGTACTTTAATTATGGTGAAGACACTTGAAGAATATTCCCAAGATGCAAAACAATCCATGGCTTTAAAAATGGGGCTGGCTTTGATTTTATGCTGAGATCAATCTAGGCCTGCAGGTATGTTGTCTCAGCATACACATAGAGGAAAGAAAGCCAGTGTAAGGGTGCTCATCTGCTAAACTTCAACAATAGAGAATGATTATGAGTTTAATGCCACTTGACCTTTATGAAGATCACCAAACAATATGTTGCAAAATTATCTTTTGTGTGTGTGTGTGTGTGTGTGTGTGTGTGTGTGTGTGTAGAAAATTGTGATTAAATAGGATATTTCAATTGCAGAGCCAATCCTTTCAACCTTGGTTATCATACAGATTCACAAAAGTCATGATTTTGGAGAACAGGTACACTATGCAATAAAGCATCACACAGCACCTTTACTAAGAACCAAAAGCACCTTTATTTCCCTCTTTCTCCTCAAGTTGTGGCTAGAACTAAACTAAGAAAAATGATGAGATAAGGCACTAGAACATTAGAATAAAATGACTACACAGAAATGAGTATGCCAAATTTGCACAATATCTTTCTACAAACCCAGCCCTACAAAGGATAATAGGGGGAAAGCACCATTACAATGAGGGAAACTATACCCTGGAAAGAGCAGGATATTAAGCTTCTTTCATCAAACCCAAAGAAGATAACCATACACGTATAAAATTATAATAAAAAATGATAGGAAGCAATAACCACTACTCCTTAATATCTCTTAACATCAATGGACTCAATTCCCCAATAAAAAGACATAGACTAACAGACTGGTTACGTAACCATAAACAGGACCCTACATTTTGCTGCATACAGGAAACACACCTCAATGTCAAAGACAAAATCTATCTTAGAGTAAAAGGCTGGAAGACAATTCTACAAGCAAATGGTCCCAGGAAAGAAGCCGGAGTTACCATTCTAATTTCAGATAAAATTGACTTTCAACCTAATGTCATCAAAAGAGACATGGAAGGTCACTACTTGCTTGTCAAAGGAAAAATCCAACAAGAAGAACTCTCAATCCTGAACATCTATGCCCCAAATACAAGGGCACCCTCATTCATAAAAGAAACTTTACTAAAGCTCAAAGTACACATTGCACCTAACACAATAATTGTGGGTGACTTCAACACTCCACTTTCACCAATGAACCAATCAGGAAAACAGAAACTAAACAGGGAGACAATGAAACTAATTGAAGCTTTGAACCAATTGGAGTCAATACATATATATATATATATATATATATATATATATATATATATATATATATAACTTTTTATCCCAAAGCAAAAGAATATACCTTTTTCTCAGCACCTCATGGTACCTTCTCCAAAATAGATCATATAGTAGGTCACAAGACAGACCTCAACAAATATAAGAAGATTGAAATAATCCCATGCCTCCTATCAGATCTCAAAGGACTAAAAGTGGTCTTTAGTAACAGGAAAAACAACAGAAAGCCCACATACACATGGAAACTGAACAATACTCTACTCAATGATACCTTGGTCAAGGAAGAAATAAAGAAAGAAATCAAAAATTTCTTAGAATTTAATGGAAATGAAGGCACAACATACACAAATCTATGGGACACAATGAAAGCAGTGCTAAGAGGAAAACTCATAGTGTTGAGTGCCTCCAAAAAGAAATTCGAGAGAGCATTAGAAGATTAACAAAACAACTGAAAACCCTGGAACAAGAAGAAGCTAATTCACCCAGGAGGAGAAGAAGACAGGAAATCATCAAACTCAGGGATGAAATCAATCAAGTAGAAACCAAGAGAACCATACAAAGAATCAACAAGACCAAAGCTGGTTCTTTGAAAAAAATCAACAAGATAGATAAACCCTTAGCCAGACTAACCAAAGGGCACAGAGAAAGTATCCAAATTAACAAAATTAGAAATGAAAATGGAGATATTAAAACAAAAACTGAGGAAATTCAAAAAATCATCAGATCCTACTAAAAAAAAAAAACCTGTACTCAACACAACTGGAGAATCTGGAGGAAATGGACATTGTCTTAGACAGATACCAATTACCAAAATTAAACCAGGGTCAAATAGACCATCTAAACAGACCCATAATCCCTAAAGAAATCGAAGGGGTCATAGATAGGCTTCCAACCAAAAAAAGCACAGGACCAGATGCTTTCAGTGCAGAATTCTATCAGGCCTTTAAAGAAGATTTAACACCAATACTCTTCAAACTTTTCCACCAAATAGAAACAGAAGGAACACTGCCCAACTCCTTCTTCGAAGCCACTATTATGCGGATACCAAAACCACACAAAAATCCAACTAAGAAAGAGAATTTCAGGCCAATTTCCCTTATGAATATCAATGCAAAAATACTAAATAAAATTCTTTCCCAACGAATCAAAGAACATATCAAAACGATCATCCACCATGATCAAGTAGGCTTCATCCCAGGGATGCAGACATGGTTCAATATAAGGAAATCCAGAAATGCTATCCACTACATAAACAAACTCAAAGAAAAAAATCACATGATCATTTCATTAGATGCTGAAAAAGGATTTGACAAAATTCAGCATCCTTTCATGCTAAAAGTCTTGGAAAGGACAGGAATTCAAGGCCCATATCCAAACATAGTAAAAGCAATATACAGCAAACCGGTAGCCAACATCAAACTAAATGGAGAGAAACATGAAGCAATCCCACTAAAATCAGGGACTAGACAAGGCTGCCCCCTCTCTCCATATCTTTTCAATATAGTTTTTGAAGTCCTAGCTAGAGCAATTAGACAACAGAAGGAAGTCAAAGGGATACAAATTGGAAAGGAAAAAGTCAAACTATCACTATTTGCAGATGGTATGATAGTATACTTAAGTGACCCTAAAAACTCTACTAGAGAACTCATACCACTGATAAGCAACTTCAGCAATGTCTGGCTACAAAATCAATGCAAGCAAATCAGTAGCCTTTATATATTCAAAGGACAAGCAGGTTGAGAAAGAAATTAGGGAAATAACTCCCTTCACAGTAGCTACAAACAGCATGAAGTAGCTTGGGGTGACTCTAACCAAACAAGTGAAAGACATATATGACAAGAACTTCAGATCTCTGAAGAAGGAAATTGAAGAAGATCTCAGAAAATGGAAAAAAACTTCCATGCTCGTATTGGCATGAGTATTATAGTTAAAATGGCCATCTTGCCAAAGGCAATCTACAGATTCAATGCTATTCCTATAAAAATCCCAACCCAGTTCTTCATAGAGCTAGAAAGAGCAATTCTCAAATTCATCTGGAATAACAAAAAACCCAGGATAGCTAAAACTATTCTCAACAGTAAACGAACTTCAGGGGGATTAAATATCCCAGACTTTAAACTCTACTTCAGAGCAATAGTGATAAAACTGCATGGTATTGGTACAATATCAGGCAAGCGGATCAATGGAATAGGATTGAAGAGCTAGAAATGAACCAACACACCTATGGTCTCTTGGTCTTCAACAAAGGAGCTGAAAACATCCAGTGTAAAAAAGATAGTCTTTTCAACAAATGGAGCTGGTTCAATTGGAGGTCAGCATGCAGAAGAATGTGCATCGATCCATTCTTATCTCCTTGTACCAAGCTCAACTCCAAATGGATCAAGGACCTCCACATAAAACCTGACACACTGAAACTAATAGAAAACAAACTGGGGAAGACCCTGGAGGACATGGGCACAGGGGAAAAGTTCCTGAATAGAACACCAATAACTTATGCTCTAAGATCAAGAATTGACAAATAGGACCTCATAAAACTACAAAGTTTCAGTAAGACAAAGGACACTGTCAAAAGGACAAAACGTCAACCAACAGACTGGGAAAGGATCTTCACCAACCCTTAATCCGACAGAGTGCTAATATCTAATATATACAAAGAACTCAAGAAGGTAGAACCCAGAGAACCAAATAACCCCATTAAAAAGTGCGGTATGTAGCTAAACAAAGAATTTTCACATGAAAAACTTTGGAGGGCTGAGAAACACCTTAAGAAATGTTCAACATCATTAATCATTAGGGAAATGCAAATCAAAACAACCCTGAGATTTCACCTCACATCATTCAGAATGGCTAAGGTCAAAAACTCAGGAGACAGCAGGTGATGGCGAGGATGTGGAGAAATAGGAACACTCTTCCACTGCTGGGTGGAATTGCAAGATGGTGCAACCACTTTGGAAATCAGTCTGGTGGTTCCTCAGAAAACTGGGCATGACACTTCCTGAATACCCTGTTATACCACTCCGGGCATATAACCAGAGGATTCTTCAGCATGCAATAAGGACACATGCTCCACTATGTTCCTAGCAGCCCTATTTGTAGTAGCTAGAAGGTGGAAAGAACCCAGGTGTCCTTCAATGGAGGAATGAATAAAAAAAAAATGTGGTATACTTACACAATGGAGTACTATTCAGCCATTAGAAACAATGAATTCATGAAATTCGTAGACAAATGAATGGAGCTGGAGAACATCATACTAAGTGAGGTAACCCAGTCTCAAAAGATCAATCATGGTATGCACTCACTGATAAGTGGATATTAGCCTAGAAACTTTGAATATCCAGGACATAATCCACAAATTAAATGATGTCTAAAAAGAATGGAGGTGTGGCCCCTGGTTCTGGAAAGACTCAGTGCAAGAGTATAGGGTAATTCCAGACCAGGGAAGTGGGAAGGGGTGGATGGAATAATAGGGGGACGGAAGTGGGCTTATGGGACTTGCGGGGAGTGGGGAACCCAGAAAAGGGGAAATCATTTGCAATATAAATAAAAAAAATAAATAAGTAAATAAAAAAAAGATATGAGTATGTCTTTACTAGTAGTAGACTCAGTATAAAGAGACAATACATGTTGAGAAGTGGAATATTTTTTATGGCCAGTGACACCTTGGTGAAATCTAGAGTATTTAAAGATATGTTATTAGTTTGTGCATTTTGAAAATGTGTTAAATTTTTTTCATTGACATATATAACCATGTGGAAATTCAACTTTGTTAATTTTGGGATTCAAAGCACAAATATTTATTTTTATAGAAAATTGATATATTTTAATTAAAATGTGAATACATCAGTTCCTTCATGTTTCTTTTTTCATCCTCTTGAAAGTACCCTTTATACAACACCATCTATGTTCCATTTCACTTGCAAATTAATATGCCCTTTTATTTACACACATATTGTTGCATTCACACACACACACAATTATGTACAAACACATAAATAAAACCTGTTGTTTTTATTTGTGTTGTTTTCAGACATAAAAGAGACAATATGCAAGGAATCATTTCTTGGGACTGCTACATCTTGGTTTCTTATTATAAATGCAATTAATTTATTATATATATATATATATATATATATATATATTTTTAACTAACAATTCCAAAAACAAACATGAGATTGAAACAGATGAGTATTTCTAGAGAAAGATGAGTATCGGGTTATAGTTAAGTGATTGGATTCAAATTGAAGATTGTTGATTATTTTCACATATTAAATTCTAGTTTTAATTATAAAGACAACCATACTCCGGCGGCCGCGGCTGCAGCGGCGCCAGCAGTGCAGCAGTAGCTGGTCCAGCTGAAGGGCCATCAGCAGTGGAGCCAGGACGACACAGGGACCAGTTAGGCCCTGTGCCCACGACCACTGACCTTCGCTGACCAGGGTGGCAAGCAGCTGCAGTTGTGCTGCGCCTTTCCTGCATGGAGGCCACTTCAGAACTCGGCCTCCTACCAGTCAGGAGAGGTGCATCCATCTTGGTTCCAGACTCCAGGGATCGGACAGACTGAGGTACACAAACAAAATCCGAGGCCAACACCGCGGTGGTCTGAGCCCGAAGGGCGTTGGCCTGCACCCAGGCCCTGGGCTGGTAGGGGGACCACCGGGGTGCCAACCCAGCCAGGGGTTTTTTTGCCCAGGCCTGCGCGCCGCCATTTTGCCTGCAGGACGACAGAGAGCTCTGGCGGGCAGACCTGTAACAGGCATAGCCTGAGGCTAACAAAGAGAGGGTCTAGGCCCCAAAAGGCACAGGACTGACCCCAAGGACTGGGCGGCTTGGTGGGCCATCTGTGAGTCAACCCGCCCAGGGGATTGTTAGCACAGCAGACTCTGCAGGTGCTTTCAGGGAGCGCGGGCACGGACGCCCGCCATCCTAGTCACCTGGCAGACCCAATTAACAGTCACAGCCCTAGGGGAACTTTGCTCGGACCTTGGCCTCCCAGGCTTTTGCCTGGACTCAGGGACTGGGCAGCCAGGCTAACCTTGTATGCGACAGCCCAGTTGGCGGATCGGCTGCCCAGCGGAGTGAGCAGAACACAGGGGAGATCACAGCAGCATACACCATCGGCACTCCCTGGGGGTGCACACGGGCTCCATCTGCTCCATAGACACAATCTGGGGCAAGAACTCAGGCGGAAGCCCTCAGCTATACTCCCTCCGCTTCCGGATCCAGATCAGCCTGGGCGGCAGCACCACATCTCCAAGTCCTGCAAGTGGCTAGCTGGGCTTCCGGGAGGCCAGGTGGGAGAAGTCAGTGTGCTCCAGTGAATCCAGCAGGCCCCAGCGGGAGCCTTCGGGTGCCTGCTTTGGGATCTGAACAGCCTGGGCAGCAGCACCCTGTCTACAAGCAGTGCAAGAGATAAGCTGTGCACCAGAGGCCAACTGGGAAGGGGCAGCTTGCACTGGTGAGTCCAGCACTGACAAGACAAACTAACACCAGTGAGAACTAGATGGCAAAAGGCAAATGCAGGAACGTCACTAACAGAAATCAAGGCAATATGGCAACATCTGAACCCAATTCTCCTCTACCAACATGTCCTGGATACCCCATCAAACCAGTAAAACAAGATTTGGATTTAAAATCACTGGTCATGATGCTGGTACAGGAACACATGAAGGACATACTTAAAGAAATTCAGGAGAAAATGGATCAAAAGTTAGAAGCCCTTGCAAGGGAAACACAAAAATCATTGAAAGAAATCCAGGAGAATACAAAAGCCAACAAGGAGGAAATACAAAAAACACTTAAAGAAATACAGGAGAACTTTGGTCAACAGGCTGAGGTCATGAAAGACGAAACACAAAAATCTCTTAAAGAAATACAGGAGAAATTTGGTCAACAGGCTGAGGTCAGGAAAAAGGAAAAACAAAAATCTCATAAAGAATTACAGGAAAATACAAACAAGCAAGTGAAGGAGCTAAGCAAAACCATCCAGGATCTAAAATCAGAAGAAGAAACAACTAAGAAAACTCAAAGGGAGACAACTTTGGAGATAGAAAGCCTTGGGAAGAAATCGGGGGACAGAGATGCAAACATCAACAACAGAATACAAGAGATAGAAGAAAGAATCTCAGATGCTGAAGATTCCATAGAAACCATGGACTCAACAGTTAAAGAAAATGCAAAATGCAAAAAGCTTGTAACCCAAAATATCCAGGAAATCCAGGACACAATGAGAAGACCAAACCTAAGGATTATAGGCATAGATGAGAGTGAAGATTTACAACTTAAAGGGCCAGCAAATATCTTCAATAAAATTATGGAAGAAAACTTCCCTAACCTAAAGAGAGAGATGCCCATGAATATACAAGAAGCCTACAGAACTCCAAACAGACTGGACCAGAACAGAAATACTTCCCGTCATATAATAATCAAAACACCAAATATTCTAAACAAAGAAAGAATACTAAAGGCAGTAAGAGAAAAAGGCCAAGTAACATAAAAAGGAAGACCTATCAGAATCACAGCAGACTTTTCACCTGAGACTATGAAGGCTAGAAGGTCCTGGGCAGATCTCATGCAGACTTTAAGAGAACACAAATGCCAACCAAAACTACTATATCCAGCAAAACTCTCAATCACCATAGATGGAGAAACTAAGATATTTCATGACAAAACCAAGTTTACCCAATATCTATCCACAAACCCGGCCCTAAAAAGGATAATAGGAGGACAACACCAATGCAAGGAGGGAAACTTCACCCTGGAAAAAGCAAGATAGTAACCTTTCATCAAACCCAAAAGAAGATAAGCATTCAAATTTAAAAAATAACGTCAAAAATGATAGGAAGTAACAATCACTATTCCTTAATATCTCTTAACACCAATGGACTTAATGCCCCAATAAAAAGACACAGACTAACTGAATGGATACGTAAACAGGACCCTACATTTTGCTGCTTACAGGAAACACACCTCAGGGTCAAAGACAAACACTACCTTAGAGTAAAAGGCTGGAAGACAATTTTACAAGCAAATGGTCTCAGGAAACAAGCTGGAGTAGCCATTTTAATATCAGATAAAATTGACTTTCAACCGAAAGTCATCAAAAGGGACCGTGAGGGACACTTCTTGCTGGTCAAAGGAAAAATACAAAAAGAAGAACTGTCAATCCTGAACATCTATGCCCCAAATGCAAGGGCACCCTCTTTCGAAAAAGAAACTTTATTAAAACTAAAAGCACACATTGCACCTAACACAATAATTGTGGGTGACTTCAACACTGCACTTTCCTCAATGGACCGATCAGGAAAACAGAAACTGAACAGGGACACAATGAAACTAATTGAAGCTTTGGACCAATTAGATTTAACAGATATATATAGAACATTCTATCCTAAAAAAAAAGAATATACCTTTTTCTCAGCACCTCATGGTACCTTCTCCAAAATCGACCATATAATTGGTCACAAGACAGACCTCAACAAATATAAGAAGATAGAACTAATCCCATGCCTCCTATCTGATCACTATGGAGTAAAAGTGATCTTCAATAGCAACAGAAACAACAGAAAACCCACATACACGTGGAAACTGAACAATACTCTACTTAATGATACCTTGGTCAAGGAAGAAATAAAGAAAGAAATTAAAGACTTTTTAGAACATAATGAAAATGAAAACACAACATACCCAAATCTATGGGACACAATGAAAGCAGTGCTAAGAGGAAAACTCATAGCCCTGAGTGCCTCCAAAAAGAAAATGGAGAGAGCATACATTACCAGCTTAATGACACACCTGAAAGCCCTAGAACAAAAAGAAGCTATTTCGCCCAGGAGGAGTAGAAGGCAGGAAATCATCAAACTCAGGGCCGAAATCAATCAAGTAGAAACAAAGAGAACCATACAAAAAATCAACAAAACCAGGAGCTGGTTCTTTGAGAAAATCAACAAGATAGATAAACCCTTAGCCAGACTGACCAAAGGGCACAGAGAAAGTATCCAAATTAACAAACTTAGAAATGAAAAGGGAGATATAACAACGGAAACTGAGGAAATCCAAAGAATCATCAGATCCTACTACAAGAGCCTGTACTCAACACAACTGGAGAATCTGGAGGAAATGGACAATTTCCTTGACAGATACCAAATACCAAAATTAAATCAGGACCAACTAGACCATCTAAACAGTCCCATAATGCCTAAAGAAATAGAAGGAGTCATAGAAAGTCTTCCAACCAAAAAAAGCACAGGACCAGATGGCTTCAGTGCAGAGTTCTACCAGACCTTCAAAGAAGAGTTAACACCAATACTCTTCAAACTATTCCACAAAATAGAAACAGAAGGAACACTACCCAATTCCTTCTACGAAGCCACAATTACGCTGATACCAAAGCCACACAAAGATCCAACAAAGAAAGAGAACTTCAGACCAATTTCCCTTATGAACATCGATGCAAAAATACTCAATAAAATTCTTACCAACCGAATCCAAGAACACATCAAAACGATCATCCACCATGATCAAGTAGGCTTTATCCCGGGAATGCAGGGTTGGTTCAATATATGGAAATCCATCAATACAATCCACTACATAAACAAACTCAAAGAACAAAACCACATGGTCATTTCATTGGATGCTGAAAAAGCATTTGACAAAATTCAGCATCCCTTCATGCTTAAAGTCTTGGAGAGAACAGGAATTCAAGGCCCATACCTAAACATAGTAAAAGCAATATACAGCAAACCGGTAGCCAGCATCAAACTAAATGGAGAGAAACTTGAAGCAATCCCACTGAAATCAGGGACCAGACAAGGCTGCCCCCTTTCTCCTTATCTTTTCAATATTGTACTTGAGGTACTAACTCGGGCAATTCGGCAACATAAGGAGGTCAAAGGGATACAAATTGGAAAGGAAGAAGTCAAACTATCATTATTTGCAGACGACATGATCGTCTACCTAAGTGACCCAAAGAACTCCACTAGAGAGCTCCTACAGCTGATAAACAACTTCAGCAAAGTGGCAGGTTATAAAATCAACTCCACAAATCAGTGGCCTTCCTATACTCAAAGGATAAGCAGGCTGAGAAAGAAATTAGGGAAATGACCCCCTTCACAATAGCCACAAACTGTATAAAGTATCTTGGGGTAACTCTTACCAAACATGTGAAAGTTCTGTATGACAAGAACTTCAAGACTCTGAAGAAGGAAATGGAAGAAGACCTCAAAAAATGGGAAAACCTCCCATGCTCATGGATCGGTAGAATCAATATAGTTAAAATGGCCATTTTGCCTAAAGCACTATACAGATTCAATGCAATACCCATCAAAATCCCAACTCAATTCTTCACAGAGTTAGAAAGAGCAATTATCAAATTCATCTGGAACAACAAAAAACCCAGGATAGCTAAAACTATTCTCAGCAACAAAAGAAAATCTGGGGGAATCAGTATCCCTGACCTCAAGCAATACTACAGAGCAATAGTGTTAAAAACTGCATGGTATTGGTACAGTGACAGGCAGGAGGATCCATGGAACAGGATTGAAGATCCAGAAATGAACCCACACACCTATGGCCACTTGAACCTCGACAAAGAGGCTGAAAACATCCAATGGAAAAAAGATAGCCTTTTCAACAAATGGTGCTGGTTCAACTGGAGGTCAGCATGCAGAAGAATGCGAATTGATCCATCCTTGTCTTCTTGTACTAAGCTCAACTCCAAATGGATCAAGGACCTGCACATAAAACCAGACACTCTGAAGCTAATAGAAAAGAAACTGGGGAAGACCCTTGAGGACATCGGTACAGGGAGAAAGTTTCTGAACAGAACACCAATAGTGTATGCTTTAAGAGCAAGAATTGACAAATGGGACCTCATAAGGTTACAGAGTTTCTGTAAGGCAAAGGACACCATCAAGAGGACAGATCGGCAACCAACAAATTGGGAAAGATCTTCACCAATCCTACATCAGATAGAGGGCTAATATCCAATATATATAAAGAACTCAAGAAGTTATACTCCAGAAAACCGAACAACCCTATTAAAAAATGGGGTACAGAGCTAAACAAAGAATTCTCACCTGAAGAACTTCGGATGGCAGAGAAGCATCTTAAAAAATGCTCAACTTCATTAGTCATTAGGCAAAACCAGAACGGGGAAGTGGGAAGGTGTGGGAAGGAGGACAGGGGAAGAGAAGGGGGCTTACGGGACTTTTGGGGAGTGGGGGGCTAGAAAAGGGGAAATCATTTGAAATGTAAATAAATTATATCTAATAAAAAATGCACAAAGGTGAAAAAAAAGACAACTATTTCTCTGTATTTGTAATGCAAACATTTAGATATCACACCTTATAGTTCAAATCTTTAAAAAAAAATGTTAATTAAAATTTTAAGTTGGCACAGGAGCTAGAGAAGGCAAGTGCTGTGTTATTTTCCAGCCATGCTGGAATTTAATGAAAGTTATGAACACACACTGAGAACTATGCAAATATATTTTTAAAAAGTTTCAGGGGTTTGTGAACCCTTTGAAGCCTTTTCCTGTACCCTCTTCATGTAACTCCTGTGGGGTAGGTAAAAACTAAAATAGATATTCAACAAGATGTAATCTGTGAGCCTCAAGACTGTTTTGCCTTAAGTTTAATAATTTTAATTAAAGGAAAGATACATTCTGCTAATTTTTTCTTCCTACTGGTATGGAAAATATTAAAAGCACTGCTATGCAGTAGTGAGGAGCACCAAATGGAATATTCATACAGAGACAACCCAGAGGTATTAGCCATCTTATTTTAAATGTGGGACTGATTATTTTAAACCAGATTGATTAAAATAACTTTGTCTTATACCATTTCGTTGAAGTTGTTTTCTATGTAAAATACTCTGAGCAAGTAAAAGCACATGCATATACCCACCTGAAACATACACAGATACACACACATACATACACACACACTCACACACACACACACACACACACACACACAATCACACATATGCACGTGCACGTACAAACAAATACACACAGAGGCATGCACAGTAACCATGGTTTTTCTCCTGAGTCAAATGACTATATTTATTACTAACCTGTTTTTTTCAGGTTTATCATGGTTTTATTTTCTGTATTGTCAATCCATTATATTTCAGTTTGGCAAATAAAATTGATACATGCTTTGCTGAAATTACTTAGAGTTTCAATGAAGTGAGATAAAGCAATCATTGAATACTACCTACCAACTTAATAAAATTTAAATATACAAGCCTTGCAGTTTATGTGTATATATTTGCTACCATGTTTCTTGTCTTATCACAGCTCCCTGGGGTACTCACTTTTATCCAGTGGCCTTTAGTTCAAGATGTAAGTTCCAGTATTGTCATCTGAAAAATGAGGGCAAGCACACCTCAGTGGGCTGTTCGAAGGATCATAGTGAAATGGCAAATCTCTTGCTGACTAACGGATGTCTTCCCTGTTATTGCCCTCTGTGATCCATATCCAACTGGCATACAGAAAATTTGAAACACTGCTCTCAAAGTCAGGCAAAGCTCTGCACAAAGCAAGTGGGATCACCTGTGAGAACATGAATGATGGTCTGTGTGTGGATCAACAATAAAAGGAAGAGACAGTGAACATTCAGACAGGGAGTTCCATGTGTTCTAAGAGCAACTGTTGAAAAATTTACCAGGGAGTTATGGTTGTTCCCAAAGCAGCGATCAGTGCTGAGGATAACGCTAGTGAAAAAGCATCATGACAGATGCTCAGAGCAGCAGTAGTAGTTCCAGATACCACAAATATTATTAATCTGAATGACAGCTTAAAGGGTCCACAAGAACATCTCTGTAATATCTGAGCATTGGATCTAAATGTGTCTCATGTGAATCATTAATTGTATTTTTACTACATCATTATGATAGCACATTTTCTTACCAATCAAATATTCTCTGATTGATCACTAGTATGAGGCAACTGTGATACCATAAGAAAAAAGATATACACTGTGTGTCCTCAAAGATTTGGAGTCTTGATGACAAATAAGTGATCAATATCCTGGAATATAAACAGGCTGAGAACATTTGAAGATTTAAGATTTACAATTGTCAAAGGTTGTAAATCTAAGCAATTTTATGTCTAAGTTTTTATTTAAAGATTTGCACAAAATGATAACTAAGTTAAAAACATCAAGAAAACAAAAAAAAATGTGATACTCCTTTTGAAGATGAGACAGCAAAAATTTTAGATGTATTTGATATCCTATAGAAAAAATGATATTTAGTTCACTTCATTATTTAAAAATGCTGAAACTTAAAATTTTACTAATTTTAAGGAGCATTTTCACCAGAAAGCTACACTCAAGATAGGATTGTGGCTCAGTCAATGGGCACTGTTTTACCATGTTCTTCAGGATAAAAATAAGCAATTCTAGTGACAAAAATAAGTATCAGATCTTAAGATGCACTGCTAAAAATCTTATATAGTTTCTACTACAGAGATTTTGTCATTTTCAATATCAATTAATTGATTTAGTGACTGCTAATAACATTCACCCAGAAATCAACACAATTACTCAATTAACCCTAACAACTTTCTATGACTCTTCTCTTATTGTATCTGAGGATGTGTGTTTCCCTGTTTATTTGTATGTATTATATGATATGTGCTTGTTCATTGTGTGTGCATGAGCATGCATGCATATACCTATGGAGTCGCATAGTTCATGTGATTATAACCTTTCATTGCCTTTCTAAAACATTGCTTATTGAAACAGAGCCTCTTAATAAAACACAGACCTTACCAGTAGGGTTAGTCTTTCTCTGGGGAATCTCTGTGTCTGCAATCAGAGACCTGAGTTATATGTGATTCATTAAAACCACTCACTGCTTGTTTATGTGGTTTCTGAGGAGCCTCATACTTGTGGGCAACTATTTAGCCACTGAGAATACTTAGATCCCATGTACTTTTAAAAAAAATACATAAACATACTTCTTATTTTGTTTTAGTTTGAGAAAAGATATCATGAAGACCAGAATGGCCTCAAACTTGGTATGTAGCAAAGGATCCTCTATCATTCAGCCCCAAAGTGCTGAGATTGCAGAGATATGATATCATGCTTTGTTTATGTGATGATGCATGTGGAGCATGGAGCTTACTTTGTTTTTTGTTTGTTTTTTAAAGATTTATTACAACGTTATTATTTAAGAAACTTTCAGGTAAAAAATTACACAGTGAAATTAACCATATCTAAAGTCACTACAGTCAGTGAACTGTACACTTAAGGCATCCATTCTGAAGCTGTTCAGCTTCCTGTTTGATTTTACATCTTCCATCTCAAATTTATACATTTATTCACCACCACTGCCAAATTCCTTGGCCAAGTTAAAACTAGAAAAACAACAATCCTTATTACATGCTGGGGAATCCTCTGGGTATATGCCCAGGAGTGGTGTAGCAGGGTTCTCTGGTAATATCATGCCCAGTTTTCTGAGGAACAGCCAGACTGATTTCCAGAGTGGTTTTACCAGCTTGCAACCCCATAGCATCCATATTTACAACAGCCAGAAGCTGGGAAAAACCCAGATATCCCTCAACGGAGGAATGGATACAGAAAATGTGATATATTTACACTAAGGAATACTACTCAGCTATTAAAAACAATGAATTCATGAAATTCTTAGGCAAGTGAAAAGAACTGGAGAATGTCACCCTGAGTGAGGTGACCCAATCACAAAAGAACACACATGGTATGCATTCACTGACAAGCGGATATTAGCTCAGAAGCTTGCAATATCCAAGAAACAATTCACATATCAAATGATACCCAAGAAGGAAGGAAAGACCCCTGGTCCTGGAAAGGCTCAGTGCAGCAGTGTAGGGGGAATACCAGGATAGGGAAATGGGAAGGGGGTAACTGTGGAACAGGAGGAGGGAAGAGGGCTTGTGAGAATTTTGGGGAGGAGGGATCCAGGAAAGGGGATATAATTTGAAATGTAAATAAAGAATATATTGAATAAAAAAATAATAAAATGAAAAACAGCTATCCTTATGGACTTTCATGATGACCCAAGTTTCCATTTGCATTCAATCATTCCTCATCTCCTAATATTTAATATTCTTCTTTCTCTTTTGTAATGCTGTACTGTATGCACACATACATATATACATATATGTATTATTATATTGTGTACTATAACATATAGCACTCTGAACTAATCTATCACCTGAACTAATCTATCAGCTTAATATCCAGTATCTTTTGTGAACACTAATATACTATTTCTATAGTTTTCATTACTTCACATCATTTATGATACTGTGTGTCATAAACTATTCTGAGGGTACAATATTTAGAATTCAAAAATTTGACTGTCCTCTCAGAGTCTGCATTATTAAGAATAGAACTTAAATCTAAAATAATTATTTTTGAAAAAGTAAATGTTCTATACTAGTCGCCAATAATTCCTAATAGTACAGATCTTCAATGGAAAAAATCATTTAATCCTTGGCATTAAGTCTGGTAGAATAATTATAATAGAACCCTGCAGTCAGAACTGGTTGATTATCAGAGATGCTGATTTCACTGCATTGCATTATCTTTTAAATGTTTCTATGAAGCTCACTTATGCCTTTTCCTAATTTGAAATTAATTCCCCTAAGTCAAAATGCATTATGTTTTCTGAAAATTTTTCAAAACTATATTTAAATTTTGTGCATTGTGAAGAAAATATGCTAGTGTGGAAAATTTGTAATTGGCTGAAACCATACAAGCCTAATAACATCTTTCTGTCATCTTAGAGTGTGTTACAAATATTTCTGGTATTATATCTAAATATTGTGTGTTCTAACAAGCAATACAATATGATTAAATAAGAAAACAGTAGTGAAGTGGAATTTTCTGGTTTAACAACTCAATTAAGTAATGTGTTTTACTAGAAGCTGTCTTGTTAGGGCCATTAAATATTTTGCTAAAAACAGATATTTGAGAGCGCACATAATGGTTATAAAGAATATAATGGAACCCCACATATAGTGGTAGGACACTGCTAGTCTTTGCATATCTTTGTTTGTCTTCACTTTGTAGAGAGAAACACACCAAAAAACTTCTCATGGTACTGCTTGTGAGTTTGACTGCTTCTGCTAATTCATGACAATTTTGTGGAGCCTTGATGTTTTTGCTGGATCATGATGCCACTTCTGATTTGTGTTTGGTGTCTGCTATTGAATTGGACTACTGGTGTCCTGACAACAAGGAGTAAAATTACCCAAGGACGTACTTCTAAACAGGTCCACATGAACCCTTTCCTATAAACCTTTTTCAACTACCTCTGATGTGTGGAGTAGAAGGAAAACTGAAGAATTTAGGAACCCTTAATAAAGTAGGTTTTGAAAAAAATCTAAGCCTACACATGATACATTTAAATAATGAATGAATACATGTTTCAAAATCCTCGGACTAATATTGTAATTTTTAGAACAGTTAATGTGTCATTTCTGAAATGCTACTATATCTGGAGACTATATTTCTAACTTGATCTTCTGTTACATTCTGTTTCTTTTGTATTTACTCTTTTCACTTTTAAGACTTCTTTTTATTCTCCCCTTTATTAATCCTTCCATCCATTTACATCTCAAATGATACACCACTTCCCAGTTAACCTCCCATTAACCCCCCTATCCCACATCTTCCTCTCCTCTCCCCTTTGCCTGTATGAGAGTGTTCCATCATTCACCCACACTCCCCTACCCCACTGCACCAACATCTCCCTTAAGTTGGGGCATCAAACATCCTCTGGCACCAAGGGCCTCTATGCCTTTTGCTGTCAGGTAAGGCCATCCTCTGCTACATTTGTATCAGGAGCCATAGATGCCTACAGGTACACTTCTTAGTTGGTGATCTAAACCTTGGGAGTACTGGGTGGTCAGGCCGGACTATATTGTTCTTCCAGTGGTATTGAAATCCCCCATTGCTCTTCTAGTCCTTCTGCCAGCTCCCCCATCAGGTTCCCTGGTGGTCTGATTGTTGTTTCCAAGCATCTCCATCTGCATTGGTCAGTTGGTGGCCAGACCTATCCAGAAACCACCTCACTAGGTTCCGGTCAACAGACATGATGTATCCCCAGGTGGGGAAGTCCCGGGTTGGTCCTCCTTCAATCTCTGATTTTTTTCCCTGTTCTTCTTTTGGACAGGAACATTTCTGGGTTAAAAACTTGGAGATAGGTGAGTGGCCCACATCCCTCAACCATGGACCATACCTATCTCCTTCAGGTGGTCTCAACAGGTTTTGTCTTTCCCTCCTTGGCAAATTTCAGCTAAAGTCATCCCTGTAGGTCCTGGGAGCCTTTCATTTCCCTGGTATCTGTTCTCCTCCAGTGGGTATCCTCAGTTCCTCATTCCACTGCTACAATTTTTTGTTCAGTTAATGATATACCCCACAGATGCAAAGAAGTTATACAAAAGCAAAGGTCCAAGTTGAAGATGCTTGAATCTCAGTTACAAGGGGAAATAAAATAGTCATAGAAGGCAGAGAGAAGGAGTGATCTGGGTGGGAGGGGAGAGGGGAATGAAAACTTACAGGATTAGGTATGGGAAGAGACAGAAGATAGGACCAAAGGGTCAGAATAATGAATGGAAATCCACAGCTGCTAAGGGTGGGGAGGTGGGAGAAATCTCTAGAAAGGCTTAGAGACTGCTGGGAGACAATGTGCATGACCTTAGAGGATATGAGTAACACTGGAGACATGGATCCTAAAGAGGCCACCTCCTATAACCAGGCCCAAAGCCAAGTGGAGGGATAAAGACACAATCCTTCCCAGAATTGCTTCAACCCCAAATTTTTCCTGTCTAAAAGAAGTATAGTGTCAAAATAGAAAAGAGACTGAAGGAATGGCAAGTCAATCAACTTCAGACTAATTCTAAGAGCAAGCAACAATTCCCAATACTATTAATGATAGTTCTAGCATAATTGTTCTTTGAAAGTCTCTCCCAAACAGATGACTAAAACAGATGTAGGTAATTACTGTCAGCCATTACAAACCAACAGTTTGGCACATAGGCGGTTTGCCTGCCAGCCAACTGGGAGTGGTGCCTGTGTCCTGCCCAGAGAGGTGCAGAAGGAGAGAAGCCCCGTGGCCATATTCGCTGCCTGCTGGGACAGAAAAGGGTCACTAGGTACTGTATCACCCTGAGCTTTAGATCTCTGGTGGTGCAAACCACCAGGGGTCTGCCTGCACTCAGGAACTGAGCACATAGGCAGTTCATCTGCAAGCAAGTCTGTTGCAGGACCTGTGTCCTAGGTAGGAATCAACAGAGGGAGTGACCCCAACCACACCATCTTTGCTCCATAATAGAGCAGAGAAAGAACACCTGGTTGACCTTGACAACCTAAGTATAACATTGCTTGAGGCAAGACTGAGCAGGGCTCCAAAGGCACAAAAGAGGAAGGCAGCATATCAGTAATCTGTGCCAGAGGAAACCCAGTCATCCAGTGTTACAGAAATAACCTTAAAGATCCATAGTAGGTTGAAGCACAAGCCATTGACAATAAGACAATCTAACACCTGGGAGAACTAGATGGCTAAAGGAAATGTAGGAACATTACTAACAGAAACCAAGGCATTGTGGCAGCATCTGAACCCAATTCCCCAACAATAGAAAGTCCTGGATACCCCAACACACCAGAAAAACAAGACTTGGATTTAAAATCACTGGTCATGATGATGGTACAGGAACACATGAAGGACATACTTAAAGAAATTCAGGAGAAAATGGATCAAAAATTAGAAACCCTTACAAGGGAAACATAAAAATCATTGAAAGAAATTCAGGAGAATACAAAAGCCAATAAGGAGGAAATGCAAAAATCACTTAAAGAAATACAGGAGAACTTTGATCAACAGGCAGAAGTCATGAAAGAGGAAACACAAAAATCTCTTAAAGAATTAGAGGAAAACACAAACAAGCAAATGACAGAACTGAGCAAAAACTTCCAGGATCTAAAAACAGAAATAGAAACAACTAAGAAAGGACAAAGGGAGACAACTTTGGAGATAGAAAACCTTGGGAAGAAATCAGGGACCATAGAGGCAAATATCAACAACAGAATACAAGAGATAGAAGAAAGAATCTCAGATGCCGAAGATACCATAGAAACCATGGACTCAACAGTTAAAGAAAATGCAAAATGCAAAAAGCTTGTAACCCAAAACATCCAGGAAATCCAGGACACAATGAGAAAGCCAAATCTAAGGATTATAGGCATTGGTGAGAGTGAAGATTTACAATATAAACGGCCAGCAAATATCTTCAACAAAATTATGGAAAAATATTTCCCTAATCTAAAGAGAGAGATGTCCATGAATATACAAGAAGCCTACAGAACTCCAAACAGACTGGACCAGAACAAAAATACCTCCCGTCACATAATAATCAAAACCCCAAATGTACTAAACAAAGAAAAATGGCATTTTTGCAAGGATGACAGGCAAATTCATGAAGCGTTTCATATTTTTTCCCAAATGTACTAAACAAAGAAAGAATACTTAGGGCAGTAAGAGAAAAAGGGCAAGTAACATGGAAGTAAGAGAAAAATGCAAGCAAATCTGGTGATCCTGAGGGACAGCAGGCATTTTGCCATGCTTTTAGACTCTGGACACTATGCTCCTGTCACAAGGCTGCAGCCCACTATAGATTTGTGTTCATCAATCATGTAAGGGAAGAGCCCCAAGCCCCTCCACAGGTAGAGGAGGTGACCTATGATCACACAGATTTTCATTTTAATGAGGTACCTAAAGGCCTGGAGGGTTAGTCAAAAAACTCCCTTTCCCAGACACTCATCCCTGTAAAAGATATTTAACCTCAGGCCCACTCCTGATAACTGGAGTAAGGCTTTTACTCATCTACTTTTACCCATGACAATAAATGTCTTAAAATCATGGACTACCTCTTTTCATTGGGATCCTCCATGGAGAGAAATGGAATAGGCCTTTGTCTAAAAGGCTGACAGCCTAATCTCTTGAAGAAGGCCTCTCAGCACACCCAGCGATGACCACAAAGCCAAGCTAGCTACCCAGAGACAAGTCAAGGACTGCTCTCAAAGGGACCCAGTCAGACCTCCATCCTTTCCTCTTTGGCCCTGGGCTAGGTCCAGTGTTTGGGTCCCCAATCTGTTCTCAGCTCTTCTCCTGCTCTCTTTGTCTCCTAGGTGACCAAGAGCCTGAGAAGCAGACAGCCCTACCTCCCTGCAGATCCAGGACCCCCTGAGCCAGCTCCAGCTATCCCTGGGCCCCACCTGTGTTGGAAGCCAGAGCAGAGCAGATGCAGGACCCCTTAAACCTACATTAGTACATGATAAAAATGTAAATTGCAGATAATGAATTCTCTGTGTATGTTGGAGAAATAAATTTAGAATCACAAGCAGAATCTAGCCAAATAATTAGGTAGTGCAAATCAGAGAAATTAACCCATTTCCTGCTGTGACTGTTGTGGCTCACAAAGAGATATCTGATAAATAAATAGTGCCTCATTATGTCTGATCTTTGAACTAAATGATATTGGAGGGTTGTGGAGGGCCCCCAACCAAAGTTCTTTCTCAGGTTCTATTGTTCACCTGTCTTTTTTCCAGAAATCCAATCATGAAAATCATGGTTCTCTGTCCAGAATTCAGGTCATAGTAACTGGAACTGTACCCACTAGACTAGAGTGTAAAAACCTAGATATAGTACTCTAATTTTCATGTTATCTCTGGAAATAAAGACATTCTGTGAGCTAACCTGTCTGACAGTTGATTAATAAACCTTCATTCTAGAAAGGGTCCTTTCCTATACTCACAAAGAAGCCACAATGAATAAGAGCATGGGACAGTTTTCACTACTGGGTACTGTACTGATTGAGTACACTACTGTAAGTATTGTATGCTTTGCCCAGTCCAATGTTACACTACTCCTCATCATTTAGTCACCTAAGCAGAATCACAGATAACTTTTCCCTTATCCTAGTTTTTGTTTTATAAGTCTCTTAATTTAGGTAATGGTGTAATTAAATCAATTGGTCTAATGTCTCTGGTTCACCTCCATTTGACACCTTTGGATAAAATCACAGGAGAAACAAAAAGAAGGTTGAATACATTCTTCCCCGTAAAATTTTCTGTCTATCTATCTATCATTCTATCTATCTATCTATCTATCTATCTATCTATCTATCTATCTATCTATCTATCTATCCCCTTTTCACTCTCCTTTTAACCATATTGAAATATAAGCAAGAAGAAAATGGGAATGATTTAAAATGTGATTATGTAAAGAAACACTTATTTTTAACTAAATGAAAATGCTCAACTAAATTTGAAAAATTTATTATAAATGAATAAATATAATTTATGCTGAGAACTGGGATTTGGGTAAGATTAACTAGATTTCCCATAATTTATTAATTTGCAGAAGCAAAAAATTCCTAAATCTTTTTACTAAAATCTAGTTACAAGCACATTGATTTTAAAAAGAAAATATGTAATCAGAAAATGAATTTATCCCTTGCCTTGGTAATTTGCTTATCAAACACTTGTCAGCATCTTAGGTTGAATATATTGGTTGGGGTGAATTGAAAGAGATGTTAAACTCTATAGCATAAGTACCCAGAATTCTTTGTGTACTATAGAAGAAATGAAATATAGAGATGACACAGACATATTTATAAAGAGCTGCCATAGCCTCAAGTCAAGGATAATTAGGATGCTTCTATTGGAAATGGTTCAAAATAGACATAAGAATATGAACATGTGAATGGAATATAAAAGCCTATGGCCAATGAGCTGGGGCAGGAATAGATGGTGAGATATCCTGTAGAGAGAGGGGATTCTGGGAAAGAGTTAGGTGGGTAAGGAGATTCACCATGAAGGCTGGTGGAGATATATACATGAAAGTGAGGAGATGTATCTAACTACGTTGCATGACTTAAACTAGTTTAAATGAGCCTAAGCTATTGTCACAGACATTTATTTATATATAAGAAGTCTCAAAATTGTTATTTTGGAGACCCTGTGTTTGGATGGGAAAGCCTGCAGTTACAAATGGCCCCCAATGTATGGCATCCAAACTTAGAAAGAACCAGTAATAGTTCCTAAAAAACTCTGAAGTTTTTGAAGGCACAAAAATAATCCTTGCAAAAACAAAACAAAACAAAGACCAAAACAACAACAACAACAAAACCCAACAAAACAACAACATAAAAAAAAAAAAAAACAGGTTCTGAAATAGATATGGGGAACGAAAGGCAAGTGCATTTCACAGGTCCAGGTTCTTCAAGAGAAACCAAAGCTTTAAATCAAAGTCATCAGAGGGTAGTTAGCAGAGGCCTAAGGCCTAACTCCATGATGGAGCTGTTCTGTGGTCTCTCTAGAGCCAGAGTCAGAGGGCACAATTGCTATGGTTTCTCCCAAGCACCACATAGTTCCAGTGTAGTTCAAAAAAAGCCTTCTAGAAAGAAATAAAAGGTACAAATTGAGTTCTTCTGGGAAAAGTACAAGACCTCCCAGAGAAACCAAACTACCCAAAGGAGGTAGATCCAAGGGTCAGCAGTCTGCTAGCGCATGCCAAAGGCCTGAAGATAGATACCATAGGCAAAGGTAATTAAAGGGCAAAAAGATCCTCCACATACAAAAGGACAGGGTATATTTGAGCAGGATTATATGTGGAGAGGTGGGTGGGGGCTTGGCAGATGCCAGTTCAGACATGTGGATACAGTAGAAAAGGCCAAAATGTCAATTGACTTGCTAAGAGACTTGGGAAGTCTTTAAGGAGAAAATTAGATATTAAAAAGAAAATATTATTTGTGTTATAAAATAGAGAAAAATGCAATGACAGAGGGCAATTGACACTGTCTAGTTTTGTGCTAAATATCAGCATATAAATAATTATATCTTCAGTAAAAATTGTAGTTGTATATAACTTTTTTAAAAAGATCAGAATAAAGCAGACTTAGGGACAGAAAGACTGATAGATGAAATGTTATCTTGCAGGCCATAGAACAGAGGTTGGAGGAGTCTTTAAGTCAAAGTAAGGAATATTCAAAAGAATACACTCTGAAACCTAGGGCAAAGGCAGAAAGGGTAGCTCAAGATAAGAAACATTCATAAAACCTCCAGGAACTAAAATGGCAGTCCACAGAGATGCAAAGTTCTGACATAAGAATCCAGTTTCTTTTTAACCATGCTAACTTAGAGCAAAGCTATAGAATAAACTATGTGTTTTACTTGGTAGAGTTTGGAGAATTAAAGAATGTATATATGTTAATGCATCATACATACTTTTTCATTAAGTTCTGAAAAGTTCCAATTCTGAGATTCCACATTTATTTGAGATGGTGGCAATCTTGCAGATGCCTTTGTAGATTAAATCTGATGATGTATCTATTAGAATGTGACATTTTAAAAACATTATGACATTAACATTGTTATCAATATTCCTTAAAATCCTAAATCACAGGCAAGATAAAACAGGTTGATTGATTTAAAAAGAAAAAAACTTTAAAAGAAATGCTAAAAGAACAGAAGTGGACAAGGAGCTCTCCACAAATAGCATAGATAATGCTGCATTAACTTAACAATCTTTAGAAATGTGCTGAAGAATCAAATAAAACAGCTGTTGAACAACACTGGATTATAGAAAAATATTGTTGAACTTAACCAGTCTGTACATATTAAGGATGTCCTAACCTAAGAGAAGAGGGAAGGAAGTGTGTTATGCTGGGAGAGAGGCTTTATATTGGTTTCCTTCGGAGGAAAAAAAATCTTTCTAGTTGATGAAATCAACTTTGATAAAAATCAGTGTTCTTTATTATTATATTCTTTTTTCTTTTTTATTAGATATTTTCTTTATTTACATTTCAAATATTATCCCCTTTCTGACTTCCCCTCCAAAAACTCCCTATCCTCTCCCTCCCCTTCCCCATGCTGATTAACCTACCCACTCCAACTTCCCTGTCCTGGAATTTCCCTATACTGGGGCATTGAGATTTTTAGGACCAAGGGTCTCTCTTCCCTTTGATATCAAACAAGGCTATTCTCTGCTACATATGCAGCTGGAGCCATGGGTTCCCCCCATGTGTACTCTCTGATTGACAGTTTAGTCCCTGGGAACTCTGAGGGTATTGGTTGATTCATAATGTTGTTTCTCCTATGGGGCTGACAGATCCTTCAGGTACTTGGGTCCTGTCTCTAGCTGCTCTATTTGGGACCTTGTGCTCAGTCCAATGGTTGGCTGGGAGGACCCACCTCTGCATTTGTAGGACACTGGCAGAGCCTCTCAGGTGACAGTTATATTAGGTTCCTCTCAGTGAGTGTTTGTTGACATCAACATTAGTGTCTAGGTTTGGTAACTATATATGGTGTGGATCCCAAGGTGGGGCAGTCTCTGGACGGCCTTTCTTCAATCTCTGCTCCACACTTTGTCAATGTATCTCCTCCCATGGCTGATTTGTTCCCCCTTCTAAAAAGGATCAAATTATACATACTTTGGTCTTCCTTCTTCTTGAGCTTCAATTGGTCTGTGAAGTTCTTCTTGGGTATCCCAACCTTCTGGGCTAATATCCACTTATCAGTTGAGTGTATACTGTTTGTGTTCTTTTGTGATTGGGTTACCTCACTCAAGATGATATTTTCTAGTTCCATCCATTTGCCTAAGAATTTCATTAATTCATTGTTTTTAATAGCTGAGTAGTATTCCATTGTGCAAATGTACCACAGTTTCTGTATCCATTCCTCTGATGAGGGACATCTGGGTTCCTTACAGCTTCTAGCTATTATAAAAAAAGGCTGATATGAACATAGTGGAGCACGTGTCCTTATTACATGTGAGCGAATCTTTGGGGTATATGCCCAGGAGTGGTATAGCTGGGTCCTCTGGTAATAATATGTCCAATTTTCTGAGGAACCACCAAACTGATTTCCAGAGTGGTTGTACCAGCTTGCAATCCCACCAGCCAGTGGAGGAGTGTTCCTCTTTCTCCACATCCTAACTGATTATTTCCTGCTTTCTACTCCTCTTCGGTGTATTAGTTTCTTTTTGTTCTAGAGCTTTCTGGTGTGCTGTTAAGCTGCTAGTGTATGCTTTCTCCAGTCTCTTTTTGGAGGCACTCAGAGCTATGAGTTTTCCTCTTTGCACTGTTTTCATTGTGTTCCATAAGTTTGGGTATGATGTGCCTTCGTTTTCCTTTAAAATCTAAAAAGTCTTTGATTTCTTTCCTTATTTCTTTTGTAACCAAGGTATTATTGAATAGAGCATTGTCCAGCTTCCATGTGTATGTGTCCTTCTTGAAGTCCTCTATAAGCATCAGGAGATAAGATTTTAAATCCAAATCTTGCTTTTCTGATGTGTTGGGGTAGCCAGGGTTCACTGTTATTGGAGAACTAAGTTCAGATGATGCCTTGTTTTTGCCTTTCACCATCTGATTATCTCTGGTGTTAGCTGTTCTTGCTGTATCTGACTGTGACTTGTCCATCCTGCAATCCTTCATATAAGTGTTCCTGGGAAACCAGTTCTCTCTGGGAGGAATTTAGTTATGGAGAGCTATGGTACATGATCAGCCCAGGTGTGTAGGCAGAAACCAGATGGATCCTGTCCTCAGCTGATCCTTGGTTCCTGTGTCCTGATGGCTCTAATAAGGTTCCTCTTGAGCCAGGAATTTGAAGAGAAGTGGTGGTCTTACCTGTGCATGCAGGTGTGTTGCCACTCCTGGGAGACCAGCTCTCTGGTGGTAGTATTTGTGTGTGTAGTTCTATGGCCCAGGCAGGAAAAGCTCTGGGCACAGAGAGAAATAAGATTCTTGTCCCAGGATGCTCCTGGGTTCTTGTGTCCTCAGGGTTTTAGGCAGGTTCCTCTGAGCAGCAGGGAAGGTTGTACCTGCCCTCTCAGGCATCTGCACTCCTGGGAGGTTAGGTTTCTCTCTGTGTCACCTGGATATGGAGTTCCATGGCAGAGCATGGTCCCAAACCAGAGACAAAAACATTATTATTATTATTAGTAGTAGTATTATTATTTATTAAATCTGTTTTTAAAGTCCAGACATTATTCACCCCCAGTCCATTTTTCTACCATTCCACATCTAATACCTCTCCCCATTATCTCCAAGAAGATGTCCCATCATACAAGACCTCTCTACTCCCTGAGGCCCCAAGTCTCTTGAGTGATAGGTGTATCTTCCCTGACTGAGTCAGACTAGGCAGTGCTATGCTGGATATATGTTGGGAGCCACATATCAGCTGGTTTATGCTGCCTGGTTGGTGGCTTAGTGTCTGAAAGATCTAGGGAGTCCAGGTTAGTTGAGATTGCTGTCTTATAGGGTCATCCTATAAGACAGCCTCAGCTTTTTCAAGGTTTTCCCAAATTCAACCACAGAGGTCACCAGCTTCTGTCCATTGGTTGGGCATAAATATCTGCATCTGACTCCTTCTGATGCTTATAGAGATTTTGGAGGATAGTCATGATAGACCCCTGTATGTAAGCAAATGATAGCATCAGCAGTAGTGTCAGAGGGAGAAGAAAGCAATCGCAGGAGGAGGGAGAGAGGGAGGGACCTGGATGGGAAAGGAGACAGAAAAGGAAAAAGAGGGGAACAACATCAAGTATTGGGGATGGGTGGGTGGGAATAGAACTGAAGCCCTGAGGGACACCAGAAGAATGGAAATAGGCAACTTCAGGAGGTAGGAATCGGGGGGGGGGGGGGTCTCTAGATTGTATCAGAGACCTGGCAGGTAAGAGCCTCCCAGGACTTTACAGTGTGGAGTCCACTTGTAGAGTCTGCCTCAAGTAAAAAGACAGGATATCAAGTGAAGGAATGATGTTGCCATGCCACAGTCAACTCTGACCCAGATTTGTTCCTGTCTGAAAGAACTACAGGGACGAAAATGAAGAAGAGCCTAAGGAAAAAGAAGTACAATGACAGGCCCAATAAAACTGAAATCTGTTTTGTTTGTTTGTTTGTTTGTTTTTGAGACAGAGTTTCTCTGTATAGCCCTGGATGTCTTGGAACTCACTCTGTGTAGACAAGGCTGGACTCGAACTCAGAAATCCACCCACCTCTGCCTCTTTAGTGCTGGAATTAAAGGTATGCACCACCCCTGACTGCCCAGCTGAAATCAGTATTCCAATGCCAATTTGGGGCGGGGGGGGGCAAAGAGCAAAGGGAAAACAATAACAAAAGACAGCATGAAACAATTTTAAGAGAGTTCCAGAGACACCTTTTCTTTCTTTTTTAAAAAAAATTATTAATATCTTTAATCTTTTTTTACAGTCCAGTCATTATTCCTGACTTTCTGATAGTTTCTCATAAATGTTCTTACAATGAAGAGAAACCTTGGTCGACTGTCCAGGCTTTATCTGACATCAATGGGAGGAGAGGGAGTCTTAATGCTCCAGCAGAGGGTATGTTAGATGGGTGAGGTTGTAGTGGTTGATTGGGTGGAGGAGCACCCTCCTAGAGGATAAGGAGGGGGAGGAGGCATGGGATGGGGAGATTGAAGGAGGATTAACTGGGAAGGTAGATATCATTTGAAATGTAAACATATAAAATGATTAATTTAGAAAAAGAATAAGTTTGATCAGCAATTTGAATCACTTCAAACAATCCTTTCTACTCAGTGATATGACAAATGATTTTCTGAGTCAATGAAGGATTAATGTTAAAAATACAAAAATGATCAGACTGGTACTCCTGTTGGAATACACCATGATAACTGAACAGGATTCAGTGGATGGTGTTTCTCTGTGATGAGCTAGTAAACTCCATTGCTTTCACTTCCTCACTGTATTTTCTCCTATTTTCACCCTTCTCTTCATTCTTCTCTTCCCTCCTTATTTTCATTTTCTCTTCCTCATTCACCCTCTCCACACCTATCTTCTTTTCTGCTTGTCTGCCTTCTTTTTCATCTGCTCTGCCTTATGTCTAGGTACATCTTTGTTTCCTTTTGCTTCATTGTTTCTTTTTGTTTCTTTGACTTTCCTCCTTTCTCTTTATGTTTCTTTTTTGAATATTATCTTTTACTGATATATTCTTTATTTACATTTCCAGTGATTTTCCCTTTCCTAGATCTCCCCTCCCCAAAAGTCCCATAAGCCCTCTTCCCTTCCCTTGTTCCTCAATCCACCCCTTCGCACTTCCCTGCCCTGGCATTTCCCTACACTGCTGCACTGAGCCTTTCCAGGACCAGGGGTCATTCCTTCCTTTGGCTTGGACATCATTTCATATATGCATTGGGTCTTGGGTATTCCAAGCTTCTAGGCTAATATCCATTTATCAGTGAGTGCATACCATGAGTGTTTTTATTTCTTAATTATATTATGTCTATCATTTTTAGAGATAAAAGTTAACCAATTTCTATATGATCTCTGGTAGTTGCTTGTAACACATTATTTAAATAGACAAAAGTTCCCTTCCAGTTGTGAAGATTACAAGAGTCTGAGAGTATAAGTCAATAAATATATTTAAGACTAACTATATAGAGTGATTTCAAACAATAAGTTTTATACAGAAATAAAAACAGGATGTGGTAAATTAGACATCATCCTGAGGATGCTAAGAATCCTAGGACTTAAATAATGATTAAAATCATACTAAGGAAATATTTTAGCTGATACTGAATCTCAGATATACTACTTCATCAACAAATCAGCTCCTCAAATGTGTGAAGATCAGGATCGGGAGCAGCCTGGGCCATGTGGCCCATCTCCAGACAGTGCAGAGGGCCAGCAGGTGTACCCAGAGGTCGGCTGCAGAGAGGCAGCTTGCACTGGTGAGTCCATCTGACCTGGAAGAGCAGAGGATCCAGTACAGAGGCCTCTGGCGGGAGCCTTCTGGTCGCCACTTCTGGATCTGGAGCAGCCTGGGCCACATGCCCCATCCCCAAGCAGTGCAGAGGGCCAGCAGGGCATCTGGAGGCCAGCTGCAGGGAGGCAGCTTGCACTGGTGATTCCTGCATTGACAACAAGATCAAATAACACCAGTGAGATCTAGATGGCAAAAGGCAAATGCAGGAACCTTACTAACAGAAATCAAGGCAATATGGCAGCATCTGAACCCAATACTCCATTAACAGCAAGTCCTGGATATCCCAACACAACAGAAAAACAAGATTTGGATTTAAAATCTCTGGTCATGATACTGTTACAAGAACACATAAAGGACATAAATAAATTTCTTAAAGAAATTCAGAAGAAAAATGATAAAAAGCAAGAAACCCTTACAAGGGAAACACAAAAATCACTTAAAGAAATTCAGGAAAATATGGGTAAAAAGATAGTAGCCAATAAGGAGGAAATGCAAAAATCACTTAAAGAAATACAGGAGAACTTTGATCAACAGGCAGAAGTCATGAAAGAGGAAACACAAAAATCTCTTAAAGAATTACAGGAAATCACAAACAAGCAAGTGAAGGAACTGAGCAAAAACATCCAGGATCTAAAAATAGAAGTAGAAACAACTAAGAAATCACAAAGGGAGACAACTTTGGAGATAGGAAACATTGGGAAGAAATCAGGGGCCATAGATGCAAATATCAACAACAAAATACAAGAGATAGAAGAAAGAATCTCAGATGCCGAAGATACCATTAAAACCATGGACTCAACAGTCAAAGAAAATGCAAAATGCAAAAAGCTTGTAACCCAAAACATCCAGGAAATCCAGGATACAATGAGAAGGCCAAACCTAAGGATTATAGGCATAGATGAGAGCGAAGATTTACAACTTAAAGGGCCAGCAAATATCTTCAATAAAATTATGGAGGAAAACTTCCCTAATCTAAAGAGAGAGATGCCCATGAATATACAAGAAGCCTACAGAATTCCAAACAGACTGGACCAGAACAGACATACATGTAATGATCAAAGACCCAAATATACTAAACCAAAGAAAGAATATTAAAGGCAGTAAGAGAAAGAGGCCAAGTAACATATAAAGAAGACCTATCAGAATCACACCAGACTTCTCACCAGAGACTATGAAAGCTAGAAGATCCTGGGCAGATCTCAGGCAGACTCTAAGAGAACACAAATGCCAGCCAAAACTACTATAACCACCAAAACTCTCAATCACCATATATGGAGAAACCAAGATATTGCATGATAAAACCAAGTTCACCCTATATCTTACCACAAACCCAGCCCTACAAAGGATAATAGGAGCAAAACAACAATACAAGGAGGGAAAGTTCACCCTGGAAAATGCAAGATAGTAACATTTCTTCATCAAACCCAAAAAAAGATAACCAATCAAATATAAAAGATAACATCAAAAATGACAGGAAGTAATAATCACTATTCCTTAATATCTCTTAACATCAATGGACTCAATTCCCCAATAAAACGACATAGACTAACAGGCTGGATATGTAAACAGGATCCTACATTTTGCTGCATACCGAAAACACACCTCAGTGTCAAAGACAAACTACCTTAGAGTAAAAGGCTGGAAGACACTTTTACAAGCAAATGGCCTCATGAAACAAGCCGGAGTAGCCATTCTAATATCAGATAAAATTGACTTTCAACCTAAAGTCATCAAAAGAGACACTGAGGGACACTTCTAAATGATCAAAGAAAAAACACACCAAGAAGAACTCTCAATCCTGAACTATGCTCCAAATGCAAAGGCACCCTCATTCATAAAAGAAACTTTACTAAAGCTCAAAGCACACATTACACCTAACACAATAATTGTGGGTGATTTCAACACTGCAGTTTCCTCAATGGACCGATCAGGAAAACAGAAACTAAACAGGGACACAGTGAAACTAATTGAAGCTTTGGACCAATTAGATTTACAGATATATATAGAACATTTCCCCCTAAAGCAAAAGAATATACCTTTTTCTCAGCACCTCATGGTACCTTCTCCAAAATCGACCATATAATTGGTCGCAAGACAGACCTCAACAATTATAGGAAAATCAAAATAATCCAATGCCTCCTATCAGATCACTATGGAGAAAAAGTGGTCTTCAATAGCAACAAAAACAACAGAAAGCCCACATACACATAAACATGGAAATTGAACAATACTCTACTTAATGATACCTTGGTCAAGGAAGAAATAAAGAAAGAAATCAAAGACACTTTGGAATTTAATGAAAATGAAGACACAACATAGCCAAATCTATGGGACACAATGAAAGCAGTGCTTAGAGGAAAACTTATAGACCAGAGTGCCTCCAAAAAGAAAATGGAGAGAGCATAGACTAGCCACTTAATGACACACCTGAAAGCCCTGGAGCAAAAAGAAGCTAAATCACCCTAGAGGAGTAGAAGGCAGGAAATCATCAAACTCAGGCCTGAAACCAATCAAGTAGAAACTAACAGAACCATACAAAGAATCAATAAAACCAGGAGTTGGTTCTTTGAGAAAATCAACAAGATAGATAAACCCTTAGCCAGACTAACGAAAGGGCACAGAGACAGTATCAGATTAACAAAATTAGAAATGAAAAGGGAAATATAACAACATAAACTGAGGAAATTCAAAAAATGATCAGATCTTACTACAAAAGCCTATACTTAACATAACTGGAGAATCTGGAGGAAATGGACAATTTCCTAGAAATGGACAATTTCCTAGACAGATACCAAACACCAAAATTAAATCAAATCAAAATAGATCATCTAAATAGTCCCATAACCCCTAATGAAATAAAAGGGGTCATAGAAAGACTCCCAACCAAAAAAAGCACAGGACCAGATAGCTTCAGTGCAGAATTTTATCAAACCTTCAAAGAAAACAACACCAATTCTCTTCAAACTGTTCCACAAAATAGAAACATAAGGAACACTACCCAACTCATTCTATGAAGCCACAATTGCACTGATACCAAAACCACACAAAGATCCAACAAAGAAAGAGAATTTCAGGCCAATTACACTTATGAATATCAATACAAAAATACTCAATAGAATTCTTGCCAATCGAATCCAAGAACACTTCAAAACAATCATCTACCGTGATCAAGTGGGCTTCATCCCAGGGGTGCAAGGATGGTTCAATATAAGGAAATCCATCAATGCAATCCACTACATAAACAAACTCAAAGAAAAAAAAACATATTATCATTTCATTAGATGCTGAAAAGGCATTTGACAAAATTCAGCATCCTTTCATGCTAAAAGTGTTGGAAAGAACAGGAAAATTCAAGGGCCATACCTCAACATAGTTAAAGCAATATGCAGCAAACCGGTAGCCAACATCAAACTAAATGGAGAGAAACTTTAAGCAATCCTACTAAAATCAGGGATGAGACAGGGCTGCCCTCTCTCTCCATATCTTTTCAATATAGTACTTGAAGTTCTAGCTAAATAAATTAGACAACATAAGGATGTCAAATGGATATAAATTGGAAAGGAAGAATTAAAATTATCACTATTTGCAGATGAAATGATAGTATAATTAAGTGACCCAAAAAACTCCACCAGAGAACTCCTACAGCTGATAAACAACTTCAGTAAAGTGGCAGGTTATAAAATCAACTCAAGCAAATCAGTTGCCTTCCTATACTCCAAGGATAAGCAGGTTGAGAAAGAAGTTAGGGAAATGGCACCTTTCACAATAGCCACAAACAATATAAAGTATCTTGGTGTGACTCTGAACAAACAAGTGAAAGATCTATATGACAAGAACTTCAGATCTTTGAAGAAGGAAGTCAAAGAAGACCTCAGAAAATGGAAAAATCTGCCATGCTTGTGGATTGGCAGGATTAATATAGTTAAAATGGCCATCTTGCCAAAAGCAATATACAGATTCAATGCAATCCCCATCAAAATCCCAACTCAGTTCTTCACAGAGTTAGAAAAAGCAATTCTCAAATTTATCTGGAATAACAAAAAAACCCAGGATAGCTAAAACTATTCTCCACAGTAAAAGAACTTCTGGGGTAATTAGTATCCCAGACCTTAAGCAATACTACAGAGCAATAGTGTTAAAAACTGCATGGTATTGGCACAGGGACAGGCAAGTGGACCAATGGAATAGAATTGAAGATCCAGAAATGAATCCACACACCTATGGTCACTTGATCTTCAACAAAGGAGCAGAAATCATCCAGTGGAAAAAAGATAGCCTTTTCAACAAATGGTACTGGCTCAACTGTAGGTCAGCATGCAGGAGAATGCGAATTGATCCATTCTTATCTCCTTGTACTAAGCTCAACTCCAAGTGGATCAAGGACCGCCACATAAAAACAGACACACTGAAACTAATAGAGAAGAAACTGTGGAAAACCCTTGAAGACATGTGCACAGGGGAAAATTTCCTGAACAGAACTCCAATAGCTTATGCTCTAAGGTCAAGAATTGATAAATGGGATCTCATAAAATTACAAAGTTTTTGTAAGGCAAAGGACACTGTCAAAAGGACAAAACGGCAACCAAAAAATTGGGAAAAGATCTTCACCACCCCTACATCCGATAGAGGGCTAATATCCAATATATACAAAGAACTCAAGAAGTTAGACCCCAGGGAACCAAAAAACCCTATTAAAAATTGGGTACAGTGTATCCTCCCCCCCCCCCCCCCCCCCCCCCGCAACTAAGTTGGCTAGCGGGCACCCAACTCTTCCGATGGCTACCTCTGGCCTTTGTTCTGTGAACAAAGGGGCTCCACACCTCGGCTAAGGACACCGCCCCCAGGCCGGCGTTCACCTGAGCTGCCAGGCAGAAGGCAGACGACCCGCTGAGACTTGGAGCCAGAGGATTCACAGCACCGCCTTTGAAGCTACCGACTTCTGGGGGGTTGGCCGATCCCCCAAATGTCTATAAAACCTGTCTTCAATTTATTAAAAGCAGTCTTGACCAGAATCCTAGGCTTGACTCAAATCCCTTGTCTCTGTCCCTGTACCCCAAGATTCTCTCAACAGGTAACCTGGTTCACATGTAGCCGCTGGCTGCTACAGTACAGATCTAAACAAAGAAGTTTCACCTGAAGAACTTCGAATGGCTGAGAAGCACCTTAACAAATGCTCAACATCATTAGTCATTAGGGAAATACAAATCAAAACAACCCTGAGATTTCACCTCACACCAGTCAGAATGGCTAAGGTTAAAAACTCAGGAGACAGCAGGTGTTGGCAAGGATGTGGAGAAAGAAGAACACTCCTTCATTGCTGGTGGGATTCTAAGATGGTACAACCACTATGGAAATAAGTCTGTCGGTTCCTAAGAAAACTGGACATGACACCTCTGGAAGACCCTACTATACCACTCTTGGACATATACACAGAGAATTCCCCAGCATTCAATAAGTACACATGCTCCATTATGTTCATAGCAGCCTCATTCATAATAGCCAGAAGCTGGAAAGAACCCAGATATCTCTCAATGAAGGAATGGATACAGAAAATGTGATTATATATATATATATATATATATATATATATATATATATATATATATATATATATATATATATATATATACAAAATCAAAATGGAGTACTATTCGGCAATTAAAAACAATTAATTCATGATTTTTTTTTAGGCAAAAGATTGGAACATGAAAAATATCATCCTAATCGAGGTAATGCAATCACAAAATAATACACATGGAATGCAATCATTGATAATTGGATATTAATTAGCCCAGAAGCTCTGAATACTGAAGATACAATTAGCATATCAAATGATTCCCGTGAAGAAGGAAGAAGAGAGCCCTAATCCTGGAAAGGTTTGATCTTGCATTGTAGAGGAGTATCAGGAGAGAGAAAAGGGAGGGGGAAACATAGGAGAATAGATGGAGAGAAGAGGACTTAAGGGACATAATGGGTGGGGGGGGGTGGGAAAGGGGAAAGCTTTTGGAATGTAAACAACGAATATAGAAAATTAAAAAAAAAGTGTGAAAATCAAGCTAGATACCTTTCAACCCATAGCATCTCTACTTATTATACTGTTAAAAAGAGATCTCAAAATAATTCTCAAATCCTCTTGTGCCTTTCAAATACAACATAGAAATTGTGTTTTTTCTAGTCACCTCTGAAGTAAAATTTATTTATTTATTGAATTATTATACAAGGTAACTACAAGAAGAACAAGACCTGAAACAGAATTGTCCAACTGCCAGTATGGAGGCTATGTAGTAATTAGAAAATAACTATCAGATTAAGCTTTAGGGCATACGGAGATCCTTGAAGGAGAAGGAAGACAGTCTTTATAGTAAACCAACATTGAAGATGGAAATGGGTTGTGGATAATAAAATGGGAAATCCAGTAAAGAGGTAGCAGGGTGCTATGACAGAAGATGGGCTGTAGCTTCTAGAGGCAGTTGTTTAAACAGAACATTTTAACCACAAGTAATGATCCAGGCAGTGAATTATCACCAGCATTAAGTTAATATTACAACATAGATAGTATTTGCTTTCATTATTCAGCAGCTATGAACATTGTTGATAGATACTTGTCAACACTTATCCCCCTTTTCCTTGACTTCAGAATTCCTTTTGGTCAAAACTGCTATTTCTAGTCTTATTTACATTTATTCTGATGTCTAAATTAATTATCTCATAAAAAATAAAAAATTAGCATATGATCCCTAATGTTAATGTTAATTATTTTTCTATAGCTTGAACTAACAGGTATCGCAGTTTTTTGTTGTTGTTTTTTGAGTTTGTTTTCTTTTGTTTTGTTTTGTTTTTTTTCAAGATAGGGTTTCTCTGTATAGCCCTGGCTGTCTTGGAACGCACTTTGTAGATCAGACTCAGAAATGTAGCTGCCTCTTCCTCCCTAGTGCTGGGATTAAAAGAATGTGCCACCACTGCCTGGCTAGGGTTTATATTTATAATTCCATTATTTATTGACATTTGTAATGTAAGCAGAAGAATATATTCTTTCAAGTATATATTATTAATTTAGCTTATATTATGCAAGGATCACAAAATTAATATTGTTAAATGTGTTTTATTTTGGGGATAATTATTTCATTGCTAAATTTATATGTTTATTCAAAAATTTAATATATCCAGATTATTTTCATTAATATTTAATACCTCATTGTGAACATTTTATTTATGTAATATGCTATTGATTGTCATCTGGGCTTTTATAGACATTATAAGAAATAATTTTGTGCAGCTAGAGATGAGTTTAAGGCATCAAATAAGTTTTTAACCACCTCTAAATGTTAAGATTTGTTAAAATAAAGTGTCAAAAGAAAAATTAATAGGAAAATAGACACACATATATATTAATATCCTCTAAAGTCACACAAAATGGAAAACTCCATGCAAAGCATGATTGTTGAAGCTTAAATACCTTCTTTATAATGAAGCAAACAAACATGTTGGGGGCTAGCCACTTTAGATGGGACAGTTAATCATCTCAGGAAAAAATATTTTCTCTAACATAGAAAGGTGGCCAGAAATGGTGGCATATGCAACGTTTTAAGGAGGTAGGAGTACAGAAGTTGTAGTTAACTAATGAGTTAAAGGTTAAGTCTAACCCTCAGTGTCCATGTGGTAGAAACTAACTCAACAAGACAAATATTCATCCAAAGAAAGTATATGCTCTCTGGTTTATAGGTTGTAGGTTCCCTGGTAAGAGATCATCTACACACACACAGACACAAACAGACAGATGCATGCATGTGCACGCATGTGTACACATACACACACACTCACACACACACACACATATGCACACACACCATTGGCAGAGAGAAAGAGACAGGGAGACAGAAAGACAAGGATACAAAAAAGGAGGGAGGGAAGGAGATAGGGAAGAAAGGAGGGAGGGAAGAAGAGAGGGAGAAGAGATAGGGAAGCAGCAGCAGAAGAGGATATAGAGGTGGTGGTTGGATGGTACAAGGGGAAAGATGAGAATAAATACAATTTAATGATTATTAATAATTAAAAATCCTGTCATTTTATCTAATACCACTCCAGTGATATTTTCCCCAAACTATCTGGGGTATTTTTGCAATGCCAGGTGGAGCAACTTGAGTCTTCTTTTTTCGCTTCTTTGATTATGCCTAGTCAATATTAATGGAGTGCACAGAGTATTGCATTTCTTTTTAAGGATATTTTTTCAGTCTAGGAAAAAATGTAGAGAACACCTTCCTTTCCTTTCTTTTCTTTGTTTTATTTGGGGGTGGGGTAGGAGGAATAAGAAAGGCAAGGAACATCTTGATTCCAAGTCATCTTCAGCAACATTATAACAGTCTTTAACTAAAAATGCTTCAAATATCACTTTATATTTTTACTTTTGGAGCTCTAATAGAACCCATGATGTGTGTCCAGTTTACCATGTATTTTATATTACAATTTTAGTTAAGTTTTTACATTCACAGTCACTTTATAATACACTGACTTTCCTTTCCCTACTGATTATATGAGTTATATACACACTGGCAGAATAGAAGCTGTCTAAATGCTCTATATTTTCTTTAACACCAGATACTGTTCATGATTTTCATTGTATTCACTGAGTTTTGAAAGATTTTTTATTTTTAGCTTATATTCAAAATATCTTAATTATTATTTTATTTTTATATCTTTTAATAGTTTGTAAGTTTATTTTCACTAAGACATTTGGTTATGCTTTATCATTTATATAATTTTTATTAAGAACTCAGGTGGAGTAAGATTTTGCTATTTTCCATCAAGAACTATACTACCTATATACTGAAATTATTTTTTTTTTACTTTACTGTATCTTTAATTGAAAAGGAATTGCCTCACATTAAATCCTCTCTTTATTCCTGCCATTTCCTCTGTACTGTCCCTCCTGCAATGCATCATGTGCATCCCCTCTCAAGTTCATAGTCTCATTTTCTTCAAATATTTTATATATAAGCATGTCAGTATATGAATAAATAAATAAATAAATAAATATATAAATAAATATATAAATAAATAAATGCAGTTGTCAGGACTGACTGTTCTGCATTGGAAAACCAAAAAGAGGGGTCATGCATTTGGGAAGGTTAATTCTTCTTTTATGAGAAGTCATTGTATGCCTGTAGTTCTTTGTTGAAGGGCATGGCCTCCTTTCATGTTAACACATCCATTGGCCTTGCTATTATTCCAGTCTTGTTTGTATGCCTTTTTCTAAGAAATAGCATCTTATTGTCAACTTTCTGGTATTATTTTTGTTATAATATTCCCAACATTCTCTTTCATGATATTTCCTTAGTTCAAGAAGCTCTGATATAACGGTATCCATTGTGATAAGGATTTCCACACTCCTTTGATCTCTGCATTGTGTACAGTTGTGGTTTTCTGTATTGATCTCCATGTTGAGTAAAAGGCAAAATTTTTTGATGAGAGGTGGCATAACAATGAGAGTTAGAATATAGTAAAGAATTATTTTGGTCTATAAAATATTCCTTCTAATCCCTGTTACATCATTAGCTGTCAAAGCTGAATAGGTTCTAGTTCCAGGCATTATTTTCCCATCTTAAATGGGCGTTCAGTTCAATTACTTATTTCACATTGATATATACCTAGATATGCTGGCTTTTGTTGTGTACTACATATCTACAACACCTAAAAATGGTGACATTAAAAGTATGACAGAGAAAACCCTATTTGACTTCAATCCTACACAAGGAACTATAGTCAAGTGAAGAAAACAAGAGGTGGGAAATGTGGCCCTCCCTCTCTAGGGAAAAGCAGAACGGTTGGTTATATCTTACCAAGATGTCCACACTGAAAACATACTTACAATGAGCTTTATATGGATTGAGCAATTGATCTGTAGAATATATATATGTATGCACATAATAACACGTAGATTTTGAAAAAGCCATGAATTTTATGGAGAGTTCAAATTGTATATAGGAGGGTTGCAAGAGAGAAAAAAAAGGAGAGATATCTTGAAATTAAATTATAAGACTAAACTTGTACATACTTTGTTTTTTAAACAAGATATAAACATTTAAACTTTAAAAAAATGTAAAAAAATTTAAACTTATAAAATATTTATAATTTTTATTAAAATGAATACAGATACTATTTATAATATATATAAAGAGATGCTAAATTATGTGCAAACACTGTATACTTTATATAATAAGATGATTACTCTCAGACTTAGGTGCAACACAGATTCATTGACCCAAATCCTGTATGGGTCCTAACAGACATCTCTTTCTTCTCCTACACTAATCATATCTTATATGTGCTTTAATTGTTTATTTATTCAGTTTCACACATGCTAGACCTACACTCTGCTACTGAGCTATATTTTATACCATTTTATAAGCCTCTGAAACAAAACTTCATTTAAAAAATCCTTCAAAATAAAAAGATGAAAATTTAAAAAATAAAATGACTCTAAGCCTTTAGTTATAAGTGTAAGTCTCAATGCCCATCAAAGTAGCTGCTATTTGAGGTAGACTGAGAAGATTAGAAAAAGATACAACTGATCAAGGTGCAAAGATTGCACTATAATGCATTAATAGACCAAATGCTCAAGGAATATTATGGAAAAGTGAGTAGAAAGCTTATAAGAACCAAAAATCAAAGTATCTGTTGTTATATATACAGCAGTGTAAGCAAATCCACAAAATTTGAAGAATACTATGGTTTAAACCAAACCTGAAAAGAGTCACCAACAATTGGTAGGTCAGTGTGGATGAGGGAAATGTCAGAGGCCCTACCTCTTGATGAAGAGTTATGTGGTATTAATCACTTCTGTGAGACATAAAATGAGGACCTAAGGATTATCTCTCTGATAGGTTGTTAAGTGACAAAAGATCATGTGTAAATATGTTTATAAGAAACACAGAATGAATTCCCTGTGTTATATTATAAATTGTGTGTATAATAATTAAAAATATGGGACAATGAATTTGAGAACAATTTGTGACACATGGGAAGAGCTGGAGAGAGAAGAGATAGGAAGGAAATGATATAAGTATAGTTCTCACACTTGGAATTCTCAAAATAAATAAAATATACATATATTAAAATAAACTTGCAAAATGGTTGTTATTTTGATTTTACATTTATTACTCAGTGTTATTTATAAACAATTTCTTATTCTGAGTCATAAACAGAGTCTTTTTATCTGATGATAATATGTTATCATGTCATTTACATAAATGAATATTTTTTGCAGTGTCTCCTCTTCATAGGTTCAATAATATTGAAGAACAATATGCTCTTACTTGACTGAGATGCGAATATATAGTACATGGAAGATTGACCTGTAAATATGCCTAGAATCTTGTCTCTGGAATCTATGAATATGTTATTTCATATATGAAAATAAAATTTGCTAATGTATTTAACGATCTTGAGAGATGTATTCTGAGTGTGTGTGTGTGTGTGTGTGTGTGTGTGTGTGTGTGTGTGTGTGTGTGTGATCACTCTGGTTATTAGAATGAAGAACGAAAACCAAGTCTGTAAAAGACTATTTGACTAAGCAAGCAGCTTTATGTATGGATGAATAGCTGCAAGCTAAGGCATGAAGGTGGCCTTTACTAACTGGTAAGAGTCAGAAAATATATTCTCAGTGAGCATTCAGAAGAAATTCAGATAGCACTTTAATTCTAGCCCTAATAGACTCATTTCAGACAACTATCTCTATGGCACTAAGATTGGAAAGCTAATTCATGTAGCTTTGAACCATTACATTCTTAATGTTACAAAGGGAATTGAAAAGTAATACAGGTGACTCCAGCATTCTGTAATGGGAAATGATATTATTTTACTTACATTTTAACAATGTTAATTCTTTAGGGATAAAGGGATGGTAATTGGATGATTGTAATAATAATAGAAATGACAATGTTCAGGATAAACATGAAGCTTTGACACTTGAGAACACATCAGAATGAGGTTTGTGTCTCTAAACTTCCGCCACTGTATTTTCAGAGGAAAAGAATCCTCTTGTCTTCCTCTGAAGTGAGCAGGTCTTGATCCCACAGAGGCACTCTCTATACCCAGGTAAAGTAAGCAAAGGCAGAGATAAGGTAAAGAAATATGCATTGTTCTATGTCCCTCTATTTCTTTTTTTTTTAATTTTTTTATTCGATATAGTTTATTTACATTTCAAATGATTTCCCCTTTTCTAGCCCCCCCACTCCCCGAAAGTCCCGTAAGCCCCCTTCTCTTCCCCTGTCCTCCCTCCCACCCCTTCCCACTTCCCCGTTCTGGTTTTGCTGAATACTGTTTCACTGAGTCTTTCCAGAACCAGGGGCCACTCCTTTCTTCTTGTATCTCATTTGATGTGTGAATTATGTTTAGGGTATTCCAGTTTTCTAGGTTAATAACCACTTATTGGTGAGTGCATACCATGATTCACCTTTTGAGTCTGGGTTACCTCACTTAGTATGATGTTCTCTAGCTCCATCCATTTGCCTAAGAATTTCATGAATTCATTGTTTCTAATGGCTGAATAGTACTCCATTGTGTAGATATACCACATTTTTTGCATCCACTCTTCTGTTGAGGGATACCTGGGTTCTTTCCAGCATCTGGCAATTATGAATAGGGCTGCTATGAACATAGTAGAGCATGTATCCTTATTACATGGTGGGGAATCCTCTGGATATATGCCCAGGAGTGGTATAGCAGGATCTTCTGGAAGTGAGGTGCCCAGTTTTCGGAGGAACCGCCAGACTGATTTCCAGAGTGGTTGTACCAATTTGCAACCCCACCAGCAGTGGAGGAGTGTTCCTCTTTCTCCACACCCTCTCCAACACCTGCTGTCTCCTGAATTTTTAATCTTAGCCATTCTGACTGGTGTAAGATGAAATCTTAGGGTTGTTTTGATTTGCATTTCCCTAATGACTAATGAAGTTGAGCATTTTTTAAGATGCTTCTCTGCCATCCGAAGTTCTTCAGGTGAGAATTCTTTGTTTAACTCTGTACCCCATTTTTAATAGGGTTGTTCGGTTTTCTGGAGTCTAACTTCTTGAGTTCTTTATATATATTGGATATTAGCCCTCTGTCTGATGTAGGATTGGTGAAGATCTTTTCCCAATTTGTTGGTTGCCGATCTGTCCTCTTGATGGTGTCCTTTGCCTTACAAAAACTCTGTAACCTTATGAGGTCCCATTTGTCAATTCTTGCTCTTAGAGCATACGCTATTGGTGTTCTGTTCAGAAACTTTCTCCCTGTACCGATGTCCTCAAGGGTCTTCCCCAGTTTCTTTTCTATTAGCTTCACAGTGTCTGGCTTTATGTGCAGGTCCTTGATCCATTTGGATTTGAGCTTAGTACAAGGAGACAAGGATGGATCAATTTGCATTCTTCTGCATGCTGACCTCCAGTTGAACCAGCATCATTTGTTGAAAAGGCTATCTTTTTTCCATTGGATGTTTTCAGCCTCTTTGTCGAGGATCAAGTGGCCATAGGTGTGTGGGTTCATTTCTGGATCATCAGTCCTGTTCCATTGATCCTCCTGCCTGTCACTGTACCAATACCATGCAGTTTTTAACACTATTGCTCTGTAGTATTGCTTGAGGTCAGGGATACTGATTCCCCCAGATTTTCTTTTGATGCTGAGAATAGTTTTAGCTATCCTGGGTTTTTTGTTGTTCCAGATGAATTTGATAATTGCTCTTTCTAACTCTGTGAAGAATTGAGCTGGGATTTTGATGGGTATTGCATTGAATCTGTATATTGCTTTTGGCAAAATGGCCATTTTAACTATATTGATTCTACCGATCCGTGAGCATGGGAGGTTTTCTATGATCTATTATCTCCATGACTATTCATACTTCATTAAGATATATAGGGGAACACGTTGTTCTCTGTTGGAAGGGGGTCTTCATTTCTGAATCTCCTGGTACCGGAAAAAATTATATTCACTAAACTTGAATGTTTTCCTTTTGGTAAGATGCCTTTAATAATGTACAACTCAGTCATGATGTTTTCTATAGATAATAAACAAATATTTATTTTTATTATCTCTACAACTTAACAGAGATTATTATAGTTTGGATGGGGCCACAGACTGGTAGAGGAACCAAGTGACTATGTTATAAATATCCTGAAAGGGAAAGCTATCATGATCCTTGATAAGTAGGAAGTGAACTTTAACAAAGAAAGAAATGGTCATAAAATTAATCTGAGAAAATTCAAGTGCTCATTAAAGCAGAATGCCTTGCTGTGTCTCTGTTTCTCTCTCTCTGTATCTCAGTATCTTTCTGTCTCCATATTTCTCTGTCTCTGTCTCTCTGTCTCTCTCTCCCTCTCTCTCTCTCTGTCTCCCCCCATTTCTGGTAATGCTTATACTTTTAGTCATTCCCATTTTTATCAACCAGTATTCTAAAAAGTAACATTCCTGTGTACTTTATATTTTAAAAATATATTATATTTTAAAAAGGTGTCAGTATGTGGGTCATCAAGGAGGCCACAAATGAGTGGTGAATCCAGTGGTAGCTGGGGTAATGGGTGATTAGAAACCACTCACTATGGGTGCTGAGAACTGAACTTCAATTTAGAGTTCTAGAAGAGCAACAAATACTCCTAACTATGGAGACATCTTTCCACCCTCACAATTAGTCTCTTAAAATCTATTCCTAAAAGTACTTGTACCCTAAACTTTATTGAGGAATTCTTTGTGAATCTTGAGGGAACAAACATCCATGTTAGTATATAGATGGTAGAAGTCTATGTAAGTGGCCCCCTTTCAATCACTTCTCACTCCTACTATAGGGGAATTTGAACGCACAATACAGTTCTCAGTGTTTATTCTGATGCTCATGCAACAAAATCTGATCCTAACACTTTGTGGGAGGGAAGTGAGCTGCTCTTTCATTCAATGAAAGCATAGCACCTGAAAATATATATTCCCACTCTGCCAGAATGAGATGGAAACTGCATGATGAATTGGCATAAAACAACTAGAACTATTCTTTAGGCAAAAGAACTATACTATTTTTTAAAGAAACAGTAAATCATTTTCAACAATAATTTTGAAGACAAAGATGATGATGATGAAGAAGAAGATGTTGGTGATGATGATGAAGAAGAAGACGAAAAGAAGATGATGATGAAAAAGGAAGAAGAGGAAGAAGGAAGAAGAGGAAGAAGGAAGAAGAAGAAGAAGAAGAAGAAGAAGAAGAAGAAGAAGAAGAAGAAGAAGAAGAAGAAGAAGAAGAAGAAGAAGAAGAAGAAGAAGAAGAAGAAGAAGAAGAGGAAGAAGAAAAGGAAGTATTTGGAGGAAACCAATAAATAGGCAACTAAGAGGTTAAATCTGGAGTTCTGTAACTTCATAGCTGAGAAGAAAGAAAAACTGAACAGGGACCTAACAAAAAACCCTGGGGTTTTGTTCAGTGTGGAAAGTAGATGCTTTGTGGGAATGAAGCTCAAGAAACAGTTGCATCCTTTTCATGTCCAAAGAAATGCATGTGATAAATCATTATTATTAAATGCATTTGGTTAATTCTCCCCCCCTCTCTCTCTCTCTCTCTCTCTCTCTCTCTCTTTCTCTCTCTCTCTCTTTCATCTATCTATCTATCTATCTATCTATCTATCTATCTATCTATCTATCTATCTATCTATCTAGATATGTCCTCAAGGAGAGCAATGCAGAGAGACATACAGACAGGCATACAGTTCAAAATAATTTTCTTTCATCTAACATCAATTAATGTTTGCTTTCCAACAATGCTCCTAAAATATTCTCTTAACTTTGCCATTCTAATTTTTGAAACTGTATAGAGTGTGTTTCTGTATGGTAAAATAATATACTCTTATTTTTTTTCAAATAAGTCCAGGCTTGTCAATTTATAATGAGTCTCTAAGGAACCCTTCCTCTCTTTGTAAGTGACTCAGAGAACAACCCTATTCTCACTGTCTCACATGGGACATTAATATTACTCTATCAGACAGCATTGATACTGTATCCTTCAGATCATTTGTAGTAAGATAGGAAACAAAAAATCAAAGAAGTTTTAAAATAGCACTCTTCATTGCTTGAACTTGCTTTAAGAGTTCTAGTAACTTTATGACCAGAAATAGTAAGAGAAATATTGGTGGCCAGAAGCACTTTCTGTACCAACTGCTCCCATATAAGGGATTGGAACAGTATGATTTATCTTTTAATCACTCAGTCAAGCTTGTGGGTATGTGACCTTCCTAATAATACTCGACCAAATACATAACAAAGAATACCCTTAGTGTTCAAGATAGAATATTGTGAGGAAAATAAACAAAAGAAAATAAAAATAAAAGATACAGATTTCTATTTAAAATGCTATAGAAATGAAGTTGTCATCTGTTTTCTCTCACTGAGAACATTTAGAAATACTTTTATAAAGTTCCTTTGTGTGAAATTGAACTAGATATTAGGAACAGCATAAAAAAGAAGGGTACCAGTCATGTCTTAGGAGCTCATGAAGCCTGTCCCTACTCCCTTTTAGGAATAACTAGCTGTTTGCAACAATCACTGCATATCATAACTATATTGATAGTAATACCACTGCTATATTGATAGCAGATGGTGCAAGAGCTGTACCAACAAGCAAGATTTTTCTCAGAATTTGTTGAGGTTTGTGTAGCTAAAAAATATATATTCATTAATACTGAAACCTTTACGAAAGGGAGGCCATGGTGACACCAAAAATGAACTCCTAATGGTTTATGAAACCCTCAAAGCAACCTCTGGGAAGAAGCATAGGTGACCCTCTAGGTCAGTGGCATTGAGAAAATATAATATTCCTGTTTCCATCTCTGAGTCAAAGGGGAATTCAAAATAGGGCAAGTCAGATAAAGATTCTGAAAAGCTTTGTTTGGGGAGTGATTAAGCTCATCTTATTTATATGTGCATTTGTTGTGACACTCTGCCTTGTGTATATTTTCAGGTGGAAGATTTATGATAGTGATTATACGATTCTGCCTAATTCAAAGGAAAAAAACCTAAGGATTTTAATAAGAGATTTAAAATTATATATAAGTATGATCTCATATTTTTGATGAAATAATACATTGATCACCTCTTTACCAAAAATTTTAGCTGATTTTGTTTTTGTAATCAAGTGGTGGAGAATACTGAGTTGGAGACAATATTAGCAGTTTAAGCATTTATTGATTGATTCATTTTTATATATTTATGTGTTATGAACAACTCATAATATCTATTTATTTCAAATATTTTATAAACAAGTCATTTTGTGATATAATAAGTTTAAACATTAAAGAAAATTAAACCTTGTGTGTTTAAGTTAAAATACTTTATTAATGGCTTATTCATTAGTAAATCAAAGTAACTATGTTTAGCTTACCTGTAACTGCAAACTCTTTTTCTTTTAGTTTTTTCCTCATTGACTAAATGGCTCTGAATATCATTAGCTCCAAGTCATTCTCCTTGACAGCATTTAGTTTCATCATTCTGAATTTCCATACAAAGAACCTTATTTGATGGAAGTCCATATGACCTCAAGGTTAGGATGTGATTTACAAATTTAGAATCCTGTGTTTACAGGCAAATTTGTCATCACTGCCCTTTTGTTTATAAGTTGGGAATTGTTATTGACTATCTTTAAAGATGGTGGTGACAGGTTTAAATAGGATTGGGTTTTCTTGGATTTAAGGGATTGTTCAATCAACAACAGGGAAAGAGTTTAGAAAAATATGTAAGTTTCAGATAGAAAGATCTCCTTTCATCTGCTTATAGTCATTGCTTGTGCTGAGAAAACTCAGTAAAATACTGAGAATCAACTCTTTTTTATTTTTCAAAAATTTGTGACGATTAGACACATACATCCAAATGTTTTTTTTTAACATATGGAGAGTCATAAGGAATGCTTCATATTTCACTCAGCATTATGAATATTTGCCCATTGATTCTTCCTTCTTGAGAATACAATATTCACACATCTCATTTTTTTCATTCTTCTTTTTGGTGGTTCTGTTGAACTTTAAAGATGCTTTTGATATTAATTCTTTTATTATTTTTTCTTTTTTTTTTTTGCATTTCACTGTTTTGGGTTTTTGTTTTGTTTTGTTTTTATTTGTTTTGTTTCTTTCTATTTCCTATATTCTTTGTTTACATTCTGAATGCTTTCCCGTTTCCCGTTCCTCCCTCCCCATTGGTCTCATAAGCCCTCTTCCCTCCACCCATTTCCTAATCACCCCCCTCCCCTACAATGCTGGATCAAGTCTTTTCAGAACCAGGGCCCTTTCCTTCCCTCTTCTTGGGTTTCATTTGATATGCTAATTTTGTCTTGAGAATTCAGAGCTTCTGGGCTAATTAACATTCACTTATCAGTGATTGCATTCCTTTTTATTTTTTTGTGATTGGGTTACCTCACTTAGGATGATATTTTCCAGTTCTAACCATTTGCCTAAGAATTTCATGAATTCATTGTTTTTAATTGCTGAGTCATATTCCATTGTGTAAATATACATTTTCTGCATCCATTCATCCATTGAGGGACTTCTGGGTTCTTTCCAGCTTCTGGTTATTATAAATAAGGCTGCTATGAACATAGTGGAGCATGGGTCCTTATTGCATGCTGGTGAATCCTCTGGGTAAATGCCCAGAAGTTTTGTTTAAACAGAGCTGAGGACCGAACCCAGGGCCTTGTGCTTCCTAAGGCAAGCACTCTACCACTGAGCTAAATCCCCAACCCAGATATTAATTTTTAAATGTGGTTTTCCTTCTCTTCTCTTCTCTTCTCTTCTCTTCTCTTCTCTTCTCTTCTCTTCTCTTCTCTTCTCTTTTCTCCTGGACTTGTCCCTTCCCTTCCCTTCTCTTCCCTTCCCCTCCCCTCCCTTCCCTTCCCTTCTGTCCCTTCCCCTTCCCTTCCCTTCTCCTCTTCTCTCCTTCCATCTCCTTCCTTCCTTCCTTTCTTCCTTCCTTCCTTCCTTCCTTCCTTCCTTCCTTCCTTCCTTCCTTCCTTCCTTCCTTCCTTCCTCCCTCCCTCCCTTCCTTCCTTCCTCTCTCCCTCTCCCTCTCTCTCTCTCTGCTCTCCTTTCTTCTACTCTATTCTTTGCTCTCCCTTTCTCTTTCATTTTCCCTCTGCCCTCTCCCCCACCTCTCTCTCCCCTCCCCCCCATCTCTCTCTCTGTGTCTTTGTGTGCTATGTTTGTATGCTGTGGTTGTGTGTTTGTGTGAGCATGTATGTATGTGCGAATGTGAGTGTGAGTGTGTGTATGTGTGTGAGTGTGTATGTATGTGTGAGTGTGTGTTTGTGTGTGTGTGTATAAATTTTGCCCACGGGACTAATCCATGCTTGGCAAGTGCCTTTCCGTTGAACTTCACTCACTCCCAAAATTTTCCCAATTATGTAATTCTTTCCTTTTTCTTATTTCCCTTTCCCTGTTTGGAGGGTTGGGAGACTTTCACTGACTTTTTCTATATTTTATTTTAGGAGTTATAGCGTTGTTTAAAAAATTTATCTGATATCACTTTAACTTTGATAAGTGGTAAATATCTAGAAAAGCTTCCATTTCATTAAGATTTTTAACTTTTTGGAGTATAGATTTTGAAGTAAGACCCAATGATTCTTTGAATTTCCTCTCTTTGCATTTCTTGTTTTGTTTATTGGATACTATCCGTCTGTTTCTGATTGATTTTTGGCTTGTTTTGATTATTTTCTGTCTTCTCAGCTTCTTTCATGTGCTTGCTTCTTCTTTTTTTTCTAGATATTCCCATTGTATTTTATAATTTCTGGTATGAGAACTTTGTAATTTATTTATGGAGGTACTTAGTGCTATGAACTTTCCTCTTAGCACTGCCTTCATTATATCCCATAAATATGGGTGTGGTATGCCTTCATTTTAATTAAATTCTAGAAAACCTTTAATTTCTGTGTTTATTTCTTTCAGGACCCAGAAAATATTGAGTAAAAAGTTATTCAATTTCCATGAGTGTATAGCCTTTTTTGTGTTTCTGTTGTTTAAATCCAGTTTTAATCTGTGGTAGTCTCATAAGGTACAAGGTGTTATTTCAGTTTTCTTGTATCTGTTGAGGCATTTCAGTTTTTTAATTAGCCTGTTCTTTTCTGTTTTCCCTCTACCTTAAGACATCTTGAAAGCATATTAATTCACAAATCAAAAGGGCTAATACATACTGTGGACAATTCAGAATTTTGTGTTGTTGAATTTATTTAACAAATGTCTCCATAATGTATTTATTTGTTTTGCAGTCCTTTGTAGTCCTTAACTCTGCTAAATTCTCCTATGCAGTCATAATTTCTGTGAGTACTTTTCTTATTTTTGATTTAAAGATTCATCTTTCTGGATACACGGTATGTTTTTTCTTGGTATAAAGTTGCAACAAATATAGCTGAATGAATCAATTTTTAAATATTTCAAAAGCAAGAGAAATTGTTAGTGTTATTCCATGTTGTTAATTGGATAATGAATGGTAAGACTTTATAGAAATGTTCTTTTTAAATTGAACCATCAAGGCTAGTAAGATCTTGAAATGTTAGGGTTCCTTTCCATTGTTTTTAAAACATTGTCACTTTTCATAGTTTCATCTCATTGCTGAGAGGATCAATTTTGTTTTCTTCCTAGGAAGTGACAGGGAGAAATAAGAGAAACAGTGAAATTAATGGAGAGATACAAGGTACCTTGGCAGTAGAGCAGATCTGTCACCAAACCATAATTCTATTGTTTTCTCTGCAGTATGAAATATTTCCAGCAGATAGTGAGTTGCAGTCATGACCCTGTGTGTGGAGAATAATAACTGCATATCAGTGAAGGCGAGATGCATTAGGTCTGTCTGTTGAGTGGCGTCATTTATATGGGAGTTTGGGACTTAGTATATTAGTCTCTTTACTTACAGATGAAACGTGAGGATGCTCAAGTACTTGTTTCTTCACAGAGACCTTCAGTCTCTGAAGTTGTTATGTAGTATGATTTCTGTCACCATTTGGTGTCAAATGCCCTCATTTCTGTAATAAGCATTACATTTCTTTATTCATTTACTATCTGTGACCACACATAAGCATTCAAATGACATTAGCTTGGCCATTCATGCACATATTCACATCTGTGTCCTCAGATTCTGAGTCATTGCTCAGGGCATACAACTGATTGTCAACAAATGCACTTTACAAAATATTCATAGACTCATATAAGAAAAATATACCTTCAAAGTTAACATTATTTTTAAATTATAAACAACAGAGCTGCTGAGATTATTCCCCAGTTAAAGATGTTTGATACCAAGTCTGACAATCATCTGAGTTATATCCCTAAAACTCACATAGTAGAAGGTGAGAACAAACTGTCTTTTGATTGCTACATATGTGCTCTATCATGTTCAGTACACACATATACACACAAATGCACATGCAAAATAAACAGCAGATCGATAGATAGATAAATTGGTAGAAAAATGTTGAAACTAAAATATATTTAGTCAGGAGGCTATCTGTCTTTGGTAAAGTTTGTTTGTAAACATTGTATGCTAGTAGCTTTGTGAAATGTTTCATAGTACCTACACTTTATTTTGGGTAACAATTTAAAACATTAACTAAACACAAACAAGCTACTAAACACAAAATAGACAGGAGTTTAAATGTTCCCTTTTATAGATCCTGAGTACATGGAGTTTAGACAGACAAGATTAGACATCAAAAGTAACCATTGTCACATCACTTAACCATATAGGATAATTTTACAACACCTGAGAAGAGAAAGGCACATAAGCTTTTAAACTGATATTGAGAATGTTAAAATATGTAGAATCTTAATTTCAACCATGACAACTATAAATCAAATCTGCTTTTTCTCATCCATTCAACCGACGAATATATCATAAAGAATATTAATTTCTTCCTGTTGCATATTCTGGTTAATCTGATGTTATAGCTATAGTATTCATTCTTCTTTGTCAGTAAGAAAGTTTCTTTTAAAGTCCTTATATAATATTTATATTTTATACTAAATAGAAATACACAAAGTGCTGAACATACTGTTTTTACTCATTTGCCTTTTACTAAAGAGCCTACAAATATCTTATTTACAAACTACACAGATTAATCCTTTTGATTAACAATGAAACAATGTTCTGACACAGTGAATAGCACTTGCAATGCCTAGTTTTCTATAATGTGGACTATGCACTGTATGTTGAATTATTATGATGTCATTGACTGTAGATGAAGTTCTTAACTGGCTTTTAGAGGATGATTGTCCCACTGAATGACAGTGTAATCATTCAGTCAGCCTACATGCACAATTTTTAGAGTATAATAAACTTGCATTTTCATATTCACAACTGGTATTTTTGAAAACAAAAATTATTACTTATTTTATGGTAAAATACAGATACAACATTAAAATTTTTTAGAAGTTAGGTTAGATGATTCAGCTAATAAAAGTACTTAAAAGGTCAAGTATAAGAACCTGAATTTAATCCAGGGAATCCATATAGTGAAAGGACATAGGCAATTTAATTTTACACAAACATACCACACACACACACACACACACACACACACACACACACACATTTTGGTTTTTTACACAATATGTCTCTCCTTTCCCATACATTAATCTATATATGTTGAGATATATATATAAATGCAAAATAAAACACATTTAAAATGTATCATGAATTATACCAAATACTTAAAAAAACATTGAAAAGTATTTGATTCTTTTTTTTTGTTTGTTTCATTACTCCTTAAATTTCCAGTGTCTCTTTATCTTAACTGTTGCTGTATCCTGGATTTAGGAGTTGAATATATCATTAATATTAAAATTTGATATTCAACCTAAAGCTCAAACACTCCTAAGGTACTGGTATAACTTTAATATATTGAAATATTAGCCCTTGTATTTTTCTTGTTTTCAGTAAGGACTCCATCACTCAAGAGGCAGATATAATTTTACATATTACTTGACCTGTGTCTGTATTTTTAGCATTTTTACCTGCTACTGATCCTGACTTCTTGCTACTCCATGTATTGGTGACAGAAATTGCATTTAGCTTTATAGGAGCTTGAGATGTCTATTTCTGATAATGGCTATTACTTTATGCCATAATTCAATCAGAGTCCTTTACTTTCACTGTCAATTTACATCAAGCTATTCATTATGATGCTTGTGGTGATGTCAGTATTATTTTGAATTACATTTATATATAATCATCCCCATAACAAAGATTGGTTCATTAAATTACATATAAAATGTTTAAATTTTTTCTGTTAGTTTTCAGATAAATATCATATATTTCTCCATCTCTATTTCTCTCATCAATCTATCTTAATCATAATTTTATGCTTATAGAAAAACAGATCAATTAAAATATCAAAATCTAATCAAATAGTAATACATTTTATAAAAATTATAAGCAAGAGTGCAGGTTAGTTTTGTTGCTGTGCTCTAAAGAGAAATGATTTAGGTCCATAAATAAATATAATTGCATATGTGATGATGTTTCTCTTCTCTTTTATATTAAACTTATACTGGCATAAAGGAAAAACTTTTGGTACCAAAAGTCCTTTTAGCATGGATGCTCACAAGATGGCTTAGGGTTAAATTACTTGATGACCCAGAGTGCCATGTAAAAGCAGAGAACAGCTTGAAGTCCTGTATCTCTTCTGAGAGATTGTTAGTCTAGCCAAAACAGTTAGAATTATAGGGAAGGAGATCTAATGTCTGCCTTTGAATGTGACGCTGTCATACACATTTCTTTGTACCCACACTGATGTGCACACACACACACACACACACACACACACACACACACACACTCAACATAGATGTGCCAATTATAAACTATAATGGAGCCTGGTCTTATAGAATGAGAAATTATGAGTTGGGAAGCATACATCATTTAATACTCTTCTGATAACTTAGCATTGTCAACACAATTACATATATTTTGAATGTGGTAAAATGTCCATTCTTAACCTACTTTTTCTAGAGTCACTTCATCCAATTGACAAAGTGATCCATTTAGCAATTAACATGAGTATAGAAAATTCTATATTATATTTCTTTTTATCATTCTTATAACTTTTTATTTTCTATATTCTATGTTTACATTCCAAATGATTTTCCCTTTCCTGGTTCCCCCCTCCCCATAAGTTCCCTAAGCCCTCTCCCATTCTCCTATCAACCCTCTCCTACTTCTCTATCCTAGTGCTCCCCTACAATGCTGGAACAAGACTTTTCAGAATCCGAGACCTCTCCTTCCTTCTTTTTGGGAGTCATTAGATATGTGAATTGTGTCTTGGGTATTCAGAATTTCTGAGTTAATATCCACTTATCAGTGACTGAATTCCATGAGTGTTCTTTTGTGACTTGGTTACCTTATTTAGGATGATATTTTCCAGATCCAACCATTTGCCTAAGAATTTCATGAATTCATTGTTTTTAATTGATGAGTAGTATTCCATTGTGTAAATATGCCACATTTTCTGTATCCATTCCTCCACTGAGGGACATCTGGGTTCTTTCCAGATTCTGGCTATTATAAATAAGGCTGCTATGAACATAGTGGAGCATGTGTCCTTATTGCATGCTGAGGAATCCTCTGGGTATATGCCCAGGAGTGGTATGGCAGGGTCCTCTGTAAGTGTTATGCCCTGTTTTCTGAGGAACCGCCAGACTGATTTCCAGAGTGGTTGTACCAACTAGCATTCCGACCAGCAGTGGAGGAGTGTTCCTCTTTCTCCACATCCTTGCCAACACCTACTGTCTCCTGAGTTTTTAATCTTAGCCATTCTAACTGGTGTAAGGTGAAATCTCAGGGTTTTTTTGATTTGTATTTTCCTAATGACTAATGGTGTTGACCATTTCTTAAGGTGCTTCTCAGCCATTCGAAGTTCTTCATGTGAAAATTCTTGGCTTAGCTCTATACCCCACTTTTTAATAGGGTTTTTGGCTCTCTGGCATCTAGCTTCTTGAGTTCTTTGTATATATTGGATATTAGCCCTCTGTTGGATGTAGGGTTGGTGAAGATCCTTTCCCAATTTATTGGTTGCCGTTTTGTCCACTTGACAGTGTCCTTTGCCTTACAGAAACTTTGTCATTTTATGAGGTCCCATTTGTCAATTATTGCTCTTAGAGCATAAGATATTGGTGTTCTATTCGGGAACTTTCCCCCATGCCCATGTCCTCAAGGGTCTTCCCCAGTTTCTTTTCTATTAGTTTCAGTGTGTCTGGTTTTATGTGGAGGTCCTTGATCCACTTGGAGTTAAGCTTAGTACAAGGAGATAAGAATGAATCAATTCGCATTCTTCTGCATGCTGACATCTAGTTGAGCCAGCACCATTTGTTGAAAAGGCTGTCTTTTTTCCACTGGATGTTTTCAGCTCCTTTGTCAAAGATCAAGTGACCATAGGTGTGTGTGTTCATTTCTGGGTCTTCAGTCCTATTCCATTGATCTACCTACCTGTGACTGTACCAGTACCATGCAGTTTTTAACAGTATTGCTCTGTCATACTGCTTGAGGTCCGGTATACTGATTCCCCTGGAAATTGTTTTACTGTTGAGAATAGTTTTAGCTATCCTGGATTTTTTGTTATTTCAGATGAATTTGAGAATTGCTCTTTCTAACTCTATGAAGAACTGAGTTGGGATTTTGATGGAGATTGTATTGAATCTGTAGATTGCTTTTGGTAAGATGGCCATTTTTACTATATTAATCCTGCTGATCCATGAGCATGGCAGATTTTCCCATTTTCTGAGGTCTTCCTAAATTTCCTTCCTCAGAGACCTGAAGTTCTTCTCATACAGATATTTCACTTGTTTAGTTAGAGTCACCCCAAGATACTTGATATTGTTTGTGAGTATTGTGAAAGGTGCCATTTCCCTAATTTCTTTCTCAGCCTGCTTATCCTTTGCATATAGTAAGGCTACTGATTTGCCTGAGTTGATTTTATAACAGGCCACTATGCTGAAGTTGTTTACCAGCTGTAGAAGTTCTCTGGTGGAATAGTTTTTGGGTTACTTAAGTATACTATCATATCATCTGCAAATAGTGATAGTTTTACTTCTTCCTTTACAATTTATATCCCTTTGACCTCCTAATGTTGTCTAATTGCTCTAGCTAGAACTTCAAGTGCTATATTAAAAAGATATGGAGAGAGGGGGTAGCCTTGTCTACTCCCTGATCTTAGTGAGATTGCTTCAAGTTTAGTTTGATGCTGGCTACTGGTTTACTATACATTGCTTTTATTATGTTTATGTATGGGACTTGGATTCCTGTTCTTTCCAAGACTTTTAGCATGAAAGGATGTTGAATTTTGTCAAAACCTTTTTCAGCATCTATTAGATTTCTTACTAAAATGATTTTTCTTGAGTTGTTTTTCCTTTTTGAAGTTTCCTTAACTTTTGTTCTATCATTAGGCATATAAGAACTACTCTTCAGATTACACAATTATTCAAACTTTAGAGAGAAAGTTCCTTTTTCCCGTTCATTCAGTCTATAAATCAATCCAATCTTTTCTGAGTTCTTTTCATTACTTTCTGGAGGCAGGAGCAATCAACATATTTCATTTCATGTTTCAGGAGTAACAATGTGGAGAATTCCTTTAGTATTGTAAGGCATGGAGTTCCTGTTTGCTATTAGACTGAGATTGCTATCATTCTGTTTTCCAAAAATTATTTCTGCAGACATTCTTCTGCTTCTTAAAATGCTGTCATGTATCATTTTAGGTGCTTTTTATATAGCATTTTCTCATCTCCAGTACCAATTTCTGTGCCACTGGTTCATGGAATGGGTCAGGCTGAGGCTAAAGTAATCATAAATATCAGTGGTAAAATACAATTGCTTATTTCCCTGCAAAAAAGAAAAGAGTGAGCTTAAGTAAATCTGGAAATATCTCAACAGTTCATCCTGAATTACATATAATATGGAAGAATTTTCCATTGAAAATATGAAAGAATTTTAATTTTTCTAAAAGTGTATACATTATAAAAGTAACAAGAAGTTAGAAAAGCTAACTTTGCAAGCAATTATAGAAATGTCAAGAAAATAATTTTGTATTTCCCACTATGAGCATGAGGTTTTTCTGAGAGAGAACTGCAAAAAAAAAAAAAATAATAACAACATACATTTATATGTGGTTACTTTTCAGGTGGATTGATTTTTCTACAGTCTATTTCACTCTTCAACTTTTATCCATTTCATTCCAGAAACAAAGGTTCACTAAATTTAACTTAACTTTAATAATATATTTATATATGCATATTAATTTTAAAATTATTTGCCATTTTATATTAATTACTGAGTATGTTATAAATTTAATTTTGTCATAATTGTGTAACTGAAAAATACAGAATATGTATATATATATAAACAAAAGTTTCTGTACTATATACAGTTTCAAATATCTGCACAGTGTCTTAAGAAGTGTTTCTATATTTTAGTAAGGTGAGTAAAATTTGTAAGTTACATTTTTGTAAGCAAAGCTTGAAATCAATAGAATTCAGCATGTTCTAACTATCAATATAAAGTCTGATCATATTAACTGATATTAAGATGTAATATTTCATCTCTCAATAATAATGAAACTAGAAAGGATTATCATTTTTCTTTAACAAAAAGGATGATAAAACAGAAACTGCCTTACAGAGTATAATGAATATCAAAGAACAATTTCTTCAGAATGATTTGTTGAAGCAAATCTACTTGCTAATTGATTATAGTGGAAGGATCAAACAAGTATGAAAATATTCATGTAAAGAATGTCCTTTTAGCAGAAAAAATCATTTATAATATTAAAAAATGTTACCATAAATGAAAAGAAAAATATTCAAGGAAATCTAAATTAGATTCAATGAATGTTAGTCATTGTACAGGAAAGCATATGATTATTCTTACTTATTAAAGAAAATACGGCTTCATAAGACTGCTGCCACCTCAAGATTCTTATGACTTGTAGGTAGAACATAATAAACATCTTGATGAAAAGCAACTTGTGAAGAAATGGGATTATTTCTTCTTTTCCATCCAGGTAACAATTTATCATTGAAGGAAATCAAGGAAGATACTTAAGGTAGTAACTGGAGTCTGTATTTGAAATAAAGAACACAGAGTAATTTTGCTATATTAATCAGCATTCCATAGAAGAACAAAACTGATAGAATTAATATAAATATATATGTAATAGATGGATAATAGAGATGGATTATATTCACATATACACATGCATATATATATATACACACATGCATATGTATATATATATATATATATATATATATATTCCTTTATACCGTGTGAAGTAAACATGATGGTTGATAAAACATTATATAAATCTGTTTAGTAGTTTTGGCAGTAACATTTTGTACAGAAAATGTAAATCTATAACTAGAATAAGTATATACTCTAATTAGGACAAAGTATTGTCCTTTCTACAAAAAAGTGGTCCATCATAATCAACCTGCCAATGGGGTGCTATCTAACTACCCTACAAATGTGGATATTTGTCTCTGGGGCTTCACATTAGTCTCTATTGTTGGAGGATCTGAGATTCAACAACAATTGTAGCCAGTCAGTCACGATAACTGGAATTACATGTTGTAGATTCCAAGAAGAACCTCCATCTCTGCTCCCATGGTTACTTTGTTCATGGTCTCAGTAAGCAATGACAAAGGTAGTTGAGAGAGGAGTCCATAATGTTCACAAAAAGGGTCATTTTGTCTAACTGATTATTGAAATCCTCCTCAGGGGACATTGCCTTTGATGACCCTTTAGTTTAAATGCAAATTGTCTCAAATCTTTGTCCATTCGTAAAGATGAATTCACATTTTTTTTCTCAGATACATTTCTTATAGATTTTTCAACGTGATGGCTATAGCCTATGACTCAGAAACAAATAACATATCTGTTAATTTCTTGTAGAGGAGTTTTAATCTAGCTACATGGCTGTTCTCTCAAGGGACCACAGCCAAAGATATACCAGGTACTGTACAATTTTCCAGAATGCAGACAAACACTTGACAACTGTATGATCTGAATGCAATCCACAATCATAGTATATGTCTTGGATCCCAAACAGTGTAGGTAAGGATAGTTTGTAGAGGGAAACAGCCATGTTTGAAACTAACATCTAATTGAGCAGAAGACAAAGTGATCAATCAAAGAAAGCATTGACAGGACGAATCAGCAATAGGACATGCCAAACTCTTATGAGACCAGGCAGCAAAGAGAAGTGGCTTTTAAAACTAGTGCCTCAAGTAAGAGGCAGCCAGGACCATTGAGCTCAGTTGCCTTTGTCAGTCAGTTCGGTTCAGCTGAATAGGTTGGGAGTTGAGGCAGTTGGGAGATAGTCAGTTGGGAGTGAGTCACTTCAGAGTTGAATTGTTAGTGAAGTGAGTGCAGTGGAGTGGAGTTGAGTTTTGTTCATGATTTCATGTAGTTCAGTGCAGGCCATCAGAGCAGTCAAAGAGAGAGAATAATAAGGTGCCAGAAGACTAGAACAAACTGCCAGAAGTAGTCTGAGGACAAGCAGAGCAAATCATTGAGAAGTTGAGAGAAGCCAGATTGAAGCAGTCAGCTTGGAGAAGAATTTGAGCCAGAACAGCTGAATTGAACCAGCCAGTCAGAGTTCAGGAAGAACTAGAAAGAAGGACCATATTCACTTATAATCCTCTGAGACAATATTTACTTCAGGTGAGTAAAATTTACTTTCACAAATTTTCCTTTGAAACAAAATGCATAGCCATGGGAACTGCCAGAAATATTGCCCCCTGTGAAGATTTCTCTTGGATGGTATCTTTCAGGTTTGTCCGAGAAAGAGGTTGTAATTTTTCAGCTGTACACTTATGGGTCATACCCATCTAATATTCAATGATCAGTAAACCAAACCCTTGTCCTCCTTTCCTCACTAATTCAATCATTGCGTACATCACAATTGGCAGTAGGTTTTTTTTTTTTTTAATCAATTTTATGCCTAAGAACTACCCATCAGACTAAGCACAGGGACCACAATGGAGGAGTTAGGGGAAGGACTGAAGAAACTGGAGGGGTTTGCAACCCCAAAGGAAGAACAATAATATCAACCAAACAAACCCTCAAGAGCTCCAAGGAAATAAACTACTCCAAGGAAATATACTAAGAGTATATATGGAGGGACCCATGGTTCCAGTTTGTTCTAATTCAGACAACTTGGTACTACATTTGATCTTAGCCAAAAGACCAAGAAGTGATAATTCATACAACTTTGTAATGAGAGCTTTGGTTTGATTTTTCAAAACTTTAGCTCTCTGACTGCTGAAGACAGGATTCTCTTCTAGGGCAAATTTAGAAAGATTTAGAACAGTAGTTTTCAACCTGTGGGATATGATGACTTTGGGCGCTGTGTATCATATATCCTGCTTATCAGATATTTACATTACAAATAATGACATTAGCAAAAATTTTAGTTATAATGTAATATTGAAATAATTCCATGGTTGGGGCTCACCACAACATGAAAAACTATAATAAAAGGTTACAGCATTAAGAAGTTTCAGAATGGCAGAGAAGTCAGCTACGGGGAGGCACCTTGCTCAGCTGAGTTCCTCTGACCTGGCAAAGCGGAGGATCCATCCAGAGGCCTCTGGCAGAAGCCTTCCTGTCACCACCTCTGGATCAGGAGCAGCCTCTGAACCCAATTCTCCATTAATAGCAAGCCCTGCATACTCCAACACACCAGAAAAGTAAGATTTGGATGTAAAATCACTGGTCATGATGCTGTTACAAGAACACATGAAGGACATAATAAAATCTCTTAAAGAAATTCAGGGGGCAGCGGCAGCGGTGGAGGCAGCAGCAGCAGCAGTGGCAGCTGGTCCAGCTGAAGGGCCATCAGCAGTGGAACCAAGAAGCCACATCAGAACTCTGCCTCCCTCCAGTAAGTTACAAGAGTCTCTCCACCATCTTGGGTCTCGGATGCCAGAGAGATCAGACAGACTGAGGTACACAAGTATAACCCAAGGACAACATCGCGGGGGGCAGGGGGTCTAAGCCCGATGGGCATTGGCCTGCACCCAGGCCCAGGGCTGTTGGGGGGGCGGGCATCAGTGTGCGAACCCAGCCAGGAGGTTGTTTGCCCGGCCCTGTGCGCGCTCCTCCATTTTGACTACGGGAAGTCAGAGAGTTCTAGCAGACAAAGTCAGGTAAGAGTCAGAGCCCAAGGCTAACACAGCAGGGGTCTAAGACAGACAGGCCTTGTACTGACCCCAGGCCCTGGGCTGCTTGGTGGGCCATCTGTGTGCCAACCCAGCCAGGAGGTTGTTAGCCCAGCAGACTCTCCTGGCACTTTCAGGGAGCACTCACACACTCCGCCATCCTGACCACCTGACAGAACCAATTAACAGTCATAGCCCAAGGGGAACTTTGCTCAGGCCTTAGCCTGCCAGACTCAGGGCCTCAGCAGCTAAGCTAGCCTTGTGTGCACCAATCCAGTTGGGAGATAGGCTGCCCAGCAGAGTGACCAGAACTCAAAAAAGGTCCCGCAGCAGCATAGACCATCAGCACTCACTGAAGGAGCAAACAGGCACCACTTGGTTCACACAGACAACCTGAGGCAAGGCACACTAGGACTGCAAGGACACCCAAGAGGAGGGCAGCACATTAGCAGTCTGTAACAGGGGAAACACAGCCATCCAGTGTTGCAGAAATAGCCATATAGCCTCACAGAAGGCACAAATACCAGCCAGAGACAAGACCAACTAATGCCAGAAATAACAAGATGGCAAAGGGAAAATACAGGAACGCTACTAACAGAAACCTAGGCAATATAGCAGCATCTTAACCAAACTCTCCAACATCAGTAAGTCCTGATTATGCAAGCACACCAGAAAAACAAGATTTGGATTTAAAATCACTGTTCATGGTGCTGCTAGAAGAACACAAAAAGGACATAAATGAATCTCTTAAAGAAATACAGGGGAACATGATTAAGATAGAAACCCTTATAATGAAAACACAAAAATCACTTAAAGAAATTCAGGAGAATAAGGCTTAAGAGATAGAACCCAATAAAGAAGAAACACAAAAAAAGCTTAAAGAAATGCAGGAGAAACTGAGTCAAACAGCAGAAGTCATGAAACACGAAAAACAAAAATCTCTTAAAGAATTACAGGAAAACACAAACAAGCAAGTGAAGGAGCTAAGCAAAACCATCCAGGATCTAAAATCAGAAGTAGAAACAACTAAGAAATCACAAAGGAGATAGAAAACCCTGAGAAGAAATCAGAGGCCACAGTTGCAAGTATCAACAACAGACTACAAGAGATGGAAGAAAAAATCTCAGATGCTGAAGATACCATAGAAACCATTGAATCAACAGTCAAAGAAAATGTAAAATGCAAAAAGCTTGTATCCCAGAACATGCAGGAAATCCAGGACACAATGAGAAGACCAAACCTAAGGATTATAGGTATAGATGAGAGTGAAGATTTACAGCTGAAAGGGCCAGCAAATATCTTCAACAAAATTATGGAAGAAAACTTTCCCAACTTAAAGAGAGAGATGCCCATGAATATACAAGAAGCTTACAGAACTTCAAACAGACTAGACCTTAGCAGAAATACCTCTCATCACATAATAATCAAAACCCCAAATGTACTATACAAAGAAAGAATATTAAAGGCAGTAAGAGAAAAAGGGCAAGTAACATATAAAGGAAGACCTATCAGAATCACACCAGACTTCTCACTAGAGACCATGAAAGCTAGAAGATCCTGGGCAGGTCTCATGCAGACTCTAAGAGTACACAAATGTCAGCCAAGACTACTATACCCAGGAAAACTCTCATTCACCTCAGAAAACTGGGCATATCACTTCCAAAGATTCTGCTATACCACTCCTGGGCATATAACCAGAGGATTCCCCAGCATGTAATAAGGATATATACTCCACTATGTTCATAGCAGCCCTATTTATAATAGCCAGAAGCTGGAAAGAACCCAGGTATCCCTCAACAGAAGAATGGATGCAAAAAATGTGGTATATATACACAATGGAGTACTATTCAACCAGTAGAAATAATGAACTCATGAAATTCTTAGGCAAATGGATGGAACTGGAGAACATCATACTAAGTGAGGTAACCCAGTCTCAAAAGATAAATCATGGTATGCACTCACTAATGAGTGGATATTAGTCTGGAAAACTGGAATATCCAAAACATAATCCACACATCAAATGAGGAACAAGAAGAACGAAGGAGTGGCCTTTGGTTATAGAAAAACTCAGTGTAGCAGTATGAGACAAAACCAGAACAGGGGAGTGGGAAATGATAGGTGAGAGAACAGCAGGAGGGAAGGGGGCTTATGTGACTTTCGGGGAGTGAGGGACCAGAAAAGGGGCAATCATTTGAAATGTAAATAAAAAATATATTGAGTAAACTTAAAAAAATAAAGAAATTCAGGAGAAAATGGGTCAAATGATTATAGCCAATAAGGAGGAAATGCAAAAATCACTTTAAAAATGCAGGAGAACTTTGTTCAACAGGCAGAAGTCATGAAAGAAGAAACACAAAAATCTCTCAAAAGAATTACAGGAAAACACAAACAAGCAAGTGAAGGAACTGAGCAAAAACATCCAGGATCTAAAAACAGAAGTAAAAACAACTAAGAAATTGCAAAGGGAGACAACTTTGGAGATAGAAAACCTTGGAAAGAAATCAGGGTCCATAGATGCAAATATCAACAAGAGAATACAAAAGATGCTGAAGCTACCATAGAAACCATGGCCTCAACGGTCAAAGAAAATGCAAAATGTGAAAAGCTTGTAACCCAAAACATACAGGAAATCCAAGAAACATTCAGAAGGCCAAACCTAAGGATTATAGGCATAGATGAGAGCGAAGATTTACAACTTAAAGGGCCAGCAAATATATTTAATAAAATTATGGAAGAAAACTTCCCTAATCTAAAGAGAGAGATGCCCATGAATATACAAGAAGCCTACAGAACTCCAAACAGACTGGACCAGAATGGAAATACATCCCCTCACATAATGATCAAAACACCAAATGTACTAAACAAAGAAAGAATATTAAAAGCAGTAAGAGAAAGAGGCCAAGTAACATATAAAGAAGACCTATCAGAATCACACCAGACTTCTCACCAGAGTCTATGAAAGCTAGAAGATCCTGGGCAGATCTCAGGCAGACTCTAAGAGAACACAAATGCCAGCCAAAACTACTATAGCCAGCAAAACTCTCAATCACCATAGATGCAGAAACCAAGATATTCCATGACAAAGCCAAGTTCACCCAATTTCTTACCACAAACCCAGTCCTACAAAGGATAGTAGGAGGAAAACACCAATATAAGGAGGGAATCTTCACACTAGAAAATGCAGGATAGTAACCTTCTTTCATCAAACCCAAAAAACCAATCAAATATAAAAGATAACATCAAAAGGAAGTAATAATCACTATTCCTTAATATCTCTTAACATCAATGGACTCAATTCCCCAATAAAAAGACATAGACTAACAGACTGGAAACAGGATCCTACATTTTGCTGCATACAGGAAACACACCTCAGTGTCAAAGACAAACACTGCCTTAGAGAAAAAGATTGGAAGACAATTTTACAAGCAAAGGGTCTCAGGAAACGAGCCAGAGTAGCCATTCTAATATCAGATAAATTGGCTTTCAACCTAAAGTCATCAAAAGAGACACTGAGGGACACTTCTTGCTGGTCAAAGGAAAAACACACCAAGAAGAACTCTCAATTCTGAACATCTATGCTCCAAATGCAAGGGCACCCTCATTCATAAAAGAAACTTTACTAAAGCTCAAAGCACACATTGCACCTAACACAATAATTGTGGGTGACTTCAACACACCACTCTCCTCAATGGCCAGATCAGGAAAACAGAAACTAAACAGGGAAACAGTGAAACTAATTGAAGCTTTGGACCAATTGGAGTTAAAAGATGTATATAGAACATTTCACCCTAAAGCAAAAGAATATACCTTTTTCTCAGCACCTCAAGGTACCTTCTCTAAAATCGACCATATAATTGGTCACAAGACAGACCTCAACAAATATAAGAAGATCAAACTAATCCCATGCCTCCTATCAGATTACTATGGAGTAAAAGTGGTCTTCAATAGCAACAAAAACAACAGAAAGCCCACATACACATGGAAACTGAACAATACTCTACTCAATGAAGACACAACATACCCAAATCTATGGGACACAATGAAAGTAGTGCTAAGAGGAAAACTCATAGCCTTGAGTGCCTCAAAAAAAAAAAAAAAAAAAGTGGAGAGAGCATACACTAGCAGCTTAATGACACACCTGAAAGCCCTGGAGCAAAAAGAAGCCTATTCACCCAGTAGGAGTAGAAGGCAGGAAATCATCAAACTCAGGGCTGAAATCAATCAAGTAGAAACTAAGAGAACCATACAAAGAATCAACAAAACCAGGAACTGGTTCTTTGAGAAAATCAACAAGATAGATAGACCCTTAGCCAGACTGACCAAAGGGCAGGGAGAAAGTATCAAGATTAACAAAATTAGAAATGAAAAGAGAGAAGAAACATCTTAAAAAATGCTCAACTTCATTAGTCATCAAGGAAATGCAAATCAAAACATCCCTGAGATTTCACCTTACACAAGTCAGAATGGCTAAGATTAAAAACTCAGGAGACAGCAGGTATTTGCGAGGATGTGGAGAAAGAGGAACACTCCTCAAATGCTGGTGGGGTTGCAAATTAGTACAACCACTCTGGAAATCAGTCTGGAGGTTCCTCAGAAAACTGGGCATGTCACTTCTGGAAGATCCTGCTATACCACTCCTGGGCATATACCCAGAGGATTCTCCACCATGTAATAAGGATATATGCTCCACTTTGTTCATAGCAGCCCTATTTATAATAGCCAGAAGCTGGAAAGAACCCAGGTATCTCTTAACAGAAAAATGGATGCAAAAAATGTGGCATATATACACAATGGAGTACTATTCAGCCATTAGAAACAATGAATTCATGAAATTCTTAGGGAAATGGATGGAGCTGGAGAACATCATACTAAGTGAGGTAACCCAGTCTCAAAAGATAATCATGGTATGCACTCACTAATAAGTGGATATTAACCTGAAAAACTGGAATACCAAAACATAATCCACACATCAAATGAGGTACAAGAAGAACTAAGGAGTGGCCCCTGGTTCTGGAAAGACTCAGTGTAGCAATAAAAGACAAAACCAGAACAGGGAAGTGGGAAGGGATGGGTGGGAGAACAGAGGGAGGGAAGGGGGCTTATGTGACATTTGGGTAGTGGGGGACCAGAAAAAGGGAAATCATTTGAAATGTAAATAAAGTATATCGAATAAGATTTTAAAAAATTAAAAAAAAAACCAACGGAAACTGAGGAAATTCAAAAAATCATCAGATCTTAATATGAAAGCCTATACTCAACACAACTCGAGAATCTAGAGGAAATGGACAATTTCCTAGACAGATACCAAACACCAAAATTAAATCAGGATCAAATAGATCATCTAAACAGTCCCATAACCCCTAAAGAAATAAAAAGGATCATAGAAAGTCTCCCAACCAAAAAAAAGCACAGGACCAGATGGCTTCAGTGCAGAATTCTATCAGACCTTCAAAGAAGACCTAACACCAATACTCTTTAAACCGTTCCATAAAATAGAAACAGAAGGAATAGTACCCAACTCGTTCTATGAAGCCACAATTACACTGATACCAAAACCACACAAAGATCCAACAAAGAAAGAGAAGTTCAGGCCAATTTCCCTTATGAATATTGATGCAAAAATATTTAATAAAATTCTTGCTAACTGAATCCAAGAACACATCAAAACAATCATCCACCATGATCAAGTGGGCTTCATCCCAGGGATGCAGGGTTGGTTCAATATACAGAAATCCATCAATGCAATCCACTACATAAACAAATTCAAAGAAAAAAAATCTTATGATCATTTCATTTGATGCTGAAAAAGCATTTGACAAAATTCAGCATCCTTTCATGCTAAAAGTCTTGGAAAGAATAGGAATTTGAAGCCCATACCTAAACATAATTAAAGCAATATACAGCAAACCGGTAGCCAACATCAAACTAAATAGAGAGAAACTTGAAGCAATCCCACTAAAATCAGGGACTAGACAACGCTGCCCTCTCTCTCCATATCTTTTCTTTTCTTTCTTTTTTTTTTAATTTATTGATATATTTATTTACATTTCAAATGATTTCCCCTTTTCTGGACCCCCACTCACCAAACGCCCCATCAGTCCCCCTTCCCTCCCCCTGTTTTCCCACCCAACCCTTCCCACTTCCCTGTTCTGATTTTGTTCAATACTGCTTCACTGAGTCTTTCCAGAACAGGGGGCACTCCTCCGTTCTTCTTGTACCTCAATATAGTACATGACGTTCTAGCTAGAGCAATTTGACAACATAAGGAAGTCAAAAGGATACAAATTGGAAAGGAAGAAGTAAAATTATCACTATTTGCAAATGACATGATAGTATACTTATTTGACCCAAAAAAACTCCACCAGAGAACTCCTACAGCTGATAAACAACTTCAGCAAAGTGGCAGGTTATAAAATCAACTCAAGCAAATCACTTGTCCTCCTATACTCAAAGGAAAAGCAGGCTGAGAAAGAAATTAGAGAAATGACACCATTCACAATAGCCACAAACAATATAAAGTATCTTGGTGTGACTCTAACCAAACAAGTGAAAGATCCTTATGACAAGAACTTCAGGTCTCTCAAGAAGGAAATAGAGGAAGACCTCATAAAATGAGAAAATCTGCCACGCTCATGGATTGGCAGGATTAATATAGTTAAAATGGCCATCTTGACAAAAGAAATCTACAGATTCAACACAATCCCCATCAAAATCCCAACTTAATTCTTCACAGAGTTAGAAAAAGCAATTTTCAAATTTATCTGTAATAACAAAAAACCCAAGATAGCTAAAACTATTCTCAACAGTAAAAGAACGTCTGGGGGTATTAGTATCCCAGACCTCAAGCAATACTACAGAGCAATAATGTTAAAAACTGCATGGTATTAGCACAGGGACAGGCAAGTGGACCAATGGAATAGGATTGAAGACCCAGAAATGAACACACACACCTATGGCCACTTGATCTTTGACAAAGGAGCTGAAAACATCCAGTGGAAAAAAGGGAGCCTTTTCAACAAATGGTGAGGGCTCAACTAGAGGTCAGCTTGCAGAAGAAAGTAAATTGATCCATTCTTATCTCCTTGTACTAAGCTCAACTCCAAGTGGACCAAGGATCTCCACATAAAACAAGACACACTGAAACTAATAGAAAAGAAACTGGGGATGCCCCTTGAGGACATGGGCACAGGGGGAAAGTTCCTGAATAGAACACAAATATCTTATGCTCTAAGATCAAGAATTGACAAGATCAAGAATTGACAAATAGGACCTCATAAAGTTACAAAGTTTCTTTAAGTCAAAGGTCACTGTCAAGTGGACAAAATGGCAACCAACAAATTGGGAAAAGATCTTCACCAACCCTACATACAATAGGGCTAATATCCAATATATACGAAGAACTCAAGAAGTTAGACCCCAGGGAACCAAATAACCCTATTAAAAATGGGAATACAGACCTAAACAAAGAATTTTCTCCTGAAGAAATTCAGATGGCTGAGAAGCACCTTAAGAAATGCTCAACATCATTAGCCATTAGGGAAATGCAAATCAAAACAAACCTGGGATTTCACCTCACACCAATCAGAATGGCTAAGGTTAAAAACTCAGGAGTCAGCAGGTGTTGGGGAGGATGTGGAGAAAGAGGATCACTCCTTTACTGCTGGTGGAATTGTAAGATGGTACAACCACTCTGGAAATCAGTCTGGCAGTTCCTAAGAAAACTGGGCATGACACTTCCGGAGGACCCTGCTATATCTCTCCTGGGCATATACCCAGAGGATTTCCAAGCATGCAATAAGGACACATGTTCCACTATGTTCATAGCAGCCTTATTTATAATAGCCAGAAGCTGGAAAGAACCCAGATATCCCCCAATGGAGGAATGGATACAGAAAATGTGGTATATATACACAATGGAGTACTATTCAGCACTTAAAAACAATGAATTCATGATTTTTTTAGGTGAGTGGATGGAACTGGAAAATATCATTCTAAGGGAGGTAACGCAATCACAAAAGAATGCACATGAAATGCAATCATTGATAAGTGGATATTAATTAGTCCTGAATCTCTGAACACTGAAGATACAATTAGCATATCAAATGATTTCCATAAAGAGGGAAAAAGAGGGCCCTAATCCTGGAAAGGCTTGATCCAGCATTGTAGGGGAGTACCAGGACAGAGAAAAGGGAGGGGGAAAGATAGGAGAATGGATGGAGAGAAGAGGACTTATGCGGCATATGGGGGGGGACTGGGAAAAGTTATGGCTTTTAGAATGTAAACAAAGAATATAGAAAATAAATAAAAAAAATTTAAAAAAGGAAAAAGGAGTAAACTTTTTAAAAAAAGAAGTTTCAGAATTATGGCATTAGACTGTTTAAGTACTTCTTGAAGCAGTTAGTTTTAACACTGAGTCCATTGTTGTCCAACTCATTCTTAAATGATAAGTGTTTGTTTCTTTTATTATTGAGCTGATTCTTTTCTTTTATCACTTTCTCTAGAGCTGCTGGGAGCAAATGACCAGCATCACTGTTTTTCTACAAACACCCAAAAGCTTATACACAGAGTTAGCAAACTTGTCTCTCAGAAGTGGTAAATCAGGTAATCAAAAGCATTTGTCCCCTTACTTGTGTGAAATAGTCCACACCATCATCACTCACTCATCTCTAGACTCTTCAGTAATTACGTTACCAAATTAAAAAGCCTGTTGTGGACACTTAAAATGTTTATCTTTTTGTATTTCTTGCTCTAGAACTATATCTTGTAGCAAAATCTGTATGAGTTAGGGTTCTCTAGAAAAATAAATAATGCATATAATAAAATATACTATATTTATCATATATTTAGTATATATTGTAATTACAATATTTGTGTATATTTTAATCTATTATACATGTATTTATTATAACTGATTTATGATATAGGCTGTAGTGTGGTTAATTCACAAAAATTTGTATACTAATGAAAGGTCCAAGAATCCAATGGTTGTTCAGTGTATGAGGCTGGAAATCTCAGTTTGTCTTCCATATACATCAGAATATGAAGAAGTAGAGTCTAATGTGACTGAAGGAATGGATTTGTCAGTGGGAGCAAGCAGGCAGGGAAGTAAAATTTTGTTCTTCGAATTCCTTTATGTAGGCTGTGAACAGAAGGTGTGTCATAGATTAAAGATGTATCTTCCAACTTCCAAAGATCTGGATTAAAAGTGTTTCTTCCCACTTCAATACAATGGCTTATAGGTTTGCTCAGCACCTTGTGTTTTAGGAAATTCCAAATATATTTAACTGACAAACAGGAATAGATGCTTACTGTCTTGTACTTAATCTCTTGATTAATCCAGATCTTGCTTTCCTTTTTCCCCTTTTTTTAAATAATTGATTAAATTATTAATATGTATGGATTTATTTATTTATTTTAACTCCATATTTTATTCTTCCCCCACCCCAGTCCACTCTTCAACTGTTCCACATCCCATACTTTTGCCCCACCCCACTGTCTCCACGAGGATGTCCGCCCATACCCACCATCCACCCAATCAGACCTCTAAACTCCTTGGGGCCTTCAGTCTCTTCAGGGTTAGGTACATCTTCTCTGACTAAATCCAGGCCCAGCAGTCCTCTGCTGTATATATGCTGGGGGCTCATATCAGGTGGTATCTGCTTTCTGCTTGGTGGTCTAGTTTCTGAGAGATCTCAGGGATCCAGGCTGAGAATGCTGGTCCTCATACAGGGTCACCCTATTCCTCAGCTTCTTCCAACCTTTCCTTAATTCAACCACAGAGTTCAGCAGCTTCCTTCCATTCATTTGGTACACATATCTGCATCTGACACTTTTAGTTGCTTCTTGGAGCTTTTGGTGCAATCATGATAGATGATAGGTCCCTTTTTTTTTTTTTTTTTTTTTTTTTTTTTTTTTTTTTTTTTTTTTTTTGGTGAGTGCTCCATAGCCTCAGTAATAGTTTCAGGCCTTGGGACATCCCCTTGAGATGGAGATCACTTTGGGTCTGTTGTTGGACCTTCTTTTCCTCAGGTTCCTCTCTGTTTCCATACTTGTCATTCTTTCAGATAGGAACAATTATGGGTCAGAGTAGTGACTGTGGGATGGCAACACCTCCTTCACTTGATACCCTGTATTTTTGCTTGAGGTGGTCTCTATAAATTTCCTCTCCTTACTGTTGGGCATTTCAGATAAGGTCTCTCACCTCCCAGGTCTCTAATGCATTCTGGAGGGTCCCCCAACCTGCGGAGGTTGCCTGTTTCCATTCTTTCTGCTGGCCCTTAAGGCTTCAGTCCTTTTCCCAGACCCAATGCCAGATCAGATTCCCCTCCCCCAACCCTTGTCCACTTTCCTCCAGTTTCCCTCCCTCCTTCCTCACTTGTGATTGCCTTCACATTCCCAAGTGGGAAAGCAGCATCCTCTCTTAGACCCTTAAGTTTGTTGACCTTTTTGAGTTCTGTGGAATGTATCTTGGGTATTCTGTACTTCTTTCTTTTTTCTTCTCTTTTTTTCTTTTTTCTTTTCTTTCTTCCTTCCTTCCTTTCTTCCTTCCTTCCCTCCTTTCTTTCTTTCTTTTTTCTCTTTCCATTTCTTTCCTTTTTTTTTCACACTAGGCCCAGCTGTTTAGGCATGGCACTGCCCAAAGAAGGTTGGACTGCCACACATCCATTAGCACTCAAGAAAATTCCTCTTTGCCTGTTTGCCAAGTTCATAACAATATTAAAAACTACATGTTACACTATTATATAAACCTTAATATTTTTATATTCCTCAAAAGTGTGCAACAGACAAAAATAAAATCAACAAAATTTATTTCCATTTCAATAAAACATTCATTAACCTACTTTTACACTCAAAGTATAAAATATAAAAAAGTACTCATATCAGAATGCTTTCAATAATGATACGGACATAAAAATTCTGAGTGGATAACATCTAAAATAATGTTTTTATTTTAATCACAGTTACTTTTGTCTTTCTAACAACAGTATCATTTATGAATTTGGATTATTTAAATTGGGTGTAAAATCCACGCAAATCTCTAATCAGTAATGTGACCATATTCATTATAACGTCAAAGCATACACTGTGTGCTTCAGTATATTGGGTCCTATTTTTATTATCAATTCCTGTGTAATTTTTCCTTAAAACAAATTATTGCTCATATATTCAAAGGGCAATGAACAATGAAAACATAATTGATCCAGCTGAACATCAGACTTCAGCCTTGTGCTCAGACAATGGTCTCAAATTAATGCCATCCATTAGCAACTTCATCTAATTCAGGAGACATTTTCATGAATGTGAGAGTACCATTGATTTGGATGAGCATAAATACCTCCACCAACACCACAGTTCTTTTGTTTTCCCTGAATGTTATATTTCTCTAAAAATTTTGTTTTATTAATTAATCTATTTGTTTATTTATTTTACATCCCAACTGCATTTTCATTACCCTCCTCTCCTCCTGGTTGCTCCCCCTCTATAATTCTTCTCTAGGATTTACTCCTCTGTTTTCAGAAAAGAGGAGGCCTCCAATGAATATCAACCAGCTCTGGCATATCAATTTACAGTAAGACAGGTAAAAACTTCTCCTATTCAGGCTAGAAGCGGCAGCCTAGTAGGAGGAAAGGATCCCAAAGTCAGGCAACAGAGTCAGAGACAACCCTGTTCCTACTGTTAGGAGTCCCACAATAAGACAAATACAGCCTACGACATTGTATGTGCAGTGGTTCTAAGTTAGTCCCATGCAGGGCTCCTTGGTTGGTTGTTCAGTATCCGTGAGCTCACATTGACCCATATTAGTTCATTTTGTGGATTTTTTATCTGGACCCCACAGTCCCCTACATTCCTTCTTCACTCTTTTCTGCAGGATTCCACAATCTCCACCTAATATTTGGCTACAACACTACAATCCTTATAGTCTCTCAGATAGCTTAAATACAACTAGATATTTAATCACTGAAGTGTCTATAAGTTAATAAATGATTAATTATATTCATATTTTGATACATTTCAAATTTTACATACTTGTTTTTTATACGACTATTATTCACAATAGTTGGGAATTGAGTGTATTAATGCCTCACAATTTACTAAATTCTTTCGAAATGTATTGAGTCACTCTCATGATGAATTCTCTGATAGATTCTGAAAATAAAATGATTGTGACAAGTACCTTACATCAATTTAAGAAGGTAAACTGGTTTAAAAATAAATAAGAGTAATTAATTTGAAATAAATAGAAATCTTAATAGGCATTAGATGAATGTTGGGGTTAATGAGAGTGGACGACATCTTCCAAAGCAAACAAAATTAAAGCACACCAATTATAATTGCAAAATTATCAATCCTTGAGTCTATTTCAAATGAAAGAGATATTACACAAATCATCTCTTCAGCATATTTAGTGGCATTATGATGATTTTTTTATTTCAATTAAACTGAGGCTTAAAGTATTTAAGAAAAGTGTAATGGATTACAAAGATTTTCTGTTAAAAATATAGAACTTGAACTCAGAATTTGGGATCCAGAAAGCCATTAATTTTCCAGTCTGCTCTATATGGCAATTTCTTTTTCTAAGATAGATTGGAGAAAATGGATAGACAAGAGAGAATGTCATGAACATTATGAATCAATAAAGCATTAAAATGCAGAAACACAATAAAAAGCTTGGGACACATGTTCAGAAACACTGAAGTAATGGCTCTTAAACTTCATAGACAAAAATGGGAAGAGAATAATGAATGCTAAATGTATTGAGCAATTGCTCAGTTAAGAACAGTTGAATGGATTCAAGAACAATATAACTTTAATTGACCTAGTTATTAGAAACTTGACAAGTCAGAGGGAAGAATCCCTGGTGCAGTCTTTGTTAAGCTACTATTAAGAATGGTTACATGAAGCAAAGGGGATGAATCAGAAGCAATAAGCTACTATTAAGAAAGATCACCTAGAATAAAAGGGATGAATCAGAAATAATAAAAGTACATGTGGTTAAAGTAGAAAATGAAAGATAAAATGAGTCAAGAGTTAAGGAAAACAAGCATTCTGAAATTACTCTTGAACTGATGCCAAGTAACTATAAAGCATCATTTATGAGTAAGTGTATTGAGAAATTATTTTTATGGTTTCAATTTAAGCATGCATTTCCATCTCTATAATAAAATGGAACAATAAACCTTTCAGTAGCAAGTAGAAATTGAAGAGAAAATATGTGTATAAATTACAATTTTCTCAAAGAATCTGTATGTTTCAAAGAATTTAAAATGATTATCCTCTAACGTGTTGCTTAACTGATTGTATCCAATAATCCAAACTGCTAAACAAACACATCATGGATAGGAAACATGTATGAGTACTGTAGGTGCCTGGTGGTGTAAGGTGTAAAGGCTGTACAGTATATGGAAAGGTTAGACATGATAACAGATATAATAGACTTACAAACTAGTGATAGCATTCCCTGGTATTTTAAGCCCAGTCTTACCCCTTATTTGCTTTTCATTTCTTCTTCTTCTTCTTCTTCTTCTTCTTCTTATTATTATTATTATTATTATTATTATTATCATTATTATTATAATATATTTTCTTCATTCACATTTCAAATGTTATCCCCATTCCTTGTTTCCCCTCCAAAAACACCCTATCCTCCTCCCCTCCCCCCATGCTTACCAACCTACCTACTCCTGCTTCCCTGTCCTGGTATTCCCCATACTAGGGCATCTTTTACTTTGGATGCAATGTGACTAACCCCTCCTGATTCAGGCCACTGTGTTTATGCATCTTAGGAGACAGTATCTTTGAACTGTAAGCCAAAAAAAAAAAAAACTCTGGACCCCTCAAGTTGCTTCTTGCCGAATATTTGGTTGTTGTATTTAGGAGAATAATAGATATAGGAAACCAATGTACTGCTTACCTTCTGTGACCCTTATTGACTTGCTGATATTGGAATGTTAAAAAGAGATGTCTGACCCTGGAAGAATTTACGATCGTGTCTTTTAATGTAGGTTTTAGCAAAGTACTCTGAAGACATTAGTCATGCTTTAGGCACCACATCAGAAAGGGTTGGGATAAGATCACATAGGACAATGAGTTGGGATTGGGTGGTTGGAAGGATACACAACTGGGATAATAAAAAGGGAAACACCGTTGATCTGTGAGATTTCTAGTTAATTTGAATCTGGTACTGCAAGGATTCAGAAATGCCTATAATTAACTCCTCTCAGAATTGTAAATGTGTATTTTATATAAAGCTGCTCTAATGTAGTAGAAAAGTGAATGTCCCATCTATTGTCTGAGCTGAAAATACACATTTAATTCTTGGTGTATTTTTATCACATAGGTCAAATTTAACTAACTTAAAGATTTTCCACTAAAATATATTAATTTTTCTTAATTCTAATTGAATAGGTTTTAGAATGAATATTTTTTTGAAGAATGATTGATGCTAGGATTGGGGAAGCAATGAACTTGAATATTTTTCTTGGTTTTGTTCTGTTTGTTTGTTGTTGTTATATCAGAAATGTTAAAGTATCCTTAAAGATATTGACAGAACAATTGCCATACTGTAGGAAGAATTAAAAAACCTCTTCTGAAAAGTATCTTGAACAATTTAACACCAGAGAAAAGAGATAAATTAAGTCACAAAACACAATTTCCTTATTTTGTAACACTTATAATTAGGCAACAGATGGGAATGAGGAATGGATTCGAAACACAAATAATCCAGGCATGTCAGAATATTAAGGAAAGTGTGTACTAAAAGACTTATTTCTGATAAATGTGCATATAGCTGTCTCTGACTTCTTATCTCATATTATCATCTTCAAATTTATTTCACAGATGTTCAAATAGGTTAGACATGTACAAAACCTCATACTGTTATTTGTAGAGGGCAACTAATTAAGTGCAAAGAAATAATGGATCTTTCAGATGGTTGTAATACAACCTTTTCTCACTGCATTTGTCAATGAGCAACACAAATAAACAAGTATTTCTTCCAGCAACCAAAGGGGAGAAACCATTTTAATTCACTATTTCCCTGGATAAATCCCTCTAAGAGCAGTTGGAGCATTTTCCATTTCAACAACTGTTCTGTAGTAGAATTTTAAAAAGTTGAGACAGAAATTTCATTCTCTGTCAAAGCTCTCTCTCGGTGCTCAACTATCTGCTTATCCAAGTGGTTTTAGAAGCAATAAGTTAAATGGGAGTAGAGAAATGACTGGGGAAACTAAGCAGATAGGATGTGCAGCAACAAAGGCAATTTTGTCTAAGTGGTAGCCTAGAGTAGGGAGATGCAGTGCTGTTCTTTAGTCACTTGTAAGTGCATACTGTTATGCATCAAGTAATGGCATAATGGTGAATGGAGGTCCATCTTTATTGCCTTAATTAATATTGAGACTGTTTGGAGCCTCTTGAATGAGCATTTCTGCTAGAATAAAAAGTCTGTACTGTGGGGGGGGGGGACATGTAGAAAATATAGGGCAAGAGATACTCTCATCATTTTGTAGTCACCCACATATATAATTTGCTTTAAATTTTTTTAATTCGATATATTTTTATTTACATTTCAAATGATTTCCCCTTTATGGCCCCCAACTCCCCGAAAGTCCCATAAGCCCCCTTCCCTTCCCCTCTTCTCCAATCCACCCCTTCCCACTTTTCTGTTCTGGTATTCCCCTATACTGCTACACTGAGTCTTTCCAGAACAAGGGGCCACTCCTCCGTTCTTCTTGTACCTCATTTGATGTGTGGATTATGTTTGGGTAGTCTAGTTTTCAAGGTTAATATCCACTTATTAGTGAGTGCATACCATGATTGATCTTTTGAGACTGGGTTAACTCACTTAGGATGATGTTCTCCAGTTCCATCCATTTGCCTAAGGATTTCATGAATTCATTGTTTCTAATGGCTGAATAGTACTCCATTGTGTATAAATACCACATTTTTTGCATCAATTTTTCTGTTGGGGATACCTGGGTTCTTGTCAGCTTCTGGCTATTATAACATATTATGAACATAGTGGAGCATGTATCCTTATTACATGCTAGGGAATCCTCTGGGTATATACCAAGGAGTGGTATAGCAGGATCTTTCGGAAGTGAGGTGCCCAGTTTTCTGAGGAACCACCATATTGATTTCCAGAGTGGTTGTACCAATTTGCAACCCCACCAACAGTGGAGGAGTGTTCCTCTTTCTCCACATCCTTGCCAACACCTGCTGTCTCCTGAATTTTTAATCTTAGCCATTCTGACTGGTGTAAGGTGAAACTCAGAGTTGTTTTGATTTGCATTTCCCTAATGACTAATGAAGTTGAGCATTTTTTAAGATGCTTCTCCACCATCTGAAGTTCTTCAGGTGAAAATTCTTTGTTTAACTCTGTGCCCCATTTTTTAATAGGGTTATTTGGTTTTCTGGGGTCTAACTTTTTGAGTTCTTTGTATATATTGGATATTAGCCCTCTGTCTGATGTAGGGTTGGTGAAGATCTTTTCCCAATTTTTTGGTTGCTGATTTGTCCTTTTGACGGTATCCTTTGCTTTACAGAAGCTTTGTAATTATATGAGGTCCCATTTATCAGTTCTTGATCTTAGAGTATATGCTATTGGTGATCTATTCAGAAACTTTCCTCCTGTAACAATATCCACAAAGGTCTTCCCCAGTTTCTTTTCTAGTAGCTTCAGAGTGCCTGGCTTATGTGTAGGTTCTTGACCCATTTGGAGTTGAGTTTAGTACAAGGAGACAAGGATGGATCAATTCCCATTCTTCTGCATGCTGACCTCCAGTTGAACCAGCACCATTTGTTGAAGAGGCTATCTTTTTTCCATTGGATGTTTTCAGCCCCTTTGTCAAGTATCAAGTGGCCATATGTGTGTGGGTTCATTCTGGATCTTCAATCCTGTTCCATTGATCCGCCTGCCTCTTACTGTACCAAGCTGTTTTTAACACTATTGCTATTTAGTATTGCTTAATGTCAGGGATAGTTTCCCCCAGAATTTCTTTTGTTGTTGAGAATAATTTTAGCTATCCTGGGTTTTTTGTTATTCCAAATGAATTTAAGAATTGCTCTTTCTAACTCTATGAAGAATTGAGTTGGGATTTTAATGGGTATTGCATTGAATCTGTATATTGCTTTTGGAAAAATGGCCATTTTAACTATATTAATCCTGCTGATCCATGAGCAAGGGAGATTTTTTGATTTTTTGAGGTCTTCTTCCATTACCTTCATCAGAGTCTTGAAGTTCTTGTCATACAGATCTTTCACATGTTTGGTAAGAGTCACCCCAAGGTACATAATACTGTTTGTGGCTATTGTGAAGGCTGTCATTTCCCTAATTTCTTTCTTAGCCTACTTATCCTTTGAGTATAGAAAGGCTACTGATTTGCTTGAGTTGATTTTATAACCTGCCACTTTGCTGAAGTTGTTTATCAGCTTTAGGAGTTCTCTAGTGGAGTTTTTTGGAACACTTAGACTATCATATCATCTGCAAATAATGATAGTTTGACTTCTTCCTTTCCAATTTGTATCCCTTTGACCTCCTTATGTTGTCTAATTGCCCAAGCTAGTACCTCAAGTAAAATATTGAAAAGATAAGGAGAAAGGGGGCAGCCTTGTCTAATCCCTGATTTTAGTGGGATTGCTTCATGTTTATCACCATTTAGTTTGATGCTGGATACCTTATAAATAATCTCAAAAATAATGATATTCAAAAACGGTCTGTGTAATTACTGATATCAAACAGTCGCATTCTATTTTTATTGATATATTTTTTATTTACATTTCAAATGATTTCCCCTTTTCTGGGTCCCCAGTCCCCACAAGTCCCATAAACCCTCTTCCCTCCCACTGTTCCTCCATCTACCCCTTCCCACTTCCCTGTTCTGGAATTCCCCTATACTCTTGCACTGAGTCTTTCCAGAACCAGGGGCCACTCCATTCTTTTTTGACATCATTTAATTTGTGGATTATATCTTGGGTATTCAAAGTTTCTAGGCTAATATCCACTTATCAGTGAGTGCATACCATGATTGATCTATTGAGACTGTGTTACCTCACTTAATATGATGTTCTCCAGCTCCATCCATTTGTCTAAGAATTTCATGAATTCATTGTTTCTAATGGCTGAACAGTACTCCATTGTGTAAATATACCGCATTTTTTGTATCCATTCCTCCGTTGAAGGACACCTGGGTTCTTTCCAGCTTCTGGCTACTACAAATAGGGCTGCTATGAACATAGTAGAGCATGTGTCCTTATTGCATGCTGAAGAATCCTCTGGATATATGCCCAGGAGTGGTACAACTGGGTCCTCAGGAAGTGTCGTGCCCAGTTTTCTGAGGAACTGCCAGACTGATTTCCAAAGTGGTTGCACCATCTTGCAATCCCACCAGCAGTGGAGGGTGTTCTTCTTTCTTCACATCCTCGCCAACACCTGCTGCCTCCTGAGTTTTTGACCTTAGCCAATCTGACTGGTGTAAGGTGAAATCTCATGATTGTTTTGATTTGCATTTCCCTAATGATTAATGATGTTGAAAATTTCTTAAGGTGTTTCTCAGCCCTCCAAAGTTCTTCATGTGAAAATTCTTTGTTTAGCTCCGTACTCCACTTTTTAATGGGGTTATTCGGTTCTCTGGATTCTACCTTCTTGAGTTCTTTGTATATATTAGATATTAGCCATCTGTCGGATTTAGGGTTGGTGAACATCCTTTCCCAATCTGTTGGTTGACGTTTTGTCCTTTGGACAGTGTCCTTTTCCTTACAGAAACTTTGTAGTTTTATGAGGTACTCTTTTTTCAATTCTTGATCTTAGAGCATAAACTATTGGTGTTCTATTCAGGAACTTTTTCCCTATGCCAATGACCTCAAGGGTCTTCCCCAGTTTCTTTTCTATTAGTTTCATTGTGTCAGGTTTTACGTGGAGGTCCTTGATCCATTTGGAGTTGAGCTTCGTACAAGGAGATAAGAATGGATCAATTTGCATTCTTTTGCAAGCTGACCTCCAATTGAACCAGCACCATTTGCTGAAAAGACTATCTTTTTTCCACTGGATGCTTTCAGCTCCTTTGTCAAAGATCAAGTGACCATAGGTGTGTTGGTTCATTTCTGGGTCTTCAATCCTATTCCATTGATCTGCTTGGCTGACATTGTACCAATACCATGCAGTTTTTAATCATTATTACTCTGTAGTAAACTTTAAAGTCTGGGATACTGAATCCCCCTGATGTTCTTTTACTGTTGAGAATAGTTTTAGTTATCCTGGGTTTTTTGTTATTGCAGAGGAATTTGGGAATTGCTCTTTCTAGCTCTATGAAGAACTGGGTTGGGATTTTTATGGGGATAGCATTGAATCTGTAGATTGCCTTTGGCAAGATGGTCATTTTAACTATATTAATCCTGCTGATATTGTGTACATTTGATTTTGTCATAGAATATCTTGGTTTCTCCATCTATGGTGATTGAGAGTTTTGCTGGGTATAGTAGTCTTGGCTGACATTTGCCCAGTCTGCATGAGATCTGCCCAGGATCTTCTAGCATTCAAAATCTCTGGTGAGAAGTCTGGTGTGATTCTGATAGGTCTTCCTTTATATGATACTTGGCCTTTTTCTCTTACTGCCTTTTATATTCTTTCTTTGTTTAGTGCATTTGGGGTTTTGATTATTATGTGATGGGAGGTATTTTTGCTCAGGTGCAGTCTGTTTGGAGTTCTGTGGGCTTCTTGTATATTCATGGGCATCTCTCTCTTTAAGTTGGGAAAGTTTTCTTCCATAATTTTGTTGAAGAGATTTGCTGGCCTTTCAGCTGTAAATCTTCACTCTCATCTATACCTATAATCCTTAGGTTTGGTCTTCTCATTGTGTCCTGGATTTCCTGGATGTTCTGTGATACAACCTTTTGGCATTTTGCATTTTCTTTGACTGTTGAGTTAATGGTTTCTATGGTATCTTCGGCATCTGAGATTCTTTCTTCCATCTCTTGTAGGCTGTTGTTGATATTCGCATCTATGGCCCCTGATTTCTTCTCAAGGTTTTCTATCTCCACAGTTGTCTCCCTTTGTGATTTCTTAGTTGTTTCTACTTCTGTTTTTAGATCCAGAATGGTTTTGCCCAGTTCCATCATTTGTTTGTTTGTGTTTTCCTTTAATTCTTTAAGAGATTTTTTGTGTTTCCTTTTTCATGACTTCTGCCTGTTGACTCAAGTTCTTCTGCATTTCCTTCAGTTTTTTTTTTTTTTTTTTTTTTTTTGCGTTTCTTCTTTATTGGCTTCTATCTCTTGAGCCTTAGTCTCCTGAATTTCTTCATGTGATTTTTGTGTTTCCATTATACGGGTTTTTAGCTTATTCATGTTCCCCTGTATTTCTTTAAGAGATTCATTTATATCCTTTTTGTGTTCTTCTAGCAGCATCATGACCAGTGATTTTAAATCCAAATCTTGTTTTTCAGGTGTGTTGGCATAACCAGGATTTGCTGATGTTGGAGAGTTTGGTTCAGACGCTGCCATGTTGCCTAGATTTCTGTTAGTGGCGTTCATGCATTTGCCCTTTGCCATCTTGTTCTCTGGCATTAGTTGGTCTTATCTCTGGCTGGTGTTTCAGCCTCCTGAGTGGCTCTAGGGCTATTTCTGCAACACTGCATGGCTGGGTTTCTCCTGTCGCAGATTGCTGTTGTGCTGTTCTCCTCTTGGGTGCCCTTGCAGCCCTAGTGTGCCTTGCTCCAGATTGTGTCTGTGAACCAGATGGGGCCCTTTTCTCCTTCAGGGAATGCTGATTGTGTATGCTGTGGGACCTTTTCTGAGTGATGATCACTCTGCTGGGCAGCTGATCTCCCAACCCTGTTGGTGCACACAAGGCTAGCCTAGCTGCTCAGGCCCTGAGTCTAGGCAAAAGCCTGGCAGATCAAGGCCTGAGCAAAGTTCCCCTCGGGCTATGACTGTTAATTTGTTCTGTCAGGTGATGCATGCTCCTTGAAAGTGCCTGTAGAGTCTGCTGGGCTAACAACCTCCTGGTCAGGTTGTTACACAGATGGCCCACCGAGCAGCCCTGGTCTTAGGGGCAGTCCAGGGCCTATAGGGCCTAGACCCCTGCTATGTTAGCCTCGGGCTATGATTGTCAGCCTCAAATTCTCTGGTGTCCTGTCTCCAAAATGGCAGTGTGTGCCGGTCCGGGCTAACAACCTCCTGGCTGGGTTGGCACCCCGATGGCCCCCCAAATAGCCCAAGGCCTGGGTGCAGGCCAAAGCCCATCGGGCTTAGACCGTCACGATATTGGCCTTGGGTTATGTTTGTGTACCTCAGGCTGTCTGATCTCTCTGGCATCTGAGAACCAAGATGGAGGTGAGTCTCTCATAACTGACTGGTGGGAGGCAGATTTCTGATGTGGATTCTGTGCGGTAAAAGGCGCTGTAAATCTGCCACCGCCCGGCTTTCCAGTGATGGTCAGTGGTAGCCTGCCTGGACCCTGTCACCTTGGTTCCACTGCTGATAGCCCTTCCGCTGGACCAGCCGCTGCTGCTGTTGCCTCTGCTACTGCCGCCTCACTTTTAAAATTTGTATGAGGAGTAATCTAGAGTGGGGGATACACACTTTATATTTTGGTAAGATCTTTGACATGCTTCCACTATTAAAACTGTATTAGTGATATTTAGAATAATGGAGAAATGTCAGAAAAAGAGATCACTCACTTTCCCTAGAGCAGAGAAGAAAGAAAATAATGGTACTTTGGTTGGATGAGAGAAAAACAGGAAAGGAAGGGGCTGTAGTACTCCAATATTTGGTGACTTGATAGTCCTTGTGATGGGAATAATATTAAAGCTCTTAGTTTAAAGATGGCAAGGTTGGAATTGAAACTCAATTCTCTCTGTCTGGCTTATGTTAGAGCATACTACTTGGGGGTAGAGGGAGAAGAAGCTCTGTGTGCACTGATTTCTCACTGAACAGTGAGTCCATTGTTTTTTAACCAACTCCATGAAGGCCATATTTCTAGCTTCATGGCCTAAGATTTTTTTAAATGTCTTCTAGTTGAAATTTCCCTTAAGGTACAAAATAATTCACCTGTCTAGACTGTATTTAAGATCAGGACTACTATAAAAATCAGTATATGTAAAATGGTTATTTAAATTTTAATGATCAACCAAATACCTGTTGAATGCTTTAATTTGAAAAGTTAAATAATACTATAAATGTGTATTTTCTAGAGATATTTGTCTTGTGTTGACTAAAATGAAAGAAAAATGGATACTCTAGAATCTAGAATCTAGAATCTAGAATCCAGACTTTTTGAATTTGCCTCATTCACATGCAAATGATGTCTATCTAGACTTCTCTACCTTCATACTTTTATTTTTTATGGTTGTGGGTTGAGTGATACTTAAAGGATGTGAACTAGAAGATTTTTGTCTCATGTCAAAAGAATGATTCTTTCACTCGATTTATCTTGTTGCTTTAGAAAGTGATGTAAGGCAGCCAAATATAGGACTAAGTGCTGAGATCCCGATGAAGGAGAAAGGACTGAAGGATCAGAAGGGGTTTGAAACCTCATAGAAAGAACAAAAATATCAACCAACCAGTCCTTCCAAAGATCCTAGGGACTAAATTATCAACCAAAGAGTACATATGGGGGGACCCATGGCTCCATCTGGACATGTAGCAGAGGATTGTCTTATTGGGCATCACTGGGAGGAGTGTTCCTTGGTCCAGTGGAGGCTAGATGACCAAGGGTCTGGGAAGTCTAGGGCTCTGAGGCAGGAGTGGGTGGGTGGGTGGGTGGGAGAACACCCTCATAGAGGCAGGGGGAGTGGGGAAAGAGAGGGGATGGGGGTTTGTGGAGGGGAAACTGCGAAAGGGAATACTTGAAATGTAAATACATGAACTAAGCAACAAAAAAGAAGTAAAATCAAAAAAGAAAAACAAAGTTGTGTGATATAAGTGGTAGACGAAAGCTCATGGGGCAGATTCTCCACTCTTTCTAACTTCAATATATTTAAGATTTTACCAGAATCACACGATGCTGCTTTTTTCTTAAAGCTACATACCAGCGAAATCATTTCTTTCATGTGAGACCACTTCCCTAGTTATAGTACCCTAGCTTAGGAAGTGTTATGACTTATCAAGAACCATTTATTTCAAATGCCTTGTAGTGTGCTTTTCATTTCTTCCACTCTATGTCCATTATCTACATATAAATGGGTTTTTTATATGTGTAGACATTCATTTTTTGTAATAGCCCTACAAGTTGGCAAGCAATTTCTGTATTTCTTTTCTTGTTATTACTATAACAAAACCTGTAGTGATACATGCTTTTATGCAGAAAATATGTTAACCTTGGCTCACAGATCTGGCACAAGTGTGAGGGCTTGATTATGAAAAATAAGTCCCGATATGGTACAGGGCATCCCCTGGCAGATACTTAAGAATGTGAATGTATGCTTATTTATGCATTTGCCACCTGATCTCTTTTTTCTTCTAATTGAATTATCAGTCATTCAATTATGGAGGACACACTCTGAAAACTGTATCTAATCCAAATACCATAGACTTATCTCAAAACTTCACATATGGATTCTTTATTTTCTTAATATATTACAATGACAAAAAAGAAAAGAGTAGATATGAAGTAGTAAAGTACAAAATAAGCTAGCACATTATCACTGGAAAATATATTAAATACAATAAACATTGGGAGACAGGTATAAATTTTTAACCATAGAATGCTTGAATGGTTAGACATTGAGTAATAAAATAATATAAAGAAAATCGAAAGACATTTTGGGTGTTGAAGGAGTATTCAAGGCAGTGATTATAAACAAGCCAGAAAAATTAACAAAATTGTTCTAAGCAATGTTTAATTCTAATCTTCAAATGCCTCAAGAAATTGTTTTGAAATAGAATTTGAAATAAAAAATCCTAACAAAAATGTTACCAAGGTGAAGAAAGAACTTAGCAGATATAAAGGTCTGAATGAGGATGACCTCCAGAGGGATTGACATTATTAGGAGGTGTGGCCTTCTTAGAGAAGTGTAGCCTTGTTTGAGAAAGTGTGTCACTGTGTATGAGCTGTGGAATTTCAAATGCTCAAGCCAGGCCCAATGTCATTCTTTCTTGCTGCTGCCTTTAGATCAAGATATACAACTTTTGTTTCTTCCTCGGCTCTGTGCCTCCCTACCTGCTCAGCCATGCTTTCTACTATAATTATGGCCTGACCTTTTGAGCCTGTAAGCCTGTCCAAAGAAATATTTCCCCTTATAAAATTTGCTGTGGTCATGGTGTCTCTTCTCAGGAATAAGAACCACAACACAGAAATCAGAACTATTAATGATAATATCATGGAACTAATATTGTAAAAAATTCTAGCTTGTTGACTTGGAAATCCTACTTTGGAATTCCTCATAGTGAAAACAGCAGGAATTTAAAATTCTAGATTGAATCTATTATAAAAAGAATAAATTATGAACTAATGTAAGAGCTAGAGATCCTCAATTTAAGGCTCATCCTTAAAGCTAACTAAAAATGCTTTCCTTTGAATCTTACCTCAGTTAAAACTTTGGAATGTCAATATTTTCAAATAGTGCACAAATTCAACATTTTAAATCTTCCTAATCCTGAGACTTTTCAATAGAGTTTCTCATGTTGAGGTGACCAGAACCATAAAATGACTTCCATTGTTAATTCATAATTGCAATTTTGTGATCGTTATTATCTGTAACATTAATATATGTGTTTTCTTATGGGCTTAGGCAACCCCTGTGAAAGGATTGTTCTATCTCCAGACTGAGAGCCACTGTTCTATATTGTCTTCATTTACTGGCAAGTTCATCAGCCCTATTCACATCTTCCCATATGTTTATATTTTGCTCTTGCTGCTGCTACTACTCCTGTTTCTGCTACTTGTAGCTTAAGGACATCAAAAGCCAGCCACTTCAGCCTTCCAATGTCGACTGATTACTGGTCATTCTCCAGGAGTCTTCCAGTCCTTCAGTCCTAGACATGAACAGATGAGGTATCCAACTTCACAGATTGAACAGCTATTAGGTTTTAAGCCTTTCTAGTCTGAATACAGACATTTTTCTGCTACAACACCATTACCTTTGTAGCCAAGGTAATACATATACTTTTAATATCTATTTATTATGTGGGTTCTGATCTTTAGAGAATTCTGGCATCTCCAAACAAAATATATATGAAATAAATTTGAAATATTTATATGAATCAATAACTCTGAGGTCAGAAATCCACAACCACAAAACTTTTACAGAAGATGACACAATTACAAGTGTTATCATATATGCAATATTTTCTTATCAGCTTTCATCTTTTCTTTTTATTTACTACAATTTATCATGTACATAAAGAGAAAGAACAATACAAGTATATTAGATTTATTAAATATATAGGAGAATTGGAGAAGAAAGTACTGAAGGTTCATAATTTCACCTTAGTATGATGCCAAGAACACATAATTGCTCAATTAAAGTAAAAAGGGCTTTTATATTCAATGTATGTGGAAAGCTTTGTCAAGAATGCTATGTGAAGTGAATATATTAAGACAAGTACAAAGTACATGTTAAGAGGTAGTTTGTAAAATAAGAGAATAATGAGCATTCATATTTAATCTTAGCTTTTTATCTTCATAATTTTTAAAAGAACTGAATACGGTTGATGCAATTAAATTTAAATAAGATTATACATGAGAAAGTCAGACAACTCAACAAATAGTGAAATTCATACTCTGTGACTGAAATAATAGTGCTGTCTTGTATTTATCACAAAGATGTAGGTTTTTGATATTAGAAAACTAATTTTATTCAACAAACTTTACCAATATATGAATATCTATAATAGATTGTGAGAATTACTTAAAATAGCAGTAGTGAAGATAGCTTTTCATTATTGCTTCAGCTCTTCTACCATACACACAAAAACACAACCATATTTTATAGCATACTCGATTATTCAGCAATATACTAAATGTATTTTCATGTCAATTAAAAAATACATGTAGCTTTTAAATTCAATTATTATATTGTGTCATTATACACGAATATGATGAAAAAAACTCCCTTTCCCTAATATATTATTTAAATTGTTTCAATGATTAAATATAGAAAACAAATTTAACTTATGTTCAAGGACGAATACAGAGCCTATGATTAAGTGCTATAAAGAGAAAAAACTGGCTAGTATCCAAATTGTTAGTATGGCTGTAAAAGGAAGTTCAAAACTTTGCCACCAAGAATTCTTTCCAGAACAAAACCCTTGGATCTTTCACTGACAAAACAGCTATCTTTCTTTCAGTCTGAAAGACTGGTTGTCAAGAAGCAGGCTTTGTCCTTCTGAATTGTAGGAGGGAAATCAATGCTGCACCAGTGATCCATGGGTCAGGAAGCCACTGCCACCAAAACATGTCAAATAAATAATAAATTCCTTTAGCTGTTATCTCCAGAGACAGAAAAATGTAGCTGTCTCCTCACCCATTTGCCCCAGGAAAATTACAGCCATCTGGGTGGCATATGAGCTGGGAAACTGTTGACACAGAAAATGTGGTACAACAGTCTTTTCTCCCTGTAAGACAAGGACTGACCAAGTAGGTGTCATGAGGGTTGACTTTATACTGAAGAGTGCCTGCATATTGTTCCCTGCTGGCAGGGCAAATCTTGCCCAGAGAGTATGGAAGGAGCTAATGGGTTTTTAGATCATATTACGAATCACTGCATAGAAGTTATCAAGGAGGCAGGGAAGAGTAGCCATGTTATAAATCTTGTTTTGGTTTTTTTGTTTGTTAGTTTGTTTTGTTGTTTTTAGTTTGCTTTCCATTACTGTAGTAAAATACCATGACCAAAAAGTAATTTGGATAGGAAAGGGTTTATTCAGCTTATACAACTTCTTCCTCTTTTTTTTTTTTTAAAAATGTTTTTTAATTGGATATTTTCTTTATTTACATTTCAAATGTAATCCTTTTTCCTGGTTCTCCACTCCCAGAACCCCTCTATCCCACCCTCCCTCTCCCTGCTTCTATCAAAGTGTTCTTCCACATCCCCATTCCCACCTTCCTGTTCTCAATTTCCCTACTCAACCATTCTATCATCAGGGAGAAAGATAGAGGCACATTCTGAAGCAGAGACCAAGTAGGGACACAAGCTTGCTCAGTTTGTTTTCTTATACTAAGATCATGTTCTAGGAGTGGCATAGCCCACAATAGACCTCAACCTTTACATGTTAGTCAGTCATTAATCAAAATAATGACTGTAACATTTGTCTTCAGGTAAATTTAATGAAAGCATTTTCTCAACTCTTTTTCCTATTCCAAGTTGACTCCAGCTTGTGCCCAAGTTGACCAAAAAAAAAAAAAAATCACTGTGACCCCTTTGTCAACTTTAACAAACAAATGAGGATTAGATCATACCCTTTCTTCTTTTGCTTATCCCCAAAATACTCCTATAAAAGTCACATTATAAAACTTTATAGAAACAAATATTCACTTAGTCTTTAAAATGTTCAAGTTTCAGTGGATCTCTGATGTAAATTTAATAGTGTCCTTCTGGTCTCTTAACTGTCAAATCTTGAATTATTTCCATTATCCCTTCAAACCTGATCCTCTCACACTGGCAAAATCAATAACATGCAGGAGACTCTAGATAGTACCAGGTTTTCTTGGTAGCTTGAAATATATCCTTGCCCTTTATTGGTCTAGAGAACCATGGACTGACCTCAATGAAATGTTTCAAAAAAAATTTTAATTGAATTATGCTTGTTAATGACAGCTTATTTTAGCGCCATCCAACCACGATCAATTATTATTGTAAAACAAATGTTTCAGTTCAGTAATGTGGGTATCTTAATTACAGCTGATTCTTCAGCCTGAATTGGCCATCAACCGTTGAATCAAACATAAAATATCAAACATATATTTTCTGTAGAGTCATTGTGTGTCTTTTTTTTTAATGGTTGAGGCAAAGACAAGCTCCAGCAATTTATTTCTTTTAACTTTCTTTTTTAATTTGTTTATCTTTTTTATTGGTTATTTATTAATTTACATTTCAAATGTTGTCTACTTTCCCACTCCACCCCAAAGCCCCCTATCCCATTTCACCCCACTTATTCTATGAGGGTGTTCTCCCACTTACCCACTCCAATCTCCCAGTTCTCGAATTCTACTACATTGGGGCATCAAGCCTGCCACATGTGCAGCTGGAGGCATATGTCCCTTCATGTGTACTCCTTGGTTGATAGTTTAAACCCTGGGAGCTCTGGGATTTCTGCTTGATTGAGATTATTGTTCTTTCTGTGGGATTGCAAACCCCTTCAGCTTCTTCAGCCCTTTTTCTAACTCCTCCACTGAGTACTCCATTAACCCTGTGCTCAGTCCAATGGTGGGTTGCGAATTTCCACCTCAATACTTGTTAGACCCTGAAAGAGCTTTTTAGTAGAGAGCTATATTAGGCTTCTGTCAGCATGCACTTCTTGGCATCAACAATAATATCTGGGTTTGGTGACTATATATGAGATGCATACCCAGGTAAAACAGTCTTTCTATGGCCTTTACTTCCATCTCTGCTCCATACTTTGTATTTGTTCCTGTATTTTGTTCCTCTTTCTAAGAAGGACCAATGCACCCACACTTTATTCTTCCTTCTTTTAAGCTTCATGTGATATGTGAATTGTATCTTGGGTATTCCAAGCTTTTGGGCTAATATCCACTTATCAGTTAGTGCATACCATGTATATTCTTTTGTGATTGGGTTACTTCATTGAGGGTGACATTTTCTAGTTTCATCCATTTGCCGAAGAATTTCATGAGTTCATTGTTTTTAATAGCTGAGTAGTATTCCACTGTGTAAATGTACCACATTTTCTGTATCCAGTCCTCTCTTGAGGCACATCTAGGTTCTTTCCAGCTTCTACCTATTATAAATAAGGCTACTATAAACATAGTAGAGCATGTGCCCTTGTTATATGTGGAAGAATCGTTTGGGTATATGCCCAGGAGTGGTATAGCTGGGTCCTCAGGTGACACTAAGTCAAATTTTCTGAGGCACCACTGGACTGTTTTCTAGAATGGTTGTACCAGTTTGCAATCCCACCAAAAATGGAGGAGTGTTCCTCTTTCTCCACATTCTTGCCAGCATATGCACATTATGCCAGCAAAAACTCTCCTGAGTTTTTGACATTAGCCATTCTGTCTGGAGTAAGGTGGATCTCAGGGTTGTTTTGATTTGCATTTCCCTGGTGCCTAAGTATGTTTAATATTTCTCTAGGTGTTTCTTGGACATTCTGTATTCCTCGGTTGAGAATTCTTTGTTTAGCTCTGTACCCCATTTTAAATAGCTTTGTTTGATTCTCTGGAGTGTAACTTCTTAATAAAAATGAAGGCACATCATAGTAAAACTTATGGCACACAATTAAAGCAGTGCTAAGAATAAAACTCATAGTTTTAATTGCCTCAAAAAAAAAAAAACTGAAGAGGACATACACTAGCCACATGAGAAGACAAAAAGAAGCAAATACAGCCAAGAGGAGTAGGTGGTAGGAAATAATCAAACTCAGGGATGAAATCAATGAAGTAGAAACAAAAAGAACTATACAAAGAATCAACAAAACAATGAGCTGGTTCTTTGAGAAGATCAACAAGATATGTAAACCCTTAGCCATATTAATAAGAGGGTACATGAACAGTACTCAATTTAATAAAATCAGAAATGAAAAGGAAGAGATAACAATGGAATCTGAAGAAATTCGAATAGTCTTCAGATACTACTACAAAAGCCTATACTCAACACAATTTAAAAATCTAGATGAAATGGACAATTTTCTAGATAGATACCAGGTGCCAAAATGAAATCAGGATCACATAAACTGATCTAAACAGTTCCATAACCCCTGAAGAAATATTCATTAAAAGTCTCCCAACAAAATAAATAAATAAATAAATAAATAGCCCAAGACCAGATGGGTTTAGTGCAGAATTCTATAAGACCTTCAAAGAAGACCTAATGCCTATACTGTTCAAACAATTCCACAAAATAGAAACAGAAGGAATACTACCCAATTTGTTTTATGAAGCCACAATTAGGCTTACACCCAAACAACAAAAAGACACATCAAAGAAAGAGAACTTCAGACAAATTTCCCTTATGAATATTGATGCAAAATACCCAATAAAATTCTGACAAACTGAATATGAGAACATATCACAATGATCATTCACCATGATCATGTAGGCTTCATACTAGGGATGCAGGGATGGTTCAATATATAGAAATCCATAAATGTAATCTGGTACATAAACAAACTCAAAGAAAAAACACCTGATCATTTTATTAGTTGTTGAAAAAGCATTTGACAAAATTCAATATCCCTTCTTGTTAAAATTTTTGGAAAGATCAGGAATTCAAGGCCCATACATAAACATAGTAAAAGCAATTCATGACATCAAAGTAATTTGAGAGAAACTTGAAACATTCCCAGTAATGTCAGGGACTATACGAGATTGTCCACTCTTTCCCTAACTATTCAGTATAGTAACTAAAGTTCAAGCTAGAGCACTTAGACAACAAAAGAAGGTCAAATTGGAAAGTTAGAAGTCAAAATATTACTATTTGTAGATGATATGATTGTATATTTAAATGACCTCAAAAATTTTGCCAGAGAACTCTTAAACTTGAATGACTTAAAATTCTTTATAAAATTTACAATCCAGGCTTCCTTTTTTTGCATATCTCTCAGCAGTCTGGTCTTCAAAGCTCCCAGGGAAGAGGAAATTAAATCTCAATCACTCTAAGGCCTATACAGTGCAAAATTCTTTAGCAATTTTCCCACAAATGATTGTCAGGTCCTTGACACCAGTAGCACCTTTTGAAAGTACTAAATTCTGTCTTAGTTTACTTTTCATTGTTTTGTCAAAATACCATGATCGAAGGCAAATTTTGGAGGAAAAATTGTATTTTAGCTTACACGTTCCAGTCTGTCATGAAGAAAGTTCTGGGCAGTAACTCTAGTCAGTTACCAGAGGCAAAATTTGAGTCAGAAGACTAGCAATGTAGGAACACTGATTACTGGTTTTTTCCTCTGGTTTCTTTTTATGCAAAATACCCTGCTTAAAGGTTGTACCACTTGAAGTGGGCTTAACCCTTTCAAAAGAAAATGTAAAATGTAGTAACTAAAATGTAAAACCTGGCCATATTTGTCTTTATGCCTGAAAAGTGTGAGGGTGATCAATTTCTTACTTTGTGTCCCACTGAAAGTAGTTTGTTCCAATCTCATCTTTATTTTTTGAGAGACTATGTTACTCAGATATACAAAATTAATTAAAGAAAGTAAGTAAATTTAAATAACTCCATTGCTCATTAACAGTTTTCTGGATATTTTATTTCTTGTTTCTATAGTTTTTCTGTTGATACCTTGTTCATGTTTAGAGAACAAAAGTCTTGAATTCTGTGCATATATTGAAATATTTGAGGATTGTGCATTTTTGTAGTCAGACATATTTTCTCTTCTTTGTTATTTTTTCCTTTACATATTTCCCCCAATTACTCCTTAGATAAGGAGAGAACCCCTTGGGTATTACCCCACCTTGGGACATCTCGACCCTACGGGACTAGGCACATCCTTTCTTATTGAGGCTCTGCTGGTCAGTCCAGTTAAGGGAACGGGATCCAGTGGCAGGCAACAGAGTCAGAGAAAGTCCCTCTTCTAATTGTTAGGGGTCCCACATGAAAAACAAGTTTGAGATAAGCTACACATATACAGGAGACCTAAGTCCAGCCCCTGCATTCTCTTTGGTTGGCAGTTCTGTCTCTGTGAGCTCCCATAGATCCAGGTTAGTTGACTCTGTAGATTTTGTGTGTGTGTGTGTGTGTGTGTGTGTGTGTGTGTGTGTGTGTGTGTAGCCCCTGACCCTTCTGACTTGCTCAATTCTATGCCCTACTCTTCCACAAGACTCCCTTACCTCTGCCTGATATTTGGATGTGGGACTCTGCATCTGTTTCCATCTGTTGCTGGATGAAGCTTCTCAGGAGACAAGACTGCTGGGTTCCTCTCTGTAAGCATAGCAGAGAATCATTAACAGTGTCAGAAGTTGGCTCTCTCCCAGGGGATGGTACTTAAGTGGGAGCAGTCATTGGTTGGTCATTCCCTCAGACTGCTCTATGTTTCTCCTTTCACGTCTTGTAGGCAGGTCAAACTTAGGATTGACAATATTATGTGTGGGTTGATGGACCCCTCCTAACTCTGGCAGTCTAACAAATTTTAAAATTAATACTGTACATTACATACTTATCTCTTTTCTGGGGAGAGATTCTGTCACAGTTTGACAGGTATTACATTATAATGAATGGAGTAGAAACTGAAAGTGTTATGTAATAGATGCCTGATTGATGCTTATGTTATTTAGTAGAATAACTACTGTCATATATTTTTATATATTCTATTATTTACTTACAAACTAATTCCATGTATTTAATAGCTATTTTTTGGTACAGAGTAAATTATTTATTTTTACTTTACTTATCTTTTCCATTTATAGTTTGGATGACTATTGAACTGAAAATGTTATTTATAATCATAAATAATTTAAACTATAAATATTTATAGTTTCCCATAGTGAATTAATTAGTTTAAATAATTTGATGATTATTGATCTCAACAGCAACATAAACAGCAACATCTAAATATATTTTGAAGCAAAGCTGATTGTGACATTAACTGCTTTAGGAAAGTAATTTGATTAATGAATATTAAATATTATTTTTCTACAAGCTACAATCAAATTAATGTTATCTTTTAAAATATCAGTACCACTAAAGATTACTTAAGCTGTCAAGGATCATGGAATATCACCGTGAAATGACATCACTTTTTAACCCCAAGTTAGAAATATTTGACAAATATGTGAGAAACTTATATTGAATAAATTCCCTTAAGCATTTTATTAAAACTATCATTTATAAAGTCTTCATTTAAGCTTTTGTAGGTAACAATGTATATATAAAACATGTTACAACTGATTGGAAAGCAGCATTTTGACATGCTACTCAAATTGGCAAATTACTTAATTTTCTTCACTACTCTAGAGAAGCAACCAAAAGTACAGTTCCAGAAACAGAATTTCAACTCTCAGTGAGGCTTCCAGTTTCTACATGAAGACAAGGAGATAAGAAGTACCTTGATTGTATAGTTGTTCTTACTGTTTTATGTCAACAGTAGCTTATAGGAGTGAATGTCATGGAGCGAATATGAAAAGCTCTTCATGTGTTAGAACATAGCATCTCCAAATAGTGGAAGGCTGTTGACCCTTTATGAGGTAGACCCTTGGCTGCAGGAGGGAAGTCAGAAAAGGCAGTCCTTGAAATTGTATTGCTTGGCCCCAATCCTTGCTTGCTTCCTATTTCCTGTCTAATGAGACAATGTGAACAACTAATGTAATGTTTTTGTAGTCAATTCCCTTTCTTCAATGTGGATATGTATCCCCTAGATAATAAACAGAACAACAGAAACAAAATCCTGTTTAAAAAGTTTTTTACTGCAGCAAAATAAGAGGTACTCTCATTTTAAGCTATCTTTAAAGAATGTGTACATTATACTGTATGTGGCTATTGTGAAGGGGGTCATTTCCCTAATTTCTTTCTCAGCCTGCTTATCCTTTGAGTATAGGAAGGCTATTGGTTTGCTTGAGTTGATTTTATAATCTGCCATTTTGCTGAAGTTGTTTATCAGCTGTAGGAGTTCTCTAGTGGAGTTTTTTTGGGTCACATAGGTAGACTATCATCTCATCTGCAAATAATGATAGTTTGACTTCTTCCTTTCCAATTTGTATCCCTTTGACCTCCTTACACATATAGCTTACACAATATGTCTAATATGTATAAAGAACATGTGTTCTTCCATAGAACACCAAAAAGAAATGCTTTAATTACTCTCTCAGAATAAGAATAGGGAAAACAATAAAATTTAGGCCAGGTATGCCTGGAAGATTTTACAAATGTGTTTACTTCAATTTATTTCTAGTTTAAGAGATACGAATGTGTTTACCAGTGAATCACAAAATCCTGACAACTTGTTCTATAAAGCATTAATTTGTAATCATACATCTAGTAAAATTAATTAGAAGACAATTGGTGTGCCTCAATATCTATCTGTTCTTTCAGAAGTTCTATATCTAAATTTAAATCTAAATTTTTCTCTGTCTCTGCCTCTGTCTCTGTCTCTATATCTCCATATCTATATACAAAATTGCACTAATGGGATGCCTGAATTATAAAGCACATAGAAATGAAAAATAAAATCATGAAGTTAATGCGAATACACAGTTTTCACTGTATCTTTTCCCCACATGCTGGCTGATTCAGACCCATCCTCCTCCTTAGATCTTATTAAAATCTAATACCAATGATGTTCGTGTGGGCATGTATTGCATTTTATGTATATTTATGGAAATGGTCAAAATTATAAATGTGCATTTTCCTTTTCCTTTGTTTGTAAGGGATTTGAGCAGTAGCCTTGACCCTAGAGGCTATGTTGTGAAAGAAAGTTGTTAATTTATGTGATAAAAATGTTCATGATACTTGTTCATGCAGAAAAGAGTTGGCCTCAGAGATCTATGAGGCTGTAATAAGAATACTGATTTTTTTTTTGAGGTCTTCTTCTATTTCTTTCTTCAGAGGCTTGAAGTTCTTGTCATACAGATCTTTCACATGTTTGGTAAGAGTCACCCCAAGGTACTTTATACTGTATGTGGCTATTGTGAAGGGGGTTATTTCCCTAATTTCTTTCTCAGCCTGTTTATCCTTTGAGTATAGGAAGACTACTGATTTGCTTGAGTTGATTTTATAATCTGCCACTTTGCTGAAGTTGTTTATCAGCTGTAGGAGTTCTCTAGTGGAGTTTTTTGGGGTCACATAGGTAGATTATCATATCATCTGCAAATAATGATAGTTTGACTTCTTCCTTTCTAATTTGTATCCCTTTGACCTCCTTATGTTGTCTAATTGCTGGAGCTAGTACCTCAAATACAATATTGAAAAGATAAAGAGAAAGGGGGCAGCCCAGTCTAGTCTCTGATTTTAGTGGGATTGTTTCAAGTTTCTCTCCATTTAGTTTGATGCTGGCTACCAGTTTGCTGTATATTGCTTTTACTATGTTTAGGTATGGGCCTTGAATTCCTGTTCTTTCCAAGACTTTAAGCATGAAAGGATGCTGAAATTTGTCAAATGCTTTTTCAGCATCCAATGTCTCCTTGTACTAAGCTCAATCCAAATGGATCAAGGACCTCCACATAAAGCCAGACACTCTGAAGCTAATACAAAAGAAACTGAGGAAGAACCTTGAGGACATCGGTACAGGGGGAAAATTCCTGAACAGAACACCAATAGCATATGCTCTAAGATCAAGAATTGACAAATCACACCTCTTAAAATTACAAAGTTTCTGTAAAGCAAAGTACACCATCAAAAGGACAAATTGGCAACCAACAAATTGGGAAAAGATGTTCACCAACCCGACATCAGATAGAGGGCTAATATCCAATATATACAAAGAACTCAAGAACTTAGACCCCAGAAAACCAAATAACCTTATTAAAAATGGGGTACAGTGTTAAACAAAGAATTCTCACCTGAAGTGCAGATGGTGAAGAAACATCTTAAAAATGCTCAACTTCATTAGTCATCAGGGAAATGCAAATCAAAACAACCCTGAGATTTCACCTTACACCAGTCAGAATGGCTAAGATTAAAAACTCAAGAGACAGCAGGTGTTGGTGAGGATCTGGAGAAAGAAGAACACTCCTCCACTGCTTGTGGGGTTGCAAATTGGTACAACCACTCTGGAAATCAGTCTGGCGGTTCCTCAGAAAACTGGGCACGTCACTTCTGAAGGATCCTGCTATACCACTCCTGGGCATATACCCAGAGGATTCCCCAGTATGTAATAAGGATATATGCTCCACTATATTCATAGCAGCCCTATTTATAGTAGCCAGAAGCTGGAAAGAACCCAGGTATCCCTCAACAGAAGAATGGATGCAAAAACTGAGGTATATATTCTCAATGGAGTACTATTCTACAATTAGAAACAATGAATTCATAAAATTCTTAGGCAAATGAATGGAGCTAGAGAACATCATACTAAGTGAGGTAACCCAGTCTCAAAATATCAATCATGGTATGCACTCACTAATAAGTGGTAATTAGCCTGGAAAACCGGAATACCCAAAACATAATCCACACATCAAATGAGGTACAAGAAGAACGGAGGAGTGGCCCCTGGTTCTGGAAAGACTCAGTGTAGCAGTATAAGGCAAAACCAGAACAGGGAAGTGAGAAGGGGTGGGTGGGAGAACAGGGGGAGGGAAAGGGAGCTTATGTGACTTTTGGGGAGTTGGGGGCCAGAAAAGGGGAAATCATTTGAAATGTAAATAAAAAATATATCGAATAAAAAATGGCAAAAAAGACCCCAAAAAAACCAAAAAACAAAACAAAAAAAGACAATTAAAAAAAATACTGATGACAGCTGAAGATGATTTTCATACAGTTCTGGAGTTCAGCATCATCACTAGATCAGTGCTAACATGGATTCTCTACATTATAGCGCCATGTTGTTATATTACTAGCTGTTTGCATCTTAGAACTTGCAAAGATTCTGAGCTGGAGTACTATATCTCTTCCAATCCTACTGACAAAGATCACAGAAAACAATAAAAAGATTTTGAATCATTATATTAATCCTTACTGCTAAAGAAAATAAAAGTCATTATGTGGAGTTGTGAACAGTTGTATTATGTTAGCTATATTTATTGAGGTTGATTTTTAAAGCAGCTCCTATGTTCAGGCTAGTAAAATAAAATGTAGATAATTGAGAACCTTCAAAATTGAAAAGAGAAGAGCATTGTGGTACATATCTGTAATCTCACAGAGTCATAAGCAGGGAGTGGGGGATTCATTGCAAATTGTAAGCTGTGGGAAGCAGTCATGAGCTATTTGGACTTATGCTTACTCACAGCCCTCAGGTGGTGGCTGCCGAGAAGGAAGAACAATTAACTGGAGCCTTCCCCCTTGAGCTATTGGTTGGAGAAGATTCCCGAGAATACCACAAGATGTTCCTGCCTTAACCGCGGAATTTTCCTGCTGGCATTAACTCCGGGTGTCCCCACTTGGATGACCTCCTTACTTCATGCTTCCATCACTAGGGGTGTCTCCGCCCTTCCCTCCTTTGTTCATGTGTGAAGGTCAATTCCTTCTCTGTAAGCCTTAAAACCCACTTACCTCCCCGACATTAAATGAAGCCTTGACACAACCCAGACTGACTCTGATTTTGTTAGGGTGCTTGGCTTCCCTTTTCTCTTCCCCCCATTTTTGACCCTCAGGTAGTGCCCCTTCGGGACCAGAATAACTGGACCTGCTGGACGGGTCAGTAAGCCAAGCTTAGCCACCTAGTGAATACTATGGGTACCTAGTAAGACTTGATTTAAACTTCCTTAATTATAATTTTAATATTAAGATTAAATCTAGGAATTTAATTGGATAGAATATAAGTGTCTGGCTTCTTATCTTGTCTAATAGTTTCCTTTAACTCACACTTAATCAGCTTCTAAACTCAAATTGCACGAATTATTTTTCTTTATTTATAGGAGACAAGAACCTTTGGGATCATTATTATTGCTTTATGAATGATATTTACTGACTATGAATGTTCTTTGAATGGTAGTTTCCTAATGAGTCTTGCAAAGAGTGTGCTAATAGGTCTTATCTATCTTTCACTCTATCTGTGTGTTCTCCCACGATATATTTATTTAGTTTCATATATAGCTAGTATCTGTAAAGTGTATGTTAAATCCACATTTATAATGGTGTGTTTTTCTGTGTCAGATAGACTGTTTCCATAATCTGAGGAAGATTATTCTAAGATGGAGGAAACAAACATGCAGAAGCTAGGTCAGATCAAGACCATTCAGAGATTATTCTTAAACTTAATCTTAAAACTTTATTATTATTTTTTTCTTTTTCTTTTTTCTTTTTTTTATTCGATATATTTTTTATTTACATTTGAAATGATTTCCCCTTTTCTAGACCCCCACTCCTGAAAGTCCCATCAGCCTCCTTCCCTCCCCCTGTTTTCCCACCCAACCCTTCCCACTTCCCTGTTCTGGTTTTGCCCTATACTGCTACACTGAGTCTTTCCAGAACCAGGGGCCACTCCTCCGTTCTTCTTGTACCTCATTTGATGTGTGGATTATGTTTTGGGTATTCCAGTTTTCTAGGTTAATATCCACTTATTAGTGAGTTATATGGTATAATTGCACCACGAAGCAGCTACTTTTAACATTGTGATACACTGAGGATTTATCAGTATTTTTAGGGATCATCTTAAGGTTGTTTTTATGGACCCTAGAACTAAACCTTAGTTTACAATGTAGGTCTTCAATTAAAAGCTATTCTTCTTGACTCCTTGCTTGTTTTTATAAGCATAAATGCCATATTTCTTTGTTTCTTGTGCTTGTAGCATTCACTGGTGTCTGACATTCTTCATCTTGGCTATGGTTTCCATTTTTTCCTTTTGTCAAGTACTGTGAGACAAAGCTTGCTCTGAAACTCTACAAGAAAAACCCCGTTTATCCGTATCTTATATCAAGTCAGGAATCCCCACAGGGACTTAATGAGAATAAGAATTAAGCCTTTTTTATTTACATCATTGACAATTAGGGTTCATTGTAAGTATTTCCATTTGTTCTCCAGGTTTTTTCACCTTAGTCTTTCAATAAGTCTGTTCATTTACTTGTGAATCTGAGTCCGGATTCAGTCTTCTGATATGTTAGGACTTCCTCACAACTGTAGTACCAACACATTTGTCAGGTATAACCAGTTGACTTTCAGAATGGAAAAGACTAGACAACAAATAAAAATATGAAACAAACAAAAACCCACAAACAAAAAAGGAAATGTTAAATCAAATCAGAAATTTTTTAGATATTCTACATAAGCAAAATAAATTCTGACATCAATTTTTGTTCTGTCTCTAAAATGGAAGAAACTGCTTATATTCCACTACTTTCAATAAATAAATATTTATGAGGAGTTTCATACCGGTTAAAAAAAAATGCAATGTCTGTCTAATGAATTAAAAGAGAATTGGATGACATGTTATATGGGAGATGCACCAAGAGTACCATTTTTTTCATAGCTTTACTTTTTTCACAAATAAGATAATAATTTTTATGACAAGATTGCCTTGATTTATAAACATTGGTACACTAGATTTCTGCCTAGAGCCCATAGAGAACAGAAGAAGGTATTGGATGCTCTCACTCTGTGCGGGCTGAGAATTAAATATATGTCACTTGAGAGAAGCAGATTCCTTTAAAAAAGTAATTGTTCTTAGCCCCCCATTTACAACTTAATAACAGGTCTCTTCCTCTTGATTTTTCTGGATATTTCCTTAGATGTCCTTATTTTTATTTTTATTATTCTTTCTTCTACAGATATATTAATTTGGGTATATTTTTAGTTAGGAATCATAGAATAAAAAAATTAGATCATATCTTTCAGATGATCAAGGATATATTTTGCATTTTATTTTTATAAGAGCTTTTTCCATGAATTTTATAAAAAAAATTAAAATATTCTGATATATTAGGTTTTCACAGATTTCAAGACCTTGACTGTTAGCAGATGATAAAACAAAATGACTTAGTTAGAAAGGAAACTGACAAGCTACAGTCCCTAAAAATTTCAGACTGGAGTTGATGTTTATCACTTTTTCAAATAAGGGACTCAAATAGAGTGTGTCCTTTCCTGATAAAGCACTACACTTATATTTTTTTAAATTTTGTTTATTTTCTATATTCTTTGTTTACATTCCAAATACTTTTCCCTTTCCCAGTTCCCCCCTCCCCATAAGTCCCATAAGCCCTCTTCCCTTTGCCCTTTCTCCATTCAACCCCCTCCTACTTCTCTGTCTTGGTAATCCCCTACAATGCTGCATCAAGCCTTTCCAGGACCAGGGCCCTCTCCTTCCTTTTTCTTGGGAATGATTTGATATGTGAGTTGTGTTTTGGGTATTCAGAGCTTCTGGACTAATATCAACTTGTTTGTAACTGCATTCCATGTTTATTCTTTTGTGAATGTTTTATCTCACTTAGGATGATACTTTCCAGTTCCAAGCATTTGCCTAAGTATTTCATGAATTCATTGTTTTTAATTGCTGAGTAGTATTTCATTGTGTAAATATACCACATTTTTTGTATCCATTCCTCCATTGTGGGGCATATGGCTTCTGGCTATTATAAATAAGGCTGCTATGAACATAGTGGAGCATGTGTCCTTATTGCATGCCAGGGAATCCTCTGGGTACCTGCCTAGGAGTAGTATTGCAGGTTCCTCCTGAAGTGTCATGCCCAGTTTTCTGAGGAAAAACCAGACTGATTTCCAGAGTGGTTGTACCAACTTGCATTCCTACCAGAAGTGGAGGAGTGTTTCTATTTCTCCACATCCTCACCAACACCTGATGTCTCCTGAGTTTCTAATCATAACCATTTTGACTGTCCTTACCTGATGAAGCACTACAGTTCTTCCCCAGCATGTAGTAAGGATACGTGTTCCACTATGTTCATAGCAGCCCTATTTATAATAGCCAGAATAGCTAAGAATTTCATGAATTCATTGTTTTTAATTGCTGAGTAGTATTTCATTGTGTAAATATACCACATTTTCTATATCCATTCCTCCATTGGAGGACATATGACTTCTGGCTATTATACATAAGGCTGCTATGAACATAGTGGATCATGTGTCCTTATTGCATGCCAGGGAATCCTCTGGGTACATGCCCAAGAGTAGTATTGCAGGATTCTTAGCTAATCCCCTGTAATACGGGTGTGAGGTGGAATAACAGGGTTGTTTTGATTTGCATTTCCCTAATGACTAATGAGGCTGAACATTTCTTTTTTCTTTTCTTTATTTATTTTTTTATTCGATATATTTTTTATTCATATTTCAAATGATTTCCCCTTTTCAGGACCCCACTCCCTGAAAGTCACATAAGCCCCCTTCCCTCCCCCTGTTCTCCCATCCACCCCTTCCCACTTCCCTGTTCTGGTTTTACCCTATAATGCTACACTGAGTCTTTCCAGAACCAGGGGCCACTCCTCTGTTCTTCTTGTACCTCATTTGATGTGTGGAATATGCTTTGGGTATTCCAGTTTTCCAGGCTAATGTCCACTTATTAGTGAGTGCATATCATGATTGATATTTTGAGACTGGGTTACCTCACTTAGTATGATGTTCTCCAGCTCCATCCATTTGCCTAAGAATTTCATGAATTCATTGTTTCTAATGGCTGAAGAAGAGGCATCCACTCTTCTGTTGAGGGATACCTGGGTTCTTTCCAGCTTCTGGCAATTATAAATAGGGCTGCTATGAACATGGTGGAACATGTATCCTTATTACATGCTGGGGAATCCTCTGGGTAAATGCCCAGGAGTGGTACAGCAGGAACTTTTGGAAATGACGTGCCCAGTTTTCTGAGGAACCACCAGACTGATTTCCAGAGTGGTTGTACCAATTTGCAACCCCACTAGCAGTGGAGGAGTGTTCCTCTTTCTACACATCCTGGCCAACACCTGCTGTCTCCTGAGTTTTTAATCTTATCCATTCTGACTGGTGTAAGGTGAAATCTCAGGGTTGTTTTGATTTGCATTTCCCTGATGACTAATAAAGTTGAGCATTTTTTAAGATGTTTCTCTGCCATCCAAAGTTCTTCAGGTGAGAAATCTTTGTTTAACTCTCTACCCCATTTTTTAATAGGGTTATTTGGTTTTCTGGGGTCTAACTTCTTGAGTTCTTTTTATATATTGGATATTAGCTCTCTATCTGATGTAGGGTTGGTGAAGATCTTTTCCCAATTGTTGGTTGCCGATGTGGAGGTCCTTGATCCACTTGGAGTTGAGCTTAGTACAATGGATCAACTCGCATTCTTCTGCATGCTGACCTCCAGTTGAGCCAGCACCATTTGTTGAAAAGTCTATCTTTTTTCCACTGGATGGTTTCAGCTCCTTTGTCAATGTTCAAGAGACCATAGGTGTGTGGGTTCATTTCTGGGTCTTCAATCCTATTCCATTGATCTATCTGTCTGTCACTGTACCAATACCATGCTGTTTTTAACACTATTGCTCTGTAGTGCTGCTTGAGGTCTGGTATACTGATTCCCCTGGAAGTTCTTTTACTGTTGAGAATAGTTTTAGCTATGCTGGGTTTTTTGTTATTCCAGATGAATTTCATAATTTCTCTTTCTAACTCTGTGAAGAACTGAGTTGGGATTCTGATGGAGATTGTGTTGAATCTGTATATGGCTTTTGGCAAGATAACCATTTTTTTCTATATTAATCCTGCCAATCCACGAGCATGTAAGATTTCCCCATTTTCTGAGGTCTTCCTAGATTTCTTTCTTCAGAGACCTGAAGTTGTCATACAGATCTTTTACTTGTTTCGTTAGAGTCACCCCAAGATATTTTATATTGTTTAAGACTGTTGTGAAGGGTGTCATTACCCTAATTTCTTTCTCAGCCTGTTTATTCTCTGAGTATAGGAAGCCTACTGATTTGCTTGAGTTGATTTCATAACCAGTCACTTTGCTGAAGTTGTTTATCAGATTTATGAGTTCAGGTTTTTGTTGTGATGATGACTGAGCTAAACTAATCATGGTATTTATGACAGTATGATGTAATAAAATGAAAGAAACTACTTATCTGGTAGGTAGGAATCATAAACAATAGGAGAAGAATGAACTGGAATGAGCTATACCATTTATGGCCATTCTCCCAGAAAGCTGTCTCTTCCAATTGCACCCCACATTTAGTTGGGATGAAGATAATAACAATTGCATGTAGATGAAGTTTCAGATATATCAAATATATAAGGAATATTTTTTCCATCTAATTCTTACAAAGAAGTTTGAGAATAATGATGTTAATTACTTGTTGATGAATACTATCCACTTAATAAGAGTATTGCTTGCAAAGTACACAGGTGAATATACTTAGTAATATTTAAAAAAGGACAACTAACATGTTAGTCATCGTCAATGTAGTGTACATGTGCATATGCATGTATATGGTTATGGGTGTATAAGCATGGTAAAGAAACCCTTGAAATGTTCTATGTAATCAAGTTCTACAGACTGAAAACATAGATTTGTTTATGAATTTCAAGTGCTCAAGTAATCATGAACATTATTGACATATTCATCACAATATAAGCTATTTACCTTTCTACTGATTATTAGGTCTTTTAGCCTTTCAAAGAACCTTGATTATTAACTTACAAGAGAATTATTCTTTTCAATATGTTTACTAATAATTCTTAGTAAGTTTTAATGGAAATACCTCAATCTTGTTCATTACCTTTTATGAATCAAGACTAAATTTGAAATATCATAAAAGATGTTCAATAATTATTTCAAATGACTTTATAGGCCATACTCAAATTCACTGGCTTGGCATCACATTGACTTTGAAGCATCATATTCCATATTTTTCCAAAGTGTATACAGTTTTTCATAAACAATTTTCTTTTAAATGGAAAATCTTGGTATTTTCTAAAATATATGGAGCAGCACTTATTAACATTATAACTCATTTACAGCCTACAATCACTTTAACATTGCCCTCTAAACAATCTACTCAAACTAGAAAACCACTGTAAAATCCAATAAAACCTTCACTTAATATAGTAAACTTAGAAAGGATGGAATGGATGTTGTTGTCAATGCACTTTAGACATGTTTGTTATTAACTTTTCAGACACACTGATTTTCAAAAGTAAAATGAATATGACAGGATGCTCATGTGAAAACAGCAAACACTGCCCTTTGGAAGAACATCATCTCATAGTGTCACTGCAAATCTGCCTCATATATTGGTAAAGCCAATTTTAGATAGTCTGGTCACACCAGATTTCTTATTTTAAAGAAGTTAAATATTTGTTGATGATAAACAGTAGTATATAAAAATGAGTTTGATATCTTCCACAGAAGAAGTCATTTGTATTATGTGGACATATGTATTAGCAACATGGAGTCTTTCTTCACTTGAACCAAGTGGAAGTCGGTGAAAAAACATTAAGGAAATGAGTTTTCCAGCTTGGGCAATCTTCTGTTAGTGAAGCATGATGGTTATCTGTAAAATAATTTTTTTCCTACTAACAATATAATTTTCAAGAATACAATAAAAGAAAATTCTGAGGTTTTATGAAGAAATAAAAAATGGTATAGTGAATTAAATCAGAATTATCACCATAAACTCTTGTATTTGACCCATGTTTTCAATTGCTTGTGATGTTTGGGAAATTTATGGAAGCATTAGGAGTTGGGACTTTACTGTAGGAAGAATATTATAGGGGTTTGATAATACTTGTTCTCTCTGCTGCTGAGATGTGATCTCTGACCTTCCTAGTCCACCTACCCGATTCCATACTTTTCCTATTGTGAAAGACCTCCTCTTTGGATCATTTGCCTAAATGATTGTATTTAATAGTTTTTGTTTAGAGCATTTTTATCACAACAAAAGAAAAAAACTAAAACAAATTGTATTTCAAGCTATTCCAGTCACCAGAAGTACATGGTTATACACATACACTTACTTCTGTGGGTTTCCCAACACCGTCAGTTTTCTGTGCCTAGTCTGTATTGTCATCTTCATTATAGCAGAATAGTTTCTTTCCATAAATTTGAAGGGCCCTATTTATGTTGAGGTTCAGTTTTTAGAGAAGAAGGCTGAATGGACAACCCAGCAGTTCTTTTCATTGGTTCATTTTCGCACTGACTTTAATCTTTTTGTATCTCTTTTAACCTTTTTATCTTCGAGCATTAGAGAAGTGGTCCCAGAACTTTTCTAATGTACTCAACACATGAGTAAAATAGTATGTGTTTTTAGTATGCCTGGAGTTGCATGATTCTTTGGAATTTATTTGCTTATTTATTTCTCATAGGATACACCATAATCAGTTTTCCCTCTATCCAGTCCTCCTAGTCCCTTACCCCAACACCTTCCATCTCCCCCAGATATAATACTCTTTTTTGCCTATATATGACTCAAAAGTAGCAGATTTTTCTATCAGTAAATGATGAATAATGAAATGAAAACGAGAATTTAGTTTTTCATATATCTGTAAGACCCCAAAAACCGAGGGTGCCCCAGCACCCCACACCCCGGAAGGCGACACCCAAATCACTCGCGAGAAACGGTCTAGATGCAATAGCATGAGGATTTCTTTATTCCAGAATTCTGGGTTCCATAGCCGTGCACCACACAGGGTTAGAGGACTATGGACCCCGAATGCCGAATTGTGACAGCTTTTATAAGTTTACGACAGAGACCGCGAATCACAAACCAATCATTTCTTAGCATGGAGAGCCCACGAAATGCGAGCCAATTGATTTGTACCACTCCATAGTTTTTAGGCCAATCAGTTTAAATTATCTGAGCCGGTGCTCAGTGGACCGATTAGTTTCCTATAATGTCTACAGCTGCGTGAACTCCTGCTTAGGGGTAATGGCGTAAGTTTAGAGAAGATAAGCTTATCCCATTTCCAGTTACCCTATGGGGCCAGGATCACCTATTCAAGGCCTTTCTGCTAAACAAAGGGCGTGCTCTGGAATGTGACCCTTTACCTAGTTTCTAACAAAGAGAGATAGCATTTTAAACTCCTGATTTCTTGGGGTCATTAGAGTTAGGCTGTATTATTTTCTATCCTTTCAATATCCATAAGACTTTGTCTCAAATTATGTAAACAAAAATACAGATTAGATCTCACCATTCCTTTACTGCATGAAAATGACATAGGCTTCTAAAATTCTTATATTTTTCCATGGCTCCTGCATGAAATGGAAGATTTTCTATATGTCAGGTGATACAGATTCACATGGTGTTTTGCTGATGCAGACTCACATTTTGAGTCTGAGTTATGGGGTGTTTTGTTGTTGTGGCAAGATCCGTGAGAGACTACATGATGTTTGAAGAGACTATAGATAAGACTCAAGGACAGTGAAGATGAGCTTGCATAGCTAGACTGTAACACTTTGTTGGTCTTATGTCTATGTCTTTGCCTTCCTGATCTTCACATCTTGAGAGAGGCATGATATAATGCCACAGTTGCCCAGTGAAAGTCTGTAGACATGATATTTTACAGACAGAGGAGAAAAAAATGTCTCCTGGGAATAATGGACCTCCCCGTATATTTAGAAGCAGATAAATCTCACTTGGCAATTTCTTAAACTCTCCTATTTTCTTATAACTGAGACATGGCCTAACCAAGCAAATATAGATATGTTAAAATCCATCTTATAACAAAAAATTCTGCTTTGCTTCAACCACTTATGTTATTAGGGCATAAAAGGTATTCCAGAAACTCCAGTCACAGGTTCTAGTCTACTACCTTTCAGGGCAGATAGTTGCCAAACAATAGCCCAGACTAAGGACATTTACATCTGAAAAATCTTAAGAGGTCCCGGCCAGAAAGATGAATATTTGGGCAAGGTAGAATTTACATTTGAGTTGGTCGCTAGCTACTTCCCCCCACAAGTTAATCTAGTTCTGCCTGTTGACTCTTGATTTTGCTTGCAGACTGGCTATCTCAGGCCCTCCTGAATAGCAATGGAAGCTTTATGAGGAATTGACCTTTTGTGTTACAGTCCTCACGCAGGGAGCCCTTAAGGAAAACAACTTTTCTTAGCTTAACCAGGTGTGATTCAGGGATTCAGGATACAGTTTATACTTACTAACTCAGAGAGACTAAATTGAGAGAGAGAGAGAGAGAGAGAGAGAGAGAGAGAGAGAGAGAGAGAGAGAGAGAGAATGTCAGAGAGGCAGACAGAGACAGTAGATACTTTTGATTTGATTTACAGAGAGGCAACAATAGATTCTCTCTACCTGAGAGAGAGTCACTCGGAGGAGGAATGATTTATTTAATTCATCAAGCTACAGCCAGTTAGCTTTACCAGGCTAGAGGCAAGAGACTGCTAGCTGATCGCCCAGGACCCATGATGGCCCCAAGCATGGCACAGAGAAGAATGCAACCAACAGACTAGGCAAAAGGACTCTTAAAAGACAGCGCGAGCCAGGCAGCTTCTCAAGTTCTACAATGTCGCCATTTTCACCAGGAGGCTAAGCAGGAGAACCATCCTTCTTCAGCTCCTGAGCTGGTGCGACATCGAGACCAAGATGAAGAAGCAGTTTAGCCACATGTGCCCTGGACTTTGGGTAAACACCCTGTATTGCCCAAGAAAGCCTAGCTAGCCTTTTACAGATGTATATGATGCTTAATTCGAGATGTTAACTTGACTAGACTTTGAGAGATACCCGAGAAATACACTCAGATTTTAAACCACCTCTGTGGTCATGTCAGTTTGTCATGTTTCCGCAGGACCTGTGTCTTCCTGGATCAAGGAACCCTGGTTCCCCTTGACAGACCCCCCACGCGGTCGGTAACAGCATAAAACTTCCAGCATCTCTTCTGGTCCTGGTCACCCTTGATGACTCATGCCGATTCAGAGGAGGCCCGGCTATTTCTGCTGGATTGTGGCACTGCTGCTGATTCATGTTTGGTATCCTGATACTACTGAACTGGACTGCTAGTTCGGGATATTAGAATGGCTCCCAAGGAGCTAGATTTAAACATGTCCACACCCCCTTGTCCTAATTACCATTTTTGTCCCTTACCTTTGGAGTCTAAGCATTTGAGAACCCTTATTAAAAGTCGGTTTAAAAAAAAATCAAAGCCTATACCTACCTTCACTGTAAAATGTTTTCCACCCTTCTACAGCTTATGCAGAGCCTTCCTGTTGCACCTTTCCCTGTCCCAGCACCATATTCTTCTTCTGACCTTCCAAAGGAGTGGCATATTTTTAAAGAACTATCAGAATACAAGAGTCCATGTGGGTGCTGTTTATCTTCCATCATTTTCATATTATGTTGGGTCTTATATCTTGAAGATGATTTAGTGGTTCGCCTCCAGAAGTCTAGCACAGTATAGATAAGGAAGAAAAGCTGAGTTTAAGTAAAATTGAAGCACACATAATACCCTGTATATCTGAAGTCAGTTTTGAAATTCATCACTATTGGAAAACATGGTAGCAGAGGTCATGGTATATGAGAATGATTCCTCTAATTTACAGAAATATCATTGAAATGAAATTCAAAGATTTCAAGCAAATGCCCTTTGTTTGTGTCATTGAGAAGTGATTTACTTTGCCTGGCCGAAGAAGAAAGACACAGTAAGGATATCTCAGAGTTCACAGATGACTGGGTATTCATGACATTTTTCAGAATGAACATGGTGGTATTGAAGATCTGTTCTTTAGGCAAAATTAATCTTAGAAGATAGTCTATTTCAAGTCATGGCATTTTTGCCATGTTGCAGAGGTATTTTTGTAGAATATAAATGTCTATTTCCGTGCTGTGAGCAAACTTTATATAGAATGTGAAAGTATGGAACAAGGGAAGGAAATGCGTACTTCTTTCATATGACAGTGGTGGCACACTCTGAATATTATGCCTGTCCTCACAGTTGAGAGGTGAAAACAACACTCTGTGTGCTAAGGAGGAAATAGAGGTGTCAGTCTCTTCAGCCAAGTTGGAGCACACCAGCAGCTACATTTCCCACCTGTTGAGTCATTTCCATCTCCTGCCCACTGTGGATTCGCCCTGCAGAAGTTTAGGCAGCTTCATTTGTACATACTGCTTTGCATTCTTCTCATTCTACAAAGTGAGGGGAGAATTGATCAAAAATCTTGAAGTCTAAATGAATGTAATATTTCTAGTCATCATGTATCTGGACACTCATGGTATAGTAATAAGTACAAATCACACTCAGATCTACATTCTGAATATGGGTTTTTGCCTTGTGAATCTGAGCTTATTATTTAATCAGATTCAGAATGCCAATGATTTCCTTTGTGTCATAGCAGAATCGTACTATTATAGATTTTTTTTAATTTAAATTCAGTTATATGCTCAAGTTTTCCAAATGATGCTACCATAAGTGTTTTGACGCTACCCTCTGAAAAGAAAGTGAATTCTGGTCTTTTCTCTTTATGCATTTTGACCATCGGCTGAATAATTCTGTTCTACCATGAATTTCTCAAAAATATGTCATAGACCCAAAAATAGACAAAGAGCCATAGATGAAATCCCTAAAACACTGAGCCCCCCCAAAAAAACCTTTCTCATAAGTTGAGAATCACAGATACTTGTGTCCAAAATATCAACATCTGTAAGACTGAATCAGAGTTTATAACAAACATAACAAAAAAAAAAAAAAAACCCTCTCGTGTACTGAGTCATACAATGTTTAACCAATATCAGCTTCTTAGTTTAATATTTAGTCTCTGACATAGTCCCCTCACTCCAGAGCAGACCAACTAGCTGTTATTCTAAATTGCTGTCTTTGAAAATAAAAATACATTGTTCAAATCAAGTGATTTCATTGGAATAGCAGTGTAGTATTCATAGTTCCAATCATTTCTATTATGCATGCATGCTGACTAATATTAGCCAATGGTTAATTTTATCCTCTTTAATAGAATATCTTTAGGATTTTCTTTGGTACATACTAATTCATTGTTAGGAAGAATGCTTAAAAGTAATTCAAAAACAGTTGCATTTATGGTATGATCCAGAGTCTGAAATATTGATAAAAGACACTGGAATATTACCATTTAATATAATCTTTCTGTTTCACACTGGAAAAACTATTTTAACAAAGTGATTTACAAGTTTTTATATCATGCTTTAAAAAGTTTATTACATTTAAACCTCTGTAATTATTTTGAGTCTTGAAAGTATTTACAGTTCACAGAAGAGGAATACATAATATATTCCCCCTATTTTAATAGATAAGATTACTTCTATATTTATTAGAGAAATGAACAATTTTTGGCAAAACTAAAAATAAAAGAAGAAGGGAAGGAAGAAAAAGGTGAGAAAATAAGGAGGAAGAAAAAAGAGGAAATACTAAGAAGGTCAAAGTTATATGTTTACTAGAGCAACTATAGTAAAGTGCCCCAAATTAGGTAATTTGAAAAAAAATATTCTTTACAGTTTTGGAAGTGAAAAGTCTGAAGCCACAGGAAGAAGTGTGTGTAAGATCCTTCTGAAGCCTCCAGACCCAATTCTCCTGTAGTTTTTGTCAGCTGCCTTTGCTTCAAACATTCCTTCATTTGCAAATCCATTCCTGAAGTCTCCCAGTTTCTACCCAAGACTTTAGACCTCTCTGATTGTCTTAATTTTTTCCACGGACATTAGTGATGGTATATTTTAATGGCAAATTGGTCCTAAAGTATTTTTTCAGAACCTATTTCAAAATGAAACTATATTTTGAGTTACTCTGAATTAAGATTTTAGCATGAAAGTATAGTCAAAGAAATCTACCCATAAAACTAGTAATTGCTTCTGAAAAATTAACAAAGGATCCATCAAGAAGACATAAAGCTATAAATAGTACAGCTGCAGTTCACTGAAATATAGGCTGTGGGTTTGCTTTTCCAGAAGCCAGGATAATACCATATGCAATAAGTTAAGTTAGTCATACCACAAGAAATCTGAATACACTGATTGTGTATCATACAGAAAAGTTCTCTTTTAAATGAATGTTTGTATTCATTAAAACCCATACATCCCTGGACAGAAAAATGATTTGAACCACCCACTTTTTTGTATTTTTAAGATAAAATTCATTTACAACCCTCTGCTAAAGGCAGGTCTGGAAAGCCTAATGAGAAAACAGCTCTTTCTGACTCCAGACTCAGATGGAAATATAGACACCATAAAAGAAATAGAACAATAGCAGAATTATAGCAGAGAAAGGAAGGAAACTTTACAATTTCCTACCTGGACCACAATAAATCTCTACAAGCAAAAAAATGAAAAGCACATTGGTTGTTTTTAATACTTTCTGTCCAATTTTGAGGACAAGACAATTTTAGTATCCAAAAATATGTACAATATTTTTCACAACAGGAACACAAGCAAAACAAAATGACACAAATTACTGTGCTGAATAAGCTCTGGCAAATTTTCATTTCATTTTTAACTTGTTCTTTAAAATATATTGGGAATAAAAGAGGACTAAAGAATCTCAGCATTAAAGCATAGATCCTTTACATTTGAAGAAATTTTGAATATCATCTGATAAAAAAAGAATACATAGATCCTATTGGTATGAAACTAAGTTTTGAGTAATGTAGAAGTCGTTGTAAGAATAAAACAAACCAATAGAGACCCAGTGCATTCCTGCAGCTATCAGAATCAGAGAAGGTTGTCTAAGTATGTCTCCGTGAGTTCTAAAACCCTAATGGTCTCATAAAGACCTCCAGTTAACCTCTGTCTAATAGCTAACTACTCCTGTCTTGTTCCCTATATATATGCACACATCATACTTTTGTATGCTGTGAGTGTTGAAATGGCTAGGAAGGAGATGCATATGCTTTAAATGCAGCAAAATATCTATTATTCTCCAATTTTTTTCCTGGTGTTTTGTTTTTTGCAATGTTGCTGAAGATATCAAGGCATTGCAAATGACATTTGTTCTTGGCACACTATCAGTACTAGTTGGCACAAACATGTCATGATGACAGATTTACATGCCATCAAATCAAAACCAAACTCTGTCTTTTTAATATTCCCTGTATGATTTACTTTATAATAACCATGTTCTGGACTACTTCTGACTCTTGAACAGAATTTTATTACAATATATACTATATTATTAATGTAAATAATACTTTTTAAAGGAATTTATAATTCATACATGCATTTTTACTACAAAGCACATGCCATCAAATCAAAACCAAACTCTGTCTTTTTAATATTCCCTGTATGATTTACCTTATAATAACCATGTTCTGGACTACTTCTGACTTTTGAACAGAATTCTATTACAATATATACTATATTATTAATGTAAATAATACTTCTTAAAGGAATTTATAATTCATACATGTATTTTTACTACAAAGCATAGAATCACACAAGGACTAAGACTCTCAACTCAAACAATAGTAAAAGTAATGAATTTCAGCATGAGTGAAGTGTAATGTGATAAAATGAACAGATTTAACAATATGAATGAATGGTACCACTTAGGACCAGAAAAGCTTATGCCACAAATGGTTAGTTTTTCAAAATTCAAATACTTATTCTTTATAGTTTTGCACAAAATATTTTGTGAGAATCCACTCTTTCCAATGACCATAAAACATATTTTCACTAATATGTAATGTAAAATATTTACTCTCAAACTGCAAAAAGTTTTTCGCGTAAAGGTTAGTTTTTTCTTTTTACAGATTTCTCAATTCTTTAGAGATAATATAAGTCAACTACAAAAGAGAAGAGAAATTATTACAGTCATTGTTATAGTTTCAGCCTGTAAATATATCTACTTGAATTTGTGACCAACACCCCTTGACTGATACCAATCACCAAGCTCCTCTTTTTCAAAACCATGTTTGTTATTATAGTTTTCTTAACCTTCCCACCTGTGCATGTCTGTTTCTTTACCACTCTTTGACTTATATTTTAAACATATGGTTCTTCTTTTCTAAGGCTTACATCTTTGGGAAGAAATCTTTGGTGCATCTTAGTGCTTATATCTTTTAAAATGAGACAGCACATTTTCAGAAGTTATTTTGTCAAGAACAGTTCAAAATAAGTAAATAAATAAATAAAAGTCTGGTAACCAAATCCTAAATATCTATAACATCATATGCAGATAACTATCTTTCAGATCTGGCAGTAATTCTTCAAACATTGAAGAGCGATTCCCTCTTTTTTTCTGTTAACATGTTTTATCCTGAGGTCACATCCAGAGCTGACACTATTGGTGGGAAAATCAATTAATACAAAGAAATAAGATTTTATTTTAAAATAGTTAAAGTGATCATGTATCATTATATATGGAAAGGTAAATTTAAGATATAATTTATAATGAGTATACAGCAAGTCTGCACTGATGAATATATATAAATATATATATATGAATATATATATATAAAATCATTTTTGCGCAGAAAATAAGATTTTTATTTGTTGTAATATTTTAAGTGAAATTTATTTATTCATACAGTAGATTAGGTGAACTCTATTTTTTTTTAAATATTTTTATTTTCTATATTCTTTGTTTACATTCCAAATGATTTCCCCTTTTCCAAATGCCCCTCCCTATATGTCCTATATACTTTCTTCTCTCCATCCATTCTCCAATCACCTCCCTGCTTTTTCTCTGTCCTTATATTCCGTTCCAATGCTAGATCAATCCTTTCCAGGATCAGGACCCTCTCCATACTTCTTCATGGGAGTCATTTGTTATGTAATTTGTGCCTTGGATATTCAGGGCTTCTGGGTTAATTAATATCCACTTATCAGAGATTGCATTGCATGTGTTTTCTTTTGTGATTGGGTTACCTCACTTAGGATGATATTTTCCAGATCAAACCATTTGCGATATTTTCCAGATCAAAATTTTGTGAATTCATTGTTTCTAATTGCTGAGTAGTATTCCATTGTGAAAATATACCACATTTTCTGTATCCATTCCTCCTTTGAGGGGCATCTGGGTTCTTTCCAGCTTCTGGCTATTATAAATAAGGCTGCTATGAACGTAATGGAGCAAGTGTCTTTATTGCATGCCAGGGAATCCTTTGGGTATATGCCCAGGAGAGGTATAGCAGGGTCCTCTGGAAGTGTCATGTCCAGTTTTCTGAGGAACCACCAGATTGATTTCCAAAGTGGTTGTACCATCTTACAGCCCCACCAGCAGTAAAGGAGTGTTCCTCTTTCTCCACATCCTTGCCAACACCTGCTGTCTCCTGAGTTTTTGACCTTAGCCATTCTGACTGGTGTAAGGTGAAATCTCAGGGTTATTTTGATTTGCATTTCCCTAATGACTAATGATGTTGAGCACTTCTTAAGGTTCCTCTTGGCCATCCAAATTTCTTCAGGTGAAAATTCTTTGTTTAGATCTGTACCCCATTTTTAAATAGGGTTATTTGTTTCCTTGGGGTCTAACTTCTTGAGTTCTTTGTATATATTGGATATTAGCCCTCTATCAGATGTAGGGTTGGTGAATATCCTTTCCCAATTTGGTGGTTGCCATTTTGTCCTTTTAACAGTGTCCTTTGCCTTACAGAAACTTTGTAATTTTATGAGGTCCCATTTGTCAATTCTTGATCTTAAAGCTTAAGCTATTGGTGATCTGTTCAGGAACTTTTCCCCTGTGCCCATGTCCTCAAGAGTCTTCCCCAGTTTCTTTTCTATTTGTTTCAGTGTGTCTGGTTTTACATGGAGATCCTTGATCCACTTAGAGTGAAGTTTAGTACATGGAGATAAGAATGGATCAATTCGCATTCTTCTGCATGCATTCTTCTCCAATTGAAGCAGCACCATTTGTTGAAAAGGCTATCTTTTTTCCACTGGATGTTTTCGGCTCCTTTGTCGAAGATCTAGTGACCATAGGTGTGTGGATTCATTTCTGGATCTTCAATTCTATTCTATTGGTCCACTTGTCTCTCACTGTGCCAATACCATGCAGTTTTTAACACTATTGCTCTGTAGTATTTCTTGAAGTCAGGGATACTGATTCCCCCAGAATTTCTTTTGTTGTTGAGAATAGTTTAAGCTATCCTGGGTTTTTTTGTTATTTCAGATGAATTTGAGAATTGCTTTTTCTAACTCTGTGAAGAACTGAGTTGAGATTTTGATGGGGATTATGTTGAATCTGTAGATTGCTTTTGACAAGATGGCCATTTTAACTATATTAATCCTGCTGATCCACAAGCATGGACGATTTTTCCATTTTCTGAGTCTTCTTCAAATAACATCAAAAATGACAGGAAGTAATAATCACTATTCCTTAATATCTCTTAACATCAATGGGCTCAATGCCCCAATAAAAAGACATAGACTAACTGACTGGATAAGTAAACAGGACCCCAAATTTTGCTGCATACATGAAAAACACCTCCAGGTCAAAGACAAACACTACCTTAGAGTAAAAGGCTGGAAGACAATTTTACAAGCAAATGGTCTCAGGAAACAAGCTGGAGTAGCCATTCTAATATCAGATAAAATTGACTTTCAATCCAAAGTCATCAAAAGCGACTCTGAGGGACACTTCTTCTGGTCAAAGGAAAAATACAACAAGAAGAACTCTCAATCCTGAACATCTATGCTTCAAATGCAAGGGCACCCTCATTCATAAAAGAAACTTTACTAAAGCTCAAAGCACACATTGCACCTAACACAATAATTGTGGGTGACTTTAACACTTTGAACTCCATTAATGATGTAAAAATTGAACAATATTAACATTTTAGTTTCATGTTCATTGGTCATCAAGTAGAAGTATATTTTAAATATCCAGTTCTGGCCTAGGAAAATAACTCAGTAGAGTATTTGATCATTTACTTAGCATATACAGCCCTTTGACTTCAGTCAAAAGGAGCTAAACAGGTAACTTATTAGTCAATTCTATTTGTGTATATTCAGTATAATTTCAATTTTTCTATCCAAGTTATTACTTGTTCTACTCTCCACGCTAGTGTAGCTTTCACATGAAATATAATTTATGATTGAAATCCATAACACTGAACACAATAGCCACTTGGAAAATCTTATTAAAATTGAGATACTGGGAGGGAAACGTGGAAGCAATATCTGAGTAATACGAATTCTTTTACTTTGATAGCATCTCACATAACACAATTATCTGAGATGATTTTAGACTAAATTAAAAGGAATGCTTTGTAAATTATAGTGATTTTTTATGGAACTAAAAATGTGCATATATGTGTGTACAGAACATAATGTAATTGAGGCTTATGTATATTTTTCTTTTCTGTTGTAACTATAGACAACTGAAAGACTTTTACATTAACAACTTTTAAATTTATGTGATGATTTTAATAATACAAACTCTGCCATTTTTTTTACCATAGTCCAATTGCTAGTATAATAATTTTTATATGTTTTTGTTTGGCTTGCTTTCTTTACTAGCTTATGACTTTAAATACTTTAAATAAAAAATGATTGCTTTAGTAATAAAATAATAAGCAAATATCTATTGAGTGACTATAAAATAGATATGTATTAGGCTATGTAAAATAATAGACTTTGATTCACATAGTTCATGAAGTTTTATATCAAACTACAGAGATATCCCAAGATACATAAATCAAAATACAGAGGAGCAAATCTCAAGAGAATGTTCATTCTTTGCATAAATCCCTCCCTGGCTTCATTTATCAGACTCATTATCTCAATGTCACCTCTATCAAAAATCATAGATGGTCTCCCTAGGTATTGGCTGCTGCATTATATTGTTTCACAGAATAAAAATGGACATGGAACACAGGGACAAACCCTGCAACAATATAATGGAGCGATAAAGCAGTTTGAAGTGAGTACTGAGGAAAGTTTATGAGGAGTTAGCTTTTAATAGAACACTGAGATTGTTAGTTTGATTAGCTAGATGGGAAAGACAGTATCATTTAATGATTTTTAGAAATATTAAAATCACAATAAATATGGATATTAGTATCCTTAATAAAATACATAATAATTAAATATTGAAATATAGGATGTATTGAATCTGTTTATTGCTTTAGGCAAGATGGCCAAGCCTACATCCAACAGAGGGCTAATATCTAAAATATACATAGAACTCAAGAAGTTAGACCCAGAACACCAAATTACCCTATTAAAAAATGGGATACAGAGCTAAACAAAGAATTTTCACCTCAAGAACTTCAGATGGCTGAGAAGCACCTTAAGAAATGTTCAACATCATTAGTCATTAGGGAAATGCAAACCAAAACAACCCTGAGATTTTATCTCACACCAGTCAGAATGGCTAAGATTAAAAACTCAAGAGACAGCAGGTGTTGGTGAGGATGTGCTGGTGGGATTGCAAGAGGGTACAACCACTCTGGAAATCAGTCTGGCGGTTCCTCATAAAACTAGGCATGACAATTCCTGAGGACCCTGATATACCACTCCTTGGCATATACCCAGAGGATTCCCATCATGCAATAAGGACACATGATCCACTATGTTCATAGCAGCCTTATTTATAATAGCCAGAAGCTGGAACGAATACAGATGTCCCTCAATGGAGGAATGGATACCAAAAATGTGGTATATTTGCACAATGGCATACTACTCAGCAATTGAAAACAATGAATTCATGAAATGCAAATGGTTGGAACTAGAAAACATCATACTAAGTAAGGTAACTCATTCACAAAAGAACACACATAGAATGCAGACACAGATAAGTGGATATTAGCCCAGAAGCCCAGAATACCCAAAAAACAAAACATATATCAAATAACTCCCAAGAAAAAGGAAGGAGAGGGCCCTAGTCCTGGAAAGGCTTGATGCAGCAATGTAGGGGATTGCCAAGACAGAGGAGAGGGAAGGGGTTGATTCAGAAACTGGTGGAGGGAAGAGGGCTTATGGAACTTAGGGGGAAGGGGGAACCGGGAAAGAAAAAATCATTTGGAATGTTAACAAAGAATATAGAAAATAATAATAATAAAAACAAATATATCATGTTAAGACATTTGGATAATTATTAAGATACTTTTAATATGAATTTTACATTTGCTCACACTAGCCATAAAATAAATTCCAAATGAACTGAAGACTGCAAATGTACAAAACACATCTACTTACTTGGATTACAATTATTAGGTAAGTATATCAGAAAAGAGCCATATCACCTTTATTAAACATGACATACAAATCAAAGTTTTAAAGAAAATATAGGTTAATATGTTAAGGATACATAAAAAGTTTTAGAATATCAAAGTATAACTATATGATGTTCATACATGATAAATGAAAATTACATAAAATAGCTCATAATTTCAGACTTTTTCAAGTGGAACATTAGATAGGAACAGAAACCTATGACAAAAACAAATTTTTATGTGATCTCAAGTTGCTAACTAGTACAAAAATCTAATAAAACAAATAACCCATCAATTTTAATAAACAAGAGTGTGTTTGAAACAAAATTCAAAGATATTTTGTATCCAAAATAGTTTCTCCTATGCACATATGTTTCTGGGATTGTTAAGAAATATTACAATGTGAAAAAGAGACATTCTCCCTGTGCCAAGAAGATGGCAGCTGCTGTGATACTTTAGTAGGAGTTAAATTTACATTTTAGAACTAGATTCTTAAATTATAAAATAGATTATAAGCATGCCTCAGAGCCCTCTTCTTTTATTGCAGTATCTTTACATAGAAGGCATCGTGATTCTGATGGCAGAGATTAGCTTGAGTAGGTGGCACTGAGTTAATTCACATACCCGTTGCCATGGGATACCTAAATTTAAGCTGCCTATTCTCTCTCAGGGCAAGAAATAAAAATAAAATGTGCCATTTTATTGATGTTGCGCATTTCAAAACCTAGTCTTTGTCAGTTTCTTCCATTAATCCATATCTTTCTGTATAAAACAGGATTCATACTGCTAACTTTGAGGGAACATCAAGGAATTAAGAGAGTTTGTTGAGCACAGCTTTGGAGTTAAGGCACTGGGTATTTTCTTGAATAGGATGATTGGTAAATTCCAGTTCATTCATTCAGTTCAAATCATTCAGAGGCATAGCACTCAAAAGTCTCCCATGGAACATACCAACAGATTTGGATACTCCTCACCAAGACCATGAAAGTAGAGATTGCATTTGTATGAGTAACTGGCTTCTTAAAACATATTTACAGACTGACTTTCCAATGTCATTCCCCAAGGGAGAAAAAACATATTTCAGTGCTGTCTTGTAATGGGTTGTAGTCTGTTGTAGCCAAATGTACAAGTTGATATTTCCAAAGAAAACTGTTCACAGATAAAAAGAGAACATTTTTCTCTCTACCCTAATCTTTTCCTCAGATATTTGTTTAGTTTAAAATATTCTTAATTACTATCTCTTGAGTGAATTCATGTTTATAGACAAAGGTTACCACAAATTCAGAAGTATTTATTAGCTAGTATCTCTCCCCACACCTTGATTTATTTTCACTAGCAAATACAAAAGGTTACTAATTGTATTTTTCTATTCACTAATTTGATTAAGTTGGAGAGTTAAAGCTGTAACTTACCAATATCATGTTAGATTTAAGTCAACACGTACTTTGCACTCAAAGTAATTTTTAGAACAGAACTGCCCAAAGGAAATTTTCTTGTGCTCTCCGACAGCTTGTGATTAACTAAAGGGAAAACAGAGAAAACATCACCTGAAGCTGCCTGGCCTTTTGTGACGAGCTCTTGTCGGTACTGTTAACCATTTTGCACTTTTATGATCAGCAAATGTGGTAGTGCTGCATAAAGTAGATTCAAATGACAGCTGTGTATGTAAAACAGAACTCTGAGTGTCTCTTCCTGTGCCCTCCTCTTAAGCCTTCTCCCAGGGCTTGCTGTCTCCACGGTAACAGTATCACTGTGATGCTGTTGAAGTATATTTTGAAAGCTGCCGCTACCTGAGATGGTAGTACATGACAAAGCTGTCTGCATTGCTCCCTATCTCAGATTAATTTTCTAATAAAAAGCACATCTCATCAACAATTTAAAAATGTATTATTTTTCCTTCTCCTCTATCTCCTTCCTTCTTCAGAAGGTTCTGGGGTATTTTAAAATACTTATACTATACCAAGATATGCAAAATCAATATATGTATAATTTTAATGAATAAATAAGTAGACTCATTTTCTCAAAATATGTGAATTATTGTTTCTAATCTGAAGAAAGTATACACTATGACAATCTGAGGTTTTAAAGCACAAAGTGACATTTTTCTGCTTTGTTTATTGCTTGATGAGAATACAACCATTACCATGTTGTGTTTGCACAGGCTGGTTAATTGCCTAGGGACAGAATGACACCTCTAGGGCTTCTTTTAACTCTAAACTTTTCTAAAGTTCAGAAAAGATATACTGAGACCATTATACCATTTACACTACTAGTGATCTAATAAAAAGTACATCTCATTAATTAACAATTTAAATATGTATTTTTTAAATATGTTTTTTTCCTAACCCCCTGTCTTCTTCATTTTTCACAATGTTTTGAGGTATTTTATAATTTTTATATTATACCAAGATCAATGTTTTGATCTTTTTGACTACTCTGTTTTTCACATTGTTCTTTATTATACTGTAAATATCACACAGAACACTAAAATCAGGCAATAGCAAAATTGTAAAATTCATTTTGCATTATTTCTTTGAAAGATCATACAAGTCTAGATGTCTGTGGTACATATTTTAAACATTCAACTTATGTGGTGACTTAAATTTAAACTGAATTCAAATCAACTAAATAATTTCATTTCTCCCATATAAGTAACTTATTAATACCACAAAATTAGTATCACTGATAGAATAACATTCAATTAGCAAAATCAAATATTCTCACACTTTATTGTCTTTCCTTAGTTTTACCCACAAAGAAATATTGACTTGGGATTAAGACTTTTCCTTATCTGTGGATTAAACTGTAAATCAGCTATTGAAATCATAAGGTCCTATTTTTTCTTTTCACAACAAATATAAAAGCCACATTGGATGGAATATATCTGTACATCTGTAAGCACACTGCCTAGAGCAAAAGGTAAGAGACAAGTGGATCACTTAAGCTCATTGACAAGTCAGCCCAATAGAACCAATGATTTTAAGGTTCAGGGGGAGATTTGTCTCAAAAAACTAAAGGAAGAGAGGTTTTTTGAGCCACGTCTGATGGCCTAACCTCTGTCTTCAGGATCCACATGGTAGAAAAGAATTGATTCATCATAGGTTGTCATCTGACCCCCATTTAGAGTGTACACAAAATATACAAAATAAGATAATGTATAAATTAACATAATTGTGGCTTTGTAGAATGAGTTGGGTAGTATTCCTTCTGTTTCTATTTGGTGGAATAGTTTGAAGAGTATTGGTGTTAAGTCTTCTTTGAAGTTTTGATAGAATTCTGCAAAGAAACCATCTGGTCTTATGATTTTTATGGTTGGAAGGCTTTCTATGACCCCTTCTATTTCTTTAGGGGTTATGGGACTGTTTAGATGATCTATTTGGTCCTGATTTAATTTTGTTATCTGTCTAGGAAATTGTCCAATTACTCCAGATTCTCCAGTTGTGTTGAGTACAGGCTTTTGTAGTAGGATCTGATAATTTCTTGAATTTCATCATTTTCTGTTGTTATATCTCCATTTTCATTTCTAATTTTGTTAATTGGGATACTGTCTCTATACCCTTTGGTTAAAAGAAAGAGAATTTTAGGCCAATAGCCCTTATGAATATCGATGCAAAAATACTCAATAAAATTGCCCACCGAATCCAAGAACACATCAAAACGATCATCCACCATGATCAAGTAGGCGTCATCCAAGGGATGTAGGGATGGTTCAATATACAGAAATCCATCAATGCTATCCACTACATAAACAAACTCAAAGAAAAAAAACACATGATCATTTCATTAGATGCTGAAAAAGCATTTGACAAAATTCAGCATCCTTTCATGCTAAAAGTCATGGAAAGAACAGGAATTCAAGGACCATATCTAAACATAGTTAAAGCAAAATACAGCAAACCGGTAGCCAACATCAAACTAAATGGAGAGAAACTTGAAGCAATCCCACTAACAAGGCTGCCCCCCTCTCCATATTTTTTAAATATAGTTCTTGAAGTCCTAGCTAGAGCTAACAGACAACATAAGGAGGTCAAAGGGATACAAATTGGAAAGAAAGAAATCAAACTATCACTATTTGCAGATGATATGATAGTATACTTAAGTGACCCCCCAAAAAAAACCCTCTACCAGAGAGCTCCTACAGCTGATAAGCAACTTCATCAAAGTGGCTGATTATAAAATCAACTCAAGCAAATCAGTAGCCTTCCCTAAAGGCTATAATCAAAGGATAAGCAGACTGAGAAAGAAATTAGGGAATGACACCCTTCACAGTAGCCACAAACACCATAAAGTATCTTGGGATGACTCCAACCAAACAAATGAAAGACCTCTATGACAAGAACTTCAGAACTCTGAAGAAGGAAATCTAAGAAGACCTCAGAAAATGGAAAATTCTATGCTCGTGGATTGGCAGGATTAGTATAGTTAAAATGGTCATCTTGCCAAAAGCAATTTACAGATTCAACGCAATCCCCATCAAAATCCCAACTCAGTTCTTCATAAGGTTCTCAAATTCATTTGGAATAACAAAAAACCCAGGATAGCTAAAACTATTCTCAACAGTAAAAGAATTTCTGGGCGAATCAGTATTCCAGACCTCAAACATTACTACAGAGCAATATTGATAAAAAGTGCATGGTATTGGTACAATGTCAGGCAAGTGGATCAATGGAATAGGATTGAAGGCCCAGAAATGAATCCACACACCTATGGTCATTTGATCTTCGACAAAGGAGCTGAAAACATCCAGTGGAAAAAAGATAGCCTTTTCAACAAATGGTGCTGGCTAAATTTGAGGTCAGCATGTAGAAGAATGAGAATTGATCCACTCTTATCTCCTTGTACTAAGCTCAACCCCAAGTGGATCAAGGACCTCCACATAAAACCTGACACACTGAAACTAATAGAAAAGAAACTGGGGAAGACCCATGAGGACCTGGGCACAGGGGAAAAGGTCCTGAACAGAACACCAATAGCTTATGCTCTAATATCAAGAATTGACAAATGGGACCTCATAAAATTACAAAGGTTCTGTAAGGCAAAGGACACTGTGAAAAGGACAAAAGGTCAACCAATAGATTGGGAAAGGATCTTCACCAACCCTAAATCCGACAGAGGGCTAATATCTAATGTATACAAAGAACTCAAGAAGGTAGACCCCAGAGAACCAAAGAACCCTATTAAAAAGTGGGGTATGGAGCTAAACAAAGAATTTTCACATGAAGAACTTTGGATGGCTGAGACACACCTTAAGAAATGTTCAACATCAATTTATCTTAGTCAGGGTTTCTATTCCTGCACAAACATCATGACCAAGAATCAAGTTGGGGAGGAAAGGGTTTATTGAGCTTACACTTCCACGTTGCAGTTCATCACTAATGGAAGTCAGGACTGGAACTCAAGCAGGTTAGGAAGCAGGAGTTGATGCAGTGGCCATGGAGAGATGTTCCTTACTGGCTTGCTTTCCCTGGCCTGCTCAGCCTGCTCTCTTATAGAATCCAAGACCACTAGCCCAAAGATGGTACCACTCACAAGGGGCCCTCCTCCCTGATCACTAATTGAGAAAATGCCTCACAATTGGATCTCATGGAGGCACTTTCCCAACTAAAACTCCTTTTTTGGTGATAACTCCAGCCTGTGTCACGTTGACACTCAAAACCAGCCAGTAAAATTGATCCCTTGTCAACTTGACACACAAATACATCACTATTAAGCCTCAACCCTGAATTTCTTAATTATTCCCAAGATCTAAATTACTTTAAAAGTCCCAGTCTTTGCATATTAAAAGTTCAATCACTTTAAGATGTCTAATATCTTTAAAATTCAAAGTCTTTTAAAAATTCAAAGTCTCTAACTGTGGGGTCCACTAAAATACTTTCTTCCTTCAAGAGGGAAACATATCAGGGCACAGTCACAACCAAAAGCAAAACTCAAAACTCCAATGGTTCAATGTCTGGGATCCAACTCATGATCTTCCGGGCTCCTCCAAGGGCTTGCGTCACTTTTCCAGCTCTGCCCTTTGTAGTACACAGCTTGTCTTCTAGGCTCCAGCTGCCTGAACTCCCACTGCTCCTGCTGTTCTTGGTGGTCATCTCATGGCACTGACATCTCCAAAGCGCTGCTATTTTCCACTATAATTAGGCTTCACCAATAGTCTCTCATAGGCTATCATCATGGTGACAAGCCTTTGCTCCTATGCATGACCCCTTCAAGTCCTGGGCCATCAACTGGAACTGAGGCTGCACCTTCACCAATAGCCTTCCATGGCCTTTCACTGTGCCAAGAGCCTCAGCTGCTCTTCATGACCCCTTCATGCCTTCAAAACCAGTACCATCTGGGTGACTCTTACACAGAACCAAGTCCAGCCACAGCACAAAATACAACTATGGCTATCTCTGGAATACACTCTCTGTGCTCTCAGAAAACACTTCCAAGAAGATTTCATCTCAGTGATGCTGGTCTCTTCTTAATCACCGCTAAATTCTTAGCTCCAGCTAACTAGCATCAATAGTCCCAGAACTACATAGGTTTGCTTTAGTGGTTCTGTTATCTTCTTACTCACAGCTGATTCTTCAGCTCCAGTTAAACAAAACCACAAAATCTTCACAATCAAAACATATCCACTGTAAGAGTCTTTAATCTTCCCTCGGAAATTTCAAAAGCCAGGCCTCCATCTTTTGCACTATTGTTATTATTGTCTTCCAAGCTCCTACAAAACTTTCCACTGAGCTCTTAATATTCTAATGGCTTTTCTAGCTCAAAGTTCCAAAGTCCTTCCACAGTCCTCCCCAAAACATGGTCAGCTGTCACAGGAATACCCCACTACACCGGGAAATGCAAATTAGGGAAATGCAAATCAAAACAACCCTGAGATTTCACCTCACACTAGTCAGAATGGCTAAGGATAAAAATTCAGGAGACAGCAGGTGTTGGCAAGGATGTGGAGAAAGAGGAACACTCCCCCACTGCTGGTGGCATTGCAAGATGGTACAACCACTTTGGAAATCAGTCTGGTGGTTCCTCAGAAAACTGGGCATCACACTTCCGGAGGACCCAGCTATACCACTCCTGGGCATATACCCAGAGGATTCCCCAGAGTGCAATAAGGACACATGATCCACTATGTTCATAGCAGCCCTGTTTGTCATAGCCAGAGCTGGAAAGAACCCAGGTGTCCCTCAACGGAGGAATGGATACAAAAAATGTGGTATATTTACACAATGGAGTACTATTCAGCCATTAGAAACAATGAATTTATGTAATTCTTAGTCAAATGGATTAAGCTGGAGAACATCATACTAAGTGAGGCAACCCAGTCTCAAAAGATCAATCATGGTATGCACTCACTGCTAAGTGGATATTTGCCTAGAAATGTGGAATACCCAAGACATAATCCACATATTAAATGATGTTCAAGAGGAACGGAGGAGTGTCCCCTGGTTCTGGAAGGACTCAGTCCAGCAATATAGGGGAATACCAGAACAGGGTAGTGGGAAGGGGTGGATGGGGGAATATGGGGAGGGAAGAGGGCTTATGGGACATTTGGGGAGTAGGGACCCAGAAAATGGGAAATCATTTAAAATGTAAATAAAAAATAAATCAAATAAAAAAAAAGAAAAGAAAAAATAACAACATTTAATGGGTAGTACACATTCAAGAAAAGTCATGGGATATTAACCTCTGGCCTCCACATTCAAGTGCACATACTTGTACATACACTAACGTAGACACATATGCATACTCACACTAACAAGAACATCTACCACATAAACATGAAAAACATATAATGTGCATGCATACACATACCTACACACACAAAACAAAACAAAACAACCAAAAGAGCAAAAATCAATCACACTTTTATGTAAGTTTAAAATATACCCTTGTGTTTAGGGAGAAAACAAGATTTGTAAAGCAGTATAAACTGCAAAGTATCCTACTCTAGCAAGTGTTAAGACACTACAATATATAGAAACTCCAATTATTTACTGTGTAGTTATCTAGGTCTATGAAGTTAGTAACTACAAACCATTTTTGAGCATTTATTTCATATCTGGGGAAATAAGCTTAAAGAGAAGTAAGATAACCATAATTATTTGAATCAACTGTTTCAAAGACTTTCCAATGGGAAGGGAAAAGCATAGTATGGCTTTGCAATTGGCATTAGTGATCATCAGTTCAAGTACACATATAAGAAAGTATATAATGATCTTAGGAAGTTGACATAAAACATGACAAGGGTCATCAGAGCTGTAAAAAGGAGAATAACTCATGATAAACATTTTAATAAAAATCAAGCCAAAAACTTTGATGATCACTTGAAACATTTGGAAATAATATATGTTTATTTATTTGTGCAAATCTATGTACATGATTATAGCTATATCAATACGTAACCTATCCTGTCACATATCTATGTATCTATCTATTTATTTATCTTTCCTATTACCAATCTATCTACTTACCTACCTATCTATGTATTTTATGTAATCTTACCTTATCTTTTCAGGTACAGAGTGATATTTCTAGATAAAGAGTTTTTCAAGGTCCTAGAAAAGGTCTTAAGGTTAAAAGTATGTGTTTCTGCCATAAAACTCAAGTTAAGTTCCAATTACCCTTGTTCCATAGCTGATGACAACCTGTAGTTTCAGTTTCATGGCATTTAAAGCCCTCTGCTATGTGTGGGATATTGGCACACATTCATGCACATACACAAAGAGACACAGGCATGAGCACAAACACAAACAAATGAACTCACCAAGATAGATAGACACAAAGACAATGAGACAGAAGGACAGAGACTGACATAGGCAGTACATCAGAAAGAGAGAGGAAGAAAATAATTGTAAAGAAATTATGTCAGAAACATTTAAGGTAAAGGTTATTAGTATCAGGATGCAAGGTGAAAAAATATTGAAGAAAAAATATAAGAAATATATTTACAGCTTTCCATTAGGAAATACAATGTCAGAGAATGTAAGTATTTGTCATTCTATAAAATAACATACACTTTGGTTTTGCCTTTCTTTGTCATTTTGATACGTTTCAGATTTCTTATATCTTTAATATGTCTCTACTCAGTAGAGAAGACCTATCATCCAAGCTTAGGTACTAATATAAAAATCAAAAGTAACAGTGTATTCACATTCCTGTTGCAGAGACAAGTTTAATGTGAGAAGAAAATACAGTGGACATAGTAGAACCTGCTAGTCTCCAATTTAGGGCACAGAAGCAAATCTTGTTTTTGTTTCTATGCTTCTCTAACACATGAATCCAGCAATGTCATGTTCGATGATCACCATACTATAACAGCTCCATGCCTGGTGATCAAAGTACTGGATCATTGAGTGATTATATATCTGCTGTTCATAAAGTCTTTCAACTTTTGAGAAGTGAAAAACTAAGTAAATAATTCTGTGCATTCTAAATTTTAATAAATGTACAAAATTACATTATATTAGTGATTGAATATTTATTGAAATTATATTATTTCTCTAAAATCCATCCTTTCCTTGTCTTAGATATTGATATGATAAGCAATTGAGAGGAATGTAAGATAACTGAGCAAGAATTTAATATATTATTTATTGAGAACAAAATCATCTTATGCTTATGCTTATGATTATACACAGAATTTATGGTTTTATTTATTGTCTTGTGACAGCTAAAAAATTATTCCAAAATTCATAGCTGCAAATGCTAATGACCTGCCATCCTTACCACTGCTAGCTATCACTTTCTAATCTTAAGATTTCAGATACAGTTTTGCTAAACAGTTGAACAGGTTCTTTTTCAGATCTTTTAAGAAACTACTACTACTATGTGTCAACTAGATTTGCATGTCTCTGAAGACTTCACTGGGGATTGAGGATATATTCAGGAAGTATACATGGAGAAATTAATTCCAAATATTGTTCCCTCCATGGTTGAGATTCTTGTCCTTCATTGTATATCTTTGCGAGCTGGCAAGTGCTCACTATCTAGCATATTATCAGAAAGACCAAAGATGAAACTAGATTTTCTCCTATGATCCAATTTTGCAGTAACACAGCCTTAGTATTGCCATATTGTGTATGAAGTAAGACAGATTTCTCCAGAGACATAAAATTGATAGGACATAAATGAAAGATAGATGGATGCATGAAGAGCTGATTGCTCTTGCAAGGGAAAGTCCTTTAGACAATTGCTTATGAAGACAAGCAATTCTACCACAGGCTGTCTACAAACTAGAAAAGCAAGCAAAATCATAATACCTCTCAGTTCAAGTCCAGAGGCATAAACCAGAGAAGGCTAAGACATAACTCAGTCAAAGGGTGGAGGCCTGGACAGCACACAATGCTTTTTTTTTTTTTTCAACTTAAAGCTGAAAGATAAAGATATGGAATTCTGATATCTGGGGTCCAAAGAAGAAGTTACTATTACTCCATAACAGAACAACTCCTGATTCCTTTACTGTTACCAGTTTTGTTTGGCTACCCATATTGTTGACACATGTCCACTATTTAAAAAATAACAATTTGTTTAGGAGTAATTCTCATTATACCCAGAAATATGGCAAGCGACTATTCATGCATGCCTGACTACAGTCAAGATCTTGCCTAAAATATTTTAAAAGCTGGTCACACATTTCTACCCTCTTCTGTGTGAAAGGAACTAAAATATCTTATCATGATTTGAATGCTGTTTTGTAATATACATTTACCTATAAATACTGAGATATTACAAGTCATGAGGTATAAAGGCTTATAGCCTGCCTTTTGAAAAACTGCTTGTATTTAACTACTTCTGTTTTAACAAGTCAGCTAGATCTTCAAACAATTGCACACAATTTTTGTTTGTTAATCTCTTGAGTTTATATTAATAGATAAAAGAAAAATAAATACAAAAAGTACAATAGAAATAAAATAAAATGCAGCTGTTATTGATTGTTACAAGAATAAAATAAATTTTAACATGTGGGAAGCCTATATCTATATTCAACCTGTAATCCATAGATTGCAAATGTTTATTAGCATCAATTATCTAGTCACAATTTTGTTGAGCATCCCTTCAACATTCAAAAGACAAGAACTGACTCATTGTATAAATATGGGTGAAAACAGTTAACTTGATTTCTTTAAACATTTGAAAATATAAAAACAATTTAGTTAAGTCCATAATGTGACTTTCCATCTATTTATGTGTCTAATAAGCATCAGTGTTTTCTGTAGTTTGCCACCCTGGAGCTCAACGCCAGTGTGTCTCCTAGTTTAAGGTTAAGTGTTTTGTGTATGCTATATAATTACTCAAGCATAAACAACCACTGATTCTACCTCCAAGTGTGATGACTGGGGTTAACCTACAGCATGGAAAGTCTCTGGGGATGCCATTTATGTACCAGTTTTAATGTAATAATTTTGTAAAGTGACAAGACTGGAACAATTCTCCACGTTTACTACATGTCACCACGTAAATGGAAAAGTCCTCTAGCTGTAAAAGAACTGTACTCACCTGAGAGACATGTACAGTAAATGACTGGAGGCTTACCTTCTATCCTGCTGCTCTGGTGTGGGACATGCCTCTTGGGCAGGAGAACACAGAGGAGCTGGATATGAATCTGGGTGCTGCCCTGCTGCTGGAGAGGCAAAATGTGGGGAATGTTAGACTCTCTGTACTTCCACCATCAGGTGCTGGGCTTTAGGGAAACACTGAAACACTGCTTAGGTGGTGGGAGAATGTAGTCTTAGATGTGAAACCGAAGCTCCAGTTGCCTGAATCTGGAACATACAGTTGCTACCTGGAGTGCTGCATGGAGGAGTTGAAAAAGACGGATCAGGAATCCACAGGCACACAATGAGGCCTAGTCCTGGTGCTCCCAAACTGCCGGACACCCAGTCGCAGCTGAATCGCAAGGAGTTGAGAGCAGAGTTGCGCTGAGGGCTGAGGGATGAAGAGGTCTTCTAGCCTGGGGAGGCCAGAAGAGATGTGAGCTCAGGCTTAGTTTATCAGTGATTGTCCTTAGCTTGGTCGCAGTTATCTGGAAGAGCAGAGAGGCTTTTTACAGGAGACATAGGTTGTGGTTCTGTATGCTCCCCACTGAGGTTTTGATGGAAAACACAGTTCATGATTATCCATACCAGTTATTATCTGTACATTGTGGAAATGGATGCATTCCACCACCTTAGATAAATACCTTTATCTAATAAATACCTTTTTTTCAGGAAGTAGTGTCTGCTAAGGGAAGCTTATTGTCTAAACCCTCAGGGTCTCTAGGTACCTCACTAACATTAAGAACTCTGCTCTGGGCTATGTGACCACAGGTCATGTTTCCTATATAGGAAGTGTAGTTACATGTTCCAGGCCAGGACTCTAGTAAGGAGCAGGGAAACACCTACTATCTAAGATGGGTACTTGTGTGCTGGAATCTCAGACCTATTCAGCCTTACTAAGTTTCCTGGCACAGTCTAGTGTCCCACCAATAGCAATACAGGAACATAGATGCATTCATTACAATGTCTTTAATTAATTTGGTTCTTCAATAAAATGTCCAATTAATAAAATGCTACTGTTCAATATCACATTTTTCTTTTACACCTCCTAAACTCCAAAAATTATTTCTAGTGTGATGGCTGTCTTGCTAATTAAAGATCCATTAGCAATGAGCCAACAGTTCAAAGGCATATAGTCTATGTAAAATATGCATTCATACAAAACCATACTTGAGATATATGAGATCTTAATATCCTTAAAAATAATAAACAACCAAAAAGCACCAATTTTCAAGTTGTTTACTTGACAGAATTGATGTTGAGAGAACTGAGGACTTGTACAAAAGGAATCAATTGAGTAATAAAGGTACAAAAATTAATCTAGATGAATATAATTTGGCAAATTCTCAATGACAGTAATATGTATGAGAAAACATAATCTTGAAGTTTGCATAACACACCATTGCATTTCAATGGAAGTCATGAAAGACATACTTATCATGATTAAAGAAAATATCAGCAAGCTAATTATTAGGAAGAATAGTTTTAAATTCAGAATGACTCTAGGAAAATATTTTTAACCTGATCATAATGGTGTTTACATAAATCTGTGTGCTATATGTTAAACTTTCTTTCAACTAAATTCTGTTAATTTCAATCGCAATAAATTAAGGAATTTTTTTTCTGGACAACATCTTAAAAATAACATACTTTATCTTTCCATTATTTTCTAAATAACATAGTGTTGCTACTTCTACATTGCATATTTATTATGTTGTGATATAGAGATATTATCAAGCATGCTAGAGAATGTGTATAGATCATACATTCATGTAGAAGATTTCTGTATCTATCCAAAGAGGTTACTATTCATAAGATTGTTAAAATTACCCTGGATAGCCTTCAATAAGCTAGATACAAGGAGACTGCTGAGTTTGGTAGTGCTGTCATAAAAATATTTCTGTATTTCTCATAGTGACTGTTGTTGTCAACTTACTATCTTTTTCTTACAAGTGTCATGCTTTTTCTTTTAGTACAGAACATAGTTACTTAACTCCAATTACTGAAGCCTGGTGGCTCTCTAACATGCATATTTTTAGTTAAATTGAAGTAAATATAGTTTTCTATAGGCTTAGACATATTTGGATGACATTTTAATTTGAATATGCTTAGAATAATTTCTCATTAATGATCCAGTGAAGACTTTATACTCCTCTGATTTATTTGAATGCCACAATAAATAATAAATGAGCAAAGCACCAAGAGAAATTGACAGAGCCAGGGCACTGTTGTAGCCCTAAGCCAGTAACCTTAAAGTCAGTATGACAAATATTGTAAAGTCTGTGACAGGAGAGCCTGCTGAGAACTTATCCACTGCACCTCTGATGGCCTAGAGCATACAGACTTTCAGTAAAGTAAGTGTCACCACTCTGAAAAGCACATTTAGATATGCTTTGTTTTGGAAACAGTGATCTAAGGCAGTAGAGCTGCCACTCTGAAGGGGGGATTTCCCTGTGGAGACAACACTCAATACCACAGAATGTCAAGGAAGAGGTGAGATGAGAGTCAAAGCACTCTCACAAGGTGTTTGTGTTTTTACAATAGAGTGTCCTAACAGGAAGGAAGCTATTAGTGTAAGCAAGGAGAGCAAGGAGGAGCTATAGATATGATATCAGAATGGGTAATCCTTGACCTCCTAGACAGGAATAAGGAAATGATAAGAAAAGAAAATATGCTTTCTTCCTTTGAGTGAAAAAAAAAAAACATATTGAATGAGAGGGTGTTTACAACAATGAAAGTAACAATTTCTCACTCCATATTTTCATTTGTATTATTTCTCAACAGGCAGCTGGCCCATTTCAAAAGTATTAAAAACATAAAAACATCTGCTAGGTCCATAAATAAAATCTGCAGAAATGGAACATTTTTAATAAGAAAAGAAGATACGTCAAAACAGTGAAATATCATATAGTACAATTTTTCATACTTCAAAAACGATAGCATAAATTATCTTTCAAGAAACTGAAAAACATTATAAATATTCAAGAAGAGGCTAGTAGACATAGAAGGAAATATGAATTGAAGTACAAATTCAAGAAATCACTTCAAAAATACCTATAAAAATTTGAATGTATGATAGGAAAAGCATTGAAATAAAGTATAAATTAAACAACTTTCTCTCCCTCTCTCCATCTCTCCCACCCCCTCTTTGTGTGTGTGTGTGTGTGTATGTGTGTGTGTTCATGTGTGTTATGGTTCATGTTTGTGGCTAAAAATGAAAAATACTCTACATTTTAGCATTTGAAATAATTTTGTTCTACATGAAAATAGATCTTGGTAAAATATAAATAAAATTGAAAACACAAAATATGTAAACATATAGTCATAAGAACAAAAAAGAAGTACCAGAAATTTGTGGAGAGTTGCTAGGGCATTAGATCCCAATGGTAAAAAATCAATGAAAACATGACAGGACATTAATGTGACCCAAAGAATCTGAAAATATAATATATTGATGCATATAAATTCACAGAGAAGGCTTGACATAAAGGCTGAATATTGTGATGGTGGTACCTCGGAAGTCCTCTGATTTACCTGCTTACTCAGAGACTCAGGACCATTGATGGTGTCTGAGAGATCTAAGGAATTTACCCCAGTGCAATAGAGAGAACTGAGAACTAGGGAGAAGCTGATATATTCTAAACCCATGACCAAGCACACCTGTCCTTTATTTCTCTTTGGTTTGATTGAGGTTCTGAAAGGCCTGCATAGGTGAGACTAGCCTTTACTCAGTCTGCAACGTCCATCTCTTTTAGAAAGTTTCACAAACACCCAGATAAGTTCTATAGAATTATCTCACCCAATAAAACAATATAGTCTATTAAGTCAAAAGTATATTTAGCAAAGTCTGTTTTTAACACTCATGTTCAATTATCAAAGTCACTTGCTAATTTAATAATAGTCTTTAAAATTAGGTATGTAAAAAAGTAAACTACAGCAAAGAGAGAAAAATACTGAAATCATTTACATATTAAATACTTGCAAAATTTTGAAACAATGTTGGGAGCTGGAGAGATGGTTCTACCTTTAAGAATACATGCAGATTTTACAGCGCAACTGAGTTCAGCCCCACATTACAAGTTAGGCAACTAACTCACAATCACCTCACTGGTTACACCCGTTCCAGATGGCTGCAATGCCTTTTCTTGTCTCCAGACAGAGGTACTGTACTCACATATATGTATCTTCATACACATCCATAATCAGATAATAAACACAAAAATATTCTGTATAACAGTGTTAACATAACCTAATATAATAACGAAGTACTTGTTTAAATTATAGAATTCATATCTAATGTATACTTGTAATGAATGTAGAAGTCATTATTTAGTGGAACATAGACAATAAACAGTAAGGTTATAATATTCGGTAGCAAGCAATATAAGGAGTTTCAGAAGTGTGTATTTCTATGAATGTTTTACATTGTGAAAAAGTACCTTGGAAAAGTAAAACAAAATGTCAAATCATGCATTATGGAGGTTGGAAGATTTGGAGCACAGAGTTAACACAGCCAACAGTTCTGTTCTCATAGTGAGTCTTCTGGAAATGAAGAGATGGAAGTATAAAAGTGACTGTGATGCAGTCATGTTTTACTCTTGTACCCTTCATGGCTTTTCAGAAAAACACAACATCCTAATCTACCAAAATGTGATTCAAATATAGGCAAAACTCCATGGAATAAAAGCCTCTGACCTCCCTCTTTGGATCCTAATAGCCTGGTCCATTCCAGTAATCTATCACTGCAAACCAAAGGACACCATGCTTTTTCTTCTCTTTGATTATCCTTCAGGTTCTATGTAACTTCCAGAGATTAATGGCAAACTGTAAACTCATAAAGTAAGGATTTCAAAATGGTTACTGTTCCTGTATCTGATCTGTGGCCTTAAAATATTTGAGATGGTATGGTTCTGATCTTCAGACAGCAGGAAAAGTAAATACAGAGGCAGAAGCTGAGAAAGTGTTGTATCAAAAGTTTCTCATTCAGCACAAGGCAAATGATGCCTTAACTTCATTTGTGAAGGCATATAAGCCCACTTTCTGATAGGTGAAATTAATGTGATAACAATAAGTATATTGTGCTTTCTCTAGTATATTATGCTATAGAAACTCACCTTATAATACGTTATTAAATATACAAAAATAATTTACCTTGTGTGACTGGCAGATTCCTCAGAAAACTCACAATATGGGCTTGTAGCCTTTATTAGTCTACTGCCACAACTTATTATTTACAATTGTGTCAGTTCTTTCCATGACTAATTTCAATACTGATGTTTGATACAATCACAATAGTTTTATACTTTCTATTATTTTTTGTTCATTTTGTCTTCTTCCTTTCCTCCTTGCCTTATTTTTTCAGCCTCTTTCTGTGTTTTGGTTTCTATTTACTCTTTATTTGCTTGCATTTTTTTGTGTGTGGTTGAGGATGTGGTATTTTGAAACAGAGTCTTACTATCATCAAGCTGGCCTAGAATTAACTAGTCAATCATTTGGCCTAATGTTTTTACTGCTCCTATCTTGCACTATATTATTTCATTCTTTTTTTATCAATCTATATATATACACATTTCATCACCAATTTGACAGTGTTTTATGGGGTTTTAGCATTTGTCATATGCCTACAATGTGTGTCTGTTTTATTTTAGTGTGTGTGTGTGTGTATGAGTGTGTTTGAATGTGTATGTGGTAAATGCCTACATACTTAAGCAACAGGTGCTTATAAAAAGAGTGAAGTGTTTAATTTCTGATATAGTTCCTTATGAGCTAACTATCATTTTCTTTTTATAGGTAGAGATGTATCTTTCACTGAATGAGATTTTATCAGATTGGTTAGACTGACCTCCTCTTAAGCCTCTCACGTTCTCATGGCTCTAACTTTCCAGATTATAAGAACAGACCAACAGAACAAAGTTTGTTGGAGTAATCAACCACTATCTGATAAAACTCTGGGCTCTCACAATGAGACTGAACCAATAACCCAACACTGCTTGGATGACTAAGAAGTTGAAAACTGAAAGCCCAGAGATTTATGGGAAAAGCAAATACTACTGTTTATATATGTATATACGAATATATTTAGATAGATAGACAGATAACTCCTAATGAGAGTCATCTCATATTTATATGAGTAGCTTATGAAAGGAAAACTAGAAAGGGGGATAACATTTGAAATGTAAATAAAATAACCAATATAAAATATCCGTGTCTGGCTCAGCGTTCATCAGAGAAGTTTCTTTCAGGAGCAAGGGGAATAAATACAGCAAAAAATTATGCAGAGAATGAGAAACTTTGGAATACTCACACTTAAATAGGAAGTCTCCATCAAATCTCTGCTTTTATATCTCAGGGAACCCCGTGAAATAGGATGAAAAAAAACAAATGAAAAAAATTTAAGAGCCACAGGGAATGGAGGAAACCAAGAAAGCTAAGTCCTCTAAAACAAGTGGGTTGCTATACCTATGCACTCATAGAGATTGAGGTATATTGCCCAGGACCTGAATAGGTCTATGCCACATTAAGTCTTGGCAGTCACAAAAATGAATACATACCCCCATACATAAACCACAAACTGTCTTCACTTGATAATAACGTGAAAATGAAAATTCATTTTTCTTTAATAGAGTCTCACTGGGGAAAAGAAACTACTTTTAAGATTAGGCTGCAAGCTTCACTAAAATACTTTCTTCCTTCAAGAGGGAAACATATCAGGGCACAGTCAAAACCAAAAGCAAAACTCAAACTCCAGTGGTTCAATGTCTGGGATCCAACTCACAATCTTCTGGGCTCCTCCAAGGGCATGGGTCACTTCTCCAGCTCTGTCCTTTGTAGCACACAGCTTGTCTTCTAGGCTCCAGCTGCCTGTGCTCCACTGCTGCTGCTGTTCTTGGTGGTCATCGCATGGTACTGACATCTCCAAAACGCTGCTATCTTCCACTGTAATTAGGCTTCACCAATAGCCTCTCATAGGCTTTCTTCATGGTGACAAGCCTCTGCTCCTATGCATGACCCCTTCAAGTCCTGGGCCATCAATTGCAACTGAAGCTGCATCTTCACCAATGGCCTTCCGTGGCCTCTCACTGTGCCAAGAGCCTCTGCTGCTCTTCATGACCCCTTCATGCCTTCAAAACCAGTACCATCCGAGTGATTCTTACACAGAACCAAGTCCAGCCACAGCACAAAATACAACTGTGGCTATCTCTGGAACACACTCTCTGTGCTCTCAGAAAACACTTCCAGGAAGATTTCATCTCAATGATGCTGGTCTCTTCTTAATCACCGCTAATTCCTTTTTATTTCCTTTTTTCTTATTTGATATATTTTTTATTTACATTTCAAATGATTTCCCCATTTCTAGACCCCACTCCCAGAAAGTCCCATCAGCCCCCTTCCCTCCCCCTGTTTTCTTACCCAACCCTTCCCACCTCCCTGTTCTGCTTTTGGCCTATACTGCTTCACTGAGTTTTTCCAGAACAAGGGCCACTCCTCCATTCTTCTTGTACCTCATTTGATGTGTGGATTATGTTTTTGGTATTCCAGTTTTCAAGGTTAATATCCACTTACTAGTGAGTGCATACCATGATTCATCTTTTGAGTCTGGGTTACCTCACTTAGTATGATGTTCTCCAGCTCCATCCATTTGCCCAAGAATTTCATGAATTCATTGTTTCTAATGGCTGAATAGTACTCCATTGTGTATATATACCACATTTTTTTGCCTCCACTTTTCTGTTGAGGGATACCTGGGTTCTTTCCAGCTTCTGGCAATTATAAATAGGGCTGCTATGAACATAGTAGAACATGTATCCTTATTACATGCTGGGGAATCCTCTGGGTATATGCCCAGGAGTGGTATAGCAGGATCTTCTGGAAGTGAGGTGCCCAGTTTTCTGAGGAACTGCCAGACTGATTACCAGAGTGGTTGTACCAATTTGCAACCCCACCAGCAGTGGAGGAGTGTTCCTCTTTCTCCACATCCTTGCCAACATCTGCTGTCTCCTGAATTTTTAATCTTAGCCATTCTGACTGGTGTAAGGTGAAATCTCAGGGTTATTTTGATTTGCATTTCCCTAATGACTAATGAAGTTGAGCATTTTTTAAGATGCTTCTCTGCCATCCTAAGTTCTTCAGGTGAAAATTCTTTGTTTAACTCTGTACTCCATTTTTTAATAGGGTTATTTGGTTTTCTGGAGTCTAACTTCTTGAGTTCTTTATATATATTGGATATTAGCCCTCTATCTGATGTAGGGTTGGTGAAGATCTTTTCCCAATTTGTTGGTTGCTGATTTGCCCTTTTGAGTGGAGCCCACAGTTAAAAGACTTTGAATTTTTAAAAGATTTTGAATTTTAAAGATATTGGACATTTAAGGTGATTGAACTTTTAATATGTAAAGGCTGTGGGACTTTTAAAGTAATTTAGATCTTGGGGATGAATAAGTAAGTAAGGGTTGAGGCTTAATAGTGATGTGTTTGTGTGTCAAGTTGACAAGGGGTCAATTGTACTGGCTAGTTTTGTGTGTCAACTTGACACAGGCTGGAGTTATCACAGAGAAAGGAGCTTCAGTTGGGGCAGTGCCTCCATGAGATCCAGCTGTGGGGCATAAAAGAAAAAAAAAACCAAAAAACAAAAACAAAAGAAAAAGATTAGGCTGCATAGCAGTACATGGTCAACAGAAATCAATAGGATCTCTAGAAGTTTCCTAACTCATGCACTATAAGAGCTTTTCTGAATGTGTGTGTATGTGTGTTTGTGTTATGTAATTTGTATACATTTTAATATTTTTTTATGGAATTGCTCAGTTTGTACGCTAATGAGTGAGTCTCTGTGTCTATATTTGTTTCATTTACCTTTTCTTGACATTTTTCCTTCTTTTTGGGTTCCTTTTTTATCTTATTATATTTTACTATTGTTGTTTAAAAGTGTGCTTGTTTTATAACGAGAGACGGAAAGGGAATGGATCCAGATGGAATTGGAGGTGGGTGGGATCAAGTAGGAGTAGATGTAGGAAAAGCAGAATCAGGATATATTATATAAGGAAAAATCTATCTTTAATAAAATGTAAAATGTACCTAGCCACACATACTGATTTTATTAGGACTCTGGGGATCAGACACATATAATCATGGTTCTGCTGCAGGCATTATATTGATTCAGCTATCTCTTAAACCCCTTAATATTTTAATTCACAAATTAACAATATCTCATCTTTTCTAAGTATTAATGAAATTCTACTAAGATAAGAACATAAATCAGCTATGAAATTATGCATGAATTATTTACCCTACTACAGAGTTTATTTTCATATTTAAGGGACAAAGTTGATTTGTATTCTGATATTTATGTGTTTTGATAAAGAAAATTATCATAATTAAAATTTGTTAATACAGTTTCTTAATACTTTAAATAGATCTTGGTACTGTTCTAATTTAATAACAACACATTGGCTTCTTCTGTGGGAATATTATAATTTTTTAAGGTAGAGAATAATAAGTAGAAACAGAAATGAGGTGCAGGCAGGTACTTTAAGGAACTCAGTAATATATTACCCTCTCTTTCAGAATGTTCACAGAAATGATTCTGAAGCTGTTAATCCTGTTGGTTCTCCTTCTGCATACAGAACAATAAATTTTCCTTATTGTGAAAGATTTATTCTCTATGCCATCATAACTGAGTCAATCAATACAATATAATGTTTCTCTAGACATTATGCTGTGCACAGCGCATTTCATCAGCAAATGCACATTAACAAAACACCTGATTTTATAATGGCAATCACATGATTTCAGAAACATAAAATAGTAGCAACCCCAAGCATAGAGTCTGGAGATCAGAAAGCTAAACATGCTCTTTGATATGCAGAATGTCTAGAACATTGTAAGCTCAGGTTCGAATTCAACGGTCCTGATGTGAAATGATTAATTCCAGTAACAAGTTTCAGACATAGACTTGTTGATTCAAGTGTGAATATTTTATACATAGTTTTTTTTATTTGTGCAATGAAACATTTTAGCCTCATACTTATTATGCTTATGCCTTAATTGGCACTAACATACACGGATAGCTTCTGTTATTGTCCATCATAACATATGAGAAAATTATAGCAATTCCTGAGCAATATCACAGAACATAACTTTAGCTATAAAATTAGAATTTTACTAAATGTCCCCTCATTATAACATTTGTATTATTTTCTCTCTAACATCAGTCACTTATATAAGTTTGTAAGCAAATTAACATAGTGAATACCATGTTATATTTTTATTAACATGGTGAATACCATATTATTATATTTTCTTAATATAATAAAGCATACCTGTCAATGTTAACCTAATATCAAATTTCATGGTATCACATTGGTTTTCTATAATCTGTGTTCTGTAATAGCTGGAACCATACTGAATTTAAACTCTGCTTTAATACATTTTACTTCAAGTAATTAACATTTTACTAAATATGCATTCATCATTAGTAATTAAAACAAATTTTTAAAATTCAGAAATACCTAACTTAAAATCAACTAAATGACTCTTTAGAATTATATTGAAAGGCAGTTGTTATTTCCTGGACTAGTGTTTGAAAGGTAGTTGTTATTTATTATTTGTTTTAGACACCACTAAACGTTTTGCCCTGAAAGAAACATGTATACTTAAATCCTGCTAATATTTATTCTCAGCCTTTGGGTCTAAAGTTGCACTTCATTGTCTTGTTTTTTTCATACTGAAATTATATACATTTTCTAAAATAAATACTTACCATTTCTGAATAAATCGCTGACCTCTTATCAACCCAAAATGAAAGCTGTATTAGAGTATAGGGTTAGAGCAGGTTCATGGTTGTTATCTGTTAGTCTGAATCATTAAATTACAATTCTCTCACTTGGGCTGTTACTCTCTTACATGGCACTGTGATGACAGACATGTACTACATGGCCCTACTGGATCTGCAAAATCTCAGTTTGACTCTTACTGGTTTCTCAAAATCATATTAATTTCTATTCTGTTGAAACAAGTCACCACAAGCCTATGCCTTAATCATAACACATGCATTTTCTTAATTTCTACAAGTAATAAATTTATAATAGATGACATTATTACTCTGTATGTGGAGTAGGAGTATGTCACAAAGTGAAAGGGAAGTCATAAAATAGTCAGGTCCCTTATCTAGTAAATCTTCATCTAAGATGATTAAGATTCTGATGAAATGAACTTTCCTTTTTCTGATGTTTGGAATCCTCTAAACCTTAAGTAAACATTAAGACAGATTGGAGTCTGATTGACAATATGTGGACATATAGCTGACTTTCATATGTCAATCACTCTTCTGCTTCTGTATTTTGACTGTAGCTCACTGTAGTGGGACTATAGAAAGATCACATTGGCTGCATTCTTCAAGATTCCTCCTCTTGTAGCAAATATCCTTAGTCTTCTGGAAGCTCCTCAGTTGCTTTTATGTGCTTGGAGCTATGGAGAATATCATTTTAATCCAGGTTGTAGTAATCGTATGCTCTGCTTATGCATCTTAAAATGTAATCCTTATTATTACATGATATATATATATATATATTGATGTTTATATGTACATTTAGCTTGCATTTCAACTAATATTGTTCTTTTTATTTTGAATTTTTTGTTAGATATTTTCTTTATTTTCATTTCAAATGGTATCCCCTTTTCTGGTTTTCCCTCTGAAAACCTCCTATCCCATTCCTCCTCCCAATGCTTCTATGAGGGTGTTCCCCTATCCTCCTACCCACTTCCATTTCCCTGTCCTGGCATTTCCCTAAACTGGGGCATCAAGCCTTCACAGCACCAAATGCCTCTTTTTCCAATGATGTCCAACAAGGCCTTTCTCTGTTACATATGAGGCTGGAGCCATCAGTTGTTCCATGTGTACTCTTTGGTTGGTCTTAAAACAGATCCAGTAATTTATTCTCAACTTTCCAATACTCAAATTGTGGTATTTACAACCTATTCAACATTGACTAATTTCTAAGATGTTTTCTTAATGCAACCACAGAAAATGAAATTGGTTATATATAAGTAAAAGTCAAATTCTAGATCCTCCCATATGTGTGTGTATGTGTGTGTGTGTGTGTGTGTGTGTGTGTTTCATGGACCTAACTCCCTGTAGTATTATCATCTCAAAGATAGGCTGTATTAGCAGCTTGATGATAATAATGTTTTATGACTTGATCCTTATTTTCAAAGAAAGCACTCATTATACTTGAAGGGCATTAAAATAAAATCATGAACAATTTTATGTATATTCTTTTAGCTAATTTAATATTATTTCAATTGTATCTTAGAGTCAGAGAAGTTTTACTTTTCATATTTTTTGCAAGCTCAAATAGATATAATTTCTGAAACTTAACTGATGTTTTCTTCTGAACATGGATGATTATGTCACTAATAAAGTTGTAAAAGGCATAAAGTGAGGTGATTCATATGTCCAAATTCAACTCAGTAAATGCAGAAAAACATGTTACGGATAGACAGACAGATAAACCAACAGACAGACAGAAAGACAGACAGTTGTTGAAGCATATGGATAAATTTTCTGATCCAATTCACAGAAAGATCTAATTCTTATTTTTTCCTTTCCATTTTTCCTTTAGTAATTTGTTGTTTTACATTCATTCTGTGATGCTTACTATTAATTATTAATTTGACAGCTAGGATGGTACAGATAGGGATTGTTTAAACTGCTTAGATATGCTTAATTTTGAAACATTTTTATGAAGAAATGTCTTAATTGGATATGTTGATGTGAAGCAATCTGATTAAATTGTAGGTAGGCCTAATGCCTGGTTTGGGAATGCTGGCATGTAATAACAGAAGAGGTCAAGCAGAGCACTGGCACTTGCTCATCAGATCATAACTGTCTTGCAACTATGGACTTACTGACTTGTGGCCTCAAATTGCTGCCATTTGTTACAGCCAAGCCACACTGGAGTGTACTCTGCAACCATAATCTCCTCTTTCCCATCTCCCACTCTCTCCCTCTCTCCCTCCCTTGCCCCTCTCCCCCCTCCTCCCTCCTCCTCTCTTCCCTCTTCTTTACACCTTTCCTCTTCCTCCCTCTTCTATTCTTTCTCTCCGATGTTGCTATGTCAAAATATCTTACCAGAAACATGAAACAAATCTAAATCATATTTTATATTTTAAAGACATAATTGTAGAATTTATTATATTTTTAACTTGTTTTCATAATACATTGGTTGCATTATGTTCATTTTGGTGTCTCATTTGGACATGAGATATTTGCCGTCTTTTTAAACTATGGGTCTTGCATAATTTCATAGAAGTCTAGATTTTTTCCTCAGTATATCATTAAGCTCCTATTTTTCTCCATTTAAGCCATATACCATTTATATACTGTGCTTTATAACAATGGTTTCATTGCTAAACATGTAAATCCATTTTCAATGTACCGAATAAAACAATTAAAGTATAAGTTAAATACTTAATAATGGACAATTATTCATATGGTGATTATATTAAATGATTTTCATCTTAAAATTCTCTTTTCAAGTTTTGTGGGACCCAGTACAATTTTACTTCCAATGAATTAATAAATTATCTGATGTTACCATCCTGAGATCATAATTAATGTGAAGAAAATAACATATCTTGTAGATAAAGGAACTCAATGATAACTAACATGGAACCACAGTGTCAGGGAGGTGCAGAATATTTGTAACTTCAATATTGTACCTTGTCTAGAGTTGAAAATACTATTTCGTTTGATCTTTTCATGGAAATTCAAGACCAAAATTGTTAATTTTTGTCATGATAATAGAATAATATGATTTCCTACTGTGTTTTCTCTACTTAATTGTGCAAAGAAATTTAATAAGAAATTCTCTACCACCTAATGCTCACTGCTTTGGATGGACATGATGGCTGTGACCTATTCCTGCTGTATCAGGGATAGAGGTACAGCTGCATAATACTGTGTGCACCATCTAGAGGTGTTCCTTTAATCTCCAAGGGACTACAATTCAGTTTTACCACAGAAGAGATTTATAGTATATACCAGTTAGATATAGAGCTTTATTTTCTTAAGAGAAATTGCCATGCAGATACTAACACAAAGCTGAATAGAATTACAGGAGTTAGCAAAAAAAAAAAAAAAAAAAAAAAAAAAAAAAAAAAAAAAAGAAAGGCATAATTAAAACTAGTGTCTGGACCTGTGAGAGGAGAGTTACACTTATGTGTATTTTTATTAGCAACTATTTTTGTGGATATTGAGTTAATTCTTACAGTATTGCTAAGAATAATACCTCTTTCCCCTCATTTTTAATAAATAACATACTAGGATGGTTCTGGAGGTGTCTTGAATAGTTTTACAATCTGATATTTGTAATCTAGAAATCACTGGATTTGCACAGATTGCTTAGGACATTAACAATGCGTGGTTCTTCTAATGAAAGTCAGAGATATTAACAGTTTTTCAGCTGGGAGTGGCTCAATGTTAATTGTACTGGGAGTTATTTTCTGTTAACAAGATTTCTCGCCTTGTCTCTAAGGTGTCCACAATTATGTCTATTACTCTATTTTACTCCAACCCCAGGACTCATAATGTTTTCCTCTGGTTTAGCCAACTAATCTCTCATAGTTCTGTTCTTTTATTGTAAGGATTTTTATGTGATGACTGCTAATTTGCAACATTTGTATTTGAATGAGACAGGTTTGTGTATTTGTTACTCTGACTGCATAGGATATCTAATAGTTTTAATTGCCACTTGATTTTCCTTTAGAAGTAAATTAAATATTAATTGCTTTCCAAATGTTTTTAAAGTCCAGAAATACTCTAAAGAAAAAAGTACATCCTTTCCAAAACTATATCATAAAGATGGTTTCTAGGTTGTTTCATTGTTATCCACAGATTTGAATGTGAAAATCACTGTTATCACAAAGTTGCAATGCCATTTCCTACTTCCCAGGCACATCCCTCTGAAAGGATTTATATGTAGTATGTCTCATAGCCATGACTTACAGATGAGTCCAAGCTAAATGCATTGCATGGACATTTCTGGAACTTCTACATAGTGGAAAACATGTAGCAGGAATGCAGGTGATAGTGAATACTCATAATGTTAGCATCAAAAACAACAACTATTGGGGTAGATTTCCACATAAATCTGGTTGTTCTGATGTCTAAGTGATTCCAAATAAAGACAGATGAATCAATGAATTCAAGTTAACATATTTTGATTCAAGGACTGTGCCTATTTTCTTCAAGGTCACTGCTAAGATTTCTTATCACTGTATATTTCTCAGTTGTTCTAAGTTGTTCTCATCACATAATGAGATGTCTATTTTTATATCAGGGCAACTTAGTAGTTAGGAAAATAAAAATTGCATATCTCAACAATTTTATTTATCTGAATTTTTAGAATGATTTTGAATTGGTAAAGGTTTGGAGTAGGTGATTTTCTCAAATTCTTCTAATAAGAACCTGTATTTTCATCGAATAAATCTTTTTTCTTTTTAATTAATTATCTCTTTAGTTACATTACATATGTTGTTCCCTGCTGATCCAGTTTCTTAACAAATCCCTAGCATGTTTGCCTCTTATTGTGTGATATCCACAGCACCCAGCAGGCTGCATTCCTGGCTCAAGTCAGGACAGGATTAGGCCCATCTTCTCCCACTGAGGACAGATTATCCATAGATTTTAGGAGAGTATTTCAATAGTTTTGTATCTATCAAAGGTTGCTTTGTGTTCAAGTTTTGAGAGGGTTTTAAGAGATGTGAGAATTGGGTGTTGAATTATCCCACTATTATTATGTGAGGTTCATGTGTGTTTTCAGTTTCAGTCATTTTCCTTTGCAAATGTGGGTAACTTTTCATTTGGGGCATAAATGTTCATAATTTTATTTCTGGTGGAGTTTTTCTTCAATGAGTATTTAGTGTCCTTCCACATCTCTTTTGATTACTTTTGGTTCTAAGTCAATTTTTCTTGATATTAGAATGGAAAACCCATTTTTGGGACCCTTTTCTTGGAAAACTTTACTCTGAGGTAGTGTCCGTCATTGTTGCTAAGGTGCATTTCTTGTATGTAGCAGAATGATGGATCCTGTTTACATATCCAGTCTGTTTCTGTGTGTCTTTATATTGGTGGATAGAGTCCAGTGATGTTGAGAGATTTTTAACAGCCAATGATTATTATTTCTAGTATTTTTATTGTTGTTGGAGGTGGTACTATGTTTGTATGTAATTCGCTTCTTTTGTGGTTGTTGTGAGATAATTAATTACTTGTGTTGTCTTGGGTGCAGTTAACCTCCTTGTGTTGGACTTTTCCTACTTGAATTCTTTGAAGAGTTGGATTAGTATAAAGAGATTGGTTACATTTGGTTTTGTCATGGGATATCTTGGTTTCTTTGTCTATGGTGATTGAGAGGTTTTATGAGTATAATAGCCTGGGCTGGCATTTGTGGTCCATTATTTTCTGCCTGACAGTTGTTCATGGTGTTCTGGCTTTTAGAGTCTCTGGTGAGAAGTCTGGAATAGTTCTAATAGGTCTGCATTTATATGTTACTTGCCTTTTTTCCCTTACAGATTTTAATATTTTTCTTTGTTCTCTGCCTTTAGTGTTTTCATCATTATGTGATGGGAGGATTTTCTTTTCTGGTCAAATATATTTGGTGTTTTGTAGGCTTTTTGTCTGTATATGGTCATGCCTTTCTTTAAGTTAGGGAAATTTTCTTCTATCATTTTGTTGAAGATGATTTTTGGTTCTTTGAACAGGGAATTTTCAAGTTATTCTCTTCCTGTTATTCATAGGGTTGGTCTTTTTATTGTGTACCAAATTTACTGGATCTTTGGGTTAGGAACCTTTTACAATTTTCATTTTCTTTGACATATCAATATCTTCTTTGATATTTCATATACTGTAGATTCTCTCTTCTATCTCTTATATTTGTTGGTAATGCTTGCATTTGTAACTCGTAATTTCTTTCCAAGGTTTTCTCTCTCCTATGTTGCCTCAATTTGTGATTTCTTTATTATTTCTATTCCCATTTTTAGTCCTTGGTCCATTTTGTTAAATTCCTAGACCTGTTTGATTATATGTGCCTGTATTTCTTTTTTTTATTCGATGTATTCTTTATTTACATTTCAAATGATTTCCCATTTTCTGGGTCCCCACTCCCCGCAAGTCCCACAAGCCCATATCTCCCTTTTCATTTCTAATTTTGTTAATTGGGTACTTTCTCTGTGCCTTTTGGTTAGTCTGGCTAAGGGTTTATCTATCTCGTTGATTTTTTCAAAGAACCAGCTCCTGGTTTTGTTGATTCTTTGTATTATTCTCTTGGTTTCTACTTGATTGATTTCAGCTCTGAGTTTGATGATTTCCGGTCTTCTCCTCTTCCTGGGTGAATTAGCTTCTTTTTGTTCCAGGGCTTTCAGGTGTGTTGTTAATCTTCTAGTGTATGCTCTCTCGAATTTCTTTTTGGAGGCACTCAAAGCTCTGAATTTTCCTCTTAGCACTGCTTTCATTGTGTCCCATAGATTCGTGTATGTTGTGCCTTCAATTTCGTTAAATTCTAAAAAATCTTTGATTTCTTTCTTTATTTCTTCCTTTACCCAGGTATCATTGAGTATTGTTCAATTTCCATGTATATTTGGGCTTTCTGTTGTTTTTATTGTTTTTAAATACCACTTTTACTCCATAGTGATCTGATAAGAGGCATGGGATTATTTCAATCTTCTTATATTTGTTGAGGTCTGTCTTGTGACCAACTATATGATCGATTTTGGAGAAGGTACCATGAGGTGCTGAGAAAACGGTATAATCTTTTGGTTTGGGATGAAAAGTCATATATATATATATATATTAAATCCAATTGGTTCAAAGCTTCAATTAGTTTCACTGTCTCCCTGTTTAGTTTCTGTTTTCCTGATCGGTCCATTGATGAGAGTGGAGTGTTGAATTCACCCACAATTATTGTGTTAGGTGCAATGTGTGCTTTGAGCTTTAGTAAAGTTTCTTTTATGAATGAGGACGCCCTTGTATTTGGAGCACAGATGTTCAGGATTGAGAGTTCTTCTTGTTGGATTTTTCCTTTGACCAGCAAGAAGTGACGATCCATGTCTCTTTTGATGACATTAGGTTGAAAGTCAATTTTATCATATATTAGAATGGCAACTCCAGCTTGTTTCCTGAAACCATTTGCTTGTAGAATTGTCTTCCAGCCTTTTACTCTAAGGTAGTTTTTGTCTTTGACACTGAGGTGTGTTTCCTGTATGCAGCAAATTGTAGGGTCCTGTTTATGTAACCAGTCTGCTACTCTGTGTCTTTTTATTGGGGAATTGAGTCCATTGATGTTAAGAGATATTAAGGAGTACTGGTTATTGCTTCCCATCATTTTTGATGTTAATTTTATACTAGTGTGGTTATCTTCTTTTGGGTTTGATGAAAGAAGCTTAATATCCTGCTTTTTCCAGGGTATAGTTTCCCTCATTGTAATGGTGTTTTCCCCTTATTATCCTTTGTAGGGCTGGGTTTGTAGAAAGATATTGTGTAAATTTGGCTTTGTCATGGAATATCTTGGTTTCTTCATTTATAGTAATTGAGAGTTTCGCTGGGTATAGTAGTCTTGGCTGGCATTTGTGTTCCCTTAGAGTCTGCATGAGCTCTGGCCAGGATCTTCTAGCTTTCATGGTCTCTGGTGAGAAGTCTGGTGTAATTCTGATAGGTCTTCCTTTATATGTTACTTGCCCTTTTTCTCTTACTGCCCTAAGTATTCTCTCTTTGTTTAGTACATTTGGGGTTTTGATTATTATGTGACGGGAGGTAGTTCTGTTCTGGTGCAGTCTTTTTGGGGTTCTGTAGGCTTCTTGTATATTCTCTCTCTTTAGGTTAGGGAAGTTTTCTTCCATAATTTTGTTGAAGATATTTGCTTGCCCTTTAAGTTGTAAATCTTCACTCTCATCAATGCCTATAATCCTTAGATTTGGCTTTCTCATTGTGTCCTGGATTTCCTGGATGTTTTGGGTTACAAGCTTTTTGCATTTTGCATTTTCTTTGACTGTTGAGTCTATGCTTTCTATGGTATCTTCGGCATCTGAGATTCTTTCTTTTTTCTCTTGTATTCTGTTGGTGATATTTGCATCTACGGTCCCTGATTTTTTCCCAAGGTTTTCTATCTCCAAAGATGTCTCCCTTTGTGCTTTCTTAGTTGTTTTCTACTTCTGTTTTCATATCCTGGAAGTTTTTGCTCAGTTCTGTCAATTGCTTGTTTGTGTTTTCCTCTAATACCTTGAGAGATTTCTGTGTTTCCTCTTTCATGACTTCTGCCTGTTGATCAAACTTCTGTATTTTTTTAAGTGAATTTTGCATTTCTCCTTATTGGCTACACACTTCTGTTACCCATATTGTCCTGAATTTCTTTAAGTGATTTTTGTGTTTCCCTTGTAAGGGCTTCTAGCTTTTGATCAATTTTTTCCTGAATTTCTTTAAGAAATTTATTTATGTCCTTTATGTGTTCCTCTAACAGCATCCTTACCTGTGCTTTTAAATCTAACTCTTGTTTTTCTGGTGTGTTGGGGTATCCAGGACTTCCTATTGTTGGAGAATTGGGTTCAGATGCTCCCATAATGCCTTTGTTTCTGTTAGCAACGTTCCTATGCTTGCCTTTAGCCATCTAGTTCTCACTGGTGATAGATGGTCTTATTGTCACTGGCTGATGCCACAACCTATTGTGGACATTTAGGGCTATTTCTGAGACACTGAATGACTGGGTTTTCTCTGGTACAGATTACTGATATGCTGCCTTCCTCTTTTGTGCCTTTGGAGCCCTGCTCAGTCTTTCCTCAGGAAATGTTATACTTGGGTTTTCCAGGTGAACCAGGTGTTCTCAGACTGCTCTGTTATGGAGCAAAGATGGTGAGTGGGGGGTCACTCCCTCTGTTGTTTGTCACGTAGGATACAGGCCCCACGACCAACTGGCTTGCAGATAAACCGCCTATGTTCTCAGGTCCTGAGCGCAGGCAGACCTCTGGAGATTTGCACGCCCAGTGATCTTAAGCTCAGGAAAATACAGTACCTAGTGATGTTTTCATGCCCTGGAAGGCCACAAAGATGGCCACGGGAGTAGCTCCCTCTGCTGTTCTCTGCAAAGGATACAGACCCCACGACCTACCAGCTGGGAGATGAACCACCTATATGCTCAGGTCCTGGGCACAGGCAGACCTCTGGCTGTTTGCACCCCCAGAGTTTTAAAGCTCGGGGTAATATAGTACCTAGTGAAGCTCTTCTGCTCCAGCAGGCAGAGAATATGGCTGCAGGGATTCTCTCCCTCTGCTGGTCTACAGGCCGGACACAGGCCCCATGCCTGGAGGACTGGCAGATGAACCACCTATGTGCTCAGTTCCTGAGTGCAGGTAGACCCCTGGTGGCTTGCACCCCCAGAGATCTAAAGCTCAGGATGATACAGTACCTAATGAAGTTCTTCTGCTCCGGCAGGCAGCGAATATGGCCGCGGGGATTCTCTTCCTGTGCTGGTCACCAGGCAGGACACAAGCCCCACACCTGGAGGTTTGGCAGATGAACCTCCTATGTGCTCAGTTCCTGAGCCCAGGCAGACCACTGGTGGTTTGCACCCCAGAGATCTAAAGCTCTGGGCGATACAGTACCTAGTGAAGCTCTTCTGCCCTGGCCAGCAGCAAATATGGCCGTGGGGATTCTCTCCCTGTGCTGGTCTCTAGGCAGGACACAGGCCCCATGCCCGGAAGTCTGGCAGATGAACCTCCTATGAGCTCAGTTCCTGAGCGCAGGCAGACCCCTGGTGGTCTCCTGTATCAACCCAGAAATCTAAAGCTCAGGGTGATACAGTACCTAGTGAAGCTCTTCTGCCCTGGCCGGCAGCAAATATCGGGAACACTTTCTTAATTAGTGATTGATAGGCCCTGTATTTCTTTAAAGGAATTATTATATCCTCCTTAAAGGCCTCCATCATCTTCATGAGATAGACTTTTAGGTCAGAATCTTGCTCTTCCTGTATCTTACAATATCCAGGGCTTTCTGTGGTAGATGAAGTGGATTCTGGTGATGCCAAATTACAAAGCCTTCTGTTGTTTATGTTCTTTTACTGGCCTTTTACCTTGTGGTTATCTCTGATGTTAACTAGTGGTGGTGTCACAGATTGGAGCAGACTCTCTTGGAGGCAGGTAGAGCTTTGTGACATGGATTTGAGTATGCAGCCTAGGAGGCAGGCAGTGTTCTTTCTTGTTAGATCAGGTCTCCTGTGCCCCTGGTTAGATCAAGACTCCTGTGTTCCTGGTTAGAGCAGTCCTTCTTTGTCCTTAATTATGTCAGACCTCCTTGGAGATAGACAGGCTGGGGGCAGAAAGGAGAATGCTACTAATCTGCCAAGGGTGCAGGTGGAGGTGCAGATACAAGTGTGATGGGGTGCTAGCAGAGAAGGGTGGATCCCAATTCTGCTGGGCTTTCAGGGTGCCCCAGTTGGTTGTGGGTATTGGGTCAAGTGTCTTACCTTTGTACCTGGTTACATGAGTTCTCCAAGGAGACCAGTATGCTGTGCAGTTGGGGAGAGGCAGACACACTGATATGCCAAGTGGCAGTGCAGACAGGAAATATCTAACAAATAAATATTTAACAACAATGGTTGAAAGCTATTTACATCTGTTGGTTTCAGAAAAGTAACATCTGAAAGTTTAGTCTAAAATCATTATTGGAAATGATTTGTTGTGTTTTTGGAAGACATATTTATTACAGAATTTTGGATACATTGAAAGATTTATGCTATAATTCAGTATTAAACATACTATAAAATACTATAAAAACATTGAAACTACATTCCATGAGTCTGTGGATTAACAACAAAGCATGATTTGTTTTGCATAAGGAATAAACAAAAAGATTATAGTTAGAGATGGTTATATGATATCACTATTGTACTTAAAATATTGATTTGGTGGGAGAAATGAATCAATTAATCTAGTTTACAGGATTGATTTCTTAAAAGGGGAATTGCAAATAGTGAAAAGAAAATGCTTTTAGTTTTCTGTTTTTCTTTACTCTTCTACATTCGCAAACCATCTGTAGCCTCGTCAATCCTATATTTAAGACAATCTTTTGCATAAATGTAGTTAAGTCACTATAAATGGAATAACCAAAATAAAAAATGTGTTTGATTTTGTATTATATTAATTAATGATGACCCAGTTAGACTGAAGAACTATTACTGCTTGTGAAATAAATCTTCTTGCCCTGGAGGTACACATAAATAAACCATGTTAATAAGTATAACAAAGCTGGTATCTGGGCCAAACTCATTACTATGGACCTGACTGCTAAGCAACTAGAAGTATAAAGTCAGGATAATTGTTTAAGATAACAAAATGGTATCCCAAAACAATATTCCAACACAAAGCAATTTTCAACATAGTTTAAGAACTGAATGATAGGGAAAATTTGTCCGAGAAAGAAGCAAGAATCTCTCAAAAGGCTTTCCAAAATGTCCCTTATGTTTGATATCCATGGATTCCTTTTTCTATTTAACATCTACAAATATCAGACCCCATGATGGATTCAGTCAGCTGTAATATGCATTTAATAGTTGTTTTAATTGAATGCCAAATAAAGTGGAATTGGGATTTCTATTTGGAAGGAGGAAAATGTCCAAATTCATTGAGGTATGTCTACATTACCAGGATATTCTAGAAATTATAGTTATAATTCCCTTTTCAGGCCTGACAGCAATGCACTATTGTTAGACAAAATGAAGTAGAGGGTAATTAAGAATAACTGAGGCAAACTAAGACAAAAACATTGAATTATACTTAGTTTTAGACTTGAATATTGTTGTTGGATTCATCTCTCCTGAATTTCACAAAATGTCATATTGTTATTGTGCAATAACTTTTGTAGAGGTAGGTAGTGAGGGGAAGGTAAGTCAGTACAAAATTCCAATACTTATGAGTATAAATAAAAACATCTTTTTCTATGAAAAATAAAAGGTCAGAGCTGATATGCCAATATCAGGGGATAGCTACAAACTATACCACTCTTTCTACCAAGAATATACTATCAATGTTTGTTTTATATAAAGATGTTCTGATTTAGTAAATCTACATTTTAGAATCAATATGTGTTATTCCATTCTCAAGAAGCAAAACAGGAAAACTCAAACTTATTCATAGTTGGGAAATAAAACATATAGAAAAAGTGGGGAAGAGCCTTTAGCACATGGGCACAGGGGAAGATTTCCTGAACAAAACACCAATGGCTTATGTTCCAGGATCAACAATTGACAAGTAAGACCTCATAAAATTGAAAAGCTTCTCTAGAGCAAAGGACACAGTCAATAGGAGAAAAATGGCAACCAACAGATTGGGAAAATATCTTTACCAATCTTACATCTGCTAAAAGGCTAATATACAAAATATACAAAGAGCTCAAGAAGTTGGACTCCAGAAAAACAAATAACCCTATTAAAAATTGGGAACAGAGCTAAACAGAGAATTTTCAAATAAGCACTTCAAGAAATGTTCAACAACCTTAGTCATCATGATTTTTCTCAGCTTTTGAAATAAGCAATAAAATAAGCAAGAAGAATTCAATACTATCGCTTGCCATTTTCAATATTACACTTTCATCCTTTATGGAAATACTTGTTCTATTTTCTTCTGCTCTGCCTAGTGCTCAGGTTTAAGCAATACTGATTCCAATTGTAATAGAAGAGAACATTTATTTTCACTTTATTTCAGATGGAAAACAATATTCTAAGTGTGTGTGTGTGTGTGTGTGTGTGTGTACTTGTGAGTGTGTATAAGAGAAAGGGGAATGAGAAGGGAGGGAAAGAGAGATAAAGAGAAAAGTAAAAATTCTCTCCAGTTTAACACTGGAACAACAGGAAAGATTACAGGGCAACATAATCCAAATACTTTTCAAATCTTCAGCATCATTGACTTTTGATTGCTCCACTGACCATTAGAACTTGATCCCTTGATCCAGTGCACACCTGTAAATCACTTGTTTGACTTCTGTGCTTCTTAATATTCGAAATGATATGACACTAATACAGTTACTCCTGTTATAGGGACTCTCAACAATAAAAGTATTTTGTTACAATTTCATAGCTGTAATTTTGCTATTGCTATTAATTGTAATATAAGTATCTCATGTGCAGGATATCTGATATGCAACCCACTTGAAAGGGTCACTGAAATTCCAAAGTGATTATGACCCACAGGTTGAGAACTGCTGTTTTACAGGCATAGTGGTTTAGAGAAATTTTCAACTAAGCAAGTACTGATTGTTATCCTTTCTCTATCATTCTTTGACTGTCATCCTGAATATTCTAAAAAAGTTTTCACCTTAGTCACTACTCTGAAAGTCCATGCCTAATCCATAAAAAAATAACTTTTCTAGCATCAAAGCTCAGCAATTTCTAACCTTAATTTGCACTTTACTATTTTACCAAGTGTATGCAGCTAAAGAACCTTAAGTAACTTGTCAATGTCTTTTTATAGAACAGAAATCAGTAGTTAAAATTTCATTGCCTTGTTCACTTGCTCTTTGTCTCATTTTTCCAATGAAAGAAGGGGTGAGGTGTTTTCTTTTCCCTATGTCTTAAATTTCTTTTCTGTTGCTACAATAAAATATTTTGGCAAAAGCAACTTGATGGAGAGAGGGATTAGTTACATCACAGGTATATAATAGTACAGACTAAAAAAAAGTCTTCTATTGCAGCAAAATAGTGGTTTCATAAGTATTTGTCATAAATGTGAGTCTATAAAAGTTTGCATCATATTTATTAACAATTTATTTATAGTTATAAAAATTCATTCATCTCATTATATTTACTCTTTATTGTATTTATTGTGATATGGAAGATCATACTTTGACTATGATCGTTAAAAACTCAAGTGTTTATAGTCTCAAGGTTTGTGAGTGAAAATTCAGTAGTGTTTTGTCTAGCATTTTCTTTCTTTTTTTTCTTTTATTGAATATTTACTTTCTTTACATTTCAAATATTATCCCCTCTCCAGATCTCCCCTCCAAAAACCGTCTATGTCATTCCCCTCCCACTGCCTCTATGAAGTGCTCCCCCATTCAGTCACCCACTCTTGCTTTCCTGCCCTGGCATTCCCCTACACTGGGGCATGGAGCCTTCACAAGACCTCTCCTCCAATTGATACCAGACAAGACCATCCTTTGCTATATATGCAGTTGGAGTCATGGGTCATTCCATGTGTACTCTTTGGTTTAGTCCTTGGGAGCTCTGGGGTGTCTGGATGATTGATATTTTTCTTCTTCCTATGGGATTGCAAACCCCTTCAGCTCATTCAATCTTTTCTCTAACTCCTATATTGGAGACCCCATGTTCAGTCCAATGGTTGGCTGTGCGAACATCAACCTCTGTATTTGTCAGGCTCTGGGAGAGCCTCTCAGGAGACAGCCTTAACAAGCTACTGTCTCCAAGCACTTCTTGGCATCCGCAATAGCATCCAGTTTTGGGGACTGTATATGAAATGGATCCTCAAGTGGGGAAGGCTTTTCTTCATTCTCTACCCCACACTTTGTCTCCACATTTCTACCTGTGAGTATTTCCCCCCTTCTAAGAAGCAATCAAGCATCAGCACTTTGGTCTTCCTTCTTGAGCTTCATATGGCCTGTGAATTGTATCTTGGGTATTCTGAGCATTTTGGTATCAGTGAGTGCATAACATGTGTTTGTTTTTGACTGTAACCTCACTCAGGGTATTTTCTACATCCATCCTTTTGCCTCAGGATTTCATGAAGTCATTGTTTTAATAGCTGAATAGTATTGCAGTGTTTAAATGTACCACAATTTCTGTATCCATTCCTCTGTTGAGAGATATCTGGGCTCTTTACAGCTTCTGGCAATTATAAATATGGCTGCCACAAACATAGTGGAGCATGTGTCCTTATTACATGTTGGAACATCTTCTGGGTATATGCCCAGAAGTGGTATAGCTAGGAACTCAGGTAATACTATGTCCAATTTTCTGAGGAATCACAAGACTTATTTACTGAGTGGTTGTACCAGCTCGCAATCCCATCAATAATGGAGAAGTGTTACTCTTGTTACTCTTTCTCCACATCCTCACCAGCATCTGCTGTCACCTGAGTTTTTGACCTTAGTCATTCTTACTGGTGTGAACTGGAATCTCAGGGTTTTTTGATTTGCATTTTGCTGATGCTTAAGGATGTTTAACATTAATTTAGGTCCTTCTGAACCATTCAAATTTCCTCAGTTGAGAATTCTTTGTTTATCTCTGTACCCCATATCTAATAGGAATATTTGATCATCTAGTTTCTAATTCCTTGGGTCCTTTGTATATATTGGATATTAGCTACCTATTGAATGTAGGATTGGTATAGATTTTTTCCCCCAATCTGTTGGTTTTCATTTTGTCCTATAGACAGTGTCCTTTGCCTTATAGAAACTTTGCAATTTTAGGAGGTCCCATTTGTCAATTCTTGATCTTAGAGCCTAAGCCATTGGTGTTCTCTTCAGGAACTTTTCCCTTGTGCCCATTTGTTTGAGGTTTTCCCGCCTGCTTTCTCTTCTATTAGATCCAGTATATCTGGTTTTCTGTGGAGGTTCTTAATCCATGTGGACTTAGCTTTTCACAGGGAGATAAGAATGAATCAGTTTGTATTCCTCCACATGTTGAAAGCCAGTTGAACCAGCACCATTTGCTGAAAATGCTGTTTTTCCCCCCACTGGATGTTTTAGCTTCTTTTTCAAAGATTAAGTCACTATAGTTGTGTTCAAAGACTTTATTTAGATTTTGACATATATGTGTCCAGTGTAGTGTAACATGTAGGTAATCCTAGAAGGTGGAAGAACTTGGATAAGAGGTTCAATGTCATCTTATCCATGGGTCCATGACAAGTTAGGGACCATCATGGGATACACAGGATCAAATCTGGAAAACAAAATAAAATTCAAAGAATAAATAACAAAAACAATATATAGTCTCATATAAAATATTATAGATAATGAAATAGAACTATTTATGAATAACTAAAAATGTAATACATAATTTAATTATTCTATTTTTTATAAATAATATGAATTTTATTCCCATGTTTTGTTATCTGGAAGAAAAATACAGAAAGAGAAAATATACTCTGAGAAACCAACCGTGAAATAAGTTCACTAGCTTACTGTGATTACAACATTTGCTCTGCCCTCACAACTGTTGTGTGTTGAAAAAGTTTGGAAATAACTATATTCAGCCACTTTTGTTCATCTTGATTCTTTCACTTGAAGCCATCCAAGGTCATCAGCAAGTCCTAAAATTCTTAGTGTCTTTGACTTGATATTCAATCCCCCACTATGGTGAAAAAGAAAATGTACTCTTTCACTTTTAGTCTCCTACTAATATTTGCGTTCTGTTTTGCTCATGTCTTTCTTTGCTTTATTTTTATTTTTCTTTTATTTTTATTTTTTTGTTCGATATAATTTTTATTGACATTTCAAATGATTTCCCCATTTCTAGACCCCACTCCCAGAAAGTCCCATCAGCCCCCTTCCCTCCCCCTGTTTTCCTACCCAACCCTTCCCACTTCCCTGTTCTGATTTTGTTCTATACTGCTTCACTGAGTCTTTCCAGAACAAGGGGCCACTCCTCCGTTCTTCTGTACCTCATTTAATGTATGGATTATGTTTTTGGTATTCCAGTTTTCTAGGTTAATATCCACTTATTAGTGAGTGCATATCATGATTCATCTTTTGAGTCTGGGTTATCTCACTTAGTATGATGTTCTCCAGCTCCATCCATTTGCCTAAGAATTTTATGAATTCATTGTTTCTAAAGGCTGAATAGTACTCCATTGTGTATATATACCACATTTTTTGCATCCACTCTTCTGTTGAGGGATACCTGGGTTCTTTCGAACTTCTGGCAATTATAAACAGGGCTGCTATGAACATAGTGGAACATGTATCCTTATTACATGCTGGGGAATCTTCTGGGTATGTGCCCAGGAGTGGTATAGCAGGATCTTCTGGAAGTGAGGTGCCCAGTTTTCTGAGGAACCGCCAGACTGATTTCCAGAGTGGTTGTACCAATTTCCAACCCCACCAGCAGAAAGAGTGTTCCTCTTTCTCCACACCTTCGCCAACATCTGCTGTCTCCTGAATTTTTAATCTTAGCCATTCTGACTGGTGTAAGGTGAAATCTCAGGGTTGTTTTGATTTGCATTTCCCTAATGACTAATGAAGTTGAGCATTTTTAAGATGCTTTTCTGCCATCCAAAGTTCTTCAGTTGAAAACTCTTTGTTTAACTCTGTACTCCATTTTTTAATAGGGTTATTTGGTTTTCTGGAGTGTAACTTCTTGAATTCTTTATACATATTGAATATTAGCTCTCTATCTGATGTAGGGTTGGTGAAGATCTTTTCCCAATTTGTTGGTTGCCGATTTGCCCTTTTGATGGTGTCTTTTGCTTTACAGAAACTTTGTAATTTTATGAGGTCCCATTTGTCAATTCTTGATCTTAGAGCATAAGCTTTTGGTGTTCTGTTCAGGAATTTCCCCCTGTACTGATGTCCTCAAGGGTCTTCCCCACTTTCTTTTCTATTAGCTTCAGAGTGTCTGGCTTTATGTGGAAGTCTTTGATCCATTTGGAGTTGAGCTTTGTACAAGGAGACAAGGATGGATCAATTCACATTCTTCTGCATGCTGACTCCAGTTGAACCAGCGCCATTTGTTAAAAATGCTATCTTTTTTCCATTGGATGTTTTCAGCCCCTTTGTTGAGGATCAAGTGGCCATAGGGGTGTGGGTTCATTTCTGGATCTTCAATCCTGTTCCATTGATCCGCCTGCCTGTCACTGTACCAATACCATGCAGTTTTTAACACTATTGCTCTGAAGTATTGCTTGAGGTCAGGGATACTGATACCCCCAGGATTTCTTTTATTGTTGAGAATCGTTTTAGCTATCCTGGGCTTTTTGTTATTCCAGGTGAATTTGAGAATTGCTCTTTCTAACTCTGTGAAGAATTGAGTTGGGGTTTTGATGGGTATTGCATTGAATCTGTACAGTGCTTTGGGAAAAATGGCCATTTTAACTATATTAATCCTGCTGATCCATGAGCATGGGAGGTTTTTCCATTTTTTGAGGTCTTCTTCCATTTCCTTCTTCATAGTCTTGAAGTTCGTGTCATACAGATCTTTCACATGTTTGGTAAGAGTCACCCCAAGGTACTTTATACTGTTTGTGGCTATTGTGAAGGGTGTCATTTCCCTAATTTCCTTTTCAGCCTGCTTATTCTTTGAGTATAGGAAGGCTACTGACTTGCTTGAGTTGATTTTATAACCTGCCACTTTGCTGAAGTTGTTTATCAGTTGTAGGAGTTCTCTAGTGGAGTTTTTTGGGTCATTTAGGTAGACTATCATATCATCTGCAAATAATGATAATTTGACTTCTTCCTTTCCAATTTGTATCCCTTTTACCCCCTTATGTTTTCTAATTGCCCGAGCTAGTACCTCAAGTAAAATATTGAAAAGATAAGGATAAAGGGGGCTGCCCTGTCTACTCCCTGATTTTAGTGGGATTGCTTCAAGTTTCTCTCCATTTAGTTTGATGCTGGCTACCGGTTTGCTGTATATTGCTTTTACTATGTTTAGGTATGGGCCTTGAATTCCTGTTCTTTCCAAGACATTAAGCATGAAAGGATGCTGAATTTTTTCAAATGCTTTTTCAGCATCCAATGAAAGGAACATGTGGTTTCTTTCTTTGAGTTTGTTTATGCAGTGGATTGCATTGATGGATTTCCGCATATTGAACCAACCCTTTATCACTGGGATAAAGCCTACTTGATTATGTTGGATGATTGTTTTGATGTGTTATTGGATTCCATTGGCAAGAATTTTATTTAGTATTTTTGCATCAATGTTCATAAGGGAAATTGGTCTGAAGTTCTCTTTCTTTGTTGGATCTTTGTGTGGTTTTGGTATCAGTGTAATTGTGGCTTTGTAGAAGAATTGGGTAGTGTTCCTTCTGTTTCTATTATGTGGAATAGTTTGAAGAGTATTAGTGTTAGGTCTTCTTTGAAGGTCTGATAGTATTCTGCACTGAAACGATCTGGTCGTGTGCTTTTTTTGGTTGGAAGAATTTCTATGACCCCTTCTATTTCTTTAGGGGTTATGGGACTGTTTATATGATCTATTTGATCCTGATTTAATTTTGGTATTTGGTATCTGTCAAGGAAATTGTACATTTCCTCCAGATTCTCCAGTTGTTTTGAGTATAGGCTTTTGTAGTAGGATCTGATGATTTTTTTCGGATTTCCTCAGTTGCTGTTGTTATATCCCCCCTTTCATTTCTAATTTTGTTAATTTGGATACTTTCTCTGTGCCCTTTAGTCAGTCTGGCTAAGGGTTTATCTATATTGTTGATTTTCTCAAAGAACCAGTTCCTGGATTCGTTGATTCTTTGTATGGTTCTCTTTGTTTCCACTTGATTGATTTCAGCCCTGAGTTTGATGATTTCCTGTCTTCTACTCATCCTGGGGGAATTGGCTTCTTTTTGTTCCAGGGCTTTCAGGTGTGTCATTAAGCAGCTAGTGTATGCTCTCTCCATTTTCTTTTTGGAGGCACTCAGGGCTATGAGCTTTCCTCTTAGCACTGCTTTCATTGAGTCCCAATGATTTGGGTATGTTGTGCCTTCATTTTCATTAAATTCTAAAAAGTCTCTGATTTCTTTCTTTATTTCTTCTTTGGCCAAGGTGCCATTGAGTAGATTATTGTTCAGCCTCCATATGTATGTGGGCTTTCTGTTGTTTTTATTGCTATTGAAAACCACTCTTACACCATAGTGATCTGATAGGAGGCATGGGATTAGTTCAATCTTCTTGTATTTGTTGAGGTCTGTCTTGTGACCAATTATATGGTCGATTTTGGAGAAGGTACCATGAGGTTCTGAGAAAAAGGTATATTCTTTTGCTTTAAGGTGAAATGTTCTATAGATATCAGTCAAATCCAATTGGTCCAAAGCTTCAATTAGTTTTACTGTGTCCCTGTTTAGTTTCTGTTTTCCTGAACTGTCCATTGAGGAGAGTGGATTGTTGAAGTCCCCCACAATTATTGTGTTAGGTGAAATGTGTACTTTGAGCTCTAGTAAAGTTCCTTTTACGAATGAGGGTGCCCTTGCATTTGGCGCATAGATGTTCAGAATTGAAAGTTCTTCTTGGTGGATTTTTCCTTTGACCAGCAAGAAGTGTCCCTCAGTGTCTCTTCTGATGACTTTATGTTGAAAGTCAATTTTATCTGATATTAGAATGGTTACTCCGGCTCGTTTCCCCATACCATTGGCTTGTAAAATTGTCTTCCAGCCTTTTACTCTAAGGTAGTTTTTGTCTTTGACATTTAAGTGTGTTTACTGTATGCAGCAAAATGTAGGGTCCTGTTTCCTTATCCAGTCTGTTAGTCTATGTCTTTTTATTGGGGAATTGATTCCATTGATGTTAAGAGATATTAAGGAATAGTGATTATTTTTTCCTGTCATTTTTGATGTTATTTTTATATTTGAGTGGTTATCTTCTTTTGGGTTTGATGAAGGCAGCTTACTATCTTGCTTTTTCCAGGGTGTAGTTTCACTCCTTGTATTGGAGTTTTCCTCCTATTATTCTTTGCAGACCTGGGTTTGTGGAAAGATATTGTGTAAATTTGGTTTTGTCATGGAATGTCTTGGTTTCTCCATCTATTGTGATTGAGAGTTTTGCTGGGTATAATAGTCTTGGCTGACATTTGTGTTCTCTTAGAATCTGTATAAGATCTGCCCAGGATCTTCTAGCTTTCATGGTCTGGTAAGAAGTCTGGTGTGATTGTGATATGTCTTCCTTTACATGTTACTTGGCCTTTTTCTCTTACTGCCTTTAATATTCTTTCTTTGTTCAGTGCATTTGGGGTTTTAATTATTATGTGGCAAGAGGTATTTCTGCTCAGGTCCAGACTTTTTGGAGTTCTGTAGGGTTCTTGTATATTCATGGGCATCTCTCTCTTTAAGTTGGGAAAGTTGTCTTCCATAATTTTGTTGAAGATATTTGCTGTCCCTTTCAGTTGTAAATCTTCACTCTCATTTATACCTATAACCCTTAGGTTTGGTCTTCTCATTGTATCCTGGATTTCCTGGATGCTCTGGGATACAACCTTTTTGCATTTTGCATTTTCTTTGACTGTTGAGTAAATGGTTTCTATGGTATCTTCGGCATCTGAGATTCTTTCTTCCATTTCTTGTATTTTGTTGTTTACATTTGCATCTATGGTCCCTGATTTCTTCTCAAGGTTTTCTATCTCCAAAGTTGTCTCCCTTTGTGATTTCCTAGTTGTTTCTACTTCTGTTTTTAGATCCAGGATGGTTTTGCTCAGTTCCATCATTTGTTTGTTTGTGTTTTCTTGTAATTCTTTAAGAGACTTTTGTGTTTCCTCTTTCATGACTTCTGCCTCTTGACTCAAGTTCTTTTGCATTTCTTTAAGTTTTTTTTTTGCGTTTCTTCTTTATTGGCTTCTGTCTCTTGAGCCTTATTCTCTTGTATTTCTTTACGTGATTTTTGTGTTTCCATTATACGGGTTTCCACCTTATTCATGCTCCCCTGTATTTCTTTAAGAGATTCATTCATGTCCTTTTTGTGTTCTTCTAGCCGCATCATGAGCAGTGATTTTAAATCCAAATCTTGTTTCTCTGGTGTTTGGCCTAACCAGGACTTGCTGATTTTGGAGAGTTTGGTTCAGATGCTGCCATATTGCCTAGATTTATGTTAGTAGTGTTCCTGCATTTGCCCTTTGCCATCTTGTTCTCTGGAGTTAGTTGGTCTTGTCTCTGGCTGGTGTTTGGGCCTCCTGAGGGGCTCTGGGGCTATTTCTGCAACACTGGATGGCTGGGTTTCCCCTGTAGCAGATTGCTGATGTGTTGTCCTCCTCTTGGGTGCCCTTGCAGCCCTAGTGTGCTTTGCCTCAGATTGTGTCTCTGAACCAGATGGTGCTCGTTTGCTCCTTCAGGGAGTGCTGAAGTGTGTATGATGAGGGGACCTTTTCTGCTTGTTGTTCCCTCTGCTGGGCAGCGTTCCAACAACTGGATTGTTGCACACAAGGCTAACCTAGCTCCTCAGGTCCTGAGTCTAGGCAAAAGCCTGGGAGGCCAAGGTCCGAGCAAAGTTCCCCTTGGGCTATGACTGTTAATTGGGTCTGTCAGGTGGCCAGGGTGGTGGCATGAGAGAGCGTGCTCCCTGAAAGTGCTGGGAAAGTCTGGTGGGCTAACCCTGGCTGGGTTGACATTCAGATGTCCCACCGAGTAGCCCAGTTCTTGGGGTCAGTCCAGGGCCTGTTGGGGCCTAGACTCCAGCTATGTTAGCCCCAGGCTATGCCTGTTAGCTGGCTTTGCCTGCTTGAATTCTCTGTCGTCCTGTAGGCAAAATGGAGGCATGCGCTCTGGGCCTGGGCAAAAAACCTCCTGGCTGGGTTGGCACCCTGATGGCCCCCTGAACAGCCCAGGGCCTGGGTGCAGGCCAACACCCGTCAGGCTTAGACCCCCACGATGTTGGCCTTGGGTTATATTTGAGTACCTCAGACTGTCTGATCTCTCTGGATTGCGAGAACCAAGATGGAGATGAGTCTCTTGTGACTGGCGGGAGGCAGAGTTCTGAAGTGGCTTCTGTGCGGTGAAAGGTGCTGTAAATCGACCGCTGCTTGCAGCCCGGCTGGCCAGCGATGGCCAGTGGTCATGGGCGCAGGGCCTGCCTGGACCCTGTCACCTTGGTTCTACTGCTGATGGCCCTTCAGCTGGACCAGCCACTGCTGAGGCTGCTGGTGCTGCTGCCCCTGCCTGACACTATTAATGACACTCTGATCTGCTTTATTTTTAAATGAGTATATTTACTTGGAAGTTCTATTTCCTTGAATATCTTAATAATGACATAGATGCTTAGATAAATATATTACCTTACATGGAGGACACTTTTGAGTTTCATAATCCTTGTTTTAAAACACATCCCTTTTAGTTTCCTATGAACTAAAGGTATGAAGGTATGAAAGGATTTCTTTTCTTTTCTTTTCTTTTCTTCTTTATTGGATATTTTCTTGATTTTCAAATGTTGTCCCCTTTTCTGGTTTCCCCTCCAAAAATGTCCTATCCCATCCTCCCTCTCCCCCTGCCCACAACCCACCCACAACTGATTCCTTGTTCTGGTATTCCCCTATACTGAGGCATCGAGCCTTCTCAGGTACAAGGGTCTTTCCTCCTTTGATGTCCAACAGGCTATCCTCTCCTACATATACAGCTGGAGCCATGGATCCCTCCATGTGTACTCTGTGGTTGGGAGTTTAGACCCTGGGAGCTCTGGGGGGTACTGGTTGATTCATATTGTTTTTCCTACTATGTGGCGGCAAGCTTCTTTAGCTCCTTTGGTTCTTACTCTAACTCCTCCATTGGGGACTTTGTGCTCAGTCCAATAGTTGGCTGAGAGCACTCACCTTTGCATTTGTAAGGTACTGGCAGAGCCTCTCAGGAAGTAGCTATACCAGGCTCCTGTTAGTAAGCACTTGTGGGTATCTACAATAGTGTCTGGGTCTGATGACTTTATATGGGATGGAATCCCCTAGTGGGGCAGTCTCTGGATGGTCTTTCCCTTAGTCTCTGTTCCATACTTTGTTTCTGTATCTCCTCCCATGGATACTTTTTTCCCTCTTCTAAGTAGGACCAAAGTATCCATACTTTTGTATTCCTTCTTCTTGAGCTTCTTTTGGTTTGTGAATTATATCTTGGGTATTCAAAGCTTCTGGGGTAATATCCACTTATCAGTGACTGCATAGCATGGGTGTTCTTTTATAATTGGGTTACCTCACTCAGGATGATATTTTTGAGTTCCATCCATTTACCTAGGAATTTCATGAATTCATTGTTTTTAATAGCTGATTAATATTCCATTATGTAAATGTACCACATTTTCTGTATCTATTCTTCTGTTGAGAGATATCTGGGTTCTTTCCAGGTTCTGGCTATTATAAATAAGGCTGCTATGAACATAGTGGAGGATGTTCTTCCTAGATGTTGGAGCATCTTCTGGGTATATGACCAGGAGTGGTATAGATGGATTCTGTGGTAATACTATGTACAATTTTCTGATGTGTCACCAAACTGATTTTCAGAATGGTTTTACCAACTTGCAATCCCACCAGCAGTAGAGGATTGTTCATCTTTTTCCACATCCACATCAGCATCAGCTGTCACCGGAGTTTTGATCTTAGCCATTCTGACTGGTGTGAGGTATAATCTCAAGGTCGTTTTGATTTGCATAATCCTGAAAACTAAGGATGTTGAACAATCTTTAGGTGCTTCTCAGCCATTCGGTATTCCTCAGTTGAGAATTCGTTCTTTAGGTCTGTACCTCATTTTTTTAATTATATTATTTGGTTCTCTGTGGTCTAAATTCTTGAGTTGTATATATTGGATGTTATTCCTCTATCAGATGTAGGATTAGTAAAGATTTTTTCCCTATCTGTTGGTTTCCATTTTGTCCTATTGACAGTGTCTTTTGCCTTACAGAAGTTTTACAATTTTATGAGGTCCCATTTGTCAATTCTTGGTCTTAGAGCTTAAGGTATTGGTGTTCTGTTCAGGAACTTTTCCCCTGTACCCATGTGCTCAAGTCTTCCCTGCTTTCCTATTAGTTTCAGTGCCAAAAGCAATACATAGATTCAATGCAATCCCATCAAAATTCCAACTCAATTCTTCATAAAGCTAGAAAGAGCAATTTGCAAATTCATCTGGAATAACAAAAAACCCAGGATAGCGAAAACTATTCTCAGTAATAAAAGAACTATTGGCAGAATCACCATCCCTGACCTCAAGCTGTACTACAGAGCAATTGAGATAAAAACTTTATGGCATTGGTACTGTGACAGGAAAGTAGATAAAGGGAATAGAATTGAAGACCCAGAAATGAACCCACACCTATGGTCATGTGATCTTTGACAAAGGAGCTAAAAGCATCTGATGATAAAGGACAGCATTTTCAATAAATGGTGCTAGTTCAACTGGTGGTTATCATGTAAAACAATGCAAATTGATCCAGTCTTATCTCCTTATAAAGAGCTCAAGTCCAAGTTGATCAAGGACCTCCACATAAAACTAGATACAATGAAAGGATTTCTATGTCAGAATTAATGTTTTGCTTGAAAAAACAATTTTTAAATATATTCACATTTTCAAAATTGTCTCTTTCTTCATATTCCCCAATTTTTTTCCTTTCTACTTAATTTATATTCACTGTATGTGGCTTTATGGCATGTTATTTTATAAATGTTCAAACTTTATTAGTTTGGATAATAATATCATTCTGTAAATTTATACAATTTTAAGTACATTTCATAGAATATTTAAGTCATGAATTCCATATGCATGATATGGCAAACCTAGAAATCAATTTCAGTCATATCTAGCTATAAACAATAATTTCCTGGTTCTGGAGATAAATTATCATATTTTCAACAGGTGTCAAAATAACTATTCATATATGGGCTTCAGTGATTGGTTTTTTCCTACTAATATCATTTTACTATTTTATTTCTGCTAGTTTTCTGCTTTCTGTTTTTGTTAAGGTCTTCTGTATTACAAACATATATATACTACTTGAGGAAATTGCATTGACTGTGATACATTTGTTATACAGTCTTCTATCTTGGTGAACTCTTGCTGATGGTCATCCACAAATGATCAGTAATGATGTCTCTCAAGTCTGTCAAACCTCTTGAATTATCATAATCATCAGTATTACCCCTAATAGTTCTCTGCTTTCTCCAATTTCCCTCCAAATCATCTTTGAAGTTTTTCTAATCATGATTTAATAGGAATAGTTCAAATTCCATTTTCATCCATCTATTTGTAAGCTTTGCAATAATATTCATAGAACTAAACTAATTGATCTCTCTCCATTCCTTTTCTACTTGAATTGTCAGTAACATTTAAAATATGGAACACTCCATGCACACAATTATTTCAATACTAGAATTAAGAGACAGTGACTTTATTACACATATTAACTTCTTTTTTCTTTGATACTTGCTCATTCACAATTACTATCTTTATTCCTATTTGTCTCAATCTTTATAGGTTTTCATTTTAATTGAATTAAAATTTCATTTCCAAAACAGTTTCATATAGGATCATAGTTTCATAATTTGTCAAAACACCAACTAACCAAAATTTACATCTTAAGTTCTTATTATTCCTTAAGGTCCAAATTTGTAAACCATTTTTTTCGGGTCTCTTTTCTACTAATACTTGTGGTTATCTCATATTTCACAAAACCAGACTTTAGTGACTAATCTTTCTATTGCGATCTACTTGTTCTGTCTTCTCTAATTCATTGGCAACTGACATTTACAATTGCTCAGATCAAATATATCAGCTTTTCTGTATTTTTCTCATATATCTCAGTTCTACAAACTAACAGTTTGGTCTCCCTAAAATATAACAGGTAACATACTATGATCAATACATTCCATTAGACATGTGCACAACACCCAGAGTAACCTTGAGAGGATAGTTTAGGAGGTCTTTATCATTCCTGTCTTTTCTTTTTCTTTTTTTCTTTTATTTGATATTTTCTTTATTTACATTTCAAATGTTATCCCCTCTTCTGGTCTCCCACCTGAAACACCCTATTTCATTCCCACTTACCCTGCCTCTCTTCCACCCACCCACCCACCCACCCACCCAACCACTTCTACCTTCATTTAAAATCAATCTTCCTATAATTCATTCTAACTCATTCTTTTTCTCTTCTTCCTATTTTCTTGTGTACTTCAAAATGGCCCGTGTTTCTTGTTACACAAGGATCTTTTGCATTTGCTGTTCTTTCTACTTGAGAAAATTATGCATCTTTGTATCTGCAGAACTTAATCCCATAACTCTCAAAAAAATCAAGCAATGTTGCCTATTGTTATACTTTTGTCCAACAATTTTATCACTCAAAATACTATTATGCATGCATTATGATGTCATAATCTGCATTACTTATAATCCTCACTCAATTTGTTTAATACTTTATTTCATTTGTTATTCACCTGATAGGGTTAGGAAGGTTGATTATGGTATGTAGTCTTTATTCCTTCTTAGCATTTAAATACTTAAAATTGAATGTGCCAACACAAAGAAACAAACCAGGCCATTATATTTTCCTTATTATAAGCTGTCTCACAAAAGGATGTATACATTAGTTCTAACTAGAATGAATGACTGTTAGTCAAATAGACCCTACAATCTCAATTGCTTAATATAAATTTGTGAATTCAAATTAATGATAATTTCCAAGATATTTGTAATGAATAAATTAATAAATTGATCAGAATGTGACTGTTTGATGATATGATAGTATACTTAAGTGACCCAAAAAACTCTACTAGAGAACTCTTACAGCTGATAAACAACTTCAGCAAAGTGGCTGGCTACAAAATCAATGCAAGCAAATCAGTAGCCTTTATATATTCAAAGGATAAGCAGACTGAGAAAGAAATTAGGGAAATGACTCCCTTCACAATAGCTACAAACAGCATAAAGTATCTTGGGGTGACTCTAACCAAACAAGTGAAAGACCTATATGACAAGAACTTCAGATCTCTGAAGAAGGAAATCAAAGATCTCAGAAAATGGAAAAATCTTCCATGCTTGTGGATTGGCAGGACTAATATAGTCAAAATGGCTATCTTGCCAAAGGCAAGCTACAGATTCAATGCAATCCCCATAACAGTCCCAACCGAGTTCTTCATAGAGCTAGAAAGAGCAATTCTCAAATTCATCTGGAATAACAAAAAGCCCAGGATAGCTAAAACTATTCTCAACAGTAAAAGAACTTCAGGAGGATTCAGTATCCCAGACTTTAAACATTACTACAGAGCAATAGTGATAAAAACTACATGGTATTGGTACAATGTTAGGCAAACAGATCAATGGAATAAGATTGAAGAGCTAGAAATGAACCAACACACTCCTTTTCGAAAAAGGAGCTGAAAGCATCCAGTGGAAAAAAGATAGTCTTTTCAACAAATGGTGCTGGTTGAATTGGAGGTCAGCATGCAGAAGAATGTGCATCGATCCATTCTTATCTCCTTGTACTAAGCTCAACTCCAAATGGATCAAGGACCTCCACATAAAACCCGACACACTGAAACTAATAGAAAACAAACTGGGGAAGACTCTGGAGGACATGGGCACAGGGGAAAAGTTCCTGAATAGAACACCAATAGCTTATGCTCTAACATCAAGAATTGACAAATGGGACCTCATAAAACTACAAAGGTTCTGTAAGGTGAAGGACACTGTCAAAATGACAAAACGTCAACCAACAGACTGGGAAAGGATCTTCACCAACCCTAAATCCTACAGAGGGCTAATATCTAATATATACAAAGAACTCAAGAAGGTAGAACTCAGAGAACCAAATAACCCCATTAAAAAGTGGGGTACAGAGCTAAACACAGAATTTTCACATGAAGAACTTGGGAGAGCTGAGAAACACCTTAAGAAATGTTCAACATCATTAATCATTAGGAAAATGCATACCAAAACAACCCTGAGATTTCACCTCACACCAGTCAGAATGGCTAAGGTCAAAAACGCAGGAGACAGCAGGTGTTGGCGAGGACGTGGAGAAAGAGGAACACTCCTCCACTGCTGGTGGGATTGCAAGATGGTGCAACCACTTTGGAAATCAGTCTGGCAGTTCCTCAGAAAACTGGGCATGACACTTCCTGAGGACCCTGTTATACCACTTCTGGGCATATATCCAGAAGATTCTTCAGCATGCAATAAGGACACATGCTCCACTATGTTCATAGCAGTCCTATTTGTAGTAGCCAGAAACTGGAAAGAACTCAGGTGTCCTTCAACAGAGGAATGGATACAAAAAATGTGGTATATTTACACAATGGAGTACTATTCAGCCATTAGAAACAAGGAATTCATGAAATTCTTAGACAAAAGGATGGAGCTGGAGAACATCATATTAAGTGAGGTAACCCATTGTCAAAAGATCAATCATGGTATGTACTCACTGACAAGTGGATATTAACCTAGAAACTTTGAATACCCAAGACATAATCCACAAATTAAATGATGTCCAAAAAGAATGGAGGAATGGCCCCTGGTTCTGGAAAGACTCAGTGCAAGAGTATAGGGGAATTCCAGAACAGGGAAGCGGGAAGGCGTAGATGGAGGAACAGGGGGAGGGAAGAGGTCCTATGGGGCTTGAGGGGAGTGGGGACCCAGAAAAGGGGAAATCGTTTGAAATGTCAATAAAAAATATATCAATAAAAAAAAAGAATGTGACTGTTTGATATCAGTAATTTCACAGACCGTTTTAGAATATCATTATTTTTGAGATTATTCATAAGGTCTGGATGTGCTGCTTGTGCTACCCAGTGACTAATAATTTAAAATTAAAATAAACCCAGTCTATTATATATAATTATGCTTTGTATTTTGAAGTAAAGGATAGTCACCAAACTTATAATATTATTCGTTTTTCAAAAATAATGTTTATTAATAATTAGAATATTTCATACAACATATTTTTTTCACTGACATCTCTTCCAATATCTACCTTTTTACACAAATTTCTACCTACTTAATTTTGAGAGCTTTTTCTTCCCAATCTGACCTATTTGAACATAGTTTTTGTCCAACTACTTTTGGAGGTAGGCCTTAAATGGAGTATGGTAGAACCCACAAGAGAGCATGTCATTAACGAAAATTGATTCTCTTCCTCCCAAAAGCAATCAAATGCCAATGAATCCTCAGTTAACAAGAGAATTTTGTGTCCTTATTACCCGTTGCCCCCACTTTTTTGTTTGGATTTTTGACTGACTTAAGTTTGCACATATCTTGCAAAATCTGTAATAACAGCTTCAAGTTCAAACGTTAACTGGCCCATTTTGCACAGAACAAATGTACTTTCTTGAAGTCACTCTAGTTCTCTTATTCTTTGTACTCCATCTATGGTAATGTCCCCTAAGCCTTACTAAAAGGATTATGATCAGAATGGACCGTTTTCAGATGAAAACTCCACAGTCTTATTCTATAAATGTTGAGAAGTTTAAGTTCTCAATGCTATTACCTACTTAAAAAGTACTTCTTTCAGTAGATTAATATTAAGAGATGCATGCTCTATGGATATAGCAATATGCCATCACAAGCCACTATTATACTATAATTAACAGCCATTCACATTATTATGTTCTCCTGTAGTGAATATAACATGTCTGGCCATAGTTTTTTTTTCCAGAAAGTGCAAGAAATTATTTATATCTTATGGAGAATGTCTAAGATCCTATAAAAAATAATTGGTTACTCCCATAACATTTTTGCTACTATTATAACTATTTATATAGCTTTGCAGACCAAGTATGATTATAGCTTTCTGTGGTTAAAATTTCTGTCTAAGAATAATATTTTTTTCACCTTTGTTAGCATGGATATCACCTTCCACCACTATGAAAGTTATCTATCATGGATGAAGTTTGTAATTGAGAACTAGCTTGATTTAACCTTATTTGGTGAGTCTATTATGTACTATCTAAAAGTATTCTTCATGATAAATGTTCAGTTTGTTTTTTAATTCTAGAGTTTGTAACCCAATAGACAGAATTCATTATTAATATAAGACTATCTTTTGTCATCTGCTATATTAAGTCAACTTACATATTTTAAACATTCAATATATTATTGAGGTATAGGTAGAATAAGTAAATTTATTAGATCATTAATTTGTTCTTATGCCTCTTTACAATTTACTGTGTTTTGGAAATTGAATTTTAAATTAATCATTACTCTCTTCTCTGCCTCCTCCTCTTCTTCCTATTTCTCCACCTCCTTCTCCTTTCGCTTTCTCAAGATGTGGTTTTTCTATATATAATTTTGAGTACACTTTAATGATTAATTTCTTTTTAAATTATGGTAATTTTCTTGCACATATTTTGTTAAATAAAAGTATAGACACATTGACATAAGAATGGCTAGGATTTAGGTCTGACATCCAACTTATTTATTAAATCATCCATGAAGTTCTGAATATCTTTAGTGTTTGGTGTGGTTTTTCTACTTTTGAGTAAGTATTTCTATTTTTAAGATACCTCCCCTGATTTTTGCCAATTAAAAACATGATAATTTGAATAAATAAAAACACTGTTAGTTTTCTTACAATATGATGAATACTTGGGATAAACTACTTTTATGGGATGAGTGTTTGCTTAGTTCTTTGAAAGGCTTTCTCTCCTATGCTGCATTATGGTAAGAGTACATGATGAAGCAAATGATCGTATCTCAAAGATAAAGTCAGATGTAGTCAATGACAGAGTCAAGTCATCATAAGCCTAGTGGTGACTATATGGCTGTTAAATTAGAATTGACAAAATCCATTCAAATGATATAAATTGCCATTTTTCTCTTTCTTAAGGATTCTATCTGTACCTTTATTACCACAAAAAGAGTCCCAATAAACAGGTATTTGAAACTATAGAAAAAGAAATTTAGACCATATATTCTATTTATTCTATTCATATTTCTATTTTTCTTTTTGATTGTTGTTTATTTCATTGTCCACAAAATTTACAGTTTCAGAATATATTTTAAGAAAACTTGCACAATAATTTCATCTATTTCCATGATAACTATCTGCATGAGTATCTGATCTTTTCCTTAGAATGTTTTCTGAATCATTTAATCCTTGATGATACTTCATTTGGTAACTGTAAACTCATATAAATTTTAGTGTTTAATATACTTAACAAATTATCTATGGCAAAATGGAAATGTAAGGAAAAATAAATAACACTATTTATTGCCTCACAATCCAGAAAGCCACCATGTTGGTTAGCAATATTATGTCCTCGTAATACCATGAAGTAAGTACCTATGAAGATTTTCCATTATTAGTATAAGGATTTTACAAAAAATTAATCCTATTAAAAATAAATTTGGACTATTAAAATTGTGAAAAATTCCTTTATTAGAAATTTTATTCTATTAAAACAAAGCAGGCAGTGAAAAAATAACGTCCAATGGTACATAAAATAAAAATATGTTACCATAGAAACCACATGCTATCACTTATATTTTTCCTTCTTACTAAACATGATTACACAGAGAAAAATGAATAATTTATTTAAGACAATAATTTAATGATTTAAATAATTTAATAATTTAATTTAATTCTAATTCTTCCTAAAGCATCTGTGAACTTTTAGATTATTTTATAAGTACCTTTCTTCTTCACAGATGAATAAAGGAATTAAGGGAAGGAATAATTATCTGTGATGTGTTCCTATACTCTACAGAGACATAAAAAATTTAAAATGTAAAAACTTATGTAACTCATGGCACATATATATATATATATATATATATATATATGTGTGTGTGTGTGTGTGTGTTTGTGTGTATATGTGTATATGTATATACATACATATATCACTACATCTCAAATATCTCAAGAAACTTCTATGTGTTACTTTTATAGTTACTATTAGATAGTTTTATTGCATAATTGTTTGATTTGTTAAAGTAGAACAGCCTATTTACCTTGAAATCTTCAATTTCCGTTTAATATTTGTAATATTGTCAATTGAAAAAATCTAATATAATCAAATACAAAACAATTATTAATTGTATAATAAATGTATAATAAAATAAAATAGAGCAGCTGGTCCAGCTGAAGGGCCATCAGCAGTGGATCCAAGGAGACAGGGTCCAGGCAGGCCCTGCACCCATGACCACTGACCTTCACTGTCCAGCCTGGCTGCAAGCAGCGGCGGATTTATGGTGCCTTTAACCGCACAGAAGCCACTTCAGAACTCCGCCTCCCGCCAGTCATGAGAGACTCACCTCCATCTTGGTTCTCAGACTCCAGAGAGATCAGACAGACTGAGGTACGCAAACATAACCCAAGGCCAACATCACGGGGGTCTAAGCCCGACGGGCATTGGCCTGCACCCAGGCCCTGGGCTGTTGGGGGGGGGGATCGGGGTGCAAACACAGCCAGGAGGTTTTTTGCCCAGACCCAGAGAACGCTCCACCATTTTGACTACAGGATGCCAGAGAGCTCTAGCAGGCAAAGCTGGCTAACAGGCATAGCCTGAGGCTAACATAGCTGGGGTCTAGGCCCCAACAGGCCCTGGACTGACTCCAAGAACTGGGCTGCTCAGTGGGCCATCTGTGTGTCAACCCACCCAGGAGGTTGTTAGCCCAGCAGACTCTCACAGTACTTTCAGGGAGTGCAAGCACGCATGCATGCACGCACGTACGCACGCCCAACATTCTGGCCACCTGACAGACCCAATTAACAGTCATAGGCCAAGGGGAACTTTGCTCGGACCTTGGCCTTCCAGGTTTTTGCCTAGACTGAGGGCCTGAGCAGCTAGGCTAGCCTTGTGTGCACCAACCCTGTTGGGAGATTGGTTGCCAAGCAGAGTGATCAACACACAGAAAAGGTCCCCTCAGAATACACCCTTCAGCACTCCCTGAAGGAGCAAATGGGCACCAATTGGTTCACAGACACAATCTGGGGCAAAGCACACTGGGGCTGCAAGGGCACCCAAGAGGAGCACAGCACATCAGCAATCTGCTACAGGGGAAATCCAGCCATCCAGTGTTGCAGAAATAGCCCTAGAGCCTCTCAGGAGGTTCAAACACCAGCCAGAGTCAAGACCAACTAACTCCAGAGAACAAGATGGCAAAAGGCAAACGCAGGAACACTACTAACAGAAATTTAGGCAATATGGCAGCATCTGAATCAAACTCTCCAACATCAGCAAGTCCTGGTTATGCCAACACACCAGAGAAACAAGATTGGGATTTAAAATCAATGGCCATGATGCTACTAGAAGAACACAAAAAGGACATAAATGAATCACCTAAAGAAATACAGGGGAACATGAATAAACTAGAAACCCGTATAATGGAAACACAAAAATCACTTAAAGAAATGCAGGAGAATAAGGCTCAAGAGATAGAAGCCAATAAAGAAGAAACACACACACACACACACACACACACACACACAAAACTTAAAGAAATGCAAGAGAACTTGAGTCAAGAGGCAGAAGTCATGAAAGAGGAAACACAAAAATCTCTTAAAGAATTACAGGAAAACACAAACAAACAAATGATGGAACTGAGGAAAACCATCCTGGATCTAAAAACAAAAGTAGAAACAACTAAGAAATCACAAAGGGAGACAACTTTGGAGATAGAAAACCTTGAGAAGAAGTCAGGGGCCATAGATGCAAATATCAACAACAGAATACATGAGATGGAAGAAAGAAGAATCTCAGATGCCGAAGATACCATAGAAACCATTGACTCAACAGTCAAAGAAAATGCAAAATGCAAAAAGCTTGTATCCCAGAACATCCAGGAAATCCAGGATACAATTAGAAGACAAAACCTAAGGATTATAGGTATAGATGAGAGTGAAGATTTACATCTGAAAGGGCCAGCAAATATCTTCAACAAAATTATGGAAGACAACTTTCCCAACTTAAAGAGAGAGAAGCCCACAAATATACAAGAACCCTACAGAACTCCAAACAGACTGGACCTGAGCAGAAATACCTCTAGCCACATAATAATTAAAACCCAAAATGCACTAAACAAAGAAAGAATATTAATGACAGTAGGAGAAAAAGGCAAGTAACATATAAAGGAAGACCTATCAGAATCACACCAGACTCCCTACCAGAGACCATGAAAGCTTAAAGATCCTGGGCAGATCTCATGCAGACTCTAAGAGAACACAAATGTCAGACAAGACTACTATACCCAGCAAAACTCTCAATTACAATAGATGGAGAAACCAAGACATTCCATGACAAAACCAAATTTACACAATATCTTTCCACAAACCCAGCTCTGCAAAGAATAATAGGAGGAAAACTCCAATACAAGGAGGGAAACTACACCCTGGAAAAAGCAAGATAGTAACCTTCCTTCATCAAACGCAAAAGAAGATAACCACTCAAATATAAAAATAACATCAAAAAGGACAGGAAGTAATAATCACTATTCCTTAATATTTCTTAACATTAATGGATTCAATTCCCCAATAAAAAGACATAGTCTAACAGACTGGATAAAGAAACATTTTGCTGCATACAGTAAACACACCTAAATGTCAAAGACAAAAACTACCTTAGAGTAAAAGGCTGGAAGACAATTTTACAAGCCAATGGTCTCCGGAAACGAGCCAGAGTAGCCATTCTAATATCAGATAAAATTGTCTTTCAACCTAAAGTCATCAAAAGAGACACTGAGGGACACTTCTTGCTGGTCAAAGGAAAAATCCACCAAGAAGAACTTTCAATTCTGAACATCTATGCGCCAAATGCAAGGGCACCCTCATTTTTAAAAGAAACTTTACTAAAGCTCAAAGCACACATTTCACCTAACACAATAATTGTGGGGGACTTCAACAATCCACTCTCCTCAATGGACCGATCAGGAAAACAGAAACTAAACAAGGACACAATAAAACTAATTGAAGCTTTGGACCAATTGGATTTGACTGATATTTATAGAACATTTCACCCTAAAGCAAAACAATATACTTTTTTCTCAGCACCTCATTGTACCTTCTCCAAAATCGACCATATAATTGGTCACAAGACAGACCTCAACAGAAACAAGAAGATCGAACTAAGCCCATGCCTCCTATCAGATCACTATGGTGTAAGAGTGGTTTTTTTTTTTTTTTTTTTTTTTTTTTTTTGTCTTTTTTTTTTTATTTGATATAATTTATTTACATTTCAAATGATTTTCCCTTTTCTAGCCCCCACCCCCCACTCCCCGAAAGTCCCGTAAGCCCCCTTCTCTTCCCCTGTCCTCCCTCCCACCCCTTCCCAGTTCCCCGTTCTGGTTTTGCCAAATACTGTTTCACTGAGTCTTTCCAGAACCAGGGACCACTCCTGCTTTCTTCTTGTATCTCATTTGATGTGTGGATTATGTTTTGGGTATTCCAGTTTTCTAGGTTAATAACCACTTATTAGTGAGTGCATACCATGATTCACCTTTTGAGTCTGGGTTACCTCACTTAGTATGATGTTCTCTAGCTCCATCCATTTGCCTAAGAATTTCATGAATTCATTGTTTCTAATGGCTGAATAGTACTCCATTGTGTAGATATACCACATTTTTTGTATAAGAGTGGTTTTCAATAGCAATAAAAACAACAGAAAGCCCACATACACATGGAGGCTGGACAATATTCTACTCTGTCATTGGCCAAAGAAGAAATAAAGAAAGAAATCAGAGACTTTTTAGAATTTAATAAAAATGAAGGCACAACATACCCAAATCTTTGGGACACAATGAAAGCAGTGCTAAGAGGAAAGCGAATAGCCCTGAGTGCCTCAAAAAAGAAAATGGAGAGAGCATACACTAGCAGCTTAATGACACACCTGAAAGCCCTGGAACAAAAAGAAGCCAATTCTCCCAGGAGAAGTAGAAGACAGGAAATCAACAAACTCAGGGCTGAAATCAATCAAGTGGAAACAAAAAGAACCATAGAAAGAATCAACGAATCCAGGAGCTGGTTCTTTGAGAAAATCAACAAGATAGATAAACCCTTAGCCAGACTGACCAAAGGGCACAGAGAAAGTATCCAAATTAACAAAATTAGAAATGAAAAGGGGGATATAACAACAGAAACTGAGGAAATCCAAAAAATCATCAGATCCTACTACAAAAGCCTATACTCAACACAACTGGAGAATCTGGAGGAAATGTATAATTTCCTTGACAGATACCAAATACCAAAATTAAATCAGGACCAAATACATCATGTAAATAGTCCCATAACCCTTAAAGTAAGAGAAAGGGTCATAGAAAGTCTTCCAACCAAAAAAAGCACAGGAACAGATGGTTTCAGTGCAGAATACTATCAGACCTTCAAAGAAGACCTAACACCAATACTCTTCAAACTATTCCACAAAATAGAAACAGAGGAACACTACCCAATTCCTTCTACAAAGCCACAATTACGCTGATACCAAAACCACACAAAGATCCAACAAAGAAAAAGAACTTCAGACCAATTTCCCTTATGAATATTAATGCAAAAATACTCAATAAAATTCTTGCCAATGGAGTCCAAGAACACATCATAACAATCATCCAACATGATCATGTAGGCTTTATCCCAGGGATGAAGGGTTGGTTCAATATACAGAAATCCATCAATGCAATCCACTACATAAACAAACTCAAAGAAAAAAACCACATGGTCATTTCATTGGATGCTGAAAAAGCATTTGATAAAATTCAGCATCCTTTCATGCTTAAAGTCTTGGAAAGAATAGGAATTCAAGGCCCATACCTAAACATAGTAAAAGTAATATACAGCAAACCGGTAGCCAGCATCAAACTAAATGGAGAGAAACTTGAAGCAATCCCACTAAAATCAGGGACTAGTCAGGGCTGCCCCCTTTCTCCTAATCTTTTCAATATTGTACTTGAGGTACTAGCTTGGGCAATTAGACAACATAAGGAGGTCAAAGGGATACAAATTGGAAAGGAAGAAGTCAAACTATCATTATTAGCAGATGATATGATAGTCTACCTAAGTGACCCAAAAAACTGCAGTAGAGAATTCCTACAGCTGATAAACAACTTCAACAAAGTGGCAGGTTACAAAATCAACTCAAGCAAATCAGTAGCCTTCCTATACTCAAAGGACAAGCAGGGTGAGAAATAAATTAGGGAAATGACCCCTTCACATTAGCCACCAACAGTATAAAGTACCTTGGGGTGACTCTCACCAAACATGTGAAAGATCTGTATGACAAGAAGTTCAAGATTATGAAGAAGGAAATGGAAGAAGACCTAAAAAATTGCAAAAACCTCCCATGCTCATGGATCGGCAGGATTAATATAGTTAAAATGGCTATTTTGCCCAAAGCAGTATACAAATTCAATGCAATACCCATCAAATCCCAACTCAATTCTTCACACAGTTAGAAGGAGCAATCCTCAAATTCATCAGGAATAACAAAAAAACCAGGATAGCTAAAATATTTCTCAACAATAAAAGAAATTCTGGGGGTATCATTATCCCTCACCTCAAGCAATACTTCAGAGCAATAGTGTTAAAAACTGCATGGTATTGGTACAGTGACAGGCAGGCAGATCAATGGAACAGGATTGAAGATCCAGAAATGAACCCACGCACCTATGGCCACTTGATCCTCGACCAAGGGGCTGAAAACATCCAATGGAAAAAAGATAGCCTTTTCAACAAATGGTGCTGGTTCAACTGGAGGTCAGCATGCAGAAGAATGGGAATTGATCCATCCTTGTCTCCTTGTAATAAGCTCAATTCCAAATGGATCAAGGACCTCCACATAAACCAGGCACTCTGAAGCTAATAGAAAAGAAACTGGGGAAGACCCTTGAGGACATGGGTACAGGGGGAAATTTCCTGAAAAGAACACCAATAGCGCATGCTCTAAGATCAAGAATTGACAAATGGGACCTCATAAAATTACAAAGTTTCTGTAAGGCAAAGGATACCATTAAAAGGGCAAATCAGCAACCAACAAATTGGGAAAAGATCTTCACCAATCCTACATCAGATAGAGGGCTAATATTCTAGCTATATAAAGAACTCAAGAAGTTACACTCCAGAAAACCAAATAACCCTATTAAAAAATGGAGTACGGAGTTAAACAAAGAATTTTCACCTGAAGAACTTTGGATGGCAGAGAAGCATCTTAAAAAATGCTCAACTTCATTAGTCATTAGGGAAATGCAAATCAAAACAACCCTGAGATTTCACCTTACACCAGTCAGATTGGCTAAGATTAAAAATTCAGGAGACAGCAGATGTTGGTGAGGATGTGGAGAAAGAGGAACACTCCTCCACTGCTGGTGGGGTTGCAAATTGGTACAACCACTCTGGAAATCAGTCTGGCGGTTCCTCCGAAAACTGGGCATCTTACTTTCAGAAGATCCTGCTATACCACTCCTGGGCATATACCCAGAAGATTCCCCAGCATGTAATAAGGATATATGTTCCACTATGTTCATAGTAGCCCTATTTATAGTTGCCAGAAGCTGGAAAGAACCCAAGTATCCCTCAACAAAAGAGTGGATGCAAATAATGTGGTATATCTACACAATGGAGTACTCTTCAGCCATTAGAAACAATGAATTCATGAAATTCTTAGGCAAATGGATGGAGCTGGAGAACATCATACTAAGTGAGGTAACCCAGACTCAAAAGATGAATCATGGTATGCACTCACTAATAAGTGGATATTAACCTAGAAAACTGGAATACCAAAAACATAATCCACACAGCAAATGAGGTTCAAGAACGGAGGAGTGGCTTCTGGTTTGGGAAAGACTCAGTGAAGCAGTATAGGGCAAAACCAGAACAGGGGAGTGGGAAGGGTTGGGTGGAAAAACACGGGGAGGGAAGGGGGCTGATGGGATTTTCGGGGAGTGAGGGTCTAGAAAAGGGGAAATCATTTGAAATGTAAATAAAAAATATATCGAATAAAAAAATAAAAAAATAAAAATAAATAAATAAATAAAATAAAATAGTCAACTTTTCATTGTACAGGTATTTTAACTAACTTTAGATAAATAATGTTTTTTCAATTACCATTCATTTTACCTTCCTAAGAATTTTATGCAATGAATTTAAAATAATTAATATTAATTCATGTATGCAAATATATATCTTTCTGATATGGTTGATGTATTTTATATTATTACCTGTATAGGAAAAGACAATTTGCAATTGAACATTCTCACATTATGTTGTTTAAATATTTTAGGGTATAAAATTGTATTAAACTATTGGAACAATGAAGGCATATTTGCCTTTGAGGCTTTAATGACATTTTCAACTGTAGAGAAATCCTAAATATTCTTGAGTGATTATGAGTTTCCCTATAAATCAAAACAATTTTTCAATTGTTGCTGTATGTTGCATGACAGTATCTCCTTTAGGGTGCACTGACTTTTCCTGGAAGTTGCTAGAATTTTTCAGTTTACATTGAAGATCTTTTTCTCAGTCCAGTGACTAATAAAATTACAGTGTGAAGAAATGTTGAAGAAAAATAACTCTGAGAATACAACCTTGAAATCCTGCTTTCCCATTGCTTCTAACTTTATGCCTGAGTGCAGATCACCAAACCTCATCTTCTCTGACCTGAGCTTTGTTTTATTTGTTTCTGTCTTGCTTATCCTTGAAGGCATATTTATTTTTTTCATCACAATAAGCATAGCCAACCTAAATAGCTGATGACTGACTCTTATCTTCTTCATAATTCTGTGCCCTTCAAAAACTAGTAACTACAGAAAAATGAGAGTTACCAAATAAGCCTCTGTGGTGGTTTGAATAGGTATAGCCCCATAGACGCATGTATTTCAATGCTTGACCCATAGGGAGTGGCACTATTAGGAGGTGTGAGGCCTTTTTGGAACAAGTGTGTCACTGTGGAGGAGGGCTTTGAAGTCTTACATATGCTCAAGCTTCTCCCATTGGAATTCAGTCTCCTCTGGTTGCCTTGGAATCAAGATGTACCCTTGGCTCTGCCAACACTGAGTGCCCAAAAGCTGCCATGCTTCCCCTCAGGATGATAATGGACTATTTTTTTCTCTGATCTGATCTTTTTTTTTACAGTTCAAATTTTATCCCTTTCCTGGTCCACCCTCTGATTATTCTACATCAAATACCCCCTCCACTGTCTCCAAGAGGTTGTCCCCTCCTTCCACCCCACCCTATAAGACCTGGTCTCTCCCTTATCCTCAAGTCGCCTGAAGGTTAAGTGCATCTTCTCTGCTTGAGTCCAGACCCAGTCCTCTGCTGTATGTGTGCTGGAGGCCTCAGATCAGCTGGTGTATGCTGCCTCATTGGTGAGTCAGTTTCTGAGAGATCTCAGGGGTCCAGATTAGTTGAGCCTACTGGTCTTCCTATAGCATCATCCTCCTTTTCAGTTTCTTCCAGCTTTTATCTAATTCAGCCACAGAGATAAACAGCCTTTGTCCATTGGGTGGGTTTCAATATCTGCATCTGACTTTTTCAGGAGTTTGTTGGGTCTTTCATTGGCCGATTTTTGTGAGCACACTATAGCACTAGCATTAGTAACAGTGTCAGGCCTTGGAGCCTTCCCTTGAGCTGGATCCCAATTTAGGCCTATCATTGGACCTCCTTTTCCTCAGGCTTTTCTTCAGTTCTGTTCATCCCACCCTATATTTAATCATGTTTCCCTCTTCTCCTCCATGTCTCCTTTCCCACCCAGATTCCTCCCTTTTTTTCTCTTCCTGTCCTGTGATTGCTTTCTTCTTTATCCCAGGTAGGATTGAAGCATTCTCACTTGGACCCTTTGACTTGTTAATCTTCTTGAGTTCTAAGGATTGTATCCTGGGTATTTTTGTTTACTCTTTTGGCTAATATCCACCATTAGTGAGTACAAGGCATGCATGTCCTTTTGGGTCTGAGTTACTCACTTAAGATGATAGTTTTGAGTTCCACCTATTTGCTTGTAAAACCCATGATGTCCTTGTTCTTCATAGGTGAGTAGTGTTCCATTGTGTAAATGAACCTGAACCACATTTTCTGTAACCAATCTTCTGTGGTGGGACTTCTGGGGCATTTCAGGCTTCCGGCTATCACAAATAAGGCTGCTATAAACATAGTGGAACACTTGCACCTGTGGCATGGTGGGGCATCTTTTGGGTACATGCCTGAGAGTGGTATTGTTGAGTCTTCAGGTAGGTCTATTTCCAATTTTCTGAGGAACCTCCACATTGATTTATAGCATGGCTGTACTAGTTTGCAATGAGGAAAGCAGTAGAGGAGTGTTCCTCTTTCTCCACTTCCTTGGCAACATGTTGTCATCTGAGGTTTTGATCTTAGCCATTCTGATTGGTGTAAGGTGGAATCTCAGGGTCATTTTTATTTGCATTTTCCTTATCACTAAGGACTTTGAACATTTCTTTAGGTGCTTTGCAAGCATTTGAAATTCCTCTGTGAATTCTTGGTTTAATTCTTCACTCCATTTATTGATTGGGTTGTTTAGTTTATTTTCTTTTTTATTTTTCAAATATCCATTTGAATGGATATTTTCTTCATTTACATTTCAAATGTTATCCCCCTTCCATGTCTTCCCTCTGGAAAGCCTCTTTCTAATCTCCCCCTATACCTGCCTATGTGAGGGTGCCCCCACCCATCCACCAACTCTTACCTTCCTGACATGGGATTTCCTTTCACTGAGGCTTGGAACATTCTCAGATCTAAGAGCAGCCCCTTCCACTTTGTCCAACAAGGTCATCCTCTGCCACTTATGTGGCCAGAGCCATGGGTCCCTCCATGTGTACACTTTGGTTGGTGGTAGACAGTCCCTGGGAGTTGTCACTGTTGCTCCACCCATGGGTTTGCATAACCCCTCAGCTCCATCAGTCCCTTCTCCAACTCCTCCATCAGGGACTACTGTGATTAATCCAATGATTAGTTGAAAGCATTCATCTCTGTGTTTGTCAGGCTCTGGCAGAGCCTCTCAGGAGATAGCTATATCAGACTCCCATCAGCAAGCACTTCCCTGCATATTCAGTAGCATCCAGGTTTTATGACTGTATATGGGAGGGATCCCCAGATGGGGCAGTTTCTGGATATCCTTTCCTTCAGTATCTGCTCTACACTTTGTCTCCATATTTCCTCCTGTGAGTATTTTGTTCCCCCTTCTAAGAAGCACTGAAGCATCCACACTCTCATCTTTCTTGTTCTTGAACTTCATATGGTGTGTGATTTGTATCTTGGGTATTCCAAACTTTTGAGCTACTATCTACTTACAAGTGAATGTATAACATGTGTGTTATTTTGTGATTAGGTGGCCCCACTCAGGATGATATTTTCAAGTTCCATCCATTTGCCTAAGAATTTCATGAAAACATTGTTTTTAATAGTTGAATAGTAGTCCATTATGTAAATGTACCATTTTCTGTATCCATTTCTCTGTTGAGAGACATCTGGGTTTTTCCAGCTTCGTGATATTACAAATATGATTGCTATGAACATAGTGGAACATGTGCCCTTATTATACATTGGAACATCTTCTGGGTATATTCCCAGGAGTGGTATAACTGGGTGTTCTGGTAATACTATGTCCAATTTTCTGATGTAACACCAAACCTATTTCCAGAGTGTTTATACCAGCTTTCAATCCCACCAGCAATGGAGAAGTCTTCCTCGTTCTTTACATCCTCACCAGCATCTGCTTTCACATGAGTTTTTGATCTTAGCCATTCTGACAGGTGTGAGATGGACTCTCAGTTTAGTTTTATTTTGTTTTTCCTTGATGACTAATGATGCTGAATATTTTTTTTAGGTGCTTCTCAGCCATTTTGTATTCTTCAGTTGAAAATTCTCTGTTTGTATATCTTTACTATATTTTCATAGGGTTATTTGGTTTTCAGGAATTTAACTTCTAGTGTTCTTTGTATATATTGGATATTAGGCCTCTCTTGCATGTAGGATTGGTAAAGAACTTTTCCCAGTATGTTGGTTGACATTTTCTCTTATTGACAGTGTTCTTTGCCTTATAGAAGCTTTGCGATTTTATGAGGTTCCATTTGCCAATTATTGATGTTAGATTATAAACTATTGGTGTTCTGTTAAGGAACTTTGCCCATGCCCATGTGTTTGATGCTTTCCCCCACTTTCGCTTCTATTAGATTCAGTGAATCTGGATTTATTTTTTGGTCCTTGATTTACTTGGATTTGAGCTTTGTACAAAGAGATAAGAATGGAAGAATTTATATTCTTCTACATGCTGACCACGAGTAGAACCAGCATCATTTGTTGAAAATTGCATCTTTTTTTTTTTCACTGCATGGTTTTAGCTTCTTTGTTAAAGATAATGTGACCATAGGGGTGTAGTATTTTGGAGCGGGGACTTTAATTCTATTTCATTCATCTACCTGCCTCTTACTGTACCAATACCAAGTAGTTTTTCTCACTATTGCACTGTAGTACAGCTTGATGTCAGGGATGGTGATTTCCCCAGATGATATTTTATTGTTGATAACAGTTTTATATATCCTGGGGTTTTTCCCATGGGAATTTTAATATTCCTCTTTCTAACTCTGTGAAGAACTTAGTTGGAATTTTGATAAGGATTGCATTAAACCTGTAGATTGCTTTCAGCAATATGGCCATTTTTACTATATTAGTCCTGCCAATCCACAAGCATGGGAGAGCTTTCCAATGTCTGAAGTCTTCTTCAATTTCTTTCTTCAGAGACTGGAAGTTCTTATCAAACAGATCTTTCATTCATTTGGTTAGCATCATAACAAGATAATTTATATTGCTTGTGACTCTTGGGAAGGATGCAGTTTCCTTAATTTCTTCCTCAGCCCATTTACCTTTTGAATATAGGATACTGATTTGTTTGAGTTAATTTTATATCCAGTCACTTCGCTGAATTTTTTTTATCAGCTCTAGATGCTCTCTGGTGGAATTTTGGGGGTCACTTAAATACACTATCATATAATCTACAAAGAGTGATAATTTGACTTCTTCCTCCTTTCCAATTTGTATCTCTTTAACCTCCTTTTGTTGTCTAATTTCTCTGGTTAGACTTGGAGTACTATATTGAATAGGTAGGTAGAGAGTCGACAGCCTTGTATCATTCCTGATCTTAATGGGATTTCTCTACATTTAGTTTGATGTTGGCTACTGGTTTGCAGCATATTGCTTTTACTATGTTTAATTATCAGCCTTAACTTCCTGATATTTCCAAGAGTTTTACCATTAAGACGTGTTGAATTTTGTCAAGTGTTTTCTAAGCATCTAATGATATCATTTCTCTTTTCTTTGAGTTTGTTTGGTAGTGGATTATATTGATGGATTTCCATATGTTGAGTCATCCTTGCCTCCTGGGACGAAGTCTACTTGACTATGATAAATGACTGTCTTGATGTGTTCTTGGATTCGGGTTGTGAGAATTTTATTGAGTATTTTTTTTTAATATTTTTATTTCCTATATTCTTTGTTTACATTCCAAATGATTTCCCCTTTCCCGGATCCCCCCTCCCCATATGTCCCATAAACCTTCTTCTCTCCATCCCTTCTCCAATCACCTTCCTCCTTTTTATCTGTCCTTATATTCCCTTCCCATGCTAGATCAATCCTTTCTAGGAGAAGGACCCTCTCCATACTTCTTCATGGGAGTCATTTGTTATGCAATTTGTGCCTTGTATATTCAGAGCTTCTGGGCTAATTAATATCCACTTATCAGAGATTGCATTCCATGTGTATTCTTTTGTGATTGGCTTACCTCACTTAGGATATTTTCCAGATCAAACCATTTGCCTAAAAATTTTGTGAATGCATTGTTTCTAATTGCTGAGTAGTATTCCATTGTGTAAACATACCACATTTTCTGTATCCATTCCTCCTTTGAGGGGCATCTGGGTTCTTTCCAGCTTCTGGCTATTATAAATAAGGCTGCTATGAACATAATGGAGCATGTGTCTTTATTGCATGCCAGGGAATCCTTTAGGTATATGCCCAGAAGAGGTATAGCAGGGTCCTCTGGAAGTCTCATGTCCAGTTTTCTGAGGAACCACCAGACTGATTTCCACAATGGTTGTACCATCTTACAGCCCCACCAGCAGTGGAGGAGTGTTCCTCTTTCTCCACATCCTCGCCAACACCTGCTGTCTCCTGAGTTTTTGACCTTAGCCATTCTGACTGGTGTAAGGTGAAATCTCAGGGTTGTTTAGACCTGCATTTCCCTAATGACTAATGATGTTGAGCACTTCTTAAGGTGCCTCTCAGCCATCCAAATTGCAATACCCATCAAAATCCCAACTCAATTCTTCACAGAGTTAGAAAGAGCAATTATCAAATTCATCTGGAACAACAAAAAACCCAGGATAGCTAAAACTATTCTCAGCAACAAAAGAAAATCTGGGGGAATCAGTATCCCTGACCTCAAGCAATACTACAGAGCAATAGTGTTAAAAACTGCATGGTATTGGTACAGTGACAGACAGGAGGATCAATGGAACAGGATTGAAGATCCAGAAATGAACCCACACACCTATGGCCACTTGATCCTCGACAAAGAGGCTGAAAACATCCAATGGAAAAAAGATAGCCTTTTCAACAAATGGTGCTGGTTCAACTGGAGGGCAGCATGTAGAAGAATGCGAATTGATCCATCCTTGTCTCCTTGTACTAAGCTCAAATCCAAATGGATCAAGGACCTCCACATAAAGCCAGACACTCTGAAGCTAATAGAAAAGAAACTGGGGAAGACCCTTGAGGACATCGGTACAGGGAGAAAGTTTCTGAACAGAACACCAATAGCGTATGCTCTAAGAGCAAGAATTGACAAATGGGATCTCATAAAATTACAAAGTTTCTGCAAGGCAAAGGACACCATCAAGAGGACAAATTGGCAACCAACACATTGGGAAAAGATCTTCACCAGTCCTACATCAGATAGAGGGCTAATATCCAATATATATAAAGAACTCAAGAAGTTAGACTCCAGAAAACCAAACAACCCTATTAAAAAATGGGGTACAGAGTTAAACAAAGAATTCTTACCTGAAGAACTTTGGATGGCGGAGAAGCATCTTAAAAAATGCCCAACTTCATTAGTCATTAGGGAAATGCAAATCAAAACAACCCTAAGATTTCATCTTACACCAGTCAGAATGGCTAAGATTAAAAATTCAGGAGACAGCAGGTGTTGGAGAGGGTGTGGAGAAAGAGGAACACTCCTCCACTGCTGGTGGGGTTGCAAATTGGTACAACCACTCTGGAAAGCAATCTGGCGGTTCCTCCGAAAACTGGTCACCTCACTTCCAGAAGATCCTGCTATACCACTCCTGGGCATATACCCAGAAGACTCCCCATCATGTAATAAGGATACATGTTCTACTATGTTCATAGCAGCACTATTTATAATTGCCAGATGCTGGAAAGAACCCAGGTATCCCTCAACAGAAGAGTGGATGCAAAAAATGTGGTATATCTACACAATGGAGTACTATTCAGCCATTAGAAACAATGAATTCATGAAATTCTTAGGCAAATGGATGGAGCTAGAGAATATCATACTAAGTGAGGTAACCCAGACTCAAAAGGTGAATCATGATATGCACTCACTAATAAGTGGATATTAACCTAGAAAACTGGAATACCCAAAACATAATCCACACATCAAATGAGGTACAAGAAGAAAGGAGGAGTGGCCCCTGGTTCTGGAAAGACTCAGTGAAACAGTATTCAGCAAAACCAGAACGGGGAAGTGGGAAGGGGTGGGTGGGAGGACAGGGGAAGAGAAGGGGGCGTACGGGACTTTCGGGGAGTGGGGGGGCCAGAAAAGGGGAAATCATTTGAAATGTAAATAAATTATATTGAATAAAAAAAAAGAAAAAAAAAGAAAATTCTTTGTTTAGATCTGTACCCCATTTTTTAATAGGATTATTTGTTTCCTTGGGGTCTAACTTCTTGAGTTCTTTGTATATATTGGATATTAGCCCTCTATCAGATATGGGGTTGGTGAATATCCTTTCCCAATTTGATGGCTGCCAGTTTGTCCTTTTAACAGTGTCCTTTGCCTTACAGAAACTTTGTAATTTTATGAAGTCCCATTTGTCAATTCTTCATCTTAAAGCATAAGCTATTGGCGATGTGTTCAGGAACTTTTCCCCTGTGCCCATGTCCTCAAGGGTCTTCCCCAGTTTCTTTTCTACTAGTTTCAGTGTGTCTGGTTTTACATGGAGGTCCTTGATCCACTTGGAGTGAAGTTTAGTACATGGAGATAAGAATGGATCAATTCGCATTCTTCTGCATGCTGACCTCCAATTGATCCAGCACCATTTGTTGAAAAGGCTATATTTTTTACACTGGATGTTTTTGGTTCCTTTGTCGAAGATCAAGTGACCATAGGTGTGTGGATTCATTTCTGGATCTTCAATTCTATTCCATTGGTCCACTTGTCTGTCACTGTGCCAATACCATGCAGTTTTTAACACTATCGCTCTGTAGTATTGCTCGAAGTCAGGGATACTGATTCCCCCAAAATTTCTTTTGTTGTCGAGAACAGTTTTAGCGATCTACAAATTCAATGCAATCCCCATCAAAATCCCAACTCAGTTCCTCACAGAGTTAGAAAAAGCAATTCTCAAGTTCATCTGGAATAACAGAAACCCAGGATAGCTAAAACTATTTTTTTTTATTCGATATAATTTATTTACATTTCAAATGATTTCCCCTTTTCTAGCCTCCCCCCACTCCCCGAAAGTCCCGTAAGCCCCCTTCTCTTCCCCTGTCCTCCCTCCCACCCCTTCCCAGTTCCCCGTTCTGGTTTTGCCAAATACTGTTTCACTGAGTCTTTCCAGAACCAGGGACCACTCCTGCTTTCTTCTTGTATCTCATTTGATGTGATCATCTACCTAAGTGACCCAAAGAACTCCACTAGAGAGCTCCTACAGCTGATAAACAACTTCAGCAAAGTGGCAGGTTACAAAATCAACTCAAGCAAATCAGTGGCCTTCCTATACTCAAAGGATAAGCAGGCTGAGAAAGAAATTAGGGAAATGACCCCCTTCACAATAGCCACAAACAGTATAAAGTATCTTGGGGTGACTCTTACCAAACATGCGAAAGATCTGTATGACAAGAACTTCAAGACTCTGAAGAAGGAAATGGAAGAAGACCTCAAATAATGGGAAAACCTCCCATGCTCATGGATCAGTAGAATCAATATAGTTAAAATGGCCATTTTGCCTAAAGCACTATACAGATTCAATGCAATACCCATCAAAATCCCAACTCAATTCTTCACAGAGTTAGAAAGAGCAATTATCAAATTCATCTGGAACAACAAAAAACCCAGGATAGCTAAAACTATTCTCAGCAACAAAAGAAAATCTGGGGGAATCAGTATCCCTGACCTCAAGCAATACTACAGAGCAATAGTGTTAAAAACTGCATGGTATTGGTACAGTGACAGGCAGGAGGATCAATGGAACAGGATTGAAGATCCAGAAATGAACCCACACACCTATGGCCACTTGATCCTCGACAAAGAGGCTGAAAACATCCAATGGAAAAAAGATAGCCTTTTCAACAAATGGTGCTGGTTCAACTGGAGGTCAGCATGCAGAAGAATGCGAATTGATCCATCCTTGTCTCCTTGTACTAAGCTCAAATCCAAATGGATCAAGGACCTCCACATAAAGCCAGACACTCTGAAGCTAATAGAAAAGAAACTGGGGAAGACCCTTGAGGACATCAGTACAGGGAGAAAGTTTCTGAACAGAACACCAATAGCGTATGCTCTAAGAGCAAGAATTGACAAATGGGACCTCATAAGGTTACAGAGTTTCTGTAAGGCAAAGGACACCATCAAGAGGACAGATCGGCAACCAACAAATTGGGAAAAGATCTTCACCAATCCTACATCAGATAGAGGGCTAATATCCAATATATATAAAGAACTCAAGAAGTTAGACTCCAGAAAACCGAACAACCCTATTAAAAAATGGGGTACAGAGTTAAACAAAAACTATTTTTATTGAGTATTTTTGCATTGATATTCATAAGAAAAATTGCTCTGCAGTTCTCTTTCTTTGATGGGTTTTTGTGTGGATTAGGTATAAACATAATTGTGGCTTCTTAGAATGAATTGGTTAGTGGTTTTTCTGTTTCTGTTTTGTGGAATAGTTTGAAGAGTATTGGTTTTAGGTCTTCTTTGAAGTTCTGATGGAATTATGCACTTAGTGGATAAATTCTTGAGTTCTTTTTATGTTCTGGATATCAGCCCTTTATAAGATATGGGGTTAGTTATGATTTTTTTGCCAATCTGTATGTTGTTGATTTGTCCTAATGACTATGTCCTTTGTGTTACCAGCTTACACTGCTGAACAATGTATTTTCACCCTGAATATTAGAAATCCATAGAAATAAAAGTTTATGTGTTATTTTTTTTTAATTTGGGAAATCAGGTAGTGATTATGAACTTATCATTTGAACTGGTGCTAGAGAATACTGCCAGAGCTACCAAAGATTTATCACAGATCCTGGTGATAAAACTACATTAATAGAGAGCTTGTGCGTCTTTTACAGAGTCCTAGAATCTAACCATAGTTCTGAATAAAACTGATAATGGCAAATTACCTTATGAATAGAACTCAGAAGGGTAAATGTAAATTCAAACCCATTCTCAACTATAGAGTAGATTAAAAAACAGCATGAGCTATATCTCTAAAAATGTATGTCATCTTTACTTGTTTCTAACCATATATTCACATGTTGAATTATAAAAAGCAATCAATAAAATTTAAGTAGATGATGAAGACATGTTTCAACAGTTAAGAATACTTACGGTTTTAGCAGAGGCCTTATGTGCACTTTAATGTGTCCATGTACAGTTGTTCACACTTGCCTAAAATTCTGGTTCCTGGAGATTGAGTGCACTTTGTCTTTATAAAGCACAGCTGTATGCAAGATGGAGAGATGGGATTCCTGGGATTTGGTAGAAGTAAGTCTTACTTAATTTTTGAGTTCCAAGTTTCATAAAAGATCTTGTCTCAGCAAATAAATTAGAGTGACTGATTGAAAAAGAATACCACCACCATCAAATCACTACTCACACATGCACATTCACCATTTAATACATACAGAAATAGACAAATACATAGACCCCCACACACAAAGACATATACACACTGATACAGATACACACAGACACACACACACACAGACACACACACAGAAAACACACTCACACATGCAGAGAAACACAAAACACACATGGACACAGAGAGACACGCACAGACACACAGATACAGAGGCAAAAAAGAAAGATACAGAGGCATACTCATAAGCACACACACTTAGACACACGCACACACACACACACACACACACACACATACACACACAGACTTATAATTCAAATGTTGGCACAGTATAACCTGTGTTAAGATTTTGATGTAACTATATTTGTTCTCAATTTTTTTCTGACTTAGATTTTTCTCAGAATCTCCTGGAACTCAAATCTTTTATTTAATTGTGTTTTGGGTATTCCAATTTTCTAGGCTAATATCCACTTATTAGTGAGTGCATACCATGAATAATCTTTTGAGACTGGGTTGCCTCACTTAATATGATGTTTTCCAGCTTCATCCATTTGTCTAAGTATTTCATGAATTCATTGTTTCTAATGGCTGAATAGTACTCCATTGTGTAAAAATACCAATTGTTTTTGTATCCATTCCTCTGGTGAGGGACACTTGGGTTCTTTCCAGCTTCTGGTTATTATAAAAAGGACTGCTATGAACATAGTGGAGCATGCATCCTTATTACATGCTGGGGAATCCTCTGAGTATATGCCCAGGTGTGGTATAGCAGGATCCTCTGGAAGTGACATGCCCAGTTTTCTGAGGAACCGCCAGACTGATTTTCAGAGTGGTTGTACCAATTTGCAACCCCACCAGCAGTGGAGGAGTGTTCCTCTTACTCCACATCCTCGCCAACACCTGCTGTCTCCTGAGTTTTTAATCTTATCCATTCTGACTGGTGTAAGGTGAAATCTCAGGGTTGTTTTGATCTGCATTTCCCTAATGTCTAATGATATTGAGTATTTTTTTAAAGTACATGTAATATATAAAACATTCATACCCATATGCACATGTATATATTTCAAACAAGTAATATACCACTAGACAAAAAAGGGGGGAGGGGAGGAAAATCCATATGTAAAATATATACAAATCCTGACATCAGTTTTTTTAACTTTCACGCTTTTTTTATTTTTTTATTTTTTATTTTTTTATTGATATATTTTTTTATTTACATTTCAAATGATTTCCCCTTTTCTGGGTCTCCACTCCCTGCAAGTCCCATAAGCTCTCTTCCCTCCCCCTGTTCCTCCATCTACCCCTTCTCGCTTCCCTGTTCTGGAAGTCCCCTATACTCTTGCACTGAGTCTTTCCAGAACCAGGGGCCACTCCTCCATGCTTTCTGGACATCATTTAATATGTGGATTATGTCTTGGGTATTCAAAGTTTCTAGGCTAATATCCACTTATCAGTGAGTGCATACCATGATTCATCTTTTGAGATTGTGTTACCTCACTTAGTATGATGTTCTCCAGCTCCATCCATTTGTCTAAGAATTTCATGAATTCATTGTTTCTAATTGCTGAATAGTACTCCATTGTGTAAATATATCACAGTTTTTTGTATCCATTCCTCTGTTGAAGGACACCTGGATTCTTTCCAGCTTCTGGCTACTACAAATAGGGCAGCTATGAGCATGAGTATTTTTTAAGATGCTTCTCAGCCATCCAAATTCTTTGAGTGAAAGTTTTGGGTTAGCTCTGTACCCCATTATTAAAAGGGCTATTTGGTTTTTTGGGGTCTAACTTCTTGAGTTCTTTGTATATGTTGGATATTAGCCCTCTGTCGGATGTAGGGTTGGTGAAGATCTTTTCCCAATTTGTTGGGAATTTGGTTGCCAATTTGTCCTTTTGATGGTGTCCTTTGCCTTACAGAAACTTTGCAATTTTATGAGTTCCCATTTGTCGATTATTGATCTTAGAGCATAAGCCATTGGTGTTCTGTTCAGGAACTTTCCCTCTGTACCGATGTCCTCAAGGGTCTTCCCCAGTTTCTTTTCTATTAGCTTTAGAGTGTCTGGCTTTATGTGGAAGTCCTTGATCCATTTCAAGTTGAGGTTAGTACAAGGACATAAGTATGGATTAATTTGCATTCTTCTGCATGCTGACCTCCAGTTGAACCAGCACCATTTGTTGAAAAGGCTATCTTTTTTCCACTGGATGTTTTCAGCCCCTTTATCAAGGATCAAGTGGCCATAGGTGTGTGGGTTCATTTCTGGATCTTCAATCCTGTTCCATTGATCCATCTGCCTGTCACTGTACCAATACAATGCAGTTTTTAACATTACTGCTCTGTAGAATTCCTTGAGGTCAGGGACACTGATTTCCCCCCCGAATTTCTCTTGTTGTTGAGAATAGTTTTAGCTATTCTGGGTTTTTTGTTATTCCAGATGAATTTGAGAATTACTCTTTCTAACTCTATTAAGAACTGAGTTGGGATTTTGATGGGTATTGTGTTGAATCTCTATATAGCTTTTGGCAAAATGGCCGTTTTAACTATATTAACCCTGCCAATCCATGAGCATTGGAAAATTTTCCATTTTCTGAGGTCTTCTTCAATTTCCTTCTTCAGAGACTTGAAGTTCTTGTCATACAGATCTTTCACTTGTTTAGTCAGAGTCAAACCAAGGTTCTTTATATTGTTTGTGGCAATTGTGAAGGGAAATACCAAAATTAAATCCAGACCAAATAGATCATCTAAACAGTTCCATAACCCTTAAAGAAATAGAAGGGTTCATAGAAAGTCTTCCAACCAAAAAAAGCACAGGACCAGATGGTTTCAGTGCAGAATTCTATCAGACCTTCAAAGAAGACCTAACACCAATACTCTTCAAACTATTCCACAAAATAGAAACAGAAGAAACTCTATCTAACTCCTTCTATGAACCCACAATTACACTGATTCCAAAACCACACAAAGATCCAACAAAGAGAGAACTTCAGAACAATTTCCTTTATAAATATCGATGCAAAAATACTCAATAAAATTCTTGTCAACCGAATCCAAGAACACATCAAAACAATCATCCACCATCATCAAGTAGGCTTTATCCAAGGGATGCAGGGATGGTTCAATATATGGAAATCCATCAATGCAATCCACTCAAAGAAAAAAAACACATGATAATTTCATTGGATGCTGAAAAAGCATTTGACAAAATTCAGCATCACTTCATGTTTAAACTCTTGGAACAAACAGGAAGTCAAGGCCCATACCTAAATATAGTAAAAGCCATATACAGCAAACCAGTAGCCAGCATCAAACTAAATGGAGAGAAACTTAAAGCAATCCCATTAAAATCAGGAACTAGAAAAGGATGCCCCCTCTCTTCTTTTCTTTTCAATATTGTACTTGAGGTACTAACTAGGGCAATTAGACAACATAAGGAAGTCAAAGGGATACAAATTGGAAAGGAAGAAGTCAAACTATCACTATTTGCAGATGATATGATAGTCTACCTAAGTGACTCAAAAACTGCACCAGAGAACTCCTACAGCTGATAAACAACTTCAGCAAAGTGGCAGGTTCTAAAATCAACTCAAGTAAATCAGTAGCCTTCCTATACTCAAAGGATAAGCAGGCTGGGAAAGAAATTATGGAAATGTATCTTTTCAACAGAACAAATTTTTGAAGAAAAGTACAACCAATTAAATTGAAGAGTTATGGAGTTAAGTTCTGGGATACCTTTATAATAACCCCACTGCACACTCTGGAAATCAGTCTGGCGGTTCCTCAGAAAACTGGACATTTCACTTCCAGAGGATCCTGCTATATCACTCCTGGGCATATACCCAGAGGCTTCTCCAGCATGTAATAAGGATACATGCTCCACTATGTTCATAGCAGCCCTATTTATAATAGCCAGAAGCTAGAAAGATCTCAGGTGTCCCTCAATGGAGGAATGGATAAAAAAAATGTGGTATATATACATAATGGAGTACAATTCAGCCATTAGAAGCAATGAATTCATGAAATTCTTAGACAAATGAATGGAGCTGGTGAACATCATACTAAGTGAGGTAATCCAGTCTCAAAAGATCAATCATGGTATGCACTAACTGATAAGTGGATATTAGCCTAGAATCTTGGATTACCCAATTCATAATCCACATGTCAAATGATGTCCAAGAAGAACGGAGGAGTGGCTCCTGGTTCTGGAAATGCTCAGTGCAGCAATTTAGGGCAATACTAGAACAGGGAAGTGGGAAAGGGTGGATGGGGAAACAGGGGGAGGGAAGAGGGCTTATGGGACCTTTGGGAGTAGGGAGCCTGGAAAGGGGAAATCATTTGAAATGTAAATAAAAAATACATCGAATAAAAAAAGAAAAAAGAAAGAAAAAAGAAATGTTGAGAAAGATTGTAAGTACCAGTAAAATAAGAAGATTGCTGTGAGATCCTAGGAATCCTGTGTTTCCTAGGAATGTCAGAATCTACACAAAGAAAATCTCGCCAACATGTCTGATTAAACACAAGCTGAGTAAATACAAATACAAACATGTGAATTTAGGCAAGGTAATTGTGACCAGGTTTCAATATTATACAAAGAAATATAGGCAACTAAGGCATGTAGACAGTGAGAGAAATAGTCTTCTTCAGAGAAGAGCACACCTATTGATTATAAAGTAACAAACACTCACACTTGAAAATATCCATATAATATCATTATATAGATTGAATTTGTACTTAAGTATTTAGAAACACACACACACACACACACACAGAGGCACACACAACTAATGAAATAAAAGAGCATGAATTTTAAGGAGAGCAAAGAAAGATATATAGTAGAGCTCACAGAGAGAAAGGGGAAGGGTAATGAGATAATTATGTTATAATCTCAAAATACAAAATAAACATTTAAAAATACATGGCCAATATTACCTAATTCTTTCTAGACAAAATTTTCATACCAATGGCAATGCTAAGAACAGTAAAAAGAAAAAATCTTATTTTGTGTCCTAAGTGTTTCAGCTGAGCCAAGCTGAAAGTGGAGAGTGATGGTGAAAAATCCCAGTTAATATTGGAGGCTACAAAATATTCCATCAAATAACCTCAGGCAGACAGATATAGAAAGTATTCTATTCACACCATGAAAGTCAGGAGTAGATGAAGAAGGTCAAAGTAGAAAGAAATTCAAAGAATGAGACACTATTTGAAGTACCTTGAATTCTAATGGATGTAATCTTGTTTTTGTTTCCACAATGTTCAGAGAGAGCATACAATAATTAAGAGTAAGTCAGAACATACTTTTGTTCTTACATTTAAGGACATAGCTGTAGACTAATTATAACAACTAGTGAAATATAAGTTGTCTCATTTATTTATGTAGGAACATTATTATTTATGGACATCATTCTGCTTTAAGATACAATGGTTATCTCTTCAAATACTGGGCAAATAGTCCAAATGATCTCAGATGTAAATTTAGATTTAAAAGGTAAGAAGATATTAATTATGGCACATTTATTTAATTGAGTTTAAGTTTTCAAGCCCTGATGGAAACTGGAAAGTTTTAAGGTAGGGGCAAATAATTTTCTTTTTTATACTCATCTTCTGTTATATATTTTCACACTTGAAATACTTAAAAATGAATTCTTTAGAAAATGAGGTTAAAAGAAGCTTGTCTTTCAACCATGGTGATAGGGGTGGTTCTTATATCTTGACGACGTTTAAGTTTTGTGTTCTTTAAAAAAAAATAAGTTAAGATACACGAAGCAGAACACAAAGCTAAGATTCTGTTTTCTTTTTGATTACATAGTGCTGTGCATTGCAGCTATCATTCGGTTACTTATGAGGTGATCACATGTTTGAAATTTGATTCCATTTGGATGACTTTGGTGACTACATCTCATATGCTCATCACAAGACAAGCTTTAATTTACTGACCACCATTAACCCTGAGTGTCCTTTCTTGGTTCTTTCTTTATTTCTCCTTTTTTCCAGTTCACATAATTTTCAATCTATAAACCAAAACTGTTGATGAAAGAGTTTTAAACTGAGATAGATTCATTGTTCCAGAACATCTCCCTTGCATATCAGTGTTTCGGAAATAAGCACTTAGATTTTAGTCTGGATTGTAGAAAAAAATATCATTCAGAAGAGTAAACATTTCAAAGAAGATACACAGTAGAAGTCAGAAGAAATATAATCAGTAATAATTACTTGTATTTACTCAAGTAAAGAGACTTTCCAAGAATTCAGAAAGTAATTTAATATGTTTCTTTATTACGTGTCAGATACTATTTAGTTTCAAGGGTTGTAGATTTGCAACCCCATATGGGAGACACAGAAAAGTATCTGAGGAAGATAACATCATTGGGCTCGTTCTAGGGTGTTATTCAAGGGAGAGAGACAACATGCTTAATGGCTTCAGCAGAGGCACCAATCATTCAAAAAAGAAATTATACTTTGCCAGTGTAAGGGCACTTTGATTTTCTATTTTGAAATGTGCCTATTTGTTTCTATAGGGAAAACACATATCTTTTGTGCATCTTTACAAACATTTATTGTGTTCATTTGCATATTGTATTCATGTGACTGTCTGTGTGTGTGTGTGTGTGTGTGTGTGTGTGTGTGTGTGTGTGTGCCTCAACTCCTATAAATTCTTTGTCAGATACATCCATGTTGATTATTCCTTACCAAATTTGCATTACATATTCTCCTGGAAACTGAGTGGAGCCTCAAAATTGTGTAACTAATTCATAGTTGTTTACTTCAATTGTCAACCTAACATACTTCAAAATAACTTGGAAAGAGATTATCTTCTAGAAAAAGAATCATAAGTTACTATATCAATTGATGTGAGGCCTACAGCATTATTCAATTTTGCAATTATAGCACAAGTTCACTCAGATTATTCATATGTGAATGAGTAGTATTTCCATACAACATTATTTATGAAAACAAGAGGTGTGTAGCATTAGATCCTGTTTAATGCTACCTATGCAAAATAACCATCATTTACTTTTTAGCTTTGCTTCAGGTACATTTCAGGTTTTAGATAGTTTAATTTTATGGTATTCAGTAGGCAATGTAGCAGCATCACCATTTAGCAAACTAATGATAAAAGCTTCTTCACTATGGTTTATAACCCACCTCGTAGTGGTCTTGCAGCCAGGTTTATAAAACTTAGCTTGAGTTCCTTCCTATACAATTACTTTCAAAATAAATTCAAATAGTTAATTAACCCATCAAGAGTCTTGAAATTGGTCAAGAGAGTATTTCCTTTATAATGGTTTTTTGTTGTATTTCCAAGGATTCACAAGGATTAAGCTGAGTGCTTAATGTTCATGTTTTATAACTGCTAGAATTCTGTATATAATATACATACACTTTTTTAGAATTATTTAATTATAAGTTTAAAAAATGTACTACATTTAGATTACAGTATCTTCAAATAAAGTCCTCCTTCCATCCTTACTAGTCAAATGCTTACGATTTGCATCATACCCTTTTTTCTGAAAAGGTATATCAATTAACATAGTTTATCAACAGTATAGTAACATACAAAAGAGGTCAGTGGAATAAATCCAGTACCAGATCTTTACATTATGCTGGACTAGATTATGATAAATTTAGTTTTAACATTCAATAAAGGAAAAATAGTGTTGGTTCAAACTGGCTGTCTATCTATTAAAAGAATAAGACTTCCTTCCCATCTTACAACTATAAAAGCATTAAATTGAGAAATACTATAATCCTAAAAGATAAGCTTAAATCATCATAAAACTCATAGACTTAATATATTTGTGTAATCTAATGTAAAGCATATTAAAACTTTATCATATTTTTGAATACAATTATTTAATAATGGTATTAAAATGTTTGTAATCTTAATCATGGTGGATCTGTTAACTTTCAACAATAGCAATAGAGTGCGTTTTGCATTAAATATCTCTTAGTTCCATATTCACAAATTTAAACAAGTAGAGATGAAAAATATTTCATAAAAGTCATGTATGTGTTTCAGACACAATTTATGAAGTCAGGATTCTTCATAAAATAAGGAAGTGAAGCACATTTTTTACACATCGTTTATATGTGGTTTGTATTAACAACCTAAAGTGTGATTTAAAGGCTAATGGAATATTTATCTAAGTAATATGCTAACATTAAATCATGAATAACTTGTACCTAAACACCTAGTGAATATACGTGAAAATGAGAATATTGAGAAGTATTGAGAAAATGACTTCTAAAGCTAATCTTGTGGGATAATGTGAGTTAGAGTTAGCTAACCTTTATAGCTATTCTTTAAATTTTAGTATATTTTTAATTCTATTTTTGAGATTATAATATAATTACATAATTTCTCCTTCCATTTCCTCCTTTTAAACTCTCTCATATTTTATCCATGCTCTCTTTCAAATTCATGTCATATTTTTTCATTGTTATTGGGAATATGTAATATATTGAAAATAAATTGAATTGATAAAATATCAAACATATGTATTCTTTGAGAATATTAACTACTAAAATTGATATGGAGTGAATTCCTCCATTATAGAATAGAATATACATTATTGTTATTTTTCTACTTCTTGACATCATTTCCAGCTAAACATGTACAGCCCATGAATCAAACTTTAATATATATATTCACTGAAAGAACAAGTCAGAACAGAGTAAGCACAGTTTTATGAATGATAATTAAGTAACACAATGGGTCCTGCAGTTATCTGAATATGTCCTTACATCACCATTACCGAAACAAACCTTAGCTTAGTGGAATTCATCGGAAGAGACTTTGAAAGAAAGGTTGTCCTTTATTATATTAAGTTTTGTATTCTTAACAAGAAGTTGAAGCATCAAACTTTCTCCCATGCACAAAGGCATGAATTTTAATGCCTCTGACATGTGAAGTTATAAGGACAGAGCATTATCTTTTAAAGAAAGAATAGTTTTCATCAAACTCAAATTCTGTTGATTCTAATTTCAACTTTTCAGTTTCTAGAAGTAGAAAAATATAGTTCTGTTGTTTATAAATTACCCAGTATAATTTGTTACAGACCCCTACCCAAATATGCTAAGGAAGCCCTCAAAATTTACTGATATAAAATCATATAAGTAAATGATTGGGAGATTTGTATGAGGATAGTCACACAGATTTTCATTTCAAGATGCTGTTGAAACAACTAAATCCTCACAATTGCAAACAAAAGAAGTCAATAGAAAATGCATTCAATATTAATGTCTTCCTTGTCTTACAGCTTAGCAACACAGGGCAGTAGAATATAAGGTCCTTAGTGATGAGGATGAAACTAAACGAGAGCTGCATCTTGCCTCTCTTGCCCAGGATGATAACATAGTATCATTTCATATTCAACCTTGGGGGGCAATAAAATTTAAATATTGCAATATAGTTTTTACTGAACCATGGTGGACGGCAAAATAAATTTATGAGGATATAAAAAATTCATCATAAGTTAGGTATCTTTTGGTTTATAGTATAAAGATATACAAATTAGTTGCATATGTGAAAATATGGGTGAATATAAAAAATAGAACTTGATTCAAGGATGTGAGATGATGTTTTGAGGGAAATTTCCTGATCAGACACAACACACAGATATCACCTACAAAAGAAAGAAAATCCATGGCTGTCCAATGTAATGTTTCACTGAAATATAGATTGGTGAGCTATTGAGTTTTTATTTGGAGTAGCTTAGAGGAATAAGGGTGGGGGTTATGTATGGGAACAGGCAGTGTTCAGAAGAAGCTGCATCACCCGAACCTCTCTCTTCTTAATATTCGTGATATCTCACAAAAGCTACAACCCTTTGTACAAGCTTTCTGTACAATTTGAAGGCAGCTGTACATATGTAAAAAAAAAAAAACCCTTCTCTGCATTTGGTCTAGCAGAACTCTCACCCTGAAGTTGTTTGTTTTTTCTATAAATATGAGAAATAGGTTATAAGAATATTACAGCTTTTTCAGTAACAGATAATGTTCTCCTCTCCCCCCATTCCCTCCTCCTGTGCAGTTTTGCTCCCAGATCCCTCCCCCATTCTCCATTTGTGATTGCTTTGTTCTCCCACCCAAGAGGAACTGAGACATCCTAGCTTGGGCACTTCAGCTTGTTGACCTTTTTGAGTTCTGTGGAATGCATTTTGGCTACTCTGTACTTTTTAACATCCACTTATCATTGAGAACATGTCATGCTTGTCCTTTTGTGTCTGAGTTACCTCACTAAGTATAATATTTTCTAGTTCTATCCATTTGCCTGCAAAACTCAGAAAAAGAAAAATGAAGCCCCGAGGGCCAGCAGAAAGAATGGAGAGAGGCAACCTTGGGAGATAGGAGGGTGGGGGCACCCTCCAGAATGCACCAGAGACCTGTGAGGTGAGAGAGTCTCAGGACTCAAAGAGAGGAACCTTAGATGAAATGAGCAACAATAGGGAGAGGGAACTTAAAGAGCCCATCTGCAGCAGAAAGACAGGGCATCAAAAGAGGGATAGGGGGCCATCCCACAGTCACAACTCTGAAGTTGTGTGTTCTGAAAGAATTAAAGGGATGGAAATGGAGAGGAGCCTGAGGATAAGAAGTTCCAGAGACAGATGCAATGAGAGATACAGCTCAAGGGGTGGTTTCAAGGCCTGACACTATTACTGAGGTTATGTGGAGCACTCACAAAAAAGGGACAGAGCATGACCAAACTACAGAAGGCCCAACAAGCAGCTGAAAGAGTCAGAAGCAGATATTTCCACCGAACCAATGGACAGAAGCAGCTAACCCCTGTTGTTGAATTAGGGAAGGCTGAAAGAAGCTGAAGAGAGAGGCAATCCTGTAGGAGGACCAGCAGTCTCCTTTGATTGGGACCCCCAAGATCTTTTAAACACTGGACCACCAAACAGGCAGCATATACCAGCTGATATGTAGCCCCCAACACACATACAATAGAAGACTGTGAGTTCTGTGTTCATTCAGAGATGATGCACCTGACCCTCAAGAGACTGGAGGCCCCAGGGAGATTAGAGGTCAGGGATGAGGGTGCTGGGGGATGGGGACACCCCCATGGAGACAGGGGTGGGGAGGAGGTACAGTCAGAGGGTAGAAGGGGGGAGAAAGGGGGAATAAAATATGGAGAGTAAAACAATAATAAATAAATAAATAAATAATTTACTTAATTAATAATAAATATTACAGCTTTCCACTTTACATGCATCTGATGTTTTGCTTCACTATAGAATTTTAATGAACTCCCTCTTCCTGGAGGGAGGATTCAAATCACAGGAGTGTGTCATATAACACTTGGAGGGAGACATGTTAGATTATGTGATTTCTTTTCCTGAAATGAAAACCAATGTCTCAGTTAAAAAAAAAAAGTCAAAGGGGACACTGGTTTTGAGATAACACTTCATTTGAATGCTGAGAAGCTAGACAAAAATGTTCTTCACTTAGCAAAAGTGAACTTTGAGTTGTTTTGGGATGATGAGTTTACAAAAATTTGTTCAGATATACTATACACATAAATATGAGGCTAATTTGCTTCTGTTATTATGTAATTCAGGAAATAATTCTACAAGACTATTTTCTGTGTTAACCAAAGGCCTCTCTCTCACTGTGTGTATGTCTCTGTGAAAGTCTGTAAATATACTTAATTATAAGTTTTTGTATATATGTGATTGTATTTCATGTACCTCATGTATTTCATATTTGCCTCAGAATGAATAAAAATTTTCTTTCTTTTTTTAAGATTTATTTATTTATTATATTTAAGTACACTGCAGCTGTCTTCAGATGCCCTGGAAGAGGGAATCAGATTTCATTACAGATGGTTGTAAGCCACCATGTGGTTGCTGGGATTTAAATTCAGGACCTTTGTAAGAGCAGTCAGTGCTCTTAACCACTGAGCCATTTTATCTCATTGGTCTTAAATATTGAGAAACCCAAGTATCCCTCAACAGATGAATGGATGCAAAAAATGTGGTATATATACACAATGGAGTACTATTCAGCCATTAGAAACAATGAATTCATGAAATTCTTAGGCAAATGGATGGAGCTGGAGAACATCATACTAAGTGAGGTAACCCAATCTCAAAAGATGAATCATGGTATGCACTCACTAATAAGTGGATATTAACCTAGAAAACTGGAATACCCAAAACATAATCCACGCATCAAATGAGGTACAAGAAGAACGGAGGAGTGGCCCCTTGTTCTGGAAAGACTCAGTGAAGCAGTATAGAGCAAAATCAGAACAGGGAAGTAGGAAGGGGTGGGTGGGAGGACGGGGGAGAGAAGGGGGCTTATGGGATTTTCAGGGAGTGGGGGGCTAGAAAAGGAGAAATCATTTGAAATATAAATAAAAAATATATCGAATAAAATAAAAAAGAAAAATAATTAAAAAAAGATAAAAAAAGAAAAAGAACTACAAAAAGAGAGGGAGAGAGAAAGATGGGAAGAAGGCATCTAGGGACATGTGGGAAAGAAAGACAGAGTAGGAGATGGAGAGATGATAGTAAGGAGAGGTTCTGCTTCTATGCCTGGTACCTGGCTAATTCCTGGAAGGCAGCTTTTGGTAGGCAACTGTTGGATGGAGCTTAGAGGAAATGTTAATGTTACTCTATTTAGGTTTAATTAAAAATAAAGAACTAGAAAGAGGTGATGGTGTGATAAAAAGGGAGTTCTCCAGTTCTCTAACTACTTCTTGCTAACACTGAGAAAATGGTTGTGTCTTGAGAATCTAAGAAAACTGAGATGGGGGTGCTGGTCAAATCCTGGGAGAGCAGGCTCTTTCATTGTTGTCCAGCTTCTGTGGAACCATCTGTGCATAGAAATGTGAGACCCAGTAGAACTATCTCTGAGGGCAGACCAGGAGCCTTTTTGGATTGCTTCAACGGATCTGTCCTGGATGCAGATTTTAAGTAAATGACTGGACTTGGCAAGATGCTATAACGCATACACACACACACACACACACACACACTAATATGTATGTTAGAGGCAGAAAATAAAGTCATCCGTAGGCCCATGGTCTTGCTGGCTGCAGGGAGGGGAGTCTCAAAGTCAAAGAATAGGGGCGGTTCCCACCCTCTGAAATATGCAACAAGTGGGGAATTTAGGCTACTGATTGTCAGGGAGTGTAATATATCAGTGTGGAATTTATTTGATACATGAGAGGTATATCAAAGGATTTTCCTGGAGCTTACAAGAATTTATTTAAGTCGACAAATGAGATAAATTTATTTTTAACAGCATGAACAGTCTTTAAAATAAGCTAAGGAAAGACAAAAACCTTTCATGGAGCTAAAGAGGAAAGGTAGGGATTTGTCCCTCTGTCCGGAAGACTGAATATACATAAATTTGTAATGAGGATCATGTTTATGTTTATATTTAAAAGACAATCAAAGAAAACCTAAAGTTTTGACCTTGTGAAGATGCTACTTGACCATATAGCTTTACCTTAAGAAATATCTTATGTTTATAGTTAGGACAACCAATGGAAACATGAAATCTTGAACTTGTGATTATGAAAAGTGGATCATATAGCAGAATGTTTTATTAGAATTAGACTAATTTATCAGAACCTCATTAATTAATGTTAGAGCTCTCAACTTTTGAAATCTTAGTATAACACTTGCATAGCCAGGTTAAGAAATCTGAAGCATTTTTTACTTTAAATGATTTTTCTATCACAAAGTTTTATATGTTCTTTAAACTTTATATCTTATAAATACAGACCTCTGGGACTGAAGAGATGGCTCACTGGTTAAGAGCACTGACTGCTCTCCCAAAAGTCTTGAGTTCAAATCCCAGCAACAACAAAGTGCCCTTTTCTGGTGTGTCTGAAAAACAGGTACAGTGTATTTACATATAATAAGTAAATAAATCTTAAAAAATATCGACCTCAAAATATCTTCCTCTACCTTCAATTATTTTTCTTATATTCTCATAACTTAAGCTTTCATGTCCTCAAACTTTGCACAAAGTTTGTATGTTTTTTTCATCAAATTATATACCATGATACAAAGGTGATTAATCATTTCAGAGCAGTTCTTGCAAATTGAGTATTTTGATAAGGAATAGCAGAAGGTTACATCTGCAAAGTTTACATATGAAACTAATATCCTTTATCATAAAGCCTCTTAGTAAGGTAAACTTGTTTGCCTTTCTTATAAGAGATCTGGTAGTCTTAACTAGCTAATGAATTAATTAAAGAGCTAGCATGGTGGTGAATTAGCTTGGGGTGAGGAGCTAGCTGTCTGTTCTCTAACTATTAGTTTAGCAATTAATATAATCAGAGCCATGAGAAGGGTAAATTATGATCTAGATGTCATATATTAATTAAAAGGATGGAGGTTATTCTATATTGCAGTACCTAAACAATTTTTACAGGTCACTGTCACTGCCATCACACCTCTCAAAGAGGCTGTCTGCTCATCAGTCCCAGAAGATGAGAGGCTTTTCTTGGTGGAGGAGGAACATGAGACAGATGACCTCACCTTGCCTTAGGCATCATGGGACGTTCAGGTCTCTTGTTGTTCTCTCTTAATCCAGAGTTCAGACTGAGCATTAGCAGCAGGAAAGGCATTGGGACTGTGTTGCCCTGTAGTGGGCACATTGCAAACTTTGTAGAGTCCTTTGTTGTTGTGCCCATATCTCTTTGGAGATATTAGGTGGTCACTGTTAAGATTTGGGAGACTCTGTCATAGTAAGTTTAAAGATTTAACATCATATTTCCTGAATACTGATCCACAACAGGACTGAGACTTACTTTTTATTAAGTATGTCTGAGTTAGACAACCTGTGTTTGCTTTTAGTTATTTGACCTAGTTGTAACTAGCAAACATAAAGCAAGAGGTTGAAGCATAATATTGTAATTAGCTTGTTCATTGTAAGCATGGCTTTAAATAAATTTCTAAACACATTAAAGGATACCATTATGTATGCAGTTACTATTACCTTGTATAGTAACTGTTGTGAGATTAGAGTTGTTATAGTAGGTCCTAAGCCTTAAAAATTATGATTTTGACTTTAAGCTCATTTATTATTAAGACAAAACTTTTAACTCTTTGATTTTTGTATAGTGTATCACAGAAACCTATAGCTTATAAAACTATGAGGCTATAATATAATTTAATAACATTAGCTAAAACAAGGTTAAACATATCTTGAAGACAGCAATCTTTAACTTCTTAACGTTGTAAACTTCTAAGGTGAAATTAAAATAGTTTTTAAGAGAGTAAAACATAGAACAATAATGTAACAACTTACCAAGACAGGATAGAAACCATTCCCATACCAAAGATGTCCTGTCGTCACATGACTGACCTCAAACAAGATATTGGTAGGGCTATAGCTCAGTCTTTTTCAACTCTTACCAAAGAAGGTACCTAGCCACATGTAGGTTACATTCCAGGATGTAATTCCATGTGATTTAAGATTACGTGAGCATAGACCACAAACTCCTATTTTGGCCATGACCTTCAAAACCGTGTCTATGTTTATAAAGGATGAGCAAAAACATACAATTAAAACACCAAAATAGCAGTGCAACAGCATGAAAAAAGTTTAAACTTATATTCATTTAAACAACAACTGAAAAGAGTAAAAGTCATTTATACAAGTGTGCATTGACTATGGGCTAAGAATGATACAGATAGACATACATTTTTTACTTTTAGAATATGCAGAGTTTTATTTAGCTAATGGTTCTAAAGGCTGGAATTCCTGGTATCCTAATAATTCCAAATCGTTTCACATCAGGAAAGGGTAAACATTGTACCCACAAAACTCATGATGTCCTCATTTTTATTTGATATTTTATTATTTTTAAACTTTTGTCATTTTATTTATTTATATTTCAAATGTTATCCATCTTCATGGATTCCCCTTTGAAAACCCCCTATCCCAGCCCTGTACTCTCTGCTCCTGTGAGAGGGCTCCCCACCCACCCAATCCTGCCTTACCACCCTAGGATTCCCCTACTCTGGGGCATGGAACATTCACAGGACCAAGGGCCTCCTCTCCCTCTGATGTCAGATGAGGCCATTCTCTGATACATATGCAGCTGAAGCCATGGATTCATGTGTACTCTTTGGTTGGTGGATTAGTCCATGTGTCCTCTGGGTTGGTTGATATCATTTTTCTTTCTATGGTGTCGCAAACTCCTTCATTGGGATCCCTGACTACTGTCTGATGGTGGCCTGCAAGCATTGTATATGTCTCAGTAATGCTCTGGCAGTGCCTATCAGGAGACATCCCTATCAGGCTCCTGTTAGCAAGAACTTCTTGGAATCATCAATAGTGACTGGGTTTGGTAGCTGCATTTGGGATGGATCCCCAGGTGAGGCAGTCTCTGGATGACCTTTCCTTCAGTCTCTACTCTGCCCCTGTATTTCCTTTAGACAGGAGTAATTCTGGATTAAAACTTTGTGAAGGATGGATGACCCCATCCCTCAATCAGGGGCCATGCCTAACCTCTGGATATGGTCTCTACAGGTTCTCTCTCCTCTTTGTTATTTTAACTAATGTCATACCCATTAGGTCCTGGGAGCCTCTTGCTTTCCTGTTTGGGACTTACTATTGGCTACTCCCAGATCCATATCCCCCACTGCTACTCACCTCTGTTCAATGTACTGATACTCTGTGAGATATCCTTATTCTTAAAAACTGAATAGTATTCCATTGTGTAAATGAACCATATTATCTGTATCCATTCTTGCATTGTGGGTCATCTGGGTTGTTTTCAGCTTCCGATTATCACAAATTAGACCTCTATGAACATAACGGAGCATGTACCCCTGTGATACAGTGGGGCACCTTTTGGTTATATGTGCCCAAGGGTGGTATAGCTGGGTCTTCAGGTAGATCTATTTCCAGTTTTCTGAGGAACCTCCAGAATGATTTCCAGAATGGTAGTGCCAGCAATGGAGGAGTGTCCCTTTTTCTCTACCTCCTCATCAACATGTGCTGAGATTTTAATCTTAGTCATTCTGATTGGTATAAGATAGAATCTCAGGGTTGTTTTGTTTTTCATTTCACTTATCACTAAGGACCTTAAGTATTTCTTTAAGTGCTTCTCAGTCTCTCCTATTGCCTATGCTGTGAATTCTCTGTTTAGTTCTAAGCCCTACCTTTTTTATTGGGTTCTATTTTTTGTGAGGTTAGCTTCTTGAGTTCCTTATATATTTCTGATATGAGCCTTCTATTGAATGTTACTAAAGATTATTTCCTAATCTGTAGGTTGCTGATTTGTCCTATTTCCATGCCTTACAAAAGTTTTTCAGTTTCATGAGGTCCCATTTATAATTTATTGATTTTAGAGCCTGAGCTATTAGAGTTAAGTGTAGGAAATCCCGCTCTCCCAGTGCCAATGAATTTGAGGCTCCTTCACAATTTCTCTTCTATTAGATTCAGTGTATCTGGTTTTATGTTGAGGTCCTTGATCCACTTGGATTTGAGCTTCTTGCAAGTTGACAAATATGGTACCATTTTCATTTTTTCTACATAAAACTTTCAGTTAGACTAGCATCATTTATTGATGATGCTTTGCTTTATTTCCATTGCATACCTTTGGCTTCTTTGTCAAAGATCAAATGTCCTTTAGTGTGTAGTTTTATTTCTGGGTCTTCAATTCTATTCCTTTGATCAACCTGTCTTTGTACCAAAGCCATGAAGATTTATCATAATTTCACTCTAGTTTAGCTTGAGGTCTGGGATAGTTATTCTCCCAGTTATTTGATCATGAAGAATTGTTGCCACTATCCTGGGATTTTGTTTTTCATATGAAATTGAGAATTACACTTTCTATGTCTTTAAATAATTGTGTTTGGATTTTGATGGGGATTTAATTGATTCTGTGGATTGCTTTTGGTACAATGGCCATTTTTTACTAGGTTAAACCTAACAGTCCTTAACTATGGGAGATTTTTCCATTTTCTGAAGGCTTCTTCAAATTCTTTCTTGAGAAACTTGAATTTCTTGTCACACAGCTTTTTCATTTATTTGTTTAGAGTCACCCCAAAATATTTTATATTGTTTGTGACTGTTATGAAGAGTCTTCTTCCCCTATTTTCTTTCTCAGCTGTTTTATCATTTGTATAAAGAAGAGCTACTGATTTGTTTGAGTTAATTTTATATTCAGTAACTTTGCTGAAGTTGTTTATCAGATATAGGAGTTCTCTAATAACCTTTTGGGGCTATCATGTGCATACTATCACATCATCTGCAAATAGTGATTCCTTGACATCTTCTTTGCCAATTTGTAGCCCATTGATCTCTTTTTCTTGTCTTATTGCTCTAGCTAGAACTTTGAATACAGTATTCAGTTGATACAGAGAGAGTGGGCAGTCTTGTCCCTGATTTTAGTGGGATTTCTATAAGTATCTCTCCTTTTAATTTGATATTGGCTATTGGTTTGTTGCAAAATGCTTGTTATGTTTAAGTATGGGCATTGGATTCCTGATCTCTCCAATAACATGAAGCAGTGTATTTTGTCAAATGATTTTTCAGTATCTAGTGAGATAGTCATGTGATTTTTTCTTTGAGTTTGTTTATATAGTGGATTATATTAAAGCATTCTTGTATATTGAACCAACAAATCCTTACCCACCTGGCCTTGAGAACCCACATCCATAGGACCTTCATACCCAGCTGGGGTGGTCCATGACAAACCTTGCATCCCTGGGATGATGCCTATTTGATTGTGGGAGATGATAGTTTTAATGTATTCTTGAATTTGGTTTGCTAAAATTTTATTGAATACGTTCATCTATATTCGTAGGCAAAACTGCTCTGAAATTCTCTTTCCTTGTTAGGTCTTTGTGGGGTTTAGGTAGCAGTATTTGTGGCTTCACAGAATGAATTATGTAGTGTCTCTTATGTTTCTATTTTATGAAATAGTTTGAAGCATATTTGTATTAGGTCTAGTAGAATTCTGCATTAAAGACATCTGGCCCTGAGCTTTTTTTTCTTTGTTGGGAGGTTTTTAGTAACTTATTTTCTTTCCTTATGAGGTATGGGCCTGTTGAGGTAGCTTACCTGATCTTGATTTCACTTTGGTATGTGGTATCTGTCTAGAAATCCATTCATTTTATCTAGATTTTCCAGTTGTATTGAGCTTAAGCTTTTGTAGTAGGATCTGATGATTTCTTGAATTGTCTCAGTTTCTGTTATTATAGCTCCCTTTTCATTTATGATTTTGTTAATTTGGATACTGACTCTGGATTCTTAGTTAGATTGACTGGAGTTTTATCTATCTTATTAGTTTTCTCAAAGAACCAGCTCTTGATTTTTTTTTTTTTATTCCTTGAATTGTTCTATTTGCTTGATTTCCTTCCTGAGTTTGACTATTTCCTGAAGTTCGCTCCTCCTGGTTGTGCTGGCTTCTTTTATTCTAGGGCTTTCAGGTGTGCTGTTAAATTGCCAGGGTAGGGTCTCTCCAGTTTGTTTTTTATGGCATTTATTGTTTTAATTTTCCTCTTAGACTGCTTTCATTGTGTCTCACAAGTTTGGGTATGCAATGTCACTATTTTCCTGAACTCCAAGAAGTCGTTAATGTCTTTCTATATTTCTTACCTGTCCAAGTTGTCATTGAGAAGAGAGTTGTTCAGTTTCCATTGGTATTTGGGTTTTCTATTGTTTTTGTTGTTATTGAAGTTTAGTTTTAGTCCACGGTAATCTGATAGGAAGCATGAGATTATTTCAATCATCTTGAATTGCTTGTTTTATGAACAATTGAATTGAAAGGCTTGTTTTGTGACCAATTATATGGTCAATTTTGGAGAAGGTACCAGGAGGTGATGAGAAGTACATATATTCTTTTATTTTTAGGGTGAAATATTCTGTATATAGTTGTTAAATCATTTTGGTTCATGTCTCCTATGACTTTTACTATGTCTTTTTTAGATTCTGTTTTAAAGACCTGTACATTGGTGAAAATGGGGTGTTGAAATCTTCTACTTTTTATTGGTCAATGTGTGTTTTGAACTTTATTAAATTTCTTTTGTGCATATGAATGTGCCCTTGCATTTGGGGTATAGATGTGCAGGATTGTGACTTTCTCTTACAGTTTTTTTCCTTTAATGAATTTAAAGTGTCCTTGCTCATCTTGTTTAAGACCTTTTGGTTGAAAGTCTATTTTATTGGATTGTTTCTTGGGACAATTTGCTTTGAAGACTTTTCAGGCTTTTATTCTGAGGTAGTTCTGACTTTGTTATTGAGGTGTGTTTCTCATATACATCAAAATGCTGGATCCTGTTTGCATATCCAGTCTTCGGGTTCTTTATTGGGGAATTGAGTTGTTGATACTGAGAGATATCAAAAACAGATGATTGCTAGTTCTTGTGTTGTTTGTTATTATAGGTGGCATATATAATTCTATCATTTTGCTTTTGTTGTGAGGTGACTAATTCATTGTTTTTTCTTCAGTGCAGGTACCCTCCTTGTGTTGAATTTTTTCTTTTAGAGTCTTCTGTAGGGTTGGATTCATAGATAAATATTGTTTAAAATTTATATTGTCATGAAATGATTTTGGTTTCTCATTCTATGATGATTGATATTTTTCCAGAGTACAGTAGCTTAGGTCATCATTTATGTTCTCTAATGGTCTAATTGTCCTCTGTAGAGGCTCTCTTGGCTTTTACGGTCTCTGTTGAGAAGTCTGGTGTACTTCTGATAGGTCTGCTTTATATGCTACTTGAACTTTTTATCTTACAGCTTTTAATATTCTTTGTCTGTGCATTTAGTGTTTTTATTATATTGACTAGAGGATTTTCTTTTCTGGTCCAATCTATTTGGTGTTCTATAAGTCTCTTATACATTTATGGTCACCCCTGTCATTAGGTTGGGTAAGTTTTCTTCTATAATTTTGTTGATGACATTTTCTTCTCCTTTTAGCTGGCAATCTTTGCTCTCTTCTTTCCTTATTATTCTTAGGTTTGGTTTCATTTTATCCTGGTTTCCTGAATGTTTTGGGCTACAAATTATTTTTATGTTTTAATTTTCTTTGACTGTTATGTCAATATCTTCTAAGGTATCAATTAATCCTGAGATTTTCTCTTCTGTCCTTTTTTTTTCTATTGTTGATGCTTGCATCTGTAGTTCCTGACATATTTCCTAGTTTTTCTATTTCTATGGTTGCCTCCATTTGTGCTTTCTTTATTGTTTCTACTTCCATTTTTACTTATTGAACCACATTTGCTTCATTTGCTTCACCTGATTGAATGTGTTTTCCTATATTTGTTTAAGGGATTTCTTTCCTCCTTAAGCGCAGCTACCTATTTACCTGTGTTTTACTGTATTTCTTTCAATGACTTATTTATATCCTCCTTATAGAACTCTAATATCTTCATAAAATAGGATTTTAGCTCAGCATCCTGATTCTCAAGTGTGTTTGGGTATCCAGGGTTTGCTGCAGTGGGAGAACTGGTTTCTGATGGTGCCAAAGTACATTGGCTTCTGTTACTTCTAGTCTTGTGTTTGTATCTCACTATCTAATTATCTCTAGTGTTAACTGGCCTCAGTGTCTGTGTTGGGAGCCTGTCTCCTGTGTCGCTGGGTTACTTCAGGTCTCCTCAGGGGCCTGTAACTCTGGCTATAGCAAACCACCTTGGAGGACTTTAGACTGTGGGGTTTTTTATTTGTGAAGACATGCTGATGATCTGCCCTGTTGTACTGGGTAAAACAGATCTTCTTGGAAGGCCTTTATACTGTAGGATCTTCAGAGGAGCAGACAAGCTGATGACTTGCCCCATCAAAAGACACAGTCTGGAAAGCTAGACCCATTTTATATTAGCTTTTGTTAATATGAATGGCACTCTATAATCTTGAAATTTTATCATCATATAAGAAACATCTTAAATTGTAGTTGAATTGTATATGTAGCACATTGTAGAAGTATAACAGAATTTTTGTCATCATACAAAATCCATATTAATTTAAAATACAAGACATATTGCTTTCTTAGTCTAAAAGTAGATCTCAATAATAAACACAGTTAAGTCTAAAAGGAGATTTCAATAATAAACACAATTAATTAAGATCAAGAAGTTTTATAATTGCTTTTTTATAATTGAAATCTTTTTGTATAAGAGCAGAGTGCTAAGGAATCAAAGATAAAAGATAATTAGGATGTGCAAGTGGAAGATTAGACATAATGAATTAAATATAAAAGGTGTTTGGATCAGTTGTCTGCAACCATGAGAATTTAGAAATAAATAATTTAGAGATAAAAATAAAATTTGGAGAGTAATTGAGAATCTGCAGAGAAGGGTCTTCAGGTAAGCCATGAAAGAGCATCAGGGAAGCCAGGAGCGATGGGGAGGGGTAAAGAGGACTCCATATGGGCAAGACAAAAGCTGGTACTTTGTGAAAGGAAAGGGCCTTAGTAGAATTTGAAACCAAATCACAAAGAATTGATCCATAAATCTCAAAAGTAGTTTGATTGAGATCAGACAGGAAGATAAAAATATAACAGAAAATCACTTTCCATTTACCCTAGCACTATTTTTAAAACTTCTTCACTCTCTGTCAGATATAGAAAGTTATTGGCATGAGGCTTAATAAGTTTCCTTTTTCATTATAGTGTATTAAACAAGTAGGCTTTCTATTTTTAATTGCTTTTCTTTTAAACCTGTTCCAGTATAGAATCCAATAAATATTTAGATAATGTGATCTTGACTTTTCTACTAATTTGAACTAAATATTCTAATTTTCTGTAATTATTCATCTCATAGATATTAGAATAAAAAACATAAAGTTATTTTTGTGGAATAACAGCAAACATTATTTCTAATACACATTTAAATGTCCCTTTCCATAGTTTTAAAGGTGTTAAAATACTCTAAATGTAGAATTTCTATGATTGAATGTATATATTTGGACATACAACATGCCTAGTTACATATTTTTCAAATGTTTGTATGAGTTACAGCCTCATTTTATACCTTTGATTATAAATTAAAGTTACAATTCAATGTGTGGCTAGAAAACATTTTATCATTATTTTGCATTTTATACAAGAAGAAATTTAAAACATTGTTTATCAGTTCATTCATAACCTAATTCATATACATAGAGTAAATTTTTGGACATTGTCATTTGAGATTTCAAAAACATTTTTAAAAGATGGTGCAAGTATAGATTGACTTTCATTGGCAAAGCAATACTCTAGTTTTGTGCACTACAGTTTCTCCGACTAGATTTTAGAAATGATAATTTGAAAGTAGTTGGTGGTGTGTGTGTGTGTGTATGTGTGTGTGTGAATTTATCTTAAAATGTTTAGGAAGATGTCAATCCAAAACAAATGGCATATTTGATGATGATGATAAATTTAGTGTAGAACAAATATAATATAGAAAGCAAGCATAAAAATGTATAAAGTTCCATACTATTAAATTATTTCAAAGTATTAAATACATTTATGTATTTTTATATGTAAAGTATGATTACAAATAAAACTTAAAAGCATTACATGATTCCCTAACTAAAGATGAAAAGGAACAATAAAATGCATATTTAGAAATATATTGTCAATGCAACAATGCCTGTATGCCAACCCTCCTATACACTTTAAAGTCCATCTGAAGACACATCAAGATATTCTGACATTTTAAAAGTATGTATGTGCATACCTTTCTCACACGTTTGAGAGAAATGATCAAGTAGCCTCATGTTATAGATGTATTTAGTGTTTTTAGAGAAAACTAATTAATTTCTTGTGGGAGAGAAATGCCACTTGCAGAATGTATTGAATGTCACTTACTGTCCAGGTCTGAGAAGAAATGCTTTGGTGAAATGTCTTGGGAATTAAATGCACAATTGCACTGAAATAAGCATAGCCCAACATCTAATAGCTACTTCCTTCCTCTGACTGAAACAGAGGACTGAACTTTCTGATAAGAGTATCCACTTGACAAAAGCAACCCTCTTTGCCAGGGTAAGTTTTAACAGATCCTGTCTCAAATGAATTGCATTCATTCTCTGAAATACATTCTTTGAATGAGACAACAACAACCAAGAACTTGTTGCCAGTGAGTTTCAATGACAAGCCAAAACATAATTCCTTTGAAAATTAAATAGAATGCATGTTATCTCAGAAAACAAAGGATACAGGAAGGAAGAGAGAAACCATTAGTATTGAAGTCAGATTATGTTGCTGTTGCTTTCTGGTATTAAGTGAAGGCTAATTGTGAAGTTCACATTATTTGTGTACTTAGCCGGTATAAAATTTTGTTTCATATCACAAAAGAATAATAAAGCTTAGTGATTAATCTGCAACCCTGTGTGTAGTTTTTCATGGAAAGATTAACACTTCAATTAAAGTATCCCTTAAGCATTGCCTCCAAGGTCCAGCTCTCATTTATTCTATGGTGAAATATTCCACATTTTTTTTCAATTTCTAGAACTTCTGAACACTTTAGTTCCAAAACATGCCAAGTTTATTTCTCACCCTGAATATTTACGCTTTCTATTCTCCCTGTCTACAATGAATGTTCCTTGGAACCTTGCACATTTGACTATGTTTTATTTTGTAAAACAATACTCATGAGCCCCATTTTTATGTTTCTGACAATTCTCCACTACAGAATTTTGGTCTTCTACAGCTCTACAGACCCTTTCTGAATATGACTGATTTGGTTTAATGTTTCTTCTGTTTCTTTTTTTTTTTTTTTTGGTATAATACTAAAACCAAAAATGTGGCATTCTACCATCTTAATTAACAACACCTGTGGCATGTGGTAGAGGTCATTAATTAGGGGATATATATGATGCAAAACATAACTTGTTGATTAACCGTGATATAAGTAAAATAAATACGTTTAAGGCTGTGGAAGGAGAGAAGCCCCGCAGACATATTTGCTGTCTGCAGGGACACAAAAGGATCACTAGGTACTATATCACACTGAGCTTTAGATTTCTGGAGGTGCAAACTGCCAGGGGTCTGCCTGCACTCAGGAACTGAACACATAGGCGGTTCATCTCCAAGTCAGTCCATCGCAGGACCTGTGTCCTATGTGAGAATCAACAGAGGGAGTGACCCCCACCACAACTTCTTCCCCCCATAATAGAGCAGACAGAGAACACCTGGTTGACCTTGACAACCTAAGTATAGCATTGCTTTAGGCAAGAGTGAGAAGGGCTCCAAAGGCACAAAAGAGGAAGCCAGTATATCAGTAATCTGTGCCAGAAGAAACCCAGTCATCCAGTGTTGCAGAGATAATCTTAAAGATCCACAGTAGTTTGAAGCACCAGCCAGTGACAGATATGACCATCTAACTCCTGGGAGAACCAGATGGCTAAAGGCAAATGTAGGAACGTTACTAACAGAAACCAAAGCATTATGGCAGTGTCAGAACCCAATTCTCCAACATTAGCAAGTCCTGTAAACACAACACACAAAAAAAACAACAGCAAGATTTGGATTTAAAATCACTGGTCATGATTCTAGTACAGGAACACATGAAGGACATACTTAAAGAAATTCAGGAGAAAATGTATCAAAATTAGAAGCCCTTACAAGGGAAACACAAAAATCATTGAAAGAAATTCAGGAGAATACAAAAGTCAATAAGGAGGAAACGCAAAAATCACTTAAAGAAATACAGGAGAACCTTGATCAACAGGCAGAAGTCATGAAAGAGGAAACACAAAAATCTCTTAAAGAATTAGAGGAAAACACAAACAAGCAAATGACAGAACTGAGCAAAAATTTCCAGGATCTAAAAACAGAAGTAGAAACAACAAAGAAAGCACAAAGGGAGACAACCTTGGAGATAGAAAACCTTGGGAAGAAATCAGGGAACATAGACGCAAATATCAACAGCAGAATACAAGAGATAGAAGAAATAATCTCACATGCCGAAGATACCATAGAAACCATGGACTCAACAGTTAAAGAAAATGCAAAATGCAAAAACCTTGTAACCCAAAATATCCAGAAAACCCAGGACACAATGAGAAAGCCAAATCTAAGGATTATAGGTATTGATGAGAGTGAAGATTTACAACTTAAAAGACCAGCAAATATCTTCAACAAAATTATGGAAGAAAATTTCCCTAACCTAAAGAGAGAGAGATGCCCATGAATATACAGGAAGCCTACAGAACTCCAAACAGACTGGACCAGAACAGAAATACTTCCCTTTACATAATAATCAAAACCCCAAATGTACTAAACAAAGAAAGAATACTTAGGGCAGTAAGAGAAAAAGGGCAAGTAACATACAAAGGAATACCTATCAGAATTACACTAGATTTCTCACCAGAGACCATGAAAGCTAGAAGATCCTGGGCGGAGCTCATGCAGATTCTAAGAGAACACAAATGCCAGCCGAGACTACTATACCCAGCGAAGCTCTCAATTACTATAGATGGAGAAACCAAGATATTCCATGACAAAACCAAATTTACACAATATCTTTCTACAAACCCAGCCCTACAAAGGATAATAGGGGGAAAACACCATTACAATGAGGGAAACTGTACCCTGGAAAGAGCAGGATATTAAGCTTCTTTCATCAAACCCAAAGAAGATAACCACACATATAAAATTAAAATCAAAAATGTTAGGAAGCAATAACCACTATTCCTTGATATCTCTTAACATCAATGGACTCAATTCCCCAATAAAAAGACATAGACTAACAGACTGGTTACATAAACAGGACCCTACATTTTGCTGCATACAAGAAACACACCTCAATGTCAAAGACAAAAACTACCTTAGAGTAAAAGGCTGCAAGACAATTCTACAAGCAAATGGTCCCAGGAAACAAGCTGGAGTTGCCATTCTAATATATGATAAAATTGAGTTTCAACCTAATGTCATCAAAAGAGTCATGGAAGGTCACTACTTGCCGGTCAAAGGAAAAATCCAACAAGAACTCTTAATCCTGAACATCTATGCCCCAAATACAAGGGCACCCTCATTCATAAAAGAAATTTTACTAAAGGTCAAAGTACACATTGCACCTAACACAATCATTGTGGGTGACTTCAACACTCCACTTTCACCAATGGACCTATCAGGAAAACAGAAAATAATCAGGGAGACAATGAAACTAATTGAAGCTTTGAAGCAATTGGAGTTAACATATATATATATATATATATATATATATATATATATATATATATATATATATATATATATATATATATCTGTATATATATAACTTTTTATCCCAAAGCTTATGCTCTAACATCAAGAATTGACAAATGGGACCTCATAAAACTACAAAGTTTCTGTAAGGCAAAGGACACCGTCAAAAGGACAAAACATCAACCAACAGACTGGGAAAGGATCTTCACCAACCCTAAATCCGACAGAGGGCTAATATCTAATATATACAAAGAACTCAAGAAAGTAGAACCCAGAGAACCAAATAACCCCATTAAAAAGTGGGGTACAGAGCTAAACAAAGAATTTTCACATGAAGAACTTCTGAGACCTGAGAAACACCTTAAGAAATGTTCAACATCATTAATCATTAGGGAAATGCAAATCAAAACAACCCTGAGATTTCACCTCACACCAGTCAGAATGGCTAAGGTCAAAAACTCAGGAGACAGCAGTGGTTGGCGAGGATGTGGAGAAAGAGGAACACTCCTCCACTGCTGGTGGGATTGCAAGATGGTGCAACCACTTTGGAAATCAGTCTGGTGGTTCCTCAGAAAACTGGGCATGTCACTTCCTGAGGACCCTCTTATACCACTACTGGGCATATATCCAGAGGATTCTTCAGCATGCAATAAAGACACATGCTCAACTATGTTCATAGCAGCCCTATTTGTAGTAGCCAGAAGCTGGAAAGAACCTAGGTGTCCTTCAACAGAGGAATGGATACAAAAAATGTGGTATATTTACACAATGGAGTACTATTCAGCCATTAGAATGAATTCATGAAATTCTTAGACAAATGGATGGAGCTAGAGAACATCATACTAAGTGAGGTTACCCAGTCTCAAAAGATCAATCATGGTATGCACTCAGTGACAAGTGGATATTAGCCTAGAAACATTGAATACCCAGGACATAATCCACAAATTAAATGATGTCCAAAAAGAATGGAGGAGTGGCCCCTGGTTCTGGAAAGACTCAGTGCAAGAGTATAGGGGAATTCCAGAACAGGGAAGTGGGAAGGGGTGGATTGAAGAACAAGTGGACGGAAGAGGGCTTATGGTACTTGCGGGGAGTGGGGACCCAGAAAAGGGGAAATCATTTGAAATGTAAATAAAAAATATATCAATAAAAAAAAGGAAAAAAAAGAAAATGAATCAGTGTGAATATATGTCTATATTCTGGATTGGTTTAATTTTTTTCTCATGTTTTCACTGAGGTGCAATTCGTATAATATTCCTTGTCTTTTTATACCTTTGAGTAGCCTATATATGATTTTCAATGGTCTTGTGTACTCACATCTGTCTAACTGAAAAACACTTGTCCACAAAAAATAAACCTGTATGCGTAAACAGGTACTGTATACTCCTTTTTTATGCAACCACAATTCCGTTTTCTTTCTTTCTAGACTTGCTCAGGTGAATGTTAGGCTCTACCAAAATGTATGTCAACTTCTCTCCTGTGACGGTGCTTAAAGTAGGCCCTTTAGGAAGTTATTAGGATGTGAATCAAGAGCTCCTAAGAAAGATTTCACTGCCCTTATGAAGCACTCAAGAGAACTAATTTGTTCTTTCTCTGGTATGAAGGTACTACAAAAGGTACCATTGATCAAACAATAAATGAACCCAGTTCAGACAACAAATCAAGCAGCAGTTTAGTTTTTAACTTCTCAAATTAGAGACATTTTATAATACATAAATTTTTGGCTTATGAGCTAATATTTTGTTTTATAGCTGCCTTAATAATTTTAGACTACTGTGAATATTTCATACGAATCAATTATATCATATATGATTCTCATTCTTAAAATATAATAAAAGTAGCTCAGTCATACTATGTTTTTATTACTCTTTGATACATTCAGACTAATTTCATAATTTTATATTGTAAATCAATTATAAACTAGTGTATACTTTTAAAGAGATGAAATTTACAGAAATCAATTAATTCAGAACAAACATTTGTGCCTAATCTGGGTTAAGAAAATGTTTCAAAAAATGTTTATATATAAATATGTATATGCATATATACATATTTATATATAAATATGTTTCCCTTACAGAAATATATAATATATATACATATACATGTGTATATATTATTATATACTGAGAGAGAATGTATGTGTTTATATATATTTTAGTGTAAAATAATGTGTTTTTATTTCCAGTTGGTTTACTAACGCATTGAAGTTCTGTCTTGAAACTGAAAGAAACATAAATTACTAAGAGGTGAATGATTTTAGTGAAAAGAATTTTGTTTATCAGTCTTTATTTTATATTGATAGAAACCAAATGCTTGAATTGGAGGTATCCATAGGTCTCTCTCCTCAGAGATCTTGGAATCCTATAAAAGGGCAGGAAGAATGCCTGTAGGAGGCAGGCGGGATGAAGTAAATGAGAAGTTGGCCCACTGAGTCAACTAAACAGGGCTTACATGAACTTAGAGAGACTGAAATGGCAAGCACAGAGCATATGTGAGTCTACAATAGGTCCTCTCTTGTATGTTTGTATTATTCCTTGCTGCATTAAGACTAATTTCATATTTTTATAAGTTAGTTATAAACTAGGGTAGCTTGGCATTTGTATAAAACTCCTAATGATGGGAACAGGTGTGTCCTTGAATCTTTTCCCTGCCCCCAGTACTCTTTTCCTTCTTTAGGTGTGGAAAGCCGTGACAGTATTCGCCATTACAAGATGGCGCTGGCTTCCGTTGTGCCAGCTCAGCATTCTTGGTAAACAAGTTAGGTACGCATGTGCAAGAGTATTAATCACGCCTAGTCTCTGCCCATCCCGTGACATAGATATGGGGTGATGAGTGAACAGCCAATTAAGTATGTACACGCCACACCAAGGGGTATATAACGACGTCCATTTTGGGCTCAGGGTCTTCCTCCACGAAAAGCTTCAATAAAAGCTTGGCTGCAGAAGGATCCTAGTGTCCTGCGTGCGTTCTTGCTGGCGAGACGAAAGCGCGGGACATTTAGGTTTGCCTTGCCCAGACTATGTAAAGGTATTGCTTTTTCTATTATATCTTATTGGGATGTTTTGTCTTATTGGGATGCTTCCTGCAGGCCTCTTCTATTTTGAAGAAGAAATATAGGAAGAGTTGAGGCTTGAAGGAGATTTAAGGATCCTAGGCAGGGCAAAATGTGGTCAGGATGTATTGTGTGAGAGAAATATCTCTTTGCAATTAAAAAAAAGAAGAGGAGGAAAAAGAAACAATTTCTTCATTTTTTAACATTGTATTTAACTCTATGTTGAAACCTAAACAATGTTGGATGAATTCTATAATTTATTACAATAGACATTTCAATTCATAACTAAGTAAAAGGAAATTTGGTAGGATTCAAATGCTCAAAGATGAGAAATTGGGGGAATTTTCAAGGAAAAGAAAACAGAGATAAGGATATTTTAGCCCATGGTGATTGAAGAACCTTTCCAATATCAATCTCAGTGTTGTTTCTTTCTGACATTCACATCTTTTGTCATGCTTCCACCTTGACTGTGGTTCACTGGATTCAGTGATTGAGCTTCTAAATAATAGGATAGACAACATTGCTTTGATAATTCTACCTAAGTTATTATATATATACATACATATATATATGTATATATATAGTGGTTTTTTTTTCACACTTCAGATTTTAGCTTCATCTCCGTTCATCCTCTGACTGTTCCATACTCCCTACTTCCTCCTCACTCTCATCTACACAAGAATGTCTCCAACTCACCCCACCCCCCTCAATCCCACCCTATCTGACCTCTCCTCTCCCTGGGGCCTCAAGTCTCTTGAGAGTTAGGTGCGTCTTCTCTGACTGAAAACAGACCTAGCAGTCCTCTGCTGTATATATGTTAGGGGCATCATATCAGTTGGTATCTGCTGCCTGGTTGGTGGTCCAGTGTCTGAGAAAACTCAGGGGTCCAGGTAGAGAATGTTGGTCCTTCTACAGGGTCGCTCTCCTCAGTTTCTTCCAGCTTTTCCCTAATTCAACCACAGGGGTCAGAAACTTCTGTCCATTAGCTGGGTATAAATATCTGCTTCTGATTCTTTCAGCTGTTTGTTGGATATTGCAGAGGGCAGTCTTGATACATCCCTTTTTGTGAGCACATCAGAAATAGTGTCAGACTTTGGAGCCTCCCCTTGACCTCGATCCCACATGGTACTGTTGCTGGATCTCCTTTTCCTCAGGGTTCTCTTCATTTTTGTCCCTGTAATTCTTTCAGATAGGAACAATTATGGGGTTTTTTTTGACCCATACTGTGGGATGGCAACCCCACAGTCTTCAAGTGGATATATTTCCAATTTTCTGAGGAACCTCCAGATTGATTTCTAGAGTGGTTGTACCAGTTTGCACTCCTACAAGCAATGGAGGGAGGATTGTTCCTCTTTCTGTACATCCTTGCCAGCATCTGCTATCACCTGAATTTTTTACTTTAGACACTCTGATTGGTGTAAGGTAGAATCCCAGGGTTGCATTGACTTGCACTTCACTGATCAATAAGACTTTGACTATTCTTTTAAGTGCTTCTTGGCCACTTGAGATTCCTCTGTTCTGAATTCTTTGTTTAGTCTATTTCTCGTTTATTGATTGGCTTGTTTGGTTATTGTGGTTAGCTTCCTGAGCTCTGTGTATATATTTTTAATATTAGACCTCTATTGGATGTGGGGTTTGTGAAGACTTTATCCCAATCGGTAGGTTTCCAATTTGTCCTATTGATCATGTACTTTGTCTTATAGAAGCTTTCCAGTTTCTTCACCAGGACATTTAGTGCTATTAATTTTTCTTTTAGTACTGCTTTCATTGTGTGCTATGAACTTGAATATGATGTGTCAACATTTTCATGAAATTTCAGGGAGTCCTTAATTTCTTTTATTATTTCTTCCCTGACCAACTTATTCTTTACCCCATTTTTCTCTGTCCCTTTATCCTCTGTTCCCTGTCCCTTCTACCTTTTATAAAAAATACTACTTATATTGATACACACAGTCACCATGATTTGAGTTTCTTTAAGGAGAATCCCATAGGTAGGAAGAATCAGGATAACATCTGTCTAAATATTATTCAGCGCATTACAGAGGTGCCTAGTTCTGTGGTCACAGGAGATGAATATTACTAGGAATACCATGAAGTAATTTTAAACAATATTTTTCCTGTGTTGAATTTTAGAATAACAACAGTTTTGTTGAAAGATTTCACTGTTTTCTGAGAGGTTATGACATAGGTAATGTCTAAGTAAAATTTGAAGAATTGCAACTGGCTGTTAATGAATGTTTTTATTTTTAATCCTACCATTGGAACAAGCTGTTACATAGAAATAGATTGCTATATTGACCATATATGTAGACAAAAGGCAAATTGGACTTTCTTGGTGATTTTCTAATGAAGAAATCCAAAAATTTATATGTAACTTGAGCATAAGTCACAACTATGCATTAGATTAGAAATTCAATGCTTTTTATAAATTTAACATTAACTGAAGTGTATTTTTATTTTAGGCCATTTGACAAATATTTTTAGAAACAGTACATGAAACAATAATTAAAATAGTAAACTCTATAAAAATTAATTCAGTGATTTGGGGTATATGACATTACTTCCCAGGAAACACCTGGAAGTGAGAGTTACCAAGTAGATTAAGTGTGAAAATAAATTGTCAGATACTTTCATAGATAAAGATAAGAGTTAACATGGGGATTGTTTTCTTAATAAGAGATCTTGCTTGATTATCATTTGTTCCATATATGAACATAAGGCCCGTGAACACTCTTCCCAGACAAGACATCAAGCAATGATATTTCTCTTATTTGTCCATGTTTCCTCATTTTTCTATTCTTGTCAGAAAGTTATGTACTGAGAAGAGGGCTTAATTGAATAATAATATCAAGTACTTTTAGGGGAAAAAAGAAACTGATAACCCTTTGAAAATTTCCCAGAGCTTTAAAGTTACAGAACTCTCAAGGGATCAATTTATAGCTGTGACTAAGGCTTTCAAAAGACCTTTATTATGTTGAAATTTCATAATACCATGTTAAAATCAATGATATGCAAGAAGAGCTCATAGCCTATGAAAACCATGTTATATGAAAGATCAATTATATTACAGGAAAATATGGCTGAATTCAGAAAAGTTAAATAAAAGATTAAAACAATATAGCCTTCAGCTCTAGTCACAATGGAACACCAATATGATTGACCCTTTTACTCACACACCTGCCCTCTGAGATGTCAAAGGGACAAAGAATGACACCTTTCTACCTCATAAATAACCTGAATCAATGAAAAAGAATTACATTATCAGCATGGACCATATGCCATGGCCCAAACCCCTTGACATAAAAAGAAAATCTTACCACTCATGATATTACAGGTCTCAGAGCCAATTTCCCAAGATATACTTAAGAGTTGTTTTGAAGGATTTCTAGAGCATTCTGGGTACCTTAGGGCAAGTAGTTTAATATCATCCTTAACTATCAAGTTGGCAGTTAGAGGGAAAACATGGAGTCACTGTTGGTAATACATTTTATAACAATTTTCCCAATTTGTGTCATAGAAGTAGGCACAGTTAACTGTGTAGGAAGTGTCTCAATATTCAATTGATCAGATTATGGTATTACAAAAGCTTTAGAACAATCATGTTATGTTATAAAAGATCTACAAGGGATTTATCCTCAATTATTTCTCCAACTCCCTGGGTATCAATTGATTGTCCTACAGCTTAATTCATGCTTTCTTTGTCTTGGGTGAACTTTAGATAACACAAGTGTAAGGGCTCTGTCCCACTGGACTTTTTACCTTATTTGCCAGTTGAGAGCATTTCTACCTTGTTCTTATTTCAACAGCTTCTATTCAGACTCAACAACTACTTAGAATACCATAAAGAGTGCCATAAATCACAAATATTTTAACTAAAGAGCAGTTTAAAAAAATGAGAAAAAGGAAAAAGTTTCTTAAGAGCATCTATGTGAAGCAGATACAGACAAGAGGATTGTCATATATAGACTTGTCATTCTACAGAAGCTTTGAAGTATACTTGATGATTAGGATGCATTGTGAAGCTGTAAATTACAGTATATTAAACTGAAGCTCACCAGTTAGTAGAAGTACATGAGAATAAATGTAGAGGGCACAAAATTTGACAATGTTAAAAGCTTTTGTAGTAGAGGAAGGTCACTGATTTTTTGAATTAATTTTATATCCAACCACTTTGCTAGTTGTTTATCAGCTGTAGTTCTCTCATGGACTTTTTTGGGGGGGTGGGGGAGTCATTTATGTATATTGTATCATCTTCAAATAGTGAATTTTTGAATTTATCCTATCCAATTTGTATCACTTTGCTCTTCTTGCTCTGCCAAATTGCTCTGGCTAGAATTTCAAGTACTATATGGAAGAGATAGTGGGACAGTAGGCAGCCTTTTCTTGTCCCTGATTTTAGTGGAATTCTTGCAAATTTTTCTCCATTTCATTTAACATTGGCTATTAGTTTACTGTATATAGCTTTTAATAGGTTTTGGAATGGATCTTGACTTTCTGATCTCTAAATGGTCTTCCCATCAGTCTCTGCTCCACACTTTGTCTCTGTATCTCCTCCTGTGAGTATTTTGGTCCCCCTTCTAATGACAAAATTATCCACACTTTGGTCTTCCTTCTTCTCGAGCTCCATGTAGTCCGTGAATTATATCTTGGGTATTCCAAGCTCCTGGGAAAATATCCACTTATCAGTGTGTGCATACCATGTATGTTCTTTTGTGATTGGGTTACCTCATTCAAGGGCCTCAGTGAAGGAGCTAGAGAAAGGAATGTAGGAGGTGAAGGTGTTTGCAGACTCATTGAAGGAACAACAATATGAACCAATGAGTAACCCCAGAGCTCCTAGGGAGAATTCTTTGTTTAGCTCGGTACTCTATATTTAATTGTGTTCTTTGGTTGTTTGATATCTCACTTCTTCATTTCTATAGCTCTCTACCAGGTGCAGTGTTGGAAACATTCTTTTCCCAATATGTGGCTTGCCCTTTTGTTCTATTGACAATGATCTTTGACTTACAGGAACATTTTAGTTTTATGAGGTCCCATTTTTATTTGTAGATCTTAGAGCATGATTCATTGCTGTCTAAGAAATTTATTCCTGTGCAATGTGTTTAAGGTTCTTTTCCACCTTATCTTCTATTAGATTTAGCACATCTGGTTTTATGTGGAGGTTCTTGATCCACTTGGACTTGAACTTTGTAAAAGGAGATAAGAATAGGTCAATTTGCATTTTTATACATGATGACTTCTAGTTGAACAAGCAACATTTGTTGAAAGTGCTGTCTTCTTTCCACTGGATGGTTTTAGGTCCTTTGTGAGATCAAGTGACAAAAGGTGTGTGAGTTCCTTTCTTGGTCTTCAATTCCGTGCCATTGATCAACTTGCCTGACTGTGTACCAATTCCATGCAGTTTTTATCACTATTGTTTTGTGCTACATCTTGATGTCCAGAATGTTGATTTCCCCAGAAGTTCTTTTATTATTGAGAATAGTTTTCATTATCCTGGGTTTTTGTTATTTCAGATGAGTTTGAGAATTATTTCTATCTCTGTGAAGAATTGAGTCAGGATTTTGGCAGAGTGTGTATTGAATCTGGAGGTTGCTTTTGGTAAGATGGCATTTTTTGCCATGTTAATCCTCTTGATTCATGAGCATGGGAGATCTTTCCCTAAACCAAACAAAAACCCAACAAAGAAACAGAAATTGAGACATTTTCTATATGAATATTGATGCAAAATTATTCAATAAAATTCTTGAAAACCAAATCCAAGAACACAACAAAACAATCATTCACAATGATCAAGTAGGCTTCATCCCAGAGATGCAGGGATGGTTCAATACATGGAAATCCTTCAACATGATCCACTATATAAACAAACTCTAAGATAAAAAAAAAACACATGATAATCTCATTAGATGCTGAAAAATCATTTAACATAACATAGTCATGTTAAAAGTATTGGAGAGATCAGAAATTCTGTTTTTATTAGATGCTTTTGTTATTTACATTTCATATGTTATCTCCATTCCTTGATTCCCCTCTGAAAATCTTCTATCCCATCTGCCTCTCCCTGCTCACTAAGCCTTCTACTCCACCTTCCCTGTCCTGGCATTCCCATATTATGGGGCATTGATCCTCTACAGGACCAAGGAACTCTCCTCTCATTGGTGTCTGACAAGGCCAGCCTCTGCTCCATATGTTGCTGGATCCATTGATCCTTCCATGTCTACTCCATGGTTGGTGGTTTAGTCTCTGGGAGTTCTGGGTATGCTGGTTGTTTCATATTGTTGTTCCTCCTATGGGGCTGCAAACACCTTCAGCTCCTTGGGTCCTTTCTCTAGCTCCTTCTTTGGGGACCCTGTGCTCAGTCCAATGGCTGGCTGTGAATATCCACCTCTGTATTTGTCAGACTCTGCCAGAGACTCTCAGGAAACAACTAGATCAGGATCCTGTCAGCCAGAAGTTGTTGACATCCACAACAATGTCTGAGTTTGATAACAGTATATAGGATGGATCCCCAAGTGGGGCAGTTTTTGTATGGTGTTTTTTTCCTGCAACTAAAGAGTACACATGGAGGGACCCATGGCTCCAACCACTTATGTAGCAGAGGATGGCCTTGTTGTTCATCAATGAGAGGTGAGACCTTTAGTCCTGTGAAAGGTCAATGCCCCAGTGTAGAGAAATGCTAGGACAGGGTAGCAAGACTGGGTGAGTTGGTGAGTAGGAGGAGGAGAGAGGGGATTTCTAGAGGGGAAATCAGGAAAGGGGATAACATTTGAAATGTAAATAAGGAAAAAAATTCTAAAAAAAAAAAATAAGAATTCTCACCCAAGGAATATAGAATGCACGAGAAGGACTTAAGAAAATGTTCAACATCCTTGATTATCAGGGAAATGTAAATCACAACAACCCTGAGATTTCACTGCACACCTGTCAGAATGGCTAAGGTCGAAAACTCTGGAGGCAGAAGATGCTGGCAAGGATTGGAGAAAGAAGAAAACTCCTGTATTGTTGGTGGGATTGCAAGCTGGTACAAACATTGTTGAAATCAGTTAGTGATTCCTCAGAAAATTAGAAGTATTTCTACTTGAAGATCCAGCTATATTACTCCCGGGTGAATAGCCAAAGGTGCTCCAACATATAACAGGGACGTATTATCCATTATGTTATGTACAATATTCAGAAAGTGAAAACAACTGAGATGTTCTTCAACATAGGAATGGATACAGAAAATATACATTTACACAATGGATTACTACTCAGCTATTAAAAACAATGACTTCATGAAATTTACAGCAAATGGGTATAACTAGAAAATATGATACTGAGTGAGTTAACCCAGTCACAATATAACACACATTGTATATTCTCATGGATAAGTGATTTTTCGGCAAATAAGCTCAGAATACCCATGATACAACTCATATACCATATTAAGTTCAAGCAGAAAGAAGACTAAAGTGTGGATGCTTTAGTACTACTCAGAAGGGGGAACAAAATAATCACTGGAGGTAAAGGGTGAAAGATTTGGGATCCAGAAAGGAGGGGGAGGGAAACGGGAGGTAGGATCAGATGCAGAAGGAGGCAGGGGAGATAGAGGGTCAGGAAATTGAAAGGATGTGTATAGCTGTGGGGAATGGGGAACTGAAGGGAGCCACTAGATAGTCCCAGATGCCAAGGAACAAAAGGAATTCCCAGATTTCATCAGAGATTATTAATCAAAATACCAAAGAATGAGGAGATGGAACCTGTAGTGACCATATCCAGTGGATAGGCACAGCTCCTGGTAAAGGGATGGGACCACCCATCCATCTCAATAATATTAATCCAGAATTGCTGATGTCAAAAGGAAATACAGATATGAAGAGTGAAGCAGAGACTGAAGGAAAGGCCACTCAGAGACTGACCCACCTAGGGATCCATCCCATCTGCAGACACCAAACCCAGATACTATTGCTGATGCTAAGAAATGCTTGCTAACAGGAGCCTGATATAGCTGTCTCCCAAGAGGCTCTGCTAAAGCCTGACAAATACAGGTGTGGTTGCACTCAACCAATCATCCTACTATGTGTGTGGATCCCAATAGAGGAGTTATGGTAAGGACTGAAGGAATTGAATGGGTTTGCAACACCGTAAGAAGAACAACAATATCAACCAATCCAATTCCCCAAAGCTATCAGGGACTAAACCACCAACCTATGAATACACATGGAGGGACCCATGGCTCCAATTGCATATGTAGCAGAGGATTGCCTTATTTGGCATCAGTGGGAGAGGAGGCTCTTGGTCCTGTGGAGACTTGATGCTCCAACATAGGGGAATGTTAAGTCAATGAGTCAGGAGTTGGTGGTGGGTGGGTAGGGGAGGTCCTTCACAGAAGCTGGGGAAAAGGGGAATGGGATAGAGAGTTTGTGGAGGGGAACCTTGGAAGGGCAATACCATTTGAAATGTAACAAAATGAAACAAGCAATTATATATATATGTATATATATGTATATATATATATATATATGTTTATATATGTATGTGTATGTCAACTGCTATTGCTTTTTTTCTAGCTCATCTCATCCATACCAAAGCCCAATTTTTTTATTTATGTAATTCAATTATTTTTTCCAGTTTCCTTCTTGACCATACTAGGAATCAGCATTTTATGACTTTAACTCATTGACTTTGAGGAAGAAACAACAAGCATAATCTCAGACAGGAAGATTGTTGAGTGGAATCCAGTCCTGGAATTACCATAGTGATCATTACTGGACCTAAATTCCTTGTATCCTAGGCTGACCATAAATACTCTCAGGAAAAGAAATGCCTATGCTACTCATTTGTGTGCATTTTTACATGTATAAATATTTGTATCTATATGTATATGTCCATTTTCTAATTGTGTATGTGCATGTATATTTGTGTTTGTGTATATACATATATGTGCTGCATGAGTATGCATGTATTTCTTCTTACTGTATCACAATATCAAAGCTCTTAATCATTTCTCATAATCACTGTCATTCTTTAATCTATGTTTTTCTCAATATAGACATTAAATTCTATTACGTGTATCTGTAAGAGTGAGAGACAGAGATAGACAGACAGAGACAAAAAGAGCCACAGGGAAATAGAGAGTTAGTGCCACAAAGAGATAGAGAGACAACAAAAGAAGGTGTTAACTCTCGAAGGGTCACCATGTACCTGCATTTACCACACATTTTGGTGACACAGAACTTTACCTCCAATTGGAAATCAAAATGGACCTGTTCTTCAAATCCAGAAAGGAACTTCTATTGGAGAAAATGTAATGAAGTCTTCATGCTCGAAAATTCATAGGTGACCCTAGGGATCAAGGTAATATTATGGATAAGAACATATATCCGTATTTATTGACAAAGGCAGATTTCACTCTCCTAGAAAAGAAAAATGTTATAACATATAAAAGGATTCTAGGAGAAAATTATCTGGGTACTTCTCACACTCAGTCAAACATACACAAAAATAACCTGCAAAAGGAAACATTACCTTTCACAATAATTTCACAAAAAGGAAAAATTGATGCTTATCATGTTTCATGAGTAGCATTATCTTGCAAAGCAAAACACTAATGTTAAATGAGTTTATTTAAAAAACATTTGAAAGTTAGAGTTATTGTGGATGCAATGATCTCTCATTCTTCTCTGGTGTTAAAATTAGATTCCAACATAGTTTCCCTTTTCATCACATGTAAAAGTCATGGGAAAATGATCTTCTATTCTGCAAAGCTTTTGCAGAGAAGATACACACACAATTTTCCATCTGAAATGGCTTGACTTTACAGATTAATTAGCAATGCCAGTATGTGTGTGTGTGTGTGTGTGTGTGTGAATTAACACATCTGTCATTTTATTAAATGGCTTGAATATTAATGTGCTTCCAAGATGTAAGACAAGTCTCTGAGGTATTGTTCTGACATTTCAGGTTGGGTATGACAGGCAAACTGACTTAATCTGTCAAGTTTTACATGGTCAAACATAAAAAAATTGGCTCGTTAAATGTTTGAATTTACTAAAGGTCCTGGTTACTTTTTGGGATATATATTTACCTGTTTGAAATTTTTAGCACATATTTAATTGAGTGGATAAATATTATCTCTCCATGTGTATGAAAAATCTCCATGGACATTTTAGCCTTTAGAGGTCCAATGGCCCATGAGCAAATTCATTCTAGTTTTTCTCAATTCCTATTAGGGAATAACCATGCTTTTGACAGAGAATGTTCTGGGGCAAATGCAGATTCAGTTCATAGTCCACAAAGAGGAGGAAAATAATGACAAATTGGAGAAATTTTCCTTGGAATAGTCTTAGTGGTACGAATTACCAAGGTTGGTTTACTATATATCCTGAACCAAATCTATATAAGTCTTCCTTTTAATATGAAAAACCAATATCAGTTCTCTTAGGTTGCCTCTTTGTTCAACATTTATCTTCTTAACTCCAATCATTTGCTAATTTACATCTATTGCTATGGGGCATGATAGGCTTAGAGTTTCAGTATATTATTTGCTACTAATATGTTGTTTTTGGAAGACCTTAATAAGCTCTGTATCAATAGTTTTCTGCCACCTATGTATTAGTTATTACTAATGCAATAAAGTCCTCTGACTTTAGCTAATAATGATTTAAGAGAATCCTTTCTGTTCATTAAACATTTTAAGAAAATCAGAACAAGAGAGAGTAAAAAGGTTAGCAGTAAACTTTTGTTGCAGAACATTTTTATAATTATTTCACTCTATAATTAGTTAATATTGTTTTTAATTTATTATGAATTAAGCTATATCACTAATAGGCAGTTAGGAAACCTCAGTAAGGAACTTGCTGCAAAATGCAGTTTTGCAAAAATTGGTCTTGATTTCCTGAAAAAAAAAACTCCCAAAGTAATAATAACACTCTCCTCTGCATTTAAAATTATATTTGATCTAAGAGAAAGTGTACCAGGTGAGTTTCCAATACCGTTCTCTTTTATATCCCTGTATATTCAGAGCTTGTGCAAAAACTAGCCATGTTAAATTTTATATATTATAGAGCTGACTGACCAGGATAACTTTGCCTAGTGTATATTTCAGTCTTCTAAAATAAAACCCACTTATTTGATGTCAGCTTGAAGATGATGTCATATCTCCCAAATCTAATTTTGAAATTGTCAACTAATTGTTTCCAAGAGAAGACCTATATATCTGTAACAGAGAAAAATCTGTGATGATTGCCCAATGGAAAGCTATGTGTGATTCCTCTGATTTCTGAAGAATCTGTATAGACTCTCCTGTGTTAACAACATTTCATCATGATCATCATTATACAATTCCAGGACTCAGCTGTTTAAAATAGATTTCAACAGGGTAACATCAAGATTTTATCTCAATGACATTAGCAAAGATTATTTCTGGAGACTTTTCTCAGGCCTCATGCTATGCTGTCTTCATCTGCCTCTTTATTCTGGATAGAAAGGTCCCTTAAATAATCTTATACTCACAAAGTATATCATCATATGAAGCTCTGTGTTAAACTCATATAATGAAGAACTTCATTACTACTTGGTAGTTTTATTTATTGTGTCATGAAATGTATTTTATATACATTATATACATTATATACATTTAGCAACTTGATATTTTCTGAAAACATTATTTTTCAACACTGAATTAAATGTCTAATAAACATATTTATTTATTTTGAAATATATGATCAGTCTATGTTATTTTTGGAATGAGAAAAATGTGACTGTCAAAATCTACAACTTAGATATTTGGTGCTGGAAGGCAGAGCAAGAATGTAAGATACTTAGTTATTTTAATATTAAATTCTCGTCATTATTACGGAGGTATGAAATAAGTAAACAGAAAACGGCTATGATAGAGATTAGTAAATCACAAAATCACAAATGAAAAATGAAATTTTTGATCATTAAATATGGACAGACAGATATACACATAAAGATAAATTAGATGAAAAGTTTGAGACTATTCCAAAAAGAATACAAAAGTATAAGAATACAGGATTGAAAATATTATAAAATATTTAAACATCTGATGCTCACTTACAGAACACATTGTAATATTAAAAGGAGATGATAAGAAAATAGAAAGATATTTTATAGGAAAAAAAGAGAGTTGAAGAAATTTCCTCTGTTCACTTTAACATTTTCCATTTCCTCTATTTACCCTGCCTTATACATACTGGCAAATTATTAATACATTTGCCCCAGATCCAGTTAATATATCATTACAAAAAAACCAATAATTTTATGTATTTTCTGTTCCTATCTATAGTCCTACTCAGGAGTATGTATGACACATACATATGTTCAATATTAATCAGCTTATTGAATTAATCACCTGATGGTTAATTCTTGGTATGTTTGTTTATGAAGAGAACTAAAATCCTTTTTCTGTTTCTCACTGCCACAAAACTTATGATACAATAATTAGAATTCTAGAAAAGCTATCATGTTTTCATGTAGTTATTATGAATTCTATAATATATTTTCCTAAGGGTTAATAGAATATACATTTTATAATTAATGTGAGAAGAGACACTTACCAGAGAACATATTTAGTGCAAAACCTGGAAAAAATTATAAGTCTCCAAAGGAATTAGAGTAATTTCTTAAATTGGCAAAGCACTACTAGCTGCTTTGTAGTTCAATTAAGATAACCATTCATTAATTCATATAAGTAGAAGGTGTATAAATACGGGTGTTTGTAAATTTCATGAAATGTTGCTTACAGTTTTCAGGCACAAATTATGAGGAGGTGGAAAGCTAGGAAAGCTAGGAAATAATAAAATCAGCTTTTTCTTCCTGGGCATGCCATAACTAAACTTTGACACCAACCAATAAAGTTGAAATAAAGTTTGTGCTTCAACAAAGTACATGCTGGAGAACTGCACAATGAGGCTTAGCCAAAAAAAAAAAAAGTTTTAAATGAGTTTATTGCTTTGTGTTGAGTCACATTTATAGTTATTCTCAGTCTTCTGGGGACTCAAAGCTATAGGTTGGCCATGTTCACATATTATAAAATTGTGAGCTTTTTTTCTTTTAGGTTAATTTTTTGTCAATTATTAGTTAAGCTAGAGAAAAGTAGAGAAAAATTATCACTATGCTGTGTGATTTTTCTTAATTGTTTATCTAAATTTCAGTTAAGGGACTTAAAGAGACACTAGTCCATCACAGGACATCTCCAAATGGATGGTATCATAGTGCTGTTCTAGCAGGGTTTATAAAACATTATTTTTCTAAAAAGTTTTCAGCATACATTTACTTAGAGTCTAGACATATCAATTTCTCCTTATTAGAGAAATATGTTATTCTTGTTTAGGGCTGAAATTATGAATTGTTTATTTTTTAAGTCAGTCTTGATCCAGTTTCATTCATATGAAGACTGATTTCCCTTTCCTTCCTTCCTTTTTCTTTCTTTCTATCTTTCTATCTTTCTATCTTTCTTTCTTTTTATCTTTCTATCTTTCTTTCTTTCTTTCTTTCTTTCTTTCTTTCTTTCTTTCTTTCTTTCTTCTTTCTTTCTTTCTTTCTTTCTTTCTTTCTTTCTCCTTTTCTTTTCCATTAATTCTTACTCATTATTCCTTAATCAATTATTTCTACAGTGAAAATCAATCTTCAGCCTTAAACAAACCTTGATTTATCCAGATAAGTACTATGACTTTATCAAGGAAGAATTTCAGATATGATTTATTTTTCTTTTCCTTTTCTTTTTCTTTTCTTTTTTAATTTTTTATTCGATATATTTTATTTACATTTCAAATGATTTCCGCTTTTCTGGATCCCCACTCTCCTAAAGTACCATGAGCTCTTTTCCCTCCCCCTATTACCCCATCCACACCTTCCCCCTTACCTCTTCTGGTATTCCCCTATACTGCTGCACTGAGTCATTTCAGAACCAGGGGTCACTTCTTCGTTCCTCTTGGACGTCAATTAATATGTGGATTATGTCTTGTGTATTCCACATTTCTAGGCTAATATCCACTTATCAGTGAGTGCATACCATGGTTGATCTTTTGACCCTGTGTTGCCTCACTTAGTATGATGTTCTCCAGCTCCATTCATTTGCCTAAGAATTTTATGAATTCATTGTTTCTAATTGTAGAATAGTACTCCATTGTGAATATATACCTCAGTTTTTGCATCCATTCTTCTGTTGAGGGATACCTGGGTTCTTTCCAGCTTCTGGCTATTACAAACAGGGCTGCTATGAACATAGTGAAGCATGTGTCCTTACTGCATGCCGTGGAATCCTCTGGGTATATGCCCAGGAGTGGTATAGCAGGGTCCTCTGGTAGTGTCATGCCAATATTTCTGAGGAAACACCAGACTGATTTCCAAAGTAGTTTTACCATCTTGCAATCCCACCAGCCGTGGAGGAGTGTTCCTCTTTCTCCACATCCTCGCTAACACCTGCTGTCCCTGAGTTTTTAACCTTAGCCATTCTGACTGAATAGTACATTTTCACCAAGCTGTAAAAATGCATATTTGGAACAGGGTATATTCTTCAATGACATTGGTGAAAATGACATGTTAAGATATGCACAAAAAATAAAATAATACCTTTTTTAATTTCAAAAAATCAATTTAGAATGTATCAAAAATTCAAATATATCAACTTAAGCCACAAAACCCTTATAAGAAAATGTAAGATAGGAATTCTTTGACTTAAATCATACAGTGACTTTTTGACTTGAAAGTTATTGCACAGGAGAGCAAAATAGAAATAATAAGAAATGCTACCACTAAAACTGTTTTTGTACAGCAAATGGGACAATCAGCATAATGGAAAGGTTAATGCAATCTTAAATCTCTTCATGCTGATGCATTCAGATTTCAGATATGTAAAAATGTAAATAATATGCCTCTTAGATTTGAAGAAAACAATCCCTGATTCTCCCAGGTGCAACTCTCTCTGTGATGAGGCATCTGTGAATTCTCTAGAAGCCTCAAAGTCTGTTCTATCCTGGCTTCAATCAGATATTCATTCAAATTCACAGAGGCTACAGTGTAGAATATGACCATCTTAGATGAATTTCTGACAGTGGACATCTTCTTCAAATACCTTCAGATAAAAACTTGACTTCTTGCTTTTCAGCATTTCAGGTCTTATAATCATGGGATAGTTTCTTTGCTATGTCCATGTCATGGACATGGAGCAATACTGGTGTATTTTAACTACTAAATTTTTGTTAAAAATCAAGGACTAAGAAAGTTTGGAAAGCAGACAAGTAATAATGTGGCTTTTTACCTAAATGATTTTCTCATGTAAAATATTTTTTCCCTTGGAGTAGCCCAGAAGATCATGAGTGAATCCCAGGTAAAATATTATTTCATTTTTACTTTAATTAATTGACTAATTAATTAATTTATCTATAATCATGCATGTAGGTATGCACATTCATGAACTAAAATGTAGATGTCAGAAGAAATCTTCCAGAAGTTATTGTCTTCCTTCCACCAATTCATTTCAGTGATCAAAGTAGGAATATCTTGTTCCCTTACCCAGTGAGACAGCCCACATACCTTTTACTAAGTTTTTAACTAATACATAATAATAGATATCAAAGCTGTTTAAATGACATAGAAGAGAACTAACAGATTTCTATCATTAGGTGATTTTAGACATGTATTTAACACCTTTTGGACTATTGTTTTTTAAAATATTGTTCTATATTTTTGTGATGTACATGAACAGGTCATCAAAGTTTAAAATCTCATTATCTGAATAAGGTTTTGACAGCCCTACTATGGTATGTGGACCATACCTCCCATTACATCCAAGCTGAAAAAGCAGAGGGTTATGTTTAGTCAATGCTAATGACAGGTATAATATAAAGAAAATGATTTTCCTACAAAGCACACATAATCACAAGGTTTATATTTTATTAAAAAGGCATAAATTATGAAATTCTGAAGGATTAAAATAAATCTATAAAAAAGACTAAAATCATTTGTGTATAAGTTTTAGCTTTAAAATGTGTGCTCATTACACTTTTGAGGTCTTTATTTATGAAGGTTCTTCACTGACTGTATGATAAAACCTGTCTTAATCAGTAGGAAGATTGAACTATTGGGAAAACAGTATACATGTATCCATTGTATACTTAACAAAAATGTCAGGTCTCCTGTTTTGTCACTGAATGTTCACCAAGTTTCTCTTTAATAATGTTGCATCAGAATTTAAAAAATAAAGAAAATAGAAAATATTTTCAAAGTTATATTTTCTCCAACAGAAATGACTTTTCTTTAATTGAATGTAGATATTTTCTTCCCACTGAGGTATTAATTAACAAGAGTTTTGGATTTAATGGCAAATGAATGATACATAAACAAATAATTTACTTTGGAGACACAAAGTGTGTGTGTGTGTGTGTGTGTGTGTGTGTGTGTGTGTTTTGTCTATAGAAAATTAGTAACTGACCCAATGAAATTGCTGGGCAGAAAGCCATGCAATTGGACTTGGAACCTTTCTTAGAAGTGATTGGCCCACAGAAAATGGAGAGAAAGCCCGCAGCCAAGCAATGAAGATCAATAAAGCAAAATAATTTGATTACTTTTGGATGAAGTAGAAAGTGAATACATGTATGAGGAGGGTATTATTTAATAAAAACTATCAGTTAGTGAAAAAGACAAATCAAATGCACTATTACTTGCTCCCAAACAGCGAACGGACATTAATGAGTAAATTGAATACAAATCATAGATGATAAATCCCTGCTTTCTTGTTACCATGGAAAAGTTAAACAGATCATTGCCTTTGTCTAGGACAGGAAAACACGACTTCTGTCTTGTTCCTGTGTTGCTTTTCTTATGTGACCTACTTTCTGTCTTCTTTCTGTTGTATATTTTCTTCATTTGGCATTTACATTTTGATAGCCTCTGGGACTCAATAGTAATCACTTCTCTATTCAATATCCTATGACGATCCTATTTTTAATGTGACATTTTATTTGTTACTGACTCTTAAATCTGTGTCAGCATTCCTGAGATCTCAATGGAATTTTTTTTTTATATTTTTATTTTCTATATTCTTTGTTTACATTCTAAATGATTTCCCCTTTCCCGGATCCCCCCTCACCATATGTCGCATAATCCTTCTTCTCTCCATCCCTTCTCCAATCATCTCCTTCCTTTTTCTCTGTCCTTATATTCCCTTCCAATGCTAGATCAATACTTTCCAGGAACAGGACCCTCTCCATACTTCTTCATGGGAGTCATTTGTTATGCAATTTGTGCCTTGGGTATTCAGGGCTTCTGGGCTAATTAATATCCACTTATCAGAGATTGCATTCCATGTGTATTCTTTTGTGATTGGGTTACCTCACTTAGGATGGTATTTCCCAGATCAAACCATTTGCCTAAAAATTTTGTGAATTCATTGTTTCTAATTGCTGAGTAGTATTCCATTGTGTAAATATACCACAATTTCTGTATCCATTCCTCCTTTGAGGGGCATCTGGGTTCTTTCCAGCCTCTGGCTATTATAAATAAGGCTGCTATGAACATAATGGAGCACGTGTCTGTATTGCATGCTGGGGAATCCTTTGGGTAAATGCCCAGGAGAGGTATAGCAGGGTCCTCTGGAAGTCTAATGTTCAGTTTTCTGAGGAACCTCCAGACTGATTTCCACAGTGGTTGTACCATCTTACAGCCCCACCAGCAGTGGAGGAGTGTTCCTCTTTCTCCACATCCTTGCCAACACCTGCTGTTTCCTGAGTTTTTGACCTTAGCCATTCTGACTGGTGTTAGATGAAATCTCAGGGTTCTTTTGATCTGCATTTCCCTAATGACTAATGATGTTGAGCACTTCTTAAGGTGCCTCTTGGCCATCCAAATTTCTTCAGGTGAAAATTCTTTGTTTAGATCTGTACCCCATTTTTAATAGGGATATTTGGCTTCCTGGGATCTAATTCTTGAGTTCTTTGTATATATTGGATATTAGCCCTCTATCAGATGTGGGGTTGGTGAATATCCTTTCCCAATTTGATGGTTGCCGTTTTGTCCTTCTAACAGTGTCCTTTGCCTTACTGAAACTTTGTAATTTTATGAGGTCCCATTTGTCAATTCCTGATCTTAAAGCATAAGCTATTGGTGATCTGTTCAGGAACTTTTCCCAAGTGCCCATGTCCTCAAGGGTCTTCCCCAGTTTCTTTTCTATTAATTTCAGTGTGTCTGGTTTTACATGAACGTCCTTGTCCACTTGGAGTGATGTTTAGTACATGGAGATAAGAATGGATCAATTTGCATTCTTCTGCATGCTGACCTCCAATTGAACCAGCACCATTTGTTGAAAAGGCTATCTTTTTTCCACTGGATATTTTTGGCTCATTTGTCGAAGATCAAGTGACCACAGGTGTGTGGATTCAATTCTGGATCTTCAATTCTATTCCATTGGTCCACTTGTCTGCCACTGTGCCAATACCATGCAGTTTTTAACACCATTGCTCTGTAGTATTGCTTGAAGTCAGGGATACTGATTCCCCCAGAATTTCTTTTGTTGTTGAGAATAGTTTTAACTATCTTGGGTTTCTTGTTATTCCAGATGAATTTGAGAATTGCTTTTTCTAACTCTGTGAAGAACTGAGTTGGGATTTTGATGGGGATTGCATTGAATCTGTAGATCGCTTTTGGCAAGATGGCCATTTTAACTATATTAATCCTGCCAATCCACGAGCATGGCAGATTTTTCCATTTCCTGAGGTCTTCTTTGATTTCCTTCTTCAGAGACCTGAAGTTCTTGTCATATACATCTTTCACTTGTTTGGTTAGAGTCACACCAAGATACTTTATATTGTTTGTGGCTATTTTGAAGGGTGTCATTTCTCTAAAATCTTTCTCAGCCTGCTTATCCTTTGAGTATCGTTTGAGGAAGGCAACTGATTTGCTTGAGTTGATTTTATAACCAGCCACTTTGCTGAAGTTGTTTATCAGCTGTAGGAGTTCTCTGGTGGAGGTTTTCAGGTCACTTAAGTAGACTATCATGTCATCTGCAAATAGTGATAATTTGACTTCTTCCTTTCCATTTTGTATCCCCTTGACCTCCTTATGTTGTCTAATTGCTCTAGCTAGAACTTCAAGTACTATATTGAAAAGATATGGAGAGAGAGGACAGCTTTGTCTAGTCCCTGATTTTAGTGGGATTTCTTCTAGTTTCTCTCCATTTAGTTTGATGTTGGCTACCTGTTTCCTGTATATTGCTTTAACGATGTTTAGGTATGGGCCTTGAATTCCTGTTCGTTCCAATACTTTATCATGAAAGGATGCTGGATTTTGTCAAATGCTTTTTTTTGCATCTAATGAGATGATCATGTGGCTTTTTTCCTTGAGTTTGTTTATGTAGTGGATAGCATTGATGGATTTCCTTATATTAAACCATCCCTGCATCCCTGAGATGAAGCCTACTTGATCATGGTGGATGATCGTTTTGATGTGTGCTTGGATTCAGTTGGCAAGAATTTTATTGAGTATTTTTGCATCAATATTCATAAGAGAAATTGGCCTGAAGTTCTCTTTCTTTGTCGGATTTGGTATCAGCATAATTATGGCTTCATAGAACGAATTGGGTAGAGTTCCTTCTCTTTCTATTTTGTGGAATAATTTGAAGAGTATTGGTGTTAGGTCTTCTATGAAGGACTGATAGAACTCTGCACTGATGCCTGTGCTTTTTTCGGTTAGGAGACTTTCTATGACCCTTTTTATTACTTCAGGTGTTATGGGACTGTTTAGTTGATCTATTTGATCCTGATTTAGTTTTGGTGTTGGATATCTGTCTAGGAAACTGTCCATTTCCTCCAGATTCTCCAGTTGTGTTGAGTATAGGCTTTTGTAGTAGGATCTAATGATTTTTTGAATTACCTCAGTTTCTGTTGTTATATCTCCATTTTCATTTCTAAGTTTGTTAATCTGGATACTGTCTCTGTGCCCTTTGGTTAGTCTGGCTAAGGGTTTATCTGTCTTGTTGATTTTCTCAAAGAACCAACTCCTGGTTTTGTTGATTCTTTGTATGTTTCTCTTTGTTTCTACTTGATTAATTTCGGCCCTGAGTTTGATGATTTCCTGCCTTCTACTCCTCCTGGGTGAAATAGCTTCTTTTTGTTCCAGGGCTTTCAGGTGTGTCATTAAGCTGTTAGTGTATGCTCTCTCCATTTTCTTTTTGGAGGCACTCAGGGCTATGAGTTTTCCTCTTAGCACTGCTTTCATTGTGTCCCATAGATTTGGGTATGTTGTGTCTTCATTTTCATTGTGTTCTAAAAAGTCTTTAATTTCTTTCTTTATTTCTTCCTTGACCAAGATATCATTGAGTAGAATATTGTTCAGTTTCCATGTGTATGTGGGTTTTCTGTTGTTTTTGTTGCTATTGAAGACCATTTTTACTCCATAGTGATCTGACAGGAGGCATGGGATTAGTTCGATCTTCTTATATTTGTTGAGGTCTGTCATGTGACCAATTATATGGTCGATTTTGGAGAAGGTATCATGAGGTTCTGAGAAAACGGTATATTCTCTTGCTTTAGGATAGAATGTTCTATATATATCTGTTAAATCTAATTGGTCCAAAGCTTCAATTAATTTCACTGTGTCTCTGTTTAGTTTCTGTTTTCCTGATTGGTCCATTGAGGAAAGTGCAGTGTTGAAGTCACCCACAATTATTGTGTTAGGTGCAATGTGTGCTTTGAGCGTTAATAAAGTTTCTTTTATGAATGAGGGTGCCCTTGCATTTGGAGCATAGATGTTCAGGATTGAGAGTTCTTCTTGTTGTATTTTTCCTTTGACCAGCAAGAAGTGTCCCTCAGAGTCTCTTTTGATGACTTTGGGTTGAAAGTCAATTTTATCTGATATTAAAATGGTTACTCCAGCTTGTTTCCAGAGACTATTTGTTTGTAAAATTGTCTTCCAGCCTTTTACTCTAAGGTAGTGTTTATCTTTGACCCTGAGGTGTGTTTCTTGTATGCAGCAAAATGTAGGGTCCTGTTTACATATCCAGGCGGTTAGTCTATGTCTTTTTATTGGGGCATTGAGTCCATTGATGTTAAGAGATATCAAGGAATAGCTATTGTTACTTCCTGTCATTTTTGACGTTATTTTTAAAATGTGATTGGTTAATTCTTTTGGGTTTGATGAAAGGTTACTATCTTGCTTTTTCCAGGGTGAAGTTTCCCTCCTCGTATTGTTGTTTTCCTCCTATTATCTTTTGTAGGACTGGGTTTGTGGATAGATATTGGGTAAACTTGGTTTTGTCATGGAATATCTTAGTTTCTCCATCTATGGTGATTGAGAGTTGTGCTGGATATAGTTGTTTTGGCTGGCATTTGTGTTCTCTTAGAGTCTGCGTGAGATCTGCCCAGCATCTTCTAGCCTTCATAGTCTCAGGTGAAAAGTCTGCTGTGATTCTGATAGGTCTTCCTTTATATGTTACTTGGCCTTTTTCTCTTACTGCCTTTAATAGTCTTTCTTCGTTTAGTACATTTGGTGTTTTGATTATTATGTGATGGGAAGTATTTCTGTTCTGGTCCAGTCTGTTTGGGGTTCTGTAGGCTTCTTGTGTATTCATGGACATCTCTCTCTTTAGGTTAGGGAAGTTTTCTTCCATAATTTTATTGAAAATACTTGCTGGCCCTTTAAGTTGTAAATCTTCACTCTCATCTATGCCTATAATTCTTAGGTTTGGTCTTCTCATTGTGTCCTGGACTTTCTGGATATTTTGGGTTACAAGCTTTTTGCATTTTGCATTTTCTTTAACTGTTGAGTCCATGGCTTCTATGGAATCTTCAGCATCTGAGATTCTTTCTTCTATCTCTTGTATTCTGTTGTTGATATTTGCATCTCTGTCCCCTGATTTCTTCCCAAGGCTTTCTATCTCCAAAGTTGTCTCCCTTTGAGTTTTCTTAGTTGTTTCTACTTCTGATTTTAGATCCTGGATGGTTTTGCTTAGCTCCTTCACTTGTTTGCTTGTGCTTTCCTGTAATTCTTTAAGAGATTTTTGTGTATCCTCTTTCATGACTTCAGCCTGTTGACCAAAGTTCTCCTGTATTTCTTTAAGTGTTTTTTGCGTTTCCTCCTTATTGGCTTTTGTATTCTCCTGAATTTCTTTCAATGATTTTTGTGTTTCCCTTGCAAGGGCTTCTAACTTTTGATCCATTTTATCTTGAATTTCTTTAAGTATATCCTTCATGTGTTCCTGTACCAGCATCATGACCAGTGATTTTAAATCCAAATCTTGTTTTACTGGTGTAATGGGGTATCCAGGGTTGCTGTTAAAGGAGAATTGGGTTCAGATGTTGCCATATTGCCTTGATTTCTGTTATTGACATTCCTGCGTTTGCCTTTTGCCATCTAGTTCTCACTGGTGTTAGTTGGTCTTGTCAATGCTGGACTCACCAGTGTAAGCTGCCTCTTCCCAGGTGGCCTCTGGTGCACAGCTTACCTCCTGTACTGCCTGGAGACAGGGTGCTGTTGCCCAGGCTGTTCAGATATCGAAGCAGACACCTGAAGGATCCTGCAGGGGCCCTCTGGATTCACCAGAGCACACTGACTTCTCCCAGCTGGCCTCCTGGAAACCCCTCTTGCCTCTTGTAGGACATGGAGATGTGGTGTTACTGCCCAGGCTGATCTGGATCTGGAAGAGGAGAGATCTGAGGGCTCCCACCAGAGGCCTCAGGACTGGAACCTAAGCTCCCTGCCACCTGAGCAAGCTGTGTGCTCCCAGACTGCCTCTGGGTGCACACCAGGTCTGCTGTACTTCCTGGAGACCGAGTGCTGTGGCCCAGGCTGTTCAGATCCCAAATCAGACACCTGAAGGCTCCTGCCGGGGCTCGCTGGGTTCACCAGAGCACACGGACTTCTCCCAGGAGGCCTCCCGGAAGCCCCTCTTGCCTCTTGCAGGACCTGGAGATGTGGCGTTGCTGCCCAGGCTGATCTGGATCTGGAAGCGGAGAGATCTGAGGGCTCCTGCCAGAGGCCTCAGGACTGGAACCTAAACTCCGTGCCACCAGAGCAAGCTGTGTGCTCCCAGCTCAATGGAATATTAATATCTCTTTGAAATATAATGCTATGAATAGAGTTTGCTATTTTTTTTTGTTTTTTTTTTTTGTTTTTTTTTTTTTTTACTTTTCTCATTTTTTTTATTCGATATAATTTATTTACATTTCAAATGATTTCCCCTCTTCTAGCCCCCCCCACTCCCCGAAAGTCCCGTACGCCCCCTTCTCTTCCCCTGTCCTCCCACCCACCCCTTCCCACTTCCCCGTTCTGGTTTTGCTGAATACTGTTTCACTGAGTCTTTCCAGAACCAGGGGCCACTCCTCCTTTCTTCTTGTACCTCATTTGATGTGTGGATTATGTTTTGGGTATTCCAGTTTTCTAGGTTAATATCCACTTATTAGTGAGTGCATACCATGATTCACCTTTTGAGTCTGGGTTACCTCACTTAGTATGATATTCTCTAGCTCCATCCATTTGCCTAAGAATTTCATGAATTCATTGTTTCTAATGGCTGAATAGTACTCCATTGTGTAGATATACCACATTTTTTGCATCCACTCTTCTGTTGAGGGATACCTGGGTTCTTTCCAGCATCTGGCAATTACAAATAGGGCTGCTATGAACATAGTAGAACATGTATCCTTATTACATGGTGGGGAGTCTTCTGGGTATATGCCCAGGAGTGGTATAGCAGGATCTTCTGGAAGTGAGGTGCCCAGTTTTCGGAGGAACCGCCAGACTGATTTCCAGAGTGGTTGTACCAATTTGCAACCCCACCAGCAGTGGAGGAGTGTTCCTCTTTCTCCACACCCTCTCCAACACCTGCTGTCTCCTGAATTTTTAATCTTAGCCATTCTGACTGGTGTAAGATGAAATCTTAGGGTTGTTTTGATTTGCATTTCCCTAATGACTAATGAAGTTGAGCATTTTTTAAGATGCTTCTCCGCCATCCGAAGTTCTTCAGGGGAGAATTCTTTGTTTAACTCTGTACCCCATTTTTTAATAGGGTTGTTTGGTTTTCTGGAGTCTAACTTCTTGAGTTCTTTATATATATTGGATATTAGCCCTCTGTCTGATGTAGGATTGGTGAAGATCTTTTCCCAATTTGTTGGTTGCCGATTTGTCCTCTTGATGGTGTCCTTTGCCTTACAGAAACTTTGTAATTTTATGAGGTCCCATTTGTCAATTCTTGCTCTTAGAGCATACGCTATTGGTGTTCTGTTCAGGAACTTTCTCCCTGTACCGATGTCCTCAAAGGTCTTCCCCAGTTTTTTTTCTATTAGCTTCAGAGTGTCTGGCTTTATGTGGAGGTCCTTGATCCATTTGGATTTGAGCTTAGTACAAGGAGACAAGGATGGATCAATTCGCATTCTTCTGCATGCTGACCTCCAGTTGAACCAGCACCATTTGTTGAAAAGGCTATCTTTTTTCCATTGGATGTTTTCAGCCTCTTTGTCGAGGATCAAGTGGCCATAGGTGTGTGGGTTCATTTCTGGATCTTCAATCCTGTTCCATTGATCCTCCTGCCTGTCACTGTACCAATACCATGCAGTTTTTAGCACTATTGCTCTGTAGTATTGCTTGAGGTCAGGGATACTGATTCCCCCAGATTTCCTTTTGTTGCTGAGAATAGTTTTAGCTATCCTGGGTTTTTTGTTGTTCCAGATGAATTTGATAATTGCTCTTTCTAACTCTGTGAAGAATTGAGTTGGGATTTTGATGGGTATTGCATTGAATCTGTATAGTACTTTAGGCAAAATGGCCATTTTAACTATATTGATTCTACCGATCCATGAGCATGGGAGGTTTTCCCATTTTTTGAGGTCTTCTTCCATTTCCTTCTTCAGAGTCTTGAAGTTCTTGTCATACAGATCTTTCACATGTTTGGTAAGAGTCACCCCAAGATACTTTATACTGTTTGTGGCTATTGTGAAGGGGGTCATTTCCCTAATTTCTTTCTCAGCCTGCTTATCCTTTGAGTATAGGAAGGCCACTGATTTGCTTGAGTTGACTTTATAACCTGCCACTTTGCTGAAGTTGTTTATCAGCTGTAGGAGCTCTCTAGTGGAGTTCTTTGGGTCACTTAGGTAGACGATCATGTCGTCTGCAAATAATGATAGTTTGACTTCTTCCTTTCCAATTTGCATCCCTTTGACCTCCTTATGTTGTCGAATTGCCCGAGCTAGTACCTCAAGTACAATATTGAAAAGATAAGGAGAAAGGGGGCAGCCTTGTCTGGTCCCTGATTTCAGTGGGATTGCTTCAAGTTTCTCTCCATTTAGTTTGATGCTGGCTACCGGTTTGCTGTATATTGCTTTTACTATGTTTAGGTATGGGCCTTGAATTCCTGTTCTCTCCAAGACTTTAAGCATGAAGGGATGCTGAATTTTGTCAAATGCTTTTTCAGCATCCAATGAAATGACCATGTGGTTTTGTTCTTTGAGTTTGTTTATGTAGTGGATTGTATTGATGGATTTCCGTATATTGAACCAACCCTGCATTCCCGGGATAAAGCCTACTTGATCATGGTGGATGATCGTTTTGATGTGTTCTTTGATTCGGTTGGCAAGAATTTTATTGAGTATTTTTGCATCGATGTTCATAAGGGAAATTGGTCTGAAGTTCTCTTTCTTTGTTGGATCTTTGTGTGGCTTTGGTATCAGCGTAATTGTGGCTTCGTAGAAGGAATTGGGTAGTGTTCCTTCTGTTTCTATTTTGTGGAATAGTTTGAAGAGTATTGGTGTTAACTCTTCTTTGAAGGTCTGGTAGAATTCTGCACTGAAGCCATCTGGTCCTGTGCTTTTTTTGGTTGGAAGACTTTCTATGACTCCTTCTATTTCTTTAGGCATTATGGGACTGTTTAGATGGTCTAGTTGGTCCTGATTTAATTTTGGTATTTGGTATCTGTCAAGGAAATTGTCCATTTCCTCCAGATTCTCCAGTTGTGTTGAGTATAGGCTCTTGTAGTAGGATCTGATGATTTTTTGGATTTCCTCAGTTTCCGTTGTTATATCTCCCTTTTCATTTCTAAGTTTGTTAATTTGGATACTTTCTCTGTGCCCTTTGGTCATTCTGGCTAAGGGTTTATCTATCTTGTTGATTTTCTCAAAGAACCAGCTCCTGGTATTGTTGATTTTTTGTATGGTTCTCTTTGTTTCTACTTGATTGATTTCGGCCCTGAGTTTGATGATTTCCTGCCTTCTACTCCTCCTGGGCGAAATAGCTTCTTTTTGTTCCAGGGCTTTCAGGTGTGTCATTAAGCTGGTAATGTATGCTCTCTCCATTTTCTTTTTGGAGGCACTCAGGGCTATGAGTTTTCCTCTTAGCACCGCTTTCATTGTGTCCCATAGATTTGGGTATGTTGTGTTTTCATTTTCATTGTGTTCTAAAAAGTCTTTAATTTCTTTCTTTATTTCTTCCTTGACCAAGGTATCATTGAGTAGAGTATTGTTCAGTTTTCACGTGTATGTGGGCTTTCTGTTGTTTCTGTTGCTATTGAAGACCACTTTTACTCCATAGTGATCAGATGGGAGGCATGGGATTAGTTCGATCTTCTTATATTTGTTGAGGTCTGTCTTGTGACCAATTATATGGTCGATTTTGGAGAAGGTACCATGAGGTACCATGAGGTACCTGCCAGAGGCCTCAGGACTGGAACCTAAACTCCGTGCCACCAGAGCAAGCTGTGTGCTCCCAGCTCAATGGAATATTAATATCTCTTTGAAATATAATGCTATGAATAGAGTTTGCTATTTTTTAAGAAGCTATCCTATAGTAAAGTAAAATATTTAAAGCAAAACAGGAAATAGCTTCCAGGATAATAGTGGACATATATAATTAAGTATAAAGAAATGATCAGAGCTTCCCTCCCAGTGTGCTAAGTTGCTTTTTGAACTACAAAGGAATGACCAAAAATTGTACATGATAGTCACATTCTTCCATGAACAGCCTTTACATCTACCCAAGTATCCACCCTTTCTACAGATATACTGCAAACACTGATGGAAATACTCCAACTATAAAATGCTTACTGAAGCAATTTCTCCTGCTGCTATGGTATGACCACCTCAACCTCTCCACTCAGCACTTTTATCTTTACTAGTAAATTTTACACAAAAATTACCCTGGGAATTTTACAGAGTAAAATCAGGTTGATAAGAAAGGAGTACAGTGGACAGATTTGAGCAAAGGTAACATGAGAAGACATGCACAAATTGTGACCAGAAACCTGATACTGGAATAGAAGCTTGCACAAACAATACCAGTTTCTATCTCTGCTACCACACAAGATTAGTCAGGTCCTGGGCCTTACATACCTTTGTAAAACCTGAATCATAGAAAGCTCTACCTGTGGAAATTCTGATTTTTGCTTGTTAGGGATAAGATGAAAACATGCTAGGAAGTAAATTCAAGGAAGGGAGCTGTGGGGCAATATGACAAGGGGCTCTGGTAAAATATTATCTCTATTTAGAGAAAGCCTGCCCATTTGGAAAAGAATATTAACTTCTTGTGCAAATTGATGAGATCATAAGTTCTCTTTACACTGTGGAGACTGACAGAAATGGTAATCTTGGAAAGGAAGGAAACTTTCTCTCAACTGTTCTGTTTTGTTTTGGTCATCTTAAAATAAGGTAGACTCACTTGGGAAAAGAAAATCTCAACTGATGAATTGCCTCCATCAGAATTGCCTGTGATGGTGACTGATAAATGATGTAGCAGAGTCCATTCAACTGTGGTTCACACTGTTACTGGACCTGTGGCCTGGTATCTACAGCAAGACAATCTAAGGTCATGAAAAGCTATTCAGTAAGCAATACCCATCCATGCTTCCTAATCCCTCTCCTGAGCAAGTTGCTGCTATGACTTCTTTCAATGATGGACTATGTTTTATCTGGGGTCTGGAACAGGCTGCCAGCACTGTCTGTTAGCTGAATGGTAGCCAAATGAGGTTGGAAAATTAGAAGTTGTTCACTAAGAATAGGAGAACTGAAACTGCTGGTAAATTCGTAGGAGGCATTACTGTCATATATCCCATAGGTAGAGGTAATAATTTGCGTTCCTAGTTAAAGTGAACCCCAAGGAGGACTCTAATAAATGAAACTAAGCAAAAGTATTGGGAAAAGATTGAAAAAAAACTAGAAGTATGTAAGACATGCTTAAATATAACAAAAAATATAAACATTCCAGGACTATAATTCACACTGGTACACTTTTAATTTGAAAGCTACATAGTAATTAGAAATTATATCACTGTGGCAACTGAAATGTGAGATAAGTACATGTAAGTAATGTAAGTAATAATAAGTAATGAAAGTAATCTTTGTTCCCTATATAAGATTACTAACCATGTATTGGAATCAACTAAGCATATGAATGAACTTAGAAAACCAATTCATAACTTACACAAGACAGTCATCAAAACTCACTAAGATGAGAAATTTAAAACTGTGGTCTAAATACCCATCCCTAAATCAAAACTTTGGAGAGAAAAAATTCTGAAAATCAAAAAAAAAAAAAAAAGACAAAATGAAACTGTAGGATCAAAAAAAAAAAGACCTGTGAAAGCATAAACAGACAAAACTACGCAGAAAAATGAATTTATGAAGGAATAAAAGAAATGTAAAATCTGGAGGAATCAGTATCCCTGACCTCAAGCAATACTACAGAGCAATAGTGTTAAAAACTGCATGGTATTGGTACAGTGACAGGCAGGAGGATCAATGGAACAGGATTGAAGATCCAGAAATGAACCCACACACCTATGGCCACTTGATCCTCGACAAAGAGGCTGAAAACATCCAATGGAAAAAAGATAGCCTTTTCAACAAATGGTGCTGGTTCAACTGGAGGGCAGCATGCAGAAGAATGCGAATTGATCCATTCTTGTCTCCTTGTACTAAGCTCAAATCCAAATGGATCAAGGACCTCGACATAAAGCCAGACACTCTGAAGCTAATAGAAAAGAAACTTGAGGACATCGGTACAGGGAGAAAGTTTCTGAACAGAACACCAATAGCGTATGCTCTAAGAGCAAGAATTGACAAATGGGACCTCATAAAATTACAAAGTTTCTGTAAGGCAAAGGACACCATCAAGAGGACAAATCGGCAACCAACACATTGGGAAAAGATCTTCACCAATCCTACATCAGATAGAGGGCTAATATCCAATATATATAAAGAACTCAAGAAGTTAGACTCCAGAAAACCAAACAACCCTATTAAAAATGGGGTACAGAGTTAAACAAAGAATTCTCACCTGAAGAACTTCGGTTGGCGGAGAAGCATCTTAAAAAATGCTCAACTTCATTAGTCATTAGGGAAATGCAAATCAAAACAACCCTGAGATTTCATCTTCCACCAGTCAGAATGGCTAAGATTAAAAATTCAGGAGACAGCAGGTGTTGGAGAGAATGTGGAGAAAGAGGAACACTCCTCCACTGCTGGTGGGGTTGCAAATTGGTACAACCACTCTGGAAATCAGTCTGGCGGTTCCTCCGAAAACTGGGCACCTCACTTCCAGAAGATCCTGCTATACCACTCCTGGGCATATACCCAGAGGATTCCCCACCATGTAATAAGGATACATGCTCTACTATGTTCATAGCAGCCCTATTTATAATTGCCAGATGCTGGAAAGAACCCAGGTATCCCTCAACAGAAGAGTGGATGCAAAAAATGTGGTATATCTACACAATGGAGTACTATTCAGCCATTAGAAACAATGAATTCATGAAATTCTTAGGCAAATGGATGGAGCTAGAGAACATCATACTAAGTGAGGTAACCCAGACTCAAAAGGTGAATCATGGTATGCACTCACTAATAAGTGGATATTAACCTAGAAAACTGGAATACCCAAAACATAATCCACACATCAAATGAGATACAAGAAGAAAGGAGGAGTGGCCCCTGGTTCTGGAAAGACTCAGTGAAGCAGTATTCGACAAAACCAGAACGGGGAAGTGGGAAGGGGTGGGTGGGAGGACAGGGGAAGTGAAGGGGGCTTACTGGACTTTCGGGGAGTGGGGGGCTAGAAAAGGGGAAATCATTTGAAATGTAAATAAATTATATCGAATAAAAAAATTAAAAAAAACAAAACATTAAGAAGTATATGAAGAACAAAACCTACGGAACATAATATATGCAATGATCATTGGATATTATAAAAAGATAAAATTAAAATTCATGAGTGAAAAGAAGATAAAGTGCATAAAGGCAAATATAACCTCATTTATGAAGTCATTGTAAAAAAAAAACTAAAACATAAAAATAAAGGAGTATTCAAAGACAAGAGGCAACAAGAACCGCAAATACGCTCTGATAGAGAATAAACTTACTGTGCTGTATCATAGTCAAGATGTCAAATATATAAAAAGCAACAAAACAGTATTAAAAGCTTTAGAAGAAAAAAATAATTTCACATAAATCATGGACAGGTACAAAAAACACAGGTCTTCCATAAGCAAATTTAAAAGCTAAGACATGATATGATGGTATATTTAAAATTTTTATTCCTCAGTTACTAAACACAATCTGACTGTTTATCCTTCTCTAAATCTAGGCAGTTCAAAAGTGTGCACTGGAAAGAACCCAGGTATCCCTCAACAGAAGAGTGGATACAAAAAATGTGGTATATCTACACAATGGAGTACTATTCAGCCATTAGAAACAATGAATTCATGAAATTCTTAGGTAAATGGATGGAGCTAGAGAACATCATACTGAGTGAGGTAACCCAGACTCAAAAGGTGAATCATGGTATGCACTCACTAATAAGTGGATATTAACCTAGAAACCTAGATTACCCAAAACATAATCCACACATCAAATGAGGTACAAGAAGAAAGGAAGAGTGGCCCCTTGTTCTGGAAAGACTCAATGAAGCAGTATTCAGCAAAACCAGAACGGGGAAGTGGGAAGGGGTGGGTGGGAGGACAGGGGGAGAGAAGGGGGCTTATGGGACTCTTTGGGAGTGGGGAAATCATTTGAAATGTAAATAAAAAATATATCGAATAAAAAAAAAGTGTGCACAAGACTAAGAATTAAATAATTGAAATAAATCTACCAAAATAATAAGAAATTTGCTGCTGGATATGCGCTGGTTTACCTTGGGAACAAACTCCTCAGCCAGGCAGGCAACACACAGTGGAACTTGCTCTCCCAGGCACTCTAACATGCTCAGGATCCCAGGATCCTGGGATCCTAGGTGTGGGAAACTGTCCGGAGTTATTCGGGCTTATGCTTACTCACAGCCCTAAGGTGGTGGCTGCTGATAAGGAAGAGCAATTAACTAGACCCTTCTCCTTGTGAGAAGATTCCAAGAATACCACAAGACGTTCCTGCCCTAACCGCGGAATGTACCTGCAGGCATTAACTCAGGGTGTCCCCTCCAGATGAGCAGATGACCTCCTCACTTTCTTCCTGCTTCGACCCCTAGTGGTGTCTCTGCCCTTCCCTCCTTTGTCTGGTGTGAAGGTTATTTCCTTCTCTGTAAGCCTTAAAACCCACTTTCCTCCCCAACATTAAATGAAGCCTTAACATAATCCAGACTGACTTGTGTTTCTTAGGGTGTTTGGCCTCCTTCCTTCTCTCCCCCTCTTTTGACCCTCAGGTAGTGCCCCTTCGGGACCCTGGAATAATTTAACCTGCTGGACGGGACACCTAGGAGCCCAGGAGTTGATCACACCAAGATCCCAGGATTCCAGAGGCAGCTTCACTTCCAGGAACGCTGAGACACCCAGGATCTCAGGATCACAGGATCCTAGAATCACAGGATCACAGAGACAGATGGACTCTGAGGAATTCTGACACAACCAGCATCCCAGGAAGGATAAGCTAAAGTTACACATAGCAAGGACAGGTAGTAATAGAGATAATGAGATGATGGGAGGCAAGTATAAGAACATAAACAACAGAAAACAAGGTAACATAGCATCACCAGAACCCAGTTCTCCCACCATAGCAAGTCCTGGATATACCATCACACCAGAAAAGCAAGTTTCAGATCAAAAATTACTTCTCATGATGATGATAGAAGACTTTAAGAAGGACATAAATAACTCCTTTAAAGAACTACAGAAAAAAAGAAATACAGAAAAACACAGGTCAACAGGAGGTAGAAGACCTTAAAGAGGGAACATGAAAATCCCTTAAAGAGTTACAGGAAAACACAATATATCAGGCAATGGGAATAAAAAAAAATAACATCCAATATCTAAAAACGGAAATAGAAACAATAAAGTAATCACAAAGGGAGACAATGCTGCAGTTAGAAAACCTAGGAAAGAGATCAGGAACCATACATACAAGTATCACCTACAGAATATAAGAGATAGAAGAGAGAATTTCAGGTGCAGAAGATACCATAGAAACCATTGAGACAACAGTCAAAGAAAATGCAAAATGCTAAAAAACTAACCTAAACATCCAGGAAATCCAGGACACAATGAGAAGGCCAAACCTAGGGATAACAGGCATAGAAGAGAGTGAAGATTCTCAGTAAATATCAACAAAACTGTAGAAGAAAACTTCACTAACCTAAAGAAAGAGATGTTCATGAACATACAATAAGACTACAGAACTCCAAATAGACTGGACCAGAACAGATATTCCACCCATCACAAAATAATCAAAATACCAAATGCACTAAACAAAGAAAGAATATTAAAAGCAGTAAGGGAAAAAGATCTGATAACATATAAAGGCAGCCCTATTAGAATTACACCAGACATCTCACCAGAAAAATATCCTGAGCAGATGTCATAAAGACCCTTAGAGAAGATAAATGCCAGCCCAGGCTATCATACCCAGTAAAACTCTCAATTACCATGGATGTAGAAAATACAATATTACATGACAAATCTATATTTACGCAATATCTTTCTACAAACTCAGCTAGCTCTACAAAGGATATTGACAAGGTCAACACAAGCAGGGAAACTATATCTGAGAAAAAAGCAAGAAGACAATTTTTCAGCGAACCTCAAAAAAGATAGCCACACAAACATAATTCCACGTTCAACAAAAAAATAAGAGCAGTAACAATAACTTTTCCTTAATATCTATTGCCATCAATGGACTCAATTCCCCAATAAAAAGGCATAGACTAACAGTGTGGATATGTAAACAGGACCTAACATTTTGCTGCATACAGGAAACAGACCTCAGTGATAGCGACAGATACTACCTCTGTAATCAGAGTAAAAGGTTTGAAAACAATTTTCCAAGCATGTAGTCCCCAAAAACAAGCTGGAATGGCCATTCTACTATAGAATAAAACTGACTTTCAACCAAAAGTTGTCAATAAAGATAAGGAAGGATACTTCATACTGGTAAATGGAAAAATCTGCCAAGATGAACTCTCAATTCTGAACATCTATGCTCCAAATGTAAGGGCACCTTCATTCATAAAAGAAACTTTACCAAAGCTGAAAGCACACATCACACACCACAAGATAATAGGATAATAGTAAGAGACTTCAATACCATACTCTCAGCAATGGACAGATCATGGAAACAGAAACTTAACAGAGACACAGTAACAGAAGTAATGAATCAATTGCATCTAACAGATGTTTATAGAACATTTTGTCCTAAAGCAAAGGAATATACCTTCTTCTCAGCACCCCATGGTGCTTTCTCCAAAACTGACCATACAATTGGTCAAAAAACAGGCCTCAACAAATATAAGAAGAATGAAATAATCCCATCTACTCTATCAGATCACCAGGGTCTAAGGCTGGTCTTAAATTCCAACAAAAACAATGAAAAACACATATACACATGGAAGGTGATCAACACTCTATTCACTGATAACTTGAACAACTAAGAAATAGAGAAAGAAAGTAAATACTTTTTAGAATTTAATGAAAATAAAGAGACATCACACCACAAGTTATGGGACAAAATATAAACAGAAGTAAGAGTAAAAAATCATAGCTCTAAGTACCTCCAAAAAATAAACTGGAAAGATCTTACACTAGTAGCTTAACAACACACCAGAAAGCTCTAGAACAAAAAAACAATCACATATGTCAAAGAGGAGTAGAAGGCAGGAAATAATCAAATTCGGGGCTGAAACCAACAAAACAGAAACAAAACAGATACATGGTATCAATAAAGCAGGAGCTGGTTCTTGGAGAAAATTAACAAGATTATTGAACCCTTGGCCAAAAACTAACCAAAGGGCACAGAAATAGTATTCAAATTAATAAAATCGGAACTGAAAAGTGAGACATAACAATGGAGATTCAAATAATCCACAGATCCTATTACAAAAGCTTATACTAAACAAATATGGGAAATCTGGATGAAATGGATAATTTTCTAGACACATATCAGTTTCCAAGGTTAAAATAGGATCAGGTAAACCATCTAAGTAGCACCATAACCCCTGAATAAATAGAAGCAGTCATTAATAGTCTTCCAACCCAAAAAGTCCAGGAACAGATACGTTAAGTGGAGAATTCTATCAGGTCTTCAATGAAGAGCTAATACCAATACTCTTCAAACTATTTCCTTCAGAAACAGAAGGAACACTATCCAATTTGTTTTATGAAGCCTCAGTTACACTTATACTAACAAAAACCAAAGAAAGAAAGAGAACTTCAGAACAATCCCCCTTATGAACATTGATGCAAACCTACTCAATAATATTTTTGCCAACCAAAACCAAGAACACATCAAAACAATCCTTTAACATGATCAAATAGGCTTCATACCAGGGATGCAGGGAAAATCCATCAATGTAATCCACTATGTAAACAAATGCAGAAAAAAAAAGATCATTTCAAAAGATGCTGAGAAAGCATTTCACAATATTCATCATCCTGTCTTGGAAAGCTCAGGAATTCAGGACCCATACCTACACATAGTAAAGCAATGAACAGCAAGCTAGTAACCAACATTAAATTAAATGGAGAGAAACTTGAACCAATCCCACTAAAATCAAGGACCAGAGAAGGCTGCCCTATCTCTCCCTATCTATTCAATATAGTACTTGAAGTTCAAGCTAGAGCAATTTGACAACAAAAGGTCAAAGGGATACAAATTGGAAAGGAAGAAGTCAAGCTATCACTATTGCAAATATATGATCATATACTTAAGTGAGGCCCAAAATTCTATCAAGCTGATAAAGAACATCAGCAAAGTGGCTGGATATAAACTTAACTCAAACAAATCATAAGCCTTCCTCTACTCAAAGGATAAATAGGCTGAGAAAAAATTAGGGAAATGACACCCATCTCAATAGTCATAAACAATATAAAGTATCTTGCTGTGACTCTAACCAAGGAAGTGAAAATATGTATGACAAGAACTGCCAGTCTCTGAAGAAACAAATCAAAGATCTCAGAAGATGGAAACATCTCCCATGTTCATAGTTTGGCAGATTTACTATAGTAAAAAAGGCCACCTTGCTGAAAGATATCTAGATATTCACTGCAATCCCCATCAAAATTCCAGCTCAATTCTTCATAGAGTTAGAAAGAGCAATTTGCAAATTCATTTGGAATAACAAGAAAACCAGAAGAGCAGAAACTTTTCTCAACAATAAAAGAACTTCAGGGGAAATCAACATCTCTGATCTCAAGCTGTATGATAGAGTAAAAGTGATAAAAAAAAAAGTATTGTATTGGTACAGAGACAGGCAGGGAGATCAACAAAATAGAATTGAAGATCCAGAAATGAACCCACACACTTATGGCTACTTGATCTTTAACAAAGGAGCTAAAACCATCTAGTAGAAACAACACAGCATTTTTTAAAAAATGATGCTGGTTCAACAGGCAGTCAGCAAGTAAATAACAGCAAATAGACACTTTTTTTTTTTTTTTTTTTTTTTTTTTTTTTGTTTTTTGAGACAGGGTTTCTCTGTGTATACTCAGCTCTTCTGGAAATCACTCTGTAGACCAGGCTGGACTCGAACTCAGAAATCCTCCTGCTTCTGCCTCCCAAGTGCTGGTATTAGAGGCAGGCATGAGCCACATTCTATTTTCTTTCTTTTTATTCTTTATTTACTTTCCGAAAGATTTTATCCCCAAAAGATCCATAAGCCCTTTTCCCTCTGCCCATTCCCTAATCAACTCCCTCCCACTTCTCTGTCCTGGTAATCCCCTACAATAATGCATCAAGCCATTCCAGGACCAGGGAAGGCCCTCTCCTTCCTTCCTCTTGGGAATGATTTGAGATGTAAGTTGTGTCTTAGGTATTCAGAGCTTCAGGGCTAATATCCACTTACCAGTGATTGCATTCCATGTGTGTTCTTTTGTGAATGAGATACCTCACTTGGGATGATATTTTCCAGTTCTAACCATTTGCCTAAGAATTTCATAAATTCATTGTTTTTAATGAGTAGTATTCCATTGTGTAAATACATCACATTTTTTTGTATCCATTCCTCCATTGAGGGATATATGAGTTCTTTCCAGCTTCTGGCTATTATAAATAGGGCTGATATGAACATAGTGGAGCATGTATCCTTATTACATGCTGGGGAAGCCCTGGAAATCACTCTGTAGACCAGGCTGGACTCGAACTTAGAAATCCTCCTGCTTCTGCCTCCCAAGTGCTGGTATTAGAGGCAGGCATGAGCCACATTCTATTTTCTTTCTTTTTATTCTTTATTTACTTTCCGAATGATTTTATCCCCAAAAGATCCATAAGCCCTTTTCCCTCTGCCCATTCCCTAATCAACTCCCTCCCACTTCTCTGTCCTGGTAATCCATCTATATGCCCAGGAGTGATATAGAAGGATCCTCCAGAAGCGTCACGCCTAGTCATGCCCCTTCCCTCCCCCTGTTCTCCCACCCCCCTTCCCACTTCCCTGTTCTGGTTTTGCCCTATACTGCTACATTGAGTCTTTCCAGAACCAGGGGCACTCCTCCGTTCTCCTTGTGCCTCATTTGATGTGTGGATTATGTTTTGGGTATTCCAGTTTTCCAGGCTAATATCCACTTATTAGTGAGTGAATACCATGATTGATCTTTTGAGATTGGGTTACCTCACTTAGTATGATGTTCTCCAGCTCCATCCATTTGCCTAAGAATTTCATGAATTCATTGTTTCTAATGGCTGAATAGTACTCCATTGTGTATATATACCACATTTTTTGCATCCATTCATGTGTTGAGGGATACCTGGGTTCTTTCCAGCTTCTGGCTATTATAAATAGGGCTGCTATGAACATAGTGGAACATGTATTCCAACCCTATTAAAAATGGGGTACAGTTCTCTCTCTCTCTCTCTCTCTCTCTCTCTCTCTCTCTCTCTCTCTCTCTCTCTGTGTGTGTGTGTGTGTGTGTGTGTGTGTGTGTGTGTGTCTGTCTGTTTGTCTATCTTTCTGTCTGTTTGTGTCTGTGTCTGTGTCTGTGTGTTTTGAGAATTTTTAATTTTGGATTAAGGGGTCCTAACTGTACTAAAGAAACTCACAAGTTTGCCAAAAGTCTCTCTATGGTCAAACCCATAGAACGATTCTTTTGAGGAAGGAGACTTTGATGGGGGTCCATGGGCAATAGACAAGGAAAGTCTGAAGACAAGTGGCAGAGTTGCTGTGATAATACAGACAATGAGGCCAGTGAGATTCTCAGAAGGTAGAGGCATATGGGGCATGAGCCTGGCAAACTGCATCTAATCTCTGTAACTGACAGAAAGGTGGAAGGAGAGGTCTGGTTCCATGAAGTTGTCCGTTGATGTACAGGCATGTACCTTGGCATGAACACTTTACATACAAATCATACACAGGCACGTAGACACACATAGCAGTAATTCCCTTTCATAAACACACACACAAAGAGAGAGATAAGATGTTAAGAGTCAGCAAGAACAGAATGAATAGGAAGAAGACTAGAAGATGCTGCCAGAAATGAAATAAAACACTATACAAGCAAAAGAAAAAAAAATCACACATAAAATAAGTGAAGCCATTGGTATCTACTACATTTCTTTAGATATTTTTATTCCTTTATTTATGACTACTACTGCATGAAGATTTTTCCTTCCCTGGCTTTCTTCTACCTTCTACCTTCTCTCTTTGAGGCTTTGCTCTGGTTCACAGACGGGCATTAAACATTTGGACTGAGGAGATCCTTATGTCTTCTGAGTCCCTGAGACTAAAGGCATGTAGCACTGTTCTAGGCTGACCTACCTTTTGAAATTTTAATTTAATTTCATTGTTTGATGGGAGTTTCTGAACAACATCAGTCTAATAAACTGGGCTCAAACATTGGGTTGAAATTGTTTTTTTCTTCTTTCATGTTCTGGAAGGGTTTATATAGAATTGGTATTTCTGCCGTGAACATTTGGAAGGCTTTACAAGTGATGTATAAATTAAAGCCTTATATAGATACACAGTTATGTGAGTTTATTTTTTAATAATCTCTCCTGTTACATGTTTCAAAGAATTGTATGATTCACTGAATTTATCAACCATTAGCTGAAGATTTTTAGAATGTTCTCACATTGTTCTCTAATGCCTATAGTAGCCACACTGATGACTTCTTTCATTTTTTTTCTCAATAAGCTTGACAACTTGACAATAGGCTTTTCGCAAGTCTATTGATCTTACCAAAATGTCAATGTTGGTTCCTTTGGTTTACATCTACTGTGTTGCATATTTTTCTAGTCATTTTTAAAGTTTTCTTTTCCTCTTTTTGTTTTGTGGTTAAATTATAATTTTCAATTAATTAAAGAAGAAAGTTAGAACTTAAAAAAAAAAAAAGCTACCTTCCATACTGTCTCTCTGTTGATTGCTGTTCCTTGATTGGGAAGCCTCCTGTACAGCAGCTTGTCTTTTTTTTTTTTTTTTTTAAACATACCAGACCTCTTGTTCAATTAGCCTGATTATCTCCTGCTTTTTCCAAGGATCTTGTAATCTAAACTGGGTTCTAAGAAAGTTCTTGCTTTGAATTGGTTTTCCACTTCTAGAAGTTATGTCTGGTTCTTCCTCTCAGTATCATGTTCCCAGAAATAAGACTCAGACTCAAATTATATTTACAAGTACTTTGACTTCTCTAGTTAGGGACTTCTCTAGCTAGATCGTAACTTAAGTTTACATTCTGCCACATGGTTCAGATACCATACCTCCATCTTGTCAAACCTTCCTGGTCCTCCCATGCCTGGCATCATCCCAGAATCCTTTCTGCCTCCTGGATAGTCCCTATTCTATTTCCAGTCTAAGCCAGAGGCCATCATTTATTATTGACAGATGCCACATCCTTACAGATGAAAGATATTCTCTCTATGGACCATGCTCAAACAAAATATAATTCTGAAAAGGTATCTCTGATGAGACCTGGAAAACTTCCTGAATTCTTAGGGAATCTCTGCTTACTCAGTCTCACAATGTACATTCATGATCTGGTGCTTTTAATTTTTTCTCTAATTCCAACATTCCTCAAGACTGAAGCATTCCCACACTGGTAATGCATTTGATGGCACTTTAATAATCAGAGATGGATTATTTACTGTAACTGGTCATGTTTGTTTCAGGAAAATTCAAATAAATGTCCACGTGTCTGCCATTATGCTAAAGAGCTTCTACATATGTAAGCTTTCCGTCGAGGTTTTAATGGATAATTTATGCAGGTTGAATGTCAGTGATAGTTTCCCCAAATGTCATCTTGATAACAGTAGTCTACTATTGTAGACACAAAACAGATGTTTAATGCATTTCCTTTCCTCCAAAAGAAATTTGAGTATTTTTTATTTACTTGCCTAATAAAACACAATTCTTAATTCTAATATTTACTTTGGAATTTTATTTATAACTATTACTAATCTGTGAGTATGCCAAATGCACAAGTGTGAGTTAAAGTACAACATGCAAGGGACAGTACTCTCCTCCCATAATGTGTGTTTCAGGAATTAAACTCAGGTTATTAGAGTTATACATCAAGTTCTTTAACAAGCTGAGTCATCTCACCAGTGCATAGAATGATTTTTTAAAGGAAAAATCCACTATAACATATTTTACATAGATGTATTTATGATTTTATTGTCCACCAAAATTTAGAACATTTTATTCAATTGAAAAACCTTGCATCAAGATCAAAATGCATCAAGGAGCAGAATCAAAGTTGAGGACCATCCAACATATGTGTCAGCATGGCTCAAGGTGTAACCTATGAAAAAAGCTCACCACATCCTTGAATCTGTTGTAGGAGACCTGGACCATGTAGTATTTCAAGCCAGTGTTACATGAACCAAAAGGTCCTCAAACCCTTTTCCATTGGAAATGTATGAAAGAAGGAATGGTTCAAAAAAAGGGGGGGGGCATGATACAGGTCAGAAAGTGGCTGACTGGACATTAAATTTCCTTATCTCAAAACCAAGTTTGGTACTAGTGATGGACATTATAATAATGATTGAAATGAACACATTTAGTGCAGAATCCAGCATAGTATTTGCATGAGTCTGTATCAATTAACGGCCAAAATAAGAGTGAATTTTAAAGCATGACAACAGTCATTCATGTCTATAATATGTTGGTGAATAAATACTGATGATAACTACATTAGTGACTGGACTTTGTAATGTGCTGATTTTCCTTTAAACCAGAGAGAGCTGCAAAGCCAAGAAGATTTGGTTACCATAGCATAATATGTTGAAGATCACATGTCAAGTTATTATTCATGGGCATTTTTGTTTCCTATGCAAACTTGGGTACCATCTTCATCACATGCAGATAGAATCTCATAAACAAATAAAATGATCATTAGAAAAAGAGATTTTACTATATTATTCTTAGACTTTGCATGCTTATTAGTTGCAAGCTACATAATCCTGTCACAGGAAAAGGAATTCAGCTTATTTATCTCCAGGTGTATATTTATATGGTCATGATTTGATGTTGTAGTCATTCCTTGTGTTCATTTGTGACCTTGAGTAGAAATAAATGTCACTTTGTCCCGAAGCATTGTAAAAAGCAAAGCAGTGTTTCTCTGAATGTGAAGGCAGGAAGCAAGAATGCATTCTCTGAAGAATTCTCAGAATTTAATCATTTCAACCATAATATATTTCCATTTATTAACATTGTTTTTGGGGAATATGCAAAAAGATACCCATGTGTCTTTATGGATTATATATAAGATTGAGGAGATTGAGACAAAAATCTCAAAAAATGCATTTCAAATCATTATTTCTTTCTAATAAAAATTAGACATTGGAAAATGGACTATTTTCGATGATCTCTAGTTCATATGCATTCTGTCTTCTTCCTCTATATTAAAACCCTCTATTAGCAGTTTGCTACCAAATTCTTCAGGCCACAGCATAAAGAATGGCCTGTGAATTCACTAAATAATGTCTTGATATTGGGATGAGGACTTCAAGAGTAATGACAGCTGGAGTGACATTTGGTTTATGTTGTGTTTCTGATATTGTTGCTTTAATGAAGATAAAAGCCATGCAATTAAGTAGAAGTTGCAAAGACATGATATTGACAAATGATTTCAGGGCTAGAAGTGAATGTTATCATCACAATATCATTAGCATATTAAATAAAAATAATACTTGAATCTTGCTGAAAACTGAATGAAATAATTAAATTTCAGAATTTTATTTTTGTATTGTATATAATTAGATGTTACAGCACTGACAAAATTGTGAAGGAATAATTATTAAATATTTTTGTATTATATTATAAGTTATCAATTGTTTAGTTTTGCTTAAAACTATATTAAGTATCAGCATAAGAAATTAGGCAGACTAGTGAAAGATACAAGCAGCACCTGGAGCATACACATATCTGTGAGGTTTAAAACTTATTGGGTTTAAAATGAGCAAAGTAATCAATGCAGGATGAATTCATGAATATATAATTAGATTTGGGGTTTGAGGTACAGAAGAAAAGACATTTTTTTTGTGGATTTAAATATCTTTTCTAGTATTGAAAAATAGACGTTTGGGAATATGCCCAGGAGTGGTATAGCTGAGTTCTCAGATAGTACTATTTTCAGAGGAACTGCCAAACTGATTTCCAGAATGGTTGTAAGAGTTTGAAGTCCCAGCAGCAGTGGAGAAGTGTTCCTCTTTCTCCACTTCCTCAGCAGCATCTGCTGTCACCTCTGTTTTTGATCATAGCCATTTTGACTTGTATGAGATGGAATCTCAGGGTGATTTTGATTTGCATTTTGCTGATGTCTAAGGATGTTGAACATTTCTTTAGGTGCTTTGCAGACATTTGGTGTTCCTCAGTTGAGAATTCTTTGTTTAGTTCCATACCCCATTTTAATAGGATTATTTGGTTCTCTGGAGTCTAACTTCTTGAGTTCTTTGTATATATTGGATATTAGTCCTCTATCAGATGTAAGATTGGTAAAGATCTTTTGCCAATTTGTTGCTTGTTGTTTTGTCCTATTGACAGCGTCCTTTGGCTTACAGAAGCCTTGTAATTTATGAGGTCCCATTTGTACATTTATACAATAAAGTTTTACTCAGGTTTTAAAAATACTGAATTCATGAAATTCTTAGGCAAATAGATGGAACTAGAAAATATCATCCTGAGTGAGGTAAACCAATCTCAAAAGAACACACATGGTATCAACTCACTGATAAGTGGATATTACCTCAAAAACTTGGAATACCCCATAACCAATACACAGATCACATGAAGCACAAGAAGAAGGAAGACCAAAGTGTGAATACTTCAGTCCTTCTTAGAAGGTAGATCAAAATATCCAGGGGAGGAGATACAGAGACAAAATGTGGAGCAGAGACTGAAGGAAAGGTCATCCAGAGACTGCCCCACAGTGGGATCCATCCCATATACTGTTACCAAAGTCAGACACTATTGTGGATGCCAACAAGTACTTGCTGACAGGAGCCTGATATAGCTCTCTCATGAGAAGCTCTGCCAGTGCCTGAAAAACACAAAGGTGGATACTGTGATAGTTCATATATGATTGGCCCAGGGAGCGACTCTATTAGGGGGTGTGGCCTTGTTGGAGTAGGTGTATCACTGTGGGTGTGGGCTTAAGACCCTCACCCTAGTTGCATGGAAGTCAGTCTTCCACTAGCAGCCTTCTGTTGAAGATGTAGAACTCTCAGCTCCTCCTGCACCATCTCTGCCTGGTGCTGCCAAGCTTCTGCCTTGATGACAATGGACTGAACATCTAAGTCTCTAAGCCAGCCACAATTAGATGTTGTCTTTTTAAAAACTTTCATTGGTCATGGTGTTTATTCACAGTAATAAAACCCTAACTAAGACAGATACTCTCAGCCAACCATTGTACTGAGCATAGGGTCCCCAGGGTAAGAGCTAGAGAAAGGAGCCAAGGAGCTGAAGAGGCTTGCAAAGCCATAGGAGGAACAACAATATGAACCAATAAGTAACCCCAGAGCTCCCAGGGACTAAACCACCAACCAGTGAGTACACATGGAGGGACCCATGGCTCCGGCTGCATATGTAGCAGAGGATGGCCTTGTCAGACATTAGTGAGTGGAGAGCCCCTTGGTCCTGTGAAGGCTCAATGCCCCAGTGTAAGGAATACCAGGACAGGGAAGTAGGCATGTTTGGGTTTGTGCACAGTGGGGGGGGGGGTAGGGGATTTTCAGAGGGGAAACAAGGAGAGGATATAACATTTGAAATATATGTAAAGAAAATATCTAATAAAAAATGAAAGTGAGGTAACCCAGTCTCAAAAGATCAATCACGGCATGCACTCACTAATAAGTGGATATTAGCTTGGAAAACTGGAATATGCAAAACATAATCCACACTTCAAATGGGGTACAAGAAGAACAGAGGAGTGGCCCCTAGTTCTGGAAAGACCTAGTGTAGCAGTATAAGACAAAACCAGAACAGGGAAGTGGGAAGGGATGGGTTGGAGAACAGAAGGAGGGGAGGGGGCTTATGTGACTTTTGGGGAGTGGGGAACGAGAAAAGGGGAAATCATTTGAAATGTAAATAAAAAATATATCGAATAAAAAAATTTAAAAAAAAGAAAATAGATTTTTTTGTCTCACATGATATATCTAGACTATAATTTTTCTCTACTCCTAATTCCTCTCATGTCCCATCCTTTCTGAGTTTATCCTCTTTCTTTCTCTCATTAAATAAATTCATGGGCTTCTAAGGTAATACTCACCTATATTACACTATAGTATACTGATAAAACAAAGCCTAGTACATCATTATAGGACAAAAGAAACAAAAAGAAGGGTAAGAGCCCAAGACAAAGCATAAGGAACAGACTCACTAATTCTCACACATTCAGGAATGTCATCAAAATACTAAACTGGAAAACATAATATATATCCAAAGGATATGAGACATATAGACCTAGAAGAAAAAGTAAAATAGAAAAAATAAAAATAGAAAAGAATGAGATAAAATTGAAATTTTAATGGAAAAACCTCTAATGTGACATATGAGACAAAGCAGCTCTGAACATGCCTTGAATTTGAAGTTGGTTTGTTGGTGTTTATATATGGCTGGGCATACAGTCTACCCTTAGCAGTAGTTTCTTTTCTTAGAAATGTTCAGTGTGGAGAAATTACAGGGGTGGGGAGGTGTAGAGTCGAGCTCACACATTTTTACCGTGGGTTTTCTGGAAGGAGAGATGCGTAAGGAACAGGTTGCAAGAGAAATCACATGGAGAGACACAAAAACACATGGCTTCTGGTTCAAGTCTCCATCTTTAATGATGCCTCTTTCCCAAGCAACAAAGGCAGACCAAGCCCCTCCCCTGAAGGCTGGAAACCAGTTCTTCTTCTTCAGGAGGTGGGTGGTCAGGTTGCTGGCTGCTTTTCTTGAGAGCAGTGAGCAGGGGAAAGTCACAATTTCTCCCTTCTATTCTTGAGAGCAGTGGGCAGGGGGAGGTCACAGGTAGGTGGGGGAGTGGGTTAGGCAGAGGGACATCTTCTTAGAGTCAGGAGGTGGGAGAATGGGTTGGGGATTTTTTGGGAGGGGGAACCAGGAAAGGGTATAACATTTGAAATGTAAATGAAGAATATATTCAATAAAAATAAATAAAAAAGAACTGTTCCCTAAAAAAAACATGTTTTGTTTTTTAATTTGCAAAAGTTTAGATGGGATATGGGTGCAGGCATGTGTTTCATTTCAAGTCTAGCACCCCACCTGGTATAGACAGCTGCAGGCCTTGTGGATGCTGCTTAGTCACCATCAATTCATATGTGTGTCAGTCCTGTTGAGTTAAATTTCTTCCATCCTTTTCAGCTCTTACATTCTTTCTGGCTCCTCTTCCATGGAGTTTCATGAGTCTTGAGAATAAACATTTTGTGGGGACTTCCATTTTAGGAATTTCAATTAGATCTCCTTAATATTTGTGCATATTTTAGGAAACATCTTCTGTGGTAAGTTTCCATACAATCTTTCAAATGGTGGTTAATTTGAACTATTTCACTCCATATTTCCTCCCTGATGTCTGTATTCCTTTCCTCTCTCCATTTGATCCACTTGTCCATGCCCCATATACACCATTACTATCTATTCTATTTTCCCCTACCTAACTTCTTGTGGGTTGTAGAGATGGTAGCAAGTTATCATTGACCTGAGAATGGAGACAGAAAATAACCATTACAATGAGTGCAGGGAACCTAAAGGAAGAGTTAAAGGACTGAAGGACCTGAATGGTTTTTCGACTCCATAGGAAGAACAACAATATCAACCAAACAGACTCTCGGAACTCCCAGGGAATAAGCCACCAACCAAGGAGTACATGTGGCTCTGGTTGCATTTGTAGCCAAGGAAAGCCTTGTTAGACATCAATGGGAGAAGAGGTTCTTGATCCTATGAAGGCTCCATAAAAGCCCCAGTGTAGGTAGGGGAATTGAGGGCAGGAGGGGTGAGAGTGGGATGGGTGAGGGAACAGCCTCATAGAAGCATGGGAGAGGTTGTTTCTAGGAGAGGCATAAACCAGGTAAGGTGATAACACTTGAAATATAAATAAATTAAAATAAAATAAAAGTAAAATAAAATTGAATAAGATAAAAAAAAAAAAAGAAGAACGGCCATAGCATACAGTTTGCTACAGATTTTGAAGTGACCCTGGAACTTTCGAGATAAAAGAGAGGAAGATCTGCTTTGATGACCTACTTGTTTTTCTAGCATACTTGTCCTTCAGGTCCTCAGGGAATGGTTACTGGAGTTGAAGGCTAGAAAAAAGAAAGTATCGGGAAAAAGTTATAGGAGAAGATTTGTATGTTCTGCTGCAAATGTTGATGGATAGGTGTAAAGATAATCTCTTGTATACTCCATAAAGCCTTCACCTGTCAATAAAAGACTGATTGGTCAATCAGCCAGGGTAGAGTTAGAAGGTGGGTCATCCAGCACAGAAAGGGGGCAGTGGCAGGATTCTGAGTTAGGGTCAGACACTGAGTAACTTGCCCAGACACAGAGGAAGATGGTTGCATGAAACTTGTTGCAGGAGTTAGAGGAGTTTAAGCCTCTTGAGAGATGTTGTGATTTGAACTCAAGTTCTCACATGTGAAGAGAAGGTTATCTTAATTGCTGAATCATCTCTCTTGTCAAATGGACTTTGAAAATAATTCTTAGCTTTATTTCAAGATAGAATTTATTATTATTGCTGTTGTTGTTGTTGCTGCTGCTTCTTCTGCTGCTGTTGTTGTTGTTGCTGTTGTAAATCATCCCACTTCCCAAAAACTGCTCCAACTTTAGTTTTGTCTTTGATCTATCACTTCAGTTGTTGATTATCAGTTTGTGTTGACTGAAAAAAGAAACATGTGTAAGTTTCATAAATTGATAGATTTCAGCGTAAATTAATTATTGATGTCCCTCAAATTAGCTCCAATTTTTTGTTTTGCTCTTTAAAGTATATTTACAAATATTTTCAAGAAGTCAGATGGGTATCATTGGATATGTGGTAAAGAGATTTTTCAAATATATATATTTGTGTACAGGAAATGTATAGTTTTGCGTTGGCTATGCTAGTAGCATCTGTAATCCTAGTGTTTGGAAGGCTGGAACAGGGGATTATTATGTGTTTGAGGTAATCCAAGGCTACTAAAATAATTCTTTCTAAAAATAAATCCTTATTCTTTCTGAAAAGTGAATTTGCAATAATCTCTCCTTTATATTAAATCAAGATAGAAATCAGGAAAGTAAGACACCAATATTTTCTTTTACATTTGTATTCAAAACCAGTTCAAATTATTCTTGGAATTAATTCAATGGCTAATTTTAAATTTAGTCATAGCTCTAACAAGAAATTTTATACATATTATATGAGGAAGTATAGTAAAAAGGTTTCTTTTTTCTCAAACATCAGAGCACCCACAATCATATTTGCTATACTGATGTCTAAATTTGAACCCCATATTTTCACATTAAAGAAATAGCAATTCATCCAGATTTTCAAGTTTTGTTGAGTATAGGCTTTTGTTGTAGGAGCTGATGTTTTTTTTTTTTTCTTTCCTCAGTTTCTGTTGTTATGTCTCCATTTTTATTTCTGATTTTGTCAATTTGCATACTATCTCTGTCAACTCTGGTAAGTTTGGCTAAGGTTTTATATATCTTCTTGATTTTCTCTATGAACCAGATCCTGGTTTTGTTGATCATTTGTATAGTGTTTTTTGTTTCTGCTTAGTTGATTTCAAACCTGAGTGTGATTATTTCCTACAGTCTATACTTCATGAATGTATGTGTCTCTTTTTGTTTTATAGCTTTCAGGTATGGTGTCAAGCTACTAGAAAACGCTGTCTTAAGTTTTTCCTGGAGGCACATAGAGCTATGAGTTTTACTCTTAGGAGTGCTTTCATTGTGTCCCATAAGTTTTAGTATGTTGTACCTTCACTTTCATTAAATTTTAAAAAGTTTTTAATTTCTCACTTTATTTCTTCTTTGATGAAGTTATCATTGAGTAAAGTGTTGCTCAGTTTCCATGTGTATGTGAGCTTTCTGTTGTTATTGAAAATCAGCCTTAGTCTGTGATCTGAAAAAATGTCAGCAAAGTGGCTGGATAAAAAGTTAATTCAAAAAAATCAGTAGCCTTCCTCTACTCAAAGGAAAAACAGACTGAAAAAATATAGGGAAAAGTCATCCTACACAATAGTCACAAATAATATAAAATACTTTGATATGATTCTAACCAAGCAAGTGAAAGATCTGTATGACAAGAATTTCAAGTCTCTGAAGAAAGAAATCAAAGAAGATCTCAGAGGATGGAAAGATCTCTCATGCTCATGGATTGGCAGGATTAATATAGTAAAAATGGCCATCTTGCTGAAAGCAATCTACAGATTCAATGCAATCCCCATCAAAATTCCAACTCAGTTCTTCAGAGAGTTAGAAAGAGCAATTTACAAATTCATTTAAAATAACGCGCCGGGCGGTGGTGGCGCACGCCTGTAATCCCAGCACTTGGGAGGCAGAGGCAGGCGGATTTCTGAGTTCGAGGCCAGCCTGGTCTACAGAGTGAGTTCCAGGACAGCAAGGGCTACACAGAGAAACTCTGTCTCAAAATAAAAAAAAAAAAAAAAAAAAAAGTCGCAAAAAAAAAAAAAAAAAACCCACAAAACCCAGGAGAGCAAAACCTATTCTCAACAATTCAAAACAACAACAACAACAACAACAACAACAACCATCCGGGGAATCACCATCCCTGACCTCAAGCTGTAATACAGAGCAATAGTGATTAAAAAAAAGTACATGGCATTGGTACAGTGACAGGCAGGTATATCAATGGAATAGAATTAAAGATCCAGAAATGAACCCACACACCTATGGTCACGATTTTTTGACAAAGGAGCTAAAATCATCCAGTGAATAAAATACATCATTTTCAACTAATGTTGCAGTTTCAACTGGAGGTCAGCATGTAGAGGAATTCAATTCAATTCATTCTTATCTGTTTGTAAAAAGTTCAAATCCAAGTGAATCAAGAATCTCCACATAAAACCAGATACACTAAAACTAATAGAAGAGAAAGTAGGGAAGAACCTTGAACACATGGGCACAGGGGAACAGTTCTTGAACAGAACACCAATGGCTTATGCTCTAAGAACCAGAATTGACAAATTGGACCTCATAAAATTGCAAAGTTTTTGTATGGCAAGGGAAACTGTCAATAGAACAAAATAGCAGCCAACAGATTGGGAAAGATATTTAGCAATCCTACAAGCTATAGAGAGCTAATAACAAATATATACAAAAACTCAAGAAGTTAGACTCTGGAGAACCAAATAACCCTATTAAAATATAGGATACAGAGATAAACAAACAATTCTCAATTGAAGAATCTTGAATGTCTGAGAAGCACCTAAAGAAATGTTCATCATCCTTAATCATCAAGAAATTTAAATAAAAACAACCCTGAGATTCCACCTCACACCAGTTAGAATGTCTAAGTTCAAAAACAGGTGAGAGCAGATGTAGGCAAGAATATATAGAAGGAGGAACACTCCTCCATTATTCATGAGATTGCAAGTTCCTACCACCACTCTGGAAATCAGGCTGGTGGTTCTTCAGAAAATTGGACTACCTGACAGCCCTGCTATACCACTCCTGGGCATATACCCAGAAGATGCTCCAACATGTAATATGGACACATGCTCCACTATGTTCATAACACCCATATTTATAATAGCCAGAAGCTGTAAATAACTCAGATGTCCTTCAACCAAGGAATGGATTCAGAAAATGTGGTACATTTTTACAATGGAGAACTATTTACCTATTAAAAACAATGAATTCATGAAATTCTTTGGCAAATGGAAGGAACCCAGTTACAAAAGAACACATATGGTGTGCATTCACTGATAAGTGAATATTAGCCAAAAGCTTACAATTCCCACAATACAACCCCATAGACAATATAAAAGTTAGGAGGAGGAAATACCAGGGTGTGGATTTTTCATTCCTTCCTAGAAGAGGGAACAAAATACTCAAAGGAGGAATTATGGAGACAATGTGTGGATCAGAGACTGAAGGAAAGGCCTTCTAGAGACTGCCCCATCTGGAGATCCATCACAAATAGAGACACCAAACCCAGACACTATTGTGGATAGCAAAAAGTGCTTGCTGACAGGAGCCTGAAAGCTGTCTCCTGAGAGGCTCTGCCAGAGTCTGTCAAATACGGAGGCAGATGTTTGCAGCTAATCATTGGATAGAGCACTGGCACCCCAATGAAGGAGTTAGAAAGGACTGATGGATCTGAATGGGTTTGCAGTTCCATTAGAAATACTACAATTTCAACCAACCAGACCCCTCTGAACCCCTTATAGACTAAACCAACAACCAAAGAGTACACATGGAGAAACCCATGTTTCCAGCTGCATATATTATGACAGAGAATGTCATTGTCTGACATTAGTATGAGAAGAAGCTCTTGGTTCTGTGAAGGCTTGAATCCCCAGTGTAGGGGAATGCCAGGGTTGCTTGGTGGGAGTAAGTGGGTAGCCTGGAAGCACCCTCATAAGAGAATGGAGAGGAAGATGGGATAGGGGTTTTCCAGAGGGGAAAATGGGAAAGGAGATAACATTTGAAATGCAAATACAATGGGTGGAGAGAAGAAGGCTTATGGGACATATGGGCGGGGGGGGGGACTGGGAAAAGGGAAATCATTTGGAATGTAAACAAAGAATATAGAAAAATAAATAAATAAATAAATAAATAAATAAATAAATAAAATGTAATAGCAATGCCAAGACTTCTGTTCTTGCCTCAGTAGATAAAACTACTCTTTTCCTGAAAATTGGAATCCAATTTGGTAATCCAACTGACAATCTCAGTTCAGACAACTCCTTGTTGTTTTTATCTTGCTATTCATGACCATAAAATATATGATTGTAACCTTTGAAAAATCAATTTAGCTCCATGCTGCAGATTAGACCTGAGAGCTAAAATCAGTAGATATGGCACATTATGTGTTTGTGAATTCTCTTGTTACTGTTTAGCCTTTTTTGTCACAGTATAATTAATGCTCTAAAACCTAGAAAACCTTTTCATTATGACATTTTAAGAGTGTATTATTATTATTATTATTTATTATTATTATTATTATTATATGCCCAATGCTCTGCTGACTATAATAGGGAGTTGTGTCTGGGACCTGATAAAGCACATTGTGCCTGCTACTTGGAAACTGAGACTTTCAATAGTTGAACAAATAGGACATGTGTGGTTGTTTAGACAATGTTGATCTAGTTACAAGAGAGTAAACTTTTAACTCCTTGGAATTCTGAAGTTTGTTTCTCAGGAAACACCAAAATGGAAACATTTTTATGCTCACTGCACAAAACCCGAATAAGGTTGGAACCTAGTAATGGCTTATGTATGCTTCTAAAATTACTTTCCATCTAATTTTCCAGAAAGATAAAAACAAAGTATTATCCAGTGAGCTAAATTCTCAGCAGGGTAAAATTTTAAGGTAGTTGCCATGGCAATTCCATTTCTGTCTGTGATTCCCACTCAAGTTAGCTTGATGGCATTTGGGCTGAGTAATGAAATGGAAAGGAAGACCAATGAGTCTTCCAGATTTGAAAAGACCCACAATTAGATCTGGCCATTTTTCACTCATTTTTCTTTTCTCTGCTCATTTTTCTATTTTTTTTTTTTTTTGTTTAATGCAATGAGTAGAAATTAAAAAAAATTGAACCAATGGCCACTAACATCAATAGTTTGGACACTGTTCAGTAGGCTAAAACTTTATGCTTTATTTTATAATTGTTTCCCATTTTAATAAAAAGGGTTGATTTCATATCAAAATGATTATGTTAATCTGAGCTCCTGAAGCTTGGAGTGTACATTTGATTTTCACCTCAGTACTCATCATGCCCAATCATGAGGACTGCATGAATTATGAAAAACATCAATTCCTATGTGCTATTAATTCAGTTTCCAGAAATCAGATACTGATATGTATATTAGATGAAATATACTACTGATAATTATGGCATATGTAAAATTACGGTAAAATACATATATTCAAACTAAAATATACCATATTATTTAAAATTTTAGTCATTACCTATGTGGAGCCTTTGAATAAATATTTCCCTTTTAATATATATTTTGTCCCCCTAGAATGTATATATAATTTTACATACAGTATGTGATCTTAGTACAAAGCAGGATTGATATATGTCAGTAAAAGAAGCAAAAACAATTAGCCAGAAATTACAATTTCTTATAACTATAAATGAATATAAATTGGCTATGCTCAGTTTTGCATTTTTGTGCTCTCTGTATTTAAATCTCACAGTAGAAGGATCTCCATGTGTTGAGCAAGTGCATGAGGAGGAAAGATTATATCTTTGCAACACATAAACCCAGTTTTTCAGAGGGTATACGATGTCAATGCAAAAATTGACAGTTGGTTTCCCTATGATATTTATATCTATTTAATAGACAGTGTTTTCTTAAATTAGAAATATTCTTTTATAAAAAGCAGCTATAAGCTTGGATCATATTGATTAAGTTTTACCACAAAATCAGAACTATACAAATATAATTCTAGAATGGTCTCCAAATACATCTCACAAGTTATAAATACAGTTTTTTAATTGATTAATATTGTTTTACTTTTGATTTTAATGAATCAATGAGTACATCATCAAAATGACTAATTTTTTCTGGTTCTTCTCTTTATTTCCAAATTGTTGAATTGTCTCTAAGATTGTCTTATGTTTTTGAGTTCATAAGGTAATGTCCCAATTTTTTTTTTGCTATTATTCTATTTTTTTATATCTCCCACAATTTTGTTAACTTGAAGTTCCATGGAGATCCTAGCATCAGTAAATTGTATAAAGTGACTATTTTTATTTTGTAACATTGATGAAGAGAGTCTTCTCTCCATCAGGATTACTTCCTTCATTTTTGCAGTACTATCACGTGTGTGAGAAAATGGTATCACTGTTCCCTGTAGCAGAAGACTGGCCTATTCACTTGGATCTAAAATAAAAAATGAACATTTGCATCACAAGCACAATTTTATCTCTTGGGATGACATGAAAAATTGATTTTCAATTTAGTTGCTTGACCCCAGAGTAGTTTAACTTCCATGAGATACTAGTATTAGATGAAAAACTACTAGAGCCACTATTCCAATCACAACCAAAAAAGCTAAAATTAAAATATTATATAAGATAATCTAGAATTTTATATTTCTCAGAATGTCTAAAGTTAAATTTTACTTTGTGTAATTATTTTTCCTGTTTCTCTGCATGTCTATTTAGTAATAGGCAGATAACTAACATGAAACTGATTGTCCATTTCAATTTTTTTATTTAGTTTTGTGTTTTTTGTTTGTTTGTTGTTTTTAGCTCACGTGAAAGTAGTTTACTAGATGTGTCTACAAGAATGGCCTGCTGAAAGCATCAATCAAATGTTTTTTGATTTTTTTCTTTGTTTCTCCATGTCAGTATGTATGTTGTGTTATAGCTTGGCTATATCATCAGCATTTTGAATCCTAGGTTCTAGTTTTCAACCAACATTTCTACCTCATGATAATTTCACTTGGTATCTAGTTCTACTATATTTTTAGTAAAATGCTAATTTTTTCTAATTTTGTTTTGTTTTACACATCACAAATTTAAATACAAAATTCTTTACATATTCTATGTATAAAGAGTTCTATTACCTAATTGTCTTCTTTTTTTCTTTTTTTTTAACTTGATATATTCTTTATTACATTTCAAATGATTTCAACTTTCCTGGTTCCTCCCTCCCTATAAGCCCTCTTCCATCCCCCTGTTCTCCAATCAAACCCTTCCCACTTCCCTGTCCTGGTATTCCCCTATACTACTGCATCCAGCCTTTCCAGGATCAGGGGCCTCTCCTTCCTTATTCTTGATGTTTCCCATTTACCTATTCCTTTCAATTTTATGGCTAATGTGTCCTTGGAATATTTTTTATCATATTCTTGGAAATTTCACTTAGCAGAGGCTTACAGGCATATTCTTTTTTGTTTGTTTGTTTGTTTGTTTTGTTTTGTTTTATTTTTTTTTTTTTGTTTTGTTTTTTGTTTTTTGGATTTGGTTTTTTCGAGACAGGGTTTCTCTGTATAGCCCTGGCTTTCCTGAAACTCACTCTGTAAACCAGGCTGGCCTCGAACTCAGAAATCTGCCTGCCTCTGCCTCCCAGAGTGCTGGGATTACAGGCGTGCACCACCACCACCTGGCTCAGACATATTCTTTGACATGACAGATATTCTTTATATACTGATGTTAGTGGTCACTGCAAATGTTATTTTGTGGTTGCTATGTGGAAGTATTCTTGCTAAGCAATGGTAGCACACACCTTTAATCCCAGCACTCAGGAGGGAGAGGGAGATGGATCACTGAGTTTGAGGTCAGCCTGGTCTGCAAAGCAAGTACTAGGACAATGAAGGCTACACAGAGAAACTCTCTCTTAGACAAATAAAACAAACAAAAAATATTTTATAGGAACTAAACTAAACAGACATGTTATAGAGCACCAATACATTATTAAGAAAAACAAGGTTATTAAATTTGTCTGTGGATACTAATTTGCTGACTAAAGTAATTGCTTTCAATTTTTCCTCATCTTTAATCTATTAAATATAAGGACACATTTAGTCCATTTTTGAGAATTCTGACCTACATATTATTATTATTTGATATTTTTAAAAATTTTATATTTCAATAGCAGTCACATTTTCCCTTTAATCAATATTTGCAAGTAATAAACATTGAAGCTATCCTGCCCACCTGATTTTTAGTTAACTTGTGTATGGTTCATATTTGTGAGCCCTTTCTCCATTTTCATTTTCAGTTAATTTTTTGAAAGAAAGATATAAATTTATCATCATTTGCTGATAATAAGATAATAATAGCAAATATCAAATATGCACGAAAAGTTTCTGTAATTGACATAATCCTGTGTTTATAACATAATAGTAAAACAACATAATTGTTGTATATCTATAGTATTTAAACCAACTTTAAGGTACCATTTACATTAATTTTAAGGACAAAAATTTCATGGCTATGAGAGGTACTCTGCCATCTTGGCTCTGGACAACAGAGAGATCTGACAGTGCTGGTTACACAGACATAGTACCAGGCTAACATGGCATGGATCTAAGCCTCCCAGGCTTTTGCCGGAAAGCAGGCCCTGGGCAGCTTGGTGGGCTGTCTGTGCACCAACCTGGTCAGGGGGTTATTTGCTCTGCAGACTGCCCAGCACTTGCAGGGGCGCTCTGCCATCTTGGCTACCAGAGATAGCTAACAGACAGAGCCAGCTATGCAGACAAAGCCCAAGGCTAACATCTCATGGGTCTAAGCCTGTCAGGCATTTGCCTGCACTCAGGGCCTGGGCAGCTCCGCAGGCCTTCTGTACACCAACATGGTTGGGGGATCTTTTGCCCTGCAAAGTGATCAAAACTTGGAAAAGGTCCCTGCAGCATCCTCCATCTTTGCTCCCTGAAGGAGCAGATGGGCAGCACCAGGTTCATTGAGACAAACCGAATATAGCATTGCTTGGGGCAGGACACACTAGCGACCCAAGGGCAACCAAGAAGAGGGCAGCATGTCAGCAATCTGTGCCAGGGAAAACCCAGTCATCCAGAGGTGGAAAAATAGCCTTATAGGCTCACAGGAGGTTCAAACACCAGCCAGCTACAACAAGACCAACTAATGCCAGAGATAAAAACATGGCAAAAGGCAAATGTAGGAACCTTACTAAAAGAAAAAAAGGCAATATGGCAGCATCAGAAACAAATTCTCCAACAACAGCAACTCCTGGATACCCGAACACACCAGAAAAGCAAGATTTGGATTTAAAAATCACTGGTCATGTTGCTGCAAGAGGAACATAAGAACGTTATAAATGAATCTCTAAATCTCTAAAAGAAATACAGGGGAACATGAATAAGTTAGAAGCCCTTAAAATGGAAACATAAAAATCACTTAAAGAAATTAAGGAGAATATGGGTCAACAGATAGAAGCCAATAAAGAGGAAATGCAAAAATCACTTAAAGAAATGCAGGAGAAATTGAGTCAACAGACAGAAATTATGAAAGAGGAAACACAAAAATCTCTTAAAGAATTACAGGAAAACACAAACAAACAAGTGAAGAAACTGAGCAAAACTATCCAGGATCTAAAAACAGAAGTAGAAACAACTAAGAAATCACAAAGAGAGACAACGTTTTGGAGATAGAAAACTTTGGGAAGAAATCAGGAGCCATAGATGGCAAATATCAACAGAATATAAGAGATAGAAGAGAGAATCTCAGATGCCAAAGATACCATAGAAACCATGGACTCAAGAGTCAAAGAAAATGCAAAATGCAAAAATCTTGTAACCCAAAGAATCCAGGAAACCCAGGACACAATGAGAAGACCAAATTTTGGGATTATAGTTACAGATGTGAGTGAATATTTACAACTTAAAGGGCCAGCAAATATCTTCAGCAAAATTATGGAGGTAAATGTCCCTAACCTAAAGTGAGAGATGCCCATGAATATACAAGAAGCCTACAGAACTCCAAACAGACTGGACCAGAACAGAAATACCTTCCGTCACATAATGATTAAATCTCAAATGTGCTAAACAAAGAAAGAATATTAAAAGCAGTAAGAGAAAAAGACCAAGTAACATATAAAGGAAGACCTATCAGAATTACACCAGACTTCTTACCAGAAACCATGAAAGCTAGAAGATCCTGGGTAGATCTCATACAGTCTCTAAGAGAACACAAATGCCAGCCAAGACTACTATATCCAGCAAAACTCTCAATCACCATAGATGGAGAAACCAAAACATTCCATGACAAAACCAAATGTATACAATATCTTTCCACAAACCCAGCTCCGCAAAGAATAATAGGAGGAAAACTCCAATACAAGGAGGGAAACTACACCTTGGAAAAAGCAAGATAGTAACCTTTCATCAAACCCAAAAGAAGATAACCACTAAAACATAAAAATAACATCAAAATGACAGGAAGTAATAATCTCTATTATTTACTATCTCTTAACATCAATGGATTCAATTCCCCAATAAAAAGTCATAGACTAATAGACTGGATACATAAACAGGACCCTACATTTTGCGGCAAACAGGAAGCACACCTCAGTGTTAAAGACAAACAGTACCTTAGAGTAAAAGGCTGGAAGAAAATTATACAAGCAAATAGTTTCAGGAAGCATGCTGGTGTAGCCATTCTAATATCAGATAAAATTGACTTTTAGCCCAAAGTCATCAAAAGAGACACGGAAGGAAGGACACTTCTTGCTGGTCAAAGGAAAAATCCACCAAGAAGTACTCTCAATTCTGAATAATTATGCTCCAAATGCAAGGGCACCCTCATTCGTAAAAGAAACTTTACTAAAGCTCAAAGCACACATTGCACCAAACACAATAATTGTGGGTGATTTCAACACTCAACTATCCTCAATTGAGACAACAGAAACTAAACAGGAACACAGTGAAACTAATTGAAGCTTTAGGCCAATTGGATTTAACAGATATATAGAGAACATTTCATCCTAAAACAAAAGAATATACCTTTTTCTGAGCACCTCATGGTACCTTCTCCAAAATCAACCATATAATTGGCCACAAGACAGACCTCAACAAATATAAGAAGATCGAACTAATCCCATGCTTCCTATCAGATTACTATGGAATAAGAGTGGTTTTTAATAGCAACAAAAACAACAGAAAGCCCACGTGCACATGGAGGCTGAACAATACTCAATGATACCTTTGCCAAAGAAGAAAGAAAGAAAGAAAGAAAGAAAGAAAGAAAGAAAGAAAGAAAGAAAGAAAGAAAGAAAGAACTCAAAGACTTTTTTAGAATTTAATGAAAACGAACGCACAACATACCCAAATCTATGGGACAAAATGAAAGCAGTACTAAGAGGAAAATTCATAGCCCTGAATGCCTCCAAAAAGAAAATGGAGAGAGCATACACTAGCAGCTTAACCACACACCTGAAAGCCCTGGAACAAAAAGAAGCTAATTCACCCAGGAGGAGTAGAAGGCAGGAAATCATCAAACTCAAGGCTGAAATCAATCAAATAGAAACAAAGAGAACCATACAAAGAATCAACAAAACCAGTAGCTGGTTCTTTGAGAAAATCATCAGGATAGATAAACCCTTAGCCAGACTAACCAATTGGCACAGAGACAGTATCCAGATTAACAAAATTAGAAATTAGAAATGAAAAAGATGATGTAACAACAGAAACTGAGGAAATTGAAAAAAATCATCAGATCCTACTACAAAAGTCTATCCTCAACACAAATGGAGAATCTGGAGGAAATGGACAGTTTCCTAGACAGATATCAAACACCAAAATTAAATCAGGATCAAATAGATCATCTAAACAGTCCCATAATCCCTAAAGAAATAGAAAGGGTCATAGAAAATCTCACAACCAAAAAAGAGAATGGGACCAAATTGCTTCAGTGCAGAATTCTATTAGACCTTCAAAGAAGACCTAACACCAATACTCTTCAAACTATTCCACAAAATAGAAACAGAAGAAACACTACCCAACTCGTTCTATGAAACCACAATACAAATCCAAATTCTTTTGCTACCAAAACCACACAAAGATCCAACAAAGAAAGAGAACTTCGGGCCAAATTCCCGTATGAATATTGATGCAAAAATACTAAATAAAATTCTTGCCAACCCGGAGAAGCATCTTAAAAAATGCTCAACTTCCTTAGTCATTAGGGAAATGCAAATCAAAACAACCCTAAGATTTCATCTTACACCAGTCAGAATGGCTAAGATTAAAAATTCAGGAGACAGCAGGTGTTGGAGAGGGTGCGGAGAAAGAGGTACACTCCTCCACTGCTAGTGGGGTTGCAAATTGGTACAACCACTCTGGAAAGCAGTCTGGCGGTTCCTCCGAAAACTGGGCACCTCACTTCCAGAAGATCCTGCTATACCACTCCTGGGCATATACCCAGAGGATTCCCCACCATGTAATAAGGATACATGCTCTACTATGTTCATAGCAGCCCTATTTATAATTGCCAGATGCTGGAAAGAACCCAGGTATCCCTCAACAGAAGAGTGGATGCAAAAAATGTGGTATATCTACACAATGGAGTACTATTCAGCCATTAGAAACAATGAATTCATGAAATTCTTAGGCAAATGGATGGAGCTAGAGAACATCATACTAAGTGAGGTAACCCAGACTCAAAAGGTGAATCATGGTATGCACTCACTAATAAGTGGTTATTAACCTAGAAAACTAGAATACCCAAAACATAATCCACACATCAAATGAGATACAAGAAGAAAGCAGGAGTGGTCCCTGGTTCTGGAAAGACTCAGTGAAACAGTATTTGGCAAAACCAGAACGGGGAACTGGGAAGGGGTGGGAGGGAGGACAGGGGAAGAGAAGGGGGCTTATGAGACTTTCGGGGAGTGGGGGGGGGCTAGAAAAGGGAAATCATTTGAAATGTAAATAAATTATATCGAATAAAAAAATGAAGAAAAATAACAAAAAAAATATTCATGCCAACCGAATCCAAGAACACATCAAAATGATCATCCACCATGATCAAGTAGGCTTCATCCCACAGATGCAGGGATGGTTCAATATAAGGAAATCCATCAATGCAATCCACTACATAAACAAAATCAAAGGAAAAAAAAAACATATGATCATTTCATTAGATGCTGAAAAAGTATTTGACAAGCATCCTTTCATGCTAAAAGTCTTGGAAAAAACAGGAATTCAAGACCTATACATAAGCATAGTTAAAACAATATACAGCAAACCAGTAGCTAACATCAAATTAAATGGATAGAAATTGAAGCAATCCCACTAAAATCAGGGACTAGACAAGGCTGCCCTCTCTCACCATATCTTTTCAATATAGTACTTGATGTACTAGCTAGAACATTTAGAAAATGTAAGGTGGTCAAAGGGATACAAATTGGAAAGGAAGAAGTCAAATTATCACTATTTGCAGATGATATGATAGTCTACTTAAGTGATCCAAAATCTCCACCAGAGAACTTCTACAGTTGATAAACAACTTCAGCAAGTGGCTGGTTATAAAACCAACTCAAGCAAATCAGTAGCCTTCCTATACTCAAAGGATAAACAGGCTGAGAAAGAAATTAGGGAAATGACACTCTTCACAATAGCCACAAACAATATAAAGTATCTTGGTGTGACTCTAACCAAACAAGTGAAAGTTATGTATGACAAGAACTTCAAGTCTCTGAAGAAGGAAATGGAAGAAGACCTCAGAAATGTAAAAATCTTCTATGCTCGTGGATTGGCAGGATTAATATAGCAAAAATGGCCTTCCTGCCAAAAGCAAACTACAGATTCAATGCAATACCCATCAACTCAGTTCTTCATAAAATTAGAAAGAGCAATTCTCAAATTCATCTGGAATAACAAAAATCTCAGGATAGCTAAAAGTATTCTCAATAGTAAAAAAAAAAAATAAAAAATAAATAAAAAATAAACAAAAAACTTCTGGGTCATCAGTATCCCATACCTCAAGCAATACTACAGAGCAATAGTGTTAAAAACTACATGGTATTGGTACAGCAACAGTCAGGTGGATCAGTGGAAAAGGACTGAAGGTCCAGAAATGAACCCACACACCTATGGCCACTTTATTGTAGACAAAGGAGCTGAAAACATCCAGTGGATAAAAGATAGCCTTTTCATCAAATTGTGCTAGTTCAATTGGAGGTCAGCATGCAGAAGAGTGGGAATTGATCCATTTTTATCTCCTTGTGATAAGCTCAACTCCAAGTGGATCAAGGACCTCCACATAAAGCCAGACACACTGAAACTAATAGAAAATAAACTGGGGAAGACCCTTGAGGACATGGGCACAGGGGGAAATTTCTTGAACAGAACACCAATAGCTTATGCTCTAAGATCAAGAATTGACAAATGGGACCTCATAAAATTGCAAAGTTTCTATTAGGCAAAGAACACCATCAAAAGGACAAATTGGCAACCAACAACTTGTGAAAAAAGATCTTGACCATCCCTACATTTGACAGAGGACTAATATTCAGGATATACAAAGAACTCGAGAAGTTAGACCCCAGAAAACCAAATAACCCTATTAAAAATGTGGTATAGAGCTAAACATAGAATTTTCACCTAAAGAACTTTGGATGACTGAGAAGCACCTTAAAAAATGTTTAACCTCATTAGTCATCAGGGAAATACAAATCAAAACAACCCTCAGATTTCACCTCACACCTGTCTGAACTGCTAAGATTAAAAACTCTTGAGACAGCAGGTGTTGGCTAGGATGTGGAGAAAGAGAAACACTCCTCCACTGCTGGTGGGGTTGCAACCTGGTATAACCACTCTGGAAATCAGTCTGTCAGTTTCTCAGAGAACTGGGCATGACACTTGAGGAGGACCCTGCTATACCACTCCTGGGCATATACCCAGAGGATTCCCCAGCATGTAATAAGGATACATGCTCCACTATGTTCATAGCAGCCCTATTTATAATAGCCAGAAGCTGGAAAGAACCCAGATGTTCCTCATTAGAGGAATAGATACAATTAATGTATTATATATACACAATGGAGTACTATTCAGCCATTAGAAACAATGAATTCATGAAATTCTTAGACAAATGGATGGAGCTGGAGAACATCAACCTAAGTGAGATAACCCATTCTCAAAAGATCATTCATGGTATTCACTCACTGATAAGAAGATATTAGTCTAAAAACTTGGAATACCAAAGACATAATCCACATATCAAATGATGTCCAAGAAGAAGGAAGGAGAGGCCCCTGGTTCTGGAAAGGCTCAGTGCAGCAGTATAGGGCTATACCAGAACAGAGAAGTGGTGGATGAGGGAACATGGGGAGGAAAGACAGCTTATGGGACTTTCGGGAAGTGGGGAGCCCGGAAAGGGGAAATCATTTGAAATTTAAATAAAGAATTTATTGAAAAAAATTCATGGCAAAGTGTAGTTTTTAGGAATATATACAATATTTGTGTATTGTAAATCAACAATCACTAGATAAAAGAGATGAAAGACATATGTAATTGGACAGAAGAATTACCTTGATATTCTTTGAAAGAGCCCTATCTGCTTCTCATATCAGGGCAATCAAGTATATTGGAAATGTTGAATGTATTGCCCCCACATTTCTTTTTGTAAAGCTTTTTGCTATAGTCACCACCTATTAACTTATACAAACTCTTAATTTAATGCAATATCCAAAAGATGTAGAGATTTGTAGATTTTAGTTTTCTTAACACTTTTAATTTTTTATTGGATATTTTATTCATTTACATTTCAAATGTCATCCCCTTTCCCAGTTTCCTCTCCCAGAAACCACCTATTCCATCCTCCCTCCTCCTGCTTCTATGAGGGTGTTACTCCACCCACCCCACTCCCACCTCCCCACCCTCAATTCCCCTGGGCCTCTATTAAGCCTTCACAAGACCAAGGATCTCTCCTCTCATTGATGCCTGTCAAGGCAATTCTCTACTACATATGCAGCTGGAACCATGTATACTCCTCGGTTGATGGCTTAGAGGTAATCTAGAGACTGTACCACCTGGGGATTCATCCCATATACAGTCACCAAACACTAGTAGTATTGTGGATGCTAAGAAATGCTCTCTGAAAGGAGCCTGATATGGTTCTCTCCTGAGAGGTCCTGCCAGAGCCTTGCAAATACAGAGGCAGATTCTCACATCCAACCATTGGATTGAGCATAGTGTCTACAATGGTGGAGTTAGAGAAAGGACTGAAGGAGCTGAAGGGGTTTTCAACCTCATAGGAAGAACAACAGTATCAAGCAACCAGACTCCTCAAAACGCTCAGGGACTAAGCCACATTTAATGTTATTTAATTTAAATAGTATTATATCTCTTCACACCTCTCTTTTTACCACACTAATTTGTATATAACCGTGACTTTCCAAAGATTTGGATAGATGTAAATATTTACTGTTTTCCAAAGAAAATCACACATGTACTTATTTTCCCACAAATAGTGGATTATTGTAGGAAGAGTCTGGGAGAGGAGCATGGAGGGGAAACTGTGGTCAGGATGTAGTATATGAGAGGACAATTTAAAATTAAAAACAATGAAAACTCATTTTATAAGATAAAGATCTTATACAGGCTTACCCCTTCTTGTCCTCCCCTCATAAAAAGGGATTTTGAAAGATTTTTTTGGATGGCAGACACACAATGAGACACTAGTTTTAAAAGGACTGAGCATACTGAGAAGGCCTCTATTGATAACTAAATATTATCAGAGTGTCTGTAGGAACAGGAGTGTGTTCCTCAAGATATTATTTAAAGGTTCACTTGCCTTAAGATTGAAGTATCCTGAAAAGTTTCTCTGAGGACACACCAACTGAAATAACTCTAGTAAAATCAGAAGAAATATTGTTAAGTTTTTTCTAAAATGAAAAAAATATGAAAAGGAAATGGATGACAATAAAAGTACATTTGAAATAAAGAAATATGAGCATATACCAGATAATAATAGGGGCTATATGTTTTACAGAGAAAGCTCTACCATTTATATGTTTGTATGTATGTCTATATTTATGTGTGTATGTATGTATGTATGTATGTATGTATGTATGTATGTATGTATGCACTTATTTATCTAAGCATCTATGGGCACCTTTAGTTCAGTAAACCTATTTACATAATCAATTGAAATCAAACCAGTTCCAATAGTGTGTTTCTCTGCTAGAACATCTGCTTGTATGTAAGTGGTTGTAGAGGAGATGATCTTTCTGGTTGTGGTGGTGGTGGTAGTGGTGGTGGTGGTGATGGTGGTGGTCGTGGTATGTGTGTGTGTGTGTGTGTGTGTGTGTGTGTGTGTGTGTGTGTGTGTGCGTGGTATTTTTCTCTTTATCTCTAATATTTACAATTCTATGAGATTCCAAAACTATCAAAGCTCCCTGTTGGTGTTCAACAAACATCAAATAATAATGAGAGAATGCTTGAAGGTGACACCCTTATATTTCAGTTTACAGGGACAAGTTTGTTCTTGCAAGAACATATGATGAAACTTTAATAATTTAATCACTTTGTGAAATAAAGGATTTGCCTGTCCCTAGAGTTCTAACTTTTTCTTCTGCTGATGCCTCCAGAGGAATTGTTTTGAAAAACTATATTTTCTTTTAAATGTAAAATATGTTCAGAGATTATGTGCCTAGAGAAGAATAAGAGCACTTGTTGTGCTTCTCTCCAGTGAGATGATTTCTGGGAAGAAGGTAGCATACAGAGTTCAGGTTGGGCTGTCGTCTACCAATTATGTGTGTGTGTGTGTGTGTGTGTGTGTGTGTGTGTGTGTGTGTGTGTTGTGTGTGTGTGTATGTGCATATACATACATACATAACATACTAAAGTTAAGATTAGCACCAAACTTCAACAAAATGACATTTTTTTGAATAACTAGATCAAAGGAGAGTAGAATTGTTGGCAATTTATGCTACAGGAAAGTGTATTTTGTCACAATATTTTAATTACAACAACCTAGAATTTATGGGTGCTGGGATATTATTACTAACAGACATAGACAATACTACCTGTATGTTTATTTTCAGGGATGATTGTTTGGCACTGGACAACTAACAAGTGTTCCAGACTTGAAGAACAGTAAAACAGAGGGTTGGCTTTCCCAATCTAAAATGTTTAACATATTTATTTAAACCAAATTCATTGTGTGTGTGTTTAGGTGTGTGTGTGTGTATGTGTGTGTATGCAAATAAATATATAAATACTATTTTTCAGTCCACTTAACATTACTTTAGTGTATAGGAATTCAGAGCTTACCACTTGGAATTGGACAAGGAGTTTGATTGCTAATAAATTTGTCCATGGGAAAGAGTATGATTCTTACTCTCAGAATTTCTTAGTTTTCTTCTTTGTCATGGACTTTTTGAAATAGTCAACTGATTCTCAAATTAAAATCAATTAACCCATTCATTAATTTGCTTAGTATTTATTATTTATTTTAAATGTTCAGAGATTTCCCTACATTGGTGATGTATGCAGGGCTGTGCACATCCTATGTAGAATGGTTTAGCTACAAGACCCAGGCTGGAAAATATGAAATGTTTTAACTCTTGATGTCAACTTAGTGGATCTAAGTGGATAAGGCTCTTCTCAGTGGATAAGGAGCTTAACACTAAAAGTTATAGGCTTTCTTTGATGTTTTTGAAAACTTGAAAAAGATCCTAACTATGTTGTATGGATGGTCTTAAATCACAGTATAGTCCAGTTGAGCCCTGGCTTTAGGACTCTCCTGCCTCAGCTTCCTAAACACTGGGAATTACTAGGCATAATGAATGAATGCTATACTAGGCATATCCCTAAAATCTACTGAACAGGCGGTATCATCTTGATTTTGCACACCACAAAAAGTCTTCTCATCTGTGTGCTTTTAACTTTTGGATCATTCTTCTCATTTTGAATATGTGGAAGAGAAACATTTTATACTTGAGAAATATAAAGAAAATGTATATTTGACCTAAGTAAGTTAGAGAATTTATTTGCTCTCATTTGGGAGAAGGTAGGCCAGAGCATGTAATTGTTTGCACTTTTAGAAAAGTGATTGAATCTGTCACTATAATATCTTGAATTTCCAAAGTTAAAAGACCTTAAATTATGTTTGATCAGCCAACAAACTGTCACTTGTTCACCTCCATAGGGTGCTGCTGATGCAGGGTGGCCATCTGCTTCTTATTTTCAGTGCCAGCAACCTGACACTTGACAGGGCAGAAGCCACAAGCCTTTTAGTCATACTTAAAGGCAAACCGGCCATTTCCTTCTCAGTTTGAAGCCATGAATTATACTGTTTAGCTACGGGACTCAGGCTGGTAAGTAAGAAATGTTTGTCTTTTTATGTCAACTTGATGTTTCAGCTAAAAATTTAAAGCACTTAACACTTACATAATGAAATATAAATTGAACCCAGGCCTACATTCTGTGTGTTTTTTCATAAAATATTTAAAATTAGTTATTTTCAAGTTGAATATGAATGATATCAATTTGTTATTTGAATATAAATGAAAAGAGCCTTATTTTATCTAAAGGCATTACCTAAGTATTACAATTTTATTAAGGTCTTACTATAACAAAATATTACAGAAAAGGAGGACATCTATGTCAATTGTTACAAGCTATAAAAGTATGAACTAAATCCTAGTAATTCTGCTGAAAACTTGGTAGTGTAATCTACAGCTAGCTTCTGTTCAGGAATTCAAAGCAACCATGCCATATTACACTGGAACTCATGACCTTAGTAAATGGACAGGAGTCTAGAGCATTTTCCTACACACTAAGGATGATTGAGCTTTGCTACACTTGATTTTCCTCTGTACTTTAAGAAAACTTAGATCCTTTCATGCTCTTCTTGGTCATCTTCATGTTCTCATAGAGATTTCTCAACCCTCTTCATGGTCGGTGAAATAAAATATGAATAATTTGAATTTGTCTTTAGGTTTGTCCTCAGCTGTCTTCTCTATCAATTGCCTATCATCTCATCCAAACAGAATTTTCTCTAAGCCTATGTTAATCTCATATACTTCACACAGTAAGCAACAGGCTTGGTTATTATGACAGATCATTTGATTAATTCAGTTTTCTCAGCACATTGAATTCGTTCATTTTTAAACTCTACATTTCCAATAGTACTTATTTTTATACTTGACTCAAACATAAAATTTTCTATAGATCCACCAGGACATTGATTCTCATACTTGTGAATCAAGACATATCTCATAATTGTGGTTTCTACTAAAGTATCCAAAGCAATCTTGATAAAATAAAACAAATAAAAATGAGAAAGGTTTGATTATTATTTTCTCAAGGGGAAAATCCTTTCAAAACTGTTTTACATACTTCTTCAGACATAACTCATAAGTCTTTCCAACTCTATCCATCAATCACTTTTGAAACTGACAGCCTCCCATTTTAATAACTCAATATTAAATTCTGCTAAATGAAGTGTGTGCATTAATCAGCACCTGATATGAATAACATCTGGCATGGCTTCATGAGTGATTCAATTTCACTGTTCAAGTTCAGCACTCTGGAGTCTTACTACAATAGAAATTACCCTTGTAAACACTTCACTTGGTGATGGTTGGCAGCATAACATTTCCAATCAAATACTGCTTTCAATGAAATGTGCAAGCTAGAATATACATATTCTCCTTCTCCATATACCAATGTCAGTGTGGATTGTGCCTGTATTGGGAATATTTTTTTAAATTTATATTCTTCTCTCATGTTACATCCTTACCATAATCTTTCATCCCTTCCCTCACCTCAGCCTCCCTCAACCTCCCCTCTCCCTGATATGGACTCGGACTCTGCCTCCATTCAGAAAAGCACTGGCCTCACAGAGATATTAACCAAATGTAGTGTAACATACTACAGTATAGCTAAACAGATATCATCCCATCGGTACTGGATAAAGCAGCCCAATGAGAAGAAAAGGTTTGACTCTGTACGCAAAAACTTCATGGATAGCTTCTGTTCCCAATGTTATTACTAACACAAGAATATCAAGCTACTCAGACATAATGTTTATACAGAGTACCTAGGTCAAACACCAACAGGTTTCCTGATCTCTGTGATTTCCCATGATTCCAAGTCAGTTGCTTCTGTGTGCTATATTCTCTGGGTGATTCTCTGATCTCTCTGATTCTTCTGATACTTGCTCCCCATTCTCTGTATGACACTCATGTGCTGCCTAATGTTAGGCTGTGAGACTCTGCATCCACTTCCATCAGTTGCTAAATGAACAATGTCAGGTCTTTTCAATGACAATTCTGCCAGGCTCCAGTCCCAGCAAATGCTTCAGGCAAGACAATTTGTAGGTTGGAGGTTTGTGGCTAGGATGATGTCCAAATCCCTCCTCTTGAGGCCTAGGCTGTTTACACAAGATGGCCACTTCAAGTAATGTTCGCCAATACTAGGAGTTTTTGCAGTCATTGCACTAGGTTTCCATCCTAGTGTATTGCCTCTTAAATACCCTCACCCCAATTCCAGCCATTTCTCCCTGTATTTCCCCTCCACATCTGATCCCTCCTGTTCCCAACCCAACTGTACTTAGTCTGCCTGCAAAATCCACTCAATCCCCTCCACCTAAACCTTCCCTGTTACTTAATTCTCTTTGTGTCTATGGACTTTAGCATGACTGACTGACTTTTACTTTACAGATAATATGCACTTATAATTGAGTGCATAGCATGTTGGTCTGTCTGTGCTTTTCCACACAGGATGATTATTTTAAATAGCAATTCTGATTTGTAATATTTAAGAAGAGTTAAAAAGTTCAAAACTATTCCATCTCTTTCTATCCCCCTCCCACTGTGTATGCTTCCGTAAATGTGTGTATGAGTATATGCATATTTTGTGATGGAGTGTGTGTGTGTGTGTGTGTGTGTGTGTGTATGTTTGTCTGCGTTTGTGTGTGTTTGGTGACTATGTGTAGTTCAACCACACATATAACCAGATACTTATTCTTGTTCAAGAACACGACATATGAAGAGCAGGCTAGTGTGTACTTCCTCTAATGTTCTTCACTTTATTATCTGAATGCATAATCACTCACTGAAGCAGAAGTTTAGAAATGTGGGACAAGGCTTACTGGCCAGCTCCCTCTCAGAATTCATGTGGCTGTGACCCTCCAGTTTACAGGCACATATTTACACAAGCTAGGCTCTTTAGGTTAATGGTAGTGATTGGAACTCAGGTCCTAACCACTGAGTCATTTCCTCATGTCCTCTTATTTTCATTGATGGACTCTTAGAAATTTTGAAATTTCATCCAATTCCAGAAATTATTGGTACCATAAAAGTCATTTATTGGCAACTTAACAATCTGCATTGAGCTCACATAGTGGAAAAAAATTATTGCCTTGCAAATCATCTTTTGAGAGATTAAGTTTCTCAAGACTTGAATAAAAAATATTTATCAGCATTTAAGGTGGGGGAAGTTACTCACAAATATCCTTGAGGTCAGATATCAGATCATTTAAAATTAAATGGTTTGTGTAAGAAAAATTAGAGCAATTCTGATTTTAAGTATCATTATTTATAATATTTAAAGATAAGTTTTTATCACAAATATCTACCAAAGAAGTAATAGAAATTAGAGTATTGGATTATATTCATAAGTATAGTATATTCATCACCCAAAACTCAAGGTTTTCCATGCAAGGAATGTCTTCTCTTTACAGAGAATTAAAATATATTTTTGTGATCTTTCATAATTTTAATATAAATATATAAAAACCAGTAACATTTATATCCACATGTATTCTAAAACTGAATGAAAAAAATATAAATGAAGAGAGGCCTAAGGAGGAGGTAGATATTATAGATGAAGGCATAAGCAAGGAAACAGACCTAAGAAAAAAAGAAATGAAGAAAGAAAAATTAAGTCCTGAGCTTCAATTGTGTCACCCAAAGACCTATGAACTGAAAACACAAATCAAAATATTACTAAGTGATTTCATTTTCCAACAGATCTAAAGCATCTTTCTATATACCATGATTTACAGAATCTCTAAAGAGTAACAAAATGTTGGCTATTTAATTATGAACAGGAAGTGTAAGTACAGATCAAGGGTAGAACATTTGTCTAAGATGAGGAGAGCCTTGAATGAGTTCACTGCCCAGTGCATACTGACACACACACACACACACACACACACAAATACACACACATAAATCATACAACATGCATAGGACATCATACAACATATACACACCCTTGTACATGCAAAAGATACTTAAAGGAAATAAATTATTCAAATGTAGTAATATTGACATTAATGATTTCTGTGGTATTTATTCTATTCTACCATTACTCTTTGTTAAAAAGATAAAGTCAATAAGATGGAAATAAGTCAGATTATATAATATTAGTGACTGGGCCTTTTAGTTATCTGTAAAACTATGTGCAATGCTCAAATTATAAAATTTACACTGGTTAATTCAGCTATAAATCATTAATATATCCTACTCACATAATTTGTATTTATGATAGTCTCATATACAGGATATACACTATCTTTTATTCCTGAGAAGACTTGGATAGCATAGAGTTTAATGAAAGATGTGAGTCACATCACAGAAATACATATGAAAGTAATTTGAATCCAAATGCTCTTGCTACACCAATGAGAAATATAAATATATATTTAAGAATTACAGTATAATTTATCTGTGTGAGTTAAGAAAACAATATTATAAAGCAATATTATATCTGTATTTCTATCAGGACTGCCTGAATATTTCAATAGTGTGCTATTTGTGTAATACTTTTTATTATTATTTCTTTTATTTTTTTTTACAGCCCAGTCATTTTACCCGTCCCTGTGTCCACTCTTTCCCAGTTCCTCATCACATTCCTGCTACCCCCTGTCTTCAAGAGGATGCCCCTCATCAGGCCTCTCCACATACTGGGGCCTCAAGAATCTCAAGGGTTAGGAAAATTTTCGCCTGCTGAGGCAAGACCAGGAAGTCCTCTGCTCTATATGTTTTGGGGGATTCAGAACACCTAAAAAATGCTGTCTGGTTGGTGGCTTAGTGTCTGAGAGTTTCCAATGTTCTGTGTCAGTTGAGACTGCTGGTCTTCCTGTAGGGTTGCTCTCTTCCTCAGCTTCTTTAAGGCTTTCCCTAATTCAAGCGCAGGGGTCCCCAATTTCAGTCCATTGCTTGGGTGTGAGTATTTCCCTCTACCTCAGTCAGCTGCCTGTTGGGCCTCTCTGAAGGCATCCTTGCTAGACTCCTATCTGCAAGCACACCATAGCATCAGTAATAGTAACAGGCCTTGGAGCCTCCCCTTGAAATGGATCCCAATTTGGGCTGGTGAGTGGACCTCCTTTCCCTCAGTATCTTCTTAATTTTTGTGCCTGTTTCTTCTAGAAATGAACAATTCTGGGTCAGAGTTTTTAATTGTGGGATGATGTCTTAGTCAGAATTTCTATTCTTGCATAAAATATTATGACCAAGAAGGAAGCTGTGGGAACGAGGGTTTATTCAGCTTACCCTTCTACATTGCTGTTCATCACCAAAGGAAGTCAGGATTGGAACTCTAGCAGGCCAGGAAGCAGAAGTTTATGAGGCCATGGAGGGATGTTCCTTACTGACTTGTTTCCCCTGGCTTGCTCAGCTTCCTTCCTTCCTTCCTTCCTTCCTTCCTTCCTTCCTTCCTTCCTTCCTTCCTTCCTTTCTTTTTTTATTGGATATCTTCCTTATTTACATTTTGAATGTTATCCCCTTTCCTGGCACCCCCTCCAGAAACTCCCTATCCCATCCCCCATTCCCGTGCATCTATGAAGGTATTCCCCACCCATCCACTGTACCCTGGCATTCCCCTACACTGGGGTGTCAAGCCTTCACAGGACCAAGGGACACTCTCTTCCCATTGATGCCCAACAAGCCAATCATCTGCTGCATATGCAGCAGGAGCCATGGGTCCCTCTATGTGTAGTTTAGTACCTGGGCTCTCTCTGTGTGTATGTGTGTGGGGGGGTTATCTGGATGGTTGATATTATTGTTCTTCCTATGGAGTTGCAAACCCCTTCAGTTCCTTCAGTCCTTTCTCTACCTCCTCCATGGGGACCCTGTGCTCAGTCTAATGGTTGGCTGTAAGCATCCTCCTCTGTACTTTTCAGGCTTTAGAAAGCCTCTCAGGAGACAGCAATATCAGGCTCCTTTCAGCAAGTGCTTCAACTTGCTTTCTTATAGAACCCAGGACTACAAGCCCAAGGATTGCACCACCCACATTGGGCCCTCCACCTTTGATCACTAATTGTGAAAATGCCTTACAGCTGGATCTTATGGAGACATTTTCTAAGGGACACTCCTTTCTCAGAGATAACTCTAGCTTATATCAAGTTGACTCACAAAACCAGCCAGTATGAATGGCAACCCCATCCCTCCACTTGACATCTTATCTTTCTACTGCAGGTTCTTTCTCCCCACTGTTGAATATTTCATCTAAGGTCTCTTCCTTTAAGTCCTGAGATTCTCTCCCCCCACCAGGGCTTCCTTAAATCCCAGACAGTGCTGCCTTTTCCCACCTCCTGAGGTTGTATATTTCCATTCATTCTCTTGGCTTCACTCATGCAACCCAAAAATCTAATCATGATCCCCTTTTTCTCTCCCCTTTCCCTTTTCCACACAGGTACCTCTCTTTCTCTACCCCAGCCTCCATGAGAATTTTTTCTTCTCTTTCTCAAGTGAGATTGAAGCATCCTCACTCGGGCCCTTTGGCCTGTTAACCTTCTTGAGTCCTGTTGATTGTGTCCTAGATATTCTGTAGGATATTGGCTAATATCCACTTATTAGAGAGTTCATACCATGCACATCCTTTTGGGTCTGAGTTACCTCACTCAGGATTATATTTTTTTTTGTTTTTTTTTTAATTTTTTATTCGATATAATTTATTTACATTTCAAATGATTTCCCTTTTCTAGCCCCCCCACTCCCCGAAAGTCCCGTAAGCCCCCTTCTCTTCCCCTGTCCTCCCACCCATCCCTTCCCACTTCCCCGTTCTGGTTTTGCCGAATAGTGCTTCACTGAGTCTTTCCAGAACCAGGGGCCACTCCTCCTTTCTTCTTGTACCTCATTTGATGTGTGGATTATGTTTTGGGTATTCCAGTTTTCTAGGTTAATATCCACTTATTAGTGAGTGCATACCATGATTCACCTTTTGAGTCTGGGTTACCTCACTTAGTATGATGTTCTCTAGCTCCATCCATTTGCTTAAGAATTTCACGAATTCATTGTTTCTAATGGCTGAATAGTACTCCATTGTGTAGATATACCACATTTTTGCATCCACTCTTCTGTTGAGGGATACCTGGGTTCTTTCCAGCATCTGGCAATTATAAATAGGGCTGCTATGAACATAGTAGAGCATGTATCCTTATTACATGGTGGGGAATCCTCTGGGTATATGCCCAGGAGTGGTATAGCAGGATCTTTTGGAAGTGAGGTGCCCAGTTTTCGGAGGAACCGCCAGACTGATTTCCAGAGTGGCTGTACCAATTTGCAACCCCACCAGCAGTGGAGGAGTGTTCCTCTTTCTCCTCACCCTCTCCAACACCTGCTGTCTCCTAGATTATATTTTTATTGCCATCGATTTGCCTGCAAAACTCATGGTGTTGTCCTTGTTCTTAATAGCTGAATAGTATTTCATTGTGTAAATGAACAGTATTTTCTGCATCCATTTTTCCATTGTGGAACATCAGGGCTATTTCCTGCTTCTGGGTATCACAAATAAGGCTGTTTTTAACATAGTGGTACATGTGCCCCTATGGCATGGTGGGGCAACACTTTGGGTATACACCCAAGTAGTATAACGGGGTCTTCAGATAGATCTATTTCCATTTTTCTGAGGAACCTCCAGATTGATTTCCAGAGTGGTTGTACCAGTTTTCAACCTTACCAGCAATGGAGGAGTGTTCCTCTTTCTCCATATTCTCACCAACATTTGCTTTCTATATCCTTTGGATTTTATTTTGCTCTGAGATAATTTTTGAGTTAATTAAAGTTTTAAATTTTATTTTTGAATGATGCATAAAATACACATATTGTTAATAGTCATAAATACTATGGAATATTTTAATTCCCTCATTTTGCTTTTCAGACAGGGTTTCTCTCTCTAGCCATTGCTAGTCTAAAACTTGCCAAATAGACCAGTTTGGTCTTGAACCAGAAGTTTCTCTGTGTCTGCCTTCTCAATGCTGGAATTAATGGCATGTGACCCAACAATATATAAATCAGGTTGAACTTATTTCTGGCTTCAACTTTTCATCCTTACTTGATAGAGAATACTTTTAGACTATTTTGAAAAGATTGTAAGATCCTTGAGTAATATTTGTACCATTGTGGTATTAATTAGTGTTCCCATACAAGTGTCTTCATCTCTTCAGCATTTACTATATCTAGTCTCGTTTATAACAAACATTATTAATAGGAAGGGTGATATCTCAATGCTTTATAATTTGCATTTGCCTAGAGTTCATTTTTAGTATTTTTTCATGTATCTGTTGTGCACTGAAGTGCCTTCCTTTTAAATTTCTATGTAGATCTAGTCCTCATTGTGTAGTTGTCTTTAATTGTTTACTCATTTGTATTGATTATTGAAATTTGGGAGTTCTTTTATTTTAGGACATAAGCTAATTGTCAGGCACATAATTTCAAATATTTTTTCCAACACATAGATTACCTCTACATAGATAACCTTCTATGTACTAGTTCCTTCCAAACCAAAAAACATTCTATGTCTCAGGAAACTCCTTAAATCAAAAAGTAAACAACTCAACATAATTTTAACAAGCCCCTGAATCTGAACAGATACACTGTACTACTCCCTCCCTGAGTAAGCAATAAAGGCTGCTCAGAGTCAATTTCAAACAAGCCAAATTACATAAAAGACATTTAAATAAGCCAGGATGCCTAGAAAAACCCAGATGATCTATCTGGAAGTCATTAGAACAACTTAAGAACCTGAAAGGGGCACTTTATAATTATGTTGTGCGGTCTGTAGGCTGTGCAAGTGGAATCCAGGTTGTCAGATTTTGTGAGCTTCACCATGCTGTGATGGGCTTTGCTGATGCAGCTGTCATTGAGTCCTTCCTGCTCCTGTAATTAATCCCTCATCCATATTTTTGCAAGTAACTCCAAGGAAACACATGTATTTGCAAATCTGAAATGTGATAATGTCTGTACTATGGTCTGCAGTGGGCTCCACACCAGCTATACTGTCTTAGTTAGGGTTTTGCTGCTGTGAATAGACACCATAACCAAGTCAAGCCTTAGAAAAGACAGCATTTAATTGGGGCTGGATTAGAGGTTCAGAGGTTCAGTCCAGTATCATCAAGGCAGGAACATGGCAGCATCCAGACAGGTACAGTACAGAAGGAGCTGAGAGTTCTACATCTTCATCTGTTAGTGGAAAACTAACTTCCACGCAGATAGGAGTAGGAACTTAAAGGCCCACAGTGACACACCTACTCCAAGAAGGTCACACATCCAAATAGTGCTATTCCCTCAGTCAAGCATACACAAACCATCATGTTCCACTCCCTGACCCGCAAAGACTTGTTCAAACACATTAGAATATGGTGTCCATACTTAAACATAGCATAATGTAAAATATATTTAGTCAAAACTCCCCATAGTCTATTTTAGTCTCAACAAAGTTAAAATTCCAATGTTCAAAGTCTCTACTGAACATTCTTCCAATCACTTCACTGTAATCTCCAATATAGACAAGAAAACTGCTAGACAAACTCCAAACGTCTCCATATCTGATGTCAAAGTGGTCATCAGATCTCCAACCCCTTTTTCATCTTTGTTGACTGCAATTTTTTCCCTCCTGGGCAGTTCCACTCCCTGTTAGCAGCTTTCCTTAGCAGATAAATCAAGGCTCTGGCATCTTGAACATCTTGGGGTCCCCAAGGTAACTTCAACGTTACAGCTTCTTGTTTCAATTTCTGAGATTCACACATGATCTTCTGGACTCCTCCAAAAGTCTGGCATCACTTCTCCAACTCTGACTTTTGTAGGACTCTAAGCTATTCCACTGCTTCTGCTGCTCTTGGTTATCATCCCATGGTACTGGCATCCACAGTATACTGGGATCTTCTGTTGCAACTAGGCTTCACCAATAGCCTCCCATAGACTCTCTTCATGGTTCCAAACCTCAAATCTCTTGCTTGACCCCCTCAGTCCTGGTCTGTTAATTTCAACTGAGGCTTCACCTTCACCAATGGCCTTCCATGGCCTCTCACAGTGCCAAGCTTCAGCTGTTCTTCATGGTCCCTTCATGCCTTCAAAACTAGTACCACCTGGGTGATTCTTACACATCACCAAGTACAGCTGCAGCATGAGTCACAACCTTGGTTATCTCTCAAACACAGCTTCTTCGTGCTCTCAGAAAATGCTTCCCAGAAGATTTCACCTCAGTGATGTTGCTCTCTTTTTAATCACCACTAATTTTTTAGCTCCATCTGACGAGCATCAATTGTCTCAGTACTCTTCTTCTTTTGAATATAAAGGCAGTAATACTGGCCAAAGCTGAGTTATACTGCTAGCAAGAGCTGGAACATGTCCCTCCCTTGATCTATTACATTATCACTACCTTTCTTTTTTCTAACTCCTTCGCTACCTAAGCTTGGGTACCTGGATCTTGTTCTATAGACTGGCCTTGAATTCAGAAATCTACATTCTTGTATCCTGGGATTAAAGTTGTACACCACCATGTCTGAATCTAAACTTAGCTGGATAGGATGTTGCCCCAAAGTCACAACTCCCTTGATTCAATTTAATATCCTTGAACACAGGATTCAGCTCCATTTTACTTCCTAGTGTCCCTTTAATACTCAAATCATATATTTTGTATTTTTGCTTTCTCAAGTTGTTCCTTTTCATTAAATTTTTCTTCATAAGAGGGAACAAACATTAATATCCCCACAACAGAATTTACACCAGGCTGTTTTGATATGTCCTTTTTCAAAGCTCAGGCAGAATCTTCAGAAATGGCAGAAAGCAGTCACAGTTTTCCCCAAAAACTAGAAAAACAGCCTTTAGACCATTGTGAACTTCTTCTCCACTGAACTGTCTTGGGCTAGGTCCAAACAATTCCAATTACTCTTAGCAACAACATCTTCCATATTCCTTGAGGATGGCCCAATAAGCCCCACTTAAAGCATTCCAAGGCTTTCCAAATCCATCAACCCAAAATCCATATTATTTCAAACAAAAGCATGGTCAGGGCTATCAGCAATGCCCAGCTCCTGGTACCAACTTCTGTCTTAATAAGGGTTTTACTGCTATGAATAGATACAATGACCACAGCAAGCTTTAGAAAAAACAGCATTTAATTGGTGCTGGATTAGAGGTTCAGAGGTTCAATCCAGTATCATAAAGGCAGGAACATGGAGGCATTCAGGCAGGCACAGTACAGAAGGATCTGAGAGTTCTACCTACTTATCTGAGGGCTGCCATAGAAGACTGACTTCTAGGCAGCTAGGAGTAGTGTCTTAAAACACAGACCCACAGTGACACATCTATTCCAACAAGGACACACCTCCAAATAGTGCCACTCCCTGGGTCAAGCATATACAAACCATCACATGTACATTGATGTTTGTGTGCTACACCTACCCAGAAAAAGCCTGTCACACATCACTTTATTGATTGTGTCATTTTTTGTAATGAAGCACTTACACTTAGCTACTCAGAGCCAGTGAAAATCTAAAGAGACTGCTGCAACATGTCACAGTTACTATATTTACTTAGAGAGATGCCTGTTTAGAGACATGAAACACAAAGTACACACTTGACACATAAAGAAACACATGGCACACTTGAATCAAATACTGAAGAAAAATAGATAAATTATTGTTTTACATTTTATTAAACATATTAATATTTTAGACCTGGATGTGTGTTACATGCATATAAGCTGAGGCAGGAGAAGGAAAATCACAAGGTAGATGCCTAAGTAATACAGCAAACATATTTTTAAAAAGTTCAGGCATAATGTATTTATTGCCTATGGTCTTGAAACTTAACTGTAACAAGACTCTACTAAAGTTTTGTGTAGAAGTATCTTGTATTCACCAGATGTAATTATTATTTTGGTGGTTTATTGTCTCCTACTTAACTAGGCCTAGACCTGGAAGCTTCTATCTTCCACATAATCTATTCTAGTACTAGAATGTTTTCAACCTCTGAGACTTACTTCTGAATAGGCTTATTCTTTCTAGCTCTTTCTATATTCTGGCTGGATAGTTCAACTCAGCTATTCTGGTCCAAACTTCTCTCTGAACTGATTGACTCAAACTGGCTTCTTTTTGGTTTTGACTGAATTGCTTCATTTCAAGCTAACTCTAGCAATAGGTTCTATCTGGTTCTGTCTCATTCTCAGGTTTGTTCTTTCTTCACTTGTGTCTAGCTTGTTCTCTCTTGTCTGTGTAAAACTCTTGTGATTGAAATGAAGTCAGTTGAACAAAAGTTACTAACTACAACTCAAATATTTGTATGCATCCCTTTCCTGAATGCTGGGATTAAAGGTGTGTACTAACATGCCTGGATTTATGATTTTTTTTTACATGAATCGTGCTCTAAACAAGACTTCCCTTGAATTAATAGATCTGCTTGCTTCTGTCTCCTGGGATGAAAGGCAGGTCTGTATACCATCCAGATCACACAGAGGTAGGCAGTTTTTTTTGGATGTGATCCCTTGCTCTAGAAACTATGTTTCAGGATTAACATAACTCTACTGATTTTACCAATGTTATCAAGTCTGGAAGTTAAAGGATGTTGAAACATTTTATAAAATGGTAAAGACTAGAGTCTATTAAATAAAAAGTAAGGTGATTCATACAAAGGAAATTATGAATGCATAACAGAGAAGCATTTGCTGTGAGTTACTATCAAATCTTAGGAATAAAAGTATAAAGAGATGTTTTCACTTGTTTTTTTTTTTTGTTTTTCTGATGATTTTGTGTATATATGTAAGTTTTCAGGTGTAATATATATATATATATATATATATATATATATATATATATATATATATATATATATATATTGCCATATATATATGCCAGAAGACAACATTGAATGTTCATGTTCTAGTCTATCCTATTATTCAGCATTGCATCTCTTGTTCATCTCTTTATACTCCAGGTTAACTAATCCTGTCTGTATCCCTTGAACTGCCATAGGAAAGCTAGGATCACTCACACACACACACACACACACACACACACACACACACACACACACACACTCACACACACTCTACAATGTTACACTATCCTTCTTTTTGTAACTTCTAAGAATCCGAGTTTATGTACTCATTTTGTGTCATGAGAACTTTGTCCATTGAGCCATCTCTCTGGCTCAAGAAAGCCAATTTTTAGTAGTTGCTTTTGTGATACTATAAATACAACACTGGATAGAAAAAAATTAAAGATCTATTTTGGCTCATAGTTTTCAAGGTTTTGAGTCCATCATGGTAGGCAACATGGTAGGACAACTAAGACAACATATGTGTTAGAGAATGATCAGTCTGTGGAAGACAAATATGGAAAGAATGAAGCTTGTACTAGGCGCTAAATATCCTTGAAAAGAATGGCCTTATGGACCTATTCATAACAATGAGACTTCACCTCCCAAGGTATCACAACCTAACTTAACAGTGCTACTAACTAGGGAGAAAGCATTTCACACTTGAGCCTTTAGGGTACAATTTAGATGTAAACCACGAGTATCTGGTTAGTTCATGGAAATTCCTTTAGGAAGTAATCTATATCAAGTAAACCTTGAGTGAATCACAATTTTTGTTAATCAGAAACTCTCTTACTCACTGTCACAATCCGGGCAGCACCATCTGGGATAATGTTATAATTGGTAACATAAAAAAATATTTTTGTACCTTTATCTATGAATATATTCTTCACTTTTTGTGGGATGCATTCCTAGAAATTGCATGATTAGGTCAAAATTTAGATCAACTCTTTCACTTTTAACGTGGAGTTTTTATACTTGCTTATATCAACCATACATGATGTTTGAAGTGACAGGACTATAGAAGAAAGTGGTATTTCACTAAGGTTTGGGAATAAAAATCACTCTTGTATATGCCATTGATGGCAATATAAGCTAAGGACTTCCACTGCTGGAAAACTGGCCTACCATTTAAATTAGAAGAAACATCTGTAATGCAATAAGGAGTCTGAAGATTAATTTTATGTCAAGCACTAGTTGTATTTGTGTGTTTCAATAAAGCAGGTGAGGAAACTTGGAATGCAAGCTTCAGTGTCTATAATTTCCAGCTTTTTCCTGCCTCTAACTTGGATACCTTGAATTAGAACTGCATAACTCTCATTCCCTTCTGTCATTGAGTATCATTCTCAAATGCAGTTATGTTTTAACTTCACAAGGACAATAGGACACAAAAATATGTTAGAATGATGACTTGATTTTTGCTTATTTGAGTCACAGACTCATTATGTGATTTAGATGTTTTGAAAGGGTAGCTTTGAACTCATGATGATCCTTCTGACTCAGCTATCCACAACTCTGGGATGATAGGAATTTTCAATAATGAATAGCAGAATGAATTTTAAATGTCATATCATAATATGACAAATGTTGATATCAACTACAATCATTTAATTGTAGTAAATATGGAGGCTGGTAAAGATATAGTCAAGAGCAAAACTAATGTGTATGTTGAAGATGCCTGTTCTCTTCCTGATTTTATATAAGTCTATTTTCTCATAGGAGGGAGATAAAATCATCTCTTATGTCTCTTGTTACAAGGACACTAATCACTTTTGTGAGAGTTCAATTATTAGGACCTAATTACAACCCAGAGGCACTTTCTCCTAATAATCATCACATTGAAAGTTAGAATTTAATTGCTTAATTTTTTATAGTCCATTCAGTTCTATAACAAGAGTTTGCCTCAGATCTTGATTTGATGTAATTACATTTGCAACAATCCTATTCCCAAATAAAGTAGAATGTGAACTACAGGGAAGTAGGACTTCAACATTTCTTTCTGAAGAACACAGTTCACCTGACAATAGCAACCAATAAAATATTAAAATCAAGAAATAAAATCAGTCTTAACTCTTGTCCTAAATATTATGTTTCCCACTATCCATCACACATCTCCAAACTTCAGGTACAATTACTCAGGTTGGATCAATAATAATCCCAAACCATGGCCATGTCTTTTTTATCCTACATACACATGCTGTATGAACTATGTTAGTGTTAATAAATAAAGTCAAATAATGGTCCATTGGTCACTTAATGATGGTATCTTAACTCCTATACAGAAACACCATTCATGTTTCACATTTTATGCAAATAAATTCTGCCTCATTTCATGTTTGTCTAGGCTCTTAGGAAGTATCCAACTTACAAAAGATTCTTTCTCTGTTTCTCTCTATGTCTCTGTCTTTTTACACACACACACACACACACACACACACACACACACACACACAAACTCATACACCAGATTTCTGTAAACTCAACATTAACATATTAGTGTGTTTCCTTGTCATTATTCTCTGAAGTATAAACAATAATAGTTATTTGCATATTGTTTTCATTGTGTTTCCCACTATCCACTAAGATAGTGTTTCCACTATACTTAGATGCTCTAAGTAACTATAGAAAAGATTTAAAGAATATGAGAGGATATTTATAAATCATATACAGAAATACTTTCCCTTTTATATAACAAGTTTGAGTACACATTGATTCAAGTTTCTGTAGTAGGTGGTGGACTCAATCTTGAATAATGCTCAGGAAAAATGGCTACACTGGAATGAAGGGCATTCATCCAGATTAAAAATGCTGAATACTTTTAATCAAACTTTAGTGTACTTTTTATACTTCCATCTGTTTTATTATACAGAAGCTATTTTAAGTACAATCATTTTTAAAATAAAATTATCTACTTAAAATAAATATAATATAGATATATTCTTTTTATTCCTTTCTGGAACACAACCCTTCGTGATTAATAAAGGAGAGTAGATGGTCTTTTGTTTTTCTCTATTCTTGTCAAGTACAATTTAGTTGTCTTATTTGACAAGTTACTGAGATCCCATAATCTCCCTGGATATTACAAAGTTAATATTGAGATCAAAAGCCTTCTAAAGATATTTTCATGAAATTTGACATTTCATTTTGTAATCTTAAAGAGAAGTGTGCTAAATGAGGATCCGACAAGCCTGGATCCAGGAAGTTCTCACCATTTCATACAAGATGCTGGTCATTATGGTGATTGTAATTGGTTGAATTTGATATGAAATAGAAAAAGACATTCAATGGATGAAAACAGTCTCAATTTATGTAATTTCAGTAATGAGAATAAGTAGAGGGACTGAGAAATATATCAAGATTCTTCACCTTCAGTAAGTGATGGTTTCTTACACGGTTATGGTATGGTTCAAAGCAAACATCTCCTACCTTGATGAGAATATTATATCTTTTCAAAATACATTCTAGTTTTTTCTTGTAGTTTGTTGAATGCAAAGGAATATATAGACACAACTGAGTTTTCATGATGCCACTGAAAAGGAAGGCTTTGATGTTTATTAAGTCAGGAAACTGCATAGAGCATGCCACATCTAATCTCAAATGCTTTCTCTTAGAAATGTTGAAAATTATTGCTGTGAGCATTTGACTAGCTTAAATAATTTATATTACCAGGAAAACATAATGTTCTAAAACTAGATTTTTTAAAGCAGTAGAGAGCATTGCATATCTAATGCAGTTTATATGAAACTAAATTTAATTTGTTCTCAAATTTTCACATCTTTAGTAATTTTTCTTTTCTTTTATTTGTTCTTAAAGTGACTTTTCCACAATGTTCAACTGTGCATACATTTATGCTCAGTGTTTATGATGCAGAGACAGGAGGATTTAGATGACACTGTGGCCAGGCTAATATACAAGGTTTTAAAGGCTAACCAAATCTATACAGTGAGATTTTTGTTTCTAAAGTAATTTACTTATACTTGTTCCTAGCCTATAAAACCTGAAGCATCTATTTGTTTTCTAATGTGTATTCACACTCCATTTTAAATCTTCCTACACATTGTCAAAGATTTTACTTCTTTTTGGAGATACCATGTAGATGATAATATATATTATAAACAAAGATAAATTGATGTCTCTTTCAAGCAGTATCAGCTGTGTTTTCTTCTTGTATATTGTACTGGATAAGGCTTCAAATACTATGTTCACTAGAGAAAATATTTGGATTACTATTTTTACCTCATTGTCAAAATAGTGTTTTAAACTTTTCATTTGCATTTTTATTTTGAGTCAGTGACTCACTCATGTATTCCAGGGTATCCCAATTTAAGTTGCCAAAGATGACCTTGAACATAACAAGCTCCTGGCCTCACTTCACCATTTCTGGCAATACATGCATTAACCTCCACCTTTAATTCATGTGCTATAGTGTTTGACCTTGGGCTTCATGCATGCTAGGCAGTCACTCTACCAGGTGAGCCATACCCCCTGACCAATATAATTAGTCTTTCACTTCATTACATTATTAGAGAAACACCTCATGACCATATATTACTGAAGGATATTCTACTCTGTAGCCTGCCAGCCACAGCAAACATGACATGCTACTAGAGCTTTGATGTGCTCTTAAGCAACAGTTAGCAAAATGTACCCCTTGATATGGCTGAAATATCAGGGCTCCCAGAATCCTAATTATTTCATTAAATCATTACTGTATCTTTCTCCTTTATAACATAGTTGTTTGAAACTTCAAATGTTACTATGAAAAACTATATTTTTGCTATATTTGCCCTATATTTGTGGCATCTTTCAAATTCTTCTTTTGTGCAGCTTTCTATTTATGCACCTAATAATTATAATCAATCATTTTTGTTCTTTGAACAGTATTATTCTATTATTTAACAAATAATATTTGACCAGAATTTTTATTTTGATACTGCTTAGCTCAAACTTATATTCTTTAAAATATAGCTATTTTCTGTAATTGATGTAACCATATTTGTTTTATGCAAAAAAATTCTGTTAACCTCCTGTGCTTTATTTACTTGCTTTCAGAAATGGGGAAAGAATTTGTCAGAATTTTTATATAATTATTTTCATTTGTATTGAAATTATTAGGACTTTATCAGAAATATAACTTAAAAGATTTTGGAGCCTTCTTGATCATCGTGAATAATCATTTTGTTGTGTATTTGGATTTGAATGGGAAGTATTTTATTGAGTATTTTTGCGTCGATATTCATAAGGGATATTAGCCTGCAGTTCTCCTTCTTTTTTGGATCTTTGTGTGGTTTTGGTATCAGCATTATTGTGGCTTCATAGAACGAGTTGGGTAATGTTCCTCTGTTTCTATTTTGTGGAATAATTTGAGGAATATTGGTGTTAGGTCTTTGAAGATTTGATAGAATTCTGCCCTAAAACCATCTGGAAAGAAGCTTTTCCACCTTCTTTCCAGCTTCTGGCTATTATAAATAGTGCTGCTATGAACATAGTGGAGCCTATATCCTTATTACATGCTGGGGAATCCTCTGAGCATATGCCCAGGAGTGGTATAGCCCGATCTTTCGGAAGTGACTCAGTGTAGCAGTATAAGGCAAAACTAGTACAGGGAAGTAGGAAGGGGTGGGTGGGAGAACAGGGTGAGGGAAGGGCGCTTATGTGACTTTCGGGTAGTGGGGGACCCAAAAAGGGAAAAGAAGCTGGAAAGAACTCAGGTATCCCTCAACAGAAGAATGGATGCAAAATATGTGGTATATATACACAAGGGAGTACTATTCAGCCATTAGAAACAATGAATTCATGAAATTCTTAGGCAAATGGATGGAGCTGGAGAACATCATCCTAAGTGAGGTAACCCAGTCTCAAAAGATCAATCATGGTATGCACTCACTAATAAGTGGCTATTAGCCTGGAAAGCTGGAATATGGAAAACATAATCCACACATCAAATGACATATAAGAAGAATGTAGGAGTGGCCCCTGGTTCTGGAAAAACTCAGCGTAGCAGTATAAGGCAAAACTAGTACAGGGAAGTAGGAAGGGGTGGGTGGGAGAACAGGGTGAGGGAAGGGCGCTTATGTGACTTTCGGGTAGTGGGGGACCCAAAAAGGGAAAAACATTTGAAATGTAAATAAAAAATATATCGAGTAAAAACAAAGAATATAAATGAAAAATGAAAAAAAAAAAAGAGTAGTCTTCAATAGCAACAAAAACCCACGTACACATGGAGGCTGAACAATAATCTACTCAATGACATAGTGACCAAAGAAGAAATAAAGAAAGAAATCAGAGACTTTTTAGAATTTAATGAAAATGAAGGCACAACATACCCAAATCTTTGGGACACAATGAAAGCAGTGCTAAGAGGAAAACTCATAGCCCTGAGTGCCTCCAAAAAGAAAATGGAGAGTGCATACACTAGCAGCTTAATGACACACCTGAAAGCTCTGGAATAAAGAGAAGCCAATTTACCCAGGAGGAGTAGAAGGCAGGAAATCATCAAACTCAGGGCTGAAATCAGTCAAGTGGAAACAAAGAATCAACGAATCCAGGAGCTGTTTTTTTGAGAAAATCAACAAGATAGATAAACCCTTAGCCAGACTGACCAAAGGGCAGAGAGAAAGTATCCAAATTAACAAAAGTAGAGATGAAAAGGGGAATATAACAATGGAAACTGAGGAAATTAAAAAAATCATCAGATCCTACTACAAAAGCCTGTACTCAACACAACTGCAGAATCTGGAGGAATGAAAACCACTCTTATTCCATAGTGATCTGGTAGGAGGCATGGGGTTATTTTGATCTTCTTATATTTGTTGAGGTCTGTCTTGGGACCAATTATATGGTCGATTTTGGAGAAGGTACTATGAGGCGCTGAGAAAAAGGTGTATTCTTTTGCTTTAGGATGAAATTTTATATATATATTCAATCCAATTGGTCAGGGACGGTTAAATATACGGAAATCCATCAATGCAATCCACTACATAAACAAACTCAAAGAAAAAAATCACATGGTCATTTCACTAGATGCTGAAAAGCATTTGACAAAATTCAGCATCCTTTTATGCTAAAAGTGGTAAAGAACAGGAATTCAAGGCCCATAAATAAACATAATAAAAGCAATATACAGCAAACCGGTAGCCAGCATCAAACTAAATGGAGAGAAACTTGAAGCAATCCCACTAAAATCAGGGACTAGACCGGGCTGCCCCCTATCTCCTTATCTTTTCAATATTGTACTTGTGGTACTAGCTCAGGCAATTAGACAACATAAGGAGGTCAAAGGAATACAAATTGGAAAGGAAGAAGTCAAACTATCATTATTTGCAGATGATATGATAGTCTATCTATGTGACCCAAAAGACTCTACTAGAGAACACCTACAGTTGAAAAACAACTTCAGCAAAGTGGCAGGTTATTAAATCAACTCAAGCAAATCAGTGGCCTTCCTATACTCAAAGGATAATCAGGCTGAGAAAGAAATTAGGGAAATGACCCCCTTCACAATAGCCACAAACAGTGTAAAGTACCTTGGAGTGACTCTTACCAAACATGTGAAAGATCTGTATGACAAGAACTTCAAGACTCTGAAGAAGGAAATGGAAGAAGACCTCAAAAATGGAAAAACCTCCCATGCTCATGGACCTGCAGTTCTTTTTGACAGAGATAATTCTCTGAAGAAGGAAATCAAAAAAGCCCTAAAAAATGGATAAATCTTCCATGTTCGTGGATTGGTAGGATTAATATAGTAAAAATGGCCATGTTACCAAAAGAAACTGCACATTTAATGCAATCCCCATCAAAATCCCAACTCAGTTCTTCATAGAGTTAGAAATAGCAATTCTCAAATTCAGCTGGAATAACAAAAACAACCCAGGATAGCTAAAACTATTCTCAACAGTAAAAGAACTTCCAGGGGAATCAGTATCCCAGAGCTCAAGCAGTACTACAGAGCAATAGTGTTAAAAACTGCATGGTACTGCTACAGTGACAGGCAGATAGATCAATGGAATAGGATTGAAGACCCAGAAATGAACCCACACACCTATGGTCACTTGGTCTTTGACAAAGGACCTGAAAACATCCAGTGGAAAAAAGATAGCTTTTTCAATAAATGGTGCTGGCTCAAATGTAAGTCAGCTTGCAGAAGAATACCAATTTATCTATTTTTATCTCCTTGTGCTAAGCTCCACTCCAAGTGGATCAAGGACCTCCACATAAAACTAGGCACACTGAAACTAATATAAAAGAAACTGAGGAAGACCCTTGAGGACATGGGCACAGGGGAAAATTTCCTGAATAGAACACCAATAGCTTATGCTCTAACATCAAGGACTGACAAATGGGACCTCATAAAATTACAACGTTTTTGTAAGGCAAAGGACATCATCAAGCAGACAAAATAGCAACCAAGAAATTGGGAAAGGATCTTCACCAACCCTACATCCGACAGAGGGCTAATATTCAATATATACAAAGAACTCAAGAAGTTAGACTCCAGAGAGCCAAATAACCCTATTTAAAATTGGGGTACAGAGCTAAACAAGGAATTTTCACCTGAAGAACTTCAAATGGCTGAGAAGCACCTTAAGAAATGTTCGACATCATTAGTCATTAGGGAAATTCAAATCAAAACAACCCTGATATTTCACCTTACACCCATTAGAATGGCTAAGATTAAAAACTCAGGAGACAGTAGGTGTTGGCAAGGATGTGGAGAAAGAGGAACAGTCCTTCACTGATGGTGGGAATACCAGTTGGTACAACCACTCTGAAAATCAGTCTTGCTGTTCCTCAGAAAGCTGGGCATAACACTTCCGGAGGATCCTGCAGTACCACTTCTGGGCATATACCCAGAGGATTCCCTGGCATGCAATAAGGACACATGCTCCACTATGTTCATAGCAGCCCTATTTATAATAGCCAGAAGCTGGAAAGAACCCAGATGTCCCTCAATAGAGGAATGGATACAGAAAATGTGGTATATTTATACAATGGAATATTACTCAGCATTTAAAAACAATGAATTCATGAAATTCTTAGGCAAAACACAATTACAAAAGAACACACTTGTAATACAGTCACTGATAAGTGGATATTAGATCAGAAATTCTGAATATCCAAGACACAATTCACATATCAAATGACTTCCAGAAGGAGCAAAGAGAGGTCCCTGGTCCTGAAAATGGCTGTTCCAGTATGGTAGGGGTATACCAGGACAGAGAAGTAGGGGTCTTGATAGGAGAATGGGCAGAGGGAAGAGGGCTTATGGAACTTATGGGAAAGGGGGGAACTGGGAAAGAGAAAATAATTTTGAATGTAAACCAAGAGTATTGAAAAATTTATAAAAAAAAATAAAAAATAAAAGATTTTGGATTTAAAATCTGTGATATTTAAAGCAAGTTTCATTCACAAGAATTGTTATACTTTATTGTTAATTAAGCAAATATTAATGTTTACTTTAGGAAAGGACAATGAAATATTACTGTAGCTAGATGATAAGTTCCTAAAATACATAAGCTATTTCAAGTGGTCTAATCAAAATAAAATGTAAAAACACCAGAATTTTACAGGAGTAAGTATATCTGAGTTTATTAACATATGCAAATTGAACAGATTTATTCATTTGCTTTCCTGAATCTGAAATCTGAAACTAATACTAAAAGCCTACTGCAGAAATCTTGCTCCCACATATATTGTTAGGTAACTATAATCAGTGTTGAACAGATGAGCAGCAGTATATCCACAGACCAAGCCTGTTCATTCCAATTCTTCCTGACAGATCTACTTTAAGATCCTGGCTTGCAAGGACATGTTGCTTCTAAAGTGGGCACTGCCTGTGAGTGAATTTGCAAAAACAAAAATATATGAAGATGGAGACTGTCTCAAAATAAAACACGCTGGTGAAAATAGTAACTAAGGCAACAGCAGTAAAAGGATAACAGCTCAGTACAATCTGCAGATGGTTGTCTTGAATTAATATTCCAGTTTTCTGTTACAGATTTGGCTAAGCACCTCCATAGGGAATGAACTGAGTGGTAACAACTCATCACACAGTTTCCGCTGTGCCATGGTGTGTTGTTTTGGTTCTTTCAAATTTGAACACTTTCACCATCATTTAGTTTTGTGATTCTGAAGGTATTTATTACATAGATGGTTCCTAAACATTTTCAGGAATCTCTATATTTTCTCTCCATCTGTATTTCAATATCTGTCAAGGCAGACACAGTATATAATTATACCATGATAACTAAAGAGATAATGATAGTATCAAAATCAATACTTTGAAAGTAAAAGAACTGAAATTGTATGCAAACTTACAACAAAATATGTCCTAAATTATGTGAACATACATAATTATTTTCTTCTTGGATTTCAGATTCTGATTTAAAATTGTGAAAGCTGATAATAATCTTTTAATTGGTTTTAATAAATATTCAATTACATTTAGTTTGGGCAGACATTTATCATGGTTGCAATTATATGGAATTCCTCACATCCAGATGTTTTTCAATTGTGATATGATAATCCATAATTTACATTAATCTTCATTGTAATATGTTACACCGGAAATGTAATTTAGAGATAAGAAACTGTACCCAAGTGAGCTTGGATACATACAATCTTTTTTCTTCCTCTTTTTAGGTTTGCTAAATTATTAAAGATTATTTTGCCCAAATTTTTCATCTGTAAAGGGATATATTTATTTAATAACAATATCATGAAAAATAAATAGACAACAATTAGTTATTTTAAATATGTCAGCCATTTGGAGTTCTGATGCAGTACTGCTTTGATTTATGCTCTTTTAATTTGAAATGTTTGACAAAATGTAACCAAACAAAAAATGCACACAGGCACACACAGATACATATATACCCATTCCCATAAATACACACAGATAGACACAGACACAGACACGCACACACACACGCGCACACGCAAACACACACACACACACACACACACACACACACACACACACCAAATCGGTAGAGTCCATTTTTTCTTGGCCAACTCCTAGACATGGAAACATCCCTGGAGTGTCATTGACATGATCAGTGACAGTCCTTTGGAGAAAACTAATATTCGCTCCCTCAGCATTGATAAATTACAAATATTTTCTTAACTAGATTGTCCACATTCCCCCACCTCACCCCTAATGCTGGTATTTTGTCTGTTTTAAATTTATGCTGGTCTTGGGAATGCTTCCATGGACTCTGTGGGTTTATATGTATATCTTTCTTGATGTGTCTGGAGAGCACTGTTGGCTTGAAGATATCTACTACGTCTGGCTAATATAGACTTTTGTTTTCCTCTTCAGAATAGATCCTTGAACACTGAGGTGAGGGGTTTTTAAACATATTTAGAGCTGAGTGTTTCAAAGTCTCCTACTCTTTTACAAATTGTCCACTTGCATATCTTTTTTGTAATTCCGGACTACTGCAAGAAGAATCTCCTCTGAAAAAGGTTGAATTATGTGCTACCCCATGGATATAGACCATTCCATTGTATTGCTTTTTGCCTTTGGCAGAATCATGTAGTATACCATAGTAGTCACGCCTTGTCTTATGAACTGTTTAATCTCGGGATCTAGATTCAGTACTATGCATGTTCTTCTTTTGTTTTATTTATGCAGTATTTATTGTTATATTTATTTGTTTATTTAGTTATTTCTCAAAAACTAGAAAATAATATGATGTTTAAAATACTCAGGTTTGGAGAAGATCTTTAAGAAACAAGGGTAGGAAAGATAAAAAATTATTTATAAAAATTAAATTAAGAGGGGCAGTGGTGGCACATGCCTTTAATCCCAGTGCTTGGGAGGCAGAGGTAGGTGGATTGCTGAGTTTGAGGCCAGCCTAGTCTACAGAGTGAGTTCCAGGATAGCCAGGGCTACACAGAGAAACCCTGTCTCGAAAAAAAAACAAAAAAAATTAAATATTTTCATTTAAAAGAAAAAACAAAGTAAAAGTACAAAGAGCTCACACAAAAGGGAAAGAGTTTGCAGGCTTGATAAATTACTTATCACAAAGAACTCGTTCTCTACATTAATATTCTCAATGTTGCTTATTCTCAAGTTATGGTTTACTAAAATATGTGGATTATGTTGTGAGCAGACATTGAATAGGAATTTTATGGAAATATGTAAAATATTGTGTTTCTGGTTAAGGTATTTCTTATATATTTATTTTAAATTTATAGTATTAAATGGCATTATTCATTTAGCAAATTCCATTGCAGTCATTAATAGCAATATAAGAAAATTTCTTCAGAAAACAAAATTAACTTTTATCTTTGAACACAGAAAGCAACAAAATGTTGGAAACTCAAGGTGAATTTTGTTAAGTCCTTATTTTTAAAGTTTAATTCTAGATTGTTATCAAGTTATTTTTCATTCTGTCTTTCCCTGCTTTTCTGCAATAATAAGAAAAGGTTAGGCTTGTGCTGTGTAGTCAATAGGGATCATCCACATCAGCAGATGGCCTTCTGTTCATTCTGGTCAACTGAAATTGAATAGAATAACCTGGAGCTTCTTTTGCATTCTGTCTTCTGTTATGTAGGGCTCAATTTTCCAATGTCTTTCACATTCTAAATAATGTCTGGCTGTGGATCTCTCTAGTTATTCTCATCTGCTGTAGCATAAACTTCTATAACAATGGCTATCAAGGCACTGATCTATGAGTATAGCAAAATACCATTGAGAAATTCTTCATCATTATATCCTATTTTTCTTTTTTAGCTAGTATTATTTGGTTTTATTCTAGGTCCCTGCACTATCTAGTTTCTGGTTCTTGGTTACCTAAGCAGTATTAGGTATGGTTTCCACCTCATAGAATGGGCCACAATTCAGATCAGTTGTTGGTTGGTTATTCCCACAAACTCTGTTCTACCACTTGTCTTGTATATCTTGCAGACCTTATACCAATATAGATAAAAGTTTTGTGCTGGGATTAGTGTTTAAATTTCTTATATGATAAGTATATAGAATATCTTCCTTACCAAAGAACTTAGGGATTGAAGGATCTATGTAGAAACCAACTTGACATCTCCATATTCAATGAATTGTGCATGTTGAATTCATCAATTAGAACTTAATACCAGTTTGTGAAGAAGAATCTACAGGCTTGGCAAGAGCCTGTGTCCTTGTGGATGCCCACGGGAACACTTTGACCACCAACAAAATTAGATATAATACAAGCCCTGTGATAAAATGTTCATCGGTAATAAGATATATATCCAGTTGAGACTGTCTCTCTCATTATTTGGAGATCTCATTTAGATCATAGTCACACATGTCTATATATTAGAAAGTTTCTACAATTTAGGTATTCAAATTCCCCTCAAATGTTCCCTAATTTAATATCTCACATTGTATTCCCACCCATACTACCATCTAAATCCCTACACAAATTTACCTTCCCAAGTTATGCCCTCTCCATCATCCATAACTATCCTATTTCCGTTTCATAACAAGGTCTATCGGGGTCTATTTCTCTAGTCCCTTACTGTACACTGAACTTCTGTTGTTCTATGGATTATAGCTTGATTATCATTGATTTCATGGCTAATATTCACATATAAGCAAATACATACCATCTTTATCTTGCTTAAACTGGGTGAAGTTGACTTTTTCAGGAAGATAAGAGTCAATCTATACCACTCTGAGGCATATACCTAAAAGATGCTTCATCCTACCAGAAAAATCACTTCCTCAACCATATTCATTTTTGCTCCATTCATTATAGCAGACACTGGAAACAACATAGATGTCCTTCAATGGAAAAACTGATAAAGGAAAAATACATTTATACATGGACTTTTACTAAGATGTGAAAAAACTGGCAACATGAAATTTGCAGGCAAATGGATAGGACTAGAAAAAATAACCCATAGTGAGATGTTTCTATTTTTATCTAGAAAGGCCTCACAAAATAACCCTATAATTGTTTCTTGTCTCTGTGGTACTATCAGGAAGGTGTTTCTTGGTTTTGAATATTTACATTAATTTATACACACACACACACACACATGTGTGTGTGGTTTTGTATGTGTGTGCATATATATGTGTGCATTTGTGTGTATGTATATGTGCAAATGTGTGTGTATATGTGTACGTGTGTGTGTATCTGTGTATGTTAGTATTCAACTTCCTAGGTGGGATGTGACTTATTTGTCTTTTTCCTATAACTGAGGACTTAAGAAGACATTTTGGTATTTGTGGTCAGTTTTTTTTAAGCACACTAAAAGTTGGGTTTCTTTTGTGATACTGAATTTTATAAATAGACATACACATATATACATACACATATAGATTACATATACATATACACATACACATACAGATTACATATACATATACACATATAATTTAATTGGAACACTAAAGAATTCTGTGATAATATTAAATTGGATGATGTAATATTTACAAAGTGGACCTGTATGTGTGTATGTGGGTGTGTGTATACACATACATATATATGTACAGATACCTAAATATAACTATCATTATATACATACATGTGTAGGTATATGCATATAGTTATAAGTATACATAGCTATATATACATATACATGCTGTCTTAGTCAGGGTTTCTATTCCTGCACAAACATCATGACCAAGAAGCAATTTGGGGAGGAAAGGGTTTATTGAGCTTACACTTCCACGTTGCAGTTCATTTCTAAAGGAAGTCAGGACTGGAACTCAAGCAGGTCAGGAAGCAGGAGCTGATGCAGAGGCCATGGAGGAATATTTCTTACTGGCTTGCTTCCCCTGGCTTGCTCAGCCTGCTCTCTTATAGAAACCAAGAGCACCAGTCCAAAGGTGGTACCACCCACAAGGGGCCCTCCCCACTTGATCACCAATTGAGAAAATGCCCCACAGCTGGATCTCATGGAGGCACTTCCGCAACTGAAGCTCCTTTCTTTGTGATAACTCCAGCCTGTGTCAAGTTGACACACAAAACTAGCCAGTACACATACATATATACATTTATCTATATTTACATAATATATATGCATGTATATATATATAAAATAACCTCCCATTAGATATATGTTTTGCAAATATTTTCTCTTATACTATAGGTTGTCTTTTTATTTTATTGATTTTTCATTTTGGTATGAAGAAGCTTTTGAGTTGGATGTAGTCCTGCTTTTCTTTATTTGGTATCATTGCCCATGCTTTTGGTGTTGGATCCAAGAAGTCATTGCCAAAAACAATGTCAAGATGCTTTTCCATTTAACAGTACTTGAAATAAACAAACTCCTAGAGACTAGAAATGGTTGCCAAAAGCTAGGAGGAATAAGCTAGAAATTGCTGCTTAATGGTTATTAACTTTTTAAGCATGAATTATTTCTAGAAATATGCTCTATTGTATTGATTCTACAAATGTAACTCTATACACAAAATATAATGAGAAGCCTCTTACTTTCTCCCTCTTCCATGATTTCCGCACTGAGGAAGAACCAAAACTTTTAGGGTCACATGATCCTCAACCAGCATTGCATTGGTAAGCACACCAAGCACCCAGGATACTATGGGAATGTTGGCAGCATGAATCACCACAGGATCAACTTCAACAAATTACATCCAGGTTACTTGGGGATAATTGGTATGAGGAATTACAACTTGAACAGGAACCAGAGCTTCTGACTAAATGTCAACCTGGATAAATTATGGAATTTGGTTAGTGAGCAGACATAGATGAATTCTACAATAAACAAGACTTGAGCTGCTCCTACCATTGATGTTGTATAATCGGGTTACTACAATGTTTTGGGGAAGGAAAAGCTTCCTAAGCAACCTTACATTGTGAGGGACAAATTCTTCAGCAGAAAAGATGAAGAAAAGATTAAGGGTATTAGAAGTGCCTGTGTCCTGGTGTCTTGCAGCCACCCAGAAGGGTACTTTGCTAAGATTTTCCATGAAAATGTTAAATATGTGAAATGTGAAAAGAAAATATGAAAAAAAAGACAGATCTCATACTAAGTGACCCTACTCAATTGTAAGTATCAGATAAAAATCACAAAAGGAAATAAGTAAACAATGAATTGCATTCAAGTCTTACACCTGAGGAAGCTGTCCCACTGCGTGCAAAAGTTTAATCATAATCATGCTCATATTTTAACTTAAATGCTATGAATTAGGACATCCATATGAAATATCATATGACTTTTTTGGCTCTAAAACTTAATTCTTTTCTCACAAACAATAAAATAAAGGTATATATTGTCTCAAAAAGGTCTATTTATATAGATATTTCTAAGAATTTCCTTAATACATATATTGCATTATCAAAATTTTAAATTTTCTTATGACTAAATATCAAACCTAAAATGTATCAAGAGTCCTGTGACAATGCATTCATTCTTATATATATATAAACACATTTTAGAATTTAATTATGGATTCACTAAAATCATTTCTATTTATTAATGAATAAATCAATCCTTAAATATATAAATTTATATCTCATAAGTGAAGAAGACAAGTTTAAGAGCTACATATGATTCAGGCTTAATCTTGACTTGCCTGGTTGGAGTAACTTATGAACACATTTTACTTCAAAGGCAAAAGCTGATCAAGAACTTTTTTTGGTAGAAATATGCCTTTTCACTGTTTTCTTTCTGCCTACTTATTTCCTAAAAATACACTTTTGATTGCCTCAGAGAAAATCACTTTTCCATAAAGTGCCCATTATACTGTGTCAATGAACGGGGTAGCATGCATAATTTACCTCAGAGAAGCATGTAATTATAAAATTAACCTTTTACTTTTCTCCTGTTAATCAGTTATAGAAAAGGATGGAAGATTAGCACATTAGCAACAGAGTCCACTGCGCTATTGTTTCTTTTTATTTCTAAATTACTAGATAATGACAGAATTCTCAAAGATAAGTGGTAGAACATGTTAAGCATACATGGCATTTTGCATGTACAGCATGACCTATTACAAATGTATCTCACTACTGTAAAATATAGCTATTCAGAGCTGCAGTTTGTTTAAATGACAGGAAGTGCATGACCCTAATTTCTACATCTAAATTTTAAAACCATATATTTCATAAAATAGGGCATCAATGTACTTCACTTGTTTGTTTATATGATTATATCACAAGCTTGTGACATAGGAGTGTTGTGTTCTTAAAACTTGAGGGACATTTCTCAAGCTTTTTTCTTCCCACAGACACTTAGAATAGCTTACTCAAGCCCAAGAATACCTTAAGTCTCCAAATTATCAGATGTCAAAGTCATTCATATAGCAAAAGTTTTGACACTTTCAACCATGACTACATAACTGGTCAAAATCCCAATGTCATACATTTGTATTAGGAACTTAGCGACACATAGGTGTGTGAGAAGTCAAAGTGAACAATTTGAAATTGTGTTTTCAGGAATGTGAATACTTACATAATTTAACAACAACTAATAAAAATTAGGTCATGAATTTGAAAGAAGACAAACAGGAGTATAAAGGCAATTTGGATGAACTAAAAGGAGATGATAAATGATATATTCAAATCATAAAATAAAAGGGGGGAAACTCCTCCAGTGCTGGGGGGAATGCAAATTTACATATCCATGTTTAAAATCAATATTCTAGTTTCTTAGAAAGTTAGAAATTGGTCTATCTCAAGACCCAGCACTCTTGGGCACACAACCAAAGGATGTTCCATTCTATCACAAGGACACTTACTCATCTATGTTTAGAGCAGCTTTATTCAAAATATGCTACAGCTAGAAACAGGCAAATAATATATGAAGAAAATGTTGTACAATGAATGGAGTATAACTCAGCTTTTTAAAAATGACCTCATGAAATTTGTAGGATTAAACAAGAAAAAAAAAATCATCCTGAGTGAAGTAACCCAGAACCAGAAAGGCAAAGCTGGCTGACTGGTCTTACCTGCAGAGTGTGCTGGGGCCAGAGCCTAGCAGACTCATCATTAAAAAGACCAGGGACACAATTGCTCTGTAGTACTGCTTGAGGTCAGGGATACTGATTCCCCAAGAAGTTCTTTTATTGTTTAGAAGAGTTTTAGCTATCTTGGGTTTTTGCAAGGTATTGGTACAGTGACAGTAGATCAATGGAATAGAATTGAAGACCTGGAAATGAACCCACAGAATTATGGTCACTTGAACTTTGATAAAGGAGCTACAACCATCCAATGGAAAAAAAGATGGCCTTTTCAACAAATGGTGCTGGTTCAACTGGAGGTCAGCTTGCAAAATAATGCAAATTGATCCATTCTTAGCTCCTTGTACTAAGCTCAACTCCAAGTGGATCAAGAACCTCCACATAAAATCAGACACACTGAAACTAATAGAAAAGAAACTGGTGGAGACCCTTGAGGACATGGGCATAGGGGAAATTTTCCGCAACAGAACACCAATAGCTTATGCTCTAAGATCAAGAATTGACAAATGAGACCTCATAAAACTACAAAGATTCTATAAGGCAAAGGACATTGTCAAAGGGAGAAAATGGCAAGCAGCAAATTGGGAAAAGATCATTACCAATACTACATCTGACAGAGGGCTTATATCCAAGATATATAAAGAACTCAAGAAGGTAGACCCCAGAGAGTCAAATATCCCCCTTAAAATTGGGGTACAGAACTCATCAAAAAATTTTCACCTGAGGAATATCAAATGGCTGAGAAGTACCTACAGAAATGTTCAACATCCTTAGTCATCAGCGAAATGCAAATCAAAAGAACCCTGAGATTTCACCTCACACCAGTCAGAATGGCTAAGATAAAAATTCAAGAGCCAGAAGGTGTTGGTGAGGATGTGGAGATAGAGGAACATTCCTCCACTGCTGGTGGGATTCCAAGATAGTACAACCACTCTGGAAATCAGTCTGGCGATTCCTCAGAAAAGTGGGAATGATACTTCCAGAGAACCCTGCTATACACTCCTGGGCATATACCCAGAGGATTCCCCAGCATGTAATGAGGATACATACTCCACTATGTTCATAGCAGCCCTATTTATAATAGCTAGTAGCTGGAAATAACCCAGACGTCCCTCAATGGAGGAATGGATTAAAAAAATGTGGTGTATCTACACATTGGAGTACTATTCATACATTAGAAACAATGAACTCATGAAATTCTTAGACAAATGGATGGCACTAGAGAACATTATCCTAAGTGAGGTAACCGAGTCTCAAAAGAACACTCATGGTATGCATTCACTGATAAACATATATTAGCCTAGAAGCTTGGAACACCCAAGACACAATTCATACATCAAATGATGCCCTAGAAGAAGGAAGGAGTGGTCCCTCATCCTGGAAAGGCTCAGTGCAGCAGTGTAGCAGAATACCAGGACAGGGAATTGGGAAGAGGTAGATTGAGGAACAGGGGGAGGAAAGAGGGCTTATAGGACTTTTGGGGAGGGGAGAATCAAGGAAAGGGAAAATCACTTGAAATGTAAATAAAGAATATATCAAATAAAAAAAAAAGATCAGGGACAAGTCACTCAACAACTGGTGGAAGCAGATACAGTGTATCACAGGTAAACATTAGGTAGAGCTCAGATATCCAGTGGAAAAGGAGGAGGAAGAATGAGATGAATATATCATGTTAGGAACACAACATGATAACAGTCCATAGAATGAACCTAATGAGACTCATGGAGCTTATGGAGAACAGAGAGCCTTTGAAATCTGACCTAGGTCTTCTTCATTTATGTTGTGACTGAGTAGCTTAATGTTCTTGTTCAAATCCAAGCAGTATGATCATGGGTCATCCCTGACTCTTTTGCCTACTTGTGGAACACTTTTCTTCCAACTTGGGTGTCTCAATTTGATGCTATGTGCCTAATTTTATTGTAGCTTGGTAGTCTGTGTTGGATTGATATCCCTAGGAGGCTTACACTTCTCTGATGAGAAGAGGGGGTAGATTTTGAGGAGAGTAAAGGAAAGTAGAAGAGGGGAAGAGGCTTGAAGTATGGGAGGACAAGAAAATTGTAGATGAGATGTAATGCATAAGAGAAGAATAAGAGAGGGGCATCACCAGGGACTGAGATATCTCGAGTTAGCACAAACCGCCAAGGGTCTGCCTGCACCCAGGACCTGGGCAGATAAGGGGTTCATTTGTGTGACAGCTGTTCATGGGTCCTGTGCCCTACGTGGTGATCAGCATTTGGAGTGACTCTCCACTGCCATCTTCCCTCCATGACAGAGCAGAGGGCCATCACCAGGTACTGAGATATCCCGAGTTTAAGATCTCTGGAGGTGCAAACCACCGGGGTTCTGCCTGTACCCAGGAATTGGGCTGATAAGCTGTTCGTTTGTGTGCCAGCTAGTCATGGGTCCTGTGCCCTACGTGGTGATCAGCATTTAGAGTGATTCCCTGCTGCCAACTTCACTCCATGACAGACAGGGAACACCAGGTTCACTGAGACAACCCAAGTATAACATTGCTTGGGGAAAGACACAGCAGGGCTCCAACGTCATACAAGAGGAAGGCAGCACATCAGCAATCTGTGCCAAAGGAAACCAAGTCATCCAGTGTTGTGGAAATAGCCTTACAGGTTCACAGGAGGTTGAAGCACCAGCCAGTGACAACAAGACCAACTAACACCAATGAGAACTAGGTGGCAAAGGCAAATGTAGGAACATTACTAACAGAAATCAAGGCAATATGGCAGCATCTGAATCCAATTCTCAAACAACAAGTCCTGGATACCCCAACACACCAGAAAAACAAGATTTGGATTTAACATCACTGGTCAAGATGCAGTTACAGGAACACATGAAGCACATAAATAAATCTCTTAATGAAATTCAGAAGAAAACAGATCAAAAGTTAGAAGCCCTTACAAGGGAAACACAAAAATCAATAAAGAAATTCAGGAGAATATAGGTCAAGATATAGAAGCGAATAAGGAGGAAATGTGAAATCACTTAAAGAAATAGAGAAGAACTTTGGTCAACAGGCAGAACTCATGAAAAAGTAAACACAAATATCTCTTAAAGAATTACAGGAAAACACAAACAAGCAAGTGAAGGAGCTGAGCAAAACCATGCAGGATCTCAAAACAGAAGTAGAATCAATTAAGAAATCGCAAAGGGAGACAACTTTGGAGACAGAAAACCTTGGGAAGAAATCAGGAGACATAGATGAAAATATCAACAATAGAATAAAAGAGATAGAAGAAAGAATCTCAGATGCCAAAGATACCATAGAAACCATGGACTCAACAGTCAAAGAAAATGCAAAATGCAAAAAGTTTGTAACCCCAAAAATCCAGGAAATCCAGGACACAATGAGAAGATCAAACCTAAGGATTATAGGCATAGATGAGAGTAAAGAATTACAACTTAAAGGGCCAACAAATATCTTCAACAAAATTACGGAAGAAAACTTCCCTAACCTAAAGAAGAGTTGCCCATGAATATACAAGAAGCCTACAGAACTGCAAACAGACTGGACAGAACATAAATACCTCCCTCACATAATAATAAAAACACCAAAAGTAGTAAACAAAGAAAGAATGTTAAAGGCAGTAAGAGAACAAGGCCAAGTAGCATAGAAAATAAGACCTTTCAGAATTACACCAGACTCCTCACCAGGGACCATGAAAGCTAGAAGATCCTGGGCATATCTCATGCAGACTCTAAGAGAACACAAATGCCAGCCAAGACTACTATACCCAGCAAAACTCTCAATCACCATAGATGGAGAAGCAAAGATATTCTGTGACAAAAGCAAATTTACACAATATCTTTCCACAAACCCTGCCTTACAAAGGATAACAGGAGGAAAACACCAATACAAGGAGGGAAACTATACCCTGGTAAAAGCAAGATAGTAACCTTCTTTCATCAAACCAAACAGAAGATAATCACTCAAATATAAAATTAACATAAAAATAATAGGAAGCAATAATCACTATTCCTTAATATCTCTTAATATCAATGGACTCAATTCCACAATAAAAAGACATAGATAACAGACTGGATACATAAACAGGACCCTATATTTTGCTGCATACAGGAAACTCACCTCAGTGTCAAAGACAAAAACTACCTTAGAGTAAAAGGCTGGAAGGCTATTCTACAAACAAATGGTCTCAGGAAACAAGCTGCAGTAGCCATTCTAACATCAGATAAAATTGACTTTCAACCTAAAGTCATCAAAAGAGACATGGAAGGACACTTCTTGCTGGTCAAAGAAAAAATGCACCAAGAAGAACTCTCAATTCTGAACATCTATGCTCCAAATTCAAGGGTACTCTCATTTGTAAAAGAGACTTTACTAAAGCTCAAAGCACACATTACACCTAACACAATAGTTGTGGGTGGCTTCAACACCCCACTCTCTTCAATGGACCGATCAGGAAAATAGAAACTAAACAGGGACACCGTAAAACTAATTGAAGCTTTGGAACAATTGGATATAACATATATATATATATATATATATATATATATATATATATATATATATATATATATATATATATATATATATATATAAAACATTTATAATAATATATGTATAAAACATTTCATCCTAAAGCAAAAGAATATACATTTTTCTGAGCACCTCATGGTACCTTTTCCAAAATTGATCATATAATTGGTTACAAGTCAGACCTCAACATAATCCCATGCCTTCTATCAGATCACTATGGAGTAAGAGTGGTCTTCAATAGCAACAAAAACAACAGAAAGCCCACAGACACATGGAAACTGAACAATACTCTACTCAATGATAACTTTGTCAAGGAAGAAATAAAGAAATCAAAGACTTTTTAGAATTTAACGAAAATGAAGACATAGCATACACAAATATATTGGACACAATGAAAGCAGTGCTAAGAGGAAAACTCATAGCCCCGAGTCCCTCCAAAAAGAAAAAGGAGAGAGCATACACTAGAAGCTTAATGGTACCAGTGAAACCTCTGGACCAAAAAGAAGTTAATTCACCCAGGAGGAGAAGAAGAGGGGAAATCATCAAACTCAGGCCTGAAATCAAATAGAAACAAAGAGAACCATACATAGAATCAACAAAAAGAGGAACTGGTTGTTGAAAAATATCAACAAGATAGATAAACCCGTAGCATTCACCCTGATCAAGTATGCTTTAACCCAGGGATTCAGGGATGGTTCAATATAGGGAAATCCATCAATGCTATCCACTACGTATCTACATACATAAGCAAACTCAAAGAAAAAAACCACATGGTCATTTCATTAGATGCAGAAAAAGCATTTGACAAAATTCAGCATTCTTTCATGCTAAAAGTCTTGGAAAAAACAGGAATCCAAGGCCCATACCTAAGCATAGTAAAAGCAATATACAGCAAACTGGTAGCCAACATCAAACTAAATGGAGAGAAACTTGAAGCAATCCCACTAAAATCAGGGACTAGACAAGGCTGCCACCTCTCTAAATATCATTTCAATATAGTTCTTGAAGTCCTAGCTAGAGTAATTAGACAACATAAGGATGTCAAAAGGATACAAATTGGAAAGCAAGAAGTCAAACTATCATTATTTGCAGATGATATGATAGTATACTTAAGTGACCCAAAAAACTCCATCAGAGAACTTCTACAGCTGATAAACTACTTCAGCAATCTGGCTGGTTACAAAAACAACTCAAGCAAATCAGTAGCCTTCCTATACTCAAAGAATAAGCAGACTGAGAAAGAAATTATGGAAATGACACCCTTCACAATAGCCACAAACAACATAAAGTATCTTGGTGTGACTAACCAAACAAGGGAAAGGTCTATATGACAAGAACTTCACGTCTCTGAAGAAGGAAATTGAAGAAGACCTCAGAAAATGGAAAAATCTTCCATGCTCATGGATTGGCAGGATTTATATAGTTAAAATGGCCATCTTGCCAAAAGCAATCTACAGATTCAATGCAATCCCCATCAAAATCCCAACTCAGTTCTTCATAGAGTTAGAAATAGCAATTCTCAAATTCAGCTGGAATAACAAAAACCCCAGCGTAGCTAAAACTATTCTCAACAGTAAAAGAACTTCTGGGGAAAATCAATATCCCACACCTCAAGCAGTACTACAGAGCAATAGTGTTAAAAACTGCATAGTATTGGTACAATGACAGGCAAGTGGATCAATGAAATAGGATTGAAGACCCAGAAATGAACCCACGCACCTATGGTCACTTTATCTTCAACAAAGGAGCTGAAAACATCCAGTGGAAAAAGATAGCATTTCAACAAATGTGGCTGGTTCACTTGGAGGTCAGGATGCAGAAGAATGCGAATTGATCCATTCTTATCTCCCTATACTAGGCTCAACTCCAAGTGGATGAAGGACCTCCACATAAAACCTGACACACTAAAACTAATAGAAAAGAAACTGGGGAAGACCCTTGAGGATATGGTCATAGGGGAGAAGTTCCTGAACAGAACAACAATAGCTTATGCTCTAAGATCAAGAATTGACAAATGGGACCTCATAAAATTACAAAGTTTCTGTAAGGCAAAGGACACTGTCAAAAGGACAAAACGGCAACCAACAGATTGGGAAAGAATCTTCACCAACCCTAAATCTGACAGAGGGCTAATATGCAATATATACAAAGAATTCAAGAGGTTAGACCCCAGAGAATCAAATAACCCTATTAAAAATGGGGTACAGAGCTAAAGAAAGAATTTTTACCTGAAGAACTTCAAATGGCTGAGAATTACCTTAAGAAATGTTCAACATCATTAATCATCAGGGAAATACAAATCAAAGCACCCCTGAGATTTCACCTTAAACCAATCAGAACAGCTAAGATTAAAAACTCAGGAGACAGCAGGTGTTGGCAAGGATGTAAAGAAAGAGGAACACTCCTCCACTGCTTGTGGGATTGCAAGATGTTACAACCACTTTGGAAATCAGTCTGGTGGTCCCTCAGAAAAGACACAATTAGCATATCAAATGATAGTCAAGAAGAGGGAAAGAGAGGACCCTGGTTCTGAAATGACTTAATCCAGTATTGTAGGTGAGTACCAGGACAGAGAAATGGGAGGGGGGTGGTTGGGAAATGGAAGGAGGGAAGAGGGCTTATGAGACCAATGGGGAGGGGGGAACTGTGAAAGGGGAAGCATTCAGAATGTAAACAAAGATTATTGAAAATAAAAAAAATTAATTTAAAAAGAGAAGAATAAAAGAATTAATAAAAAACAGTAAATTGTATAAACTTCACCGACCAATGAACATGTCTGTAGATGATAGCCATAATTTTTACCTGACTAGAAGGGCCAAGCCTATTGTGGCAGGATTTGAATCTTATAAGAATGCTCATTTAATATAAACCACCATATATGTCTGCCAGATTAAAGCATTCTCAAAAATTTTTGTTTGTTTGATTGACTGTTTGGGTGTTTTACTTTGGCTGTGAGGATAGTTTCTTACACAGAGGAAATATTATGTCAAAGACAGAAGAAGACATCTGCCTTTAATTTCCTGCCTGTAGTGCCTGCTTTGTTTTCCGTCCTTCAATGATAGACAATAATCTGGATGTTAAGCTGAAGTAAACCTTTTCTTCCATTATTCCCATTTGTTAGTGTTTTCTATCATACCCAGATGTGTCAAGTTAGAATATATTTCATACAAATTAGTTACTTAACTTCATTGTTTCATTATATGCTTCTGCCTTTACCAGTCTATATAATTAACCAACTAAACAAGGTTTTTCTGTGAGGATTTAGCCAACTATTTTTAGATGGAAAATCTTGGTTAAAGGGAGCTATGTGTTTAGGTGCATATTTAATTTAAGGATCATTTTTAGAGTCTTCAAGGGAGTTAGAAAATCTATAATTGAATATGCACCAACTCATGGAATTGAAATGCTACATCTGATATTTAAAATAACAAAATATTTAATGGTTACCTTAAAATCTTTAATGGTCGCTATTTTTAATGCATTTTTTTGCAGTACGCACAATTGCAATTCTATCTTCTCACTCTTGAGATGATCAGGGTTATTCTTTCCATTTACCCTGTTGTATGATAGAATACCAGAACCACATTTACTTAACAATGAGAATGTACTCATATATATATGAGTACATGAATATATAAACTCACCACTTACAAACAAAAACAATGGATCATAGAGCTAAATATGCATCCAGCCCTTATGAAATTAATAGAAGAAAACATAAAAGGAATATTTTAATTTGGTTACTTAGAAATTTCTTCCATACTTCCATGAATTCAAGGTTTTATTTCTTTGGGTTTATGTGAGTTTATATCCTATGTTGTTTCTCATTGTGTATGTGAATTACTTAATTCAGTGTAGTACTTAATATAGATTTCTCCAATACTATCCCTGTTGTCACAAATGTTATAAAATAGAATACGATAGTGTTTAAGATTTTAAAGTACTACAGTGTTCATACATACCAAATTTTTAAAAGTTTGTTCAACTATTAATGAACAATGAAGCCAATTTAATACTGTGAATATTCTAAGAAGTGTTACACACTTTTTTAATTTTTTTCTTTTGGTGTTTTGCTTTGAGCATTAATGCCCTGTCAATGAGGGCAATTTTAGTTTAAACTGTGTGAGAAAACTCTATATTTGCTTCCATAAAATCCATACTACTCTATATTTGAGGAGAAAGTGTCTGAGAATACTCTTTCTTCTTTATTCCTGCCAGGATGTGTTTGCTGTCTTGTGTTAAAAGCTAATACTGTGAAGAAACATCTTGCAGAGGTTTTGTTTATCAGAATGTCTGTCTGGGACAATTTTACATCAGAATGTGTATTTACTCACTATTGAGCTTTTGAGTTCTTTAGAAATCTTAATGTTTTGTGAGAAGAGAGTTGTCAAATATTTCCCCCATTCTGTCCATTTACCCTTAGATCTATTAAGTGTGTTCTTTTCTGTATAGAAACTTAAATAGTTTGACACCAAGAAAATTTTCTGTTTGTTTTTTTTTTTCATCTTTGGCTTTTGAAGTAATCCCACACACACAAAATTTGCCCAGGAAAATATCTGGGTAGAAGCATTTCTTATATTTGTTTTCTAATAGCTTCATAATGTAAGGTACAAATTTAAGTTTATAGTCCATTTAGAATTGCTGTTTCTAAAATGAGTGTTTTAGATGTAGCTTTATGCTTCTGTATGTAGACATCCAGGCAGACAAAATGACAAATCAGAGAAAGATTTGACAAAATGAATCAGAGATAGTATACACCCAACTCTCATGAGAACAGCACAGGAAAGAAAAGCTACTTAAAAGCAGGCAGAAAATGAGTCAGTTATTTCTGTTCAGTCAGTTAAATTCACTGTGTTGGAGTCAAGTGAGTCAGTTGGAAGTCAGTGCCGTGAGTGCAATAGAGTGGAGTAAAGTTCATTTCTGAGTTCATTCATTTCAGTGCATGTAAGTTGAGGCAGAGAATAAGAAACTCACAAAATTAGACTACTTATCAGAGTTGATTTGAGGCCAAGCAGAGCAATTCAGTGAGAATCTGAAAGAAACCAGATTTTTAGTCAGCTTGAAGTGGAGTTTGTGCCAGAACAGCTGAACAGAACAGATGATGAAGCCACCATCCAGAGAGTAGAAAGAGCTAAGAATGGTGAGCTTATTCATGAATGAGCCTCCAAGATGACAATTACATCTGGTGATTAAAAGGTGCTTTAACTCTGTATCTCCTCCCACATATATTTTGGTTGCCCCTTCTAAGAAGGATCAAAGTATCCATACTTTGATCTCCCTTCTTCTTGAGCTTCCTTAGGTCTGTGAATTGTATCTAGGATATTCCAAGCTTTTGGGCTTGGAATGCATACCATGTGTATTCTTTTGTGATTGGGTTACCATGCTCAGGATGATATTTTCTAGTTCCACCTATTTGCCTAAGAATTTCATGAATTCATTTTTTTTCTTTTTTAAAATTTTTATTTTCTAAATTCTTTGTTTACATTCCAAATGATTTCCCCTTTCCTGGATCGTCCCTCCCCATATATCCCATAAACCTTCTTCTCTCCATCCCTTCTCCAATCACCTCCCTCCCTTTTCTCTGTCCTTATATTCCCTTCCAATGCTAGACTGATCCTTTCCAGGATCAGGACCCTCTCCATATTTCTTCATGGGAGTCATTTATTATGCAATTTGTGCCTTGGGTATTCAGGGCTTCTGGACTAATTAATATCCACTTATCAGAGATTGCATTCCATGTGTATTCTTTTGTGATTGGGTTACCTCACTTAGGATGATATTTTCCAGATTAAACCATTTGCCTAAAAATTTTGTGAATTCATTGTTTCTAATTGCTGAGTAGTATTCCATTGTGTAAATATACCACATTTTCTGAATCCATTCCTCCTTTGAGGGGCATCTGGGTCCTTTCCAGCTTCTGACTATTATAAATAAGGCTGCTATGAACATAATGGAGCATGTGTCTTTATGAGGGCTAATATCCAATATATACAAAGAACTCAAGAAGTTAGACCCCAGGGAACCAAATAACCCTATTAAAAAATGGGGTATAGATCTTAACAAAGAATTTTCACCTGAAGAAATTCAGATGGCCGAGAGGCACCTTAAGAAGTGCTCAACATCACTAGTCATTAGGGAAATGCAGATCAAAACAACCCTGAGATTTCACCTTACACCAGTCAGAATGGCTAAGGTCAAAAACTCAGGAGATAGCAGGTGTTGGCGAGGATGTGGAGAAAGAGGAACACTCCTCCACTGCTGGTGGGGCTGTAAGATGGTACAACCACTGTGGAAATCAGTCTGGTGGTTCCTCAGAAAACTGGACATGAGACTTCCAGAGGACCCTGCTATACCTCTCCTGGGCATATACCCAAAGGATTCCCCGGCATGCGAATTCATTATTTATAATAGCTGAGTAGTATTCTATTGTATAAATGTACTACATTTTCTGTATCCATTCCTCTGTTGAGGAACATCTCAGTTCTTTCCAAAGTGTGGGATAGAGAATGAAGGAAAGGCCATCTGAGACTGCCACATCTGGGGATCCATCCCATATTCTGTCACCAAACTTAGACACTAATTTGATTGCTAACAAATGCTTGCTGACAAGAGACTGATATAATTGTCTCCTGAGAAGCTTAGCCTGTGCCTGAAAAGTACAGAGGTAGATGCTCTCAGCCAATCATTGAACTGAGCACAGGGTCCCCATTGGAGGAGTTAGGGAAAGGACCCAAGGAGTTGAACACGTTTGCAGTCCCAGAGGAGAACATCAAAATGAACCAACTAGTATTCCCAGATCTCCCAGGGACTAAACTACCCACCAAAGAGTAAACATGGAGGAACCCATGGTTCCATCTACATATGAAGCAGAGGATGGCCTTGTTGGACATCAAAGGGAGGAAAGGCCCTTGGCCCTGAGAAGGCACCATGCCCCAGTGTAGGGGAATACCAGGACAGGGAAGCAGGAGTAGGTGGGTTGGTGAGCATGGGGAGCAGGAATGGAATAGGGTGTTTCCAGAGGGGAAGCCAGGAAAGGAGATAACATTTGAAATGTAAATAAAGAAACTAGCTAATAAAAAATTATCAAAAAAGTTACTTTAACAAGAAATGTAAGAACAGAAATGAAGTTTTATTAGGTTTAATGGATAAAAGAATTTCCATCTGAAAGTTAGTAGAATAATAACAATGAACATGGCAGGGGAGAATAGAAAGTCTGTCCATAAAATAATAATATATTTATTCAAAGGTCAGAACTGAGCTGTCTGATTAGAAAAATTCATCCCTGGATTCTGCTCTGGTCATTTAAGTCTTACTCGAGAGATGATTTCTTTTTAACTATCAGATTGCTTATTATATTTTATAAATAAAATAAGAAAGGCATTAACCCTAGTGAATATATTCAGAACTGAATTTTCTAGTCCTGCCTAAGTTGTATTCTTAAATAGAGATGTAAAATTTTCCTCTAATATATGAAAAATATTGTTATATCTTTTCAAACTATTATTTATCATTCAGTCCTATACTCAGTTAAAAAACACAAATATTGCTCATCAAGGTTAGTCTTGACTTACCTTAGTAAATAGAGCAGACAGCTTCAAAGCACATAATGAAAGGTTTTAAGAGCCGAGAAGAATATCATAGCTTGAGTGTTCTGGCATGTCTGTCTGGATTCACAGTTGAGAAAATCAAGTGATCATACCATAAAAAAAATTAATAGAATGTTTGTAACTTAATGTAAAGTTTGAAAAAGTGATGTCAGTGTGTTTGTTTTATTTTGTCTTTGAAATCCAAGCCAACGTAAGAGATAGGTAAGGCAGATCATAGGAATTATATACTGTATATTATAATCAGATATGACTTTAATAAACAGTGACTCGGATTACTTTAAGAACATATAAAGTCTAAGAATATAAGTGTTCAAAAGTCTGAGCAATAATGATCTTTGACCAGACAAATATTAGAGAATGAAATAAGGAAAAATCAGGCATGAAAAATGTGACTGTATCAGAAAAAAAAGTGACAAGTTTGAATTATTCTCAGAATTTAATAAATTGGGGCATACAAAAGTGTTATTAACATTTAAAAACTATCCTTTAGATAATGAGAGCTAAGATGTTGTGGATATTAACTAAGGAGTTTAAACAATAAGAAAAATGAACACATCATAACCCTAAAGTTTTTTGCCAATGGACAGGAACATGTATATGAAAGCAAAAGGAGTAAAAATGAGATGAACCTCTATGAGGGTGGACCTAATTTTTAAGTGTGAGAACATGATTGACCACTCCAATGCACATGAGAAGAGAAGAAGTAATAATATTTAAAGAATCTTTTTTGAAAAGTGGAGCTATTGAAACTTTCTACAGAACTAGAGAAGTCAGGAATTTTTAAAAATTTTGAATGAGAAATATAGAAAAGTTGCTAGGCCTAATTGAGATTGCATTTTACTTGGTTATCACAAAATAATGTGGAAACAATCTGTAGTTTATATCACTTCTTCCAGTGAGAAACATTTGATTTTGAGTATGATAGAAGATTAGATAGATTTATGTAGTCTGATATATGGGTATACAAAAGAATTAAAAAGAGACAGATGAGTTAAACTATATTACTGAGCAGTATAAAATTGAAAGGATAGACACATGACTTTGTTTTGAAAAAATAAAAAAAGTAATGTTACAATCACAGTTGTTTCTACTGGGAAGCACGCAAAATTTCTGAATATGTAAATATTATGGTCAAAGACGGCTATATCGCTCAGTTAGTAGAGGCCTGCCTAGCATGCATGAAGCTCTCCACTTGGTTTGATTCCCAGCAATGTATATACCCAGGTTTGATGATATATGCTTGTAATCCTAGCACTCTGACAGTGGAATTAGGAAGTTCAGAGTTTAAAGTTATCAGGGTAAATCTTTATCCTCTCTCCCTCTCTCTCTCTCTCTCTCTCTCTCTCTCTCTCTCTCTCTGTCTCTCTGTCTCTGTCTGTCTCTCTGTCTCTCTGTCTCTCTGTCTCTCTGTCTCTCTCTCTCTCTCTCTCTCTCTCTCTCTCTCTCTCCCCATCCCTCCCTCTCCCTCTCTCCCTCTCCCTCTCTCTCTCTGCCTCTCTCTGTATCTTCAGGAAAACAACTAGTCAAATACATCTATCTTCAGAATAAAACAAAAGTGTAATGAAAGCCTAAGCCATGACTGGACATGATTCTGTTTGCCATAAGAACTACACAAAAATGTTTTCAAAGTTGCAGTGATGAAATGTGTTCATTCTCTCATTTAATCCAGTGACACTCTGCATTAATGTTTTCAAAGAACATATTTTTCCAAGTGAATGAAGTTCCTTAACTGTCTACCTCATTTCTATCAAACTTTGAAAAAAGAACTTAAAAACTTCTATATAAATTTAAGGTGAAGTGACTTATATCAATATTGTCAACATGAAAATGGTAAGCAACAGTCCTGAGAAGTGAAATAGCCAGTAAGATCACAACAGTGTTGGAAGAGCTATAAAATTTGAGCAATTATATCAAAACTTAACTAAAACTTAGTCTTGTGGCAACATCTCTAATTTAATTATCAGTGACTGAATATTCCACATGTTAATAAATTGGTATCAGAATACATGATCCAGTCGAAGTAATTTCAAAGTATTAAGTTATAATTAAACGTGATAGGACTTTACATATTGTGGTAGTTATTTAGTGAAATGACAGAATGTGTACGGGTGAGTAAGTGTGTGTATTTGTATGTGTTAGTGTGTGTGTGTGTGTGTGTGTGTGTGTATGTATGTATGTATGTATGTATGTATTATGTGTATGTACATGTGAATGGTGAACATACTTGAGCTTGAGCATACATGCACATTGTTAGTAGACATGGACAATGTCTTCCTCAAATCCTGTGCTCTACACTATATTGTTAGAGAGAAAGATTTCACTGACTCCAGAGCTCACCTATTTACTGGAGCTGACTGCATGAGCTCCAGGATCCATCTGTTTCCATCTCCTCACCCTGTGGTTACAGGCAAACCACAGCCAGTAGTTTTTTTTACATGCCTACTGAGATTCTGATCCTAGTGTTCACATGTGAGTTGCAAGCACTTTTTAAACCAAGCTATTTCCTCAGTCCCTTACTCTTAATCTATTCTATACTTGACATTTCTGGTGAAATATTTAATTTTAACTTGTAAAGAATATGAAGCAGAGATTACCAATCAAGATAGTAATAAAGTAGTTCTTCCTCCTATCTTAATATTGTATTGAATTGATATGAGAGAAATTATTATGTAGATAAAGCTGGAGATTTTACATTTGCCATCAAATAAATTCTGACAGTGAAAATAATTAAACACTAGTGAGTTTCATCCATTCTTTTAAGAAATAACATTTTTTAATCTTTAACTTATTATTTTAGAATTATTTGCTTTACAATGAGCACAGCCCATCAGTTTAGTTAAATCAGACTAATAATTAAACAAAACGTTATAAATTATTGGGGGGAAAGAATAAATATAACCATTTTCCTTTCAAATTGCCTTGTATAGTATTAATATGTAATGGTTTTCTTCCCTTAAGTGTGATCATATTTCATCTATGCTATTTATAATATTAATGTTTTGTTATTTTTCTCCCATCTATTGGATTGGCCCCAGATTGTTATGTTTCTCATTACTGTATCCTCATAGCCTGCTCTGTTTCAGGCCATGCCTGACACTGACTTTTCTCGGCTTCCCTTCCCTATTCTTCCCTTTCCTAAGTTGACAAAACCTTAGGAAATATGAATACTTCATTATCATGAATTCTACAACTTTTTACCAAATATTTCCCTTTATAATACCAATAAATTATTCACTATAATTTTAATATATGTATATTTTAAAATTGATATACAATATGTATCATATGTATAGCAAATCCAAATATATACATGTTTATTATACAAATGTCACTCTTATGAATGTTTTAAAAGCCATATGTTGACAGAATACTTCCTTCAATTCTACTGCTGTTTTGCATCTTCATATGAGACCATCTGAGTGACAAAATGTCCTAGCATGTCATTTCAGTTATGTGTCTGGTCATATTTATGTAATCTGTTTAATTAGTTCCAGTTGCAAAATTTTAATTCCCATTTGTTTTGTTTTTTTCTTTTATTGGATATTTTCTTTATTTTCATTTCAAATGTTATTCCCTTTCCCAGTTTCCCCTCAGGAAACTTCTCATGCCATCCCCCCTACCCCTAATTTTATGTGTGTGCTGCCCTACCCACCCACCCATACATGCACCAACTCCTGGCTTCCTGTCCTGTCCTGGCATTCCCCTATACTGGGGACATCAAGCACCCACAGGACCAAGGGCCTCTCCTCCCACTGATGCCTGACAAGGCCATCCTCTGCTACCTATGCAGCTGGAGCCATGGGACACTTCATGTGTATTCTTTGGTTGGGGATTTAGTCCCTGGTAACTCTGGGGTTCTGGATAATTGATATTGCTGTTCTTCCTAGGGGTTGCAAAACCATTCAGCTCCTTCAGCCCTTTCTCTAACCCTTCCATTGGGGACCCTGTGTCCAGGTCAATTTTATGAGGTCCAGTTCAATGGTTGGTGGTGAGCATCCGCCTCTGTATTTGCCAGGCTCTGGCAGAGCCTCTAAGAAGACAGCTCTATCAAACTCCTCTCATCAAGCACTTCTTGGCATCCACAATAGTGTCTGCGTTTGGTGACTGTACATGATGGGATGGCTCCCCAGATGGTGCAGTCTCTGAATGGCCTTTCCTTCTGTTTCTGCTCTGCACTTTGTCTCCATATTTCCTCCTGTGAGTATGTTGTTTCTCCTTCTAAGAAGGACTGAGGCATCCACACTTTGGTTTTCCTTCTTCTTGAGTGTCATGTGGTCTATGAATTGTATCTTGGGTATTCAGAGCTTTTGGAGTAATATCCATTTATCAGAAAGTGTATACCATATTTTCTCTTTTGATAGCATTACCTTACTCAGGCTGATATATTCTAGTTCCATCGATTAACCATGAAATCATTGGTTTCAGTAGCTAAGTAGTACTCCATCTTGTAAATGCACTACATTTCTCTGTTGAAAGACATTTGGATTTTTTCCAACTTTAGCTGTTATAAGTAAGGCTGCTATGAAAATGGCGGAGCATGTGTCCTTCTTATATGTTGGAACATCTTTTTTGTAAATGTCCAGGAATGGCATATTTGGGTCCTCTGATAGTACTAGGTCCAATTTTCTAAGGAACTGCCAGACTGATTCGCAGAGTAGTTGTATCATCTTGTAATCCCACTAACAATGGAAGAGTGTTCCTCTTTCTCTACATCTTTACCAGCATCTGCTGTCTCCTGAGTTTTTGATCTTAGCCATTCTGACTGGTGTGAGATGGAATCGGAGGGTTATTTTGAAATGCATTTCCCTGATAACTAAGGATGTTGAACCTTTTTTTAGCTGTTTATTGGCCATTAGATATTCCTACATTGAGAATTCTTTGCTTAGCTCTGCATCCCATTTTTAATAGGGCTATTTGTTCTCTGGAGTCTAACTTTTTGAGTTTTTATATATGTTGGATATTAGCCTCTGTAAGTTGTAGGATTGGTAAAGATCTTTTCCCAATCTATTAATTGCTGTTTTGTCCTACTGACAGTGTCCATTGCTTTACAGAAGCTCTTCAATTTTATGAGGTCCCATTTGTCTATTGTTGATCTTAGAGCATAAGCCATTGGTGTTCTTCACCAACCTATATATGTCTCAAAAACTATTTCCTAAAGTTATAGTGTTCTCTCAAATGTATTAAGAAATTGTTGTATGTAGCGTGACAATTTTAAAGACAGTTGTAAAGCATACCAGACAGAACAATTATGCAGAGGATTTGTGCTTCTAATTATTAGCAAACATCAATACTGAGTGAAAAGGAATACTCACCTATCAGTGATTTTCTGCAATGTGCTTATATGAACAAATCACTTGTTTTGAATATACTATCTTTCAGAATAGTGTTTTCTTTAATAAAAACAAAACAACAACAACAAAATTCTACCCATTTGACACCTAAGACTACCATAGTAGCATGTGTCCTTCTTATATGTTGGAAAATCTCTTTTGTAATGCCCAGGAGTGGCATATCTGGGTCTTCTGGTAGAACTAGGTCCATATGTTTAAATAGATCTAATTTCATTGTTACAGTTAGCATTTCAATGTCTTCATAGGTGGCAGTCTAAGTATTTGTGCTAATCACAATTCATTCCTCTTGGAACGTACTTATAAGTTCTAGTCATGGTTTATTATATTTTAATAAGTGGCTAATATAATGTATGAATGATGAAACAATAAAGCTATGCCATTTACCCTTCTCCATTTTATACTGTGTTCGCTCAATGCTACCTGCAAATAGAGTTCATCTGCTTTTTAATAATTGTTACATGTGGACAGAGAATATAGAATTTAAACTAATCAGCATTATAAGGAGAAAAATTTACTCTTCTAGGTAGAAATATGTGACTAACATACCAAACTTAAATTTTTTTAACTGAGATGCTCAATTCAGTCTTTACAATTCACTATTGCTTTTGTTCCCTGCAGTATCTCAGGCACAGATGAAGTCTGACACCTTAAAGGTGAATGGAAATTTTCTGTTGTATAAATTGAAAGAAATATGTGCCTCTTCTGGGATGACTCACTACTGTCATTTTGGAAACCACACCAGACATCCAGCAAAGGCTAACTATTAAACATTGATTTTAAAAATGAATAACTCATTGAGTAAAAGCACAAAACAAGCAACTCTCTTTTGTATCAAAATTTTCTTTTCTCTTATCATCCTTTTTAGTAGGTAAAGACTTTCTACCATATTTTAAAGGTTTACACAGGTAAGTAAATATTTTATACTATACATGTTATATTTATTCCCATTAGGTATGAGATAAATGATGTTTGGAGTGAATATATAATACAAATCTTGCTGTCAGTCTATGTTGGATCTATGTCTCTTCAGTTATCCAATTTTATCTGATATGTTCCACTGGGGAATGTTTCCAATGACACTAAAGGCTCACTTCAATTGATATGGAATTAGAGTTGTTTTAGGGTTGAAATCCAAAGGACATCGAAACAAATTCATGAAATTGTTCAATCCAAAAGCAGCTTTGAATAGATACTTGCTCTGATTTCAGTGTGTAAAATCCTAAATCATACCCAGGGGTTCTCGGCGTAGAGCAATGTTTGAACAGCAACAATATCACAAATCATTTGAGAATAGTAAACCCTAATGCCAAGACCAGCTTCAGATTTTTAATTTTTTGTGTTTAGCAAGCAATGCACAGTAAACTGGTAGTGACATAATTTTATAAAAATACAGCCACAATGTAATTAACAATTGTGTAACAGGCTCCAGGTATAAATGGTCACACAGGTCATATGGAATTAAAGTGGTAAGGATTTTAATTCTATGCAAAAGTACTATAACATGACACATATATCACCATTTAGAGCTGTTTTCCAATGAATTAATGTCAAAGTATCAAAATATGACTGTAAAAGTAAGGCTAGTTAGAAAAACTTATTTTTACATAATAGTAAAGTAATATAAACAGGAAAACAAAATTCTAACCCACAATTAACATATCATTGAGGGAAAACTGACCCCCTACTACTCCCAAATATAACGACCATTGATACATATGAAAAATAGTGATATAATCTACTAAAAAATACCTTGAGTATTCTGGTAGCTCTGATATATTATTAATAATGAAACTATTGAAGAAAGGAAAACAACTCTATATTCAGTAGAAACATAACAAGTTGATATGCTTTTTAAATATTAGAACGTAATAGTGGAATAAAATCTGAAGTTTAAAACATTAAAAATACATACCAAGCCTACTGGCACATATTTGTATTGTAAGACTCACAGTTCATGGTCTGCAACCTCTCAGAGAGCCTCTCTCTATGAGTAACTAACTAAACAGACAGGGAGAGAGATGGATGAATTAAAGATTAATATAAAAGTAAATAAATCTATGTTGTTATTTAGAAAATGATTTACTGTAAAGTTTGCATATATGATTGGGTAAAGCAATTAAAACATTAATAGCCATTGCTTTCTATTACAAAAAGAAAACAATGTAGAAATAGAGATAGAAAACAAAAACAAACTAATAAACAAAACACCTAAAGGGGTAGCTAATGGTTTCATGAGGTAAATGTAATTTACATCAAACTTGAAGATGGGGGATGGATTTACATGGCATAAGGGGAGAACTGACTAATGCAAGTATGTCGCATATGAGTAATTCTCATATGTCTCTCTCAAGGTATATACACAATAAACCAACAAGTATATTTTTAAACATTAGAAAAAATTCTAAATGTTTCATAGGTATTTTGAAACATATGGAGTTAAGTTTAAGAAAATAATTTCTTCTGCCTATATTTTTAACAAAAAGAAATTTCAATTACGGAAGCATCTCTTTCCTGTTTTTGTAATTTGCTATAATTCCACATAAAAGCATAGAAAATAATGTTGGCATCTAATATGCACATGCGTGAATGATATGACTCTGAATTCAAGATAAATTTTGACCTAATATAGAAAGAGATGTGAAAGACAATGTTCATAGTGATGCTATTAGTTATAGAAAATTGCAAAGAATTGTGTATATATCCTTCCCAAAGCTAGGCCATAAACTATAACCTAAATCTCTTTCTTGCAACATACTCAAGATCAGGTTTAAACCAAATTGGTATTTCATTGCCTCGGTATTCTCCCATGAAACCAAAATATAGGTTCTCCTTTCTCATATGTCATGTCCAACACAGCCTTGGTAAGGACAGAAGACACTGTTCCTGTCTGTAGAACTTCCACCAGTATAAATGGCTGCCATGCACATAATATTTGTTTTATAATAATATATGTATTTTCATAATCTTCCAAGAAGAATGTCCTCCTGGTTAATGTCAATAGTTCAATAATAATCAAATACAGTCTGAATCCAGGAGGTGAAGTTATAGTCAGTGTCTCAGAAAAATGGTAAACAGTGGAAACTTTAGGACAGCCCTTAAGGCAGCAGAAAAGAACTCTAAAAACAAAAGTTCAAAAATATATATTTTCTCAACTATGTAAAATCATATGGATGAAATATGAATTATATAAAAGGCTTCACAGATCTAAAGGGATAGAGGAAGCTCTACTAAGTATCAGAATGATACTAAGGAAAGATATCAAGAGATTTAGGGAATCCTGATGTAAGGGCAAGAACAGACCCAAGTAAATTGTTGTTGTTGTTTGTTTGTTTTTGTTTGTTTGTTTATACTTACAAGTGCAGGCAGATTTCTGAGTTCAAAGTCAGCCTGGAACAGAGCTAATTTAGGTCCAGATGTAGTCAAAATGGTAATCTCAGGACAAAGTCCCATCTAGCTAAGTTTGAAAAAGCAGACAAACCTCTGAATTCTTTTGTAATGTTTAAAAAAAAGAAAAAGAAAAGAAGAAAAAAGAAAAGAAATGTAAAAGAAAAAAATGCACTTGCTGTCCTTTAGCTAAGGTAATAGAATGCTGATTCCTAGGATGGTCAAGAGGGAAACTAGAATATCTGAATTCTATAAATAAAAAAAAAGCTGGGCTTTTGATCTGTATGAGATGACCTAACAGAAAGTGATAGCAGTTTTCTATACTTTTTTCTAGTGAGAGCTGAGCTCTCTGGAGATTTCTGCAGAGCAAACACAGCTCTTCAGGAATTTTTTTTCTAGCAGGATTTCAGATTTTTGTTCAGAAAATCCATGGTGAGTGAACACAGCTTTTTCAGAATGTTTTATAGCTCTTTTAGAATTTTTTCCCTAGTACAGTTTCTGACCTTGGTCCGAAATTCCAAGAATTACTTAAAGAGCAGCTATCCAAAGAAGATTGAAGAATAAAAACATCTTGATTAGAATTTTTTATTTGTTTGTTTTTATTATTTTATTTTTGGTTTTCTGATTTTGATTGGAAACTCGAGAATTGGTAAGAGGACTGAGACAGGCTATCTCCAAGACAGGCTTCAAAGTGGCAATTCCTGAGTCTAGGCCTAAATTTCTGTTTCCCAGTACTGGTCAAGTCCAGACAAGTCAGTTACTGGAAAAACCTCAAGCTGAAGGAAGCCAATCAGAAATGCCCAAACAGAAGCTGCCTTACCACCAGGTTGGAGGCAAGAGTAATGATTCTGCAACAATTGCCAGGCTTCCCCAGGAACAGTTTCTAGCCCTCACCCTACCCCCACTCCACCCCCACCTCCTCCCACCCCTGCCTTCCACTGATGGTTATGGTATGTCCAAAGAGGCCTAGACAATTCCAAAGACTCCGGACCTTAAACATCTGCCTAAACACTCAAGAGGTCATCTACCCCTCCCAGGAATCCCCCTAATCTGCTATAAATTGGGCCTGAGAGCTTACCTGGGCATCTCCATCTTGGTAAATGGCAGACCCCCCTCCCCCATATGCTGGACTTCTGCAGAATAAAAAGTTCTTTGCTTTTTCATACTCATTGAGTCTGGGCTATTGTTCTTTGACAAATCACAGGCCCTTACATTACTTTTAAATATTTTTCTAGCAGGATTTTTGATTTGTTCAGATGATCCAAGAATTTCTTCATAGCAGCTTTTCTAAACTTGGTCAGGAAACCAATGAACTATCCAGAGAGCTTTTAGAATTCTGACTAGCAAAAGAGAGCTGTCTTGAGCACAAAGTAAATTATCTCTACCAGAGAGTTTTATAATAGCAAGAGAAAGTTGTTTTAAGCAGAGCAGAACAGTGAGAGAGAGAGGTTTGGGAAGCCATCTCAACAGAACACCAGCGTGGACCCATGATTTGACTTTGAATCTTTTGTCTTTGTTAATCCCACACACCCCTTTTCTCAGGAACCCAGACCTAGCTGAGGCTGGTTCTTGGCACTCTGACATAATAGTCTTCTTAAATACCTATAAGTAGTTTTCAGAGAACATATTTGGCAATTTGATTCACCTGGAAAACACCTAGGAAGTTAGTAATATATGGATTTGTCTACCTGACTAGCTGTGTGATAATTGGCATGTAGGAAAGCATGGGAAGGATGGACACCTACTCCATATGTCTGTCCTCTCATCCATTCCCATGCTGCCCTAGTACCCAAAAACGTGAGCATCAGCTTACCATGCAGGCTTGCTTTCTCTCACCCAAACTGCTTCCTGACACTATAAGATGAACATGTTTTTTCTGACCCAGTCTCCTATAATAGGAATACTCTGTGACAGTAGTCATACTTAGAAATGGAAGAAGCCAAACCACTGATTGAAATCCCTAAAACTGTAAGGCTAAATGAAATCTTATATCCTTAAAAAAGTTGCTTTTACTGCATCACAGTGATAAAATCAGCAACAAGTCAATGTAAATAAAACTATCAAATCTACCAGAAGCAGAGGATTCCTGTCATCTTCAGGTCAATCCTGCCTTGTGTTTCTGCTAGTGGTTAATCAGCAAGGCTATGTCAATGTAATGGATTTCAATGTCTTTTCCTTATTTTTCACATTATCATTTACCCATGGTAAATTTCAGTGGGCATTTGTTGATGTTTCCTAGAGCATATTTAACCTGACATTATATCAGTTTTAACCAGGCCTTTGCTAGGCCATTTTGTCTTGTTCAATTTTTATATTTTCTGTGTTATTATTTTATGTAAATGTTTTCTAACTCAAATATAAATGTTTTGCTCTTTCTTTACTTCACTAATATTTTTAACAATAAACTTAATATTTATTTTTCCTAATTATATGTAAGATATTTTGATCAGTAGGTAATACATGCTATATTCACTTTTGCCTGTTGTTCAGTATGATTTATTAAGTTTAACTGAAACAAATAGTTTTGTAATAAATAAACTTGTAACAAGTAGCAGGGGATTGTGTAAGCTGTGAGCTGCATCTTTCACAAAAAATCTAAACATGATTTTCTTTAAGAACTGTCAACTTTTATATATATATATAGTTGTGATATATAAAATATACTGTATATACTACTAAATTAGAATGAAAATATTTTTCAAATTAAACCATTACAACATCTTATAGACTCTAGAAATATCCTGTGTACACATTGCCATCTGTAGTTACTTAAGTGATGTTTTTCTAGTTATGAAGAATTTATTTTTGATAATTTCTGAGCTATAAAATAACATAATTTGCTCTTATGTTTTGTTTAAATTTTGAACTTTTACATGTCTTCCTTACCTGGACGTTTACCATATTATATTAGCACATAACCTGATAATAACTTTTCTCTAAAAATAGGCAATGTTATTATGTGAAAGCACAGTGCGAATTGTACATTTGCCAAGACTTGTGTAGAGAAAGCATCAGATGTTTGTCTTACAATCAAATTTTTTTAGCATGAAAATACTAGCATCTACAATCCAATTAAATCAACTTTTAGACTTTCTCTACTTCAAATCATTCTGTAGAATAAACTATTGTATTCATGGGTCATAATCCATATTTTGATCAATAGAATTAGAGAAAGAAAAGTTGGCAAGAAATTAATTATTTTATTATACCACAAGTCTCTAATAAGACATATAAAACTTAAGCAATTCAAATCATGAAAAAATAATCTGACTTCTCAAATCTTTGTGGCTTTACTACCAGAGTAAATATTTTTTTTGGTGACAGAATAAGGGTAATATAAGCCTTGGAAAATAAATTAAGAAACTAAAACCTCATTATTGAAGGTAATAACATTCAGGAAGCAATGTCATTAGTGATAAATAAATTTTAAAATATTGCTTTACTATTTTAAGAAATTAAAACATTGTTGAACTTTTAAGATTTAAAATAAAATTTGAACAATCTTCTTTATCTTCGTATAGGTAAAAAATGTGAGATAATGCAAATTCTTATTTTTAAGCCTCTCTTAATTCCTCCTATATTATAGTTGTTATAGTCTTAGATGTTGCAATACTAAAATATACAAAACAGAATTATTTTTCTTCTTTTCTCGTTCTTTCTGTTTCTTTTCTTTTTTTCATTTTGTAGCTTTTCTGATTCAAGATTTTTAACCATAAAATGCATTCTTATTAAAGGAGATAAAATGACCAAAATATTGATTCCTTTTAAAAATTAACAGCTATGTATGATTATTTTACTTTCTCTTGATAAATTAAATTTCCTTAGGCAAACTATGCCTTCTGATCAGGTAGTGCTTTAGCAGTAGTGTTCACAGCATCAGAAGCAACTTTCCCAATGAAAAATTATTCTAAGTGAAGTAATGAATGAGAAATGGACCATGAATTAAAGACACGTATGCTTTAAGCATAGTCTGAATACTATAGGCAATTGCTTCTATACAGACTTCATGACATACCATTGCTTTGTCTTATAATTTACAAATATATTATCTTCAGCTTTCTTTGTTCTTTCTATGCCTATTATTTCTTTTCCCCAATAATATGTCTAATATTACCTTTAAATTCAAATTAAATAATATTAGTGAGGAAATGATAGATTTTTACTTGTTGGCATTTCTGTTTTGCAAAACACCACATTCCTTACCGTAGGTCTCTTCCACAACTAATGTGTGAACTTATCAATTGTCTTCTTACTTTGTAACTATGAATGTTTCTTATTGGTGTGTCTATACATGAAAAATGTTGTTTAAGAACACTGATTCAAAGGAATTTTTTTTAATTATAAAAGAAGAAAATGTGGCTCCTAGAGATGGTTCAACATTTAAAGGCGCATGCAATGAAGATTGATGACCTGGGTTTGCTTGATCTACTACACAAGAAAGAATGAATGGAGAGAATGATCAATCAACTTCCAAGGTTTGTTATAGAAGTTTGGATGACAATGATTTCCATAGGTTAATATATTTGAATGGTTGGATCCCTGCTTGTAGATTGTTGGTGAGAATTAGGAGGTGTGGCCTTGTGGGAAAGGACATGTCAGTGGAGGTAGGTTTAGAGGTTCCAAAGGTCCACACCAGGACCAGTCGTCTTTTGTCTTCACCAGTTGCCTGTGAACCAAGTTGAAAGATGTCTGCTTCTGCCCTATCACCATGCCTTTCTGCTTCCCTCAAGGAAGATAATGAATTATCACTGTGAAACAGTCAGCAAACCTTCATTTAAAATCTTTACTTTATAAGAGTAGTCTTAATCATGATATCTGTTCACAGCTATAGAATAGTAACTAATAAAGTTGTTCTGTGACCTCTACCCCATGACCATGGCACACATATGTGTGTACACATGGACATATACATGAATAAACAAATCAACATAAATGACAAGAGAACTGAAAGATACTAAGATAGTTCAGCTCTCTATTTCTTTATTTATCCTATTCCTATTATCTTTTCCCCAATAATTTGTCTAACCATATCCTCATGATTTAAATAAAAAAAAATAGTGAGGAAATTATAGATTTTATTGGTTTTCCTGGTCTATCTGTGATATTTATTAGTAGTAAATCTGAATTCATAACACAGCCTTGCTTACTTGTACATTATTCCAGAGATTTCAGAAAAAGAAGACATATATTGAAGGAACTAAAAAGGAAAATTAAAGGCATGAGCATGATGAAGTTTTCCAGGTACTAAATATATATATTATGAGGCTAATAGCTAATGGATATTCAATAAATTGTGCTGATTAATAAATGAGCTTTAAAATAAGAGTGATTATTAGCAATTTAATGAAGTGCAATAACCTTATTAAGAAATTAACTGCCTCATTTCTTTCCTTTAGGCATCTCATAAATAATAAAGTTTATGTTGCATCTACATTAAAGGAGGGTATATAAAACTGTGCCCATACAGATCCTTTGGGATTTAGAAATCTTTTGATTCTCAGCAGTCTCAGAATGGATGTGTTTTGGTTCCTCCTGTGCAATGATGAATGCAAATTATAAAGAATTAAAATATACCTGAACATGTAATTAAATCTTGATTTAAAATAATTTAGATAAATGAAGAAAAATAGCTAAATTTGTTTTTATTGAATAATGTGTTATTAATGCATATATTTGCTTGGCTTTATTAAAAGATGTGGTGAGTTAAAATGGCCCCTTATATGTGGGTTGTATGTCCATACAGATAATCTGGAAAGTGCTGTCATTAGATACAAACTAGTTTGTAGCAAACTAAAGAAAATGAAATCAAGCCTTCCATTGATCACTATGAATGAAAATTTAACACATAAATAACCAATTTTATAAGAAAACCTTGAAACTTTAATGGGCCTTAAGAGTAAATCAGTGTTAGATTATGTAACAATATTTCTAAAACAGCATCTTTTTCATTGTCAATACCTGGCAGACAATTTGATAGTCGTGAGCATGGAACTGTTCAGAATGTTAACAGTATTGTCTGTCTTACGTGGAGCCGTTATCATCCTCATCTATTAATGTGGCTATAAATACCACAGTTAAATATTACCAAGCTGTGTCATCTTCAGAAACCAATATTGGTTGAGGTGCACAGAGATTGTATCCAAATTAACAAAATTAGAAATGAAAGGGGAGATATAACAACAGAAACTGAGGAAGATCAAAAAATCATCAGATCCTACTACAAAAGCCTATACTCAACACCACTGGAGAATCTGGAGGAAATGGACAATTTCCTAGACAGATACCAAAAACCAAAATTAAATCAGGACCAAATAGATCATCTAAACAGTCCCATAACCCCTAAAGAAATAGAAGGGGTCATAGAAAGTCTTCCAAACCAAAAAAGCACAGGACGAGATAGTTTCAGTGCAGAATTCTATCAGACCTTAAAAGAAGACTTAACACAAATACTCTTCAAACCCAATTCCTTCTATGAAGCCACAATTACACTGATACCAAAACCATACAAAGATCCAACAAAAAAAGAGAACTTCCGACCAATTTCCCTTATGAACATCAATGCAAAAATACTCAATAAAATTCTTGCCAACCGAATCCAAGAACACATCAAAACGATCATCCACCATGATCAAGTAGGCTTTATCCCAGGGATGGAGGGTTGGTTCAATATACGGAAATCCATCAATGCTATCCACTACATAAACAAACACAAAGAAAAAAACCCGCATGGTCATTCCATTGGATGCTGAAAAAGCATTTGACAAAATTCAGCATCCTTTCATGCTTAAAGTCTTGGAAAGAACAGGAATTCAAGGCCCATACCTAAACATAAAAGCAATATACAGCAAACCAGTAGCCAGCATCAAATTAAATGGAGAGAAACTTGAAGCAATCCCATTAAAATCAGGGACTAGACAGGGCTGCCCCCTTTCTCCTTATCTTTTCAATATTGTACTTGAGTTACTAGCTCGGGCAATTAGACAACATAAGGAGGTCAAAGGGATACAAATTGGAATGGATGAAGTCAAACTATCATTATTTGCAGATGATATGATAGTCTACCTAAGTGATCCAAAAAACTCCACTAGAGAACTCCTACAGCTGATAAACAACTTCAGTAAAGTGGCAGTTTATAAAATCAACTCAAGCAAATCTCAGCAACAAAAGAAAGTCTGGGGGAGTATCCTTGACTTCAAGCAATACTACAGAGCAATAGTGTTAAAAATTGCATGGTATTGTTACAGTGACAGGCAGGAGGATCAATGGAACAGGATTGAAGATCCAGAAATGAACCCACACACTTATGGCCACTTGATCCTCGACAAAGAGGCTGAAAATATCCAATGGAAAAAAAGATAGACTTTTCAACAAATGGTGCTGGTTCAACTGGAGGTCAGCATGCAGAAGAATGGGAATTGATCCATCCTTGTCTCCTTGTACTAAGCTCAACTCCAAAATGGATCAAGGACCACCACATAAAGCCAGACACTCTGAAGCTAATAGAAAAGAAACTGGGGAAGACCCTTGAGGACATCAGTACAGGGGGAAAATTTATGAACAGATCACCAATAGAGTATGCTCTAAGATCAAGAATTGACAAATGGGACCTCATAAAATTACAAAGTTTCTGTAAGGCAAAGGACACCATCAAAAGTAGAAATCAGAAACCAACAAATTAGGAAAAGATCTTTACCAACCCTACATCAAGTAGAGGGCTAATATCCGATATATACATAAACTCAAGAAGTTAGACCTCAGAAAACCAAATAACCCAAATAAAAATGGGGTACAGAGTTAAACAAAGAATTTTCACCTGAAGAACTTCAGATGGCTGAGAAGCATCTTAAAAAATGCTCAACTTCATTAGTCATTAGGGAAATGCAAATCAAAACAACCCTGAGATTTCACCTTACACCAGTCAGATTGGCTAAGATTAAAAATTCAGGAGACAGCAGCTGTTGGCATGGATGTGTAGAAAGAGGAACACACTCCTCCACTACTGGTGGGGTTGTAAATTTGTACAACGACATTGGAAATTAGTCTGGCGGTTCCTCAGAAAACTGGGTACCTCACTTCTGAAAGATCCTGCTATACCACTCCTGGGCATATACCCAGAGGATTCCCCAGCATGTAATAAGGATACATGCTCTACTATGTTTATAGCAGCCCTATTTGTAATAGCCAGAAGCTGGGAAAAAACCCAGCTATCCCTCAACAGAAGAATGGATGCAAAAAACAGTGGTATATATACACAATGGAGTACTATTCAGCTATTAGAAACTATGAATTCATGAAATTCTTAGGCAAATGGATGGAGCTAGAGAACATCATACTAAGTGAGGTAACCCAGTCTCAAAAGATCAATCATGGTATGTACTCACTAATAAGTGGATATTAACCTAGAAAACTGGAATACCCAAAATATAATCCACACATCAAATGAGGTACAAGAAGAATGGAGGAGTGGCCCCTGGTTCTGGAAAGACTCAGTGAAGCAGTATATGGTAAAACCAGAACAGGGAAGTGGGAAGGGGTGTGTGGGACAACAGGGGGAGGAAAAGGGTCTTATGGGACTTTTGGGGATTAGGGGTTTAGAAAAAGGGAAATCATTTGAAATGTAAATAAAAAATATACCAAATTAAAAAAAAAAAGCCAAAATTCCAGAAGGTAAATTTCAAAATACAAAGGGAGGAGGAAAGAGTAACATTTTTTATGTTTGAGAACATGGGATTAACTTACTATGTCATAAAGCATAATTTCAACCTAGACAATGGGAATACAAGATAACATAGGTAAGAAACAAAATAACTCACAGTTAAGTGTTGCTAGTAACCTTATCAAGGATCATCTCTTTACAGCAAGTAGAGACAATCAAGCATACAGCCAAACACATTACAGAAAGCAAAGTTAATAGGAAGCCAAAGTCCAATGGATATATCTTAGTGCTTTCTACTATGGAAACTTCTTAGAAAGATTTTCCATAAGATTGTAAGAGCTAGAATACTAGGAAGTCAGCTGATATGTACTCACTTCGATAATGTCAGCATGAAGACTGGAAAAACAGTACATCAATGTTCATGTTAACATGGAAGGGGGTAAATTTCACTGGGTTCCATGCCTAGACATAGAACTGAGGACTGCTGAGAGAAGACTTAACTCTAGGGAGTGGTTCGGATGTTATGGGCTATGGTCCTGTTCCCCAGTTGGTTCTTGATCCATCAACACAGTTGATACTGCTAATCAGGTTGGTAGAATAGGTGGAACTTCCATGTCTCTGCAGGCAAGCTAACATATGCAGGGGAGAGAGAAGGAGCTTTACACCAGGCTTCAAGGGGAGAAAAGGCCACCAGTCATGTAAAATCTAAGGGTGAAGTGGCAATTGGCTGGTTCCCCAACTGGGACTGGGATAACAACTAAAGCCAAAGGAAGATTTAGGGTATTGAAGTTGAACTAAATATAATTGAGTAACTAAAGTTGAGCACAGATTTAGAGTTCTGAGCTCAGAGTTTGGGGAAGGTAATGATAGCTGTGAGAGATTAGAAGTGCCCAGCAATTGAGCCAATAACACAGTTTGAAAAATAAGCTAGTGTGTGCGTGTGCATGTGTGTGTGCACGTGCGTGTGCAGGTGTGTGTGCTTCATTTGTGGATCTGAGGGAACCTGGGTAGTGCTGGTAATTTAGTCCACCTGGAACTTAAAGCGGGGTAGCAAAAACTACATGCTGCACTTAACATCTCACAAAGCTGAGCCCCCTTATTTGTTGTCTAGTACATAATTTTCAGGCTTGAAACCATATCCATAGACAGAACAAAACCACTCAGCATGTTGAATCCATATGGTTATACATACCCATTGTACTGGCTGGTTTTGTGTGTCAACTTGACACAAGCTGGAGTTATCAACGAGAAAGGAGTTTCAGTTGAGGACATGCCTCCATGAAATGTAGCTGTAAGGCATTTTCTCAATTAGTGACCAAGTTGGGAGGGCTCATTTTGGGTGGCCCCATCAATGAACTGATAGTCTTGGGTTCTACAAGAAAGCAATCTGAGCAAGGCAGAGGAAGAAAGCCAATAAGAAACATCCTTGCATGGCCTGTGCATCATCAGTTACTGTATCCTGATCTGCTTAAATTCTAGTCCTGATCTCCTTTGGTGATGACCAGTAGTAATGTGAAAGTATAAACTGAATAACCTCTTTCCTTCCCTACTTGCTTCTTGGTCATGATGTTTGTGCAGGAATAGGAACCCGAACTAAGACCAGTGGGGTATTCTTGTGACAACCTGACCATGATTTGGGGAGAACTGTGGAAGAAGTTTAGAATTTTGGGCTAGAAAGATCCATTTGATATTAAGAGCTCTGTGTAATGTTCTGTAGGAGCTTGGATAATATTGAAAACAGTGCTGAAAATGGAAACCTGGCTTGTGAAATTTCAGAGGGAACATTAAAGACTCTTATCATTGCTATTTTGACTGTGAATATTCTGTGGTTTTGGTCAGCTGGGGCTGAAGAATCAGCTGTGATTAACAAGATACCAAAAACATGGCTTTACTAGGACTATTGATGCTGGTTAGCTGGAGATAAGAAATTATCGGTGATTAAGAAGAGACCAGCATCAATGAGGCTAAATCTTCTGGGAATTGTTTTCTAAGAGCACACAGAGGCTGTGTTCCAGAGATAGCCAAGGTTGTACCTCATTCTATGGCTGGACTTGATAATGTATAAGAATCACCCAGGTGGCCAGGCGGTGGTAGTGCATGCCTGTAATCCCAGCACTCTGGGAGGCAGAGGCAGGCAGATTTCTGAGTTCTAGGCCAGCCTGGTCTACAGAGTGAGTTCCAGAACAGTTAGGACTATACAGAGAAACCCTGTCTTGAAAACAACAACAACAACAACAACAACAAAAAACAAAAAAGAATCACCCAGGTAGTACTGGTTTTGAAGGCATGAAGGGGTCATGAGGAGCAGAATAAGGCTTGGCACTGTGAGAAGCCACTGAAGCACATTGATAAAGGTACAGCCTTTGTTGTAATTGATGGCCCTGGACTGAAGGGATCATGGAAAGCATTTGAGGCTTTGCATCATGAAGACAGCCTATGAGAGGATATTTGTGAATCCTAGTTAAAGCAGAAGACAGCAGTGTTTTGCAGATGCCAGTACCATAAGATGACTACCAAGAACAGCAGCAGCATTAGAGTACAGGGCAACTGGAGCCTAGAAGATAAGTTGTGTGTTACAAAGGGCAGGGCTTGAGAAGTGACCCAAGCTCTTGGAGGAGCCCAGAACACCATGACTTAGATCTCACACATTGGACAGTTGGAGTTTGATTTAGCTTTTGATTGTAACTGTGCCCTGATATTTTTCCCTTTTGAGGGAAGAAAGTATATTAGTGGAGCCCACAGTTAAGAGACTTTGAATTTTTAAAAGAGTTTGAATTTCAAAAGATAGTGGATATTTTAAAAGGATTGAACTTTTAATATGTAAAGACTGTGGGAGTTTTAAAATTATTTAGATCTTGGGGATGAATAAGAAAGTAAGAATTGAGGTTTAATAGTGATGTGCTTGTGTGTCAAGTTGATAAGGAGTCAAGTGTCCTGGATGCTTTTGTGTGGCAACTTGACACAGGCTGGAGTGATCACAGAGAATGGAGCTTCAGTTGAGGAAATGCCTCCATGAGATTCAGTTGTAAGGCATATTCTCAGTTAGTGATCAATTGGGGAGGGCCCATTTTGGGTGGTGCCATCCCTGGGCTGGTAGTTTTGGATTCTATAATAAAGCAATCTGATCAAGGCAGAGGAAGCAAGTCAGTAAGAAACATCCCTCAATGTCCTCTGTATCAGCTCCTGTATCATCACCTGCTTGAGTTCCAGTCCTGACTTACTTTGGTGGTGACAGCAATGTGGAAGTGTAAGCTGAATATATCATTTCTTTCCCAACTTGCTTGTTGGTCATGATGTTTTTGCAGGAATACAAACCCAGATTAAGACACCCATAAAACACCCACCCACCCACCCACCCACACACACACACACACACACACACACACACAATTTTACAATAATAATAATAATAATAATAATAATACAATGTATCAAATTGAGAGTTGTGGAACATGGCAGTGAGGGTTTGTCTATGTCAGGGAAGTGGAAATAATGCAATTCTCTTTAAATTAATAATGTATTATAAAATAATATAAAACCTGCGGTTCATAACAATGACAAAACTGAGTCTAGTTCTATCATAGAAACTTATAATACTCTAACTTTCTATAGAAAAGATAGTAACTGATCAATAGTGAGGTAGTAGATTATGAGGTTTAATCAACTAAAAAATTACTTACTCATTTGCAGAGACTGAAAGTGTTAGTGAAACTCCTTCCCAAGTATATCACCTTGAATTTCTTGTAAAAGCAAAGGTTATTTTATCAAAAACTGGATGTAAGGTGAACCGCATGTAGACTAGCAAAAAATTTGACAACATTACAATTTTGTTTGAGCATCTAGAATCTAGACACTTTGCATAAGTTAGAACATTTGACCTCTCAAATCAGATATTTAGCAGAAGATCTTTAGAAACAAAATAGTATAAGTATTGTGTGGTTTCATTTGAACTCCTGTAGTTCACTTTAAAAAGAGAGAAATTGTTTGAGAATGAAAGTATGATGATAAGAAAGCATAGGAACTGGAAAGATTGCCATGGTGATTTGAATAAGAATGGTCCCCATAGGATGATAAAGTTGAATAGGTTGACCAGCCTGGAGTGGTGCTATTTGAAAGGATTAGGAAGCATGGCCTAGTTGGAGAAAGTATGTCATTAGTATTGACCTTTGGGGTTTCAAAAAGCCCATGCTAAGCTGCTTGCTGACATGGATGTAGAAATCTCAGCTACTCCAGCTCCATGTATGCTTGCATGCCTCCACAAATCCCATTTTTATGTTTATTTACTGAAATTTGAAACTGTACGCAAGTCACAATTAATTCTTTTTTTTTCCTTTTAAGTTGCATTGGTCTTGGTATTTGTTCATAGCTGTAGAACTCTGAATGAAACAATACCTCTGCAGTTAAGAGTACATGATGCTTTTGCAGAGAAAGTATGTTCAGCTTCTTGCATGTGAGCATATACCCACACCCCTGACACAAATACACAATGGCCTACAACTAGAAATAACTTCATTTCCAGGGCATATAACAGCTTTTTCTAGACTTCTTAGGTATCAGACATACATATACATGTATATAGCAAAAACACTTTTACTCAAATAAATAAATAAACAAATAAATAAATAAATAATTTTTAAAAAATGCATCATAATATTGAGAATTTTTTCTCTCACTATTAAAAAATGACTAAGCTCATTTGTGATTGTAAACAGTTGTCAAAATAAGATTTAATAAATAGACTAATATAGACCTGATAAGTTTGTGTAGATGTTGGATGTTATTTATCAAAGAAATAGTTGAATGATCCAAAAGACATTGCAGAGGTTTTTGAGTAGGCTCGCTGTTCTCTTAAAAACTATAATTCCAAGTAAGACAGTTGTCTTACTGTACTCTCTAACAGTGTTTCCAGGTTTCATCTTGAAATTCTAAAACAATGCCATTTTAACATCTATTTCTGCCTAGGAAGAAGAGGGCCATAATCCTGGAAAAGCTTGATCCAGCATTGTAGGGGAGTACCAGGACAGAGAAAAGGGAGGGGGAAAGATAGGAGAATGGATGGAGAGAAGAGGACTTATGGGACATATGGGGAGGGGGGAACTGGGAAAGAGGAAAGCTTTTGGATTGTAAACAAAGAATATAGATAATAAAAATATATATTTAAATAAATAAATAAATAAATAAATAAATAAATAAATAAGTAAAAAGAAAATTAAAAAAAAAGAAAATGAATGTAGAAGGCAGGCAGATATTGTGACCACATTGGCTTCCAATATCAGAACTCAGGAGGAAGAGATATGAGGATGATAAGACTGAGACCAGTTTGAACTTCCTAGCACCTTTCAGAAAAGCCTGATTTACAAAGTGGAAGTCCATCCAGTAAACAAACAAACAAAAATAGGAATATGCTTTTGCTGCTTGCTACTATAAAGAGTAAAAATGGGGTTGTTGAAATCTACTACTTGAAAACCTGGAAGTAAGAGGAATATTTTATGATTTTTCATCAAAGATTTTAAATTTTGAGGTTACAATCACATAAGTTCATCCCTTCTCTTCCACTTTCCAAACTTTTCCATGTACCTACACTTTTGCAATCTTTGAAATTCATTAGAATAATAAATGCTTATTTTTCCTTGTTTTTAGAGTAATTGTATTTTAGACAACTTTTGTTCCATCTTTTTGTATATATTTCATTTAAACATTATAGTCATGCAAATTTGGAATTTAATGAAAAACTCAAATTACTTCTGAACTAATTATGAAATACATGTTAGTTGAATAAAATGATAAAATCTTATAGTGATCTGAAATAGATAAACTTCTTTATACATATTGCTTGAAAAACTATAGTCTGATGGTTTTACAGTATGATTCAAGATGAGAATTTGTGATAAAAATGTTCAAGCCAATGCTGTGACCTTTTCTATTAATTAAACAACTCCAGTAGTCTTGTGTGATATTAATTTTAAATATTATTAATGTAATAAGATTCTAAACAATATAGCAGATATGATCATTTCTATTTTAGTGCCCAATTCAAATATCATTTACTTAGCATCACACACACACACACACACACACAGAGAGAGAGAGAGAGAGAGAGAGAGAGAGAGAGAGAGAGAGAGAGAGAGAGAGAGAGAGAGAGAAATACCTTCATAGTTGAATTCTGTACCTGGGAAAAACATCAGTTTATAATCAAACCTTTAAAGTCACCTTAAAACATGTTTAGGACTAGAAAACTTGAGCAATAAGTATCATTTTCACTGTGAGGTCTACTTTAGCAGCATTCATAAAAAGTAAATGCAGGCATACATTATGCAGAAGTATTTTTGACAAGCTATATAAGTCATATCCTATTTTCTCATTGACTGTAAAATAAATTCCAAGTGGCTTTAAAAGCACATGGAAATTAGTTTAGAAGGCTATAATCCTTAAGACTTATTTTTGAGTCCTTAAATACCAGGCAGAAGTCTAGGTTACAAACATCAAAAATCAATTCTAATATATTTTAGCATAAAAGGAGTTTATAAAAAGTAGCGCTGAGAAATGTAGAGGTGTGTGAAACCAGCATAGAATATGAGCAAGAATGACAAAGGCCAGATAGCAATGAAGAACAGAGCTACTGTTATAGCCTGGAACTATTATGTTAAAGGTATTCTTTCCACAATTTGTCCAATGTATGGCATGTGTTTCTGTTTCTAACTATTTCTACACTTTATGTTCAATGGCTTGTTATTAAGTTTTAGTGCTCAAGAAAACGTTAAATACATACTCAAAAGAATTCTAACTTGCCCAGAAAGCTAAAGCACAAAATGTATTTTATACTCATGTCTTCTCTATTGGAAGAATGTTCTGTATCTATGAAAATTCTTGAAGACAAATAGGATCAGTAGTTAGTAAATTCATCTGATGCCAGCTAAAGGTTGACAAATGTCAGACTATCTTGTTCCTATTCTCTGTGTTCAACAGCTAATCATTTTTAAATTAGCTCACTTCCCAGTAGAGAACAAAAAAATAAAACATTTGATGGATGTATTGAATAATCTTGGCTTCTACCGACTCATCTTTCAATTTTCAATATATTTTTCCTTAATAGCACAAATAATCATAGTCATTAATACAAATGCTATCTGAAGTATATTGCTATGCTTCTGTGTCAACCTGTCTATGAAGATGTTATCATATACTCAAAGAGAGAGGTGAGAAGAGAGAGAGTGAAAAGGAGAAAGAGATGGTGAGAGAACATATAATATCAACTGTCTAAAGGTTCTGCCTCTCTGTAATCATGAATTGAGGATTAGTTTTGTCCTTTGGGATGAGATGGTCTCTCATATCCCAATTACTTAATTAGCCCTATCAAGGACAAGGGCTGATTAAACAAAATCATTTCATAAGATTCAGTTACTAGCAGCACAAAGAAGAAATAAAAGTTACCATGGGACTTTCATTACAAAGGTTTTCTTTGATGATCATGTATCCTGCACCCTGTCAAGTGATCCAAAACTAAACAAAGTATCAGCCTATGCTGGGTGTTCTCCTCAGAGAAAGGCAGACTTTATAGAAGACTTGAATTAAGGCTGGATGGCATCCTATTTAGTTTGCTCCTTTTCTTGCTAAGATTCAGGTTTTAACCATTTTTTCATGAAACTAATAACCTAAGTAGAATTCCAATTAATTATATTTTTGACCGAGTAAGACCTATTGTTTTAAATCACTTGCAACTTCTGTCACTGTGGTTCTCAAAATAAATTACAGTTCAAAGTACCTGCTCCATTGATAAATAGCAAAGATGTTACCCCATCATCCCCCTTTTCCATTCTCCAAAAGCAAGTGTAATAAAAGATATTCTTTCAGTTCTGTCTCTACTAAACCACACAAATAAAAAGAAAAACACCCAAAACAGGACAAATTGAATGAATATTATGTTATATTACTCTACTATTTTCTTTTTTGTTACTGAAAGTTGAAAAATGTCTAATTCTCTTCAGACAAGTATTCAGAATCTACCAGAGAACACAAGATATTAACATAGTACACAGTAAGCCCAGAGGACAACCTTGCTTTAGTTTCCTAATGCTCTATAAATGAAGTATATGTAATCAGGATTTTTGAATGCAACCCTATTACAGGTAGGCCCAAAACCAAAATTTCACATGGTTAAAGGAAATATAACCAGTTGTCATCCATTTTTAATCAACTCTTGGGAGAATCCCTGTAGCATGTGAAGCCTTTAAACCTGAGTGATAAAAAATGAGGCCAGTCCCTAATTAAACACTCTAAATCTGATCTATAAAGACGAAAACATAGACCAAATTGATATGTAGTTTTAAGTTAATATTTCTTACTGTACAACAATTAGAATGAATTATTTTGTTCAGATTAATACAGACTGATAGTAATGGCGTGCTGGGATTTGATATTTGTATTTTCTTTTCATTGGGTTTTATATATTTTCTAATTAGCAGATTTTCCCATATATATGTAAGAAACAAACATCTTTATTTTTCAGTCTGTCATTAGAAATTCAACAGATGTTTTCTGAACAGCAGCTGCACTGTCAAATCTTTTCCATGATGCTCAGAAAAAATATGGGAGATATATTTCAGGTAACAATTACCAGGTCCTTCTGTGTGCAGAAGAATGGCCTTCAACATTTGTAAATAGAACTTTTATTTGCCTGATGTATTTGTTGTCTCAGAGGCATATTGCTAAATAAACTCACCTATTCTAGCTCTGTATGAACTCTGGCTAGCTGGTTCAATTCAGCTGTTCATGCTCAAATTCCTCTCCAAGCTGACTGATTCAATCTGGCTTCGCTCAGTTTCTCACTGAATTGCTCTGCTGGGCCTCAAACCCACTCTGGAAACTTTTTTTCTAATCTAGCTCCTTATTCTCTGGCTTCAACTGCCTCTGCTGACATGGACTGAACTCACAAAGTCAGCTCCATTATAGTACACCTACTACACTGACTCCCAGATGACTGACTCTCTCTGCCTGCACTGTTCTTAAACAACTTCAATTTCTTATGCTGTTCTCCTGAGAGTTGGTTGTATCCTATCTCTGACTTATTCTCTCAAATCTTTGTCTTTTTCAATTTGTCTGTCCCTAAATTAGATGTCAAGATCAAACATGGCTGCTTCCTTCTAAAAATGAATTTTAAAAGGTGTCTACTAAGGATGTATCTGTATTCCAGCCAGAGGTATTAACAATGTGTGGTGTGTCTACATTCTAATAAGTTTACACAGACCTAGGACTTTGGACATGATCCCTTGTCTGAAGAGTCATATTGTTCGATGAGAAATCCTATACAAATTTCATCAAATATTTTGTCTTGAAACAGAGTTTTTCTTAAAATCCTTGATTTCTTCCAATGAGACTGAGAAAATATAATTTGTCTTTGGCTGAATGAGTTGTGAAGTAATTTATAATTAAAATGTCCTTACAATGTGTGATGATTAAATGATCTGTTTGTAATAATACTTCAAAGTATAAAAAATGCTACAAGATGGCAGATATTGACAGTACATTGGCCCATGATAATCAAGAATAAATTATAGTTTGAAAGATAGAAATAGCTCATTGTTTGATTCAGTTCAATTTTCTAACACTTAAGAAAAAGTGGCAGAGTTGACCAATATGAAGTCTAGATTTTGGTTACACTTTGGATACATCAGCAAATATATCTAATGGTAAATGTATTGTAAGACATATTTATATCTTAAATACGAAGAAGAAATTTAAAATGCAAAATGTTATAGCAAATAAACTGCATCTTAAAATGTATATTTCAAGAAATCATATCTTAAAGGTTCCTTTTTCTTCACCATGGGGAATCTGAAGGGAAAAGTTCCAATTTTGAGAACAATAATTCAGTATTTTCAATATCCACTGAGCATTTTCTCCTTGAACTTTGTCTCCACCCTGCCAATATTTTGTATTTGCCCATGTCTCTCTCTTTTTTTGAGCAAGTTTTATTTTCTTTTATTATATCTATTCTTTGTCTACTAAAGGTATATTGAAATCTAATTTTAAGACAGACATTTGTTTATGTACTTAGGAGAAAGCAATGAACTAAACAGTTATGATTTTGAATGATAGAATGTTGACAATGTTTAATTTAACTTAGGTAGTTTTGTAAAGTAGAAAACATTCAAAACTATCCTCAACTTTGAGTTCTCAAGAAAGACTGATGTAAGGAATTATACATTTAAATAAGACTTACCTAATTTTCCTGAATGTTTTCTGTGTTTACATATGAGGTTCCACATACAGAACACCCAAATTATATTCTTTATAAGAAGGAACTTTATAAGAAGGAACTTTATAAGAAGGAAATTTATAAGAACATGATACCTTGAGTTGATTAAAAGTTAGCTGAGATATTTTCCCCTCCAAATATTTAAATTTAGATCCATCCATTGCTAGAGCCAAAGCATGTTAACATAGGCTTCCCTTAGTGTAAAACAGCTTTTCCTGTGTCGTCCTGGTTGAGACATCCAGGTTGAACACTCAGAGGAACTAAATCATTTCAGGTCACAGCTATATTTCCTATAGTACATATTAAGTGCTTTTGTAATCAATGTCTCAGATGCTTGGTTCTCAGGTTCTTAAATACATTCTTTGAAAAAAACTGGTATGATGGTTTCTAGAATCTGCTTCTCCTTCTAAAATGTTAACCACTGAGAATACTGCACAGTGTTCATTGATTAGCACTTACTTACAAAACAATGATTGTTACTGAGCTTTTTGAAGGTTCATAATGTGTTTTCTTAAGGACAGGATACAAGTTTTCTCAGAAAATAAGAGTTTACTGAAATATTGCTATAGTTTTATGTGTTAGCACTGTTTCCTTGAATCCGATGAAAGCATTCATCACCTACCTGGACCACATGTTTCAGATTATGATGGCTATCGGAAAATGATATTTTGAATTATAGTCTATTATTCATTCTCAGGAAGGAATTCTTCCCATATGTGTGCCGTCTTCTCTCTCTCTTTCTCTCTCTCTCTCTCTCTCTCTCTCTCTCTCTCTCTCTCTCTCTCTCTCTCTCTGTGTGTGTGTGTGTGCACGTGTGCGTGTGCGTGTGTGTGCGTGTGTGCATGTGTGTGTGTGTGTGTGTGTGTTTATATGAAATACATGTATCATTGTTTCAAAGACTGGCTATTTCTTTGCTGAGAGACATTTCTTAGTTTCTCTAACATTTGCATCTCATTCTGTGGTTCCAATTGCTGAAAGCATAACATCTCTTCTTTTATTTGCCTCCTGACTTTACTACAAATTTTCTGTATCATATTGAAATGATTCTTCTTTTTGTTTTCATTCTTTCTTTGTCACTTATGCACACAAACATATACTCAATATAAATATATACACTATGATTTTCAGTTATAAATGGTCACAAATTGCATTTAAATTTCTGCTCCCTTCTGCCTATTATCAGAAAAATATATTGACTTTCTCTTGAAGCATGTAACTTCAGAATATCAAAGAACTTCTTGAAAAGAAAACTATTACTTTTTGTTCTAAATAATGGATTTGTATGATCATTTTCATTTTTGTTAGTTTTTAACAACTTTGTTTGCCTTTTTACATGTAATTTATAGCTTCTCAAAAACTATATAGTGGAAGCAACTGGTAAAAACAAATACAGTCTGATGTTTGTATATTATAGGCTGTGATTCTACTAGGAGTTTATATATAAGACTTGGGTTTTTCCAAAATCCCTTGAGAATGAAGGAAGAAAATTGGTGTGATACAAATAGAAAAAGTACATACCTTCGAGTGAAGAAAGAAATAGGTTTAAAGTTTAGATTTGACTTATCCCTTTCTAAAGAATGGGAACTCTTTAAATATCACATTTGCAAAAAGGATAGATCCTCTTCATATTCATCTGTGTGCTTGCTTTGGTAAAAAGGCTATGAAATACAGACTAACTGAATCATAGGTGAGAATGCCTGATTCTCCATTCCCTTTACATAAAAAGGATGTGTGGATTGATGTTCTGTCATTTCTCACTGCAGTTCACACGTGTTCCCTGGACCTCTCTCTTCCTCTGAGTCTCACATTCTGTCAATATGAAAAATGAAATGACAGCAATGGAACTTTCTTTTTTTTTTCTTTTTTGAGATTTGCAAAGCATGGGAAAGTAGGGAACCATCTGTTACTATCATGTAATCAGGCCCAAAGAACTGGGCAGAGAAAATACTGTCTGGCATGGCAAACATATCAGCTGGCCCAGAACTCCACCAGGCTCCCGCCCCAGAAGTGTAGCGGACCTGGGGACACCAATTCTGGCAGGCATTTTGTAGGCATGCTAGTTTTCCATAGAACATGAAGGAACAGCTGCAGGGAGCAGGGGTGGTACAGCAGGTTGTGAAATGAGATACGTACTTGTGTCAGAGTCATTAAGCTTTTCTGATAAATGGGCTGCAAATTAATTGCTAGTTTTACTAATTAATTTATTTGAGTTACTGTAATCCTCAGACCTGGCTGTGACTGTTAAAGGTGCAGAGTGATACTTCAATACAGAGAGGATTTATCATTGTTTTTGTTGTTTTGTTTTATTTTGTTTTTCCCTCCAAATAAGGAATTTGGATTCAGGCTTACTTACTTATGAGGCTTTTCAAAACATATCAGCAACAAGATTATTAAACCATTCAAATGCACCGTTAATGCACATTAATACTTAGTCATGATATTTAGATTAGGAAGAACAGTAATATTGCCAGTCTTCTTAATTAGTATTGCATGGCATGAGAAATGCCCCAACTGGCACTAATAGGCCTTCATGAAATTGTTGCCATATCTAACTGCTAAGTGTCTTTCTCTAGTAGGGAAATTGAGCATCAGCATGTCAGAGAATGTAGATAAATGTGCTCATCTGCTTCTGAAATGAACTCTTGATGTGTGTATAAAAACATGTAAATATCCACACATGAGAATTCATAAAACAAACATGATGCCTATGCATATGAATAAGTAAATATTGCTTTTTTCTTTTCTTGAAAATAAATATTATCTAATCTATCATTCTGCCTCAGTAAATATTAATCATATAACATGAAACAAAATAGCAAAGCTTTCATAAACAGAAACTAAAATCCCCTTATCCTAGTATGCTGTTCTGTTGCTGTGACAAACAGTTTGAACAAAAGCATATGGGAGAAGGAAGTGTTTATTTGGCTTCACTATAGTCCATCATGAGAGAAGCCAAGGCAGGAACTCAAGTCTGGAGGCTGGATCTCAAAGAGGGATAGAGGAACAGTGCTCACTGGCTTCAGGAGGAATCTTCCTTATACATCCTCAGCTTACCTGCTTTGGGTAGCAACAAACTCAATGCTGCAACACTTCCACCTTCATCATCAATCAAGAGAATGACACAAGGGATTGCACTAATAGTAATCTAATGGATGCAATACTTCAGTTGAGATTTCTTCTTTACATGTGTGTTTGTTTTTATGTCATTTGTAAAAATTAAATATGAGACTTTTCAATATATAACACTAAAATGAGGATGATTATATAACTTAAGTATTTGGTTTTATGCGGAGGTCCTTTACGCACTTGGATTTGAGCTTTTTACAAGGAGATAAGAATGGATCAATATGCATTCTTCTACATCCTGACTACCACTTGAATCAGCACAATTTGTTGAAAATGCTGTCTTTTTTTTCCCCACTGGATGGTTTTAGCTCCTTAGCCAAAGATCAAGTGACTACAGTTGTGTGAGTTCATTTCTGGGTCTTCAGTTCTATTCCATTGATCTGCCTGCCTGTCTCTGTACCAATACCATGCAGTTTTTGTCTCCTTGCTTGGTAATACAGCTTGAGGTAAGGGGTAGTGATTCCTCCACAAGTTCTTTTATGGTTGATAATAGTTTTTGCTATCCTGAATTTATTGTTATTACAAATGAACTTGCAAATGTCTCTTTCTAACTCTATGAAGAATCTAGATGAAATTTTGATGGGGATTGCATTGAATCTGTAGATTGCTTTCAGTAAGATAGCCATTTTTACTATATTAATCCTGCCACTCTGCCATCATGGGAGATCTTTCCATCTTCTGAAATCTTCTATTTCTTTATTCAGGGGACTTGAAGTTCTTGTTATACAGATCTTTCACTTGTTTGGTTAGAATCACACCAAGGTATTTTATATTATTTGTGACTATTATGAAGGCTCTCATTTCCCTAATTTCTTTCTTAGCCTGTTTATCCTTTATGAATAGGAAAGCTACTGATTTGTTTGAGTTAATTTCCTATCTGACCACTTTGCTGAAGCTGTTTATAAGATTTAGGAGTTCTCTGGTGGAATTTTTGATGTCATTTAAGTACACTATCATATCATCTGTGAATAGTGATATTTTGATTCTTCCTTTCCAATTTGTATCCTTCTGACCTCCTTTTGTTGTATAATTCCTCTAGCTAGGACTTTGAGTACTATATTGAATAGGTAGGGAGAGAGTGGGGAGCCTTGTCTAGTCCCTAATTTTAATGGGATTGCTTTGAGTTTCTCCCAGTTGGACTGAGCACTAGGTCCCCAATGGAACAATTAGAGAAAGGACTGAAGGAACTGAAGGGGTTTGCGTCCTCACAGGAAGAATAAAAATATCAACCAACTAGACCCCTCAGAGCTCCCAGGGACTAAACCACCAACCAAGAAGCACACATGGAGTGTCCTATGGCTTCAGTTGCATATGTAGCAGAGGCTGGCATTGTATGGTACAGGACCAAGGAAGGCTGATGCCCCAATGTAGAGGAGGTGGGAGTGGGTGTGTGGGTGGGTGGGGAACACCATAATAGAAGCAGGGGGAGGGATAAAATTTTATACAGATCTTTCACTTGTTTGGTTAGAATCACACCAAGGTATTTTATATTATTTGTGACTATTATGAAGGCTCTCATTTCCCTAATTTCTTTCTTAGCCTGTTTATCCTTTATGAATAGGAAGGCTACTGATTTGTTTGAGTTAATTTCCTATCTGACCACTTTGCTGAAGCTGTTTATAAGATTTAGGAGTTCTCTGGTGGAATTTTTGATGTCATTTAAGTACACTATCATATCATCTGTGAATAGTGATATTTTGATTCTTCCTTTCCATTCATAATACGTTGAAATTCATCTCAACCTGGTGGTGGTGGTGCACGCCTTTTATTACAGCACTTTGGAGGCAGAGGCAGGCAGATTTCTGAGTTTGAGGTCATCCTGGTCTACAAAGTGAGTTCCAGGAGAGCCAGAACCATACAGAGAAACCCTGTCTCGAAAAAAAACAAACAAACAAAAAAAAAAAAGGAAAAAAAAGAAAAAAAAAGAAATTCATCTCTTTCTTTCATCTTTTAATAGGTAATCTTTATTATTGGCTAATTATTACCAGCCCTAAATGTGCACGAGTTCATTTTAAAGGCACGTGTTATATGATTATGACTTAAGTAATCTAGAATGATTTGTATATCATTACTTAAATGTGACTATGTCAAACATATGAGAGAAGATGAACTTCCTAGTAAGATTCTTCAAAGACAATTAGACACAAAAACAGTGATATTAGGGAGGAAAGTATACAAAGAAAGCCAGAGTTCTTGACTATATTTCATTTTATTTAATAGGAAATAGGTGATTTTAAGCAAATAGTGATCGAACTAGATTCAGGTCTCTGACATAGTAAAATATATGTAAAATTATTATAAAAGCATATTGATTCATAACAGAATAGCATGCTGATAACATTAAGAATATTGAATAAGAAATATATTTGATATACCTAAGCTGAAATTTATAGCTAACCTTTACAGTACAGTGCAAATTTATAGTTGCCAACCCTTGTGGCTACATGACTATTACTGTTCCTGCCCAACATCACAAGACTGCATATTTATATACCATTAACTCTATATGATGGTTAACAGAGAAGCATCTACAATAATCTGTTAGAGATATCTTCTTTTTTGAGCATATGTGTGAATAGGAGAGGAAGAACTCTAAATGCATTGAGTACCACCATGTGGGCTGCATTTTAGAATAAATTAAAGGGGAGTGAAGCAGATGCAAGTATGTCAGGCATTCTCTCTCTCTCTCTCTCTCTCTCTCTCTCTCTCTCTCTCTCTCTCAATCTCTAAGCTTCATGGTATACACAAAATGAGCATATAGCTTTCCAATACATCCCCTGACATGACACATGCCTTTGTACAGTCCAGGGTAAAAATATAATCAGAAAATAAGAGACTAAAACCTCTTATAACATGAACCAACTTCATTCTGTTTTCTCTTAAGTTATTCTGTCACATTTTAATCACAGTAAAGAACATCTCAGTAACATATCAGGGAAAAGAACAAAATTCAAAATATAAGGCACTATGTATACCAAATGTGTGTCACCTCTCAACATACTAAAGGTAAAATCTTGAGCACAGGATAAACTCAAGTATGGACCATCTGTAATAGTGAAATAAGGTATTTACCTTACAAGAGCAAATTTGTATGCAAATGACCTTATTTTGTGTCCTAATAAGAATAGAGTCTAACACCATTGTATTTTGGATGGGATTGTGCTACTCTTGATGCTACAATATGTTGTAAAATAATAAAATTTCTTCATCAATGCAAAGTTGTCTTGCACAATTATTTGTAGTAGTTTTCAAGAATTGTACAACCAGGGACTTTGTATAATACATCTACTTTCTGTAAACAGAGCCCATCCTTCTAGCATATTGATGTTCTTCGTCCTTCATTTGTTCTCCCTAAGTATTTACTGGATAGTAGCCACCAAAACTGAAGTTGAATAATTATTCATAAGTCAAGATGGATGAATGTTTTCTGGCAAGTTTGCATGTTGACTGCTCTATGCCCTAATCAAAGACAGCTGGATACAGTTGTCCCATGGGCTATTACTGCCTAAGTTTTCCAATGCAGCACCTGGAGACTTATCCAGTTCACCTGCACAGTTCTCACCCAGTGCACTGTTTTGATTTTCATCTGTAATTTAAAAGATCTTTTATTTTATGCTCTTGTGTTGGAAGTTGATGAATGTGAAAGAGTATGTGAAAGAATGTCTTATTCACAAGTTATATGCGGCTGTAGCTACATCTCTAAGACTGGTGTGTACTGTTACACCTGTCTCTTGTACTGTATTGTCAAAATGACATTGATTTACTTAACACAGAGTAGTACAATATAGTTTCCATAAAACAATGTTAAAACAAATCCAGAAATTAAACTCTCTAAGTTAATGCTTACATAACACTAGACAAGATAACCTCATCTGTTTAGGATTTTCTGTCTCTTTTTAAAATATTGTGTTTGGCCTTATAAAATACACATGTTAAAAAAGATGTTTCCTTTTTTCTTTTTTTTCTTTGCTTTACTGTGGTTTAATCACTCTTTGAATATTGGGACTAGAGCTTAAAAATAAATTTGTCTAAGGTTCTACTAACATTCATTTCTACTAACAAATAACATTAAGTTTCATTTGTAAGTTATTTGTTGACTAAATTGTATATTCTCTCCTGAAAAGTTTTGTTTATAGTATATATTGAAGTTTTTTGTTCATTTTAGTATATTAAAAGAATCCATATTTGAAAACTATTCCAACTAATGCTGTACTTCTCTGAGTACAGCATTCTAAAAAAATTATATTTCTAATTTTATGCATTATTGTCCTATAATTCCACTGTAGTTAATTGTAAAATCTGTGTTATTTTTCACAATTTAATAAGCAATCTGTATTTCATTTTGTCACATCTCAATAAAGTCTGTTACTGCTATTACTGATGTCTTCAAGACAAGAAGACCAAAGATCTGCCTTTTGTTCTTTTCCCTGTATACATAAATAGTAGATGAAAAAGACAGAGTTTATGTGCAACAGGTTTCTCTTCCCAATACATACCCTGAAACATTTTATTTACTTACCAAAACAATTTGACAAATTTTGTGAGAATTATATTTTTGGAACTTTAAACTTAAATACTTTAATGTTGCAAGAACAGTTAAGTCTTCTTATTTTTATTAGACATATCAAATTTTACTATTTGCTATAATTCAGAGGCATGTGAAGGAATTAAACATATTAAATTAAATTATGTTATCAACTGCTGCACATTAACAATTTCTTTTTAAATAAACATGGGATAAGCTTGTAAGTAATTCTTTTCTTGTTTTTTCTACTGGTTATTTCATTTATAATTTAAATATTCTCTCCTTTTCTGGTTTCACTTCCTTAAACCTCCTATCCCATCCCCACTCCCCCTCTTTCTATGTGGGTAGTCCCCTACCCAACTGCCCACTCCTGTCTCACTGCCCTAACATTTCCCTACACTGGAGCATATGGCCTCCACAATACAAGGGCCTCCTCTTCCCTAGATGCCAGATAAGACAATCCTCTCTACATGTGCAGCTGAAGTCATGGGTCCTTCCAAGGGTACTCCTTGGTTGGTGGTTTTGTCCCTGGGAGCCCTGGGGGGAGGTGTCTGGAGGTTGGTATTGTTGTTCTTCCTATGGGGTTGAAAGCCCCTTCATTTCCTTCAGTCCTTTCCTTAACTCCTCCATCAGTGTCCACATTTTCAATTCTATGGTTGCAAATGCAAGCATCCGAATTCGTATTTGTCAGGCTCTGGCAGAGCCTCTCAGGAGATAGCTATACTATGCTCCTGTCAGCAAGCACTTCTTGGATATAGTATCTAGGTTTGGTATTTGCAGACGGGATGGATCCCTAGATGGGGCAGTTTCTGAATGGTCTTTCCTTCAGTCTCTGCTCCATATTTTGTCCCTGCATTTCTTTAGACAGGAGCAATTCTGGGTTAATATTTTTGAGATTGGTGGCCTCATCCCTCCAATGGGGTCAATGCCTAACTTCTGGATATGGTCTCTACAAGTTCTCTCTTCCTTTTTTTGGATATTTCAGCTAATCTCATACCAATTAGGCCTTGGGAGCCTCTTGTTTGCCTGTCATCTGTGACGTTCTAGTCATTACCTTAAGTTCCCCATACTCCACTCCTACACACCCTATTAAAACTGGGATACAGTGTTAACAAAGGATTCTCAACTGAGGAATCTCAAATGGCCAAGAAGCACCCAAAGAAATATTCAACATCCTTTGTCATCAGGGAAATTCAAATCAAAATGATCCTGAGATCCACCTTATACCACTGAGAGTGGCTAAGATCAAAAACTCAGGGCAACAGCAGATGCTGTCAAGAATGTAGAGAAAGGGGAACACTCCTCCACTGCTTGTTGGATTGCAAGCTGGTACAAACACTCTGGAAAGCAGTCTGGTGGTTTCTCAGAAAATTGGAAATAGTACTACCTGAGGGCCCAGCTATACTACTCCTGGGCATATGTCCAAAAGAGGCTCCAACATATAACAAGGGCACATACTTCAATATGTACTTAGAGCCTTATTTATAATAGCCAGAAGCTGGAAACAGCCCAGATGTCCCTCAACAGAGGAATGGATACAGAAATGTGTTAAATTCACACAATGGAGCACTAGTCAGCTATTAAATGCAATGACTTCATGAAATTAGAAGGCGAATGGAGAGATGTAGAAAATACCATCCTGAGTGAGGTAACTCAGTCACAAAAGAACACACATGCTTAGTACTCACTGATATTAGGGGGAAAAGCTCAGGATACCCAAGATACAACTCACAGACCTTATGAAGCTCAAGAAGGAAGATCAAAGTCTTCCTTCAATTCTACTTAGAAGAGGGAACAAAATAATCTTGGGGGGTAGAGGGAGGGAAGAACCTGAGAGGGAGAGAGGAGGGGAAGGAAAAAATGGGAGCAGATCAGGTGTGGGGAGAAACAGGGAGAAAAGTACAGCAGAGAAAGAGAATTTGAACCAAAATAAGTTTATTTTAAAGACACAAAGTTTTCTAACAGCTAACCATAAAAAATAAAACATTTGATATGCAAATAAATAAACTATCCAAAAAAGAAAAGAAAAACAAAAGGTATTTTAAAAACAGAGTTCTGGTATCACACATTGGCTACTTTTACCCCTTGACCTAATTTAATGATGTAAAAGGACAAATTATTTTTTAAATGAAATTTTAATGTATTTGAGAAAATAAATCTATTCCCACAATGAAAATATTATTCAGTACCTAAAAACTGACTATTAAGCAGTATCCTGATTGATCACTTTCTGGAGAATACATCTGTAGAAATGGTAATCTACAAAAATTCACATCTCAGTAGGGAGTGCCTTGCAATTTGTGTACTCTTTTTTATATGTTCAATTTCAATTTAATTCTGACCTACTGACCCTTCTTAACTAGTGACTCCTTAATTTGGGAGCCATTATTATCATAGTCCATGATATCTGTCATTTATTTTTGTACAAATATTAATTCCACCTGGTCTTCACTTTCAATCTTTTTCAACTTGAATATTGATAAAACATCATCTTGGTATTACTGTGTGGGTGCTTCATGTCCAAGCACAGTGTTTCACAACAGGAATGACCTGATAAACTCAACTTCTAGGACGAATAAAAGGGTACATAATTCCCAACGATTTCTAGAATAATTTGAATCAAAATCTTGTTCTGGCTACAATCAATGAATAGGGTTGTGATCTTTTAACCCTAATCAATATCTCGTCTACAAAATCACAAATCCCAAAGTCCGGTTCTCAGAACACATTTCGTTTTGTTTTCCCTGTTGTTAATTTTATTCTTTTTAAGGTATGATGTCTTTACAATTTTATTGGATGCTTTGTATATCTATTAATTTTTTTCTTTGATAATCTTTAATTTTTTTTACAGTCTAGATGTTACCCTCCTCCTAGTTCATCCTCTGACAGTTTCTGATCCCATTCCTCCTCTCCCATAAAGCCCCGATCTCCAAGAGGATGTCCCTATACCCCACCCACCCCACACACATTCGTAGCCAGTCCTCTCCATCCTCTGCGGCCTCAAATCTCTCCAAGGTGCCTCTTCACACATTGAGACCAGACCAGGCAATTTTCTCCTGTGTATGTGTTGGAGTCTCCTATCAGCTAATGTATGGTGCCTAGTTGGTGGATCATTGAGAGATCAGGGGATCCAGGTTAGTAGAGACTGCTGGTCATCCTAGGATCCCACTCCTCTACAACTTTTTCCAGCCTTTCTGTAATTCATGCACAGAGTTCCTTCTTATATCGACTGTTAGGGTAAGTATCTGCTTCTGTTTCAGTCAGCTGCTTATTGGGTCTCTCAGAGGGCAGTCATGCTAGGCTCCTGTCTGTAAGCATATGCATCAGTAGTAATGTAAGGCCTTGGAACTTACCCGGCTCAAGTTGGGCAGGTCACTGGACCTCCTTTCCTTCAGTATCTTCTTCATTTCTGTTGATGCAATTCTTTTAGACAAGAACAGTTCTGGTTCAGAGTTTTTGAGGCAAGCCTGTCTCACCACTTGGTGCCCTGTCTTTCTAATGAAAATGGATTCTACAAGTTCCTTCTCCCCACTTTTGGACAATTCATGTAAGGTCCCTGCCTTTGAGTCCTCAGTTTCTCTTACCTCCCCAGTCCCTGGTATATTCTAGAGGGTGCCTCCAGCTCCTACCTCCTGATGTTGTCTGTTTCTATTCACTCTGCTGGGCCTCAGGACTTCAGTTCTGTTCTCCCCCAATATCTGATCATGTTCCCCTTTTCCCCCTCCCCTTCCCTTCTCCCACCCAGGTCTCTCTACTCTCTGCTCCCTGTGATTGCTTTCTTCTCCCTCCCAAGTGGGATTGAGGCATCCTCACTTGGGCCCTTCTGCTTGTTAACCTCTTAAGTTCTTGATTTTATCCAGTGTATTCTGTACTTTTTTGGCGAATATCAACTTATTAGTGAATACATACTATACATGTCCTTTTCTGTGCCACATTCTTTGAAAGTGTCAACAAAGTTTACAAAGATCTTGTACACTGGAGGTAACCAATAGTTTCAGATTGCTATGGCATTTATCATTTGAATTTGAATATGCTGAATATTGTATTTTTTGTATTGTGATGTACATCAAGTCAAATTTCAGCTTTTTCACACTGCAGCATGGTAAAGCAATACAGGTGAACAATTCAACCTAATATATAAAAAGTTCATAATTTTGAAAATTTGCAAGCAAATTCTAGTCTTTGGTCTTATATATATCACCATTATTTGTTGGTAAATAATCTAATAGTTGCCAAGAATTAATTGTATAAATATGAAATGTATTTGATGTCAACTGTGTCAGTTGCTTCTGTTCAGAAGTTATCTTTAGTTGCTTGTTTTTTAAAGCCTCAAGTTATTTAAAACAGTCTTATGAATCACTTCACAATCTTTTCCAGTAGTACTTCCAATTGGGGTTAAATGGTTAATATGCATTTAAAATGTAATCAAGCCTGACACAGATTCATTATCTGGCTCAGTGGTTCAATGGTTGTCTCACTCATTACCAAGAAGAAAGCACCATTGAAGATCCAGGCATTTTTGTCCCAGGGACAAACCAGTAAACAAAGGGAAACCCACATCAGCCTCAAAGCAGTAAACTAGGATTATTCGAACACACATTGTACATCGAGCTTCAGAAAGGAGCCATCAGAAAGCAGGATTGTTTCCTTGTGGACTTGCTTGCATTGCTCTATCGCTATGTATGTTAGTCTGGAGACGCCTCTCAGTTAGGATTAGCACACATAATAAAAGAGAAAATTATATAAGATGCTATTGCTTCTGTATAAGAGAGGAAAATTCATGAAAGTGGTAGGCTTGAATTGTTTTATGAATAAACATGAATATACCTAATAATCTAAAGATTATCTATTTTTTTTTACATAGAATTATTCTTTATCTTCTGTCTTCACATCTGGTGCTGTAACTTTTGGCTGTGCAGACTACAATGGATACTCTGATCTAAATCTAGTGACTCAGTACAACCTTGTCTATGTGGACTGTTTGGGTTTCTAATTTAGCCGCATAATTGAGTAGGTAATCACATTTGTACAAGTTATCTGATTGAGAAAGAAGGTGTGGTGTTGAGGGGATGCAGTTTATCCTCATTTCTCACTCTCTGTTCTAATGGCTAAAATAATTTAAGCCTTTTATACCTCATATCCAATGTGATATTCATGTTAATACAATAACTCATAAAATGAAACACTTAAAATTACTGCCTGTGATTTGACTTATGTTTGTGCCCATGCAGTGGTTTCTATTGAGTTACAAGGAAAAGACCAAAAGAGGCTTGGTCTTAGACAAACTTCCAGGCAGACATATTCTTCTTTCTAATATAGTTGTTCCAAATCTCATAGAAACTCTCTTAAACTATCCATATTCCTTTTTGTTTATCAAATATAAAGCCTGTCCTTATTAATTCTTTTTCCCACGATATTTATATTAAAAACATTTACATACTATATGGGTACACTTCTATAACATCCAAATTACTATATATGGTCCATTCAATAATACTTATAAATTAGGTATTAGAATTCTCAATAATATGTGACTTTTACATGTTTAAGCAGAAAACATAAGAGGATTTTGATTTGGCATTATAAGCCTCCAGGTATTACTATAGCCCTGAAGGCATTGTTAAAATATGGAATATTTGTACTGAAGTTCAACATCTGTATGCATGCACAGGTTTTTATTCAGTATGCTTAAAAATGTGATGCCCAAAGTTTTCAAATAAAGCCACTTATGAATTCATCTGAAATTGCTAAATATCTAACAAAACAAGATTGGTAAGACATTAATATGCTGAGTATATTCACTTTTTCCCCTTTAAGGAATTCACTCTATATTTAAAGGCTGAATAATTTATTATACTTTTGCTGTTTGGAACTAGAAAGTTAAAAAAAAAATCAGACTCATAAGCTGCTTTTATTTAGCTATGGCAATATCCAGGGATACAACCAGCTTTCCACAATTAGGTATTCCCTGAGTGGCAGATCAAAGGACTTATCCAGTCTTGAGTGAACAAAACTTTCATTTATATGAACACCAAGTGTTGAGCAAATAGTTTGAAACTGCATATGTGTTCCTTGAGTAGTTTTCTGTGAGTCAGATAAATGACAAGACTTTCACCTCTAGGACTATATTATGATCCAGTTTTCTAAACTAAATGCAGTTTAGAAACATGAGACTAAACAAATTTGTACTATATTGCCTAAATCATCCCCCATCCCCAAAGAACTCATTGGATCTGCATGTGTCTTCTCAGTGTAATTTAAAAGCTAATACTGTGCAGTAGAAGGCAAATAAAGCATGGACAAGATTAAGATATATCTTTGCTACCATTTACAGAAGAGCCTAGCTTTCAATCACATAGATGTTATCAAAAGGTTATTTCTTCTGGATATCAAGTGCACAGTACAGTAGGGTAGAATTACTTCCTGGAGCTACAGTACTCCATATGGAAATGCACTGTTCACTCTAATATTGGCTTTTTAGTCAGTTAACTATTCCTTATTGAACGTGTTTCCTCAAGCCATGCTAAAAGAGAGATAACTTCGAAGTTTCCTATAGCTGGATTTAAAACAGAGTTAAAATATATACCTCTTTAACCATTTCTACTTAGAAGAGAGAAATTGTATTAGAATAAGCACCTAGAAGATCAAACATTGTTCCCAAGTTAAAAATGTTTTGCATTTACCATTTTATTTATTTTTTATTACCTTTAAGTTTTATCATATCAACTCTTATAATATCTTAATCCTTTCTACCCAAGGTGCTTGACCCTGCTACCACCCTGGATCTGAAGAAGAACATGATTGATTGGAAAACAAAAACCTTTACAGAAGACTGTCCTCAAGCAGTGACAAAGATAAAAGAAAACAAAAATAAAAATACAAACAACAAGCAAAAACAAACAAAAAAAAACAAAAACAAAAAAAATCCCCACAATTATCAATGAGAGAAATGCTACAACCTGGAGCAGGCACAAACCTCTAAATTGATATCATTCTGTTACTGTGGAACCTATAACAATGATATTTATTTTTTCATTGATGTGGCTGAATTTTCTTGCAATCATGTCCAAGAAGACATGTTTTTATAAAGAATGTTTACATTTAATTTGCTGTGACAAAATACCATAGTTTAAAGCAAACCAAGGGGAAATGGATTTAATCTGGTATAGTTCCACTGAGATAGTCTATTGTGATGGGAAAGGCAAGGGGGAAAAAGGGACAGCATGGTGGCAGAAGTATGAAGCTAAAGAATTATACTGTCATCTTCAGAGGAAGCATACACAAACACACACACACACACACACAGAGAGAGAGAGAGAGAGAGAGAGAGAGAGAGAGAGAGAGAGAGAGAGAGAAAGAGAGAGAGACAGAGAGAGACAGAGAGACAGAGAGAGAGAGAGAGAGAGAGAGAGAGAGAGACAGAGAGAGAGACAGAGAGAGAGATTGGCGGAGACAGAGACAGAAACAGAGACGAGAGATATCATAAACCTTGAAAGCTCATTCACAGTGACACACTTCCTCAAAAAATTTACCTTGTGGGTACCATGACCAAAAACAATTTAGGGAAGAAAGGATTTTATTATTGTTGTTTGTTTTTGGTTTTGGCTTTTTGTTGTATTTTCATGTCCATCATTCAGAGAATTCAGGACACAGAGAGATCTAAGGGCACTGAGGGAACTCAGGGCAGTAACTCAGACAAAACAGGAACCTGGAGTGAGGAGATGTTGGAAAGACCATGGCCAGATGCTTTCTTGTTTGCTTCTCCTGACTTGCTCTGTCTGCTTTCCTTTTTTCTTATTAGATTTTTTTAATTTACATTTCAAATGTTATACCCTTTCCTGGTTTTCTCTTCAAAAACCCTCTATCCTATCCCCCTCTTCCTGCTCCCTCATTCCTGTGCTGGCATTGCCTTACACTGGGCATCAAGCCTTCAGAGGACCAAGGGCCTTCCTCTCATTGATGTCGGACAAGGTCGTCCTCTGCTACATATGCAGCTGTAGCCATGAGTCCCTCCATATGTACTGTTTGGCTGGTGGTTTAGCCCCTTGGAGCTCTGGGGGACTGGTCAGGTTTCCTATTAAACTCAGATGTACAATCTTGGAGTAACATCACTCACATTGGCTATGCCTTCACACATTAGTCAATAATTAAGAAAAATTTCCATGAGTGATATAGCTAGGTCTTCAGGTAGAAGCATTTTCAGTTTTCTAAGAAATTGCCAGATGGATTTCCAGAGTAGTTGCACAAGTTTACAATCCCACCAGCAATGGACGAGTGGTTCTAGGCATCCTCTTCAATGTGTGCTGTCTCTTGAGATATTTTTATTCTTATCCACTGTTATGGATATAAGATGGAATCTCAGGGTCATTAAGATTTGCACTTTCCTGATGACTGGAATTTGAACATTTCTTTAAGTACTTATCAGCCATTTAAGATTCCTCTACTGAGAATTCTCTGTTTAACTCTGTTTCCAATTTTTTTAACCTGTGTAATTTGGTATGTTGGAGTCCAACTTCCTGAGTTTTGATTGGTGTTGTTCTGATTTTTCACTTTTCTTTTTTTTCTTTTTTCTTTTGTTACTCACTTTACATTCGGCTCACTATCCCACTTCCAATCACCCTATTCCATATTCCATAAACCTTTCCATATCCCAGCTTCCTTTCTTCATGGGCATATAGACATGGAGCATCAAGCACTATATTTTGTTACAAAAATAATATAACCACCAGAATAGTAATAATAATAAATTTTCATAGTGAAAAAATGTGAAGGAAAACAAAGAAAGAGGGTTCTTGGGCTGTAGTGAATGGTTTCTTTGCTGAGCATATTTTCCCTTTTGTAGCCAGAATGCCAGTAGAAACATGAAGCTCATGAAGCACTTGGAGCTCAGCAGGTGGAGGCCCATGGACACAGGTGTAAAAGTGGTATATGTACTTAGTTCAACTAAAAAATTTCCCTGTAATCTATTCTCAACAGTATGCAAAAGTCAAACGTCTCTTTTAAGACCCCAGAAAACTCTTACTCATAACCCCTGTAAAATAATAATAAATCATGATAATAAAATAATAACAATAGTAATCATAAATCATGTACTTTCAATATTCAATGGCACAGAATATTTATTTCCATTCCAAAAGTGAGGAAAGATTTGAACCAAAGCAAGTCTCAAATCCACAAGGGCAACAATCAATTCCTTTTTTTTTAATAGCTCTTGATTTTATTGAGCACTATAGCAACATAATAGTAATATATTAACTCTCATTTGCCCACAGTTTTCATGTCTTTTATCACCTAAATTTGAAGTTATGAATTTGTGAGTATTAGAGTAAAATAAGAAAACCAAAATAAGTCAGCAAGGAGATGAATTTTGTTGAAAGAACATGACAAATGTTTGAACCACTTTTTGACAATAAATGGAACAGGTGACATTAGTTCCAGTGAAGGAAAATGGCAACTGTCATACCTGATAGAAAATTTCAGGACCCCTGCTTAAAGTATTATTGAGGTCATTTTACAAATTATGCCTTTTACATTGGCAGGAAGTTTTTTGTTTGTTTGTTTGTTTGTTTTTCTTTACAAAGAGCCAGCATGGAGACATTCAGTAAAAATCTGTCTGCCAGACAATATGAAGCTGAGCAGTGAAAACAGAAAGTGATAGAATAGGGCAAGGAGTTCCTTACTGAAACTCTAATTTTCTCTAAAACAAAATGAGAAATGCATGTATTCAGGGTAAATAGAGTGCCCACTAGTCTTTTTTTTTGTTTGTTTGTTTTAAATTCATTTCTTATTTTCTATATTCTTTGTTTACATTCCAAATGATTTTCCGTTTCTCGGTTCCCCATTCCCCAAAGTACCATAAGCCCTCTTCCTTCCACCCCTTCTCTGATCTACCCTCTCCTGCTTTGTCCTGGCAATCCCCTACAATGCTGGATCAAGCCTTTCCAGGAACAGCGACCTCTCCTTCCTTATTCTTCGGAGATATGTGAATTGTGTCTTGGGTACTCAGAGCTTCTGAGCTAATATCCACTTATCAGTGACTGCATTCTATGTGTGTTCTTTTGTGATTGGGTTGCCTCACTTAGGATGATATTTTTCAGATCCAACCATTTGCCTAAAAGTTTCATGAATTCATTATTTTTAATAGCTGAGTAGTATTCCATTGTGTAAATATACCACATTTTCTATATCCATTCCTCCACTGAGGGACATCTGGGTTCTTACCAGCTTCTGGCTATTATAAATAGGGCTGCTATGAACATAGTGGAGAATGTGTCCTTATTGTATGCTGGGGAATCCTCTGGGTATATGCCCAGGAGTGGTATTGCAGAGTCCTCCTGAAGTGTTATGCTCAGTTTTCTGATTGAATAGCCAGACTGATTTCCAGAGTGGTTGTACCAACTTGCATTCCCACCAGCAGTGAAGGAGTGTTCCTCTTTCTCCACATCCTCTCCAACACCTGCTGTCTCCTGAGTTTTTAATCTTAGCCATTCTAACTGGTATAAGGTGAAATCTCAGAGTTGTTTTAATTTACATTTCCCTAATGACTATTGATGCGGAACATTTTTTAAGGTGCTTCTCATCCTTCAGAATTTCTTCAGGTGAAAATTCTTTGTTTAGATTTGTACCCAATTTTTAATAGTGCTATTTGGCTCTCTGGAGTCTAACTTCTTGAGTTTTTTGAATATATTGGATTTTAGCCACCTGTCAGATGTAGGGTTGGTGGCAATCCTTTCCCAATCTGTTGGTTGCTGATCTGTTGGTTGCTGATTTGTCCTTTTGACAGTGTCCTTTGCCTTACAGAAACTTTGTAAATTTTTATGAGATCTCATTTGTCAATTCTTGATCATAGAGCATAAACCATTGGTGTTATGTTCAGGAACTTTTCCCCTGTGCCCATGTCCTGAAGGGTCTTCCCCAGTTTCTTTTCTATTAGCTTCAGTGTGTCTGATTTTATGTGGAGGTCCTTGATCCACTCAGAGTTGAGCTTAGTACAAGGAGATAAGAATGGATCAATTTGCATTCTTCTGCATGCTGACCTCCAGTTGAGCCAGCACCATTTGTTGAAAAGGCTATCTTTTTTTTCCCAATAGATAGTTTCAGCGCCTTTGTCAAAGATCAAGTGTCCATATGTGTGTGGGTTCATTTCTGGGTCTTCACTCCTATTCCATTGATCTGCCTTCCTGTCACTGTACCAATACCATGCAGTTTTTAACACTACTGCTTTGTAGTACTGCTTGGGGTCCGGTACACTGATTCCCTGCAAGTTCTTTTACTGTTGAAAATAGTTTTAGCTATCCTGGGATTTTTGTTATTCTAGATTAATTTGAGAATTGCTATTTCTAACTCCATTAACTGAGTTGGGATTTTGGTGGGCATTGCATTGAATCTGTAGATTGCTTTTGGCAAGATGGCCATTTTTACTATATTAATCCTGCCAGTCCACGAGCATGGAAGATTTTTCCATTTTCTGAGGTCTTCTTCGATTTCCTTGTTCAGAGACTTGAAGTTCTTCTCATACAGATCTTTCACTTATTTGGCTAGAGTCACCCCAAAATACTTTATATTGTTTGTGGCTATTGTGAAGGGTGTCATTTCCCAAATTTCTTTCTCAGCCTGTTTATCTTTTGGGTATAGGAAAGCTACTGATTTGCAAACTGGTAGCCAACATCAAACTAAATGGAGAGAAACTTGAAGCAATCCCACTAAAATCAGGGACTAGACAAGGCTGCCCCCTCTCTCTTTATCTTTTCAATATTGTACTTGAGGTACTAGCTTGGGCAAATTAACAGAATTAGAAATGAAAAGGGAAATATAACAACAGAAACTGAGGAAATTCAAAAAATCATCAGATCCTACTACAAAAGCCTATACTCAACACAACTGAAGAATCTGGAGGAAATGGACAATTTCCTAGACAGATACCAAATACCAAAATTAAATCAGGACCAAATAGATCATCTAAACAGTCCCATAACCCCTAAAGAAATAGAAGGGTTCATAGAAAGTCTTCCAACCAAAAAAAGCACAGGACCAGATGGTTTCAGTGCAGAATTCTATCAGACCTTCAAAGAAGACCTAAGACCAATACTCTTCAAACTATTCCACAAAATAGAAACAGAAGGAACACTACCCAATTCCTTTCACGAAGCAACAATTACACAAAGACCCAACGAGGAAAGAGAACTTCAGGCGAATTTCCCTTATGAATATCGATGCAATCAAAATGATTATCAACCACGATCAAGTGGGCTTCATCCCAGGGATGCAGGGATGGTTCAATATAAGGAAATCCATCAATGTAATCCACTACATAAACAAACTCAAAGAAAAAAAAAACATATGATCATTTCATTAGATGCTTAAAGGGCATTTGACAAAATTCAGCATCATTTCATGATAAAAGTCTTGGAAAGAACAGGAATTCAAGGCCCATACTGAAACATAATTAAAGCAATATACAGCAAACCTGTAGCCAACATCAAACTAAATGGAGAGAAACATGAAGCAATCCCACTAAAGTCAGGGACTAGAAAAGGCTGTCCTCTCTCTCCATATCTTTTCAATATAGTACTTGAGGTCCTAGCTAGAGCAATTAGACAACATAAGGAGGTCAAAGGTGCACAAATTGGAAAGGAAGAAGTAAAATTATCACTATTTTCAGATGACATGATAGTATACTTAAGTGACCCAAAAAACTCCACCAGAGAACTCCTATAGCTGATAAACAACTTCAGCAAAGTGTCAGGTTATAAAATCAACTCAAGCAAATCAGTTGCCTTCCTATACTCAAAGGATAAGCAGGCTGAGAAAGAAGTTAGGGAAATGATACCCTTCACAATAGCCACAAACAATATAAAGTACCTTTGTGTGACTCTAACCAAACAAGTGAAAGATCTTTATGACAAGAACTTAGGTCTATGAAGAAGGAAATCAAAGAAGAACTCAGAAAATGGAAAAACCTGCCATGCTCGTGGACGGGGGGGGGGGGGGGAGATGGGAGAACAGGGGGAAGGAAGAGGGCTTATGGGATTTTTGGGGTGCTTGAAAAGGGGAAATCATTTGAAATTTAAATAATATATATATCGAATAAAAAAATTATATTTAAAAAAAAGAACTTCTGAGGGAATCAGTATCCCAGGCCTCATGCAGTACTACAAGACAATAGTGTTAAAACAAAAGCATGGTATTGGTACAATGACAGGCAGGTAGATCAACAGAATAGAATTGAAGACCGAGAAATGAACCCAGAGACCTATGGTCACTTGATATTTGACAAAGGAGCTAAAACCACCCAGTGTAAAAAAGATAGCCTTTACAATAAATGTTGATGGATCAACTGGAGACTAGCATGCAGAAGAATGAAAATCAATCCATTTTTATCCCCTTGTACTAATCTCAAGTCCAGGTAGATCAAGGACCTCCACACAAAAGCAGACACACTGAAACTATAAGAAAAGAAACTGGATTCATTTCTGGATCTTCAATCCTGTTCCATTGATCCTCCTGCCTGTCACTGTACCAATACCATGCAGTTTTTAACACTATTCCTCTGTAGTATTGCTTGAGGTCAGGGAAACTGATTCCCCCAGACTTTCTTTTGCTGCTGAGAATAGTTTTAGCTATCCTGGGTTTTTTTGTTACTCCAGATGAATTTTATAATTGCTCTTTCTAACTCTGTGAAGAATTGAGTTGGGATTTTGATTGGTATTGCATTGAATCTGTAGATTACTTTTGGCAAAATGGCCATTTTAACTATATTGATTCTACCGATCCATGAGCATGGGAGGTTTTCCCCTTTTTGAGGTCTTCTTCCATTTCCTTCTTCAGAGTCTTGAAGTTCTTGTCATACAGATCTTTCACATGTTTGGTAAGAGTCACCCCAAGATACTTTATACTATTTGTGGCTATTGTGAAGGGGGTCATTTCCCTAATTTCTTTCTCAGCCTGCTTATCCTTTGAGTATAGGAAGGCCACTGATTTGCTTGAGTTGACTTTATAACCTGCCACTTTGCTGAAGTTGTTTATCAGCTGTAGGAGTTCTCTAGTGGAGTTTTTTGGGTCACTTAGGTAGACTATCATTTCATCAGCAAATAATGATAGTTTGACTTCTTCCTTTCCAATTTGTATCCCTTTGACCTCCTTATGTTGTCGAATTGCCCGAGCTAGTACCTCAAGTACAATATTGAAAAGATAAGGAGAAAGGGGCCAGCCCTGTCTAGTCCCTGATTTTAGTGGGATTGCTTCAAGTTTCTCTCCATTTAGTTTGATGCTGGCTACCGGTTTGCTGTATATTGCTTTTACTATGTTTAGGTATGGGCCTTGAATTCCTGTTCTTTCCAAGACTTTAAGCATGAAAGGATGCTGAGTTTTGTCAAATGCTTTTTCAGCATCCAATGAAATGACCATGTGGTTTTTTTCTTTGAGTTTGTTTACGTAGTGGATTGCATTGATGGATTTCCGTATATTGAACCAACCCTGCATTCCCGGGATAAAGCCTACTTGATCATGGTGGATGATCGTTTTGATGTGTTCTTGGATTCGGTTGGCAAGAATTTTATTGAGTATTTTTGCATCGATGTTCATAAGGGAAATTGGTCTGAAGTTCTCTTTCTTTGTTGGATCTTTGTGTGCTTTTGGTATCAGCATAATTGTGGCTTCATAGAAGGAATTGGGTAGTGTTCCTTCTGTTTCTATTTTGTGGAATAATTTGAAGAGTATTGGTGTTAACTCTTCTTTGAAGGTCTGATAGAATTCTGCACTGAAACCATCTGTTCCTGGGCTTTTTTTTTTTTTTTTTTTTTTTTGGTTGGACGGCTTTCTATGACTCCTTCAATTTCTTTAGGCATTATGGGACTGTTTTGATGATCTATTTGGTCCTGATTTAATTTTGGTATTTGGTATCTGTCAAGGAAATTGTCCATGGGCATATACCCAGAGGATTCCCCACCATGTAATAAGGATACATGCTCTACTATGTTCATAGCAGCCCTATTTATAATTGCCAGATGCTGGAAAGAACCCAGGTATCCCTCAACAGAAGAGTGGATGCAAAAAAATGTGGTATATCTAAACAATGGAGTACTATTTAGCCATTAGAAACAATGAATTCATGAAATTCTTAGGCAAATGGATGGACCTAGAGAACATCATACTAAGTGAGGTAACCCAGACCCAAAAGATGAATCATGGTATGCACTCACTAATAAGTGGATATTAACCTAGAAACCTGGATTACCCAATACATAATCTACACATCAAATGAGGTACAAGAAGAAAGGAAGAGTGTCCCCTTGTTCTGGAAAGACTCAATGAATCAGTATTCAGCAAAACCAGAAAGGGGAATTGGGAAGGGGTGGGTGGGAGGACAGGGGGAGAGAAGGGGGCTTAAGGGACTTTCTGGGAGTGGGGAGCCTAGGAAAGGGAAAATCATTTGAAATGTAAATAAAAAAATATATCGAATAAAAACAAACAAACAAACAAAAAAAAAACAAAAAAAGAAAAGAAACTGGGGAAGAGCCTTGATCACAGGAGCACCAGGGAAAATCTCCTGAACAGAACACCGATGCAATCATTGATAAGTGGATATTAATTAGCCCTGAAAGTCTGAATACTGAAGATACAATTAGCATATCAAATGATTCCCAGGAAGAAGGAAGAAGAGGGCCCTAATCCTGGAAATCCTTGATCCAGCATTGTAGGGGAGTACCAGGACAGAGAAAAGGGAGGGGGAAAGATAGGAAAATGGATAGAGAGAAGAGGACTTATGGGACATATGGGGAGTGGGGACCTGGGAAAGGGGAAAGCTTTTGGATTGTAAAGAAAGAATATAGAAAATAAAAATATATATAAAAAATAAATAAAATTTAAAAAACAATAGCATGTGCTCTAAGATAAATAATTGACAAATGGGACCTCATAAAATTACAAAATTTCTGTAAGGCAAAGGACACTGTCTACAGGACAAAATGACAACCGACAAATTGTGAAAATATCTTTACCAACCCTATATCCAACAGAGGGCAATTATTCAATATATACAACGAACTCAAGAAGTTAGACTCCAGAGAGCCAAACAACCCTATCAAAATGTGGGGTACAGAGCTAAACAAAGAATTTTCACCTGAGGAATATCGAATAGCTGAGAAGCACCTACAGAAGTGTTCAGCATCCTTAGTTATCAGGAAAATGCAAATCAAAACAATCCTCAGATTTCACCTCATACCTGTCAGAATGGCTAAGATAAAGAACTCAGGAGATAGCAGGTGCTGGAGAGAATGTGGATAAGGAGGATCACTCCTCCACTTCTGGTGAGATTGCAAGCAGTTAAAACCACTCTGGAAATCAATTTGGCGGCACATCAGAAAATTGTGCATAGTATTACCTAAGGATCCCGTTATACCACTCCTGGGCATATACCCAGAGGATTCCCCAACATGTAATAAGGACACATCCTCCATTATGTTCATAGCAGCCTTATTTATAATAGGCAGAAGCTGGAAAGAACCCAGATGTTCTTCATCAGAGAAATTGATTCAAAAAATGTGGTATATTTACACAATGGAACACTTACTCAGCTATTAAAACAATGAATTCATGAAATTCTTTGGCAAATGGGTGGAACTAGAAAATATCATCCTAAGTTCGGCAACCCAATCACAAAATAACACACATGTTATGCCCTCACTGATAAGTGGATATTAGCCCAGAAGCACCGAATATTCAAGACACAATTTATATATAAAATGATGCTCAAGAAGAAGGAAGCAGTGATCCCTGGTCCTGGAAAGGCACAAGGCAGCAGTGTAGGGGAATACCAGGACAGGGAAGCTGGAAGGGGTTGACTGGGGAACAGGGAGAAGGAAGATGGCTTATGGGACTTTTGGGTAGGGGGGAACCAGGAAAAAAAATCTTTGGAAATGTAAATAAGAATATATCTAATAATAAAAAGGATTTCTTTTGTCTAGTTGGAAGCTAAGGTCTGGAATTTTGATGGAGACTGCCTTAAATCTGTATATTGCTTTTGGCAAGAAGGGACCATTTTTATTATATTAATCATAACAATCCACAAGCATAAGAGATCTTTTCATCCTCTGAGGTATTCTTTGATTTCTTTCTTCAGAGACTTGAAGTTCATGCTATACAGATCTTTCACTATTCTATTTGGTTAGAGTTACACCAAGATATTTTATATTGTTAGTGAATTTTGTGAAGGGTCTTTCATTAATTTCTTTCTCAGCCTATTTATCCTTTGAGTATAGCAAGGCTAATGATTTGTTTGAGTTAACTTTATATCTGGCCACTTTGCTGAAGTTGTTATCAGCTGTAGGAGTTCTCTGGTGGAGTTTTTGGGGTCATTTAAGTATACCACCATATCATCTGCAAATAGTAATAGGAAATTCCTTTCCAATTTAGATTACTTTGACCTCCTTTTGTTGTTCCATTACTCTAACTAGAACTTCAAGTACTATATTGGATTGATATGGATAGAGAGGGCAGCCTTGTCTTGTCCCTGATCTTATTGGGACTGCTTCAACTTTCTCTCCATTTAGTTTGATGTTGGCTTCTAGTTTGCTGAATATTGGTTTTACTATATTTAGGTAAGGGTCTTGAATTCATGAACTTGCCAAGACTTTTAAAATGAAGGGAAGCTGAATTTTGTCATGCTTTTTCAGCATCTAATGAAATGACTATGTAACTTTTTGTTTTGTGTTTGTTTATGTAGTGGATTGTGTTGATGGATATCTATATATTGAAACATCCTTACATCCTTGGGATAAATCCTATTGATCATGGAGAATGATTGTTTTGATGTGCTCTTGGATTCAGTTGGCAAGAATTTTATTGAGTATTTTTGCATCAATATTCATAAGGGAAATTAGTCTGAAGTTCTCTGTTGTATTTTTGTGTAGTTTGGTATCAGCATAATTGTGGCATCACATAACAAATTGGGTTGTGTTCCTTCTGTTTATATTTTGTGGAACACTTTGAAAAGTATTGATATTAGATCTTTTTGAAGGTCTAATAGAATTCTGCACTAAAACCATTTAGTCCCTTGCTTTTTTTTTTGTTTGGGAGACTTTCAATGACTGCTTCTATTTTTTTAGGGGTTATGGGATTGTTGAGATGGTTCATCTGATACTGATCTAATTTTGGTATTTGATATCTGGCAAGAAAATTCTCCATTTCATCTAGATTTTCCAGTTGTCTTGAGTATATGCTTTTGTAGTAGGATCTGATGATTTTTTAAATTTCCTTATTTTCTGTAGTTAAATCTCCCTTTTCATTTCTGATTTTGTTAATTTGGATACTGTCTCTGTGCCCTTTGGTTAGGTTGGCTAAAGGTTTATCTATTTTGTTGATTTTCTCAAAGAACATTATCCTGGTTTTGCTGATTCTTTGTATAGTTGTTTTTGTTTCTAGTTGGTTGATTTAAGCACTGAATTTGGTTCTTTCCTGCCATCTACTTCTCTTGGGTGTATTTGCTTCTTTCTGTTTTAAAGCTTTCAGGTGTGCTGTTAAACTACTAGTATATGCGCTCTCCAGTTTGTTTTTGGAGGCACTCAGAGCTATCAGTTTTCCTCTTAGCACTGCTTTCATTGTGTCCCATGATTTTTGGGTATGTTGTGCCTTCATTTCCATTAAATTCTAAAAGAATGCCTTTAATTTCTTTCCTTAATTATTCTTTGAGTAAATTATCATTGAGTAGAGCATTGTTTCGCTTCCATGTGTATGTGGGTTTTTGTTGCTATTGAAGACCAGCCTTAATCCATAGTGATCTCATAGGAGGTATGAGATTATTTCAATCTTCTTATATCTATTGATGTATATTTTGTGATTGATTATATGGTCAAAGGTGGAGCAGGTACCATGAGGTGCTGAGAAGATATACTCTTTTGATTTAAGATGAACTGTTCTATAGAGATCTGTTAAATCCATTTGGTCCACAACTTCTGTTAGTTTTGCTGTGTTTCTGTTTTGTTTGTGTTTCCCTGATTTGTCCATTGATGAGAGTTGGGTATTGAAGACTCCCATAATTATTGTGTGAGGTACAATGTGTCCTCTGAACTTTAGTAGCATTTCTTTTATAAAAGTGGATGCCCTTGCATTAGGAGCATAGATGTTCAGAACTGAAAGTTCTTCTTGATAGATTTTTTTCCTTTGATGAGTATGAAGTGTCCTTTCTTATCTTTTTTTTTTGATGACTTTTGGTTGAAAGTCGATTTTATTTTATATTAGAATGGCTACTCCATTTTTTTTCTGGGATCATTTGCTTGAAAAATTGTTTTGCAGCCTTTTACTCTGAGGTAGTATTTGTCTTTGTCACTGAGGTGTGTTTCCTGTATGCAGCAAAATGCTGGGTCCTGTTTATGTATCCAGCCTGTTAGTCTGTGTATTTTTATTGGAGTTTTGACACCACTGATTTTAAGAAATATTAAGGAATGGTGATTGGTTCTTCCTGTTATTTTGATGTAATTTTTATGTTTGTGTTGTTATGTTCTTTTGGGTTTGTTGAAAGAAAATTATTTTCTTACTTTTTCTAGGGTGTAGTTTCCTTCCTTGTGTTGGAATTTCCATCTATTAATCTTTGTAGGGCTGAATTTGTGGAAAGACACGGTGTAAATTTTGTTTTGTCATGAAACATATTGGTTTTTCCATCTATGATAATTGTGAATTTTGTTGTTTATAGTAGCGTGGGCTGGCATTTGTGTTCTCTTAGAGTCTGTATGACCTCTGTCCAGGATCGTCTAGCTTTCATGGTCTCTGGTGAGAAATCTGTTGTAATTCAGATAGGTCTGCCTTTATATGTTACTTGACTTTTTCCCTTACTACTTTTAATATTCTTTCTTTGTTTAGTGCATTTATGTTTTTTATTTAATATTTTTATTTTCTATATTCTTTGTTTACATTTGAAATGATTTCCCTTTTCCTGGATCCCCCTCTCCATATGTCCCATAAACCTTCTTCTCTCCATCCATTCTCCTATTACCTCCCTGCTTTTCTTCTCTGTCCTTATGTTCCCCTCCAATGCTAGATCAATCCTTTCTAGGATCAGGACCTTCTCCATACTTCTTCGTCGGAGTCATTTGTTATGCGATTTGTGCCTTGGGTATTCAGGGCTTCTGGGCTAATTAATATCCACTTATTAGAAATTGCATTCCATGTGTATTCTTTTGTGACTGGGTTACCTCACTTAGGATGTTATTTTCCAGATCAAACCATTTGCCTAAAAATTTTGTGAATTCATTGTTTCTAATTGCTGTGTAGTACTCCATTGTGTAAACATACCACATTTTCTGTATCCATTCCTCCTTTGAGGGGCATCTGGGTTCTTTCCAGCTTCTGGCTATTATAAATAAGGCTGCTATGAACATAATGGAGCATGTGTCTTTATTGCTTCCTGGGGAATCCTTTGGGTATATGCCCAGGAGTGGTATAGCAGGGTCCTCTGGAAGTGTCATGTCCAGTTTTCTGAGGAACCGCCAGACTGATTTCCAAAGTGGTTGTACCATCTTACAGCCCCACCAGCAGTGGAGGAGTGTTCCTCTTTCTCCACATCCTCAACAACACCTGCTGTCTCCTGAGTTTTTGACCTTAGCCATTCTGACTGGTGTAAGGTGAAATCTCAGGGTTGTTTTGATTTGCATTTCCCTAATGACTAATGATGTTGAGCACCTCTTAAGGTGCCTCTCGGCCATCCGAATTTCTTCAGGTGAAAATTCTTTGTTTAGATCTGTACCCCATTTTTAATAGAGTTATTTGATTCCCTGGGGTCCAACTTTTTGAGTTCTTTGTATATATTGGATATTAGCCCTTTATCAGATGTAGGGTTGGTGAATATCCTTTCCCAATTTGATGGTTGCCATTTTGTCCTTTTAACAGTGTCCTTTGCCTTACAGAAACTTTGTAATTTTATAAGGTCCCATTTGTCAATTCTTGATCTTAGAGCATAAGCTATAGGTGATCTGTTCAGGAATTTTTCCCCCGTGCCCATGTCCTCTAGGGTCTTCCCCAGTTTCTTTTCTATTAGTTTCAGTGTGTCTGGTTTTACATGGAGGTCCTTGATCCACTTGGAGTGAAGTTTAGTCTATGGAGATAAGAATGGATCAATTCGCATTCTTCTGCATGCTGACCTCCAATTGAACCAGCACCATTTGTTGAACAGTCTATCTTTTTTCCACTGGATGTTTTTGGCTCCTTTGTCAAAGATCAAGTGACCATAGGTGTGTGAGTTCATTTCTGGATCTTCAATTCTATTCCATTGGTCCACTTGTCTGTCACTGTGCCAATACCATGCAGTTTTTAATACTATTGCTCTGTAATATTGCTTGAAGTCAGGGATACTGATTCCCCCAGAATTTCTTTTGTTGTTGAGGATAGTTTTAGCTATCCTGGGTTTTTTGTTATTCCAGATGAATTTGAGAATTAATATAGTTAAAATGGCCATCTTGCCAAAAGCAATCTACAGATTCAATGCAATCCCCATCAAAATCCCAACTCAGTTCTTCACAGAGTTAGTGCATTTATGTTTTGATTATTATGTGACAGGATGGATTTCTTTTCTGATCAAATCTATTTGGAGTTCTGTTGGCTTCTTTTATCTTCATGGGATACATTTCTTTAGGTTAGGGAACTTTTCTACTATAATTTTTTTGAAGATATTTACTGGCCCTTTAAGCTGCAAATTTCTCTCTTCTATAGCTATAATCCTTAGGTATGGTTTTCTCATTTTGTCTTGGAATTCCTGGATTTTTTGAGTTTGAAGCTTTTAGCATTTTGTGTTTTTTGGGCTGTTGTCACAATATTTTCTATGGTATCTTCTGTACCTGAGATTCTCTCTTCTAACTGTTGTATTTTGTTGTTAATGCTTCCAAATATGACTCTTAATTTTTTTTCTAGGTGTTCTATGTCCAGAGATTTTTTTTCCTTTTGTGATTTCTTTATTGTTTCTACTTCCATTTTTATATCCTGGATGGTTTTGTTCAGTTCCTTCACTTAATTGTTTGTGTTTTCCTGTAATTCTTTAAGGGATTTTTGTGTTTCCTCTTTAAGAGCTTCTACCTGTTTGTCTCTGTTCTCCTGTATTTCTTTAAGGGAGTTATTTATGTCCTCTATCAGTGTCATAAGATATGATTTTAAAACCAAATATTACTTTTCCAGTGTGTTGGGGTATTCAGTACTTGCTGTTGTGGGAGAACTGGGTCAGATGATGCCATGTCATCTTGGTTTCTGTTGGTAATGTTGTTTCATTTGCCTTTTGCTATCTGATTATTTCTGGTGATAGCTTGTCCTGCTGTCTCTGACTCTCTTTTATCTGTCCTGCAAGCCTCTATATCAGTACTCCTGGGAGACCAGTTCTCTCTGGGAGGAATTTAGGTATGGAGACCTGTGGTACAGGCTCAGCCCAGGAGTACAGATAGAAACCAGAAAGATCCTGTCCCCAGTTGATCTTTGGTTCCTGTGTCCTGATGGCTCTCAGAAGTTCCCCCTTGGGTCAGGAATTTGAAGAGAAGTGGTGTTCTTATTTGTGCATGCAGATATGTAAGCACTTCTGGGAGACCAGGTCTTGTGGTGATATTTGTATAAGTAGCTCTGCGGCCCAGGATCAGCTCTGGGTGCAGATGGAAATTAGAAGACTTCTGTCTCAGTGCTCCTGGGTTCTTCTGTCCTCAGTGTTTTGGGTGGGTTCCTCAGAGCAGCAGGGGTGGTACTACCTGTGTTTACAGGCTTGTCCTTCTGGAAGGCTATCATGCTGTACCACCTGCAGGACCCTATGGAGTCCTATGGCAGAGGATGGTCTCTAGCTGCAGACAGAAACAGGAAGGTTCTAACTTTTATGGTTTGTAACTTTTTTGTAAAGCATGTTCTTTTATTGAAAAAGGAAGTAAAAACATTTTATGATAAAATTGAAGATTTACATTAAAAATATGTCTGATAAAAGAGACGAGATTTATAGAAAAACCCATTAAAATTGACAATTTTCATGAAAAATTAAGAGTAAAGTGGTAGAAATAAAATCATTGCTAAATTAATTGACAAGGAAGTAGAAACATTTTGATAGAATTGAAGAGTTACATGGAAAATATTTCAGACAAAAATGTAGAAAACATCTTAAAATTGAAGATTATCATGGAAAATTTTGTATAGATATAATAATGGTAGCATAAAAGTATTACTAAATTGATTGAAAGTAGAATTATAAATATTTTCAGGTAAAATTGAAGATTTACATGTAAAATATTTCTGAACATTTTTAATTCAAAAAATATAGAGAAAAACACATTCAAATTGACTATTTCATGAAAAATTATACAGATAAAATGGGAGACATAAGAAAATTTTCTAAATTAATTGAAGGGGTTATTAAAAACATATTGTGATAAGCTTAGATTTACATGGGAAACATTTCTAATGAAACAGAAAAAATACATAGAAAAACATGTTAATATTGAGGATTATCATGAAAAAAATGCAGATTAAATGGTAGACATGGAAAAAACATTACTCAATTAATTGAAAGAGGAATTACATTTTCTGATAAAGTTGAAGATTTACATGAAAAATATTTCTGTTAATCTATGTCTTTTTATTGGGGAACTGAGTCCATTGATTTTTAAGAGAGATGAAGGAATAGTGATTGTTGTTTACTGTTATTTTTTATGTTATTTTTCTGTTCCTATAATTATCTTCTGAATTTGTGATAAGATACTGTGTAGATTTGATTTTATTATGGAATATCTTGGATTCTCCATCTATGGTGATTGAGAATTTTGCTGGGTATTGTAGTGTGTACTAGCATTTGTGTTCTATTAGGTCTGTAAGAGATCTGCCCAAGATCTTCTAGCTTTCATTCTCTCTGCTGAGAATTCTGGTGTAATTCTGATAGGTCTGCCTTTATAAGTTACTTGCCCTTTTCCCCTTACTGCTTTTAATAATCTTTACTTGCTTAGTGCATTTGGTATTTTGATTATTATGGTCGAGAAGGACCTTCTGGTCTGGTCCAGTCTGTTTGAGTTCTGTAGGCTTCTTGTATGTTCATGGTCATCTCTTTCTTTAGGCTAGTGAAGTTTTCTTCTAAAATTTTGTGGTAGATATTTACTAGCCCTATAAGTTGTAAATCCTCGCTCTCTTCTATACTATAATCCTTAGGTTTGGCCTTTTCATTGTGTTCTGGATTTCCTGGATATTTTGGGTTACAAGCTTTTTGCATTTTGCATTTTCTTTGGCTATTGAGTCAATATTTTCTACAGTATCTTCAGCATCTGAGATTCTTTCTTCTATCTCTTGTATTCTCTTTTGATACTTGAATCTATGACTCCTGATTTCTTTCTAAGGTTTTCTATCTTCAGAGATGTCTCACTTTGTGATTTCTTTACTGTTTCTACTTCTACTTTTAGATCCTGGATAGTTTTGTTCAGTTACTTCACTTGATTGTTTGTGTTTTCTTGTAATTCTTCAAGAAACTTTTGTGTTTCTTTTTTAAGGGCTTCTGCCTGTTGACACGTGTTCTCCTGTATTTCTTTAAGGGATTTATTTAAGTCCTTCTTGAAGCCTTCTGTTAGCATCATGGGATGTGATTTTGATTCCAACTCTTGCTTTTCCAGTGTATTGTGGTGACTGGAACTTGCTGTGGTAGGAGCACAATGTTGCCAAGTGGACTTGGTTTCTGTTGGTAGGGTCCTTGTCCTTGTTTTTTGCCATCTGGTTTTCATTGGTCTTGCTGTCTACTGATCTTATTTTCTGTGTGCTCCTACCTATTCCCCTCTAGACAGAACAACTTTTATGTTTTTAGAAGGTATTTTGAGTCTATTTTCTCCATTAATCTCTTTCATGTTGATATTTCATTATTCAGCAGTACTTTTAACTAAAATATTACATTATATTTTCTAAATAAAACAAAAGATAAATTTGCCGAATAATTAAATAACACATTTAAATGACTTTCAGAAAATTACAGATTTTATTTCTGGATGAATGTAAATATTATGCTGTCATAAAGTTACAGTTTATCTTGGAACCTCTGGTCATTATTACTTGGTCTAGCTACGTTATTGAATAAAACATTAAAGCAGATACAGAAAGTTGTCAATTTCTGATTACTCTAAAACCTTAATGCTGGTAAACATGGAGAACATTTGTTTTATTTTTCTTTAACCATTTGTATTTATTTTTACATTTGAATCTTTCTTATGTTCTGTTCTCTATTTAATGGTAGTGAACACTAGTAAGGAATTCTCAAGAGCTATGATTATCGTGCAAACTAAATTTGAAATAGCGTTATAATTACCAGCCTCGTTTGAAGGCCCAATTATGCTAATAGTTTTTCATAAGATTTTCATTAATCAGCATCAGTTATCAAGTAGACACAGGTTACTATTTCCATGGAGTCATCTTCAGGAATAACATAGCACAGCTTGCATATGAATGTATCTTTTTTATTTATTAGTAGAGGAATGATAAATCCACTGAGAGAAGTAGCACTATATGTGGAGGTGGTCCTAGGCTGTGTACTAGGTTAGCTATCTGATTTTCTAATTTCAGTTTCTATACTGACTTTCTTCAAAGATATATTGTGATATAGATGGGTAAATTAAATAAACCCCTTTCCCCCAAGTTTTTTTGGTCAGAGTGTTTTATGTACCTTATGTTGGATTTTATCTTCTTTAGGAGTCTATTTTTGCTAATTGCTTCCTGAAATCATTAAGTTAAAGAATGAGTTTTATGAGTGACAGAGACATGAACTTATGGTAGGTTTCTTATTACTCACAAAGAATAGAATGACAGTTTCTTTAGTGATTATAAAATACTAGATCCAGGTCCCAGATAAAGACATATCTGGGTATCTCAACTTCCAGAAAGCTTTCATAATAGATTTACATCACAAAGGGCAGAAAATGAACAAGATTGATCAAACTAAAAGACTAGTAAAGTGAGAGGAGTAAGCACTCTTTATCTAGGCTATTAAGATTTGGCTGAATGAGGGGACACTTGGGTACCAGAAGGTAGAAAGTACATAAGTCTAAAATTTTTTGCTACACTAAAAGCTTTAATAAAACTCTTCAGTTACAAAGAAATGGTACAAAGACAGACTGACTACTAAGCCTGAATGTCTGAAGGAATGCTTTTCCATATTTCTTTTGGTGTCTGCATAGGGATTAGGTATAGTAGACATGTGGGCTATGAGGCATAGGTTATTATTATTAATATTTTTCTTTGGAAGCTCTTAGCACAGTAAAACACCAGTTTATTTCTAGAAGGATGGTTCATGAAAAACAGAGACCTCTTTGACTACCAAGTATGAGCCAGGGAAAAAGATATAATGTCAAACCAATATAATCCTATTCTTATTTCAACTCCCAAACAACCACATTATTGTACACACTCTTGGAATTGGTGGATTAAAAACTCAAGAATAACATAGTTGAAATATATCACCTCTATTCCATGAGACTTACCTTGGGACCTAGAAGGCTAGTCTCCAATGATGCTGTCACCCAGAATTCCTACATTTCATGTAGCATGTTTAGGGAGTTCTCAGTAAAGAACTAGAAATTGTAGGTATTTTTATGTTCTTATCTCTTAAGACACATGTCATAGAATTTATGCTAGTCTACACTGATAGATTCAAAGAAAATATCATCAAAAATTAGAGGAAAGTAATGCAATTCCTTCCATCTATAGTGAGCATTTAAGAAATTGCAACCATGCTTAAACCTTTTAGTGTACCAAAGAGAAAAATGAGTGTATTGAGTCATAACATACAGACCAAAAGAAATAGAACATCATGGACACAATTATTTATGTTATTTTGATGGTCATACTGAAAACATTTGTAGATTGCTACTTAATAATTCCATGACATGCAGCACACATTCTTTTGCTGTTGATGTATCAAAAATTCTATACAAGGGTTTTAGACATAAACATGTCTAATCTTTGACCTTGGGCAACATATTAAAGCTGTCATATTCAGTTTTTCTAAAGGGGACAAAATGAAATCCTTCTAAATGTTGTTGAGTAAGTTGAAAATTGTTTCTGCAAATAAGATTTAGTAATGTACAAGATGCATCAAACAGCTAAACTAAAAGTGAGCTTCCTTATTGAATATGTATTTATGTTTGTCTTAATAGTGGTAACCCAGCAAATGGATATAGACTTAGAAATAATAATACATAATAACGTCTTTCAGAAGACAAGGATGGCACATAGTTCCTTGGGCAGGGAATAAGAGAAATTAGTTAATGGTTCCCATTTCCTATGGTGAATTAGAATTTCCTGGAAAAGCTGTAAAATAATACATATTCATAAACTACAATCTAGACTTACTGTGTTTGCATCTCTTACTGGGATATCCATAATTCTGCATTTTCAATTAATTTCTCTGCTGACTCTAATACAGCCAGGATGGCTGGCATCAGTTAGAGGGTCAGCACCAAATATATTAAATTATGTTGTAAAAATTCAGAAAGGCTCTAATTGTATATTTTTTGAATCCAGAAACTGTAATTGTAGCAATTAGAAAGCAAAGAGTTAGATAGTCTTCAACAACTAACAGATTATGAATGATGATTGCCATCATTTGAGATTGTTTTCAGTTAATAAGGAAAATAATCTAAAATGACTTTTATTTAAATGTGATCAATGTCTTATACAATAGGGTCTGTAAACTCATTGTTGAATTATGCATATAGAGGAACTTAAAAGTTATTAAATCATATTTTCACAGTTAGATATTTTTAAATGTGTTCTTAAAACTATTCATTTTGATATTAATGTATATTTTCCTTTCATATGTGAGTTTGATAATAAGGATATTGTAATTTCCCAAATGCACTTTAGTTACAGAATATATATTCAATTCAGGGCTTTATTTTGAGTCAGGGTTTCTCTGTGTAGTCCTGGCTGTCCTGGAACTCACTCTGTAGTCCAGGCTGACCTCAAACTCAGAAATCCGCCTGCCTCTGCCTCCCAAGTGCTGGGATTACTGGTGTGCACCACCACGCCTGGCTTCAATTTAGGGCTTTTTGAAGAGACTTTATTTTTTGCTTTAAATTCTGACAATACGGAAAATAATGATACATTCCTATCAAATCAAAACATGAGATAGCTATATCTATCTCAACTCTATTTGTCTCTCTCTTTTGTCTCTCTCTATATATCTAGATCTTGATATATACATATGTATATTATAGATAGATAAACATAGATAGATAAATAGAAAGATAGATAGATAGATAGACAGATAAATAGATAGATAGATGGAAGGAGATAAAGTGGAAGAGAAAGACAGAGAGAAATAACAGATCTCAAAAAGCCCATTAAATTGTTTTTAGACTTGGCCATAAATTACAAGGAACATTAACCATGTCTATTTTCTCATCTGTTCCACATTAGCAAAGTCTCAGAAATATGTCTGCATTGAAGTTATAACTGTTTTATTTTAGAACCAGATTAGTGAGCTAACACACAGGGATAGTTTCAAGAACTGCAGACATCTGAGTTCCCTTCCCAAATAATCTTTTATATTTCTCTTCTGAGCTGTAAGTAATTATTTTAGAATATGGGGGAAGTTATTTTTTAACTTTAAAATCTACTGACATTTTACATATTTAAAATAAGGCGAAAATAATTCATTGTACATCCCACATTTATCCATTCAGTCTCTCAGTCACTTGTTCATGTAATCCAGTAATCTGAAACTCTGTTAAAGTTTAATGGTCATTTCAACAACAAACCTTCAGAAAAAGGCAGAGGTGATTGTTGCATCTATGACTCCTGATCTCTTTCCTAGGTTTTCTAACTCCAGGGTTGTCTCCCTTTTTAATTTCTGTTTTTTTAACTTTTTATTTTCAATATTCTTTGTTTACATTCAAAATGATTTTCCCTTTGCTGGTTCCCCCCTCCCCATAAATTCCCTAAGCCCTCTTCCCTCCGCCCACCCTCCTATCACCCCCTCCTATTTCTCTGTCCTGGTATTCCACAAAGAACTCAAGAAGTTAGACTCCCATAAGCCCTTTTCCATCCCACTTGCAGGGAGTGGGGACCCAGAAAAGGGGAAATCATTTGCAATGTAAATAAAAAAATCAAAAAAAAAAAGTAGTTAGACTCCAGAGAGTCAAATAACCCTATTAAAAATGGAGTACAGAGATAAACAAAATATTTTCACCTGAAGAACTTCAAATGGCTGTGATGCACCTTAAAAAATGTTCAACATTATTAGTCATTAGGGAAATGCAAATCAAAACAACCCTGAGATTTCACCTTACACCAGTCAGCATAGCTAAGATTTAATTTCTTTATTGTTTCTATTTCCATTTTTAGATCTTAGATGGTTTTGTTGATTCTTTGTATGGTTCTCTTTGTTTCTACTTGATTGATTTCAGCCCTGAGTTTGATGATTTCCTGCCTTTTACTCCTCCTGGGTGAAATAGCTTCTTTTTGTTCCAGGGCTTCCAGGTGTGTCATTAAGCTGGTAGTGTATGCTCTCTCCATTTTCTTTTGGAGGCACTCGGGGCTATGAGTTTTCCTCTTAGCACTGCTTTCATTGTGTCCCATAGATTTGGGTATGTTGTGTCTTCATTTTCATTGTGTTCTAAAAAGTCTTTAATTTCTTTCTTTATTTCTTCCATGACCAAGGTATCATTGAGTAAAATATTGTTCAGTTTCCACGTGTATGTGGGTTTTCTGTTGTTTTTGTTGCTATTAAAGACCACTTTTACTCCATAGTGATCTGATAGGAGGCATGGGATTAGTTCGATCTTCTTATATTTGTTGAGGTCTGTCTTGTGACCAATTATATGGTTGATTTTGGAGAAGGTACCATGAGGTGCTGAGAAAAAGGTATATTCTTTTGCTTTACGATAGAATGTTCTATATATATATCTGTTAAATCTAATTGATCCAAAGATTCAATTAGTTTCATTGTGTCCCTGTTTAGTTTCTGTTTTCCTGATTGGTCCATTGAGGAAAGTGCAGTGTTGAAGTCACCCACAATTATTGTGTTAGGTGCAATGTGTGCTTTGAGCTTTAATAAAGTTTCTTTTACGAAAGAGGGTGCCCTTGCATTTGTAGCAGAGATGTTCAGGATTGAGAGTTCTTCTTGTTGTATTTTTCCTTTGACCAGCAAGAAGTGTCCCTCAGAGTCTCTTTTGATGACTTTGGGTTGAAAGTCAATTTTATCTGATATTAAAATGACTACTTCAGCTTGTTTCCTGAGACCATTTGCTTGTAAAATTGTCTTCCAGCCTTTTACTCTAAGGTAGTGTTTGTCTATAACCCTGAGGTGTGTTTCCTGTAAGCAGCAAAATGTAGGGTCCTGTTTATGTATTCAGTCGGTTAGTCTATGTCTTTTTATTGGGGCATTGAATCTATTGATGTTAAGAGATATTAAGGAATAGTAATTATTACTTCCTGTCATTTTTGACGTTATTTTTTAAATTTGATTCGTTATCTTCTTTTGGGTTTGATGAAAGGTTACTCTCTTGCTTTTTCCAGGGTGAAGTTTCCCTCCTTGTATTGGTGTTTTCCTCCTATTATCCTTTGTAGGGCTGGGTTTGTGGATAGATATTGGGTAAACTTGGTTTTGTCATGGAATATCTTAGTTTCTCCATCTATGGTGATTGAGAATTTTGCTGGATATAGTAGCTTTGGCTGGCATTTGTGTTCTCTTCGAGTGTGCATGAGATCTGCCCAGGATCTTCTAGCCTTCATAGTCTCAGGAGAAAAGTCTGCTGTGATTCTGATAGGTCTTCCTTTATATGTTACTTGGCCTTTTTCTCTTACTGCCTTTAATAGTCTTTCCTTTTTTAGTACATTTGGGGTCTTGATTATTATGTGATGGGATGTATTTCTGTTCTGGTCCAGTCTGTTTGGAGTTCTGTAGGCTTCTTGTATATTCATGGGCATCTCTCTCTTTAGGTTAGGGAAGTTTTCTTCCATAATTTTATTGAAGATATTTGCTGGCCCTTTAAGTTATAAATCTTCACTCTCATCTATGCCTATAATCCTTAGGTTTGGTCTTCTTATTGTGTCCTGAATTTCCTGGATATTTTGGGTTACAAGCTTTCTGCATTTTGTATTTTCTTTAACTGTTGAGTCCATGGTTTCTATGGTATCTTCAGCATCTGAGATTCTTTCTTCTATCTCTTGTATTCTGTTGTTGATATTTGCAACTATGTCCCCTGATTTCTTCCCAAGGCTTTCTATCTCCAAAGTTGTCTCCCTTTGAGTTTTCTTAGGTGTTTCTACTTCTGATTTTAGATCCTGGATGGTTTTGCTTAGCTCCTTCACTTGCATGTTTGTGCTTTCCTGTAATTCTTTAAGAGATTTTTGTGTTTCCTCTTTCATGACCTCAGCCTGTTGACCAAAGTTCTCCTGTATTTCTTTAAGTGTTTTTTGTGTTTCCTCATTATTGGCTTTTGTATTCTCCTGGATTTCTTTCAATGATTTTTGTGTTTCCCTTGCAAGGGCTTCTAACTTTTGATCCATTTTCTCCTAAATTTCTTTAAGTATGTCCTTCATGTGTTCCTGTACCAGCATCATGACCAGTGATTTTCAATCCAAATCTTGTTTTACTGGTGTGATGGGGTATCCAGGACATTCTGGTAAAGGAGAATTGGGTTCAGATGTTGGCATATTGCCTTAATTTCTGTTAGTGACGTTCCTCCGTTTGCCTTTTGCCATCTAGTTCTCACTGGTGTTAGTTGGTCTTGTCAGTGCTGGACTCACTAGTGCAAGCTGCCCCTTCCCAGGTGGCCTCTGGTGCACAGCTTACCTCCTGCACTTCCTGGAAACTGAGTGCTGTGGCCCAGGCTGTTCAGATCCCAAAGCAGGCACCTGAAGGCTCCTGCTGGTGCCTGCTGGATTCACCAGAGCACACTCTCCCCGCTGGCTGCCCGGAAGCCACTCTTGCCTCTTGTTGGACCTGGAGATGTGGAGTTGCCACCCAGGCTGATCTGGATCCGGAAGTGGAGAGATCTGAGGGCTCCTGCCAGAGGCCTCAAGACTGGAACCTAAGCTCCCTGCCACTGGATCAAGCTGTGCACTCCCAGACTCTTCCTCTAATTCTTTAAGCTATTTTTTGTTTCCTCTTTAAGTGCTTCTACCTGTTTACCTGTGTTCTTCTGCATTTCTTTATTTATTCAGGACTTGATATGGTGGGAGAAGTTGGTTCTGAGGATGCCAAGTTACCTTGGTTTCTGTTACTTATATTCTTTCTTTTTGGTTTATTTGGTTTATTGGCTGGTTTGATTTTTTTGAGACAGGTTTTTGCTGTGCAGCAATGGCTGTCCTGAAATTCACTCTGTAGACTAGGCTGGCCTCAGTACTCAGAAATCCACCTGTCTCTGCCACCCAAGTGCCACCACACTTGCTTCCTGCCATCTGATAATTTCTAGTCCTACCTGCCTTTGCTATCTGACTAGAGCCTGTCCTTCCTGTGATTCTGTGTCAGAACTCCTCAGAGTCCAGCTGTCTCTGTGGTCCTGTGATTCTGGGATCCTGGTATCCCATGATCCTGGGTGTGTTATAGTGCCTAAGAGTGGAACTCTCTCTGGGTATTACAGGACTGGCTATAGAGTTCATGACCAAGGTAAACTAGGCTAGATTGGCATGTACTTGTGCCACTGTTCGGGCATGGTTTCTGCTTTCCTGGATCTTGCGAGTCCCAGTTACACCCAATGTTTTTGGGATGGATGTTATGTCCTCCTCCCCTCTGATCCAACCGGAATCATTTTCTACAATATTTTAGCCTGATCTTTCACTGGGCATTTCACGGTTTTATATCTTCTTTGTTTTTCCAGCCCAAACTGACATGTGAGCATAGTAGTTTTAATTGATTTACAAAGAGATACATATCTTGCAATTAAAGATCTAATAACCATTTTGCATTGAGCATTTGCATTTTCAAAACTAAGTATTCAATTAAAATTTTTCTAGCAGTTGTATCTGATTTTGCTATATTTAGAGATGTAAACATTTGCAAAAATGGTAAAAATTCATTTGAATCATTTATTATTTTTGAAAATTATTCCAGTCGTCCTTGTTATCAATCTTGTCCCAAGCATTTAAGGCTATTTTATGAAACTGTTCTAGGACAGCATTATTAATCTTTTCTCTTAATTCAGAAATGAACTCTGTACCTAGTACCTAATCCTTGAAAATATCTTTTTGTCTAGTGATATTTTATTTCTCCAGACTAAAAACCTCATCTTTCCACCAAGTTAGCCACTGTAATTGAAGCCTAGAGTCTAAGATGCCTGTCATAAAAACTTCCCCATATTTTGGAATTACATGATTTTGTATGGTTCAGTTATTAATTATCTCTTTGCTATGTGATGAATATAAGCTATAGATTATTAGTGAATTTTCAAATCCTTTTATAGATTGACACCTGAATTCTTAATAATCATGTGCATTTCTCTCAGCTTCATCTAATTCATTTATCAATGCAGAAAAATCATTTCAGTTTTTTAAAGCAGATATAGAAGGCCTTTTTGATGTTTTGTTGGATAGTGTTGTTGTAGGCTTTACATTAGATTTATCTGAAATTTCTTCACAATTTACAAGATTGTCTAAATTTTGTTCTATTGTTTGTAACTTAGATTTTTCTGTATTTTCCTTATCCAGGTCTGCATTCTTATAATCTCTCCTAAAAAGGATATATAAATTTGTAATCATTCCTAAAAATAACAAGAATTTTATGCTGATAAAACAAACTCATATGAGATTCAGATGTCATTGTGTTTTCCATTTTTAAAAATAGGCAATATTTTTCTTTTGAAACTCTTCCTTCTTAAGGACTTTCCAAACGCATTTCAAGGTCTGTTTACTTTTCAGCTTGTCTTGGCAGTTCCAAGTGACTGTAGCTGGTGTCTGCTAAGTCTGTCTGCCACTCAGCCACATTGTTTGCTGTTGGCCCCTGGCACTGGCTCTGCCCCCTTCTAGTCTCCCTCTGTCTCCCACTCTGTGTCTTTTTGTGTCTCTGTCTCTCTCTGTGTCTTTGTCTCTCTGTGTGTCCCTGTCTCTGTCTCTTTCTTTCTCTCTCTGTCTCTGTCTCTGTCTCTGTCTCTGTCTCTCTCTCTCTCTCTCTCTCTCTCTCTCTCTCTCTCCTTCCCTTCCTTCCCTCTCCCCCAAGAAACTGTAGAGTTCTCAAGCCTCAGTGGGATATCTGTATGATATTATTTCCCTGAGGGTCAGTAAAGAACATAGAAGAGGAGACGGAAAGTATTCTAAAAGCCAGAGTTCATAGTAAGACTGAGTTTCCCAGAAATGTTAGGGTCATTGCACACATTAGCTAACAGAATCTACAGCTGGGTAGAGAAGACTTGGGTAAGACTAAACTAGACAGAGAGCTAGCATGGAATACATAAGGGATCCTAGAATCACACCCATGGATAAAGAACTATTAACATCTGATGGCTGCCAGGTAAAGATAAGTCCATTTTTTTGCTGGATGCAGTCCTCAGAAAGATACCATTGTTCAAGTAGATTATTCACCCATGCACATATAAGAAGCACTAAGTTCACTCAGTATTTTCCTTTTCCTTTTGCTTTTTCCTGTTTTTTTTTCTCACCTAAAGCTGGGAGGAAAGAGTGATTGGTGTTAGGAGACAAATTGGTGAGCAAAGAGTGGTAATGGATTTGGTGAAAACACCTTATATGATTTTTTAAATTCTCAAGCATTAATACTATAAAACAGGTGAAAATAATGAATTTACTAAGAAGCAAAACATTTGGTGAATTTCATAGGCTTACATTTGAAACAAAGCTATTATTTTTAAAATAAAAGAAAATTTACAATACCTTGAAAACAAGTTATTTTTGGATTTACTGAATGCCAAGATATTTAATAGAAACATAAGCATGCCATTTAATAAACACTCAATTAAATAACATTCTTTATATAAGGCATTTAAGGTCATACATTAATAGAAAAAGATATACATGTTGTGTTCTTAGCCAATTAATCTAATCAAGTAAGTACATACCTAGATATGCATAGATGCAAGTTAACATAGACATACAATCAATTTTGACATTGCTCACTCTAACCCTGCAACAGAAAAACAAAACAGCATGAAATTATCACTCCAGTCCCTCTATTTACCTAGGTCCTCAGTGGCTTCTGGCTTATTGATTTCTACTCTTGTTAACATGTATTATTTTCATAAACAAATTCTCAAATTGAACATTAATCGTAAAGTAAGAACAAAGGAGAGTTTGTAGTTAAGGTTTTTAATGATGAGTTGGTATAGGAATGAATGTTTTGCAACCTACTTTTATTAAATGTTCAGTTTCTCTGCTAGTTCAACCCCCATCAGAGGTACTGGAAGAGAAAAGTTATTAGCATATGGGGGAACTGGACCTGTTCAACAATAATTCTTCTTGGATGCGTTCAATCTTTTTAGACAGCAGTTCAGTTCAAGAAGGCAGACACCAGGCAAGAACTAACAGCTACAGTCTAGTCCTTTTCGCAAGAAGATACCAGGTGGCTGTAGTTCAATCTCAAGAAACTACCAGGCTTACTAACTGTGAGGTCACAGAAGATGTGTGCTACTGTAGGAACCTCAGGATCAGTTCTTGAGTAGATTTACAAGTTGAGCTCAGCAATGCCGTGTAAGGTAAACCCATACATGTGTAATTTTAATGAATAATTGCAAGGCAGGAGCAAACCAAACCAGTGCTCAGTGCTCTTCTCCCACTGCCTATGGGGACAGATTTATACTCCTTCATCCCAGGTTTATTCATGTGCTTGCTATATCCAAACATCCTTTCAACTGTGTCTTCTTCAGGAAGAAATCCTTTTCTGTGTCTGCTCCAGGAATACACCCTTTAACATGTGTGCCTTAGCAAAACATCATTTGACATAACCAAGTTTGCAATGAAACTAGAAATTTCTGTGAAAACTTTGAGAAGGCATAGTAGAAAAAAAAAGTATGTGGTGACAAACATGAACATGAGTTGGGTCCCCAGACCCCACGTGGTGGAAGAAAAGAATAAATTCTCACACATATACAAACATACACACACACACATAAATGCAATAACATATTTTAAATTGTACTTTCTATTCAATACATTTTCCATTTCATTTTTAAGTTCATCTCACTTTGCAAAGGAGCCCTCAATTTATTATATTTACATATCATATAGATATACAGATAATTGTGTTATCTTGCTCTATTTTCAATTAAATTCCAGAAGTTTGGCAAGCAGCTATTTCTATATTTGGAATTACATTAAATTTCACAGATATTTAACTAGTATTTGCTCTTTTATTGATTAATATTAAATATGATAATACCCTTTTGCTACATAAAATATTCCCTGGCTAAGGAAATGCTTTTCAAAACTATAACTTAAATAGAAATTTCTTAGGGTGATTTATCTTTTTTATTTATAAATAAGTGTTAATTATTTTAATATAATTAATTATATATTCCTTTGTTGTTAGAATCAAAATAAAGTCCAGTGTTAATATTGGTTATGTGTTTATACATACCATAGATAATCCTGTGAAACAGGATTATTCACATCAGTGATGTTAACAGCTAAATGAAGGACTGATTTGCGAATGTCTTGAGCAGTGGTTGTCAAAATTCCTAATGGTGTGATCATTTAATAGAATTCCTCATGTTGTGGCAATCCCCAAAGATAAAATTATTTTAGTTGCTACTTTATAGCTATAGTTTTGCTACTGTTATTAATCATAATGTAAATATGTTTTTCAGCAGCCTTAGGCTACTTCTTTGTAAAGATCATCCCACACCCAAAGGAGTTGTGTCCCCAGGTTGAAAAAAAACTTGTTTGTAGCTTAAGATGATCATTTTGAAATGTCTCTCAAATTTATCATTCTTGCCATTCTATAGAAATCCTTTGTATTGCATACAGAGGATTATAGAACATAACTTTAAAACCCATTTTAAAACATAAACAGAAGTACACCTAGGTAGGATTGTGGGTCCCACATCCATGGGAAGATTGATTACCCTTCAGCCACACAATCACCTGCAGTGCAAGGCCATAGGGAAAGCCAGGGACACCACTCCAGGGTGAGAAGTTCAATCTGAGGTGCAGAACAGCCTGAGGGTTTTACATAGAGTTGGGGCCAAATAGGAGGAGGGCTGGCTGGCCCCAGATGAAGAATCCTTGACTTGAAGGCAGTTGGAGTAGCCTTGGTGGCAGTTGTGGCTAGTTGTGAAGAGAGGCCTTCTATAGGAGATTAGACAGCTTAGGGTCTGTAGGCAAAGGCCACAGCAGATCCTGATGAAATGAAGTGGTCCATGGTTTTAAGACATTTATTGTCCTGGCAGAAGGTAGATGTGTAAAACCATATGCCACTTCTCAGGATGAACTTGAGATTATATACCTTTTTCAAGGAGAACTGTCTGTGAAGGAAAGCTTATTGGCTAAACCCTCCAGGCTTCCAGGCATCTCATTAGAATGGAGATCTCTCTGGAGCTTAAATGACCTGTGGTCATGTCTATTTTCTTTATGTACATGTGGGGGAGGGTTGGGGCATTGCCTTTACATGACTGATGGACACAAATATATTGGGGGTACCTACAGCTAGTGACAGGTGCCCGGTGTCCAGGAACAGGCAAAGCTCCAACAATCCCTTCAATGTCTCCTGGACTTCTAGCCTTAGCTCATTTGAGGATGAGGCTACTTCTCAGGGTCCACTACTCCACAAACTTATGCCTGTGCTTTCAGAAATGTGCTACAAGTCCCCTCAATATATTAATGTTCAAAAATATTTATATTCTAAACTTCTAGAGATAGAGTTCCATGCCTGTCTAAATTAATAATAATAATAATATTATTATTATTATATCATTAGTATTATTACTATTATTATATTTTTATAACTTATTAGTAAGGTTTCATGAAAAACATCTTAATACCTGGCTGAGAACTTCACTGAATGTATTTTCATCATACTCAATCCTTCCCACAGCTGCCCTCATATCTACATCCTCTACCCAATTCTTTTCCAATCAATTTCAAGTTTGCTTCTAATATATATATTCTTTATTTACATTTTAAATGTTTTGCCCTTTCCAGGTCTCCCATCCTATCCCATTCCTCTCCTCCTGTCTCTATGACCGTGCTCCCCTACCCACCTACCCACTCCTGTCTTCACACCCTGGTATTTCCCTACATTGGGGCATTAAAAACCCTCAGGCCCAAGGGCCTCTCCTCCCACTCATGTTCAACAAGGCCATCTTTTGCCATGGGTCCTTCCATGTGTATTCTTTGCTTGGTGGTTCAGTTGCTGGCAGCTTTGGGAGGGGCAGGTCTGTTGACACTGTTACTCCCTCCTTGGGTCTGCCAACCACCTCAGCTCTCCTTCAGACCCTTCTCCAAGTCCTCCATGCGGGGAACCCATGCTCAGTCCAATGCTTGACTTTGAGCATCTACCAATTTATTTGTCAGGCTCTGGAAGAGAGCATATCAGGCTTCTATCAACAAGAATTTCCCAGGATTCCCAATAGTGTCTGGGTTTGGTGGCTGTATATGGGATGGATTCCCAGGTGGGACAGTCTCTGGATGACCTATCCTTCAGTCTCTGTTCCATGCCTTATCTCAATAATTCCTTCTGTGAATCGTTTGATCATTGACAAAGGAGCTAAAACCATCTAGTGAAAAAAAAAGACAGCATTTTCAACAATTGGTGCTGGTTCAACTGGCAGTCAGCATGTAGAAGAGTGCAAATTGATTCATTCTTATCTACCTATACCAAACTCAAGTCCAAATGGATGAAGAACCTCCACATAAAATTAGATACACTGAATCTAAAAGAAGAGAAAGCAGGGAAGTCTTGAATACATGGGCACATGGGAAAATTTTCTGAATAGAACACTAATGACTTATGCCCTAAGATCAAGAATTGACAAATGAGATCTCATAAAATTGCAAAGCTTCTGTAAGGCTAAGGAAATTTTCAATAGAAAAAAAATGGAAACCAACAGATTGGGAAAAGATATTTACCAATATTATATTCTATAAAGGGTTAGTATCCAAAATTTACAAAGAACGCAAGAAGTTGGAGTTCAGAGAACCAAAAACACCCTATTAAAAATGGGAACCAGAGCTAAGCAGAATTCTCGACTGAGGAAACTGGAATGGCTGAGAATCATGTAAACAAAAGTTCAACATCCTTAGTCATCAGGGAAATACAAATCACAACAACCCTGAGATTCCAACTCACCTCCTGCTATACCACTACTGGGCATATTTTCAGAAGGTGCTCCAACATGTAATAAGGACACATGTTCCACTGCATTCACAGCAGCCATATTTATAATAGATAGAAGCTGGAAACAGGTCAAATGTCCCTCAACAGAGGAATGGATACAGAAAATGTGGTACACAGTGGAATACTACTTAACTATTAAAAACAATGACTTCATGAAATCTGTAGGCATATGGATGGAACTTGAAAATATCTTCATGAGTGAGGTAACTCAGTCACAAAAGAACATACAGTGTATTTACTCACTAATAAGTGGATATTAGCCCAAAAGTTCGAAATACCCAAGATTCAATCCACAGACCATTTGAAGCACATGAAGAAGGAAGACCAAAATGTGATGCTTCAGTGCTTCTTGGAAGGGTGAACAAATTTCTTCTATGTTTTTAAACAATTAATTGAGTGTAGTTTATATTTCCTAACTGCTGTTAATTATTGTCTTTTCTGGACTGTGTTTAACCTACCAAGTAACAATGTATCCTTAAAGAAAAATCTTTCTCCTGGTACCTACAAAATACCAATGGTTTGTTAGCTGGGAAACGGTAATTCACACTCACCTGACCCTACTAGGGGAAAAGATTAGAAAAATTATTAAAACCCAGAGGGGTTAGAAAATCAAGTAATCTTCATACTTTCAAATATTTCTTAATAATAACTTTTAAATTATTAAAAACCTAATTATTCTAAAAATGAAAAGAATGTTAATATTAGAAATATTTTCCATCTGAAATTTAAAGATACAAAATGTTCTCTGCCTTCATGTTATTAATCCAATATATTGGATTAAAACCTACAAGTCATTTTTTTAAGGTATATTTTTTATTCTATACTTATGAAAATAAAATGTTTTGCATGTATATGCCTTGTGACTCCCAGAAGTTAGACGAAGCTATTTGATGCCCAGGAACTAGAGCTAGAGACACCATTAGGGTTCTGGAAACTGAACCCGGATCCTCCAGCTGGGCAGCAAGTGCTCTTAACCACTTGACTTTTTCAAATGTTGAGGGATTATTTGAACTCTTTATTAAAATTTTAATATGTAGCACTCAATAAAAAATTAGAACTTTTATTACTACTAAGATAAAGTCCAATTAAAATGAATTGTATACCTTATTCTTAATTCATAAGAAATAATTCACCATACCTATTTAAACTTTCCCTATTGATAAAGTGAGTTATAAAATTAGTCAATATTTGAGCTATATTTGTCATTTTCATTTGAACATGGTCAAACCTTACTGTCTTTATGATGTTTTACATGTTAGCTTATTTTATGTTTTCATTTGTGGTATTATCTAAGATTTAATATTTCCTCACAGTTTGTGCAAGTGTGCATTCAAGTGATTTTTAAAGCAAGAAAACGTCTACATTGTATGGTATATATTTGTCTTCAGAATGTATAACAGCATGACTCTTACTCATTCATTTTGTTAAATAACATCTTTCCATGCAAAAATCATATTCCAGATCACACAGCTGATAATTCCTGGGAACCATTAAGCAAAAAGACATTAAGTTTTTAAATGAGTGCTCTCAAATGGATGTAATTTGCAAATAGAGAGAAAATCAGAAAAGATTCTTAACAGAAAGGAATGCACTCGCTAATGGGTTTAAAGATAGCATTGAACATTCTATGTTAGGTCACAGCTATTTGTGGGTTAAGGGAGAGTGGAGAGGAGACCCCTTCTCTCTCATGGAATTTCAGAGGAATGTTAAGTGCTAATGCTGCACGGAGGAGATGGAGCCAGATTAATGGAAACTTGAAATGCTCTCTTACTGAATTTTTCATTCTCATTTTAATTTAAGATGTTGGCAGCTGGGAGTCCTTGAAACATTAAGGGTACAGACTTGATAATCAAAAATTAGTCACCTCAAAATATTGGTCTAGGGGAAGTAAGACCCTTAAGGTACCAATGGAGTTTTAAGTAGAAAAATGAAGCCAGAACAAGAACAGGTTTACAACAGGATGTGGTATGGTAAATAATTTTAAAGGATGTAAAGTGGTGAGAAATGCTTTTCTCAGAATTACTTTTAGAAAGTCAGCCATTTTCTGATGTTTAAGAATCTTTCAAATACAAAAACATTTTGTGTGCACATGTGCAAAAGGACCACAAGGAAAAGTAGAAGTTTCACAATACAGGCAATGTATTTTATCCTCTGATTTCATCAGGACTCAAAACCCATACATAGACATTTTTCTGAATCTCAGTGATGACCAAAGATAGCCAGGAATGGTTGCTTCCCATATCTAGATGACAGTTCACACCTCTACATGGCAGTTCAACACCCACTGTCTTCCTTTTATACCTGAAAGGAATTCCATTAGGGCTTTGGGTCTGGAAGGAAAGATGAGCTATCAGCTGTGCACTAGCAGCTTTTGACAGCCTTTCCATTTGTATATGCATTTCAATCAATTTTAAATCAGAGAGACAATAAAGTAAATCTCTTTCAGCTTTCAATTTGCCTCTGTAGTGATGGGTGCCCTGTCTTATATTTACAGTTCACTGTCTCATAATAATGGATTATTTTAGCACCTTGTTTCTCTCAATAAATTTTCTATCACTTTCAGCAATTTCATTGAGCTGTTTTTTAAGGTAACAATTAGAATAGAATGAAAACCCAAGAAGCAGTTTTATGTAGAAAAAAAGGAAATGCAGTTTAACTGCAGGGAAAACTGATTTTATTTTCTACTTTGTTCCTTTTTGTACTCTTCATTTATTTTTTGTTTTTTATTTTTGGAAATACATCATAAGATAAACATGGACCAGTATATGTTTGTATATATATATATATATATATATATATATATATATATATATATATATATATATATACATACACACACGCACATATATATGTATATGTGCGTGTGTGTATGTGTGAGTGCATTACGCTCCATTATCTGTACATATCCATGAACAAAACACCATTTCATTAAACAACACCACTATAATGCAAGTGGGTTTATACTAGGTTTACATATTTCATGAATATAATTACTCTGCAAGTCTATGAAATTAATTAAAAGTGTCCTTAAATTTATTTTGCATGTTTTCATGTTGTATTAACTTTTACTACTTGGCATTGATAGATATCCTAACATGATATTTATTATTAACTCTTTTGCTGACTATAGTCTCTTTTGAAATACAAAATTAACAGGTTTGACATATTTTGTAACTAAAAAAATAATTACTTATTTTTAAATCTATACATTAAGTGCTGGAGAGATACCCCAACTCTTGTTCCCAGATGACCCAAGTTTTTATCTTGGGACCCATATCAAAAAAATATGCTCACCTGTACCTCTAGATCTGGGACTCTAATCTCATCTCCAAGTGGACCTTCTCATATGTGGCCTACACATGGATACATACTCAGAAACATTTAAAAAAGCAGCAAATTCTTTTTTAGGTATACATAGTATATTTAAAAATCCACAACTTAGAGAAGATGCTATATATATATATCAAATATATCAAGTAATAGCTACTAAGGTAGTAACCTTTAAATACATGCTTATAAGAAATAATACATGGTTTTAGTAGGATATATATATATAGATAGATAGATAGATAGATAGATAGATAGATAGATATAGATATGCACATAAATTGAAGAAAATCATGAATTTGGGAAGGAGTGAGAGCCACAATAGGCTATATATGTATATATATATATATATATATATATATATATATATATATATATATATATATATATATATGTGTGTGTGTGTGTGTGTGTGTGTGTGTGTGTGTGTGTATGTATGTATGTATGTACATATATACACATATACATATATACACATATAAATATATACACATTTACATATATATATATACATATATATCCTAATGAATCACTTTATATACACACATATATATACATATATATGTATATAAATTGAAGAAAATTATGAATTTGGGAAGGAGTGAGAGCCACAGGAAGAGGTGAAATGAGTAATGCTGTGTTTAAATGATGTAAATATTATTTCAAGAATGAAGTCATGAAACATTGTAAAGAGCATATTAGAAAAATAGCATACTTTGTTATCTTTATAAGGGAAGGATTCTATTAGTCTTTTCAAAATTCTCTCTTCTGTTAATATAAATGGCATCACAATAGGCAAAAACAGAGAAGAGCAAATGGTATCTAATTAATAAGTAATATATCATTCTTTTAATTCATAAGTCACTGCCAATCATTGGGAAAATTATGACAAACAGTCATTTGGTTATATTTTCATAATACTAGTACTAATTTTAAAGGGCTAAACACATTTAAAATTGAAGTACCATTTTCTTAGTGCGTTTCATGAGTTACATTTCAATTATAGAATATATGTCTTATAGAATATATGTCTTATATACAAACAGAAAATAAAATAATTCACTGTTTCTTCAATGTCTTCTACCACTCAAATTGATCTATTAATGATTCTCTCTGTACAATCAACAATATTTCATGGTGTACTTGAAATTTCTATTAATATGACATGACAGTGAACACATTGTTTCCTAGGTAGGAGATTTCAAGCTTATGCTATACTTGTCCTGGAGAATACCCATCTGTGGTCTATGGCCAATTGACTTTACATGTTTTCATAATTTTTGGAATCAGGAGAAGATAAAAAATGTCAAATAAAACTAATTTGTATAATCTGGAGAACTGCAAAAACATGTAATAATGAAATGAGTGTACATTTAAAAAATAATAGAAATGATAATATCACATCAAGTTATAGCCCAGAGAAAGGGCTATAACTATCTCAAAAAAAAAAAAAGACAAAAATGAACACCAGCAAATGTCAATTGTACCTTTACCAAAAGAGAAGAGGAAGCCCGTCAATGACTCCACATTTTACTTAGGAAATTAGAAAGCAGTAAATACAGGAGGAAAGAAAATACATGTAATTTTATTTTCTGGAAAAATTCCAAGAAGAGTAGGTATCAGGTTACACATGAATATCGTGCTTTTGATTTTCCTCTGCATCTATTAGGGATTTATTTACAAACTTCATTTTTTGTGACTTTTTCCTAAGGCTTTGTTGATCATTCCCTACCATATATCTAACTAATCAATTTTACCTTAGTAATATATCATCTTAAAATTTAAAATTTATCTTAATGACTTGAATTAAAATATTTTCTCCAAAATACAGAGGCATACAGATTGAAAATTAAGCTATTTTACTAACTACATATCCAATTTAATATCAACCTATTATAAAGTGTAGACCATTGGGCTTCAAAATAATCAATGATCACTTTCATCATTGACTATTTCTTTATGTCCTTCTTTCTCTATGTTCTTTTGTTTTTGAAGTTGCTGTTTCTCAGAATATAGATTCATTATTGCATTAGTCCTTTTCAGAGTCATGACCCACACACTTATCAAAGACATAACTGATGATATAGTTTGTAAATTAGAGTCTTCATGAAGAAAACTTTAAATTAAATATCTATATAGAGACAGACATATAATCATATATTACAGTTAAACAGATCTTTGAATTCCTGGCTGTATATTCATGGAAACACACTTTGAGTATGAATTAATAGATACATGAATCTGAGTTTCTGAGATCTAACTTATCACAGTCTTCCTTGAACTACCAGTCTCATTAAAGAGTTATGTAATATATGATAGATGGATTGAAGAAAAATGGTCAAATCTTCAACCAACTTCTGTGGAATTTTGGCATTCTCATTAATATATTTTTGATAAATATATATTAATCAATGATTAATGGTATATAACTATATATATAATTAAATATGACAATATATATAACAAACTATATATAACCACATATATAAAAAACCCTACATAACCATATATACATATAGCCATAATAAATATATATATATATATATACATTTACTTATCTGTCCTTACCAACTATATATATATATATAGAGAGAGAGAGTATATAGAGAGTAGATAAATGATAGGTAGATAGATAGATAGATAGATAGATAGATAGATAGATAGATAGATAATATATAGAGTAAGGACAGATAAGCATCCTTATATGTATATGGATACTGCCCTTACCATACGCACACACACACACACACACACACACACACACTCACACACACACACACACACACACACACACACATATTAGCTGGCCAGTGAACTCCAAAGATCTTCATGCCTCTCCTCTGACTTCAAAATGGGATTACAAATGTGCATCTCCTTCCTCTGAAATATTACTTATGTTTTATGGATTGAATTTAGGACCTCATACTTGTGACAAAACACTTATTGAGTATCAGTCAGTTTGTCTTTTACTTATTTTTGGAGTATAATTTTTTAATTAAATTTATGTACAGAAAATGTAGTAGTGTGCATTTAAACCAGTTTAGTGGTGAGTTCTTCAGCCTTTGTCTTTTTCACTTGGCAATGTGCATCACAGACTTAGGATGTTGCTGCCCCAGTGAGGGCAGATCTTATCCTGTCATTGTAATTGCTCCTAATTGCTTCCAGCTTAGCCCTTGTCTTACAAATTAACATCTGTGAAAGTGAGAGTTTTGCATATTTTCCTGTGGAACAGGTGCAGCAGCCCAGCCTTTCCCTTGATGGTACACTAGGGCATCCCATCTTTAGACAAAGGGCAGGTAAGAAAACCTCCAGCTCAACGGAGTCTATCTACATCATGGGCAGTCACCTCCAGCTGATCATTCTTGCTCTCTACCAAGATGGTGACAGTATTGACCTCTGCTCAGAGGACAGGTGGTCTCTTAGTTTGGACATCCCCTTTGTCAGCAGCTGCCTTCTCTGCATTTGACAGTAGACTTTGTTTCTTCTGCTTTGTCTCTGGCCTGTACTTGTGGGCAAACTTGAAGAACTAGGTAGCTGTTTGCCTGTACAGGGCCTGGATGAACTAGCTAATGACAGGAAGTACTTGTGCCATTTATAGAGGATAGTCCTTTGCCTCTGCAGCCTAATAGAGTAGGGCCATTGGATGAAGTGGATGAGATGTCTTTTGGGTTGGATTTTCTGCCAAATGAGGAAGTACTTGAGCTTTTTCTCAAACAATGGATAGACCACCTTTTTGACCTCTTGCCTCTTCAAAACAGGGGGCGGGGGTATGGCCACCTCCTTCCCCTGGCTGTATTTCCTTTGAGCATCTTGCTCAGTTGGAAGATATCCTGCTTGCTTTTAAAGTTCTTTGCCTATATTTGAATATTATAAATATTTGACATATTTTAATTAAGATATTTCTAACACTTCATAAAAACCAAACTTAAGCATAAATTACCTAAATCTTGTTACTTTTGTAAATTATTGGAAAACATTTAATATTGAAATATATAGAAATAATGGAGATTGTGGTAAATAACAAATGCTAACCATCACTGTATCTTTTATGAAAATTTCTTTGTTTACAAAGAGTAAGTATTTATTTCCCACACAAATTCAATGAGATAAGATATGTCCATCTCAATATATGTCACCGAAGTTTTAAATATCAAAATTTAGATTTGAACAAAGGCAGTTAATCTGCAGATTCAATCTAGAGTTCGATAAAGTAGTTATTTATGTCCTTCTTAAAGTCTTCTATCATCATCATAAAATGTGATTTTAAACCAGAGTCTTGCTTTTCTAGTGTCTGGGTGTATCCAGGGCTTGCTGTGGTGAGAGAACTGGGTTCTGTTAATGCCAAGTAGCCATGGCTTCTGGTGCTTATTTTCTTGTCCTTGCCTCTTGCCATGTGGTTATCTCTTGTGTTTGCTGGTCTTGCTGTCTCTGACTGTGGCTTGCACCTCCTGTAAGCTTGTATGTGTCTGCACTCCTGGAAGAACAGTTCTCTCCAGAAGGAATTTAGGTATGGAGATCTTTGGTACAGGGTCAGCTCTGGGCATAGATGGAAACTGGAAGGATCCTGTCCCAGGCTGCTTCTTGGTTCCCATGTCCTGAGGGATTGGGTGGGTGCTTGGAGCAGAAGTGGTGGTCTTACCTGTGCTCACAGTTGTGTCAGCACTTCTGTGAGATGAGCTCTCTCCTAGCAGGACCTGGATTTGGAGAGCTGTGGCACAGGTCAGCTCTGAGGTGCAGATAGAAACTAGAAGCTCAATCTAGATTTCATAATTTGTTATTTAAAAGGCAAGCCACTGGGTCAGAAAATATCAAATACTTATGAGCTCTCCCAATTATAAGCATACTTATCTTCAGAGAAAAATGTTCAGTTCCTTTAGTAATAAAGAAAAGAAGATAGAAAATTCAAACTCTTACAACTGAATCCACAATCTGAAGCCTTTCTAATAATATTGTTCTTTCAAGACATAGTTATTCTGTGTACTCTACTGTGTACTTCTAACTAGCAGTGTAGACTAGGTTGACCTCAATCCTGAAATAACATAGATAGTTTGAAAAACTGGTAAAAACATTATTGATGATGCTAAGACAACCTTAATTATAAGTTTATATTATATAATATATAGCAGGACACAACTTGTAACATTGCATTTCTAATCAATCGTTTGCAAACAATTATCTTAGTGCATAAACAACTTCTCTTTTATTAAGCTATTTATTTTTAAATATTTTGTTGTATGTTTGAGAAAACTATTTAGTGCTAGGAATAGAAAAAGCCTTCAAATCCCTGTAAACACTTTGGAAATGAGAAATGTTCTACTGGTTGCTGCCCTTTTGTCTAAGATCAAATGAAGTATCTGATGGTATGAGATACAAGAAAAAAAGTCAATATTTGCTATCATCTTCCTTAGCTCAACTTCTGCTAAAGTTTTTTGGTAACTTTTAATTATGATAGGGTATTGTCTTTAAGAAATAAATAAAAATGCTATCTAGGAACAATTTTATTATTATTAATGGCTATAAGCAGGTGATATAAGAATAAAATGCTAGCCAAAATTATTAAACTTCAAAAAATAGAAGTCTATGCAGAGTGTTATCTAATCCTAATTCCGATGTTATTCAAATTTAATTCACTGTGAGCAACTTACTTTGAATGTGGAGCACATTAAGGATCTAGGGGTGAAATAACACTCTCCTATCTTTGGAGAATGATTTAAAGATTCAGGCAGAATTTGGATAGAGGGATATCAAGACAGAATATCAAAAACCAATCAGAATGAGAAGAGACCCTTCCTTTAAACTTCCACTGGCTGGTTGTCATACAGCAGTTTAATTTTGGATGTTCTTTCCCCAAAGCTCAGAGAAATACATTGCTGTTAATGTAATACTGCTCTGGGAGTGGGATCCTATATTCAAGTAGTTAATGAAGTGGGTATGCCTGTCAGTTTAAGTAAAAGGATGCTAGAAGTGAAGAGACTCGAAAATTTTGAAACATCTATATTAGATACTAAAATAGTTGGTCAGTTGGTATTATGTGTCTATCTGATTGGTGTTTGACAAAGTATATTTGAGCAAAGCCCTTATATGATCTAATTCTACTTATTTCACCAGTACTCTTAATTATTTTTATTTTTCAGCAGATAGGGTGAGCGGTATGACTAAGTGATTAAAGAACTTTAGAGCATGTTTGGTGGATAATTTTATTAGAGAACATATTAAGTTTTCTGCACTGGAAACTTGTGTCATCAAGAACAAGAGACTGACCATCACTCCCCCTATCCTGTTTCTCTTCTCTCATTTGAATATTTTGCAAGAAAACTGCTTGGCAGTTCATCTTCAGACAGTTATTCATCTGTATGTTTAATTGCATTCTTTTAGATTATAGTACAACTAGATCATGTCTCACTCCCCTTCTCTTTAAACTTTCCCTTGCACAGCTCCTGATTTTCTTTCAAATGCATGGTATCCTTTTAAAAATTGTTAGTATGTACTCTTTCATTGGTGGCTTAGCCCCTGGGGGCTTCAGGGGCTCTGGTTGGTTGATATTGTTGTTCATCCAATGGGGTTGCAAACCCCTTCATTCCCCTACATTACTTGCCCTAATTTCTCAATTGGGGTCCCCACACTCAATACAATGTTAGGGGTATACTAGGGCACTGAGGTAGGAATGGGTGACTGGGTGGCGTAGCACTATCATACAGGCAGTGGGAGGGAATAGGGGCTTGTGGATAGAAAACTGGGAAGGGGGATAATATTTGAAATGTAAATAAATAAAATAACCAATAAAAATTGTTAATATGCATAACGATTTAAATATATGTTTAAATATATCAATATAACCTCAGTTTATATGGTGTTAGTTAAAAACCTATGGTTTCAGGACTGATAATTTGGTTTTTGATAACCAGCTGGTATGCTTTACTCTAGAAAAGAGTCTTTGATCTCAATATTTCTCAGTTACATGTAGTTCTATGTATAGGGTTGAAGTCTCTGGCTTTTTCTCCTATTGTGTTAGATGTCTACTGTTCTTGTTCAGCTCATGTTTAGGCAGTAATGTAGAAATTGTGGAATATAGATTGTAAAATCCAGAGTAACAGGGAGTTTTGTGTGAAACTGTGTCTCCTGGAAATGTCAGAAGATACTCTGGTAAAGGCTCCAAGGGTTTCTTGTTTAGAACATGTCTAAATCCTTTTACTTTTGTTTTAGAAATGCTTATATTCTTCAATATTTTATCTGTTCAACCTAACAGGAAAGCCTTTATCAGTTTCTTTGACTTGTAGTCATTAAGATAAATTACATCTCACTGTTCAGTAGTTGTGTAAAGTGGGATCCTTTCTCATATGGTTGCTTTTCTTCCACATAGTGAGAAGTGAAACTACATTTTACTGAAAAATAGTAAAATTTGAATGCAAAATATCACCAAAAGATATGCCCACCACATGTTAGAGATTTAGATGCTATTCAAAATTTGAAGTAGGTTTAAATTAGTTTCAATTTTGCACCTTTTGCATTAGCTTTAAATAGAATTTCTTCCTTATTTCACCCCATTTTTCAATGGAATTTTCATTTTGACATAAACAAAAGTATACCAAGGGTAGTTGATATTTTCATTACATAAATGAAATCTTTCAACATAATAAGTGAAAATGGGAACTTAGTGCCTTTTTTATAATTTTCTTTTCTTTTAATTACTTTTTTGCTTGCTTTTTGAGATGTTTTGTCTGTGTAGCATTTGTTGTCCTGGAAACACTATAGATAGGACTGGCCTCCAATACACGCAGATCCACCTGTGTCCACCTAGTGCATGCTGGGATTATGTATATTTGGCCTGTTGTCATCTGTTTTATAATAGTCACTCAGGGTTGTCTCCCTAGGCTGGCTTCTCAAAGACTGTCTTACTTATTATTTATTCTGCTGAAAGCATCATTTGTATTTATTACTCACTAATTTTACTTATTTCCCCATAGTCAGACTTACTTTTCTGAATTTCTTTTAATAGTGACAATACTTTCTCAATAACCCATCTGTTTGTTAAGACACCAATTAAAGTTATATTTTCTTACAATGTAGTTGGCATTGCCAAATATATTTTAGAGTTCACATCAAGTAATATAAGAAGTTTTCACATTTTGTACATGGCTTAGTTGTATATGTTGATATCTACCCCTATTTTATCAATTTTATTATTGTTCTTTTGCTTAAATTTTGTTTAAATTAATGATCAAGGGAAATGCATTGATGGGTGCATTGTTAGAGACTGTGTAGTCTTGCTAACTCTAAAAATGAAAACACAGATGTTTATAATGCTTCTGTGAGTTTTCCCAAGTGTACATGTTAATGGAATCCAGTAGTCATCTGCCTGAGTTTGATGACATGTTAATTCTGCCACTCATTCCATTTCATTTTAATTTTAATCTGTCTTTGCAGATCATTTTGCCAGCATATCATATCACTACTTTTTTTTTAAATTCTCTTTTGGGTTGTCTCTGATATAATTATTCTGTTTGACACTTGGGCAGTGACAGCTGAATGCATTCTGTGAATCTAACCAATGTGTCCTGTGCTACTAACAAGCACAGAGAACTTGGAACTAAATAAATGCCACTCTTTATCCTATAGGCAGCTAAACTTCTGTGATGGATAAGATGATCCATCTCTATGTGACTTGTAATCAATTTGTAATTTTGTTTAAGAACAATAAGGTATTTGCATGAAAGCACCAGATAGGGCACAGTTTAGCCTGGGGCTGGAGATTGCATGAAGTCCATGCCAATTTCTGGTAGCATAAAATACAGAGAAGGGCATTTTCCTTTCACAGCAGGAACTAAATTTCAAGCAATTTCTTTGACAGTTTTTCTTTAAGACAACATCCCATAATTCATAGTTTATGTATCAACGTTATCAAAGATAATTGCCTTTTGCAATCTACATTTTTTCACTGCTCTGAGTAGTACGGTAGAGAGATGATAGATGGATTTAAGTGGGAAAAATTCTATAAAATACATTATATGCAAATAAATTGGCAAATGCTTGACTTGTCTTTCATAATTAAGAGTTTTAGCTGCATCTAATCCCTGTCCTCTCTAAGCCTAATTTTTCCTTTTGTAAAAGGTAGATAATACTGAGCTATTTTCATCAAAACTAACATAACATAAAATACGTGTATATATATATATATATATATATATATATATGCAAAGTATGTAGAAATAATCCAGATAATAGTGAATTTAATTTCCATGGTAAGAACAGTTCTAGAAAATCTTATAAATAAAATATATGATTCATGATCTTTTAAGATACCAATGTTAGTGCCTTGTATTTATGATGCAATTTTAAGGGGGAAAACTCTTTTACTTAAATATTGAGAATCTTCTTCATTCTTTTTAGCATAGAAGATCATGGTCAAAATGAACTATGTGTGTCAAACAGATTAAGAAAAAGTTCTTAAGACATATTGCCAGAATACATGTGTCTGGTACACTTACATAAAATTTCTAGACCCCTTGGTTAGCATGTGTATATGTATGCATGTGTATATATCTTAAAGTGAGAGAATAACATGTATCTTTAACATACTTCAATGTCTGCTCATCTGACCATTTCTTAAGTGTTCAATTGCTATGCCTTTGTTGTCACTGTCAAGAATTTCTGTATTCATTAACAACATTTTCTAGCCATTTAGTATATAATAGTGGGTATTTTAACCAATTACATTCTGACCTATGCTTGAATTATTTTTCAAGGAAAAAAGTCTCATTTTCATACTAGTGTTATTACTTCCATTTACTTACATTTGTTTAAGAAGCAAAATCAGAGGAAGCACTTCTTTTTTCACTATATTCTAAAAGCTGTTAAATGTTTTACAATGGTTGAGTGAAGCCACTCTGGCCCTCATAAAACTGTATGCAAAATGAAACAAGATTCATTTGCACTTAAACAAGAGTATATATATATATATATTTAGGCTGGACAAACATTTGCACTTAAACAAGAGTATATATATATATATATATATATATATATATATATATATATATAGGCTGGACAAACATGCCAATATGAATGAATCACAACTAGAAAGATCTAATTAAGCCATTTTCCCTTTATAAAGGAACAGAAAGGCGTAACTCAATATATTAACTCTTGTTATACAAAGGTAGAATTCTCAGGCCATTCTCTTCCTTTATCATATTGTGGGCTACATCCAGTACTCAGTGTCACTTCCTGTGTGATCATAGTAGTCAAGCTCATGAGTAGTTCACACAAGCTCCCAAGAGAGCCTACCAATATTCAGAGTATTGTGACATTATAGTGACTGTCCAGAAAAAATTAAAATTCCCAAGGTGAAGTTATTAATTGAAGTTTGTATTACTTGAATTAAGCAATGTCCTTCTCACACCTTAGAAGCCACTTTATAATACTGAAGGCCAGGCTTCAACCTTTAGTTTTCAAACATGAAGTGATTCTGTTCCTGAGTATGATGTGATCTTTATCTGAATTTGCAGTGTTTTTATTCTCTGCTGAAGTCCATGAAAGTGAAGGCTTCTTCCCACTCTTGAACATGTATATACTGAGGCCATGAAATTTATTTATTTTAATTAGTATTAATTTTACTTTATGTTTGTTGTAGTCTTCACTTCTCTTGACCATATCTACTAGACAGCTACATGAGAGCATCATGCTCTTCTTTGCAGGATACACTCTCAGCCTCTGCAGGACATTTGCTGCTGCTGCTCTTTGTGACTCTTGACCATATCTACTAGACAGCTACATGAGAGCATCATGCTCTTCTTTGCAGGATACACTCTCAGCCTCTGCAGGACATTTGCTGCTGCTGCTGTTTGTGACTCTTGGCTGAGTAAGTGATGTCTACACAATGATCATCTAGATGTAAATGGGGGTTGAGGGATGAGGACACATTTATGTTTAGGCCACAGTGTACTGCATGATTAAAAACACATTGGAGGGGAAAACATTCACTGTTTAATTATAGAACTCCTAGTTAAATGGCCACTAATTTATGGTCATGAACATAACATAGCAGACAGTATAAGTGGTGGTGTCTGCATCAGATGCTGAGATAATGAACAAAAACCATGGCAGTTTTAGTTAAACAGTAAGTTATAAGGGCTTTAGATATTGAAGATTTAGCTTTGTTACAGAAAGAAAAAAGAATCAGTACATTTTACTGGTACACAGCTGTTAGAGACCAGTAAAGATAATCTATTGAAAATAAACTTAAAAACATTTAGCTAGAACCCTTACTCATTGACAAGTTAGAAATAATGAAGGAGGCATTGAAGGCATTTATGTGCTGCAGAGAAAAATTCTACATGAGGTCAGAAACAAGATTAATTACTGACATTCTTAGGCTTCCACTCTCCAGATGGATGGAGCACCAGGATCATTCTAAAAGGTCCTAAAGCAAAGTCTGGAATTCTAGCATGCTAATTAATATCAACATAAAATAGAACATCCTAAACTGAAAATGATGAAAACCACACATGATTACTTTATATTTATCTCCCCTGCTGAAAGCCACAGAGCTTATTCCTCATTTATTACTACTTTTACAATTTGTATATGGAAAAGAACCACTGTTTAACTTACCCTGTCTTTTGTTTTGGTAATAGAACAATTAATAAGTTAATGACCTAAGTGAATATTCCGAGGTCTTAATGCTCAAGGATAAGAGGCATCATATACTGTGGGATGTAAAACCATGCCAGGAGGTTTGGTAAAGTAAAGCAGGTTGAGACCCGAAGACACAGTGGGCACACACCTGAGGCTTAGGTGACTCATAGCTCCCTGTCAGATTCCTGACTTGGAACACATGCTATGCTCCTCACATAAAAGAGAAGTGACCACCATAATGTAGGCCCAAAATAAGAGTTCTCCATGCTAATAAGGTACCTAGAGGCCTGGAGAGCTTAGCCAATAAGGTTCCCTTCCTATCCATACCTTCATGCACAAGGTATTTAATCTCAGACCCTCCCTGAGAACTAGGTTATGGTTTTATGCATCCACTTTCTGCATTGACCATACATTGTTTAGAACCATGGATTGACTGTCTCTTTACACCAAGATCCACTATGGGATGCCTCTAGGCCTCTGACTCTGTTTTCTACTCTTCTGCAATTTCAACGTCTAAGAGTCAGAGAACTCCCTTGGACTGGGCTTCACTTCAGACTCAGGGACTGCTGAATCAGCTCTGGCTTTCCCATGTCTCAGGCTGCTCTTCCCTACCCTTAGAGCAGAACCCTGGCAGAGGCATGGGAAAAGTGCTTTATGCCTCCCCAAGAAGCTCTGTGGTAGACACTGCCCCACAATCCTACTTCTGTGACCAATGTGGAGTAAACCCAGCTGAATCATACACCAGCTGGTGATCCACACAGACCTCATCTGAACTTGGGATTCCTCAAGGACTGTGAATAACCCCTGACTTAGTTCAAAAGACCCAGTTCTCTCTTTCTCTCTCTCCCTCTCTCCCTCCCTCCCTCCCTCCCTCTTTCTCTCCCTCTCTTTCTCTCTCTTTCTCTCTCTCCCTCCCTCTTTCCCTCTCTTTCTCTCTTTCTCTCCCTCTCTCTTTCCCTCTCTCCCCCTGTCTCTTTCTCTCTCTCTCTCCCACTATCTCTTTCCCTCTCTCTTCTTTTATACTCTTAGCTACACTCTCCAAATCTCATCTTAGACTTAACTAGCTCTGCTAGACTAGTCTCCACTCTCTGCCTCTCCTCCAGCCCCTCTGAGTGAGGGCTACTGCACAGCTAACAGAGCTGTTTCAGATCTGTCCGCATCTGTCCTGAGTTCTATACCATCCTTTGCCTGACAACCCAAGCCCAGACTGAGATCCCTTGTGGGTCAAAAAACTGGAAAGGCATCCAACTCAGGCTCTCCAACTGCCCAGTGCTCTGGTGCCACTGTGGCTAGAGACATAAATGGAGCACAGCTAATGGTGATGCCTCTCACTCTCTCTCTGATCCTTCTGATATTGTGCTACTAAGCATCTAGACTTCTCCTTTCATTCTACTTTTAGGATATAATAGTCAAGAACAAACAAATGGGGAAACAAGGGGATCTGTCTCCCAGATGACAGAGTTGCAGAGCAGGTCCCTCCCCCCTGCACCTAGGCCTGCTAGGCAAAGACAATGGGTTTTGCTGATGAGAATTTAAAAACACGACTGAAACCCTTAACACAAAAACTTTTCATGTTTCATTGTTTAAATGTTTAGTCTCCCTACAGGAACACCTAAAACAGTGTTCGTGCATTTTAGTCCCAAATTTCCATGCTTCTTTAGTTAAATGTTTATTTTTCTCGACCTCTAACCTAAAATTGTCCAATAAAATGTTTAAACCTTGTTGAAATAATAAGCCCTAAACGTGCAGAAGCATAGTAGAGCTTTGAAGAACATCCTGGAAGAAAGTCATCATAGAAGACTGAACCATGTATGATCTAGTCTTTCAGTACGAAATAGTCTTTGTCTTCAAAATGTAATGTCGTGAGTCTTTCTTCCTGCAATGTCAGTTGCAGATTATGTTTGTTCTCCTGGTTTATCTTTCAACTATGATATTCTTTTTTTTAATATTTTTATTTTCTATATTCTTTGTTTACATTCCAAATGATTTCCCCTTTCCTGGATTCCCCCTCCCCATATGTCCCATAAACCTTCTTCTCTCCATCCATTCTTAGAAGGACTCCATCAAAGCTTGGCAAAAAGTGACTAAACAATAAGTATAATCAGATGGAGAAAATAACAAACATTAATCAAGGACATTTGTTTTATGTTGAGTTTCCCCATACAATTTTGTCTTTTAATTGAAACTAGAGAAAGTATATACTACTTGATTAGAATTGCTAAATGTGTAAGAAATCATTTCCTCAATATCTCATTTTTGACCTTCTTAATTTTAAGATGATATTTGGTACACTTACTTTTATGACTATTTTCAAGTATCCCTTTTGGAAAAAACACAAAAATGATGTGAAAAATACATATTCTTTGCATTTTTTCTATGATATTGAGAAATTAAAACTTAAAAATCTAGACTTATAGTTAAGATTGCATAGGAGAAGATTCTTCTCTCTCTTAGATAAGTTGAAAGATATGCATTGGATAGTTTTGATTCTAGATTGAGAATGTGTATGGACTCTTGAACATATGAAAATATAGATGTAATTATTATTGATACATAAACATAAATTTGTTTATAAACATACAAGTTATTGTTTAAATATATTTAATATATAGATAATTTAATTATTTACTCATATATATATATATATATATATATATAAAATAAATATTTGTGTATAACACATATTCCATTCCATGAACTTGGCAGGACTCTGCCTCTGGAGATATAGATGTCTTAGACTGATATAGATATTAGTGTTTCTTCAGATGTTTTACCTTTCCTTGAATTTTAGTTTATATAACTTTATATGTTTCCTTTCTAAATTGACAATACCAGCCAACCAACTGATATAAATGTTCCAACTGGTTTACTTCCAAATGAAAATGAATTAATTGCCATTCTAAATGAAACTAGCCCTCAGAGAGCTCAGTTAATGAGAATAATATGCCAAAGTTGAATCTCACTCAAAATAAAATAAAATTCCACAAACTTCCAAGACTATATACTCAATAAAATAAAATAGTGAATTAAAGTCTATGAACTCTTACGTCATTTAGAACTGAGCTCTTTAGGATCCTATCAATTTGACTATAACAAGGAGGCCATGGAAAAAGCAAAGCCAGTAGACTCTACACACCTTAGTGCCTTGTCAAGCATTAACTAACAGTTCTTATTGTTATTTAGCTCATCAATGATTAGAAAAGTAAGATGAAGTAACATGGATTCTTATCTTCTTCCCAAAGCTATGTCTTCAGCATACTTCTCCTGAAACTAGATTTTTTAAAAAGTATGTTCAAAAGTCTTATATAAATATTTAGAAAAATATATTTTTTATGAAATATATTCCAAACCAAATAAACAGTAATATATCTGAGAACATCTCTTGCTTAGGCAGTGTGTAAACATTACTGAGTTCTGGGACTGGTGCCAAGTTGATTATTGTTAGTAAGAAAGCCATGGGCAGTGAGCCTCTGTGCCCCCAACCTAAGCTAGATGTGGGTGAATTAATTACATAACTATTTTTTATCCACTGGGGAAGATTTATTCTTTTTCATATAAACATAAAACTCTAGGTCAAGACTCCAAATTTCTTGCTGATTCCTTTGTATCACTAACCTCATTTCTCCTCTAAGAACATACTGTGCTTCTTGTACCTTGCTTCTCTTAGTATTGACCCTCATGGGATTTGTCCTCTTTTGTATCATTGCCATTGGGCAACATCTTAAAGTTTTCCAGTATCTTGGATGCCATTGTCTCTGAATTTAATTTGTACCATAAGTTCATCAATCTACAAATTTAACTTGAAGATTTTATTAATCATTAAAAAATGTATGCCAAATGATTTTATGCAGTATTATTCCACATTTCATCCATTGCTATAGATTGATTATAAAAAACAAAACAAAACAAAAAAGCACTCTCCGGAATGACAATTACAATTTAAATGTATATTATTGCCAAAAAACAAAACAAAACAAAAAAAAAAAAAAACAAAGCAAAAAGAAAAAGAAAAAGAAAAACCACAGGTAAGTTTACAGATGTTTGAAGTATGTGAAAATTATTAGTAAATGTCAATTAGCAATGGAGAGTGCTTACTTAACTAAATAAAGATCAGAATCATCAGCCTTTCTACTTAACATAAGCTTGAGTTTTGAAGAGATTAGAAATGAGGATTGCAGTCCCAAATATAAAAATATAAATATAAAACACACATATAAAAAGGGATGACATTACTGAGGAAGTCAGTCAGTAGGGAATAAATAGAAGACAGAAAGTCATACTGACTAAAACAAGGCAGTTGACAGTTTCAAATTATATCCAACCTTCATGGAAATTTGTCATCCAAAGACCAATTCAATTCATATTAGTGAGTACATCTCCTGGGCATATTCTATGTCTGGGAAGTGGCAGTGTTGTAGTAGCAATAATTAGCCTTGTGTTTTTGGTGGTGACACATGCTGCACACTTTCAGTGATATCATGTAATCAAAGACTCTCTCATGCAAGTGATCAGGCAATTAAAGAATTGCCTTCCAATTGTGTGATAGCGTCTTATCACCTGGCTCAATGTTTCCATGGGAGAACAATAGAAACTAAAGTTACAGAAACTAAGAAACACAGCAGGAAAGTTATGGGATAAATGTGCACAACTCTGTATGCTAGAATACAGCCATGTTATTAGACTCCCTTCAATAACAGTAGGAAATCTAAGAGAGCAATTAATTGTCCCAAAACAACAAAGAAACACATGAAAGTAGAGTACAAGTCAAAGGCATGTTTGAGGAAGATCTCTAATTCACTAAGTCTGTGGCAGGAAAAGGAAATATCATTAAATTGCTATATCTTAAACAGAGGGTTTTTAAAAGTGGTAGATTTCAAAAACTATGAGGCAAGATTCCTACAGAAGGAATCACACCAATATCAGGGAGACATAAATAAACTGAGAAGTTATAAATAAATCTGTTGTCTATTTGTATATAATTGATTTGCATTTTTGTTTATTCATTAAGTCATGAGTCCTAAATAACCATTTTCTCTCCTTTTGTTTGTGCTTTGAGACAAGCTTGCAAAAACTGATTTCACACTTTTTTAGCTTTTCCTCCCCTGAATTTTGATTTATAAAAAACATGTTTTTACTTATTATTTAGGTCTTGTTACCTTTGAGATAATCCCTCATATATGTTCTCTGGTTTGTGTATGTGATATAATCTATGCAGAGGTGGCAATAGCATTCTAGACTACTTGAAATTACTTTAATGTTTAATAAAATCTAAATGGTAAGCTAAGTGCTAGTTTACTGATAGTAAATCTTCCTGGCATTTCAGGAATAATGTTAATTGCATTCTATTTTAATAACTGGCTGAGTCACATACTTATTATATGTTGGATTATTTTCATGCATATTATAAATATAAAGTTGTATATTTACTTCTTTTTCAAAAATTACTCAAAATCTAGAAAACATTTTTTATTTATTTACCTTAACTAGCCTTCATATTCATTTCCCATAGCCTTAATATTTTGTGCTTCATGCTGATTTTTTTTGTAACACATTAGTTTGTTTTTCAGTAAACTGTAAGTAAGGTAATATGCTATTCATGAAAATCCAGTGAGTCAGGCATACCTCAGAACTGTCAACATGAGGACCATTAGTGCTAGCTGAGAAGAACTGAGATAGAAGCTGTGATAGGTTAGTTCAAGACATTTTCTCTGAACACTAGTTCTGGTGTTCTTTTCCTACTTCAGTGAGCAATTAGCCATTGGTCTGTCCATGACATTAGAGATGCTCCCAAGAGCATAAGATGCTGAAGGCTAAACAAAGGGAATGTAAATGCTTACTATTGTCAGCACTGAAGATTGATACAGCAGTGACTGTCCCTCAAATCTCTAGAACAACACAAACCACACTGCTCTCTGGCACTTTTCATGACACAAGTCAATTCTGTAGACATTGATGTCACCTTCATCACATTTGATGTTGGCAACATTATAGCTGTCTTCAGCATTAACTACAATATTACTTTCTGATTTGCGATTCCATGTATTTAAAGGAATGCTAACTGGATACAACATTATAACATTATATAAACTTTCTACTATCCATTATTTTATTTAACTATCGTGCTTGTCTGCTCTCACACCTGCCTCTTTCTTTCAAGAGTTGTCATTCTTGCCAGTGTCTATCTTTTATATATTTCCCAATCCATTACAACATTATTTAAATGATGTGATAGTAAATAGATTAATGAGCTTGTGTTTTTGATTCCTTAGAGAGTTTGAGAAGTTATAAAGTTTCTCAAATGTCCTAAGGTGGCTGTAATGATTTTCTATCTCTATAACCTGGGCCATGAGATGGTTGAAATTAACTTCTGGAACTTTTCTTGAGTTTGAATTTTTACCTCATCAACAAATAGACTGATAATTAATGAAAGAGCAATGTATTTAAAAATGTCCTGGATTATGTAATTGTGAGCATTTTGAATTATGTTTTTAATTAAGGAAAACATCCTTAATACTAGAGAGTAGAAGTATAGATTAGTGATAGACTACAAGTTTAGCATGCACAGTGCTCTATCTGGGCTAAAAATCCAATAATAAACAAACAAACAGAAAAATATACTGTGTACCTCTATGATTATATACAAATTCATACTCAGGCAATAGATTTGAAATACTCCTGCTGTTTAAAATTAATTAAAACTAATGACTGTTTAAAGTTACTTCTTAGAAAATTGCTCTATTTTTCAGAAGTCAAAATACTGGACAAATTATAGGTCAAAGGTTTTGTGTCTCAGTTTGTGTCTACATTCCTTCATTGGAAGTCTTGTCCTGTTATAGGAGGTGGCCATTTTAGGTTCTATAACCACCCTCATTTTTCGGAGTCTTAGCTAGTGTCACTCTCAGAGATTCCTGGGAGTTTCATTTGTCCTAGTTTTCTAGCTAGTCCAGTTGATATCTCCTCCAATCTATTTGTCCCACAATTTACCCTGCCTGTAAGATGTGTGGGGATATATATGGAGAAGAAATTGATGGTCTGGCATGCTCATGACTAGCCCAACTTGAGACACATGTCATAAGAGAAAACCTACCTACTCCAGATATTACTACTGATACTTTGCTATACTTGCAGACAGGAGCCTAGTGTAGCTGTCATATGGAGAGGCTTCAGCAAATAACTTATGGAAACTGATGCAGAGATCCACAGTAAAACATTAGGCAGAGCTCAAGGAATCCTATGAAAGAAAAGGAAGAAGAAGGACTGAAGGAGACATGGAGATAGAGGACATCACAAGAAAACCTATAGAATCAACTAAGCTGGACCCAGAGGGGCTTACAAATACCGAATTACCAACAAGCGAACATGCATGGGATTAAACTAGGCACTCTGTACATATAAATAGTTGCACAGTTTGGTCTTCATGTGGGAACTCGAAAGCAGGAGCAGGTGCTATCTTTGACTTTGTTGTCTGTTTTTGGATTTTATTCCCATAAACTTTGCTGTATTGTCTAGCATCAACAGAGAAGATGAGCCTAGACTTACTGCAATTTCTTTGGTCAAAGCCAGTTAATACCCATAGGAGGCTTCCTCTTCTCTGAGGAAAAGGGGGAAGGGGTAAAACAATGGGAAAGTGACAGCGAGGGACTGGGAATAAAGGAAGGAGTTACAGTTATGATCAAAATGTAAAGTAAATTAATTCATAGACTGCCTAGTGAGAATATATTTAAGGAAGATTGAATATAATGAATACAGGTTTCTCTTGGGAATTGTTATATGATGTTAGGCATAGAGAGGGGTCATAAATAACACAGAGAATTTTATTTTTCCTACTGAATTAAAAAATTCTAAAATATGCTCTCAGATAACATGAAGGTCTAGGCTGTTAAAACTATGTGATTCAGTGATTAAGGAAGCTCTAAGGATGAACTAATTGATGTAAAAAATTGTGATTCTTAGACAATATAGGGGTTGAACAGAAAGAGGGAAGAGTGAAAACATGGAGAGAAAGATATTGACAGAAAAAAGTCAGAAGCCATATAAAATTACACCGTCCTTAAGTTAGAATTTATTTAAGTAGTTGAGAAAAACAAACACTAGAGTTGGTAATTTAGCTACTATCCATGGCATAGAACTACTAAATGACAAATAGAGAACAAAATATTTAATAGTTGCTTCTGCCAATTGTGCAAAGAATGAAAATACGCAGTCAGAGGATTTAGGATCCATTTATTATCATTGTCTTTTTGGGATTGGAAAGGATTTGGGTTTGGGTACCACACTTGGAATGTGTTCTAGAGAATTGCTGACGTTTGGAAAAGAAAGTTACATCCCACAGATTGATTTCTATATCTGATCAATGAATGTAGAAAATATCAGGATTCTTGTAAGACTTTGAATAACACATGAAAAGGTTGATCCTTGGCCTGGGTCTTCTCATAGGAAATCATTTACTAAGAGAAATATTTTAATAGGTTTATATAGGCAACAGAGAAGGTAAAAAGTATACTCCACAGGGAAACTGTAAGTAGCCAGGGGTAAGTGCTCAGGAGCAGTACATTTGACTCTCTGATGTGTACTGCTAATGGATTTCTTTGAATATTTTTAGATGACTGTCATATTCATGCAGATAAGCATTATTTATGTCCTCTGAAATAATGATGGGTCAGATCATCTTTTAAATGTATTTCTTCCTATAAATCTCTAGAAAACTTTACACAACAGGGAGAGCAATGTAGAGTCAAAAACCTATTCACAAATGGTACTATAATAAGATGTTCATAGATCAAATTTTGTCTTCCTTCAGTAATATAAACTGGCTAGTAGTGCGGATGCTTTGACAGTCTCTTATTAGTAGGAAACATTGACCTTGTGACCATAGAAGTGACCTAAAGATTCAGCAACCAGTTTTTAGTTGCAAGAGTATTAAATGTCTCCTCTCCTCTGATAACTCTGTTATCCACTGACCCTCTTTATCTGTTCCTAATCTGTCACAACCAGGCAAGCCATCAGTGAACTCTAATAGGTACCTTCTCATTCTCTCACTATTACCTTTATTCATAAATTTAAAAGGCTCAACTAAAGTTCTTAGGATTGTTTTCTTCCTTTTCATTATTAGAATATTGTCTAAATGAAAAGTCTATCATGTAATATTGTATGAATCTGACTCAGTCTCTGTCTATTTGTCTCTCTGTATGCTTCTGTCTCTGTATCTTTCAGTGTCTTTGTGTCTTTATGTCAGTTTGTCTGATTCTTTCTGTGTATCTGTGTGAGTATGTCTGTCTGTCTGACTCTCTCTCTCTCTCTCTCTCTCTCTCTCTCTCTCTCTCTCTTTCTGTGCTTGTATATGTGTGTGTGTGTTTCAAATAACAAGAAGGGTACAGAAAAGGAGATGAGCTTTTATAAGAATATTTGTATGAAAACAGTGGGTTAATATTATTGCTTATGCCTGACAGTGGTAGTACATGCCTTTAAACCCAGGACTTGGGAAGCAGAGGCAGGCAGACTTCTGAGTTTGAAGCCAGCCTGGTCTACAGTATGAGTTCCAGGATAGCCATGGCTATACAGAGAAACCCTGTCCCCAAAAAAATGTGTATATATATATATATATATATATATATATATATATATATATATATATATATATATATATTGTGTGTGTGTTTGTATATATATATATATATTGAAAAACCCTTTTTCTCTCTCTTTCTCTCTCTATATATATTTACTTCATTCACACAAACTAAAACATGTATTTGCAGTAGGTTTATTTTCATTTAGCTATCATTTACTAAAATCTTATAATTTAAAGCTGTGTCAGAAAGCACCAGAAGTGTTAATTATGTTCTATGTAGGTTTTGGTTTCTTGTTTGTTGCTTTGTTTTGCTTACAATTAAAACAAATTGATATATCATGTAATTTTTAAATGGGTATGGCCCTGAGTAAGTAACTTAATTTAACCCAAATATTGGTCCATTTTTACATTGAAAACATATTTTCATACAATATATTCTGATTATGATTCTCTTCCCCTAACTAATCCTCGGAGTTCCTCCACCATTCTACCCATATAAATCTACATTTTTTGACTTCCTTTGTTAAAAATGAACAAGCATCTAAAAATGAAAACTAAAAAATAAAACAAGTTTAAAACAAACATGAACAGGACAAAATAAACAAATGAACAGAAAAGAACAAAGAACCAAACAAAAAGCACAAACAACACCAATAGACAACATAGACAACAGGACATGCATACTACAAGTCACAGAAATGCCACAAAAACACAACATCAGAAATTTATAAGCGAAATATCTGTAGGGTTAGGAGAAAGGGAAAGAAAAAGGAAAAAATGCCTAGAAAAATCATCGTGAGACGAAACAACAAAATCTTTTCCAAAATACCATTCAGTTCTTGTTGTTTTGACCATCTACTGCTAGGAATGGGGCTTGGCCTTAATAGTGGTTTGTATACTCAATGATACTCTATTGGAGAGAGCCATTTGTTTCATTCATAATGGATTGTCAGTTTGAGAATTTTTGTGTTTTGTTTGTTTGCTTGTGTCTCCCTTGGACTCCTTTATGCCCAGCCCTGAGTAGACCCTGAGCATGCTGCCACAATCTTCACCAAGTTCTCAGGTGTACTGCTTCTGCGATGTTTCTATGACCTTCTTTTCTTGGTGCTCTTCACCTGCTTTGGCTCTTACAATCTCTCTGTCTCCTCTACTGAAGAGTCCTGTGAACCCTGAAGTGAGGATTCTGATGGCTACATTCAATTTAGGTCAGAATGGTCCAAGGTTACTCACTCCATCCAATGTCCAGCTGTGGGTCTTTGAATCATATTCTCATCTACTGGACGAGGAAGCTCCCCTGATGATAGCTGAAAAGACACTGATCTATGTGTATAGCCGAAAATCATTAGGAGTAATTTTATCATTCTTTTCCTTCAGCAGAAGAGAAGCATTTTCTTCTAGGTCCCTGTCTTAAGTAGTTGCAAGTTTGTGGCCACTTTAGCAGTGTCATAAAAGAGTTCCAATACTGCACTTTGACCTCTCATACACAGGTCACCATTGTAGATCAAAGCATTTGTAGCTATCTTGGTGTTTACCTTTGCCCCTTGGTAGCATGCAGAGTATCTCCTACTACTATAAAACTATTTAGTATGAGTGAAGTTTCTAGTTAAGCACCAATTAAATATTTCCATTTTTAATGAATTGTTTAAGTGTGGTTAAAAGCAGTAGGGGTATATCTTCAGTTTAGCTATGGCAATAGCCTTGGTTGTTTGGGAAAATTCCATGGGCCTCTTTTGTCGAAATCAACAACATGATCACATGAGATATTCACTCATGGTTCTGTCACCAATGTTATTTGGCAACCCCACTTTCATGTGTGTGTGTGTATGTGTGTGTGTGTATGAAAGACTCTACTAGGGTCCCATACCACCCCTCAAAGGAACCTTAGTTTTATGAAACAGTATGATCCTTTCCTTTCTCCCCTTTCTCTCTCTGTATCTGAATCATTCATTACAGTTCTTCCCTTTACCTGTTCATAATTACATATTCTATTTCAGCTTCTTATGATTATTCAGTTCTCTGGCCCCAGTCACCTAATGTAGATTTCTGTGGTTCTAAGAATTATGGTATGCTTATGAAAGACATAAAACTAACATCTGTGGATGCGTAAGCACTTGTGTAAGCAAATGCATATCACATTTGTCTTTTTGTGTCTGGGATACCAACTCAGGATGATTATTTCTTGTTCTATCCATTTACCTTTGAATTTTATGATTTCTCTTTTTTTTCTTTTACAACTGAGAAATTTCCATTATGTAAACATAAAATTTTCTTTTATAAATATTTCTGTTGTGGGAATCCAGGCTATTTAAATTTTCTACTTATTATGATAGGGCCGCAATTGATGTAGATTCCATTGAGTATCTTCCAAAGAGTGGTAAAGCTGGATCATGTGAAAGGTACGTAACCACCTTCCTAAGGAATCACCATACTGATTCTCTAAAAGCTTTACAAGTTTCCACTCACATCAGCAATGCATGAATATGCTACATTACTATCTGCATAAACTATCATTTGTTTTATTGAATTTGGCCATTCTGACTGGTATAAGATGGAATCTCAAAGTAGTTTTGAGTTGTATTTCCCTGGTTACTGAAAATATTTATCATTTCCTTAAGTGCTTCTCAGCAATTTGTGTTTCATTTTTTTTCATAATTCTTTGTAAAGATCTGCACACCCTTCATAATTCAGTTTTATGGATGCCCAGTTTTTGAATTCTGTTTATATTTTAAATAATAAAATTATTTTGAGTGTGTAGGTGCCAAATCATCTCTAATTTTATTGACTGTTACTTTGTCTAAACATCGATATTGTTGACATACAGAAGCTGTTGAGTTCCCATTTAGTAATAGCTGTTCTTATTGCCCCTGTCAACAGTGTTCTCTTTGGAAAATGCTTTCCTGTGTCTATGAATTGAAGACTATTTCATTTCTCTTCTGCCATATTCAGTGTATTTGGCCTTGTGTTGAGGTCTTTGATCCATTTCGAGTTGAAATTTGTGCAGGTTAAAAAAGCATGGATCTGTTTGCTTCTTCCACAGGCAGTTATTCAGTTTAACAGTAAAATTTAAGAAAATGTTATCTTTTGTCCAGAGTGTGTTTTTGACTTCAGTATCAAATCTCAGGTGCTACAGGTACTTGAACTTATTTTTGTGTCTTTAATTTAATTAATTGTACAAGGTGTCTGTTTTTATGCCAATACCATGAGGTTTTTATTACTATAATTCTGTAATAACATTTGTGAATGCCAAAGGTATTACCTCAAGCAGTTTGTTTTGTTTCATTTGATTTTGTTTTAAATTCAGGGTGACTTTTGATTTGTGTGTGTGTGTGTGTGTGTGTGTGTGTGTGTGTGTGTGTGTGTATGTACAATATTAAAGTACAATGAAAATTGTACTTTAAAGATATGTGAGGTTTTGAGGTAGAATTTTGATAGGATGCAATGAATCTGAAGATTTCTTTTGGTAGGATGGTCAATTTTAGTATATTAATTCTATTCTACTAATTCTTGAGGTTGGGAAATCTTTCCATTCTCTGATACCTTTTTCAATTTCTTCAGTTTCATATATAAATCTTTCCCTTAATTGTTTTGAGTACCCTAAGATATTTTATTTTTTGAGTCATCTGTGAAAAATGTTGTTTCCCTAATTTCTTTTTCAGTCCTAAAAACCTGTTTTATAATGCTGTCTTTATTGTATATTTTAATATCATTTACTTTATAGTGGACAGGTACTAAGAAATAAAGATACACTAAGGTGTCATATGCATACATATATTAATAAGAAATAACAGCAACATCTACTAGCTGAATACAGTAGATTTTTAAAAGATGCCTCCATTGCAACAAAGAAAATTGAAAATATCCCATAGGTTAAGAAATGTAGGTTCTCATTTTCTAAATAGTTAGCCAATTTGCCTTGGGATTTCTGAAAAAAATGCTACATATTAAACATAAACTGGGATTTTGAATACCAATTAACTTTAAAAAATAACCTGTTCATTAATAACCAAGCTTATTGTCTTAGCTTTATATATATACTACTCTTTTTACTACAGAATTAAAGAACATTTATTTTCTTGGTCAAAGATGACAGTTAACTGAAAGTGTTGATACACACATGTTGATGTGGCTGTTAAGACAGAATCCTCTTAAACTTTTATTCTGAGTCAAACAATATTCAAGGTAGTTTTTTATTTCATTAGAGTTGTGTAAAATTAAAGAATATGGAAAATGCAATGACATAAATTGTTTTCTCCAGGGGTTGTCTTGTGCACCAGTATCAAATAAATTATTTGTTACAATTCAGTTTTACTGATGTGGAGTCTGTTTAATTCCATTAAGCTTGATTTTTCAAGAACTATTTCTAGAGACTTGGTAAATACCTCATTCACTAAAGCTTTGGCTGTTCAATCATGTAGACTTCAGTTTGATCCATGAAACCTAGGTAAAAGAGACTATTGTGTTATTGTGATTTTTTAATGCCTGTGCTGGCATTAGAGAGGTAAGTGGCCTAGGACTTGCTGTTCAAGCCGATATAATTGAACATACATGCTTCCTATCATTGAAGGACTCTGTCTCAAAAACCAATGATGAAAAACACCAGAAAATAACACCAAGGTTGACCTCTAATCCCTTCATGTAGGCACATACACTTGCACATGTATCCTGGAATCTACACACACATGAACAAGTATGTGCATGTGCATGCACACACACACACACATACAAACACACACACACACACACATACACACACACAAACATACACACAAACAGGCACAGAAAATCATATGATACATATATATTTCTATGAAAACATAAATGAACCAAAAGTCTTTGGGGTTTAAGATTTTTGTTTAAATATTTCTAGGATTGGAAGATGCATTGAATATCCATATCACAGATATTTGAGATGTCTCAGAAGGAATGGGATTTAAACAAAGGTTTCAAGAAACAATAGAAGAAATAAACACAATTAGTGAAAGTGTGAAAAACATAGATTAATATACAGCCATAGTTCTGAGGGAGCTGGTGGGCACAAATAGTGAATGACACAACTTTTTTTTGGGACACTTAACAGTATTTTACTTAGTTTAGGAGGATTTCAAGTAAGGACCAATTAAATAAAATGTTTGTTATTCAAGAAGATAAGGCTAGAGACAAAAGAATATCATAGTATGGGTGGTCTACAAAGAAGAGATACATTAAAAGGATAAGCCATGGGACTGGAGAGATGGCTCAGCAGTTAGGAGCACTGACTGCTCTTCGAAAGGACCTGAGTTCAATTCCCAGCAACCACATGGGAACCATCTATATTAAGCTCTGATACTCTTTTCTGGTATGTCTGAAGACAGCTACAATGTACTCATATAAGTAAAAAATAAATCTTCTTAAAAAAGAAGCACAGACCATGCTTTAGGCTAGAAGACTAGGACATTACAGTTGACTTTAGTTAGCATACTGGAACATGGAATTGTATGTGTTTCTAAATATTCATACATGTTCTGATTCTGTTCTGTTAAATTTGTCATAGGCTTTCAACTCTTTTGCCTCCACTCCTGTAGCTCTATATACATATATAATTACATAGCAAGCATGCAAAAAGTACTTGTGATTACATCATTTAAATGATTTCTTCTTCAAATATAGCAGCTTGGCAGCTTTCATGATATCCAGGATACTAATATTATTATACAAATACTTTATTTATATTTCAGAATGAAGTAATTAAGGTTTACCCCAACATTATATGCTGAATCTGTGATTATTAATATAATTCCCTTTGCATAAATAGCCGTTGAGTGGTAAACAAGTTTAAATAGAGGTTCTGTGATAGTATAGGTATAATTAATTTAGAATTCTTACAAGAAAGTCATACTATAACAGGACACTTTCTCTGCAACATGAGGTTCTTCCAGATACCAACTCTCTGAATATCATAGGCCCTTTTCAAGATCTAACCATATAACAGCCCTGTTTTTAGGTCTTATAGGCTCCAATATGTTGAGAAATATCTGTTGCTTAGTCTGCAGAGTACTTTTTATCATCTTTTTTGCTAAAAAGTAATATGGTTTATTTTATTGATTCCATTGGCCTTTGTACAAATCCACACAGCTTCTGAGCAAATTATTGTTTCAGCCATGTAGTATATGTTTCTTCTAGAAATACAAATTGTTAAGTAATTCTTTCATTATACATTAATTTACTAAACCACAAACTCAATATTTAAGGAAATAATACACACATTTTTCTAAAACATAAATAATCATAACAATCAGAGATGGTTGTTTTCCTGTTGATATCTAGGAATGAAATGCTTCATACAGTTTCAGAAAATTTGTAGAAAATACAAATGGGATTCTTAACCTGGTTAATAATAATCCTCGATTATTTTTCCGACTTACTATCATGTGCCTAAGGTATAAACTTTTTTGCAAATGTTCTAGATCCCCCTGGCTCAAACAGTTCTTCAAATGTATTAAGAATTAACTCTGTGGAATGTATATTGGGCTTAATATCTAATATATAGATATGCAATTTGTTATATATAATAAATAATATTTATTCAAAATACTTTAATATATTAATTAATCAATAATATGTAATTAGTATGCATATTAAATAATATAATAATATATAGTATTTATTACTCTCATATATAACAGGTATTTTGAATATTAAACCTGCTTTACAACAGAAGGAGTGAAAGATCTCTGTATTTTCATGTAAGACTTGAAATTCTTTCTTTTCACAATTAGTCACAGAAGAAAAACAAGAATTTACTACCATTTCTCAAACTTGAAGAAAAAAATGAAGTTATTTTTTAATGTAAATATAAAAGGCCTTGGAGATAGTTCAGTGATAGAATCTTTGCATAGGACATGTAAGGCTTTTAGTTTGCTTTCCAACCTGGAAGAAAGAAAAGATAGGAAAGTAAATAAATATTGATATTTTTAAAGGTTACTTTAATAGTTATATTTTAATATAGTTGATATTTTAATGTTTAATATTTAAATATCTAATAATATCATATATTTTATCAGAAGTTTGTACTATCAACAGAAGGGTCATTATATATTCTTATACAAATCTATGAAGGAAAAACTTTTCTGAGACAGGGTTATGGTTAGAGATAATTTTTGTGTCAAATATTGTGGAACAGGCTCTATCAAAATATACCAGATGTAGAGGCAGATGGCATTCTGTGAGTCAAAGGCCGGCCTGATCTATATAGTGAGGTCTAAGTTTGCCAAGCCTACAAAGGAAGGCCCTGTCCTAGGAAAATAAGGAAGTAGGAAAAGATGATATTTGTTATTGTTAATGTTTTATAAATTGGAACACCTTAATAATATATATTTCCATATACTTGCTATTGATTTAGTTGTATTATCAATATTTATTTGAGGAATATTAATGTATCTGAATATATAAAGTAAAATATAAAAATATGGGTAAAACTCAGATATGTTTGAATAATAAACTGGCAGTCTGTAGATAGAAATTTGACCTGAAACTCAATGTAAATAATATAATGGATTAACAACTACTAATTCTAATAGTTTCAATTTATATAGAGTTTTACTTAGCAGTATATTATTGATTTTTTGGGGGGGGGGATTTTGGGATTTTTTTTTTTTTGAGACAGGGTTTCTCTGTATAGCCCTGGCTGTCCTGGAACTCACTGTGTAGACCAGGCTGGCCTCTAACTCAGAAATCTATCTGCCTGCCTATGCCTCCCAGAGTGCTGGAATTACAGGAGTGTGCCACCACTGCACATAGTGAAATTCCATGAATCTGAAGGCCTTTTAATGAGAACCATGTCATGGCTGAACTCCAAATCTTTACCTGAAGGTCTTTTTTCTTTTTTTCTTTCTTTTTTCTTTCTTTCTTTCTTTTTTGGTGTTTATCATTTCTATTTATTTACCCTCTAGAAGGTGTTTCACATTTCCCCTATATGTATGAGACAATACACCCCATTTTCATTATTATAGTTACTTTTATCATATGTATATGCTCCTTATTATAATTCAATTTTCTATGGAAAGTTTAAGTGGTAAAATACAGTTATTTTGAAACATGTCATACAGACATGGATTGACATAGTCACCCTGTAGCCCTTGACTGTATCTCTGATTTTTATTTTAATTATTTTTGTCCTATTTCTGTTGTTGTCACTCTGCCCCAACTGCTCATTTTCTCTCTAAAACTCATGTAGTGTTCAAAACCAAAACCACATATAATCCCTCTGTTTACCATTTACCAACATATCCATTGCCCCAGACACACATAAATGCACACACATGCACTGCACACGCACATGCACATGCGCTCGCATGTGCACGCGCACATACAAACACACATAGTAAGACAGAGAGAGGGTGTGGAGGGAGAGGGAGAGGATGCTTCTTTGCTACTGCTGTTGCTGCTGCTCCTGCTGATGATGATAATGATGATGATGATGATGATGATGATGATGATGATGATGATGATATGATAATGATTAACATAGTATGTCAACTCCAACTCAGGCAAAAGAATACAGGATTCCATTCATACAAATTCCAAAAGTTAGGAATTACTGGATATTTTTGAGAGGCTGATTAGTATGTACACCAGGCTTCCTTTTGATCATATTCATTAGTCTATTTTTCCCAAAAATTAGCTAAAACTATGTCTTGGGTGTAGTTTATTGTTTGGTGTGTTACATGTTACAAGAAAACAAGCAATAATGGTTGACCCTTGATCAAAATGTACCAGCTACATCGATCGAGAAATTATAATTACAGTAGAAACAACATGTAAGTCTTTTAACACAATAATTCCTTCAAAGTGTATATGGTCTATTGGCTCTCTGTGGCTTCTTCAATCACTTAATGAGCATTGGAAAAGAAGAAACTGACTGTAAGGAGCTAAATAACCGAGGAATGTACCTCTAACTTATCCTCTGTGGATCTTAGTTCTTCATCATGTGGAAGACTATTCTCAGGGTAAGATTACAGCAATTTAGTGAAAGGAGTTTCAGAGAGTTTGTAAGTGTAAACCAATGTGAAAAGAAGTTGCTACTCATTTAAACATGCACCATAATAAGTGAATTTTTTTCTATGAAAATGTAGGAACAAAACTGTGGAAAGAAATAAAGAAGGTATAACATGCAATATATAAAAGTGAAAAATATTTTCAATCAATATATTTACTATTTTTATAATGTGATTTCATGGATCTTTACATAAAAATGTATGATTTATTTTTCTTTCTTTTTTTTTCTTTTTTCTGGCTTGCTTCCCCTGGCTTGCTCAGCTTGCTTTTTTTTTTTTAATTTATTGATATATTTATTTACATTTCAAATGATTTCCCCTTTTCTGGACCCCCACGCCCCGAAAGTCCCATCAGTCCCCTTTTCTCCCCCTGTTTTCCCACCCAACCCTTCCCACTTCCCTGTTCTGATTTTGTTCTATACTGCTTCACTGAGTCTTTCCAGAACAAGGGGCCACTCCTCCATTCTTCTTGTACCTCATTTGATGTGTGGATTATGTTTTGGGTATTCCAGTATTCTAGGTTAATATTCACTTATTAGTGAGTGCATACCCTGATTCATCTTTTGAGTGTGGGTTACCTCACTTAGTATGATGTTCTCCAGCTCCATCCATTTGCCTAAGAATTTCATGAATCCATTGTTTCTAATGGCTGAATAGTACTCCATTGTGTATATATACCACATTTTTTGCATCCACTCTTCTGTTGAGGGATACCTGGGTTCTTTCCAACTTCTAGCAATTATAAATACGGCTGCTATGAACGTAGTGGAACATGGATCCTTATTACATGCTAGGGAATGTTTTGAGTATATGCCCAGGAGTGGTATAGCAGGATCTTCTGGAAGTGAGGTGCCCAGTTTTCGGAGGAACCGCCAGACTGATTTCCAGAGTGGTTGTACCAATTTGCAACCCCACGAGCAGTGAAGGAGTGTTCCTCTTTCTCCACATCCTTGCCAACACCTGCTGTCTCCTGAATTTTTAATCTTAGCCATTCTGACTGGTGTAAGGTAAAATCTGAGGGTTGTTTTGACTTGCATTTCCCTAATGGCTAATGAAGTTGAGCATTTTTTAAGATGTTTCTCCACCATCCAATGTTCTTCAGGTGAGAATTCTTTGTTTAACTCTGTACCCCATTTTTTCATAGGGTTATTTGGTCTTCTGGAGTCTAACTTCTTGAGTTCTTTATATATATTGGATATTAGCCCTCTATCTGATGTAGGATTGGTGAAGATCTTTTCCCAATTTGTTGGTTGCAGATTTATCCTTTTGATGGTGTCCTGTGCCTTACAGAAACTTTGTAATTTTATGAGGTCCCATTTGTCAATTCTTGATCTTAGAGCATATGCTATTGGTGTTCTGTTCAGAAACTTTCTTCCTGTACCGATGTCCTCAAGATTCTTCCCCAGTTTCTTTTCTGTTAGCTTCAGAGTATCTGGCTTTATGTGGAGGTCCTTGATCCATTTGGATTTGAGCTTAGTACAAGGAGACAAGAATGGATCAATTCACATTCTTCTGCATGCTGACCTCCAGTTGAACCAGCACCATTTGTTGAAAAGGCTATCTTTTTTTCCATTGGATGTTTTCAGCCCCTTTGTCGAGGATCAAGTGGCCATAGGTGTGTGGGTTCGTTTCTGGATCTTCAATCCTGTTCCATTGATCTGCCTGCCTGTCACTGTATCAATACCATGCAGTTTTTAACACTATTGCTCTGTAGTATTGCTTGAGGTCAGGGATACTGATTTTCCCAGAATTTCTTTTGTTGCTGAGAATAGTTTTAGCTATCCTGGGTTTTTTGTTATTCCAGATGAATTTGATAATTGCTCTTTCTAACTCTGTGAAGAATTGAGTTGGGATTTTGATGGGTATTGCATTGAATCTGTATATTGCTTTTGGCAAAATGGCCATTTTAACTATATTGATCCTGCCGACCCATGATCATGGGAGGTTTTCCCATTTTTTGAGGTCTTCTTCCATTTCCTTCTTCAGGGTCTTGAAGTTCTTGTTATACAGATCTTTCACATGTTTGGTAAGAGTCACCCCAAGATACTTTATACTGTTTGTGGCTATTGTGAAGGGGGTCATTTCCCTAATTTCTTTCTCAGCCTGCTTATCCTTTGAGTATAGGAAGGCCACTGATTTGCTTGAATTGATTTTATAACCTGCCACTTTGCTGAAGTTGTTTATCAGCTGTAGGAGTTTTCTAGTGGAGTTTTTTGGGTCACTTAGGTAGACTATCATGTCGTCTGCAAATAATGATAGTTTGACTTCTTCCTTTCCAATTTGAATCCCTTTGACCTCCTTATGTTGTCGAATTGCCCGAGCTAGTACCTCAAGTACAATATTGAAAAGATAAGGATAAAGGGGGCAGCCCTGTCTAGCTCCTGATTTTATTGGGATTGCTTCAAATTTCTCTCCATTTAGTTTGATGCTGGCTACCGGTTTGCTGTATATTGCTTTGCCGATGTTTAGGTATGGGCCTTGAATTTCTGTTCTTTCCAAGACTTTAAGCATGAACGGATGCTGAATTTTGTCAAATGCTTTTTCAGCATCCAATGAAATGACCATGTGATTTTTTTCTTTGAGTTTGTTTATGTAGTTGATTGCATTGATGGATTTCCGTATATTGAACCAACCCTGCATCCCTGGGATCAAGCCTACTTGATCATGGTGGATGATCGTTTTGATGTGTTCTTGGATTCGGTTGGCAAGAATTTTATTGAGTATTTTTGCATTGATGTTCATAAGTGAGACTGGTCTGAAGTTTTCTTTCTTTGTTGGATCTTTGTGTGGTTTTGCTATCAGCGTAATTGTGGCTTCGTAGAAGGAATTGGGTATGGTTCCTTCTGTTTCTATTTTGTGGAATAGTTTGGAGAGTATTGGTGTTAGGTCTTCTTTGAAGGTCTGATAGAATTCTGCACTGAAACCATCTAGTCCTGTACTTTTTTTTGGTTGGAAGACTTTCTATGACCCCTTCTATTTCTTTAGGGGTTATGGGACTTTTTAGATGATCTATTTGGTCCTGATTTAATTTTGGTATTTTGTATCTGTCTAGGAAATTGTCCATTTCCTCCAGATTCTCCAGTTGTGTTGAGTATGGGCTTTTGTAGTGGGATCTGATGATTTTTTGGATTTCCTCAGTTTCTGTTGTAATATCTCTGTTTTCATTTCTAATTTTGTTAATTTGGATACTTTCTCTGTGCCCTTTGGTCAGTCTGGCTAAGGGTTTATCTATCTTGTTGATTTTCTCAAAGAACAAGCTCCTGGACTCGTTGATTCTTTGTATGGTTCTCTTTGTTTCCACTTGATTGATTTCAGCCCTGAATTTGATGATTTCCTGTCTTCTACTCCTCCTGGGTGAAATAGCTTCTTTTTGTTCCAGGGCTTTCAGGTGTGTCATTAAGCTGCTAGTATATGCTCTCTCCATTTTCTTTTTGGAGGCACTCAGGGCTATGAGTTTTCCTCTTAGCACTGCTTTCATTGTGTCCCAAAGATTTGGGTATGTTGTGCCTTCATTTTCATCAAATATAAAAATAACATAAAAAATGACAGGAAGTAATAATCTCTATTCCTTAATATCTCTTAACATCAATGGACTCAATTCCCCAATAAAAAGACATAGACTAGACTGGATAAGGAAACAGGACCATACATTTTGCTGCATACAGAAACACACCTAAATGTCAAAGACAAAAACTACCTTAGAGTAAAAGGCTGGAAGACAATTTTACAAGCCAATGGTCTCGGGAAATGAGCTGGAGTAGCCAATCTAATATCAGATAAAATTGACTTTCATCTGAAAGTCATCAAAAGAGACACGGAGGGACACTTCTTGCTGGTTAAAGGAAAAATCCACCAAGAAGAACTTTCAGTTCTGAAGATCTATGCTCCAAATGCAAGGGCACCCTCATTCTTAAAAAAAAACTTTAGTAAAGCTCAAAGCACACATTGCATCTAAGACAATAATTGTGGGGGACTTCAACACTCCACTCTCCTCAATGGACCGATCAGGCAAACAGAAACTAAACAGGGACACAGTAAAACTAATTGAAGCTTTGGACCAATTGGATTTGACTGATATTTATAGAACATTCCACCCTAAAGCAAAAGAATATACCTTTTTCTCAGCACCTTATGGTACCTTCTCCAAAATCGACTATATAATTGGTCACAAGACAGACCTCAACAAATACAAGAAGATCGAACTAATCCCATGCCTCCTATCAGATCACTATGGTGTATGAGTGGTTTTCAATAGCAACAAAAACAACAGAAAGCCCACATACACATGGAGGCTGAACAATACTCTACTCAATGACACCTTGGCCAAAGAAGAAATAAAGAAAGAAATCAGAGACTTTTTAGAATTTAATGATTTATTTTTCTATCTCTTGAGTATGAGCTGATATTCATCTAATAAAACTGGGAGGAATTCAGAGTTTCAATATAATCCTAGGAATTATGAGGCCTTCACCCATATGAATAAGTCTGTGTTAGTCTGCTATATAGAAAGAGTCACTTCTGCCTTACTTATGCCTCCTAAATTGAAGAAAAAAATGTCTAACCACTATTTGACCAGTGTTATTACATAATACCTGAAAAAATATAAGTAGCCCAGTTGAAAACAAAAACATTCCAGATTCAAATATTTCATAGACACAAATTCATTATTTTGTACATAGTTTCTACAAACAAAAATAAATACAAATTTATTTATTTTTCTTTGTTCTAAAAAGGGATTTTTAAATTTAACCATAAGTCATATAATGTGCTATTTAAAACCACTCAATATTCTAAGTGTTTCTATTCATTAAAGGCTAACTCTACAACCATGAAAACAATATACTGCTTTTTCATTACATGGCGTAATTCTATCTCCTCGTTCTTGGAATTGATATAGCATTTATATTCCAGTGAATTTACATATTTTATTAATAATTACTTTGAGTACTGCTTTATAAAATACACTCACAATTACAAGTGGCTCTATGTTAATGAAATTACTATTAGTTCCAGTATCCTAAAATAAAAGATTATTAGAATATTCCTCATAATCATCTTACGATATTGATATGCAACAGAAATAGGACAGTGTCTTCCAAAGTTTGAGTTGGATAATTGCTAGCCATTTTCTTATTCATTTTACATTTCAAGTAAAGTATTAATTTTTTATTTACAACACCTTGGAATTCAATAAAGCCTTGTAAAAATATGACTGGGGTAGTTACCATAGCTACATACATTTTCACCTTTACTACAGGGTGTTCTAACCATTGCAGTACATTATAATTAGATAATACATTTTTTAAAACTCCTAGTCTTCACTCCTGTTCACAGACATTGTGATTTCAATGGTATGGAGTTCACCTGAATGCTGGGATCTTTAAACTATATCATGTGATTCTAGTACATAGCCATGGTTTTACTCCACTATTTCTATCTTAATCTGGTCCTCTGCATATCAATAAATCAGTAACCAAGAGAAATGTTGCCCATATGTATTTCACTTGCCTTATGACCAAGCTCTTGTGTTCTTTATTTTATTAATTAGCTAATTAGGTAATTAGACTTTTGGGTATTGATGTTTCATGAGGCAGTTAAGAACAAAGGCTATCTACAAAATAGTGCATTTGTATCTATAAAATAATTATGTTGGACTACTAAGATGCTACACTCTTATCCACATATTAGGAAGAATTATCTCAGTCACTTGAACTTGACCCAGATCTTATATTTATGACTCTCCAAAACCCTGAGATACATTTTAATTTTTTTAATATCTTCCATACAGATGATAATGTATTCCTAAATCTTCCAGTGACATCTAGGATATTATAACTATTATTCCTTGACTTTTGTTTTTTGTTAAGTCACTTAGTTCAATTAGTCCAGTTAAATGAAGAACTTTCTTAGTTTATAAAATTTAATTTTTGAAATTGATTTTTTTCTTGCCTTTAGTTTTATTGTTATTTTGTTATTAGTTATTTAGCTATTTGATTATTATTTTATTGTTATTGAAATAACTAATAGCAAAAAGTGCTAAATACTATCAATAAAATGATGTTAAACAGCTTTTTGATAAATTCTATCCTTTAAGAATTTTATATGTATTATGTGGTCCTGCCTGTCTGTAAGCTAAAGGGTTTTCCATTATCTATCCCCAATGTAAAATAGTGTCAGGAAACTGTCCACTGTAGAGTTTCACTTTTTGTCTTCTCTTGGTATTCTAAATTTCAGTTAGCTTCTACTGTGCTACTCTGTAGAACATAAGAAGATCCACCCAAGCAGCAAACTAGAATAACCAATTGTATTAGTAGTGACAAAATTAGAGTGGGGTAACTGTTTTATCGTTAAAAAAAATGCTGTGAAGTTGTGAATCGAAATGCTCTCCATAGTTTCATGAATTTGAATAGTTCGCACATGTGGAGTGGCACAGTTAGGTGTCTTTTTAAGGAGGAAGTGTGAGAGGCAGGCTTTGAGGTTGCTCTATGCTTCGGCTATGCCCATTGTGGCACACAGTCTCCTGATGCTGCCATTGGACAAAGATGTAGAACTTTCAGCTACATCTCTAGCACCGTGTCTGCCTGCCCATTGCCATACTTCTCACTATGAAGATAATAGGCTAATCTGCTGAAACTGTAAGTCACACTTAATTAAATGATTACCTTCTGTCAATTTCTTATTTTCTGTTTTAAAAAAAGTGTGTTATTTTAAAATGTGTTTCAATTGAAATAAAATATAATCCTATTCTTTTTCCTCCTCTATTTCCTCATAGCCTTTTCCTACTGTTCTTCCTAAAATCCCTCAAATGCGGTTACTATTTCTGTAGTGGATAGCCATTTTTTTTCCATTGGTTACTTTTGTTTTATATATATATATATATGACAGGAAGATTTTCAGCCGTCTTTTTTGCTTTATGTTTCTTTCTTGATTTCCGCTTTTTCTGAGCATAAAAACATTTTGTTCCTTAATTGGAAATTCACTGAAATTTTTACTATTTTGCCCATGATGTTTTCCATGATGCTTACATGCTCTCTTTTAACTTAAAAGCTGAATTTCTTCATAATGCATAGCTTCTGGACTCTCACAATGAGATTCTGCTGTCTGCCTTAAATATGAAGACTCTTACTCTCAGCTACCCCAGCTACCCCAGTGTTTCCTTAGCAACATGCCTTATTCCTATGCTCAGTGGCCTCCAGTACTTAATTACTTTGCAGTGTAATATTTAGACCCTCATGATATTTGCTCTTCTGGGCCAGGATCGTAGTTTTTCCACATGAATAAAGACGTTACAGGCAGGATTAATATTAAAGACATGAAGTTCTGGAAATTAGCTTTAGTCATTTGGGTGAATTTAGTCAAATCAGATGAGTTTTTGACACCAGAGAAAACTTCTTAAATTCAGGTAAGGCAGGTCACCTAAGGGACTGAGGAATCTGGTTGGTAACAGATGGCAAGGGAGGAAAAGACCTACCCCTAGAGTCTCAAAGACAGATACTTTGTCAAGAGACTTGTTCAAATTAAAAACAAAGAGTACTGCAGAGACTCTATGTAAGAAGCCAACATGTGACTTTTGGCTTTACGGGTCATTAAGCAGAGGATATAGTCAAGTTTCATCTGCATTGATTGTAAGATTATATGGTGAATATTTGAAATCAGGACTGTTAGGAAATAATTAAGTATTGTTTTAAATTGTTACATTTGTAGTAATCCATTATACTAAAAACTTCAAGAAATTCACTATTCTGATCTTATGAACCAGGAACAGTTTGTAACATTTTTCGGTCATACTTGATATCAGCATAATTCTACTCCTAATGGTTCTTTTGAGTGAGAGGCCTATCTAAGTCTTTCAGTTGACTTCTATGGCCATAATTTTCCTTTGTTTGAGACATTTAGCTGTAGAAGAGAATTAACATGTATCACAATCTTGATGATACTGAAGAAGAAACTCAAGTTCTTTGAGACAGAGTCTATAACACAAATGTTTTAATAATTAGCAGATAGGTACCCAGATACATACAGATATTTTGCATCATCTTTCACTTCAAAGACATCATCAGTTTCTAATTAGTGTAAAAGTATCCCTCAAGCATTATTTAGAGTGATATGATGTAAGTAAAAAGCATATACACTTAAGCCATATCGCATCAAGTTTACTTAATGAAATTCGATGTAACTAGATTCCAATTAATTTCAGTAAATTTAAATTACACAGAAAAATGTGGACTTATATTGTCCATATGATATAAGCACAAAATTTAATTTGTATTTGTTTTCAAAAAACTTGAGTAATTTATATACTTTGATGGTCAAGCTATGATGCAAGTAATTTTTAATACCTAAAATGGCCATTTCAATATTATCTTAACTTTTGCTTAGTTATAAAAAACTGAGAACAACTATTACATGATTCTATAGTTGACTAAAAAAGATATATCAACTCGACTTATTGAAATGTTCACAGTTATATATTCATTTAATACACAGTTAGTTGTATTGATTCTGAAGGATTCTATGGAACATTTTTGGATAGTCATTTTTTGACTATAATGTTTATACCAATAGCAACAAAACTTCATAGAGTAGACAAGCAATAGGCATTACATCTGTATTTTATAGAAGAAGTGACTGATAAATGTGTGAACAATGGTATATGTATACATTGTGAGGAAAATGTACTTTCAAATACATTTTTGGGTCAAGTAACTATTAGCTCCTTTTCTAGATATTCTTATTTCATAAGATATAAGATTCCCTATATTCTAGTTTTTTGCATCTTTGAAATTAGAGTATCTTAAGAAAAGTAAGAAAATGTATTTAAAGTTTTATTTATTTGACTTCAGTTTAGATAAAATTTTTATATAATAATAGATACTTTGATATTTTAATACATACTTCTTATAATGCTTAAGAAAAAGTAAATAAAGAGTAAACTATCATATTGCAGAATTAAGATTTCTTGTGTTTTAAAGTACACACCATGTTGAAATGAGACACTGGGAATTCTTGCTTCAAATATCATCCTGAGTGAGGTAACATAGTCACAAAACAATACACATAGTATGTATTCCCTGATAAGTGGATATTAGGCAAAAAGTTCAGAATACCCATGATGCAACTCACAGATTATATGAAGCTCAAGAAGAAGGAAAATCAAAGTGTTGGTGCTACTTAGAAGGAGGAACAAAATAATCCTGGGAAGTAGAGTGTGGGAGGGACTTGGGAGGAAGAGAGGAGGAGAAGGGGGAAAATGGGACAGCATTAGATATGGGAGGAGACAGGGGAGATGCACAGGAAATTGAACAGAGCTGTATAGCAGTAGGACAATGAACTTTAGGCAGCTACCAGAGAGTTCCAGATGCCAGGAAAACAAGAAGTTCCTAGGACCCAATAGTGAAGGCATTAGCTGAAATAACCGACAAAGGCAAAAGAGAACCTATGGAGACCATATCCAGAGGTTAGGCACAGCCGCAGCTCAGGATGGGGCCACCCACCCATCTCAAAACTATTAAACCAGACTTGCTCCTGTTCAAAGTAAATGCAGGCACAAAGAGTGGAGCAAAGACCAGAAGAAAGGACTTCCAGAGACTGACCCACCTGTGGATCCATCCCATATGCAGCCATCAAACCCAGACACTATTGCTGATGCCAAGAAGTGTTTTCTGACAGGAGCCTGATACAGCTGTCTACAGAGAGTCTTTGCCAGAGCCTGAATAATACAGATACAGCTGCTGGCAGCCAACCATTGAACTGAGCATGGGACCCCCAGTGGAGGTGTTAAGAGAAGGACTAAAGGTGCTGAAGGGGTTTGCAACTCCATAGAAAAACAATATCAACCAACTAGAGTCCCCAGAGCTCCAAGGGACTAAACCAAAGAGTACACATGGAGGGACTCATGCTTGTTACACATCAATGGTAAGACAGGCCTTGGGTCTTGTAAAAGCTCGATACCCCAGTGTAGGGGAAAGCTAAGACAGTGAGGCAGGAGTGGGTGGGTGGATTGGGCAGCACCATCATAGAAGCAGGGGGAGGGATTTGTGGAGCTGAAAATGGGAAAGGGGATAACATTTAAAATGTAAATAACTAATTCAGTCAATAAAAAAAATAAGTATTACTTCATATACTTCTTTCCTATGGTTATCTGTAGCCTCTGGTGAGGTCATTCTACTTTCTATAGGATTACTATTTTTCGATTCTGTGTGTTGGATATATCTGTACCGGCCTTATTTTGCTCATCACAGTAATCTTAAGTTCCCTCCACACTGTAGTAATTGACAGGTTTCGATTATGTAAGTGTCACCAGCATCCCATTATGGTCTATCATATTTTCTCTGGTCATTCATCACTTAAGGGGCATTTTGACTGTTTCCATTTCTCAACTATTGTGATGAGCTTGCAGAAAGCATAGGTCCCTGATATTTGTTTAGCATATATATTCCTTTGATATTGCTTGATCCTATGATATTTCTATTTCTATCTTTTTTTTCTTTTTTTTAATTTTTTATTCGATATAATTTATTTACATTTCAAATGATTTCCCATTTTCTAGCCCCCCACTCCCCGAAAGTCCCGTAAGCCCCCTTCTCTTCCTCTGTCATCCCACCCACCCCTTCCCACTTCCCCGTTCTGGTTTTGTCGAATACTGTTTCACTGAGTTTTTCCAGAACAAGGGGCCACTCCTCCTTTCTTCTTGTACCTCATTTGATGTGTGGATTATGTTTTGGGTATTCCAGTTTTCTAGGTTAATAACCACTTATTAGTGAGTGCATACATGAGTCACCTTTTGAGTCTGGGTTACCTCACTTAGTATGATGTTCTCTAGCTCCATCCATTTGCCTAAGAATTTCATGAATTCATTGTTTCTAATGCAAATGCAAATCAAAACAACCCTAAGATTTCATCTTACACCAGTCAGAATGGCTAAGATTAAAAATTCAGGAGACAGCAGGTGTTGGAGAGGGTGTGGAGAAAGAGGAACACTCCTCCACTGCTGGTGGGGTTGCAAATTGGTACAACCACTCTGGAAATCAGTCTGGCGGTTCCTCCGAAAACTGGGCACCTCACTTCCAGAAGATCCTGCTATACCACTCCTGGGCATAAACCCAGAGGATTCCCCACCATGTAATAAGGATACATGCTCTACTATGTTCATAGCAGCCCTATTTATAATTGCCAGATGCTAGAAAGAACCCAAGTATCCCTCAACAGAAGAGTGGATGCAAAAAATGTGGTATATCTACACAATGGAGTACTATTCAGCCATTAGAAACAATGAGTTCATGAAATTCTCTATTTCTATCTTTTAATAAACATACTGCCTTATATAATAGTTGAAATAATGATGTCCCAGGCAAGTATGCAAAAGTTTCATTTTCTTTACATGATAGCTTGTTTGTCTTACTTTTTTTGATAGTCAGGCTTATAGCATAATATGTATCCCCCACTGTAGGTTAGACTAGAATTAACTGATTATTTGTACTATTGAATATATTTTTATATGCTATTTAAAAAAATAAGGCTCAGATCTCAATTTTAACTGATTGTTCTAAATGTTTTAAGGTTTTTTTAATTTAATTATTTATTTTTTATATATGAATATTTTGCCTGCATATATATCTGTACCACTTAAATGTCTGATGCCATTGGGTTGGGACTAGAGCTATAGACATTTGTGAGCCATTGTGTGAGTGCTAGGAATAAAATCTTGTCTCTTGAAGCAGCCAGTACTATTAACCACTGAGCCAGTTCTATAGTCCTAAATTTTTCAAGTTTTTAAAAGAAGAACTTATATATAAACTCCATGCAGAAACATCATGTCTCTTTTTTTGGCTGTTTCTTTATAAAGTTAAATGTGTGTGGGGGTGTGTGTGGGGGTGTGTAGGTGTGTGTGTGAGTGTGTGTGTCTGTTGTGTTTACAGCAGCTGTCATTGGGGTTTAAATCCATTTCTGTGGTTTTTCTATTATTTTCAATGTTAATAAATAATTGTTTCAAAATTGCTTTAAAGTTTTTTAGTGACCCAATGGTTTGACATATTATCATTACATTTTATTCTGGCCTTTTTATATTTTTAATACTTCTATTGAGGGTTTTAACCCATCTAGTCGATTTTTATAATTTTTGTGAGAGGGGCCTAGTTTTATTTATTTTCAAGTAGTCATCTAATTTTGTATTGTTTTTACTAACCAGACTTTTCTCTAATCTATATACCCACTATCTGTGCGGAAAAAGCTGTCAAGCTGACAGGGTCCGGAATGCTGCAGAAGACAATAGGAATGCCTATTTCTGATTTTCTATAATACGTTAAACTCTCTGTATGCTTATGAAACATCAATCAAGGTAGAGAGACCTTTTCTGTGAGTGGTACTTGTGCTATAGGCAGAATGAGAAGAAGTTAGCTGATTGTTAGAACTTATCTCTGTCCCAAGGATGTTGTTTGACCAACAATCTCCTGTTGCATTCCTTACCTAACAGTTTATAGGTCCTCAAACAGTAAATTGGATTAAGTGTGTCATCTCTTAAGATATTTCTCATCAGATATTTTGACAAAGGAATCAGAATAATCAATCAAAGCCAGCAAATATTCTAAAGAGCAGGTGTAGATATGCATAAACACATGTAAGCTCTCCATTCCATTCTATCAGAAAGTGTACCTTTGCAGCTAGGTCTGATGGCACATGCCTTATATCCCAGCTATTGGGAGGTAAAGACAGGCAGACCTCTGAGGGATCAAAGCCAGCCTGTGCTACAAAAAAAGTATCAGGACACCAGGGCTGTTATATTCTGAAACCTTGTCTTGAAAGCAAGCAAACAAAAAACAAATAAATAATAGATAAGTGATTCCAGGAGCCATCTAGTAGAAGCTTATATTAGTAGGTGATCTTCCTGAGATAGTTCTACATTGAATTAAAATCTATGATGAATTTGCTCCTGCAGGCAAGGACCAGGAGAATTTCATTTAAGGAAAGATTCCTGCTATTATTATGATATATATATATATATATATATATATATATATATATATATATATATATATATCATGATGACATATATATCACTCTGTATTAGCCCAACCTTTTGAGCAGATCTCATCAGAACAACAAAGATGTACTGTCTTGTACTGATGCTATATAGACAAATGAATAATTTCCTAATTCTTAATGATGGTCTTATAAGAAGTACTAAAATTATATTAGTAATTATTAAACTCTTTTATAATAGAACTGGTATAAGGTCTCTACAATGAGAACTCTGCCAGTCTTCAAATGTCAGAAATTAATTGCTTCTGAGTTATCAAGCAAGTATCTACCACTCAGACCACATTCCAAGAGGTTGTAAAACCATTAACCAGAAGTCTTAAGAAGAAAACTAAAGATTCATTATAGGTACAAGAACACTTATAGTGAATACCACAGAAAATATACTGATTGTGTTCATGTACTCTGAAAAATGTGTAAGTGCTGAGGACACAGATGAAAAGAAAAAAAAACTGATCTCAAAAAGAACTTAGAAGTAAAGGCATTGGAAGTAAGATCATTGTTACTTCAGAGCAGAAGGAGAGAACAAGATTAGAAGGAGAATGCAGAGTAGAATAACTTAGAAAGTATAACGCAACTTATAAAATTAAGAAAGCAATATGCAGAATGCAGAGGGTAATAAGAAAAAGAAAATGAGCTACAAAGAGAATAGAAATATCTGGTAGGCTTCTCCTTAACATGGGACAGACTCATTCTTTTGTCATTAGCAAGGCAGGCTTAGTCTTACTAAAGAGAACAAAGCTTTCTTACAAATTGGTTGTAATTTGTGTATCAATAAAAGAGCACTAACTGTTTTTTCTCTATTCAATAAAGATGGGAGGTCATTTTTCATCCAGAATGAGTGAGATATTTCTGCACTGGTGCTTGGTCTTTCAAGATGTGTGTGTGTGTGTGTGTGTGTGTGTGTGTGTGTGTGTGTGTGTCTGCATGTCTGCATGTCTGTGTGTCTGTTTGTATATGTATAAGTATGTAATTATTATATAGTATGAAAGCTTGGCCCAATTAGTTTGAATGGAGATTTATGAATATGTGTGGACAAATATGCATATGAATTTATGTGAGTTTAATCCATATTTGCTTATGTAAGCGTTTTTTCCTTCTGCCACCATGATTCTCATTTATTCTTAAAATAGAAGTTTATTTTTCCAAATTTCCTCCTGGTGTGACAAAGGGGAGGCATTTTGTAAAGAGGGAAAGGGCTCTAGCAATTAATCTTTTGCTTAATCTCCTGCTGTTTTATGATGAAATGTTAATTGCCAGAGCCAGCAGATTTTGACCCAAAAGAAACTCAGGCAGGTCAGCTACAATAGCAAAGTGACTTAGACATAAGAGAGATAAATATTTTATTATTATACAGCAACTGTAAATATCTCATAAAACCAAGTCTTAACACTGTCCCCACATATGCTCTTCATAGAATGATACTTTAAGTACCACAGCTTTATCCTGTATCTTGAAGTCTGGTGTTGTAATTCTTATTTCTTTTTAAGCAACAGATTTGTAACTGCTTATTAGAAAACTTTTAGAAGTTTCATATATATTTGCAATTGTTTTCTTTAATTCATGAATTTCTTAAGAGAGAGTTTGATTAATCTGTTGATTGCTCTGGATACTTTAACAGTATCAGCACTTCTAATCCATACCTGTGCTCATCTTTTTATTTACCATGTAATACTCAATTTCTTTCATTAGTTTTTTCCATAATTTTTACTCTAGAAATCCTCTACTTTAATTACATTTATTAGTGTATTTTTATAGCTATAATAATTGAGTTTTATTACTTCAATTACAGATAATTTGCTGCTAGCATATAAAAGGCTATTAATTTTTCATCTAGTCACATTGTTGAATTTGTTCAATATCAAAAATATGGTAATTTATTTAGGTATTTAAACATAATAAAAATACTTGTCAAAAGCTATAAAGAAGCTATCAAGTATTTCTTAATTCAACACAATGTTAGCCCTCAGAGAATTTTAAATGTTCTATATTAAATTAATTTATTTCTAACTTTCCCTTTTCAATAATTTTTAATAATGAGTAAATATAGAATTTTATCAGATTCCTTTGTTGAATCATGTACACTTTTTCCTGTATCATATTTACTTAGTATTTCACAAAATGGCGATTCAATGGATGAATTTCACCTGGGCATAGTAACATTATTTGTGTGTTGTTGGACACATTTTCTTGCAGTAAGTTGAGGATTTCTAAGACTAGCTACACTAAGGAAATGGGCCAATAATTTTGCCACTACTTTGTATTCAGATTTTATATTCAGATTAAGTTGCTTTTACAAAATATATTAATCATAATTCTTTGATTTTATATTTTTAAAATAAATTAAAGAAAATAGAGTCTACTGGAGGTTCTGGATGTATGCTTTTATTTGATGGCAGGGTTTTCAGCTGTTGAGTTGACTGATGACTAATGTATTATATTGCTGATACATTTAAAGATTCCATTTATTCATAGTTTGATAAGGTATACATGTTTAGCAATATTTTCTCCATTTATTCTAGATCATAAAATTTGATTGCATATGCTTATAATTGTTTTGTTTGGAATCTTCTGCACTCAGTTCAACTATATAATTTCCATTTTTTGTCTCAAATTTTACAAATCTGAATCAAGATTTTTGCATAGTTAGATTAACTTCTTTTTTATGTTTATGAATATAGTTTAAAATACTGTATTTTAAGTTTTCTAGCTTTACCATTTGTTCAGAAATAATAATCAAAATTGTTTGAGGAACCTAATTGGATCCTAATTTATCCTCAAAGGAAAATTTGATCTGAGGAAAATATTACTATGCACATGTTATATGGACTATTGTTGATGCATCAGGATCATTACATTCCTATGGTGAAGTTAAATTCTGTTGTTTTTAGATTGTTTCTTTTTATCTCTTTGTTTTTTTTATTTTCTATATTCTTTGTTTACATTCCAAATGCTTTCCCCTTTCTCGATTCCCTCCTCCCCATTGGTCTCATAAGCCCTCTTCCCTCCACCCATTTCCCAATCACCCCCCTCCCATTTCTCTGTCCTGGTATTCCCCTACAGTGCTGGATCAACTCTTTTCAGAACCAGGGCCTTCTCTTTCCCTCTTCTTGTGTATCATTTGATATGTTAACTGTGTCTTGAGAATTCAGAGCTTCTGGGCTAACTAATATCCACTTATCAGTGATTGCATTCCATATGTATGCTTTTGTGACTGGGTTACCTCACTTAGGATATTTTCCAGTTCCAACCATTTGCCTAAGAATTTTATGAATTCATTGTTTTTAACTCCTGAGTAGTACTCCATTATGTAAATATAAGACATTTTCTGTATCCATTCCTCCATTGAGGGGAATCTGGGTTCTTTCCAGCTTCTGGCTATTATAAATAAGGCTGTTATGAACATAGTGGAGCATGTGTCCTTACTGCATGGTGGGGAATCGTCTGGGTATATGCCCAGGGGAGGTATAGTGGGGTCCTCTGGAAGTGTCATGTCCAATTTTCTGAGGAACCACCAGACTGATTTCCAAAGTGGTTGTACCATCGTGCAATCCCACCAGCAGTGGAGGAATGTTCCTCTTTCTCCACATCCTCTCCAACACCTGCTGTCTACTGAGTTTTTAAACTTAGCCATTCTGAATGGTGTGAGGTGAAATCTCAGGGTTGTTTTGATTTGCATTTCCCTAATGATTAACAATGTTGAAAAATTCTTATGGTGCTTCTCAGCCATCCAAAGTTCTTCAGGTTTAGCTCTGTACCCGATTTTTTAATAGGGTTATTTGGTTCTCTAGGGTCTAACGTCTTGATTTCTTTGTATATATTGGATATTAGCCCTCTGTTGGATTTAGGGTTGGTGAACATACTTTCCTATTCTGTTGGTTGCCATTTTGTCCTTTTGGGAGTGTCCTTTGCCTTACAGAAACTTTGTAGCTTTATGAGGTCCCATTTGTCAATTCTTGATCTTAGAGCATAAGTTATTGGTATTCTGTTCAGGAAATTTTCTCCTGTGCCCATGTCCTCAAGAGTCTTCCCCAGTTTCTTTTATACTAGCTTCAGTGTGTCTGGTTTTATGTGGAGGTCCTTGATCCACTTGGAGTTGAGATTAGTACAAGGAGACATGGATGGATCAATTCGCATTCTTCTGCATGCTGACCTCCAGTTGAACCAGCACCATTTGTTGAAAAGACTATCTTTTTTCCATTGGATGTTTTCAGCTCCTATGTTGAAGATCAGGTGACCATAGGTGTGTGGGTCCATTTCTGGGTCTTCAGTTCCATTCCATTGATCCAGTTGCCTGACATTGTACCAATACCATGCAGTTTTTATCACTATTGCTCTGTAGTAATGTTTGAAGTCTGGGATACTGATTGCCCCAGAAGTTCTTTTACTGTTGAGAATAGTTTTAGCTATCCTGGGTTTTTTATTATTCCAGATGAACTTGAGAATTGCTCTTTCAAACTCCATGAAGAACTGAGTTGGGATTTTGATGGGGATTGCATTGAATCTGTAGATTGCTTTTGGCAAGATGGCCATTTTAACTATATTAATCCTGCCAATCCACGAGCATGGGATATTTTTCCATTTTCTGAGGTCTTCTTCATTTCCTTCTTCAGAGATCTGAAGTTCTTGTCATATAGGACTTTCACTTGTTTGGTTAGAGTCACCCCAAGATACTTTATGCTGTTTGTGCTATTGTGAAGGGTGTCATTTCCCTAATTTCTTTCTCAGTCTGCTTATCCTTTGAGTATAGAAAGACTATTCATTTGCTTGAGTTGATTTTGTAACCAGCCACTTTGCTGAAGTTGTTTATCAGCTGTAGGAGTTCTCTGGTAGAGTTTTTTGGGTCACTTAAGTATACTATCATATCATCTGAAAATAGTAATAGTTTGAGTTCTTCCTTTCCAATTTGTATCCCTTTGACCTCCTTATGTTGTCTAATTTATCTAGCTAGGACTTCAAGAACTATATTGAAAAGATATGGAGAGAGGGCGCAGCCTTCTCTAGTCCCTGGTTTTAGTGGGATTGCTTCAAATTTCTCTCCATTTAGTTTGATGTTGGATACCGGTTTGCTGTATATTACTTTTATTATGTTTAGATATGGGCCTTGAATTCCTGTTCTTTCCAAGGTTTTTAGCATGAAAGGATGCTGAATTTTATCAAATGCTTTCTCAGCATCTAATGAAATGATCATGTGGTTTTTTTTCTTTGAGTCTGTTTATGTCATGGAAAGCATTGATGGATTTCTATATATTGAACCATCCCTGCATTATTGAGAAATTTAAACACTGATGAAAAACTGGGGTCTAAACCACTGACTTATTTTTCTTTATCTTCTTTAAAACACATTAATGTATTCCATATAAATTTAAAGTTTTTATATATATTTGAAATTATTTATTATGACTAATTGAATGCTAAATTATTAAATGATGAACTTCCTTATTCTGCTTTTTTCTGAAAAATGTTTTATCTGATATAAATCTGGCTATTATTTCTTTCTCTTTTGTTTTCCATTAACATTAAATATTCTTTTTACCTATTTCTTTTTTAATCAATCTTGCTTATAAAGTGATCATGAATTTATTGTAAGAAACATATATTTGGATATTTGATTTTTGATGCTATATAGAGTTTATTAGAGAATTTCTTCTATTTATATTGAAGGCAGTTATTAGTAAAGGTTTGGCTTATTGGCATTTTCAACTTCTTTACCTCTTTCTTATTCCTCCCATTTTTCCTTTGTTTTTTCTTTACTTTTACTTACTTTTGGTAAAAACAAACAAAGTGAACCATTGACCAATTTTCTCAATGGACAGAGCTACAATAGTTCTCTATCAACTATTTGAAAAAAAATGCATCCAACAATATATTAAATAAGTCACTCATCATGACCAAGTAACTGGTTCCTCAGCCATTTATTAATGTGATACACTCAGTAATCATAATAAAAGACAGAATTATGGTACCTTCTAAAGACTTGACAAATGAATTTGGTAAAATTACACACCCTTTTATAATAAAGTACTGAAAAAATTAGAATTATCATATAAATTAAATTAATAATGCCCATTTGCAATTCCCCATGAGCTGACAGTATTTTGAGAAAGAAATCCACAAACTTCTTTCCTATACTTTTTTAGAACATAGATTTTTAATATGTACATACACACACACATAGTTTTTAACAATATTTATTTTGAGTTATATGGATTAGTTTCTTATAGAAGTATTCTTCTATAATAAAAGCAGTATTTTTTCTTATGTTTTATATTTTATTTTATATCTAAGCATTATGTACACTGGGATGTTTGTGATTTTTTTATTTTTATTTTTATTTTATTTTTAATCTATTTTTAAACTCCAGTCTTTATGCCCTCTGGTTCTGCCCTCTGTTCCATATCCAGTACCTCCTCATCCAATTCCCAACCACCCCCTCCTTCCAGATCTCCAAAAGGATGTCACACATCCCACCACACCCATCCCCACTCCACCAGACCTCCCTACTTCCTGAGGCCTCATGTCTCTTGAGGGTTAGATGGATGTTCTCTCATTGATCAAAGACCCTGCAGTTCTCTGATATATACATATATATATATATATATATATATATATATATATATATATATATATATATATATATATATATATATATGTTGGGGGCCTCATATCAGCTGGTGTATGCTGCCTGGTTGGTGGCTGAGTGTCTGAGCAATATTGTAAGTCCAGGTTAGTTGAAGCTACTTGTCTTCCTATAGGGTTTCCTTCCTCTTCAGCGCCTTCCAGCTTTTCCCTAATTCACAGTGGTCATCAGCTTCTGTCCCTTGTTTTACATGTAAATATCTGCATCTGACCCTTTTAGTTGTTTGTTGAGTCTTTCAGAAGGCAGTCATGCTAGGCTCCTATTTGTAAGCACACCATAGTATCAGTAATATTGTCAGGCCTTGGGAATTCCCCTTGATAGTTAACTTGATCGCATCACTATAAGTAGTGAAAAATTAATATTTTAATATATTAATATTATTTTCTATATTTGCCTACATGGCTTAACATATTAAAGCAATCATTATTATTTTGAGTTCTATATCCTATTGATATGAATTCTATATCCTATTGATATGAATTGAAACATTTATGATGATAATGACCTACATATGAAAAAACTCTATTTAGCAAGTAAAGTTAGATAGCTCTGATTGGCTTATATTCCCTCAGCTTTTATTACTCTGGAAATAACTTTTTTTCTCTCCACACATAGTGGGTTGCTTTTTGAATTATGGTAATCTCAGTTTGAAACTTTTTGAACTGTTGTTTTTTTTCAGTACTGTGACAGACTTATTACAATCTCATGAATATAAGGTTTCTGAAGAGAAATAAGCTTTGAACGAGTTCAGGTACCACTGTATATGATCTGTTTCCTCTTCTTGTTTCCTTTACGTTGTGTCCCTATTTTAGTGAGCTTATCATCAGTTTCTGTCATGGTTTTCTGAAAGTTTAGATGCTTCTAATGTGAAACATTATCATTAAATGTAATAATCATAAATTTTTTCCAGTTTTAGTGATTTTTTATTTATTTATTTTTTATTTACATTGCAAATGATTTGCTCTTTTCTGGGTCCCCACTCCCCGCAAGTCCCAGAAGCCCTCTTCCGTCCCCCTATTCTTCCATCTACCCCTTCCCACTTCCCTGTTCGGGAATTCCCCTATACTCTTGCACTGAGTATTTCCAGAACCAGGGCCCACTCCTCCATTCTTTTTGGGCATCATTTAATTTGTGGATTATGTCCTGGGTATTCAAAGTTTCTAGGCTAATATCCACTTATCAGTGAGTGCATACCATGATTGATCTTTTGAGACTGGGTTACCTCACTTAGTATGATGTCCTCCAGCTCCATCCATTTGTCTAAGAATTTCATGAATCCATTGTTCTAATGGCTGAATAGTACTCCATTGTATAAATATACCACATTTTTTGTATCCATTCCTCCATTGAAAGACATCTAGGTTCTTTCCAGCTTCTGGCTACTACAAATAGGGCTGCTATGAACATAGTGGAGCATGTGTCCTTATTGCATGCTGAAGAATACTCTGGATATATGCCCAGTAGTGGTATAACAGGGTCCTCAGGAAGTGACATGCCCAGTTTTCTGAGGAACCGCCAGACTGATTTCCAAAGTGGTTGCACCATCTTGCAATCCCACCAGCAGTGGAGGAGTGTTCTTCTTTCTCCACATCCTCGCCAACACCTGCTGTCTCCTGAGTTTTGACCTTAGCCATTCTGACTGGTGTGAGGTGAAATCTCAGGATTGTTTTGATTTGCATTTCCCTAATGATTAATGATGTTGAACATTTCTTAAGGTGTTTCTCAGCTCTCCGAAGTTCTTCATGTGAAAATTCTTTGTTTAGCTCCGTACCCCACTTTTTAATGGGGTTATTTGGATCTCTGGGTTCTACTTTCTTGAGTTCTTTGTATATATTATATATTAGCCCTCTGTAAGATTTAGGGTTGGTGAAGATTCTTTCCCAGTCTGTTGGTTGACGTTTTGTCCTTTTGACGGTGTCTTTTGCCTTACAGAAAATTTGTAGTTTTATGAGGTCACATTTGTCAATTCTTGATCTTAGAGCATAAGCTATTGGTGTTCTATTCAGGAACTTTTCCCCTGTCCCATGTCCTCCCGTGTCTTCCCCAGTTTTTTTTTCAATTAGTTTCAGTGTGTCAGGTTTTATGTGGAGGTCCTTGATCCATTTGGAGTTGAGCTTGGTACAAGGAGATAAGAATGGATCAATGTGCATTCTTCTGCATGCTGACCTCCAATTGAACCAGCACCATTTGTTGAAAAGACTATCTTTTTTCCACTGGATGCTTTCAGCCCCTTTGTCGAAGACCAAGTGACCATAGTTTTAGTGATTTAACAGTGGCCACCTTGACAAAAATTTCTACACAGACTGACATCTCACTAAGTCTATAATCATTTTCTTTATTTTGGCACTACGTGGTGCCCAGGCTCATTTAGCAAGTGTGTTATTTAATGCTGACACATTTTTAGCACAAGAAGGTTTGTTCCAAATTTGCAGGTCATGTATTCTTTAAAATGTCCCATAATATTATCAGACAAAGGTCTATTTCTACAGACCTCTTTGTAGGTCACAGTAAACCTAGATTTCTTCTTTATAATCTGTAGTTTCTAGGCAGAAACTTCTGCTTGTGCTATTCTCAGTGCAAAATTTCAATGGGAATATCAGATAACTTCTGATGTTATGCCTGTGGTCATTAAAGCCACTACACAATGCTACAGTCTGATTTCACAACCCACCAAATTCAGGATAGAACTGGAGAAATATCAAGACCCACACAGCTACAGGATGTTGATTGTTGATATGTATCATGATGTCAAGTGGTACTGAGTTCCAACAGTGAGTTGTGTGCAATCCTGTAGTGCTGGTGCTATTCCATCATTACAATTCATGAAGGCACACATCAAAACCCTTTTACAACATTCTACAGCTGCTAAATTCAACACACTGTCACTTTTATATCTCAGAACAAACTCCTGTGTCCGTTACTCTTTAATGTCCCAGCTAATGTAATATTCTCTATGCCCTGCTACATAATTAACTGTACAATTAGTCAAGATAGTCTCACAGACATCTAGGAAGACACCTGAATTTCATGAACTTAAATCTTAAAATACACAGTGATAGAGATCATTAATATACCTCATTCTTGTCACATTTCTGCCTGGTCTTCAGAAGCTCTAAATTTCTGTCTGGATGTTCTGATATTGTACGAGTTGTGGTACCTGTAAGTGTAAAATATCTGCTGGATCTGAAATTGGTTGACACCTGGATCTGAGAGCCTCAACAAATTCAGAATTTCTATATGGAGGATGTCTTCTGTCTAGTGATAGGACTCATTCTGCTAATCTTAGAAGAGCTTTCTAAAATAAAGGCCTATGTAACCTTTTCAGTCTTCTCTTGCACATTTGAAGCTTTACCCCTTTGTCTGTTTTACTACAAGAAAAATATGGTGGAGGAAATCTCTTTGACTTCTTGAGAACTGTTATTGGAGCATAAGACTAACATATTAAGCCGGGAAACTTTGGAATTTGGTATTGGCCTGGCACTTGTTTTCACCATGTCTGATCTGGTGCTTTTTTGATTATATGACTTTCACTTAATTTACTTTCTTTATATGTGAGGGTGGCATCTGAAGACTGTAAAGAAATGGCATGGGCAATGCTTCCTTCCTGATTTGTTTTCTTTGTTACCCAAAGAGCAGTTTTGACAGTCTTTCAAATGACACCCATGTTTCTTGTGAACATGACTTATTGAGTGCCTAATTGTTCAAATATGTGTGACTGTTTAGATGCAGTATTGCAGGAGCTATTCAGCCACCATGTTTTCCCACATCTGACACTAGATGTTACATATTTGGACAAGGAGTATACACATGTGTGTGAGCAGGTATACAGACACAATCAGATGCAATGCTTTATCAGTCTCTGCATGATTTATTTGAGACTCGAACATTCATTGAAATTAGAAGTTAGCTTGCTAGGAGCAAACCTCAGGAATCCTCTGTCTCTGTTCTCCACAGTTCTGAAATTGGAGGCTCACATGAGCACTTCTGATATGAGTAATCAGTATTTGAACTCAGGTTTTCGTGTTAGTAGAAAAATTTTACATACTTTCAGAACCCTCTTTCTAGATACTTAATGTAGAATTTTAAACATTAATATGAAGTTAATTTTTCTTCCACTGCTGGTTAATATTTTCCACATATGAAAAGTTGCTATCACTTTCAAGTATGACATTATTTTATTCACACATTCTTTTTTTAAAAAATTTCCTCAGATATTGTATTCCTCCAATGATTTTCTGTTTAAAACAACAGAGCCTTCAGCCTTGGCTATTGTTAGCAAGGATAGCAGTCCTTTACCAGTTGGATCTATTCAACAATGCATTATAGATATCCCAATATTATATTTTTGAATAGCAATATTTTAGAATATATTGATAATGCCATCTAAAATCTTTTGTTGTAGAGATTAAAGCTGAATGAAGACTAAATACTCTCTTGTTTATACATAGGTCAAATTCTAAATAATATAAAAGATATTCAATTTTCCTGAGAATATTTTAAAAACATGGGAATGAAAACTTTGTGTTGTATCTGTTTATTCTTCATATGTGATCATAAATGTCTTTTTTTCTTCATCCCACATGAAACTTCCCCATTGCTTCCCTCTCATATTCTGGAAGTTAAAATAAACAAAGTAAAAGAAGCCACCATTGAATACTTAATTAAAATGAAATTTCTTAGAGGAGAAAAGATTGCATGCAGAATTGAAGTTAATCATAACTATGTCCCAGGATATAGAATTTATCTAGTATTGTGAAACAGTGATATTATTTTTCTATATTAAAGGTAGACCGATAATTTTCAATGTGTCAAAGGTTTTCCTAAAATTAAAGTGGATTATACATGCATTCTTTTCTATTTTTCATTTTTTCACATTATACGATATCCCTGAATATTAGTTCATTTCACCAAAGTCAACTGATGCTATCATGTGAAACAGGCATCACTAGAAATTTTTACAGATAGAATGCTTCTAACCTCAATTCTATTTTTGTAATTTAGTGGGAGTACAGTCATATTGTCCAGTTTTAGGTTCCTAAATGACTATGCTACTATTGGTCTGAGACTATACTCTAAGAATGATTGCTTTAAGCTTGTAGCACCAACTTAGCACAATTATTGTACAAGGAAAGAGTACTTATTATGTAACTTTGAATTCTGTAATATACAGGGCAAGTGAGTCATTCTGAATTTTTGCAGGAAAAATTTCTTTCTAAAAAGTGTCTTGCCTAAAATGGGTCTTGTCTAGAAAGGGCTTATAATCTGTCAATAAAGTTATTCACTTAGAAACACATGACAAAAGATCAAGCTCAAACAAATGAATCACTTCATTTCTAAGTTCCATCTTTCCTACGCTGACAACTTATTTGCTAATTCTTAGTAATTCAATGTAAATTATTCATGAGATCCAGCCTTTTCCAGGGAGAAATGGTGACTATTATTCACAGGCATTTTGCAATGAATAATATTCTGTAGAAGCCAATTATATAATAAATCAAAGAATATTGGCCATTCTATGAGGGCATAGATTTTATTTTGGCTAAACTATCTTATCTAATTATCATTTTTCTCAGTAAGGCATTTGTTAAAAACTGAAGAGTGCATAATTGAGGATTGAGATTTTGTTCAAGTACTTGAAGAACTGATTTCCTATATTGCCGATAAAAGTTAAAATGTTTTATTGAAAAGAAACAATCAAAAGCTTCTGTCTTTCCAATCATAAAACGCTCAGGGATGGGTGAATTCCTGTTTTTTTGTTTTTGTTTTTGTTTTTTTTTGTTTTGTTTTTAAAGAAGCATTCAGAAGGCTTACAAAAGTACTACAGTGAGTTTCAGGAAAGGATGGACCATATAGTCATCATCAGACAAGAATTAGCTACATAGCATGATCCTGTATTATAAGAAAATAAAACATTCAGAAATACTGTGTGATAATATATATGTCTTAATTTACTTATAGGCTGTTTTACTTTAAGGGTGAGACAAACAAGTAAAAATATTTTTCTATGAGTTGTAGCAAGTTACTTCTACAGTCCTAGGATACTTTACATGTCTGTAATTATCTCTCCAGGGATTTGCTTCTCCTAAATTTTCAAGAGACAAACATTCCATCCTTCATTTTATTTTTCCTCATATCATGAGATTTAAATACTTGTAATCTACTTTTATTTAAATACTTGTAAAACTACTAACTACTAACTTCATTTAAAATTGTATAAATGAATCTTAACAGATGGGATTTTAATTTTATATCTATCAGTTAATTCTAACTCTGACAATGTACTGAGACAATAAAACAAAATAACCCGTCCCTAAATCAGTCATGTAAAGAACAAGTTTGGACATAACGATTTCATTCATATCATCTAGCTGTGATTTTTTTCATATAGCTTTACAGCTGAAATACATTGGTTAAATACAGCCTCTTAACTCTGCAAGCTGTATTAGTTTAGGTTTTATGACAGATTTAGAAAGCACTAATTATTCTTTTCTAATTGTTGAGGATTGAAATACGGGTAGGTGAATTGAGACTTCGAGTGCTGATGGATAGGAAACCTCTGAAATAAGCACTCAGTGGGGACTGCCTGACATGCTGCAAAACTGCAACACTGGTCATAATCATATGCCCCAGAACATTTCAGTGATACCAAACTTTAGGTGGGGAAAACAGAGCAGAACACAATATGTCTCCAAAAATTACTGTCTTCTTAATAAAAAAATATACAACTCCTTACAGACTTTTATCTCTGGAATTAAATGTGCTCATGAAGATTTTTATGCCTCTGGAATAGTGCAAGCAAATTTTCTTTACATCTTATTGACCGATTAGACAAAACTAAGATACATGAATGTCAATTATTGCTTATTAGAAAACAATGTTTCCTGCATGTGTGTCCTCTTTAGACCATAGACTTTAAACCCTTTCTTGTCAAGATCTTCTTAGAAATCTACAATATCCTAGTAGATAATTGTTTCTCTGATCATCTATTTTATTGGGCCGAAACCTTGTGGTGCTTTTAATGTCATGATGTTTTTGGTTTTGTTGTTTGTTTGTTTGCTTGCTTTTTAAACATACATGTCTTAGTTCAGAAGGCATTTAATCTCTTACTTAGGTTCAGTGTATCATTATCAGTTAATATATTTATGTATATCATATCTTTTCTAAAGCTTAGATGATGAAATTAGCATGAATCCCTTACTGCCCACACATCCATGGGTCCCATGAGTAGTTATTTTCATCTAGACAAAGCAGATTCAGTTCATATTGGCTGTTATATCCTGTTTCTGTTGGAATATTAGCTAGAGTCAGCTGTTTTGACCATGAAGATGTCCCATGTACTTGCTATTTAGCTGGGATTTGAATAGGTCATATTGGTGTCTGGACTATGTGTTTCTGATTATCTAGCAAGGTTGCTGAAGCTACTTGCAAAACAACTCCTGGAAGTCCATGAATTCTTTTTAAAACTACACATTTTATTCCTTTTAAAATTGTCATTTCTGTCAAATTCTTATAGCAAAGCAAATGTAATAGGCAGCTCAGAAGTGAAAGTTCCAAGAAGCCATACCTAAAGATGGAAAGAATTGCAGAAACTACATGCTGGGAGGTGTGACACAGGAAAAGCTCAAATATTGGGACAGTTTTTATATAAAATATATCAGATTATGTGGTATTATTTTCTTCATGGTATTTACAAATCCCAAATCTATATCTTTTGTATTTGTTTTAAATATTTAAGAATTTATATTCTAAATATAAACTCAAACCTAAACACATTTAGGTTTTTTTATGATCTATGCATCCTTGGATACTTATGTCTTGTTTGCTAAATACTTATGCAAGCTTTTGACAGAATAGGTGAAATGACTCACTCAATTGGAATTTTTCCAATTCTATCTTGGTTTCTATTGTTTACATCAACAAGGAATATCCTTATCTGTGCCTAAAAAATGCAAAAAGAAAAGGACAAGCCAAAATAAATTGAGTGCATTAGAGTTTTACAGAAAGTGACTATAGATGTAAATATAATCAATTTTCTCTTTCTTGTTACTTGAAGAGCTGTGTGGCCTTGTTTCCCCCACCCCTCTTTTTGGTGTCACAAGTCATAGTTCATATCTTACAAGTTACAAGTTACATATCAATCATATCTGTTGATATTAAATTATGAACTCAAAGTGACTTAGATTCATCACAGAAATAATATCAGGAATGGGTGTGAAACTATTTCTAGGAAGATTTAAATGACCCACCATCCTGAGTAAGGGCAGTCTATCCTTTAGGCTAAAAGCAACATTCATCTTTCTCTGTTTGATGACAGATGCAATATAGATGGCCAGTTAACACTACATTTACCATGACTTTCCTGTCATAGTAGACTTTATCTGCAAAGAGTAAGTTCAGTAAGCCAAATAAACCTTTTCTCCCTTATGTAGCATCTTGGCAGGTATTTGGTCACAAAAATATGAAAATAATTAATGTACTGCAAATGTATGCAAATGGAAATCTAGATCGAAAACTCACAGTGAATGAAGAATTCTTTATTTAATAAAATATGTAAAATGCATATATGTCAACCAAATTGTTTTTAAGGGTTCAAAAAGCCTTTTTTGTCAATGAAAGTTTCTAATTTATACAAGCAATACCAGCAATAAAAAAGTAGGTAGCTGTTGTTGTTGTTGTTTTATATCCATGAGGAAAATAGTAGCACTCTTTTATTTGAGAGTCAACTGAGCTTTAAGTGTTTTTCCTGTGAATTACATAATTAATTTCTTCCTCAGAACAAATATATTTTTATGCCAATTGTGAAGAATAAAATGAAGAGATGTTAGGTAGATTTCTAAGGACATTTTCTTTCTAACTCCAATGCTTCCTTTTTGAAAATTGAATTTCAGAGATAATTAAATTAAACATTAGATAATATACTATGCATATATTTAGTATAATATTCATGAAAAGATTTTGGTTGAATAATCTAAAATGATTAGTGACAGAGATAAACAGGGAACATGGAATGAAATGACTTAGGATAGTATGGCTAAATTGATAGGATCAAGATACCACACAGAATCCGTGATGTAATTTACTCAAATATCAACAACTCTTATTATAGATTATTAGAAACTGCCATTATTCAGATTAAATGATGATGATTAATACTGTTTGTAACTGGGATGGTCAGAATGAGAACAATGTTTGTTGCAAATTACTACCTACTTTCATATCACAGTCTAAAAAAGCAAGACAAAGAAATAGCTTATGCTGTAATTTATAAAATGGGAGAGTGGAAGAGAAACTGGTATATAGCAGAATGTTGCCAGCAGTTCTGCAAAGTTCATTATGTGCAGAATTACTTGAGATCCTGTTAAAATCAAACTGTTCATCCAATACAGCTGAATGAGATTAAAATCACCTTATTCTTAGGAAGTCCATGTGGCACATTTCTTCTCCAAGAAATGACCAATACTCTCAAGAGTTTAATTGTCAACTAAAGTATTTCAGTATTTCCAAAAGATACATAACAAATGAAAAAAATCATTCTTGAAACACGCGCACATTTATTTTTTTGTATAATTCTGCATTAGTTATTGCTTTTAGTGGTGACAAAATATTTGTCAAGAGCAACAGGTGAGGAAGTTTGCTCTTGACTCATGGTCTAAGAAGGCAGTTCCTCTTGGTGGAGGAAGCGTAGACATAAGACATTATTGAAGGTTATACTCCTTTCCCGGTTTCACCCCTCCTGGAAAACCCCCAACCCATCCTCCCACACCCTGCATCCTCAAATATGCTCCTTCACCCAACCCACTCCCATGACCCCCATTCGATTTCCCCACCCTGGGGCCTCTATTGAGCCTTCACCGGACCAAGGACCTCCCACTGATGCCTACAAGGCATTCTCTGCCACTTTTTTAACTGGAACCATGTATACCCCTTGGTTGATGGCTTAGTCCCTGGGAGCCCTGGGGCAGCTGGTTGGCCGACAGCTCTTTCTTCCCATGGGGGTACAACACCCCACCCCTGATCCTCCAGTCTGCCCTCCAACTCCTCCATTGTGAATCCAGTGCCCAGTTCAATGGTTGGCTGCTAGTATTCGCTTCAGTATCTGTAAGGCTCTGGCAGGGCCCCTCCGAAAGACAACCATAAGAGGCTCCTTTCAGTATGCACTTCTTGTCATCCGTAGTAGTTTTTAGGTTTGGGTAATCCGGGAAGGGGTATAACCTTTGAAATGTAAATGAAGAATAAATTCAGTAAAAATAAAAAGACATTATTGATATTCAGATAATGGGGGGATGATTACTTGGGATTAGCTCAACTTCCTTTTTTTTAAAGATAGGATTCCACATTATATGGTGGTGGTGTTCAGAAACAAAGTGAGTCTTTCTCACTCTGTCCATTCTTACAGAAAATCTGCTCATAGACATGCCCAGAGGTGTACCTCTTAGGTAATCCCAAATCAAGTTTTGTTGACTATGAAAATTAACCAAAGCCACCTTTGTTTATAGGTATGTTTCGCATCAAATTATATAAGAAGAATTCAATAAAATAGAAAAATAACTTTATTATTATTAATTGTCTATACAATCAAAATTATTAAACAAAAAATATTTAATTAGGTTTTAAATTTACTTACAAAACAACAGCTTCTGGAATTCACTACTCTGAACATTAGAACATTGGTTGTGTGTGTGTGTGTATGTTTGTGTGTATGCACGTGTATTTGAATGTCTGTATTTGTGTGTCTGTGATTTCCTGAGGAACTCAATTGTGGTACATAGGAGGAATATTAGGAAAATTTCTATAGAAGATTTTGTCTTCTTTACTCATTAGCTATACACAAACACACACACACTATGTATATGTATGTGTATGTGTATGTGTATGTGTATGTGTATGTGAATGTGAATGTGTATGTGTATATATGTTTTATGAAGGTGTAGATTTGTACACTTATGTGCAGAGGTCAAAGGCTAACTATTTTTCATCCAACAGGAAACCTTCGTCTAGTTTTCTAAGATAGGGAATGTTCACTGACTTATAACTCACTAAAAGGGTAAGCTGGTTTTTCTCTGAGGTTTAGGAATTAGCTTGTCTCTGCCTCTCCAGCACCGAGATTATTAATGTTTTAAGATTATACCATCTCTATTTACTTTCTGTGAATTCTGGGGATCAATATTCCATACCACATACTTGCATTGAAAATTTCACTGACAGTGATCTCTTCAGCCTATGGGAATACATTTTTCCTATATTTTTCTTCCTCTGTTTTGGATCTAGACATAAGAATTTGTGTTGAGAGCAATAGGGAGGAATTAAAAATGGCCTATGGGAAGACAACATATTGAAAATGATTGGGAACAAGTTTTACATGATTTTTCCCTTTCTTTTTCCTTTTATCTCTCTTTTTTTTTATTGGATATTTGGTCTAGAGAGATGGCTCAGCCAATAATGTCTAGGCTCACCACCAAAAATATAAGAGTTATACATAATTAAAAGAATATCTTCCAACTAAGCCTGAGCCAAATAGTGTTATAATCTCCACTTTAGTACTTATTTACTGAAATATCTGGGGTACATTTTACTTCTAAACAAAGCACATTGTTAAAGTAGTTGTATGAAAGAATGATTAATTTAAAATTAATGAGTAAAATGTTTAAGAACAAGAATCTCTCATGGGTGGAAGAGGCTATACATGAAGCTTATTCTTGCCTGAGATTTTAAGGTAGTTTGGAAGAATCACTTATACTCTACTTACATTAGAAAATTACATTTTTGAGACTCATGGGCATATAAGAAAATGGAAATCACTGAAACCTAAAATCATGGATACAAGATTTGGTTATGATCTATGAGGGTGATGTATCACTAATAATTAAATAAAAGACTCTCTATGGTCATCATAAAAGCAAGCCTCTGTAGAGATAACATTTTTGTAAACTATGTATAAATTTACCCTTGTGTCATTCAACTACAGATTTCTCTGCCCTCATATTTTGTTTCTACTACAAAATGTTATTTTAATGGTTATACCAATAAATTCCTTCCTCAAGTTTCTGTAAACAATTCTTATTCATACTCATTCAGCCTAGTCAATTACCAATATTCGGCAAAACCAGAATGGGGAAGTGGGAAGGGGTGGGTGGGAGGACAGGGGGAGAGAAGGGGGCTTACGGGACTTTCGGGGAGTGGGGGACTAGAAAAGGGGATATCATTTGAAATGTAAATAAAAAAATATATTGAATAAAAAAATAATAATATGCAAATATTATGGGATGGGGTTGGGAGGTAGCTAGATTAGCATAGGAGGTTAAAGAAGCTCATTCAACTGCTCAGCTATTGTGGTGCAGCTTTAAATACGTCTTGTTTTATCTGTGCATTTATTATGGACTAACATAATGTAAAGAAATACAGCTGCCAGATTAATTCACCGTTTACATTTATATTAAAGATATTTCTCCTACAAGCCTTCCTAGATCTCTACCCTCTGTTTTGATGATTGGTTTAGCATTCCTGTATAAACTTGGAAAGTACTCTTAGGGACAGAGAATTCTCAGACTTAGTAATAGCTGATAATATCTTGTCACAAACAGAATGGAGATTCGCTGTAAGTCAATGATAATTCTCTCATAAAGACTTACAACCAAATTTGCACTGGTAACAATAAGTATGCTCTTTTATATCATTACTTCTGATTTTGTGCTGGCATTAGAAACTTTTAAAAATATACGGCTATTGCAAAATTGTTCCATATTTTCAAATGTGTTTCTCCATTTCACCATCGAATGCTTGGTGTGCATGGAAAAGTACATGTGAACCAAAATTTAAAATCAAAGTTATCTAAGTCCAGAGGTAAGAAATTCATGAAAATAAATGTTCTATCAGGTAAAATTTGTCTACTTTAAGAGAGAACTTTAATTTTTTCTTTTGATAATTAATAAATAAAATATTGCAAGAAAATAAATGCTGAATTTTATAAAATAATGAATATGAAAATTTACAACTAAAAGGAATTCTAGAAGACATGTGTCATTTAGCCACCTTTTAGAGTAGTCTGTGTTTCAAGGCAATAATAAAAATGAAGACTCAAAGAAAAGCAGATGGATGTTGAACGGTAAGCCTTTTATGCTGCAATATACTTGAAGATGCTCTGGCTGCTCCTAACTCCACCAACTCTGCCTTGACTTGTTTTTTATTCCTTGAGATTTTCTATGTAAAGAATAATGTTAATCATAGACTAAGGCTCTTTAAAATTTCCATTTTCATAGGTATGATCTTATTTTATTTTCTTGACTTAACTAGAAATTCTGAGGCAATGTTGAAAAACAGTGGAGAGAACTCATATTTTCTCTCTACCTTTGATCTTAGAAAGAAATAAAAAGTTGAGGCTTTTTTTTGAGGTGAAGTATACTAGCCATAAAACTATTTTGTTAGTAGATTATGCTTTTTAAGTCAAGAAAGAGTCTTAATTTATTGCTTTTCTGCCGTGGATCCCCTGGAACTAGACTTACAGAAAGTGGAGGTCTGCCTTGTGGGTGCTGGGACTTGAACTAAAATCCTTGGAAAAGCAGTCAGCATTTTTAACAACTGAGCCATCTCTCGAGGAGGGGGAGGAAAAAAGAGGGGCAGGATTAGGTATGGGAAGAGACAGGAAAGAAGTCCAGAGGGTAAGGAAAATGAATAGAAACGTGTCGCAGTCTGAGGTGGGGAACAGGGGGAATTGCCCCAGCTGAGGAGAAGAAACGGAAAGCAAAGAAGGAAGAGTCTGAAGAGTTGGAGGATGACATGGGCTTTGGTCTATTTTACTAAACTGCCTTTGTCAACATGTCTAATAAAGAGCTGAATCTGTAACAGAAAAAAGAAAGATAGAAAGAAAGAAAGATAAATAAATAAATAAATAAATAAATAAAATAAAATAAAATAAAATAAAATAAAATAAAATAAAGTCCCAGACACCAGGGAAGTGAGAGGTGAGAGGTTCTTAGGACCCAACAGCTGTGATGAGATTAGCTGAAACAACCAACAGAGGGGAGAAAGCACCTCCAGTAGATAGGCACACACCAAGGTATGGAGCCACCCACATATCTCAAAAATTTTAACCCAGAATTCTTCTTGCCTAAGGAAACTCAGGAACAAAAAATGGAGCAGAGACCAAAAGAAAGGCCATCCAGATAGTCCCACCTTGCAGTCCATCCCATCTGCTGACACCAAACAATAACACTATTGCTGCTGCCAAGACGTGCTTGCAAACTGGACCCTGGTATGATTGTCATCTGTGATGCTCTACCAATACCTGACTAAGACAGATGCAGACACTCACAGCCAACCACTGCACAGAGTCTGGGGACCCCAATGGAAGAGTAAGGGGAAGGACTAACAGAGCTGAAGGAGATTGCAACCCCATAGGAAGAACAACAATATCAACTAACTGGACACCCCAGGAATCCCATGGACGAAACCACCAACCAAAACATATACATGGATGGGTCCATGACTCCAGTCACATATAAAGCAGAGGATTTCCTTTTATTGCATCTATGGGAGGGGAGGCCCTTGGTCCTATGGAAGCTTGATGCCCCAGCAGAGACAGATGCTAGAGGGTTAAAACAGGAGACAGAGTGGAGGGGAAATAGAAAGGTGGGTTTGCAGAATGGAGGCCAGGAAGGAAGAAAACATTTGAAATGTAAATAAATAAAATACCCCCTCAAATTATTCTAAGAAAGTGACAGTAGGTATGTGACAGTTTAATATTTAATATTAGATTCATGTGGTATTTTTTTCTTAGCTCATTTATGTGTAATTGTTTTATTATTATTAATAGTAATTACTTTTGTGTTTCTGAATCAAATTCTGGCTCTTTTACTTAATCAGACCTTATAGTCATGAAGTAGGCCATAGGAGTGAATACTGGTGTTTAGGAATGAGTTTATCACACTCATCTAATTTGGTAAAAATATTACATACCTGGTACACTCCATATAGATGATGTTTAGTATTCTTTATATATCTACTGAAGTAGAACTTGATATTTGTGAAGGTATTTTCCAGGTCCTTTATGAAATATGCCTGGTTTGATTCTATGTTTGTCTGATCAGAATATTAAGCTAATGCTGGCCTCACGTGAGTCTTGTAATCATTTCTTGTTTCTAGCCTTAAGTAAATTTCATAGATTATATAATTCCTCTATAAAGCATCCTGTGACCCTAACTGCATTTGTAACTTTCTGATTTGCAAATAAATTAATTATTGATTCAATTTGTTTAACAAATATAAGCCATTGTTATTATCTTGGAAGCATGAGAGTTTATTTCAGATATCTGGTTTATGATATTAGTTTTTAAGTTTCTTCATATTTGCTTTAACATAGTGTTTATTTTCTTGTTCAGGGTTCAAGAGAATGTAGTGACTTTTTTCTTTTTCATTTGTAATATTAAAAATGAATTTATGTTACACTTGATTTTTATATGAATTAACTTAGCTTAAGACTTACTGTTTTGTTGTGTTTTTTCACAAAACACACTCTTTTTTCCAATTTTCTGTTTTTCCTTATAATTTTTTTAGTGTTAAAACACTTCTATGCTGTCTGATTTTTTAAAATGTCCTTACTTTTAAATATTTACTTTTATTCTTTAATCCATATTTACAGTCCAGACTTCATATCCCATGCCCATTTCTCCTTCCCTCAATTCCCACCCCTACACTGCCCCATCAGGCCTTCCCTCTCCCTGAGGTCTCAAGTCTGTTCAGGGTTAGGTACATCCTCTCAGTGAGGCCAGACCAGGCAGTCCTCCACTGTATATGTGTCCAGCTGGTGTATGTTGTCTGATTGGTAGCTCTGTGTCTGAGAGACCTCCGGAGCCCAGATCAGTTGAAACTGCTGATCTTCCCATTGGGCCACCGTCTTCCTCAGCTTCTTCCAGCTTTTCCCCAATTCAACCACAGGGGTTCCCGTCTTTCTGTCTATTGGTTCGGTGCTAGTTTTTGCATCTGACTCTTTCAGCTGCTTTTTGGGCCTTTCACAAAGCAGCCATGTCTGCAAGCACACTACAGCATCAGTAAAAGCCTCAGGGCCCCAGGACTCCCCTTGAGCCAAATCCCAAATTGGGACTTTCACTGGACCTCCTTTCTCCTATGCTTTTGTCCATTTTTGTACCTGTAGTTCCTTCTGGGTCACCAACCTCTTTTAGAGCACATGATTCTCATACCTGCTATTCGAGACAAGGCTATTCTATACAGTCTATTCTGGAAGGAAACTCACTATCCCCCTGGTTCACCTTCTTTAGTGCTAGAGTTATTGAACTGCACACATGTGACATTTTATTCCTAAATGATTCTTCATTATTTTATTCAATGTGAGATCTGTTTTATCAATAATTAACACAACTATGCCTTCTTTGATTGGTTAATACATTTTCCACCCATTACTTTCTAATGTAAATGTGCCTTCCCATTATCTATCTATCTATCTATCTATCTATCTATCTATCTATCTATCTATCTATATTTGCATTCTTTTGTCATATAATACAGTCTACAGGACTTTCTTTCTACTCAATTCCTCCTATCCAATGACTATACTTATGTTAAACTATACTGTGTCTTTTTGTATTCATTATGAAAACTTATCACCATTGCAATAGGCCTATGTGTATCCAAATTGATTATTAATACCATTAGAATGATATAATCAGTAGTTTTATTGGTTTGCACTTTTTGTTCTTGTGTGTGTGTGTGTGTGTGTGTGTGTGTGTGTGTGTATGTGTGTAATCAGATCCCTCCTTTCTCCTTCACATGGATTCTACGGAACAAACTCATGACACCAATTTTGAAGGCTAGGACCTTTAGCTGAGATCCAAGTCTTTAACCTATATTATCTTTCTTTCTAGCAAAGTTTTATTATAAAAGACAAATAGTCCTATTATCAAAATATCATCTCATTTTCTATGTTGACACATTTCTCCTTTATGCTCTAAGTACAATGTTACCAAAGTATTCTAGTTTAATACTAATTTCTCGCAACATCCTAAATATTTTGCTGCACTGTCTTATTGTTTGCTAGTTTCTATGATTTGAATCTGCCTTTATTCCTAATTATGAGTCTGCCTTTATTCCTAATGTTAATTTTTCCTATCTCCTCCCCTAAAACTTCTTTCTGTTAACGGTTAGATATTCCTCTGTAAAATCTATGAATCTCTCATCTTGGTCCAGCTTGTTGTGTGACACTGTACTTGATGCTTTGGAGCTCATGAGATCTGTAGGTTGAGATCTCAAAATAATGGGAAAAGAATCACAGTTATGACTTATTTTATATATTTTAAATACATTTTATTTGACTATTTTCTTTTCTATTTACCTACATTTTAATCTTTTTAATGGTTTCAAGGTCCTTGAAATCTCTTCTTCCTTGCATCAACCTATCTCCTATCCTCCCTCTCTCTCTCTCTCTCTGTCTATGTCTCTGTCTCTGTCTCTCTTTTTCTGTCTCTCTTTGTCTATCTGTCTCTCTCGTTTTCTCTTTCTGTCTTTCTCTCTGTCTTTCTCTCTCTGTGTGTATATGTGTGTGTATGTGTGTGTGTATATGTTTGTGTATGTGTGTGTGTGTATGTTTGTGTATGTGTGTGTGTGTATGTGTGTGTGTGGGTGTGTGTGTGTGTGTGTGGGTGTACCTTGTTTCCTTTTTTGGTTTTCGATGTTACTCATGTGATATTCTTGCATTCAGCTTTACTATGTTCTCTGCCATGTATTAATATGTCATTCTCAGAATTCCCTTTCTGTTGTTTCTTACTATCAGGAGTCTTTATTAAGCCATGACTCAGTAGATCAATACTCTTTCTGCTGTAATGCTAAGGGCACTGCTTTGTCCTATGTCATTGGTTCTTTCACAGATTCTATTAGAAGTTCTTTAGGGTTGTTTTTTGTCCATTTAGCTTGTTATGATGTTAGAATTAAATGATAACTTTAAAATTCACTGTTATGAGGCAGAATTCTGAAAGTCTTTGAGTATCAAGGGGAGAAAATTATAGCATCTGAAGCAAAAATATTGAGAATAATGTTCTTTTCCTTTATTGAAAAATTATTTAAAATGCCTTGCATCAAGTTGGACAAAGCCAGTAAAATAATGGTGGGGAAGCAATTATGTAAGTGTTTCTGTGGTAGAAGATAGAAAGAGCAAGAGGCAGCTTGCTCACATATTAGTGGAGCTAAGAGGAACCAGAATAACTATAGTTATCTAACATTGTAACAAATTTCTACACATAATTCCTTCCCATCTCCTAGACATTCCATGATATCCTCTAACATTGTCTTCAAATGGAGGATCAATGTTCAAACATGTTTTGACGGGGAACATATTTATTATCAAGTGATAATAGTTGAGTTCCACATTTCTGAAGTAAGTTGCTAAGCAAAAAATTGTGCAGTCAAATTATGGCATTCAATGTAAAATAAACATCAATGTGTTTAGGCCTGACACTCTGTCTGGCCCATTACGATTATTATGCATTTGGTTATCCACAGCTCTGGCCTTCAAGAGACTTTTTATTTAAAATACAAAAGAGAGGAAGACAAATGAAACAGGGAGAGAGAGAGAGAGAGAGAGAGAGAGAGAGAGAGAGAGAGAGAGAGAGAGAGAGAGAGAGAGAACATGACTATTATATAAAATTATAAGAAACAAACACAAGATCACAAGATTCTTTGGCTACATATGATACATTGATAATTCTAACTAGGATCATATGGGTATGTGGGACTCAACAATGCTAAGATTTGCTTAATATCATGTAATTTCATTATTCAATTCAGTGCTGTTTCTCGACATTTTAAACTGTCATGTACTTGTGATGCAATATCAGTATTGAGAGTACAGATTATTTTCTGTGAGATTCCAATCTTACAAATGATATGGAATGTTAAAATATCTGTATGTATTATGGCTCAATAGTTGTGTAGAGTAGTTCTATGGGTTTTGAGTAATATATGTTGTCACATGCCTAGTATTGTAATTTTATACAGTATAGTTTCATTGCCCTAGAATATACTTATGTCTCTTCTAGACAGCCCTCATAAATTTCTGACAGCCCTGGTAATTCTCTAGTTTTCTTTGCTATGGAATGTCATCCAATCTCTGTAGAAAGTGAACTTAAAGGATTCCTATCATGGTTCAATAGTCTTTGCTTAGTGTCATGGTATGTAACAGGCTGCTATCTCAGGGCTCTACCTCCTAATATGGCATTTCCTTACATTTTAGTATCATATAAACTTACTAACCTACATCCAATATATCCATGAATTTACTACTCTCTTGAGGTTGACTGTTCAAGGGGGAAACATTTTATCCTGTTTATAGTGTTCTATTATTGACTTAGAGATGCCTGGCTCTAAATGATAATGTTATTGTTCTCCTGTTTGATTTTGTTACTAGCTCTAAGGCTTGGAGCACGTTGTTTGTACTTTCTACTACTACTTTTTTTCTTTTTATTAGAGCATGAAAGTATAAATAATGTGTCTTTCAAAGAATCCAAATATTAAATAAGCTACTATATAAAATATCTCAATGCAAAACATTAATATTGGCATTGATATTATTGTGATCTATTTAAATTGAAAGTACATAATTTTGAATTATTTCATTTACCTGAAATTTATGTCATTCCAGAGTTTAAATATGGCTTGATTTTTCTTTCTTCTTTTCTCTTATGGATGAAAATTATGGCAAAAGTAGTTTAGTCTTTCTTGATATCAAGGAGGGCTATTCTTTATATATGTCTCTGTACCAAAGGGAAAAGTATTCGTTCTGAATTCATCTCAGATTAACTCTCGCACAAATAGCTACAATTGCTTGCCTGGAGTCTCCTTCCATTTGCCTTTCCTATCACCCAGAAAACTGATTGGAGACTATTGTTCCTTTTCTTTTTCATTATACATTGTAGGTGGAAGTAAATTCTGTGTTATATGTGTACCAGAAATGATTTGTGACTTTTAGAAATAAGCTTCACTTTAAGAAGAGAAAATTATAAACAATATTTGTTGAAAAATAAATAACATAATAAAGTCAACAGATTATTGTCTTTAAGTGGATATTCACTTATCTGAACAGTTATAAATATCTTTGAGCAAAAGGGACACCATGTCAATCTCACCTTTGCTAATAGTAAATATAATCAATGCTATTTAGAATAGTCAATTTCTTCCATGCTTGAATCTGACATAGAGTATAGAATATTAATAAACCACATTTGTCCTTGTGTGTTCTCAAAAATTAAACTCTACATTTTTGGTGATCTGTTGTAGTTATCTTTAATACGAACTAAAACATTTGTATTAGTTTGAAAGACAATGCTCCCATAGGCTCATAATGACTGACTCAATTAGAAGGTATGGCATTGTTGGAGCATAGTTCAAGAAGAAAGGGAACATCAGGAAGTATAATGGAGCTCAGTCCTTTATGCTAGGAGGTAAAGAGATTAAAGAACAGCTTGAAATTAAAAGAAATAAAGGAAGTGGGGACCTTAGGACAAAATCCCATCCAGCTAAGTTTCCAATGTGTGAAAGAAGTTTTAAAAAGTATAGAACTAAATGTGATTTTGCATTCCTTTAATGGACCCAGGAGATATATGCAGGTGGAATCAATTTGTTTGAGGATATCTATGTGCAGATCCACTTCTAGGACAGCCAAGCTTAAACAGTGGAAGTAACAATGGAAAATCTGAAATCTGGTGATGATACAATCAAATGAGGGGGTATGGTCCAGCCCCAACAAGCAGCAGAACCTGGCAGCTTCCACCAAATAGTGCTGACATTATTGTCAAGAACAGAAGAAAGGGTTTATTGAATATCTCTTCATAACTAAGGAGAGACAGTGAAGCCAGCCATGTGTCATGATTTTTCCCTTCATGGATACCTAAAGATGTCACTGGGTTGAGCTGTGAAGGTAGCAAATTGATTGTATAGAAGACCCCAAAATGTTAAACATTCAAGAGCCCTAAGATCCCTGCAGAGGAAAGCTGGTAAAAGGAAATAGAAACATTCCAAAATGTGTTGAAATCTATACACTGAAAGGTGGTGGAGCATTTTGACATCATATATGAGATACAGTATGTGGAGTATGCCCAGCTGTTTTTTGACCTTGCTTTGGCCCAGTATTTCCTCTCTCCTCTATTGTTTCTCCCTTTTGACATGGTAATATATGTCTTCTGCATGTTGAAAGTATATGATTTTTTGTTATTGTTTTCTTTTATTTTGATTTTTCATGGAATAATGGTTAAGAGATGGCATGTGTCTTAGAAGAAACTTTAATGTTGGACTTTTAAGCAGTGCCAATTCTGTGATAGACTATGGGACTTTTAAAGTTGGATTAAATTCATTATGCAGTGAGATTTGCTGACAATCTGACAGGTAACACTGAGCAATCTGCAACATTTATGTTAAGCTGAAACAGTTTCTATTGCGTTGCTTGTTTCTTTTAGATGAAATTATGTACCAAACTTAGGAGTTCTCTTGTAAAGAAAGAAATGATGGAACCACTGATAAGTTTATCAGGTGAAAATAACTAGGCATGAGATTAGTTGCATTTCAATCTCTATTAACCTATTTCTCTCAAGTGTCAGCTTATTGTAAATAAGTACCCTTTTGAAAGATGTTACTAGTAATCAACCGTACTGATTAATAAAATTTTAAACAAATGCATATATCATAAAGAGAGTAGTCAATTAGGCATTGACAATCTTTTTTCTATTTTTCATCTATGTATCATCTTTCCATTATTCTATCTATCTGTCTGTCTGTCTATCACCTATCTATCAAATTTTAATTACTATTTTTTTCATACAATATATTCTAACTGTAGCTTTCCTTCCCAACCACTCCTCTTGGTTCTCCCATCCCCTCGTCCAGAGAGTCACTCCCCATCCTACTATCCCACCCCAGTCTTCCCTTAGAAAAAAAGCATTACTCCCAAGGAAATCAATTGAACCTAGCATAACAAGGTATAGTAAGAGCAGGTTTAAAAACCTCACAAAAAGGCTGAGAAAGGCAACTAAATAGGAGGAAATGGGTCCCAAAATAAGACAAAAAAAAAGTTACCGACACACACACACACTCCAAGTGTCAAGAGTTCCCCTAAAACACCAAGCCAACAACTGTAGGTGGAGAACGTCCTGCAGATCCATACTCGCCTGTATTTGTATTTTCAGTCTCAGGGAGCCAACATGAAGCCTGCTTAGTTGATTCCATGGGCTACCTTAGGGATAGTATAACTTAAAAGTGTAGTTGTGAATCTGGAAAATATAGCCTGGTATTTCTTTTCTTTTTTTTCTCTCTTGATTTAATTTTTAAATTTTATATATTTATTTGCTTTAAACCCCAATTATTGGCTCCCTCATTGCCCTCAGTTCCTCCCTCTCTAATCTTCTTGCCCTCCCATCCTCCCTTCATCTTCTCCTCTAGAAGGGGTAGCCCTGACCCATGGGTCACATCTCCCCACCCCCACCAGGCACTTCAATCACTCACTAGGTTGTCCTCTCTCACTGAGGTCAGACGAGGTGGCCCAGAAGCCTGGCATTTCTTTCCTTTTTTAAAAAAAAAATATTTTTTTACACTCCATATTTTTTCCCACCCACTGGATGTCCACCCTCCAACTCTTCCACATCCCATACCTCCTCCCCATACCTTGTCTCCACGTGCATATCACCTCGCCCAATCCCACCTGATCTCTAAACTCCCTGGGGCCTCCAGTCTCTTCAGAGTTAGATGCATCATATCTTAAGGAACGCAGACCTACTGTACGTGTGTTGGGGACCTCATATAAGCTGGTGTATGCTGCCTCTTTGGTGGTCCAGTGTTTAAGAGATCTAGGGGGTCCAGATTAATTGAGACTGCTCATCCTCCTACAGGTTCTCCCTTATGAGCTTCTTTCAGCTTTCCCTAATTCAACAACAGGGGTTAGCTGCTTCTGTCCATTGGTTGGGTACAAATATCTGCATCTGACTCTTCAGCTACTTGTTGGATCTTCCAAAGTGTGGTCATGCTAGATCCCTTTTTGTGAGTGCACCATAGGCTCAGTAACAGTGCGAGCCTAGCATTTCTAGGCAATTCATGAGCAATGACCACCAAAAAAGTATCTCTGCATTGGTCAAAAATAGACACATTCATGTATTGAAAAATGAGACACCTTTTCCCTAGTCGTCTTGGATTTCTTGTTAATGGAGGTAATGCCATCTGTTGTGAAGACCTGTTACAGTCTCCTGGAAATTTCTTCAAGTACTTCATGCTTGTCAGCTTTACAATAGATACAGCAGAGAACAGGAACCCCACAATGTTACCTATGTATCAATCACCAACAGGGGATCATTATTATCTAGGTACCAAGTCAGATCATGCAGTGTAATATTTTTTTCAGTAAGTATCATATCTCTTCATACATTTTAGATTGCTTGTATCTTTCTCAATGCAATATTTAAAAGTATAGCTAAACATTGTTTACACTAATGATTCAATATTTTTTGTATTTTCAATTGATATGGATTAGGTGACCTTTTTTGCTTATTTTATTGTTTCCCTGCCTCTCTTTCCTCCATCTTGCTTCCTTCTTTCTTCCCTTGCTTGTCTTCTTGTCTTTTTCATTTTCTTCCTTCCTCTTCTTCTTCTTCTTCTTCTTCTTCTTCTTCTTCTTCTTCTTCTTCTTCTTCTTCTTCTTCTTCTTCTTCTTCTTCTTCTTCTTCTTCTTCTTCTTCTCCTCCTCCTCCTCCTCCTCCTCCTCCTCCTCCTCCTCCTCCTCCTCCTCCTCCTTCTCCTCCTTCTCCTCTTCTTCTTCTTCTCCTTCACCTCCTCCTCCTCCTCCTCCTTCTTCTCTCTCTTTCTGTTTCTCCCTCTCTATTTCATCTATGTTTCTCAAAGTATATTCGATATTACAGATATCTTCAGGAGATTAAGATTGCACACCAGGGACGTTATCTTAAAATGAAGCATTTGATGTGCTCAGACCAAGTGAAATCCCAGTGCTATGCTTTTTCACACAAATGTTTATTTTTTATCTAAAAGTTGAATCTCCTAATAAAAGAATAAGTTTAAAGTGCTTTATCATGTCACATGAAAATAAAAAGTGTTTCTACTACTGTTATAATTACTCAATTTAGTCAAATGATCATCTTTTGAGTATTCTTGAGTATTAGATGACATTACCAGTACCCAACAAATACAGAGATGGGTGCTCCCAGCCAACCATTGCACTGAGCACAAGGTCCCCAATGGAGGAGCTAGAGAATGGATCCAAGGAGCAAAAGGAGCTGTCAGCCCCATAGAAGGAACAATTTTATGAACCAACCAGCACCCCCAGAGCTCCCAGGGCCTAAACAACCAAACAAAGAGTACACATGGAGGAACCCATGGCTCATCAGCATTTGTAGCAGAACATGGCTTTGTTGGACATCAAAGCGAGGAAAGGCCCGAAGCCCTGAGAAAGCTTGATGCCCCAGTATGGGGGGAATACCAGGACAGGGAATCAGGAGTGGGTAAGTTGACAAGCAGGGGAAAGGGGGTAGGGTGGGGGAAGGGATGGGATAGGGTGTTTTTGGAGGGGAAATCAGAATGGGGAAAACATTTGAAATGTAAATAAAGTATCAAATAAAAAAACAATAAATGTTACAGATAGCAACTGCATAGTTTTTATATAAGGTAACCATTGTTATATTTATAAGAAAAGTAGAATTTATGATGCAAGAAAGCCCTACTATTTGCTATAAACAGTTTTTAATGGTGTCTTAATCTAAGTTAGGTATTCAATATCACCTTTGGAGATTTACACTCTTGTAGATCAAATTTATCAAGGCTGATAATTATTCAACATCATCCATGTGCAATCTTCTGAGTTGAACTCTGTGCAGAAATTTGAGATTTATAATTTATACTTCCTAAGAGAGCTCATTATTTTGTAGAGGATAGGCAGAAAAAATATCAAGCAACAAAACACAAACTTTTTAGGAAGGAAAAACCCTGAAATGCTCTGGTGGTTTATGATTTTTATTTTCTAATAAATATTAGCATCTACTTAAGTTAGTTCTATGAAGGGTTTTGTACATTTGTATGGTTTTAAATTTTGTTTTCTTCAAAAATAACAACAACAACAACAACAATAATAATAACAATAATAATGTAATCATTTTGAAACTTTTTCTTGCTAAATTTCTCTAATAATGTTTGAATTGACTGGAAATTTACTCCAAATACTTTAAAGGTTTTTGTCAGCATTCTTATTATATAAAATTTGAAATGGTTTTAATCAAAGTTGTAATTTGTAATTTGTAATTGTAATTACAAAGTTTGCTTTGATTGGAAAAATTTCCAATAGATCTTTGTTCCAAAAAATACCATTTTTGTCATGATTGGAATTTTGTTATTCATTAAATTTCATCAATTATGGTCATTGCTTACCCAATGGGTTCTTCTAGATTTTATTCAAAATTCTTTCAAAAATATTCTCTTCCATCTACCTTACCAATCATTTTATATTTGTTTGCAATAAAGTTTGAAATGGTTTATGAAGACTTTGGTTTTTTAGTTTCATTCTAGTTTTAACTAAATCTAATTAAATATTAGAATTAGCATTATTATTCCAATTGCCATATAAATGTCATTATAAAGAACTTGTCAACTAGCTTACATTTTTGAGTCTATAGAGAAGTATATAGATACATGTAATTGTAGGAAGTGAATTGTTATGTATTTGATATATATTCAGGGAAAATATGGTGGAAATTTTTATGTAACTTTAGAATTACTTGAAATATTGGAAGTACAAATGATAAATTTTCAGTTATGGTAAGAAATTTGACTTAATTTTAAATACCCTGTGTCATTGATATGGTTTCTTGAGCTGTTAACAGTATGTTGTTTTAATTTTTCTTTTAATAATAGCTATGAACATAACTCTGAGTGATATTACAATAAATGAGGACTTGGTTTCTATGGATCATTAGCAATTTTCCTGCAAAACATTGATTGTGTATACAGATTCAAACAATTATCAGCCTCGTTGAGAGCTGGCCACTTCCTAAGTTGTAATGTTCAAATGAGACTAGGAAAATAATTTCATTATTTCCAAGTCTAACATATTTAACACAGTTCACAATTGTAATATTAAGCTTCAACCTAATATCCCAAAATGATTCCATTTGGTCTTCACAGTAATTACTTAAGTTGAATAAAGTATGAATTAATGTTTAACTTGAAGGGACTTAGTGTATTGATTTGTCTGCAGCCACATGACTAGGAAGTGATAAGGCTGTAATTATATTTATAGAAAATTAATCTGTGGAATAACCAATACATTTATTGAATTATATGTTTCATGGCTAAGTAAGATGGTATGGAATAATGAAGAAATGATGATAATATTTGACATTTGTTTTTAATGTTGAAACCTGGCTAACAATTCCATATCAAATATTGGGGAGCATGTATAAGCAAATTTACTCTAAGAGAAAAGGAAAAGTGGATGAATATGTCTCTATGTTGAGAAAATGTGAGATAAGAAATTTTATACTATAGGGTAGGAATGACTGTAGAGTGCCTTCAGTGCTGAGGTAAGGATTTGACACATGATGTTAAAACATTTAACTGGGAGTGGGGCCTGTGTCCTGCCCAGAGAGCTACAGAAGGAGAGAAGCCCCATGGCCATATTCACTGCCTGCCAGGACAGAAAAGGATCACTAGGTACTGTATCACTCTGAGCTTTAGATCTCTGGTGGTGCAAGCTGCCAGGGGTCTGCCTGCACTCAGGAACTGAGCACATAGGCAGTTTGCCTGCCAGCCTGCCAGGAGTGGGGCCTGTGTCCTGCCTAGAGAGCAGCAGAGGAAGAGATTTCCCTGTGGCCATATTTGCTCCCTGCCAGGACAGAAAAGTGTCACTAGTTACTGGATCACCCTGAGCTTTAGATCTCTGGGGGTGCAAATCTCCAAGGGTCTGCCTGCACTCAGGAACAGAGCACATAGGTGGTTCATCTGCAAGCCAGTCTGTCGTGGGACCTGTGTCCTATGTGAGAATCAACAGAGGGAGTGACCCCCACCACACCATCTTACTCCATAATAGAGCAGAGAACACCTGGTTGACCTTGACAACCTAAGTATAACGTTGCTTGAGGCAAGACTGAGCATGTCTCCAAAGGCACAAAAGAGGAAGGCAGCATATCAGTAATCTGTGCCAGAGGAAACCCAGTCATCCAGTGTTGCAGAAATAACCTTAAAGATCCACAGTAGGTTGAAGTACCAGCCAGTGACAAGAAGACTATCTAACACTTGGGAGAACTAGATGGCTAAAGGCAAAAGTAGGAACGCTACGAACAGAAACCAAGACATTATGGCAGCATCTGACCCCAATTCTCCAACAATAGCAAGTCCTGGATACCACAACACACCAGAAAAACACATTTTGGATTTAAAATCACTGGTCATGATGCTGGTACAGGAACACATGAAAGACATACTTAAAGAAATTCAGGAGAAAATGGATCAAAAATTAGAAGCCCTTACAAGGGAAACACAAAAATCATTGAAAGAAATTCAGGAGAATACAAAAGCCAATAAGAAGGAAACGCAAAAATCACTTAAAGAAATACAGGAGAACTTTGATCAACAGGCAGAAGTCATGAAAGAGGAAACACAAAAGTCTCTTAAAGAATTAGAGGAAAACACAAACAAGCAAATGACAGAACTGAGCAAAAACTTCCAGGATCTAAAGACAGAAGTAGAAACAACTAAGAAAGCACAAAGGGAGACAACTTTGGAGATAGAAAACCTTGGTAAGAAATCAGGGACCATAGGCACAAATATCAACAACAGAATACAAGAGATAAAAGAAAGAATCTCAGATGCCAAAGATACCATAGAAACCATGGACTCAACAGTTAAAGAAAATGCAAAATGCAAAAAGCTTGTAACACAAAACATCCAGGAAATCCAGGACACAATGAGAAAGCCAAATCTAAGGATTATAGGCATTGATGAGAGTGAAGATTTACAACTTAAAGGGCCAGCAAATATCTTCAAAAAAATTATGGAAGAAAACTCCCCTAACCTAAAGAGAGAGATGCCCATGAAAATACAAGTAGCCTACAGAACTCTAAACAGACTGGACCAGAACAGAAATATTTCCCATCACATAATAACCAAACCCCAGATGTACTAAACAAAGAAAGAATACTGAGAGCAGTAAGAGAAAAGGGGGAAGTAACATATAAAGGAAGACCTATCAGAATTGCACCAGATTTCTCACCAGAGACCATGAAAGCTAGAAGATCCTGGGTGGAGCTCAGGCAGACTCTAAGAGAACACAAATGCCAGCTGAGACTACTATACCCAGCAAACTCTCAATTACTATAGATGGAGAAACGAAGATATTCCATGACAAAACCAAATTTACACAATATCTTTCCATAAACCCAGTCTTACAAAGGATAATAGGGGGAAAACCCCATTATAAGAAGGGAAACTATACCCCAGAAAAAGCAGAATATTAAGCTTCATTCATCAAACCCAAAGAAGATAACCACACACGTATAAAATTAAAATAAAAAATGATAGGAATCAATAACTACTACTCCTTAATATCTTTTAACATCAATGGACTCAATTCCCCAATAAAAAGACATAGACTAACAGACTGGTTACGTAAACAGGACCCTATATTTTGCTGCATACAGGAAATACACCTCAGGGTCAAAGACAAAAACTACCTTAGAGTAAAAGGCTGGAAGACAATTCTACAAGCAAATGGTCCCAGGAAACAAGCTGGAGTTGCCATTCAAAGATCAGATAAAAATGACTTTCAACCTAATGTCATCAAAAGAGACATGGAAGGTCACTTCTTGCTGGTTAAAGGAAAATTACAACAAGAAGAACTCTCGACCCTGAACATCTATGCTCCAAATGCAAAGGCACCCTCATTCATAAAAGAAACTTTACTAAAGCTCAAAGCATACATTGCACCTAACACAGTAATTGTGGGTGACTTCAACACTCCAGTGTCACCAATGGACCAATAAGGAAAACAGAAACTAAACAGGGAGACAATGAAACTAATTGAAGTTTTGGACCAATTGGAGTTAACAGATATATATAGAACTTTTCATCCCAAGGCAAAATAATATACCTCTTTCTCAGCACACCATGGTACCTTCTCCAAAATAGATCATATAGTTGGACACAAGACAGACCTCAACAAATATAAGAAGATTGAAATAATACCATGTCTTCTATCAGATCACTATGGAGTAATAGTGGTCTTTAATAACAATAAAAACAACAGAAAGTACACATACACATGGAAACTGAACAATACTCAAAGTTACCTTGGTGAAGGAAGAAATAAAGAAAGAAATCAGAGATTTCTTAGAATTTAATGAAAATGAAGGCAAAATATACCCAAATCTATAGGACACAATTAAAGCAGTGCTAAGAAGAAAACTCATAGCTTTGAGGGCCTCCAAGAAGAAATTCGAGAGAGCATACACTAGAAGATTAATGTAACAACTGAATGCCCTGTAACAAAAAGAAACTAATTCACCCAGGAGGAGAAGAAGACAGGAAATCATCAAACTCAGGGCTGAAATCAATCAAATAGAAACCAAGAGAACCATACAAAAAAATCAAGAAAACCAAAAGCTGGTTCTTTGAAAAAATCAACAAGATAGATAAACCCTTAGCTTGACTAATCAAAGGGCTCAGAGAAAGTATCCAAATTAACAAAATTAGAAATTAAAAGGGAGATATTACAACAGAAACCAAGGAAATTCAAAAAATCATCAGATCGTACTACAAAAACCTATACTCAACACAACTGGAGAATGTGGAGGAAATGGACATTTTCTTATACAGATACCAATTACCAAAATTAAACCAGGATCAAATAGACCATATAAACAGACCCATAACCCCTAAAGACATAGAAGGGTTCATAGATAGCTTTCCGATCAAAAAAACAGGACCAGATGGTTTCAGTGCAGAATTCTATCAGACCTTCAAAGAAGACTTAACACCAATACTCTTCAAACTTTTGCACCAAATTGAAACAGAAGGAACACTACCCAACTCGTTCTTCAAAGCCACTAATTAAAAAGTGGGGTACGGAGCTAAACAAAGAATTTTCACACTAAGAACTTCAGAGGGCTGAGAGACACCTTAAGAAATGTACAACATCATTAAACATTAGGGAAATGCAAATCAAAACAACCCTGAGATTTCACCTCATACCAGTCAGAATGGCTAAGATCAAAAACTCAGGAGACAGCAAGTGTTGGCGAGGAGGTGGAGAAAAAGGAACACTACTCCACTGCTGGTGGGATTGCAAGTTGGTGCAACCACTTTGGAAATCAGTCTGGTGGTTCCTCAGAAAACTGGGCATGACACTTCCTGAGGACCCTGTTATACCACTCCTGGTCATATACCCAGAGGATTCTTCAGCATGCAATAAGGACACATGCTCCACTATGTTCATAGCAGCCCTATTTGTAGTAGCCAGAAGCTGGAAAGAAACCAGGTGTCCTTCAACGGAGGGAATGGATACAAAAAATGTGGTATATTTATACAATGGAGTACTATTCAGCCTTTAGAAACAATGAATTCATGAAATTCTTAGACAAATGGATGGAGCTTGAGAACATCATACTAAGTGAGGTAACACAGTCTCAAAAGACCAATCATGGTATGCACTCAATGATAAGTGGATATTAGCCTAGAAACTTTGAATACCCAAGACATAATCCACATATTAAATGATGTCCAGAAAGAATGGAGGAATGGCCCCTAGTTCTGGAAAGCCTCAGTGCAAGATTATAGGGGAATTCCAGAACAGGCAAGTGGGAAGGGGTAGATGGAGGAACAGGGGGAGGGAATAGGGCTTATGTGACTTGCGGAGAGTGCGGACCCAAAAAGGGGAAAATCATTTGAAATGTAAATAAAAAATATATCAATAAAAATTAATAAAATAAAAAATTAAAAAAACATTTAACTGTTCTGTAAGGACAGAAACAAAAATTTGCATTTAAATGTTTAATTACCTCAATATATGTTCTTTGCTTTGACATATTAATCCTGTGTCTTAAGCAGAAAAAGGAACTATTATACAGGGTTTCAAAATTTAAAAAGCTTTTACAATTATTAAGTCAACCTTGAACATTATTAGTCTTTAAATCTTACATGTCACTTTTGTTTTTTCTTTCTCCAAAACACCAGAATATTTCACTAGAGTGCAGGCAAGATTAGTGAAAAAATATTATTGGTTATATATGATATGAAGATAAATTAATAAACATTTTAAAGAATAAGTTAACATTCATTTTCTCTACTTATACTCTTCATAGAATATATTACCCCATAAGACTGTTAGGCCTTGACATTGTTACATGTCAAATAAATTCATCTTTAATTAATAACAAAATTGCAGAAGTTTCTTATGTTCTTATTAAGCTAACATGAAATTTTCATTTTTAATTTTAACTTTTTCAATTTTTTTCTTTATTGATATATTTTTTATTTACATTTCAAATGATTTTGCCTTTTCTGGGTCCCCACTCCCCACAAGTCCCATAAGCCCTCTTCCCTCCCCCTGTTCCCCCATCTATTCCTTCCCAATTCCCTGTTCTGGTATTCCCCTATACTGTTGCACTGAGTCTTTCCAGAACCAGGGGCCACTCCTCCATTCTTTCTGGACATCATTTAATATGTGGATTATGTCTTGGGTATTCAAGGTTTCATTAATCTATGAATTAATTGTTTCTAATGGCTGAATAGTACTCCATTGTGTAAATATACCACATTTTTTTGTATTCATTCCTCCATTGAGGGACGCCTGGGTTCTTTCCAGCTTCTGGCTTCTACAAATAGGGCTGCTATGAACATAGTGGAGCATGTGTCTTTATTGCATGCTGAAAAATTCTCTGGGTATATGCCCAGGAGTGGCATAGCAGGATCCTCAGGAAGTGTCATGCCCAGTTTTCTGAAGAACCACCAGACTGATTTCCAAAGTGTTTGCACCATCTTGCAACCCCACCAGCAGTGGAGGAGTGTTCCTCTTTCTCTACATCCTCGCCAACACCTGCTGTCTCCTGTGTTTTTGATCTTAGCCATTCTGACTGGTGTGAGGTGAAATCTCAGGGTTGTTTTGATTTGCATTTCCCTAATGATTAATGATGTTGAACATATCTTAAGGTGTTTCTCAGCCCACCAAAGTTCTTCATGTGAAAATTCTTTGTTTAGCTCCATACCCCACTTTTTAATTAGGTTATTTGGTTATCTGGGTTCTACTTTCTTGAGTTCTTTGTATATATTATATATTAACCCTCTGTCAGATTTAGGGTTGGTGAAGATACTTTCCCAATCTGTTGGTTGACGTTTTGTCCTTTTGACAGTGTCCTTTGCCTTACAGAAACTTTGTAGTTTCATGAGGTCCCATTTGTCAATTCTTGATCTTAGAGCATAAGCTATTGGTTTCTATTCAGGAACTTTTCCCTTGTGCCCATGTCCTCAAGGGTCTTCCCAGTTTCTTTTCTATTAGTTTCAGTGTGTCAGGTTTTATGTGGGGGTCCTTGATCCATTTGGAGTTGAGCTTAGTACAAGAAGATAAGAATGGATCGATTTGCATTCTTCTGAAAGCTGACCTCCAATTGAACCAGCACCATTTGTTGAAAAGGCTATCTTTTTTCCACTGGATGCGTTCAGCTCCTCTGCTGAAGATCAAGTGACCATAGTTGTGTGTTGGTTCATTTCTGGGTCTTCAGTCCTATTCTATTGATCCATTTGCCTGACATTGTACAATACCATGCAGTTTTTATCACTATTTGTCTGTAGTAATGGTTGAGGTCTGGGATACTGAATCCCCTTGAAGTTCTTTTACTCTTGAGAATAGTTTTAGCTATCCTGGGTTTTTTGTTATTCCAGATGAATTTGGGAAATGTTCATTCTAGCTCTCTGAAGAGCTGGGTTGGGATTTTTATGGGGATAGCACTGAATCTGTAGATTGCCTTTGACAAGATGGCCATTTTAACTATATTAACCCTGCCAATACTCGAGCATGGAAGATTTTTCCATTTTCTGAGCTCTTCTTCGATTTCCTTCTTCAGTGGTCTGAAGTTCCTGTCATATAGCTCTTTCACTTGTTTGGTTAGAGTCACCCCAAGATACTTCATGCTGTTTGTGGTTATTGTGAAGGATGTCATTTCCCTAATTTCTTTCTCAGTCTGCTTCTCCTTTGAGTCTATAAAGGCTACTGATTTGCTTGCATTGATTTTGTAGCCAGCCACTTTCCTGAAGTTGTTTATCAGCTGTAGGAGTTCTCTAGTAGAGTTTTTTGGGTCACTTAAGTATACTATCATATCATCTGCAAATAGGGGTATTTTCACTTCTTCTTTTCCAATTTTTATCCCTTTGACCTCCTTATGTTGTGTAATTGCTCTAGCTAGGACTTCAAGAACTATATTGAAAAGATATGGAGAGAGGGGGCAGTCCCTGATTTTAGTCCCTTGTCTAGTCCCTGATTTTAGTGGGATTGCTTCAAGTTTTTCTCCATTAAGTTTGATGTTGGCTACTGGTTTGCTGTATATTGCTTTTACTATGTTTAGATATGGGCCTTGAAGAAATAAAGAAAGAAATCAAAGATTTTGTAAAATTTACTGAAAATGAAGGCACAACATACAAAGGACACCATCAAAAGGACAGATCGGCAACCAACAAATTGGGAAAAGATCTTCATCAATCCTAAATCAGATAGAGGGCTAATATCTAATATATATAAAGAACTCAAGAAGTTAGACTCCAGAAAACCAAACAACCCTTTTAAAAAATGGGGTACAGAGTTAAACGAAGAATTCTCACCTGAAGAATTTCGGATAGCAGAGAAACATCTTAAAAAATGCTCAACTTCATTAGTCATTGGGGAAATGCAAATCAAAACAACCCTGAGATTTCACCTTACACCAGTAAGAATGGCTAAGATTGAAAATTCAGGAGACAGCAGGTGTTGGCGAGCATGTGGAGAAAGAGGAACACTCCTCCACTGCTGGTGGGGTTGCAAATTGGTACAACCACTCTGGAAATCAGTCTGGCAGTTCCTCAGAAAACTGGGCACCTCACTTCCAGAAGATCCTGCTATACCACTCCTGGGCATATACCCAAAAGATTCCCCAGCATGTAATAAGGATACATGTTCTACTATGTTCATAGCAGCCCTATTTATAATTGCCAGAAGTTGGAAAGAACCCAGGTATCCCTTAACAGAAGAGTGGATGCAAAAAATGTGGTATATCTACACAATGGAGTACTATTCAGCCATTAGAAACAATGAATTCATGAAATTCTTAGGCAAATGGATGGAGCTGGAGAACATCATACTAAGTGGGGTAACCCAGACTCAAAAGATGAATCATGGTATACACTCACTAATAAGTGGATATTAACCTAGAAAACTGGAATACCCAAAACATAATCCACATATCAAATGAGGTACAAGAAGAACGGAGGAGTGGCCCCTTGTTCTGGAAAAACTCAGTGAAGCAGTATTGAACAAAATCAGAACAGGGAAGTGGGATGGGTTGGGTGGGAAAACAGGGGGAGGGAAGGGGACTGATGGGACTTTCGGGGAGTGGGGGTCCAGAAAAGGGAAAATCATTTGAAATGTAAATAAATATATCAATAAATTTTAAAAAAATCTAAAAAACAAAACAAAACAAAACAAAAAAACAAACAAAAAATACAGAAATCGATGGGACACAATGAAAGCAGTTCTAAGAGGAAAACTCATAGCTTTGAATGCCTCCAAAAATAAATTTGAGAGAGCATACACTAGAAGATTAATGGAACAACTGAAAGTCCTGGAACAAAAAGAAGCTAATTCACCCAGGAGGAGAAGAAGACAGGAAATCATCAAACTCAGGGCTGAAATCAATCAAGTATAAACCAAGAGAACCATACAAAGAATCAATTAAACCAAAAGCTGGTTATTTGAAAATATCAACAAGATAGATAAATCCTTAGCCAGACTAACCAAAGAGCACAGAGCAAGTATCCAAATTAACAAAATTAGAAATGAAAAGGGAGATATTACATCAGAAACCGAGGAAATTAAAAAAATCATCAGATCTTACTACAAAAACCTGTACTCAACACAACTGGAGAATCTGGAGGAAATGGACATTTTCTTAGACAGATACCAAACACCAAAATTAAACCAAGATCAAATAGACCATATAAACAGACCCATAACCTCTAAAGAAATACAAGGGGTCAGAGATAGCCTTCCGACGAAAAAGAAAAAAAGCACAAGACCAGATGGTTTCAGTGCAGAATTCTATCAGACCTTCAAAGAAGACTTAACACCAATACTCTTCAAACTATTCCACCAAATAGATACAGAAGGAACACTACCCAACTCCTTCTATGAAGCCACTATTATGCTAATACCAAAACCACACAAAAAGCCAACGAAGAAAGAGAATTTCAGGCCAATTTCCCTTATGAATATCGATGTAAAAATATTCAATAAAATTCTTGCCAACCGAATCCAAGAACACATCAAAACGATCATCCACCATGATCAAGTAGGCTTCATCCCAGGGATGCAGGGTTGGTTCAATATAAGGAAATCCATCAATGCAATCCACTACATAAACAAACTCAAAGGAAAAACCCACATGATCATTTCATTAGATGCTGAAAAAGCATTTGATAAAATTCAGCATCCTTTTATGCTAAAATTCTTGGAAAGGACAGGAATTCAAGACCTTTTTAAAACTTAAATTACATTTTCTTCTTAGCATTGCTCTAAAATACAATGGAGTATGTTGATATATATGATGCATATGTGTTGAATAATATTGACATTTATTTATCTAACAAAGGCATATATTATTTCACTATGTAAAACGTGTAATACATGGGCTCCTTATTGCTACATCCAATCTCCCTACACAGGTAGATCTCTGGTATATTTTTCTAGATTCTAGAAGCGTGACACTCTCTGACCTTCCCAAGCCACATCTTCCATACAACCTGCCATATCAATTAGGTTCTACATCAAAGCAGGTCTAGCCTCATCTGGCTAACACTGTCACAAAATCAATCTGATGATTTCTGACAGGCCACTCTACCTACCTTCTGCCCCACCTCTTTCTCCAATACTACACCCAACATTTCTAATGTTCTACCCACAGCTCTACTCCCACTCTTCAGGCTATGATTGGGGCATGCATTCTTTATACCAGTACACTCATCTCTACTTACCTGATTTTATTTCACTAAAGCCATTTCTAGTTGGTATGCCCACCTCACCCTCATATCTATTCTTCTGTATCAAGCTGCTCTATACATATCAGGTTTAGCACTCACAAACATATTTCATGAATAGCATGAGGAAAAAAACTGCATGTAATATAAATATGAAAGATCAAACCAGTATCTTCTGTCCAAAACTTAGATATCCTACATCATTTTGCAAATGAGAATTACTGATATGAACCTTAGGATACATAACTCAAAAGAACAATGTGCAATGTCATCAAAGAATCAGATGAATGAAATTAAGAAGAAAGAACTTAAGAAAATTAAATTCCTGAGTGATGCACATATCACAAAGTAAGGCTAAGGTAAAAGATAATGAGAATCTAGGACATGAGAATGGAACTCCATAAGGTGATACCGAAGAGCAATCAAAGACAAAATGATGATAGAGTTGTAAAACCTAATATTTCAGCTAGAAAACTCAAAGTAAAGCTGGAATAACTGTGGTGTATTCCTAAAATGCTAAATATAGTCCACCCTATAACTTTTCTATAAGAGTCACTGACATATGCCCAAAGGACTTGATATTCTACTCCACAGATAATTGCTCACCCACATACATTGCTACTCTATTCAACAATTTCACAATGGAAATAGCTTTAATGTCCTTTATCTGATAAAAGGGTAATTAAAATATGAATATATATATATATATATATATATATATATATATATATATATATATATATATTCTGCAATACTATTCAGCTATAAAGGAAATGAAATCCTGAGTTTTTTAGTTAAATGAGTGGAACTATAAAAAATTGCACTAAAGTTTGCCCAGCAAAAAAGACAAATACTTGTTCTCTTACTTCAGAAATTCCTACCTGCTACTTTTTTTTATATTTGAGGGTATCCTGGAGAAACTACAGCATTGTGAAAGGAAAAGTTATCTTTGCCATAGTTTAGAAGATAGGGATATATGGAGAGAGTACTCAAAATGTACAAGTGATCTAGTTGGGAAAGGAGAAGAAATGGGTTGACTTTTGTGCGAGCAATGGCAGAAATATCTACATTAGAAGGAATAAAGAAGGTAAAAGAGCTGTAAGAATATCTGAAGAAGTGGTAAGGAATCACACTATTAACTATTTAAAAAACAATACTTGCAACTCTGTGTATTAATATGCATATACACTTTCATTGAAAATTTCTCATCTGCACTGAAAATTCTTCTTCAAAAAGCTAAAAATAAAAATACCATACAAAAATTGTAACACCAAGCATGAAAAGCTCTACTTTGACTTGTTTGCCAGTGTTGTCCTAAAGGAGTTATGGAATATTACAGACTATTGCTTTTGACCTAGGATGCTCCATCCCATAGGTGAATAGCAAGTTCTTCTTCTTTTTTTAATGGGAAATAAATTATTTTAAAAGTGATTGAGGTCACCAGTGTGTTTTGGTTCATATGGCTTAGGTTCATAAATATATGTTTGATTATAAATTAAAGGTAGAACATTTCAATTATATATTGGTTGATTTTTTGTTTGCTTGTTGGGTTGGTTTTATTAGTTATTTTTAATATCAGTCTTTTTGTATTAGATATTTGCTTTATTTATATTTCAGATATTAGCCCCTTTCCTCCCTTCTACTCTAAAAACCCCCAAACCCATCACCACCCCCTTCCCCGCTGCTTACTAACCCACCCACTCCTAATTTCTTGACCTGGCATTCCTCTACCATGGGGCAATGAGCATTTACAGGTCCAAGGGCCTCTCTTCTCATTGATGTCCAAGAAGGCCATCTTCTGCTACACATGTGGCTGGAACTATGAGTCCCTCTATGTGCATTCTTTAGTTGATGTTTAAGTCCCTGGGAGCTCTGGGAGTACTGATTGGTTCATATTTTTGTTCCTCCTATGAGGCTGCAAACACCTTCAGCTCCTTGGGACTTTTCTCTAGCTCCTCTGTTGGGGACTCTGCTCAGTTCAATGGTTGGCTGACAGCATCCCCTTCTGTGTTTGTCAGGCACTGGCAGGACCTATCTGGAAGCAGCTACAGCGGGTTCCTGTCAGCAAGCACTTGTTGGCATCCACAATAGTGTCTGGGTTTGGTGACTGTATATGGGATGGATCCCTGGGTGAGGCAGTTTCTGGATAGTCTTTCCTTCAGTCTCGGCTCCATACTTTGTCTCTGTATTTCCTCTCATGGGTATTTTGTTCCCTATCTAAGAAGGACCAAAGTTTACACACTTTGGTCTTCCTTATTAACTTTCATATGGTCTGTGAATTATATCTTCTGTATTCCAAGCTTCTGGGCTAATATCCACTTACCAGGGAGTACATATCATGTGTGCTCTTTTGTGATTGGGTTATCTCACTAAGGATGATATTTTTTAGTTCCATACATTTGCCTAAGAATTTCATGAATTCAATGTTTTTAAAAGCTGAGTAGTACTCCATTGTATAAATGTACCACATTTTCTGTATCCATTTCTCTGTTGAGGGACATCTGGGGTCTTTCCAGCTTCTGGCTATTAAAAGTAAGGCTGCTGTGGACATAGTAGAGCATGTGTCCTTATTACATGCTGGAGCATCTTCTGGGTATATGCCCAGGAGTGGTATAGCTGGTCTTCAGGTAGTACTATGTCCAATTTTCTGAGGAACCGCCAAACTGATTTGAGTTTTTGCACCCCCACCACCAATGGAAGAGAGTTCCTCTTCTCCACATCCTTTCCAGCATCTGCTGTTCCCAGAGTTTTTGATCTTAGCCATTCTGACTGGTGTGAGGTAGATTCTCAGGGTTGTTTTGATTTGCTTTTTCTGATGACTACGGATGTTGAACATTTTTTTAGTTGCTTCTCGGCCACTATGTATTCCTCAGTTGAGAATTCTTTATTTAGCTCTGTACTCCATTTTTAATAGGGTAATTGGGTTCTCTGGAGACTAAATTCTTGAGTTCTTTGTATATATTGAATATTAGCCCTCTGTTGGATGTAGGATTGGCAAAGATCTTTTCCCAATCTGTTGGATGCCCTTCTCTCTTATTGACAGTGTCCTTTGCCTTATAGAAGCTTTGCAATTTTATGAGATCCCATTTGTCAATTCTTGTTCTTAGAGAATAATCAATTGGTATTCTGTTCAGGGAAGTTTCCTCTGTGCCCATGTGTTTGAGGCTCTTCCCCACTTTCTTTTCTATTAGTTTCAGTGTATCTGTTTTTTTTTTTTTGTGAAGGTACTTGATCCACTTGGACTTGAGCTTTGAACACAATGCATTTGAAACATAGAGCCCAAAAGCCTTCTTAACTATAACAATTTGCATCTATCATTTTTTGATCATCTTACTAGAAGGTGCCTTAAACTTTCCACACAAATGAAGAAACCATTGGTTCTATCTAGCAATTATGAACATGAAACACATTAGTGACCATTATGGCACAATTAATCTAAGAATGAAGGAGTGGGTTTTCATACTTTTATGGTAATCAACAGTGCTCTAATTTGTCTTTAGACCCACTTAACAAAAGGCAGTCATGCTGGTAATGAAAATTACCCAAATCCTGGGCTAGTGAAATCACATATCTTGGAGGAAATCCAGTAGCTACCACTTAACAAAATGAACATAATCCCTTACTACATTTTCAATAACTGTCCTTTTACCTACCAATAACTGTCCTTTTACCTACCAATAACTGTACTTTTATCTGCCATTAAGGAGACTTGCTTTTGCAACAGATAGAAAACACTGCAGAAACCTACACACTATCAATGCAGAGTTATGAACCGAGTTCAGAGGGATACATCTACATACATGTCCTGTACCAATAGCTCAGGTAACATTATAGAAGAGGGGCTGAAAAGTTTGTAACAGCAAGGTGATAATGGAGTTTTGGGAGTCTATGTCTACTGATAGTGCCAGTAGGAAGAACCTTAAGGTCACATAAATATTACTGTCAACAAGGGCTAAAAAAAGACCTCAAAATCAAAAATGACAAAATCATTTGGAGAAATTCCATGAGGCCACAGCCCCACACAAAGAATTACAGACAATTAAGGAATATTGAGAATGGAATACAAAGTAATTATCTACATCATTTGCATTTGGTTTATGAAACTGTTGATGATTAAATCACAGTCTTAGCATTGTTTCTCCATCTGTTATTTGAATATGCTTTGGCAAAATCTAAAATAATACATCTTAAAATATTTTGAGTCACAAGAAAATTACTCTTTATTTCTCAATTAAAACATGTTAATTTAATATGTATGCTTGCTTGTATTCTCCTATTTCATAAGGAAGATATGAGATTTATGTTATCATTGCAATGTATGGCTACTAAACTCAAAAGAATGACTGCTTTCTCAGCAATAACTTACAGGTATGTGATATTAGGTAACAGAAGCATTGTTTAATCTAAGGTATTGAACTGATCTGGGTGTGGTCCATTTGTCTTCTCTTTATACTTTGCATAGTATTAAAAATGGAAACATACCAGCAACATAAAAGTATTCATAAATTAAAAATATTTGAAGAGATATAATATATTCCTATTCTTTATATCATTTGGAAAGTTTTTTCTAGCTTTATAATATTTTAATGACTTTTCATTTCAAATGAGATTATAGCCACATAATCCAACATTACAGAATATCTCTTACCATTTTGTTAGAAAGGCATCATTCATAAATACAGAATTGAAGTTTGAGCCAAGATGCTAAAAATGCCTAAGAGTCCTTGCAGTGATATCTTCAAAACTTCCTGATTGATCCTTAGATATGTTGAGCTGGTAATTTGTGTGTGTATGTCGTGTGTGTGTGTGTGTGTGTGTGTGTGTGTATGTGATTTTACATTTACAATGACCAATACTGTAATTAAATTAGTAAGGAATAATACATATTAAAATGATATATGTATATGTCTATTAGATTTATATTGCTGACATTTTCATTTCATTAAGAATTGCAACATATTCTATTTATAGTTCACTCAAATAATAAATGTGTAGAACAAATAAGAAAATGAATAAATATAAATGCTAGAAATGTAAATTGTTGACACTATTATGTTTTAGAATACAGTATTCTGCTAATGTCACAAATCCAGGGATAGCACGAATGATCAGTTGAATCACTGAGCATAACTCTAAAATTATATGTTACTATTGCTTGAATTTATTAAAATGCTCCATATAAGCTACACACTTATGTATATGGTTGGAATATAAGCAAACTAGTAATGTAAATTTGACAAAACTTTTCCAAACCAAACCAACAATGCAAATAAACAAAACAAAAAATGAAATAAAATCACCAAATCTGAAAAACAAAAATCAAAAAATAAGCAAAATCTACTTGTAATTTGATTAGAGAAAAAGACCCCACATTATCTCTGTTAATGTTTGCTTAAAGAATTGTTGAATAGTAAAGAGTTGTTACAGAGAAGAGTTATTACAATGCAGTAAAATAAGATTTATAAATACATCAGGCTTTTAAATTATCTTGTAGAATATTGAATTAATATTTAACTGCTTAAAATTTTGGTTTTTGCAGTGATGAAATGAGCATTAAGCTATTTGCACTGCAAGAGCACAGAAGACGTGGAGGTTATTTCCTCTGGCTGTCCCTCACACATGGTTTTCAGTGCTGTACCTCGGTCATCTCTTCTTTGATCTATATTGTGTTTTCTCTACTGTTCCAAAGGACACAGTTAAGAATGGATCCACAAAGCCCACAATGTGGATTGACAAGAATAGGTGGTACTGATGATTTCATTAAGTTTTTCCTTTCAAGCTTATAAAATTAATGTCCCGAATCTCTCTCTCTCTCTCTCTCTCTCTCTCTCTCTCTCTCTCTCTCTCTCTCTCTCTCTCTCTCTCTCTCTCTCTCTGTAGATCAGCATTCACAAGGCATTGCTTCTTCAACAAAACTGATAGGTCTTTTCATTGTGGAGAATACAATCTAAAGTGCAAGTGAATATATATCTCTCTATCTCTATCTCTATCACTATCTCTATCTATCTACATATGTATATATATGTGTGTGTGTGTGTTTGTGTGTGTATATGTGTGTGTGATATGATGTATCCATGTAAGTATATAGAAACACACAAATACTTATATGCCTAGAATATATAAGCCTCAATGAAGCTAATTCTACATACAGTCTTGTACACTATTACTTCCTTCAGTTTTTCTTCTTACTATGCTGAGATCTATTTGAATTTCCTGAATTATATTTTATTGAAGATACTCTGTTGCGCATGATAGCATAGGAAGATGATAATGGATGTTGGAGGAGAAAAACTATCTAATTTTTTCTAAACATTAAGAATGACTCAAAACGTTCGAATAAGCATCTGCTACTATCTCACTTTGAGAAGGAAATAGTATATCTTTTAGGAAATCAGGTTATATATGAGTTTCAGGGACTGCATCACCTTATATCAGAAGCATTGTGTTCGGGTCAGTGTTTGCTATTTCACTAACAGAATGTGTCTCTGTGTTAAGTCAGGTACACCTAGCTCTAGGCTACATAGAGTCATATAAAATTCTCTTATTCAAAGATAGCATAAATCAACTGGAGTAGTCAGAAGGAAAGTGTTCAATGACTGGTCTGTGCCAAACAACAGCATAGGCACTGAGATGATAAATAAAAACAATTTTTGTTAGGTGTTTATTTGATTCTACCTGTTGAATTGATAATACAGTGTATTCTTTCACAGTTCCCATAAAATATGGCAACACTGACCTCTAGGATATTCTGAGCATGTGTTCTTGCCTGTGAAATATGTTTCCACTATATCAAGAGCAGAGTGGACAAAGAAAATTGATCTCTTTCTTTCTGCCTATCTTCCTGGAATTCATTGGTTCCCTCATGTTCTTAGAATCCTGAGATTTTGCTAAGAGCTTCTCTTAGTCCTCTACCTCATACTTTTCCTTCTACTTACTAGAATATTTGAAAAGGCTTCTACATTACCTTTTGTTTTCCTAGAAAAGATAGCTCTCTGTATCCCATGTAGTTTATGTTTAAGCTACTTCAGGATGTATAGACAGCCCAGAGAACAGCTGACATAGGGCTGAGTTTGCTCTTGTTGCTTTGGATTTACATACTGCCTGTTGAGGGCACCGTACCAAGTGCAGCCTATTACACAGGACCCTATATCAACATTTTCCTAGAATTTAGTTAACCTTAATGGCTTTACATTCATGTTAATCTTTCAATGGTACAACTAAGGTTTATTTTAAACTGGCATATCCGAAGTTTCTACTCAACAAATACAATATACTCCAAGGAAACATTTATCATAAATTAACTACATAAAAGGGAAAACAAAAGTCCACTAATCATACTTTAGGCTATGAATCAAAATGTACATTTTAGAAACCACTAAGTTAAACATAATAACAGGTATTAATTTAAAAAATCAGTTGACACTGTAATATTGTTTGTTTAAGAGAGAACTGCAATTTTTCTAACGAAAGCTAACAGTTGGCCTTTTATAATTTCTTGGAATAAATGCAAGGTAGTCCATTTGTGAGTCTGGGAATTATTAATACATTATCAATACTTAATGTTATCCCTATTTTAAAGAGCTACCAATTAAACAAGCTCATGAATTTGGGATCTTGAGTCTTTTATGATATGGACTGAGTTGTTTGTTCTTTATTTTAGAAGAAAAAATTCTTCATTATAATACATAATACTAATACCTGCTATTTTTAATTGGAAAAATAATTTTAAAGTGTATCTATGTGCAAAAGATATTTTTATTTTATTACTTACATTATGTTAGTTCCAAGATTTCTTTTATGCCTTTTTTTAAATAAAAATGTAGTGTTTAATGACATAAAATATCTTCCTATCTTCTTCTATAATTAATATTTTACAAGCCCACTTAACCTTTATCTTTCCAATTGGCAAAATATTAGCATGCTCAAAAACAGCCAAACCATAATAGCATCTCCTATGAAGTTGTAGTTACTGCTATCCTAAATATTTTTCATAACACAAACTGTATTCAAACCACATGTCTTTATTCTATTGATGTTATGTTTCTTTATTGAAGTGAGGTTTTTATTGCATTTGACATGAGTTCTCTTATTTTTAACTTCAAAGTCCAATTTCCTGATCATTACCATTGGGTGATAATAGGAGGAGGGAAAGTGTTTTTCTGCCTGTTCGATAACAGAAGTTACTCAAGTGATAAACAGTTTACTAAGTGTGAATGGGAAGGCACACTTAAAACTCTCTAGTTCTTTCTGCATAAAAAGGAGTTATGACTACACAAACAGAAAAAAAATCTATGAAGTCTGATTTAGTCTGTGTATTCATCATTCAACTTTATAAAAATGATTACTTGACTTAGAAAGTGTTTTCTTTTTTTCTAAACACTGTGGAAAAGTTACAACATGTAAAAAGCTATTGTGAATACCAAAACACATAGTATTATTTGTTAATAAAATGGCACTTTTAAATAAAGTTCATTTTGGATTAGACATTGTCTATATTTGAAATGTATTTACAATATACTTACAATAGATAATATATGAAGAGAATGTTGGGACTTAACTAGATTTATGAATTTTTTCATATCACTAACTTTAAAAACTGGGGAAATAATTCTCTTTATTATCTTTAGATCATTAAGTCATTGGAACATTTTCTTCTAATATTAGTGGACTGATAGAGGGACATTTAAAACAGGGATGGGGAGAGAGAAGAGAGAAAAAGAGAGAGAGACAGAGATACAGAGAGACAGAGAGAGAGAGAAGAAAAGGAAGATGTGTTGAGAGCAAATCTCAGTTCAAATGTGTTTCATTTGTCTCTACAATTCATTACTATGGCAATTAAATTCATATTGTTCAATGAACAAATAAAAGAACACCAAGCCTGAAAGTGGTACAAATATCAGAAAGACATATTGTTTCTCAAAAGAGAATAAAATAGTTGTAACATGGTGGTATAATATAATATCATCATGATATTTCACATGCGATTTAGATGTAGTTACAATATCAGATGAAAGAAGATATAAGACTCCTCTTATAATTAATAAATAGATGTACTAATGATAGTATAGATGATAGATATTTGTGATAGATGATAGAAAGATAGATGATAGATAATATACAGATATACAATAGATAATATATTGATGATTGACAGACACTCATAGAAAAAGCTTCCACATCTGATGTACTAAGCTAGAGTATTAGTCTATATACTGAATAAGAAACAGCATGTATTATGTGGATACACTACTAGACACCATGGGCACATGTTCTGATGAAAGAGTAATCCTATAGTTGGCCAAATAATTTTAGCATTTGTTTTGTAGAAAATAATGCTACCAGAATAATATAATTTTATCAAAATAAAATATTAATGGAAATAAGACTCAGTTTATAGTTAGGGGATGTTTTATTTTGGGGGAAGTTAAAAGATCATGTTCACTAATTTCTAACCTGACCTCAGGCTCTAGTTAAGGTCAGCTTGATCATCAGATATGAAAGTACTCATAAGAGCTATCAGTAACTTGCATTGATCTGCTTTTATAGTCACAAGGCTTTCTGCTCCTGATCAAACAAAACCCATCATAATGCAACTGGGCCCCATTTTTGTTAAAAGTTCATCCTGTCAAGTTTTCCAATAACCATTGCAGTTAGGTCAGCAAAACATACTGAACCTGCATTATGTGAGGGTTGTTTTTGTTTGTTTTGTTTTGTTTTACTATTTTCTTTTCTTTTATTAGTAAATAAATCCATGTCTTTACTGGGTTAAGGTCCCCTCTAGAGTTACAGTCACAAGAGTACTTGAGCCTGCTTGGTCTATATGACTCAAAAAAATCATGGTCATGAACAGCATGTCCTGGTCTCCTCCTGGCTAAGAACAGCCTGACTAAAACTTGGGAATCTATTATCATAAATGATTTTGCTGAAATTTTTGAAAATAATAGAATAAAGGTCTTACAATGATGTTCAAAATCCACTCCCTAGTTTCACTTATAAAATAATAAAAGAGCCAAAGAATTTTTATTCTTTATTCTTCTGAGATATGCTCAGTGTTTAGTGAAGCTTTGAACTAATATGTGAAAACAGGCCTTAAAAGCTTTAGAATTTGTATATGTAAATACACACATACATCCACATGTAAATAAAATTCAGGTTTCCTTATTTGTAAAATGAAATTATTTCCTTTATATTTTCTTTTTTGGTTGTTGTTGTTTCTTTAAAAGCATGTAATATAACTTGTGCAAAGGGGGTACCCAAGTGTATACCTGTTCTTATTTTTCTCATCTTTCATTTAATATTGTCTTTTTCAAACATAAATATGAGCTCTCATTGAAAAATATAAAGGGTATAAAATATATCTATTTCAAAATGATTACAACTGGATTGAGTCAGAACTTTCTTCAGTAAACCATATGGGGCTTTATATTATATGAAAAGATGTAAAGAAAGTACATATAAAAGCCATGGTATGTATATGTATGTATGTATGTATGTATGTGTATATATATATACCACTAAACACTATATAAACTATATATATATATAAATCCATACATACATACATTCATACAGACAGACAGACAGACTAGGATATTTAAAGCTACTTTTGTTTATCACCATAGTGGAAATGAATACAATTTGGAAACTCTGACAAATCTTTGCAAAATATCTGGAAATATATGACTATGCACATACCCTCAGTACTCTCTCTCTCTCTCCTTTAATTGATATAAACTTTTCCATCCAGAATGATACAGTGAAGAAGAACAAAGGACTACCTTCTCAGTTCAACCACTGCCTTAAAGAGAGACAGGATGAAAACATTTTATCTATTACTCTGTTTTGTTTTGTTTATTTTTTTGTTATTTTTTCTACATTCTTTGTTTTCATTCCAAATGATTTCTACTTTCCAGGTCCCCAACTCCCCATAAGTCTCATAAGCCCTCTTCCCTACACCCATTACCCAATCAACCCCCTCCCACTTCTCTGTCCTGGTAATCCTCTACATTGCTGCATCAAACCTTTCCAGGACCAGGGCCCTCTCCTTCCTTCTTCTTGGGAATCATTTGATATGTGAGTTCTGTCTTGGCTATTCAGAGCTTCTGGGCTAATATCCACTTATCAGTGATTGTATTGTATGTGTGTTCTTTTGTGATTGGGTTACCTCACTTAGGATGATATTTTCCAGTTTCAACCATTTGCCTAAGAATTTCATGAACTCATTGTTTTTAATTGCTGAGTAGTATTCCATTGTGTAAATATACCACATTTTCTGTATCCAATCCTCCATTGAAGGATATCAGGGTTCTTTCCTGCTTCTGGCTATTATAAATTAGGCTGCTATAAACATGTGTCCTTATTGCATGCTGGGGAATCCTCTGGGTATATGCCCAGGAGAGGTATAGCAGGGTCCTCCCGAAGTGCCATGCCCAGTTTTCTGAGGAAGCACCAGACTGATTTCCAGAGTGGTTGTACCATCTTGCAATCCCACCAGCAGTAGAGGAGTGTTCCTCTTTCTCCACATCCTCACCAATACCTGCTGTCTCCTGAGTTTTTTAATCTTAGCCATTCTGACTGGTGTGAGGTGAAATATCAGAGTTGTTTTCATTTGCATTTCCCTAATGACTAATGATAGCATAAAGTTCTGTTGAATACAAAGAGTGCCACACAAAGAATTTCAAAGCAGGTAAAATATGTCTTTAGATAAAGAGGCTTAAAAACAGTGGAATGGTATTCAGTGTTAAATTACCCCTGGAGCCATGATTAGTCATGTGGTGCTACACATACCATATGTTAGCACTGCTAAATCAAAGCAGCCAACCCGAATACAATAAATGTGCCATTCAGTGTTTTGGCATTATGTGAAAGCTAAGACTATAGTTTGCAAAGGATCATTGGTTGCCAATGATTTGGCATATATGAAAAGATGAGCAGTCTAATGAAGGGAAAATTTATCATGTAAGATATGATTACTGGAACTTGTCATTATACATTTATCCAAATATATAAAAAGTAGAACGGTAAAAGTTAACTATAAAGCAAAACATGAACTTTGGGTGTTTATGTATTGTCCTGGTAGGTTTATAAATTCTATTTAAAATGAAGTTGGAGGGAATAGTGGTAAGTGGTATGTAAGCTTGCCAGCAGAGGAAAATGAAAAAAAAAACAAAAAGAGAAGAAACAAGGTAAACTAGGATCCTAAAGTGTATGACATAAATGTTAATATTTCAGAAGTTGGACGTTGGACACTCAAGAGTGATGGTGAAGAAATGCATTGCTTTTGGTAATAGACATGACAGCCACTCAGAACCTCCATAAAAAAAAAAAACAAAACTGAAGTCTTCAATAATAAATAGACCTCACTGTCTCAGCGGAGTTTTCACATAATGAGAGCAGAACATGTGTTTCGTTTAAAACAAAATGCAACATTTTTTAGGATAGAAAATATGCTAAGCTGGGTGGGTGCGTGGTGGTGGTGCATGCCTTTAATTCCAGCATGCAGGAAGCACAGGAAGGCAGAGAAATGCTATCTCCAAATCCAATATATAATGCTCACACACACACACAGTCTACAATACACTTAAATAAACTTAAAAAAAATGGACATCATGTATGTTGTTCAGCCATCATAGGATGAGATTAAATGAGATTAAAGTTAACATAAAAAAGAATGAGAAATAAAGATCAAAGTATCCACACTTTCATCTTTCTTCTTGAGCTTCATGTGGCCTGTGAGTTGTATCTTGGGTATTCCAAGCTTTTGGGCTAAAATCAACTTATCAGCTATTGCATACAGTGTGTGTTCTTTTGTGATTGGATTACTTCACTCAGAATGATATTTTCTAGTTCCATCCATTTGCCTAAGAATTTCATGAATTCATTGTTTTTAATAGCTGAGTAGTAGTCCATTGTGTAAATGCACCACATTTTCTGTATCCATTCCTCTGTTGAGGGAGGGTGAATGAGATAGGGAAATTTTGGATGGGTATCTCAGAAAGAGGATACCATTTGAAATGTAAATAAAGTAAATATCTAAAAATAAAAAGATAAAAAAGTTATAAATGTTCATTGTTTTACTTCCAGGTTGTGGCATTTTGCTATGACAGTTTATGTAATGTAATATGAGTTCAGATTGATAGGTTTTTCAAATCAAAATATTATTGAGACAAACTTACTTAAAATGTTTTATGCTTTGTATCATCTAATATCCTCTGTTAGGCAGAACTTGAAAACAGTGCACATTTGGTATATCTTGATTAATTCAGTCTTTGACATTTCTTTAAAGCAGAAGTCACTATTGAATTTCACTTCTTCCATGTGCTCACTTTCCCATTTATGCTGTTTGTGCTTTTACTAGAATGTTTTGCAATGATGGTCATGCATATGTCCGAGGCATACTTGACATAGACTATGAGAACAATTGAATTCTGAATAATCTCTTTAACCTTGAGGGAAAAAATATTGTTCAATCCAGAGTACTTATGGAGGTAAGCACTTGTAAATAAGACTATAGGTGCCCTGGTTCTCTCTCCTTAGGCTTAGCCAGGAGGATACATATCAGAGTTCCTTCACTAGGAAAGTGAGAGACTAATCCTGTGTTACCACCAAACCTTGAGCTGCCTGATATTCCTCACGGGCATAGACTGCCAATCATACAGTAGATGAGAAAAAGAAAACATTTGTGAAATAACTGTATATGTTGTTATTTATCTGATATGACTGCCAAATTTAAATCTGAACAGAATATTATACAATGTGAACTTTAGCTGCTGTTCAGACCTAATATTTCATCTGTTTTTTTTTCTATTTGAGTAAAATTCTTTTGAATAATGAAGATAAAAAGAGACCACTGTCCATGCTCCTTTGTTGTTTTGGTTGCTGGCTGCCCTTATTTCTTTTTCTTCTTTTTATTTTTTATTTTATATTATGTGCATGTAGACAAAGCTTTGTAGATAAATACCATCTTGTTTTTTGTATTGCTCAACTGTTTGGTCTTTTCTGCTGTGGGGGCACCTTATAAAGGAAAAAGAAAGAGGAAGAAGATGCAGTTTCATCGTGCTCCTCCTGTGCTCAAAAGTAGCATTAAACACCACTGAAAGCAAATTCCACTTTATGCATCTCTTCTCTGGAACACACATGAATCATATTATATTCATTTCCTTTTATAATTAATAGCTATCTAAGGATTACACGTTAAATTGTGATAAGTGTTTGTTTAAAGGTCTATTAATGTTTCTGTAGTATGGGGTAGGGTGTTTCTACAGGGGAAACTGGTAAGGGGGATAACATCTGAAATGTACATAAAAAATATGCAATTAAAAAAGAAAGTGATGTATAGGTAATTTAAATGACCTATTATGAAAATTATATACAATAAATATCTTTCCATGTATTTTAGTTTGTATATCTTTATTGTTATAAACAAGGTAAAGTCTTCTAAAATTGACATTCCTCTGCAGCACTGAGAACCTTACAATTAGGCTTACTATACAAATTTCATAGTCTACTTAGGTAGCATGTGTGGGTCTATAGAAAGATTTTTTTTTTTTAATCTTATAACCAGTTCCATGGTGAGTTTCTTCTAGACTTATGTTAGTGATTTTTAAACATAGTCCCAATATTGAGGCTACTAAGTTTAGCAAAGAAAAGAGGACTCCATGTTAAATGAGAATGTTTTCATGATAAAATAAAAAGTCATTTTTGAATTGTGTATTTCTGTACATTTGCCATATATCTATATAAGTGAATTGACATTCTGTCTTGGAATTCGAAATAGTTGCTTTTGTAGAAATTGCAGCACAACTCTAATATGTAAATGCAAACCCAGCTAGATCAGATGCCAATTTAGAATATTCAAAGTTAAGATACAAAGTAAAATGACAGGGTAAAAATTAATTCAGTATTGAGTATTGAAGGAGATAAAAATGAGAGCGGGATAGCAATAAACATACAGAGGTTCTAGAACCTTAATTTTATTTTTACTTTTATAATGTAACAAAACATAGTTCATGGGTAAATTGAGCTGCTTTCAATGAATCAATGTAGATAGGATATTAATGTGTAATTTCTATTCTAAAACTAGAAATTTAACATGTAGAGTTAGACAATAAGGGTTTGCTTTTTATTATAAAAGCAATAATTTGAATAGTGCTTATTTTCCTCATTCTTCTTTTTCATTAATGTATTTACTTATTCACTTTACATTCTGACCTCTTCAGCCCCTGATGGAAACAGAGGCTGTTTCCTCCAGCCCCTGATGGAAACAGATGTAGAGACACAGTCAAAGAGTTTTTTTATTCTTAAGAAAGAGCAGGGGGCTGAAGAGATGGCTCAAGCACTAGTTTTTCTTCCAGAAGTCCTGAGTCCAGCAACCACATGGTGATGCACAACCATCCATAATGGGATCCAGTGCCCTCTTCTGGTGTGTCTGAAGAGAGCAAAAATGCAAAAATATGTTAAATAAATAAAACTTTTTTTTGTTTTTTTGTTTTTGCTTCATTTTTTTAAACAACAGACATTGTAATAATAGTGATTTTTTTACTTAATATTTTGTTTCTTCCTCATTATTTGATGAATATATTAACCTACAGATTTATGCACTGAAACTGCAGTACAGAGAGAGGTACAGATACCTACTTTGCAAAAGTCCTTCCTGGATAAAATTTTTGAGTCTTGAATTAAAACCAAAATTCTAATATGCCTGCTTAATTTCGTCAGCATCATTGCTCAGTGGAGGTGAACTTAACGAAGATTTACTATACTGGGGTTATGGAACCTGATGTGGTCACCTCCTGAAGTCAGGCAGGAGCCCTAGTAAGTGGTAGAGACACCAATCCACCCCAAATAAATCCTTTCAACCCAAAATGTCCTATATACAAGAAATGCAGGCACAGGGGATGGAGCAGAGACTGAAGGAATGGCTAACAAATAAACCGAACAAGGCAAGAAGCATAGAAAATCAATAATCACTGACACTTAATGGTACTCTGTTATGCTTGCACTCAGGAGAATAGATTGGCAATTTTCTGAGAGGCTCTGCCCAGCAGCTGACTCAGACAGATGCAGACACCCATAGACAAAGAGTGGATAGAGCTTGGAAAATTTTATGGGAGAAAAGGAGGAAGGACTGCAGGCCCAAAGTGGATAGGGATTTCACAGGAAGACCAACAGAGTCAACTAACCTGGACCATTGTGACTCACAGAGACTGAATCACCAACCAAACAACATACACAGGCTGGTACTAGGCCTCCCACACATATAAGAGATATGCAGCTTGGTCTTCATACAGGTTCTGAATAACTGGAACAGGGCTCTCCTAAATGCTGCTGCCTATATGTGGGATATGGTCTTCCAGCTGGATTGACTTGTCTGGCCTCAGAAGGAAAACTATGCCTAGCCACGCAGAGACTTGACGTCCAGGGTATGTGGGGGGATACCCAGAGGCCCCAGCCTGTTCAGAGGAGAAGGGCAGGAGAGATGGGAAGAACAATTGTGGGAGGGGATGGTTGGGAAGGGCACAGGAAATGGGATGTACAGTGAAAGTGAATAAGTAAAAAAAAAAAAAAGAAGAAATTTGAATAATAGTAATAATAATAGTAGGAGGAGCAATAATAATAGTAATAGTAATAATGATGATGATGATGATGATGATGATGATGATGATGAAAAACAGGCAGAGCAAACCAGTAAGCAGCACCCCTCCATGGCTTCAACTTCAGGTAGCATCTCCAGGTTCCTTCCCTATTAGTTCCCATCCTTACTGTTTTCACGATGATTTGTTACATGGAACTGTGAATGAAATAAAGCCTTTCCTTCCCAGGTCGCTTTTCGGTCATGAAGTTCATTCAAAGCAATAGCAACCCTAAGGCATTTACTAGTTATTGTGACTTTCCAGAATCTTTAAATCTTTTTACACTCTAGCCAACACTTACGTGAGCATCCTGCAAGCTCTACCTATAGACGACAGTACATAATTGCTTAATGTTAGTAAGTTTTAAAAATTGCCTTTCTAGGAATTGTATAATAGCATATTAATTTTAGATGATTAATAATTGTGGAATCTCAAATCCTGGGAAATATTTGTTTTTAATTTCACATTAAAAGTAACACTATTCATTTTGAAATTGATGTATAAGAATATTGAAATAATAAAGACATGTTTCATCAGAGTCATTGCATTACTAAACACAATGATTATGTCCTTTAATTTTCTCATTTGCCCTTACATTTTACTTTTTCTATTCAGAGTATATATTTTAGAGTGCTAAAAATGATTTTTAAGTAATTTTCTTTTATCACATGTTACATTATTTTGTTTATCTAAAACTTATTGGCCTATTCTAAGGTCAGAATGACCTCTTTATTTTCTTCTATAATCTGCACAATTTATCTTTCATGTTTACATCTAATTTATTTCAAATAAATATTTATGTGTAGTATGAATAATGGATTACATTTTATTTTATAAATATATTTACCCAGTTGTTTCAGAATCATTGCCTCAGAACTTTCTTTCACTGTGTATGCTTTCCTAAATCATTCCTTTAGTAAACATGCAATTTATTCCAGGACTGTCTTTATATGTTGTATCTCTTGATACAATAGTAGCTTGGTTTTTACTAGTTTGAATTTAGGTATCATAATTTAACCAATTTTACTTGACTCAAAAACTCTATTATCTACTTTACATGTAGATAAAATCTTTCCTGAAGTTTTCAATATAGAATGTTAGTATAAACTTTAGAATTAATTTAATAAGATACATAAAAATGCTTTTAGATATTTATACTTCTTCACTGAAATTATTCCTCGATTTGTGAATTATTAATGATTTTAGAAATACTGAGGTTTCTAATGTATAAACCTAGTATCTCTCAATGTTTATACTCATTAATTTCTTAAGCAATACTTATGATTTCCTTTGTTCAGGTTCTGTTCAACTTAAGATTATCCTCAGAATGTTTTCAACTTTCTTTATAATTTACACATTTTGTATATTTCCCATGTTCTAATATTAGGCTTAGAATTTTATATGCTAATGTTACATTGATTGATGATTTTACCTGTATAACCATGCTAGCTAAAAAGTATCAATAAATTTTAAAAAAAAGAAAACTTAGTAGTATTTATTTTTCTCCAAAATTTGCACATATTTTATACTTCTTTGAATTAGGCAAGACATATTGTTGACTTTTTGATAAAAGGAACAAAAAGCCTGCCTGCCTTACTTGAAGTCATAAGAGAAAACATCAATATTCACTATTAAGTATTCAGATACACTTTATCCAATGTTCCCTTCTACTTTCTAACTTTTCAATGATTTTTATTAATAGTTATTTCAAAGTATAAAATCTTTTTTATATTTTATTTATTCATTCATTCATTTTTGTATTTTCTTGATTGTTTTGTTGAAAATAGATTCTTCTCTCATACGATACATTCCAGCAATAGTTTCTACTCACTTCATTCCTCCTAGTTCCTCAGTAGGCTATTCTCCTCTTTGTTCCAATACAACTACCCCCTCCATTTCTCCTTAAGAAAACAATAGGCCTCCATGAGAGGACAGCTAAAGAGGTTAAAAAATTACAATATGACACGGCAAAGCCCTTGTATGTAGGCTGGACAAGGCAACCCAGTAGGAGGAACGCTGTGCCAAGAACAAGCAAAAGAGTTAGAGATACCTCTGCTCCCATTTTGTGGAGTCCCACAAAGGCACCAAGTTACATACCATAACATATATGCAGAGGACCTGGCTTGCTGCTTCAATTTCTGTGAGCCCACACAAGCCCTGCTTAGTTGATTCTGGGGGTCAACTGTTTGTAGCCATGCTGGGCTTCCAGTGGTGGGACTGGGTTTCAATTGGTTGAGCTGCTGGTTGCCAGGGTACCATGGACATCCCTAAATAACTTAGGCTAACGCTAGGACGGAGGATCACGCACTGAAAACTGACAACAGGATACCATTACAACATCCACACATCTCACTGGAGTAGAGCAGTCTATCTGGTCCCTTCTTTGGCCACTCTTTCCACATTCTTGTCTTTTTAACAGGCGACAGATAAAGAAACCTGTATATTAACCCAGACAAAAATTATTGACCTCCAATTTGTTCTCCCTACAAGATTATAAGTTATTATTCTGTAAGTTTTAATGTTATATTTTTGTGTTGTTAACTTCTTTGGTTTGTTCTTGTCTTGTTTAGAAAAAAAATCTTCTTTGAAAAACTTAAAATCATCCATTATTGTTTTATCCATTATTATAGTATGTATTATTCATGATCAAAAAGTGACATGATATGCCACTGCAAATTTTTCATGCATTCTCAATTTTTGTGACTTTTTGTGTAGGTAGAACCTTTGACTCTCCTCTTATAAAAAGAATCCTGTAACAACTACAGATGTATGGTAAATCATATGGTAGGGTTGAATTGCATTGTAATTTCTATCTTGTCAAGGGTATGCACATTCTTTCTGTATTTTATAAATGGTTACTTTTTAAAATTTAATGCAGAAACTTGTGTTCCAAAAACTGTGGAACCACTATCAACAGCTCATATGGTAAGGTCTGCCAGGTCATGAATTGTATTGGACATATAACCTAGAAGTGAACTACTCATCAGGAAAGAAGTAATAAAAAGGAAACCTATATAGAGTTTTAAGATAAAGTTTAGGACAAAAATAAATAGAAAAACAAACAAACAAACAAGCTAATAAAAGTGTACACTGCCAGTGGATAAACTGAAATAATAAATATTTGATACTTTGACTACTTTGAATGGTTAAATCTCAGAAAAGAGAAGTGAGGAGAAGAGAGATGAAAAAGGAGAGGGAGCGAGAAAGGGGAAGGAGAGAGAGAAAGAGGGAGGGAGGGAGAGAGAGAGAAGAGAGAGAGAGAGAGAGAGAGAGAGAGAGAGAGAGAGAGAGAAGGAGGGAAAGGGAGAGAGAGGGGGGAAGAAGGAGAGGGAGAAAGGGAAAAGACAGGGAGACAGACAAACAGAAAGAAAAGCACAGAGAAAAACAGAGAGGGAAGGAGGGGTAGAAATAGATGAGAGATGATAGATAGATAGATAGATAGATAGATAGATAGATAGATAGATAGATAGACAGATAGACAGATAGATAGAATATCATAAAATATCATAAATCATTATATGTAGCCAATTCTTTTAATGGATGTTGTCCTCAATATATACTGAATAGAATGAAGTAATAGTTTTCTGTTTCTTAAATCTTCTATCTATGCAAGAAATTTACTATGAATGTGAAAAGATGTCATAGCCAAGTAAACTAAGAAAATCCTTGTGCCTTTCATCTTTCTAAATGAACAGGTGAATTCATTACTTCAAATTAATAATTTTAAAATGTCAAGATCTGGGGTCAAGTTATATGCCAGAGGACAGGACAGGCTGGCTTTTCATCTGTTTTAAAAGACAGTAAGTGACTCAGTAGACAGCCAGAGAAGATGCAATGCTGTCACTGGAAGTTGGCATTTTGTAGTAATCAGACAAAATTTTTGGAAGCTTGCAATCTAATGCTTCGCAAAGCTGATGTATGTTGATTTCAGAAAAAGCTGAAAATGCCATCAGGGAATTAGGATGATGAGGGGAGGTCAGACAGTTGTCAGTCCCTACACCCCGAGCAATAAGAATGGAAACTTTAGACTGAGTAAGACTTGTTATGGCATGTGGGTAATTAACACTCAGCTAGAGGGCAAGTAATAAAAGGTGGCAATTAAAATCAGCCTTGTGGTAGCTACCTTAGTTAGTTCTCTATGGAAAGAGGATTCAAATATGATTTTCTTTGGATTCTAGTTACAAATCTATGTAATAACTATTATATAATGTATATCAACTCTGCCCAAGCACATTCATATAATGCTAGTATATACATCTGCAAGAGGCAGATATTATATTTATAATATTTCAGCATAAATATGTGTAGTGATATTTGCAGAATTCAGAAGCACGGAATGTCAGAGGCAGAGTCTGGGACACTCCTGTCAGCATAGGATCTCAGCCTTTTATTCTGGGTCCTTCAGCAACAAAAGCAAACAAGCAATCAACAGAGAAGAATTTTCCACATTAAACAAACCCCAGCTGACAGTTTCAAATTTGTGTTTGATATATATCAGCTTTTGGGACATGTGTATCATACCCTTAGTGTCCTCTTCTCATGTCTTCTCCAGAGTTCATGTGCTGCAGACATAGTACATAACGGAGGCAACGAGTAGATCAGTAATCATGACTTCAACAAAGTTTTAATCCATTGATGGCTTTTAATTGCCTAATAGGCAGAATATAGTGGTGGACACTTTATAAGATGAGTCCTAGTTAGTAAGAGTGTCACTGTAGATGTGTCGGTGATGGGTTTTACTTTGTCCTGATGGGTGTTTGTTTTGTTTTGTTTTGTTTTATTTTGTTTTGTTTGCCTTTGACTCCCCATACTTACCTTTTTCAAAGGACCTTGTCACAGACCAAAACAAAGAAACAACTGAAAACAGACTTGAATATCAGAAACCAGGAGCTACAGTTAATCTCTTCTTGCAAGCTGTTTATTTTTATTTTTATTTCAGATTTTCTTTTCAAAATGCCAATTTTAGCTAAGTGTGCTAAAAAGAACTGGTGGTATTTACAATGACAGAGATTCTGTGTCACAGCTTTCTCAGAAGCTGTGCTGGGGAAAAGAGATATTTATATGCTACTGTCCTGGGGTACTCCTGTCATGCTGTTTCTGAGAAAACAAAAGCGACATCTGAAATAAATAAGAGAGCTGTCACTGAGCTGTAATCAGGAAAGCCTCTCTCATCTGAGTACTCATGGAATGTGAGCTTGTCCTACTATGGCTGTGCGGTGGGGGTTCGCTAATGTGCTTCACAGTGTTTCAGAGAGGATGGAGTGCTCCAAAATGTCTGCGTGCTTGAAGAAATAGGTCTCTGTTAAAATTTCATCTTAATACAAACAAGTTTAAATTTTAGTTATATAAAGCAAATCTTCTACCTTTGTGATTTGGCATTTTATATTTCAGTCTTTCACCTGCTTTCAATAAAATTTAATGTGTTTTTAAAGTTCAGAGCAATGTTCTGGTTTGTTTATTTCTTAATTTGGTAGGATGTGCCACATCACTATTATTGAAAAATACATCCCTCCTATAGTGACAAGCTTTTGTTCCCTTGTCAAAAACCAACTGAGCATTTTCATTGATCTAGTTATGGGCTGTCCATTCTTTCCTTCTGTTCGGTGGGTCTACCATCTACCATGATGATTACAGTGGTTACATCATAATTCTTAGCACTGAGAATGTTTTGAATGTCTAATATTTTGAATATTAGACAATATAATTTTTCATGATTTTTCTCTCTGTTTTTCTCACTCTCTCTTTTGATTTTGCCCTTGCTAATTTACTTGACATTCCTCTATTTCTCTATAGTGAAATTCAGCCAGTTTTATTTTCTTTGATTTCCTTATTTCCAATTACTAATTGAGACGTGACTCTATCTTTTTTCTTTAGTACACAGGTAAATGGTAAGACTTCAGTTATAATCCTCTTTATGTTTTTCTTTAATTCATTTCACTTTCCCCTGAAGTTCTTCTTTGAAATATATTTTATTATGGAAACCTAGAGAGAAAGAATGAGGGTAGAATAATTAGAAAAATGACATTCTTTTGTGCCTAAAGATAAAAGAATTGTTTTAATAGTGTATAATGTTGATATACTTATAATTAGCAATTACTTGTATGCCACATTTTGTTCTTTGATATTTTTAATTACAAATAAATGTAGTTTTGCATTACTAGCTAAAGAAAGGTATCAGAGGATATGTATGGAAAATGTATCATAGTTACACTTTCCTGACTATCACAAAATTAGCATCTAGCTGATTTTTAAGATCAGATATATACAACCTGAACTATAGCTTAATTCAGAACAATTAACATATTCTAATGAGGAAACAAACTCTGCAATCATGTTGATCCAAGCAGGGATCTCAGTGTTCCCCACATGTTTAGAAATATAGTAAATGTGTTGATATTTATTTTCCTTAAAAATTCAGAATTTTTTCTTTGAGGATTGAAATATTTTTTTGACAACTTCATAGAATGTAGTTTCATTACACTCAATACCTCTTTACCTCACAATTCTTTTCTTCTTTTTTCCCCACTGAATATCTGCATGTACTTTTAACATCCTATTATTTATTTATTCATATTTTATGTATATACAGGTGTTTCTTTGTGTATGTGTGTATGTAGGGGTGTGTATCATATTCATGCCTATTGCCTGTGAAATACAGAAGCAGACATCAGCTCCCCTAGAACAAGTGTCACCACACAAAAGTGTGGTGTGCTCAGAAATTAATTCAGGTCCTCTGCAAGAGAATCAATTGCTCTTAAACACTTAGCCATTTTTCCAGCCCCAAATTCAATTTCTCTGTTAAATTATTTTACATCCCATCAACTCAAAATGTGTTGGCATTATACTTCTGGATTGTAGCAGAAAAGGCAGCACCACCTCAATGTAAACGCTGGGGATTGCTCAGTTGCAAAACCATCTCCTGTAGGAGGACCTAATTGAGGACTTCCTGAGAGACAAAGGATTGCAGTTGCCACCCAATTGGGAAATGCTTTCTTCGGACATATGGGGTGCAGGTGGAGGGTATTAAAGGAGCTTGCAAGATCCACAATGGAGGAGCTAGAGAAAGGACTGATGGAGCTGAAGGAGCTTTTGTGCCCCATAGGAGGAACAACAATATGAACCAACCAGTGCCCCAAGAGCTTCCAGGGAGTAAACCATCAACCAAAGAGTACACATGAAGGGACCCACAGCTCCAGCTGTGTATGTAGTAGAGAATGGCCTTGTAGAACATCAATGAGAAGAGAGGCCCTTGGTTCTGAGAAGGCTAGATGCCCCAGTGTAGGGAATGCCAGGGCAGAGAAGCAGGAGTGGGTGGGTTGGCAAGCAGGGGTAATGGAGATGGGATAGGGGGTTTTCGGAGTGGAAACCAGGAAAGGGGATAACATTTGAAATGTATATAAAGAAAAATCTAATAAAAGATTTAAAAAAATTTAAAAGGGGGGAACTTGCAGCAGTGTTCAGATGAGCTTGAAGCATTGTTTCTTGCCTGCTCCCAGAGTCTATGTAGTTGACTCTGCTCTGTGACACCTTATCTCCAATCCCCAAGGTCAGGAAGGGTCAAGCTGTGAGTTGTCCAGGGCATAGGCAGCCCTGGGCTTATTAAAACCTACATAATTTTCTAAGAAAATACAAAGTAAAATAATCATTTTACATAATCATACATGTAAATGGTAGAATAAAATAAAAAAATGATAACATAATATATAAATTATCTCTTGGACAATGATTTAACACAGATATTAAATATATTTGTTTTAGCAAAAGTGAATTAAAAAGTAGTTTAAGTTTATATATCTGAACTACATATATTCAATATTTCTGTGCTAGTTTACTCTGTAATAGAATATTTTTCACTGGCTTAAGATAACACATCTTTATTATCTTATTGTTTTCATACTCTTGAGTATGAAAACATACATCTTATTGTTTTCATACCCAACTTAGTAGTGACAACTGCTCTTGTACAAACCTATGATCTCAGGTACACCTGGATTCTGATTTAATCCTCATTGCAAGTTGTTAGAAATCAATCTCTTCTGGTTCTATCAATGAGGCCCTCAACCTTTTGGTAGTATCATTTCACCTCATGCCCTTTGGTCATCCCTGTAACAATACAATATACTCCCTGAAAATCAGCAAGAGAGCATAATCATGGTCTCAGTTGTGCCAACACAGAATAACATTTGTTTTCATTAAGTCACAATTAAGAGATCTGGATCTGTAATCATGCATTCCAAAACCCTTTCCTTTGTGAAAGAAAAGAATATAATCCAATCATATCTCTGTCTGCACAATGAAGAAAGGACTGTGAAGTCAATGTGAATTACTGCAAAATATTGTTGAAATGTGTCTACCAAATACCCTAAAGATTAATGTGCTGTTCTCATAATTAAACTAACAACATTTCTATCTTAATACTGTTTTTTATTATTTTAATAAAAACAAAAATCAGAGCTCCAAACATGGTAGCAATAAATAGGCGCTGCTTATAAAATACTTGCTATAATTAATATCATTAGCATAAGAGTTATTGACAAAGAGCCTTTTAAAATGTATATAAAGGAACATTCTAAAGTATTGAATGCTGTCCTGGGTTGAGGTAATATTTTAGTTGATTTTATTCTTTAATTATTTTTATTATACTATTATTGTTATTCTCACTTCACACTTTATGTAATTATTACTGACACTTACATAGAATTTTTCATGTGCCAGGGCACTGCTACAAATTATATTCATAAGTTAGCTCATTTAACTGTCATGCCATTCTGTAAATTAAATATTATTAATACCCTTTATCATGACTGAAGAAACTAAGGGGAAAAGAGATTAAATTATGTACTCTAGGTCAGCTGGAATTTATGTTCCACGGTGAAAGCAGACATTTAAGTATATTGGGGTTGGGTACTACTCTGTTTTGTTTTTTGCTGAATATAACTTATTGTTTGAATAATAAGGAAAGCAGTCGAACTTGTGTTGTTTAAGGAAAAGCCAGGCAAAATGTAGGTAGATGCAGTTTATTAAAAATTGTAGAGAAGAAGCTCAATTTGCGGATTCCTGAATTTCCTTCCATTCTCTTCCCTTCTTCCCCATCCCCTTCTCCATCACTCACCCCCCCCCCCCCACACACACACACGCACATGTAGGATTGGTTTTTTATTTAATTAAATCATTATTGTTATTACTTCGTTATAATTATTATTTAAATTAGATTGATGAATTATGTCTGTTCGTTTGTTCAAAAGCTTCAGGTGCACTGCACTAGATTGAAAGATGTCTGGAGACTGAATCCGGTGCAGATGGAGACAGAAGCCTGTTCTGAAACAGTTTGCATTTTCCTACAACTATTTGCTTGAAGTTGAAACTGTCTTATCTTATTTCAGTATTTTACTGATCTCAAAGACCTGTCCTTTTCTGTCTTTTTCTCCTTGGGAGTATCATTTTGCATAGAACTCACTCAGATATGTTTTGGAAAAAGTAAAGAGAAAACCCAAAACCTCAACTTGTTCTTATTGATGAATGATTTGCAACCAATCAGGCACTCTCTTCATGCAACTGCCAGAAACAGTGGGCTTCAAAATTTGGCCCTGGCACATTGTAGAGTCTTGCAAAGAGAAAGGGCTGCCTCCCATTCCTTCTGTCTTAAGCTACAGAGGAGCTTTCCCAAAGTTCCAACATGGCTCAGCTGATCATCTTGACAACAGCTGCTCAACATTTGTTTATCCTTTGTCTGAAAGAAAGCTCTGCTTTCTCTTTGCCCTGTAATTAAATTTTTTCAGCTTCTTCCTGCACTGCTTGTTTTCTGACCTTTCTTTTGTCCTTTGCAAGTACATATATTAAAATAGAAATACCAGGGCCAAGGGCCACACTCTCTTTCTAGTAGAGAGAACATGCTGGGATTTTGATTTCTTTTCAAGTTGGCCGACTGTGCGTGTGTGTGTGTGTGTGTGTGTGTTTTTTGTTTTTTGTTTTTTTTTTGAGGTGAGTGCAATCAGAAAGAGAGAGGGGAGAGAGAGAGAGAGAGAGAGAGAGAGAGAGAGAGAGAGAGAGAGAGAGAGAGAGAGAGAGTTGTGAATGCAGGTGTGTCATTTTTTTCTGTTATGTGCTTCCTCTTTATATTATAGCACCTTAGCTAAGGCAGTGTTGAGTGTCTATTAAGTCATTCCTTTACTCTTTTCACAAATATTCAGTGCCCAAGACACTGGAACAATAAAAAGAATTTTGACAGCACTAGAGTTACAACCAGCAAATTGATGCTCTGTGTCACATAAATGAAGTATAAAAGTTGATACTAATTGATGTTCAAATTGATTTCTGAACATTTTTCATTTTTTGGATCACTAGTACATGCTAGGTATTGGTTAACAACTGAACATTTCCATCATCCAAGAAACTGTTGTTCAAGGAGATATTCACCTTCTTAAGCTTTACTTAGTGAGTTCAATTTAAGCTTAGATCTTAGCTTCCTGGTTCTTCATTAGAGTGATTTCTACTTAGGGCTATATTCATCTGCAAACATGTTCATCTCAGCTTCTCTATAAATAGCCTTATGCACTGAAAGATCACACTTCCCTTACTAATTATTCCTCTCCATCAAAACATAAGCTCACAAGGCAATGAGGGTTCAAAATAAGGCAGTTTGGTTCCTGATAGTATGAAATGCGCAAAACCACTTTCTATAACTACATACTGTTTCATATGTTTTAAGAGAATTAATTCAGAAAAATATTTATTTTCTGTTGTGAAGAACTGCAGTAGATTTTTAACTATATACATTGGTTCTGAAATATGGAAAATTTGACATAAATATTCACATGAAACATTGGGCATAAACAAAAAATACAGAAGATTGGCAAGTCTTGGCCTGTATATCTCTGTGAGAACAGGCTTCCCCACTTAAAAGAACAAAACCTTTTATAAGAAGGTGTATTGCACAAAGGTATTTGATTCATCTGTAATGAAAAATAAAATAATATTTTCAAGAAAACAAATGAAACTTGAGTATATTAAATCTGTCAGAACTAAATGACAAATTGTTTTGTATCATAAGCTGAACGTAGTTTTAACTCTCTCTCTCTCTCTCTCTCTCTCTCTCTCTCTCTCTTGTGTGTGTTTGTTTGTATGTGTTTGTGTGTGCGTGTGTGTGTGTGTGTGTGTGTGTGTGTGTGTATGTGTGTGTGTGTAGGAGAAATTAGAAAGGTGTCCATGAAAGTGGAGGAAGGTATTCTAAGTAAAGAGAGGACAGGAAGAATGAAACTAAAGATCAAATAAAGTAGTGGCATTAGAGTAGAAGATAACAGTGCCACCCTGAGCAAATTAGAACAAAGTATTAACAGCATGCACGTATGAAAATGCCATAATGTGATACATTACTTTATATGACAGCTTAAAATTAATAAGTATACTAAATTATGTAGTAAGGACGCTTGATGAAACAAAACAATCTGTGTTGGATAATCATAAAAGCACAACATTCTGGTGCATAGATAGGTCACCCCAACATCCTACTTCTCCCTATCTCATTAGCAAGTCTAAATTTATGAAATATAGAAGGTACAGATATCTAGCTTTTCCACCTGCCCCATTATTGTTCAGTCTGAAAGAAATGCTGGGACAAATATGGAGAAGAGCTTGAGGTAAAGGAGTTCCAGTGACAGGGCCAAAGTGGCATCTAGTTCCAAGGGAGGTCCCAAGGCATGAGATTATTACTGTGACTATGGAGTACTCAAAAAATGTGCTTTTCATGACAGTCCTCAAAAATATGCAATAAACAGCTGAAAGAGTTAGATGCTTATATATATATATATATATATATATATATATATATATATATATATATATATATATCCAACCAATGGACAGAAGCTGGTAGGGAAAATCTGGAAGAGGCTGAGAAGGGCAACCTTAAAGGAGGAGCAGTATTCTGAATTAACCTGGACCCCTGAGATCTCTCAGTCACTGCTTTCCAAGATGGCTGTTCACCATCCCTTTCTTCTCTCTCAGGATGCTAGCTTGCCAGTTGTGGTTGTACATATTCTCTCGTCCTTCTACTTTTCACATGGTTCTTTCTCTTCACTACCAACCCTACAGTCTTTGCCACATTAACCCATTTTTCAAGGAAGATGTTCTTCAGCTCTTTCAGCTTTGAGCCCCAAAATACAGGACAAGATGGTTGTAAATAATCCCCTTTATTTTTTAAATTGTTTTAGTAGCTGTCACTGGGAGAAAAATGTAATTAAGACATCCATTTTCCTACTTCTATTCAATATAATATTAGACATTCTATGAAACTCAATTAGGAAGGAAAAATCACATTAGAAAAGAAGGAATAAAGTTATGTCATAGCTTTATAAGAAGGTGCTCTACATTCCAGAAAGTTCTATGAGAATGCAATGTAATAAGTAATGACATATGAAATCAATATAAAAAAGCAGTTGTATTTTTAAACTTTAATGATTAATTAACTAAAAATTAAAATTAAAGAAAAAGGTTTAATTTTCCAAACTGTCAAAAACAATGTCAAGTGTAGGAATAAAAGGAATAAAACAGATAAAAGATTTGCATAGTAAAATACACAAAGCATTGATGAAGACATACTAGAAAGATCCCAGATGCTCATAGTTGTTAAAAAAAAAAAGGTTATAATATCCACATTCTCTAAGAGTGTCTGTAGATTCAATATGCATCCTGTAAAAATTATAGGGACATTTTTTAAAGAAGTTAAAAGCAAACATCTGAATCACATTAATACAGTAGTAGAGATATTTCTTTTAAAATATACTAGAAAGCTACAATGAATTAAACATTACAGGATAAATTGAAGTGACACTTAAAACAATGAAAGACAATACAGATGCTAAAAATAAACCCACATATCTATATAAGTGATTTTCAACAATGATGTAATGATTATACAAGCAAGGGTTTGGTCAACTATAGGTTCTCCAAAGAGTTCTGCCAAAAGGAAGTAAAGAGAAACTTGAAGATTGTATCAGATCTGTGAGCATTTTAAACATTGCAGTTATTATAGAAAAAATATAGGTTTCTCAAAATACTTTAGTAGATATGAAAATATCGTATTAATCTTGCAGGTATTTTGGTATATATATATAATGGAACATTTGCTATCATTAAAAAAAATAAAAGGGTACAGACCTAAATAGAGAATTCTCAATTGAGGAAACGTGAATGGCTGTGAAGCACCTAAAGAAATGTTCAACATCCTTAGTTATCAGAGAAATGCAATACAAAACAACCCTGTGATTCTACCTCACAACAGTGAGAACAGCTAAGATGAAAAACTCAGGGGACGGCAGATGCTAGTCAGGATGTGGAGAAAGAGGAACACTTCTCCATTGCTGGTGGGATTGCAAGCTGGTATGACCATTCAGGAAATCTGTTTGGCGGTTCCTCAGAAAATTAGACATAATCCTACCTGAGAACCCTGGTATACCACTCCTGGGCATATACCCAAAAGATGCTCCAACATGTAATGAGGACACAAATGGCAGCCTTATTTATAATAGCCAGAAGCTGGAAAGAACCCAGATGTCCTTCAACAGAGGAATGGATAGAGAAAATATGATGTATTTATACAGTGAAAACTATTAAAAACAGTGAATTAATGAAATACTTAATCAAATGGATAGAACTAGAAAATGTCATCCTGAGTGAGGTAACACAATCACAAGAGAACACACATGGTATGTACTCACTGATAAGTGGATATTAACCCACAGGTTCTGAATAAACAAGATACAATTCACAGACAATATGAAGCTTAAGAAGAAGGAAGAACAAAGTGTGGGTTCTTTGGTTTTTCTGGAAAAGGGAACAAAATACTCACAGGAACAATTATGCAGACAATGTATGGGGCAGAGACTGAAGGAAAGGCCATCCAGAGACTGTCTTACCTGAGGCTTTATTCTATAAACAGTCACCATACCCCGATACTATTGTGGATGCTAAGAAGTGCTTGCCGAAAGGAGCCTGATATGGCTGTCTCCTGAGGGGCCCTGCCAGAGCCTTACAGATACAGAGGCAGATGCTAGCAGCAAACCATTGGACTGAGCACAGGGTTCCCAATGGAAGAGTAGGAGGGAAGACTATAGGGTATGAAGGAGTTTGCAGCCTCATGGGCAGAATGATGATGTTGGCCAACTGGACCCTCCTGGGTTCCCATAGACTAAGCCATCAACGAAGTGGTACACATGGTTCCAGCTGCATTTGTAACAGAGGAATGCCTTGCTGGACATCAGTGGGAGAAGAGGTCTTTGGTTCTATGAAGGTTGAATAGAGTTACCAGTATGGGGTAATCAAGAGCGGGGGGAGGTGGATGGGAGTGGGTTGGGGGAAAGGGCATCCTCATGGAGGCAGGGGGAGGGAGAATGGGTTGGGAGTTTTCTGTGAGGTGGGGGGAAACCAGAAAAGGGAAGAACATTTGAAATGTAAATGAAGAATATTTTCAACAAAAAGAAAAAAGAAAACAAAAAGGCCTAGGACAGCAAGATGTATTCTTGGGTAAGAGTACAAGAAGCTTGATAACTGAAGTCATATCCCATGGTTGCAGGAGAAAACCAAGTCTTGCAAATTGGCTTCTGCCCTTCACATGTAAGCAGTGACATGTATCCAACTTCTCAAATAAATATAATTCAGTGTCTTACCTTCAAAATTTTAAATACTTCTCTATATGTACACAGTAAAATATTACACATTGTACTCACTGGTATGATACAGTTACATAGGAAAAGCTATAAATGAGTCTACTTATGACAATTATTCAAAATATAAAGACTTATAGAGACAACAGAGTAAAGTGGAAATTTCTGTCCAGTGGATGTGAAGTGCCCATGACTCAGTTTAGTGTGTTATAGAAGTCATCTGTAAAGCAAATGGACTGTAATTAATTGAATTTTGCCTGATATATATATATATATACATATATTCAAAGACACTTTAATATTTCAAAATGGTCATGGAATCTGTATCCATTTCTTCCTTTTCACATCATCAGAGAAAAACTAAGTTGATGAAAGACTTACCAAAGCTCTATCCAGAGTTGGATATGACCTCTCTTTCAGATTTCACCATATTTACATGGGTGTGAAGGAAACATACTGTTGAGCTCAACAGAGTTCATATACCTACACTCCCTGAACATAACAGACTATTGAGAAGAAATAGATATCTCTATGTTTATATAAATGAAATACGTCAATATTATCTATAATAAATTTGTCTAGGTAGACTATCTCATAAGAAATTATATATTGGTTACCAGATGCCTGCCCTCAGAGTTCCCAGGAACTAAACTACAAAGCAAAGAGTACACATGGAGGGACCCATAGCTCCGGCTGCATATCTAGCAGAGAATGGTCTTATCTGGCATCAGTGGGAGGGGACGCTTGGTCCTGTGAAGGGTTGATGCCCAGTCTAAGGAAGTACTAGAGATGTAGGCAGGAATGGGTGGATGGGTGGGTAGGGGATCACCTACATAGAAGCAAGGGGAGGGGCTAGAATAGGAGGTTTGTGGAGAGGAAACCTGGAAAGGGATAACATTTGAAATATAAATAAATGAATAAAATATCCAATAAGAAAAGAAATTATATGTTAGTATTGAAAGAATTATTAAGGTCAAATGTATAATTTTTAGAGGCTTATGATTTCCAAATATCCTGTTAAATCAAGGAACCTGTTGCTTTGCTTCAGTTGCACCTTTAAGATGGATAATAAGGGCTTCAGGAGAAGTACTAAAGGGAGCAAAGGAAAACCAAGCAGATTGATTATCCCTGGAAAGTGCTGCATTTATCTTTCATACAACCTTAATAAGTTTGTTTTGTGAGGGACAAAAACAAACCACAGCTATAATATAAAGATGAGTACATAAATTCTGCTTTCTCATAATTCACTTGAACTCAGATTCCCAAGTAATACTTGACAGATGTTAGCTTAGAAAACTCAAGTCCTCAGACTCCCAAGTTAGTTCTCTTCCTATTAAATTGTATCAGAATTATCCAGGAAGATTCATATGCATGCCTCTAAGCTTTGGATTTTTTTCTAGCTCTCTTTCTATGGTACTAATTAATTTATTGATTTATTCAATAAAGCAGAAGCCATACATAATGAGCAGTAACTATGAACATAAATGAAATCAGTGCTGCCAAAGGAGAAAAACCTTATTCTAAATTCATCCGAGTTCACATACTCCTGCATTTAAATTTATTTTTAAATTACTAATCCCTGAGAGTACACTAAAGATGAAACACTTTTATTTAGTCTCTTGCTTTGAACATTTTCAGTGTAAGAACAATTTTACACATGCGTTTGGACAATTCCAATTTTGTAATATTAAGATTCTGGCTTTTAGACCTTAAGTGGTCTTGTTTATTTTATTTACATGATATAGAGTTAAGTCTAGTGAAACTTGATAAGGGATAGAGTAATGGAGAACAGAACTAGGGCAAAGTGCTTCACTAGAATATGTATCAATACACTCTATGCTGGTCTAAAATGCACACATAAAGAAAAGCTCATAGTGACCCCAATGTGCAGCATGTTTTTCTTGTGTAATCTGATCTTATATGCCATTTACAGAAACTCCAATCATGAGTTTGCTCCACTAAATCCTCTGCAGGCAATGAGTCTATGTATGCTAAGGATAGACTCTATGTCTTGGAGTACATTTTGTACTGCCAGGTGAGCTTCTGGAATATGTTCTGAGTTTGCACACAGGAGATGCTCTTTTTTTTTTTTCATTCATGCTCAGAGTTTACAACTTTTCATGAATAAGTTTAATCTAATTTAAAATGAGAAATATCATGCTGAATCAATTGGTACATGATTTCCCACAGAGGCAATTGAAAATAGTTTATCATGATTAAATGTTATTTTAAATACATTAGAAACAAAAAATGGACCTCAGAGACTAAGCTTCCTTCCCTCCTTATGACTTATCCGATTCAATCTTGAAAGTGTGTAATGAGACTCTCCATCTCAAATGTTGACTTTTCCGTGTTGATCTTACTTATTTTGTAGTTTCTTTGTCATACAGTTGAAATGCCAGGACTCAAAGGAGTATCATCATCATATTATGAGACTGAAAGCAGGAGAATCATTATATTTGAAGGGAACGCAAGGCTGAGTACCTAGGACTTTTACAGAGTCCTGATCTAAGTAGGTCATTCTTACACAAACTCCATGGTGCTCTAATGTTGAATACCTTTCCATCAAATGCTGTATTTGATTCTGGTGCCATCAAACAAAGCATATTTGGGAGCCTGAATACAGTGCTGACTCACTATACGGGTCATGATCAGATACATAAGGTAACCACATGGCTATGTGAGCTCTAGATGACATATAAAGTCCTATTATTTATTCACTATAAATTTTACAGAGCGGTAAACAACTGAAAAACAAAATAAAACAAAGAAGCAGGCATTTTCTACTGAGTAACAATCGTTATTATCAGTTTGGCCATGCCTGTGAGAAATAGTTTTGATTTGATATAGGCCAGATCAAACCACTATCACTAATGCCATTCTATGGCAGATGGGCCTGGATGTATAAGAAAAGAAGGTTTTGGGCATATTCCCATGAGTGGTATAGCTGATTCCTCAGGTAATACTATGTCCAGTATTCTGAGGAACTGCCAAACTGATTTCCAGAATGGTTGAACCAGCTTGCAATCCCACCAGAAATAGAGGAATCTTCCTCTTTCTACACATCCTCACCAGCATTTGTTGTTACCTGAGTTTTTTTATCTTAGCTATGCTGATTAGTGTGAGGTGGAATCTCAGGGTTGTTTTGATTTGAATTTCTCTGAAGACTAAGGATATTGAACATTTCTTTAGGTACTTCACAGCCATTTGGTATTCCTCAGTTGAGAATTCTTTCTGTAGCTCTGATACCCATTTTAAATGGGTTATTTTTTTCCCCTGGAGTCTATCTGCTTGAGTTCTTTGTATATATTGGATATTAGCCATCTATCAGGTGGAGGATTGGTAAAGATCTTTTCCCCATCTGTTGGTTGCCATTTTTCCTATTGACAGTATCCTTTGCCTTACAGAAGCTTTGCAATTTTATGAGGTCCCATTTACTGATCTCAGAACATAAGCCATTGGTATTCTTTTTAGGAACTTTAACCCTAGGTTCTTCTCCAATTTTTCTTCTATTAGTGTCAGTCTATCTGTTTTTATGTGTATAAACACATTTTATGTATATAACACATTATATATATATATATAAAATGCATTTTATATATATAACACGTGCTCTGTATCTATTCTTTTTTTATTGATTGATATATTTATTTACATTTCAAATGATTTCCCCTTTTCTGGACCCCCACTCCCCGAAAGTCCCACCAGTCCCCTTCCCTCCCCCTGTTTTTCCACCCAACCCTTCCCATTTCCCTGTTCTGATTTTGCTCTATACTGCTTCATCGAGTCTTTTCAGAACAAGTGGCCACTCCTCCGTTCTTCTTGTACCTCATTTGATGTGTGGATTATGTTTTGGGTATTCCAGTTTTCTAGGTTAATATCCACTTATTAGTGAGTGCATACCATGATTCACCTTTTGAGTCTGGGTTACCTCACTTAGTATGATTTTCTCTAGCTCCATCCATTTGCCTAAGAATTTCATGAATTCATTGTTTCTAATGGCTGAATAGTACTCCATTGTGTAGATATACCACATTTTTTGCATCCACTCTTCTGTTGAGAGATACCTGGGTTCTTTCCAGCATCTGGCAATTATAAATAGGGCTGCTATGAACATAGTAGAGCATGTATCCTTATTACATGGTGGGGAATCCTCTGGGTATATGCCCAGGAGTGGTATAGCAGGATCTTCTGGAAGTGAGGTGCCCAGTTTTCGGAGGAACCGCCAGACTGCTTTCCAGAATGGTTGTACCAATTTGCAACCCCACCAGCAGTGGAGGAGTGTTCCTCTTTCTCCACATCCTCTAGAACACCTGCTGTCTCCTGAATTTTTAATCTTAGCCATTCTGACTGGTGTAAGGTGAAATCTCAGGGTTGTTTTGATTTGCATTTCCCTAATGACTAATGAAGTTGAGCATTTTTTAAGGTGTTTCTCTGCCATCTGAAGTTCTTCAGGTGAGAATTCTTTGTTTAACTCTGTACCCCATTTTTTAATAGGGTTGTTTGGTTTTCTGGAGTCTAACTTCTTGAGTTCTTTATATATATTGGATATTAACCCTCTATCTGATGTAGGATTGGTGAAGTCTGTATCTATTCTTCCTTGATCCACTTGTACTTTAGCTTTGTACAAGGAGATAAGAATGGATCAATTTGCATTCTTCTACTTGGTGACATCCAATTGAACCAGAACCATTTGTTGTCATTTTTTCCCTTGATGATTTTAGCTCCTTTTTTCAAAGATCAATTGACCATAGGTGTGTGGGTTCATTTCTGGGTCTCCAATTCTATTCCATTGAGCTTCCTGCCTGTCTCTGTACCCAAACCATGCAGTTCTTATAACTATTGCTCTGTAATACAACTTGAGGTTAGGGATGGTGATTTGACAAGAAGTTCTTTTATTGTTGAGAATAATTTTTGCTCTAGTGGGTTTTTTTGTTATTCCAAATAAATTTGAGAATGGCTTTCTAACTCTATGAAGAATTGAGTTGGAATTTTCATGAGGCACATGTTCCACTATGTTCATAGCAATCTTACTAATACAGAGACTGGAAAGAACCCAGATGTCCCTCAACATATGAATGGATACAGAAAATGTGGTACATTTACAAGATGAGTACTAATCAGCTAATAAAACAAAGAATTATTGAAATTCTAATGCAAATGGATGGAGCTTGAAAATATCATCCTGAATGAGGTAACAAAATCACAAAAGAACACACATGGTATGCACTTACTGACAAGTGGATATTAACCCAGAAGCACTGAATACCCAAGATATAATTCACAGACCACATGAAACTCAAGAAGAAGGAGACAAAATTGTGGGTAATTCAGTCCATCTTAGAAAGGGGTACCAAATACTCAGGGAAGCAAATTTGGAGACAAAGTGTGGAGCAGAGTCTGAAGGAAAGGCCATTTAAAGACTCCCCCACCTGAGGATACATCCCATATACAGTCACCAAACCCAGACACTATTGTGGATACCAAGAAGTGCCTGCTGACAGGAGCCTGATACAGCTGTCCCCTGAGAGGCTCTGCCAGAGCCTGGCAAATATAGAGGTTGATGTTCATAGTCAACTATCAGACTGTGCATGAGGTACCCAATGGGGTCCCCAATGGAGAAATTATTAAAAATGACAGAAGCAGCTGAAGGTGTTTGTAACCCCATGGAAAGAACAATAATATCAACCACCCAGGCTGCTCAGAGCTACCAAGGACTAAACCACAAACCAAGGGAGGGACCCATGGATACAGCTGCATATGTAGCAGAGACAATGGGAGGAGAGGCTCTTATTCCTGTGGATGTTCAATACTCCAGGGTGGGGGAATTCAATGGCAGTTAGGTGGGAGTGGGTGGGTGGGGGAACACCCTCATAGAATCAGGGGGCAGGGGAGAAGGAATAGGGTGCTTCCAGGAGGGATAAATGAGAAAGGGGACAACATTTACAATGTAAATAAAGAAAATATATAATAAAAAAGATTTTAAAAAAGAAAAAAAGAAAAGAACTGGTATGAGCTAGAAAGTGAGCAAGCTATTTACGTTCCTGTATGGTTTTTGGTTTGTGTTCCTGCTAAAGATTTTGCCCTGACCTCACTGGATCACGGTGATGACTGGGAAGTATAAGCATATACAACCTACCTTCCTGTAAGCTGCCTAAGGTCCGAATGTTCAATCACAATGACAGAAACAAAATGCAGCTTTACAGAAGAGCATAGTGTGGTTTATCAGAATGGCAACAAAGGAAAGGATGATCAGATTATACAGCCCCATAAGCAGAAGCTGAGAACATACTACATGTAAAAGGTCCAAATGTAGGCAAACTTCATATTACCTGAAGTTGATTAAAAATGGACATATTACAGAGCAAATGAGATGTTAGTAACTTTATAGAATCAGTGAGGTTTGGCTTATCATTATCAATAATTCCTTAAGAATAGTAATAATATTTCAGAGACTGCTAGAGTGATCCAAGAATTTCTTATGCCACTCTCCAGTGATCTCACTCTATTGGTAGATGGTAGGGCTTAGTCAATCAACTAGGAAGAACTCTAGAATACTAGAGATTTTGGTAACAATGTTTTTTTCCCACCAATGTGGAACAAATGTTGGCATGGAATACAATGGTTTAGAATCATTTTTCTTCATAGAATCCCTGAAAGATATCTTGGATCAACACTGTATATTGATGTCTAGGGTGCCAATAAGACAAATCTTGAACCGGCGGCTGTAACTCCAGATGGTCTGCTGCCTTCATCTGTAAAAGTAACTTTTATTTGTAACAACTTATATAACTGTCCTCTCTGAGGCTTCTTGCCTTAGACAGCAAACTTAGTCCTAGACCAGAAGTTTGGAACTTCCGTACAATCTAATCTAGGCCTAGAATGTTTACAGCCTCTGGGACAAACAACCTAATAATGTCATCCTTTCCTATTCTTTCTGATCTCTGCCTGGCTGATTCAACTCAGCTGTCATGGTTCAAATTCCTCTGCAAGCTGACTGCTTTCACCCTTACTCTCTCTCACCTCTGATTAAATTGTTCTACTTGGTCTCAAACTAACTTTTACACTCTGTTCTAATCTCTTGTTCCTTCTCATTTTCTGTATAGCTTTTTCTCTCAACTCTTCTCCATAAAAATATTCCAGTAGAATGACTTCCCTTTCTCCCATCTGTTGTGCTTTATTATCATTATTATTATCATTATTATTATTTTCTATATTCTTTGTTTACATTCCAAACAGTTTTACCTTTCCTGGTTCCCCCCCACACACACACACATAAGTACCATAAGTCTTCTTCCCTCCACCCATTCCCCAATCAACGCCAACCCTTCTCTCCTGGCAATGCCCTACAATTCTGCATCAAGCCTTTCCAGGACCAGGGCCCTCTCCTTCCTTCTTGGGAATGATTTGATATGTGAGTTGTGTCTTGGGTACTCAGAGCTTCTGGGCTAATATCCACAAATCAGTGACTGCATTCCATGTGTGTTCTTTTGTGAATGAGTTACCTCACTTAGGATGATATTTTCTAGTTTCAACCATTTGCCTAAGAATTTCATGAATTCATTGTTTTTAATTGCTGAGTAGTATTCCATTGTGTAAATATACCACATTTTCTGTATCTATTCCTCCATTCATGGATATTAGGGTTCTTTCCAGCTTCTGGCTATTATAAATAAGGCTGCTATGAACATGTTGAAGCATGTGTCTTTATTGCATGCTGAGGAATCTTCTGGGTATATGCCAAGGAGTTGTATAGCAGGGTCCTCCTGAAGTGTCATGCCCAGTGTTCTGAGGAAGCACCAGACTTATTTCCGGAGTGGTTGTACTATCTTGTAATCCCACCAGGACTGTTCCTTTTTTTCCACATACTTGCCAACACCTGCTGTTTCCTCAGTTTTTAATCTTAGTCTTTCTGACTGGTATGAGGTGAAATCTCAGGGTTGTGTTGATTTGCATTTTCATAATGACCAATGATGTTGAACTTTTCTTTTCTTTTTCTTTCTTTTTCTTTCTTTTTTTTATTTCATTCGATATATTATTTATTTACATTTCAAATGATTTCCCCTTTTCTGGTCCCCCATTCTGCGAAAGTCACATGAGCCCCCTTCCCTCCGCTTATTCTCCCACCAACCCCTTCCCATTTCCCTGTTCTGGTTTTACCTTATACTGCTACACTGAGTCTTTCCAGAACCAGGGGGCCACACCTCCGTTCTTCTTGTACCTCATTTGATGTGTGCATTATGTTTTGGGTATTCCAGTTTTCCAGGCTAATATCCACTTATTAGTGAGTGCATACCATGATTGGTCTTTTGAGGCATACTTAACACTATGTATGATGTTCTCCAGCTCCATCGATTTGCCTAAAAAATTCATGAATTCATTGTTTCTAATGGCTGAATAGTACTCAATTGTGTATATATCACATTTTCTGCATCCATTCTTCTATTGAGGGATACCTGGGTTCATTCTAGGTACTGGCTATTATAAATAGGGCTGCTATGAACATAGTGGAGCATGTATCCTTATTACATGGTGGGGAATCCTCTGGGTATATGCCCAGGAGTGGTATAGCAGGATCTTCTGGAAGTGAGGTGCCCAGTTTTCGGAGGAACCGCCAGACTGATTTCCAGAGTGGTTGTAACAATTTGCAACCCCACCAGCAGTGGAGGAGTGTTCTTCTTTCTCCACAACCTCGCCAACACCTGCTGTCTCATGAGTTTTTAACCTTAGCCACTCTGACTGATGTAAGGTAAAAACTCAGGGTTGTTTTGATTTGCATTTCCCTGATGACTAATGAAGTTGAGCAATTTTTAAGATGTTTCTCCACCATCCGAAGTTCTTCAGGTGAGAATTCTTGGTTTAACTCTGTACCCCATTTTTAATGGGGTTATTTGGTTTTCTGGGGTCTAACTTCTTGAGTTCTTTGTATATACTGGATATTAGCCCTCTATCTGATGTAGGTTTGGTGAAGAACTTTTCCCAATTTGTTGGTTGTCCTTTTGATGATATCCTTTGCTTTACAGAAACTTTGTAATTTTATGAGGTCCCATTTGTCAATTCTTGATCTTAGAGCATACACTACTGGTGTTCTGTTCAGGAACTTTCCCCCTGTACCGATATCCTCAAGGGTCTTCCCCAGTTTCTTTTCTATTAGCTTCAGAATGCCTGGCTTTATGTGGAGGTCTTTGATCCATTTGGAGTTGAGCTTAGTACAAGGAGACAAGGATGGATCAATTTGCATTCGCCTGCATGCTGACCTCCAGTTGAACCAGCACCATTTGTTGAAAAGGCTATCTTTTTTCCATTGGATGTTTTCAGCCTTTTGTCGAGGATCAAGTGGCCATAGGTGTGTGGGTTCATTTCTGGATCTTCAATCCTGTTCCATTGATCCTCCTGCCTGTCACTGTACCAATACCATGCAGTTTTTAACACTATTGCTCTGTAGTATTGCTTGAGGTCAGGGATACTGATTCCCCCAGAATTCCTTTTGTTGTTGAGAATAGTTTTAGCTATCCTGGGTTTTTTGTTATTCCAGATGAATTTGAGAATTGCTCTTTCTAACTCTATGAAGAATTGAGCTGGGATTTTGATGGGTATTGCTTTGAATTTGTATATTGCTTTTGGCAAAATGGCCATTTTAACTATATTAATCCTGCCGATCCATGAGCATGGGAGGTTTTTCCATTTTTTGAGGTCTTCCATTTCCTTCTTCAGAGTCTTGAAGTTCTTGTCATACAGGTCTTTCACATGTTTTGTAAGAGTCTCCCAAATGTACTTTATACTGTTTGTGGCTATTGTGAAGGGTATCAGTTCCCTAATTTCTTTCTCAGCCTGCTTATCCTTTGAGTATAGAAAGGCTACGGATTTTTTTGAGTTGATTTCATAACCAATCACTTTGCTGAAGTTGTTTATCAGCTGTAGGAGTTCTCTAGTGGAGTTTTTTGGGTCATTTAGGGACTATCATATCATCTGCAAATAATGATAGTTTGACTTCTTCCTTTCCAATTTGCATCCCTTTGACCTCCTTATATTGTCTAATTGCCCAAAGTAGTACCTCAAGTAGAATATTGAAAAGATAAGGAGAAAGGGGGCAGCGCTGTCTAGTCCCTGATTTTAGTGGGATTGCTTCAAGTTTCTCTCCATTTAGTTTGATGCTGGCTACCTGGTTGCTGTATATTGCTTCTATTTTGTTTAGGTATGGGCCTTGAATTCCTATTCTTTCCAAGACTTTAAGCATGAAAGGATATTGAATTTTGTCAAATGCATTTTTAGCATCCAATGAAATGATCATGTGGTTTTTTTCTTTGAGTTTGTTTATGTAGTGGATTGCATTGATGGATTTCTATATATTGAACCAACCCTGCATCCCTGGAATATTTGATCATTGTGGATGATCGTTTTTATATATTCTTTAATTCGGTTGGCAAGAATTTTATTGAGTATTTTTGCATCGATGTTCATAAGGGAAATTGGTCTGAAGTCTCTTTCTTTGTTGGATCTTTGTGTGGTTTTGGTATCAGTGTAATTGTGTCTTCATAAAAGTAATTGGGTAATGTTCCTTCTGTTTCTATTTTGTGGAATAGTTTGAAGAGTATTGGTGTTTGGTCTTCTTTGAAGGTCTGATAAAATTCTGCACTGAAGCCATCTAGTCCTGTGATTTTTTTGGGTGGACGGCTTTCTATGACCCCTTCTATTTCTTTAGGGGTTATGGGACTGTTTAGATGATCTATTTGGTCCTGATTTAATTTTGGTCCATTTCCTCCAGATTCTCCAGTTATGTTGAGTATAGGCTTTTGTAGTAGGATCTGATGATTTTTTGAATTTCCTCATTTTTCTGTTGTTATATCTCTCTTTTCATTTCTAATTTTGTTAATTTGGATACTTTCTTTCTGCCCTTTGGTCAGTCTGGCTAGGGGTCTATCTATCTTGTTGATTTTCTCAAAAAACCAGCTCCTGGATTTGTTGATTCTTTGTATGGTTCTCTTTGTTTCCACTTGACAGATTTTAGCCCTGAGTTTGATGATTTCCTGTCTTCTACTCCTCCTGGGTGAAATAGCTTCTTTTTGTTCCAGGGCTTTTAAGTATGTCATTAAGCTGCTCAGGGCTATGACTTCTCCTCTTAGCACTGCTTTCATTGTGTCTCAAAGATTTGTGTATGTTGTGCCTTCATTTTCATTAAATTCTAAAAAGTCTCTGATTTCTTTCTTTATTTCTTCTTTGGCCAAGGTGTCATTGAGTAGATTATTGTTCAGCCTCCATGTGTATGTTGGCTTTCTGTTGTTTTTGTTGCCATTGAAGACTACTCTTACTCCATAGTGAAGTGATAGGAGGCATGGGATTAGTTCTATCTTCTTATATTTGTTGAGGTCTGTCTTGTGACCAATTATATGGTCCATTTTGGAGAAGGTACCATGAGGTGCTGAGAAAAAGGTATATTCTTTTGTTTTAGTGTGAAATGCTCTATAAATATCAGTCAAATCCAATTGGTCCAAAGCTTCAATTAGTTTTATTGTGTCCCTGTTTAGTTTCTGTTTTCCTGAAGGGTCCATTGAGGAGAGTGGAGTGTTGAAGTCACCCACAATTATTGTGTTAGGTGCAATGTGTGCTTTGAGCTTTAGTAAAGTTTCTTTTACGAATGAGGGTGCCCTTGCACTTGGCGCATAGATGTTCAGAATTGAAAGTTCTTCTTGGTGGATTCTTCCTTTGACCAGCAAGAAGTGTCCTTCTGTATCTCTTTTGATGACTTTAGGTTGAAAGTCAATTTTTTCTGACATTAGAATGGCTACTCTGGCTCATTTCCTGAGACCATTGGCTTGAAAAATTGTCTTCTAGCCTTTTACTCTAAGGTAGTTTTTGTCTTTGACACTGAAGTGTGTTTCCTGTATGCAGGAAAATGTAGGTTCCTGTTTACATATCCAGTCAGTTAGTCTATGTCATTTGAGTGGGGAGTTGAGTCCATTGATGTTAAGAGATATTAAGAAATAGTAATTATTACTTCCTGTCATTTTTTATGTTATTTTTATATTTGAGTGGTTATCCTCTTTTGGGTTTGATGAAGGAAGGTAACTATCTTGCTTTTTCCAGGGTGTCGTTTCCCTCCTTGTATTGGAGTTTTCCTCCTATTATTCTTCGTAGGGCTGGGTTTGTAGAAAGATATTGTGTAAATTTGGTTTTGTCATGGAATATCTTGTTTTCTCCAACTATTGTGATTGAGAGTTGCTGGGTATAGTAGTCTTGGCTGACATTTGTATTCTATTAGAGTCTGCATGAGATCTGCCCAGGATCTTCTAGCTTTCATGGTGTCTGGTGAGAAGTCTGGTGTGATTCTGATAGGTCTTGCTTTATATGTTACTTGGCCTTTTTCTCTTGCTGCCTTTAATATTCTTTCTTTGTTTAGTACATTTGGGGTTTTGATTATTATGTGACAAGAGGTATTCCTGCTCAGGTCCAGTCTGTTTGGAGTTCTGTAGCCTTCTTGTATATTCATGGGCGTCTCTCTCTTTAAGTTGGGAACGTTTTCTTCCATAATTTGTTGAAGATATTTGCTGGCCCTTTCAGCTGTAAATCTTCACTCTCATCTATACATATAATTCTTAGGTATGGTCTTCTCATTGTGTCCTGGATTTCCTGGATCTTCTGGGATACAAGCTTTTTGCATATTGCATTTTCTTTGACTGTTGAGTCAATGGTTTCTATGGTATCTTCAGCATCTGAGATTCTTTCTTCCATCTCTTGTTTTTTGTTGTTGCTATTTGCATCTAAGTTCCCTGATTTCTTCTCAAGGTTTTCTATCTCCAAAGTTGTCTCCCTTTGTGATTTCTTAGTTGTTTCTACTTCTGATTGATGCTTTTGCTTAGCTCCTTCACTTGCTTGTTTGTGTTTTCCTGTAATTCTTTAAGAGATTTTTGTGTTTCCTCTTTCGTGACTTCTGCTGTTTGACTCACTTTCTCCTGCATTTCTTCAAGTTTTTTTTGTGTGTGTGTGTGTGTGTGTGTGTGTGTGAGTGTGTGTGTATGTTTCTTCTTTATTGGCTTCTATCTCTTGAGCCTTAGTCTCCTGAATTTCTTTAAGTGATTTTTGTGTTTCAATCATACGTGTTTCTAGCTTATTCATGTTCCCCTGTATTTCTTTAAGAGATTCATTTATGTCCTTTTTGTGTTCTTCTAGCAGCATCATGAACAGTGATTTTAAATCCAAATCTTGTTTTTCTGGTGTGTTTGTGTAATCAGGACTTGCTGATGTTGGAGAGTTTGGTTCAGATGCTGCCATATTGCCTAGGTTTCTGTTAGTAGCATTCCTGCATTTGCCCTTTGCCATCTTGTTATTTCTGGCATTAGTTGGTCTTGTCTCTGGCTGGTATTTGTGCCTCCTGTGAAGCTATATGGCTATTTCTGCAACACTGGATGGCTGGGTTTCCCCTGTTACAGATTGCTAATGCGCTGCCCTCCTCTTGGGTGTCCCTGTAGCCCTAGCGTGCCTTGTCCCAGGTCGTCTGTGTGAACCAGTGGGTGCCCGTTTGCTCTGTCAGTGAGTGCTGATGGTATATGGTGCTGCGGGACCTTTTCTGAGTGCTGATCACTCTGCCTGGCAGCCTATCTCCCAACCAGGTTGGTGCACACAAGGCTAGCCTAGCTGCTGAGGCCCTGAGTCCAGGCAAAACCCTGGCAGGCTAAGGCCCAAGCAAAATTCCCCTTGGGCTATGAGTGTTAATTGATTCTGTCAGGTGGCCAGGATGGCGGGCATGCTTGCGCTCCCTGAAAGTGCCGGGAGAGTCTGCTGGGCTAACAACCTCCTGGCCATGTTGGCATAGAGATGGCCTACTGAGCAGCCCAGGGCTTGGGGTCAGTCCAAGACCTGTCAGTCTTAAACCCTCCCCCCCCCCCACACACACACTATGTTAGCCTCGAGCTATAACTCTTAGCTGAATTTGCCTGCTAGAACTCTCTGGAGTCCCGTAGTCAAAATGGCAAGGAGTGCATGCAGGGCCGGGCAAACATCCTCTTGGCTGGGTTTGCACACCGATGCCGCCTCCCCCCCCCCCAAACCACCCTGGGCCTTGGTGCAGGCTAATGCCCATTGGGCTTAGAACCCCGCGATGTTGGCCTTGGGTTATGTTTGCGTACCTCAGTCTGTCTGATTTCTCTGGTGACCGAGATCCAAGATGGTGGAGAGACTGTCATAACTGACTGGCAGAGTTCTGATGTCGCTTCTGTGCAGTGAAAAGCACTATAAATCTGCCACAGGTTGCAGCACTGCAGGCCAGCGAAGGTCAGTGGTAGCTGGTACAAGGCTTGCCTGGACCCTGTCACCTTGGTTCCACTGCTGATGGCCCTTCTGCTGGACCAGCTGCCATGGCCACAGCCGCCTCACCTGAATTTCTTAAGGTGCTTCTTTCTCAGCCATCCGAATTTCTTCAGGTGAAAATTCTTTGTTTAGCTCTGTACACCATTTTTAATAGGGTTATTTCATTCTCTGGGGTCTAACTTCTTGAGTTCTTTGTATATCTTGCATATTAGCCCTCTGTCAGATGTAGGGTTGATGAAGATCTTTTCCCAATTTGTTGGTTGCCCATTTGTCCTTTGATAGTGTCCTTTTCCTTACAGAAATTTTGTAATTTTATGAGGCCCTATTTGTCAATTCTTGATCTTAGAGCTTAAGATGCTGGTGTTCTGTTCAGGAAATTTTCCCCTGTGCCCGTGTCCTCAAGATTCTTCCCCAGTTTCATTCTCTTAGTTTCACTGTGTCACGTTTTATGTGGAGGTCCTTGATCCACTTGGAGTTGAGCTTAATACAAGGAGGTAAGAATGCATCAATTCTCATTCTTCTGCTTGCTGACCTCCAGTTGAACTAGCACCATTTATTGAAAAAGCTATCTTTTTTCCACTGGATGGTTTCAGCTCCTTTGTCAAAGATCAAGTGACCATAGGTGTGTGGATTCATTTCTGGGTCTTCAATCCTATTCCATTGAGCTACCTGCCTGTCACTGTACCAATACCACGCAATTTTTTAACACTATTGCTCTGTAGTACTGCTTAAGGTCCGGATAATCATTTCCCCAGAAGTTCTTTTACTGTTGAGAATAGTTTTAGCTATCTTGGGATTTTTGTTATTCCAGATGAGTTTGAGATTTGCTTTCTAACTCTATGAAGAACTGAGTTGGGATTTTGATGGGGATTGCATTTAATATGTAGATTGCTTTTGGCAAGATGGCCATTTTAACTATATTAATCCTGCCAATCCATGAGCATGGAAGATTTTTCCATTTTCTGAGGTCTTCTTAGATTTCCTTCTTCAGAGACTGAAGTTCTTGTCATATAGATCTTTCACTTGTTTGGTTAGAGTCACACCAAGATACTTTATGTTGTTTGTGGCTATTGTGAAGGGTGTCATTTCCCAAATTTCTTTCTCAGCCTGATTATCCTTTGAGAATAGGAAGGCTTGAGTTGATTTTATAACCAGCCACATTGCTGAAGTTATTTATCAGCAGTAGGAGTTCTCTGGTGGAGTTTTTTGTGTCTCTTAAGTATTTCTTAAGTAGTTTTATTTTCCCCACTCTTCTCTTGAGAGTTAGACATATCCTATTCTATCAAGTCTTTCTCTGATTTGTCACTTTGTCTGCCACTCAGTTAACATTACTTTCAAACATGGGTGCTTCCTACTACAAACTAAACTTTATGTTCAATGTTTGTGATTAAAGTGTGGACTAAGGGAGTGTGTGTATTACAATAAAGGTGTGTGCTAAGGCTCAGTCAGAGCACTACTTGAAACAGGTTTTATTTCAGTAAATAACACAATCTTGTAGTTCATAGTGTGATCAAATGTCTTGAAACGTTTCCCCTACTTCCATCTGTATACAGTGTACATCTCTGAATCCTTTGAATATTTTCTGAAGGTTAATATTTTTAAGAGCTCAAGATATTTTATAAAATAACACAAATAAATATATGGCTGCAATTATTTTTTAGCAATTCTCTTTAGACTTAATTTCTAGAAAGAACAGACATTTATGGTGATTATCAAGAGCTCAATTTAGAATTTTAATGATACTTAACTAAATCATCCAATATTCAAATTCATAGTAGTGAAATGCCAGTGTTTGTTTATTGCTTCTTTAGCAAATAGTAATGTTGATGATATTAAATATTTTTAATCCTGAACCACATGTTAAATTTGGGTTTGTGTGAGAGGAAACTTACAATAGAGATTGTTTCTGGGGTACTGTTTTCCGTTTGTCACCTCCTTTGATTTATGTTAGATATGTAGTTTTACAGAGAGGGCCTCAGCCCTGATTTTCATCTAGTTGTTGAAATGAAGGTAGCGTTATTTAGGTCTTATTGTGCTTTACATTTCTGTCAGCTCAGAGCTCCCAGTTTAATCTCATGGTGTCATCACTTAGTGGTTTATGGAACTAGCATAGTCTCTAGATTTTGGGGCTTGCTTTGTTTTGGAGTATTCAAGACCATATCTTTTAGTACAACCAATTTAAGCTTATCTCCCACTGGCTTACAAAAATAAGAATCGAACTATGGTTATTTTATTTGGCTTTGACAATTACTGGAGGATAACACCTAATGTACTCTTCTAACTGCTGGTCTGGCCACCTCCCTATTAGTGTATCCTGGATATTTGCTCTTTTTCATAGACATGTGCTCATGGTCCATCTTCCCTCAAGGTAGCTTCTTTTCTCTCTCTTTTTTCCCTCTTCCCTCTCTCCCTTTTCTGTCCAACCACCAAGTCATTCCAAACCCACCTACCTCTAATCCCTACAGTAATTGATTGTGGCCAATTTTATTTAACCAATAGTTTTAAATCAAGGGAAAAGGTTTGCACAACAAAATCTAGTGAACATAAGTCACTCATAGACCTAGACCTTTGAGTATATAATTTAGCATTAAAATACACCAATAGGCCAAACTTCAACAGTGTCTGAAAGTAAAAATTGTCACTTAGCTTTGCACTAAGCTTTGGACAGGAGCAAATGCCAATGAATCCCAGAAAGAGCAAAACAAGACAGGGTGCCTCAATGCTGGAGTTAGTCATTGATTGCTCCAGACTTCGGACTCTTTATCTGACAACAGTATTTTTGCCTTATTTCTTTAAATTCTTAAGTAAAAGAATTAATTAAAACTTTAATAAATTACCTGGGTTTCTATTTTTTATGCTTTAAGATTATGCATTCCGTGACTTTTATAGTATAAAATTAATTCTGGAAAATAAGATATTTTTACAAAGCATGAATTAAGGTTAAAAACATACCACATTAATACAATTAAATGATCATAGAAATAAATTTAATATGGAGTTTAAAAATATTTGAAACACATTTTTAATAATATAGTAATTTTAACATGTCGCTTCAGTTAATGAAATAAGTCTAGGGATTCTGGAAAAAAGTCTGTACATTTTTATATTGCAAGAAATTGAATAGTTCATTTTAAAGGTCAAATAAAATCTGTAATAACAATGATGTCTGAACAGCACCTTTCAATCTAGCATTTAGACTCAACTTTTTATTAAACAAGAACTCCTCTAATTATTGTTAAATCTATGAGTGTGCCTATGTGAAATAGTATGTTTTGAATTCATTAGCCCTTAATGAATTCTTAGTATGACTAAAAGAGATGAACTACACTACTGTGAATACATTTGTTTTTTATAAAGAGATATGTATATTCTAATAAAGATATGTAATCATGGTGTGAAATTGTTCTTGTTAATTATGTAAAATACATTTTAAATGATATGCAAACATATAATAAATTTATATCTTCTGAGACGGCATGAAAGAGTATATTATTCACTATTTTAAAGTAACCTGATTTTTTAAATTACATATTACATTTTTTAAATTTAAAGAGTGATGTATAATAATAGGCCAAATATATCTACCTCAAGTTCCTTTGAACATAATATTTCATCATAGTTTTAAAAATACTATCTAAGACACAGTAGTACTCACGTTTTATACAACAAGAAAGTTTCATTTATTGACAATATCTTCCTAAAAGCTAATGATATTATTTAAATTCCACGTCAATCACTAAGCAAGAAAATTCTCTCTAGACTTCCCAAGAGCTCAGTCTTACAAATTTTCTCAATCTATGTTCCTTCCTCTCAGATGACTCTGGGCTGTCATGATGACATGTAATTAGCAAGCACATACTGTAATTACAGGAATAAGTATGCACTATATTAACATCATCTGGTGGGAAAAACAATTTAATTTTCATGTTATATGCTGTGGCAAAGAAGACTATTTCATAGTACTTCATGTAGATGATGAAGGAAGACATGAAGGCTCTAAGGAGTGTCATAATTGTGGATAGAAGTTTGAAGTATGTTGTAAACTGTGGCATATTGTGGAGAAATATGACAGCTTGAAAATGTTTGAAGTGTTGAATGGAAACTAGAACGAATGGTATGTTGAAAAGAATACAAAAGAAAAATGGATAAGGCTAGATTATTAGATAAATGACATTGTTATTCAATCAAACAGGTTACTGAAAACTGATGAAATATTTAAAATACACTAAGACACTTCTTTTTAGTTATAAATGGTAATGTTTTACATGTGGGCCTAAGAGTTCTGTAAATTTAGATATTAAAGTTGAATATTAAAGAAATGGTAAAGGAAAGATCGTCAGCTAATTATAGGAGATGGAAAGGAGCGACAGATGAGTGGGTAGATGTATGGATGGATCAATTATATGCAGATATAAAGAGAGAAAGAGGAAGAGAAGCAGAGATATACAAAAAGATAATAGAGATGAAATTTGAGAAGAGAGACATTCATATAAAGATGCGTGGAAATAGGAATGATGGGCTGACTGGCTAGCTAGCTGGCTGCTTTACAGACACATGTAGAGAGATACAGAGAGTCAGAGAGGAATACAGATAGACACAGAAACACAGTTGAAATAGAGATGGGTATGAACATAGTGGGGCATATGTCCTTATTGCATACTAAAGAATCCTCTGGGTATATGCCCAGGAGTGGTATAACAGGGTCCTGAGGAAGTATCATGACCAGTTTTCTGAGGAACCGCCAGACTGAATTCCAAAGTGGTTGCACAATCTTGCAATCCCACCAGCAGTGAAGGAGTGTTCCTCTTTCTCCACATCCTCGCCAACACCTGCTGTCTCCTAAGTTTTTGACCTTAGCCATCCTGACTGGTGTGAGGTGAAATCTCGGGGTTGTTTTGATTTGCATTTCCCTAATGATTAATGATGTTGAACATTTCTTAAGGTGTGTCTCGGCCCTCCAAAGTTCTTCATGTGAAAATTCTTTGTTTAGCTCCATACCCCACTTTTTAATTAGGTTATTTGGTTCTCTGGGTTCTACCTTCTTGAGTTCTTTGTATATATTAGATATTAGCCCTCTGTCAGATTTAGGGTTGGTGAAGATCCCTTCCCAATCTGTTGGTTGACATTTTTTCCTTTTGACAGTGTCCTTTGCCTTAGAGAAACTTTGTAGTTTTATGAGGTCCCATTTGTCAATTCTTGATCTTAGAGCATAAGCTATTGGTGTTCTATGCAGGAACTTTTCCCCTGTGCCCATGTCCTCCAGGGTCTTCCCCAGTTTCTTTTATATTAGTTTCAGTGTGTCAGGTTTTATGTGGAGGTCCTTGATCCATTTGGAGTTGAGCTTAGTACAAGGAGATAAGAATGGACCGAATCGCATTCTTCTGCATGCTGACCTCCAATTGAACCAGCACCATTTGTTGAAAAGACTATCTTTTTTCCACTGGATGCTTTCAGCTCCTTTGTCGAAGATCAAGTGACCATAGGTGTGTTGGTTCATTTCTGGGTCTTCAGTCCCATTCCATTGATCCGCTTGCCTCACATTGTACCAATACCATGTAGTTTTTATCACTGCTCTGTAGTAAAGTTTAAAGTCTGGGATACTGAATCCCCCTGAAGTTCTTTTACTGTTGAGAATAGTTTTAGCTATCCTGGGTTTTTTGTTATTCCAGATGAATTTGAGAATTGCTCTTTCCAGCTCTATGAATAGCTAGATTGGGATTTTTATGGGGATAGCATTGCCTTTGGCAAGATGGCCATTTTAACTATATTAATCCTGCCAATCCACGAGCATGGAAGATTTTTCCATTTTCTGAAATCTTCGTCGATTTCCTTCTTCAGAGATCTGAAGTTCTTGTCATATAGGTCTTTCACTTGTTTGGTTAGAGTCACCAACCAAGTAAAGATACTTTATACTGTTTGTAGCACTATGTTCATAGCAGCCCTATTTGTAGTAGCCAGAAGCTGAAAAGAACCCAGGTGTCCTTCAACGGAGGAATGGATACAAAAAAATGTGGTATATTTACACAATGGAGTACTATTCAGCCATTAGAAACAATGAATTCATGAAATTCTTAGAAAAATGGATGGAGCTGGAGAACATCATACTAAGTGAGGTAACCCAGTCTCAAAAGATCAAACATGGTATGTACTCACTGATAAGTGGATATTAGCCTAGAAACTGAATACCCAAGACATAATCCACATATTAAATGATGTCCAAAAAGAATGGAGGAGTGGCCCCTGGTTCTGGGAAGACTCAGTGCAAGAGTATAGGGGAATACCAGAACAGGAAAGCAGGAAGGGGTAAATGGAGGAACAGGGGGAGGAAAAAGGGCTTATGGGACTTGCGGGGAGTGGGGACCCAGAAAAGGCGAAATCATTTGAAATGTAAATAAAAATATATCAATAAAAATAAAATTAAATTAAAAATTAAAAAAAAGGAAATAGAGATGGGTTAGAAAGAGGGGAGAGACAAAGACAGAGAGAGAGAGAGAGAATACAAACAGAGTTCATATAATCTTTAAGGGCATGTTCTTGTTTCTCACTTCTGACTGTAAAGCCCCAGCTCCTAAAATTTACAGTAGGTGTGTGTGTGTGTGTATATATGTGTGTGTGTGTACATGCACATAAACAAACTAATGGTCAATCTAATAAAAAAAAAAACCAAAAATGCTGTTTTAATCATTAACAAAGAAACTAAAGTTAAGTGTAAATGAAAAGATTTAAAGGGAATCCACCTCATAACAGATGTAAGCCTCTTGGGTAATGTATGAGGGAGCTTTTAAATTACTTTCTTTCTCTACTTTCTTCACTTCTAATATTTTATATATTCCAGTACAAAAGGACAGTAAAAGGAAAGCAAAAGAGTAAGTCTTGTTCTATTTACAATATAAAAGAGATTTTAAATTACATAGATATAGTTAGGTGTGTTATTCTACAAGTGAAATTTGACAATGCTTTATCAGTAGTAGTTCTTAAATATTTTGCAAAATCAGTTTTTTAATATCTACTATAGCCAGGTTTAACAGTGGCATGCAGTTTTCATTTTCTTTGTGGGGTTGCAGTTAAGAATATATAAATTAAAAATATTAAGAACAAATAGCCAATAATTTCTTTTCCTTTTCTAGGTAAATATTTCTCTTTTTAATAAAAGGTGTTTTTTTAACTATGAATTTAGGAATTGTTGCAATATCATACATTCAGCTCCTTGGGTCTTTTCTCTAGCTGCTGCATTGGGGACTTTATGTTCATTCTATTGGTGGGCTGTGAGCTATGGGTATTTTGATCCACTTTCTAATAAGGATCAAAGTATTCACACTTCGGTCTTCCTTTCTCTTGAACTTCCTGTAACTTTTGAGTTGTATGTTGGTTGTTCCTAGATTTAGGGCTAATATCCACTAATCAGTGAGTGCATACTGGATGTAGTCTTTAGTGATTGGGTTACCTCACTCAGGATGATATTTTCTAGCTCCATCCATTTGCCTAAGAATTTCATGAATTCATTGTTTTTAATAGCTGAGCAGCACTCCATTGTGTAAATATAACACATTTTCTGTATCCTTCTGTTGAGGGACATCTAGGTTCTTTCCAGCTTCTGACTATTATTTTTTTTATTTGATATATTCTATATTTATATTTTAAATGATTTCTCCTTTCCTGGCTCCCCACTCCCTGAAAGTCCCAAAAGCCCTCTTCTCTCCCCTTTTTCCCCCATACACCCCTTCCCACTTCCCTGTTCTTGTATTGCCCTACACTGCTGCACAGAACCTTTCCAGAACCAGGGGCTACTCCTTTCTTCTTCTTGGATATCATTTGATATGTGAATTATGTCTTGGGTAGTCCAAGTTTCTAGGCTAATTTCCGCTTATCAGTGAGTGCATACCATGAGTGATCTTTTGAGACTGGGTTACCTCATTTAGGATGATATTGTCCAGATCCATCCATTTGTCTAAGAATTTCATGAATTCATATTTTCTAATGGCTAAATAATATTCCATTGTGTATATATACCACATTTTTTGTATCCATTCCTCCATTGAGGGACATCTGGGTTCTTTCCATCTTCTGGCTATTATAAATAGGGCTGCTATGAACATAGTGGAACATGTATCCTTATTACAGGCTGGGGAATCCTCTGGGTATATGCCCAGGAGTGCTATTGCAGGGTCCTCCGGAAGTGATGTGCCTAGTTTTCTGAGGAACTGCCAGACTGATTTCCAGAGTGGTTGTAAAAACTTGCAACCCCACCAGCAGTGGAGGAGTGTTCCTCTTTCTTCACATCCTTGCCAACACCAGCTGTCTCCTGAGTTTTTAATCTTATCCATTCTGACTGGTGTGAGGTGAAATCTCAGGGTTGTTTTGATTTGCATTTCAATAATGACTACTGATAACAAAAAACCCAGGATAGCTGAAACTATTCTCAACAGTAAAAGAACTTCTGGAGGAATCAGTATCCAGGACCTCAAGCACTACTAAAGAACAATAGTGTTAAGAACTGCATGGTATAGGTACAGTGACAGGCAGGTGGATCAATGGAACAGGATTGAAGATTCAGAAATGAAGCCACACACCAATGGCCACTTGATCTTCAACAAAGGAGCTGAAAACATCCAGTGGAAAAAAGATAGCCTTTTCAACAAATGGTGCTGGTTCAAATGGTGGAGGTCAGCATGCAGAAGAATGCTAATTGATCCATTCTTATCTCCTTGTACTAAGCTCAACTCCAAGTGGATCAAGGACCTCCATATAAAGCCAGACACACTGTAACTAAGAGAAAAGGAACTGGGAAAGAGCCTTGAGGACATTGGTATAGGGGGAAAGTTCCTGAAAGGAACACCAATAGCTTATGTTCTAAGATCAAGAATTGACAAATAGGACCTCATAAAATTACAAAGTTTCTGTAAGGAAAAGGAAAAATGGGCAACCAACAAACTGGGAAAAGGTCTTCACCAACCCTACATCTGACAGAGGGCTAATATCCAATATATACAGAGAACTCAAGAAGTTAGACCCCAGAAAACCAAATAAATCTGTTAAAAATTGGGTACAGAGCTAAACAAAAATTTTCATCTGAAGCACTTCAGATGCCTGAGAAGCACCTTAAATCTTATTATAAATAAGGCCTCTGTGTACATAGTAGAGCAAGTGACCTTATTACATGTTGGAGCATCTTCTGGGTATATGCCAAGGAGTGGTATATCTGGGTCCTCAGGTAGTGCTATGCCCAATTTTCTGAGGAAGAACCAAATTGATTTCTATAGTGTTTTTTTCCAGCTTGATGTTCCTCTTTCTCAACATCCTCTCCAGCATTTGCTGTCCAGTGAGTTTTTGATCCTGGCAATTCTGATTAGTGTGAGGTGGAATCTCAGGGTTGTTTTGATTTGCAATTCCCTGATGATTAAGGTTGTTGGACATTTCTTTAGAGGTTTCAGAGCCATCTGGTATTCCTCAGTTGAGAATTCTTTGTTCAGCTTTGTACGCCATTTTTAATAGGGATATTTGTTTCTTTGGAATCTAACTTCTTGAGTTTTCTGTATATATTGAATATTAGCCCTCTCTCAGATGTAGAATTGGTAAAGACCTTTTCCCTATCTATTGACAGTGTCCTCTGCTTTACAGAAGCTTTGCAATTTTATGAGGTCCCATTTGTCACTTCTTGATCTTACAGGATAAGATATTCTGTTCAATAGCTTTTACCCTGTGCCCATGTGCTCCATGTTCTTCCCCACTTTCTCTTCTATCAGATTCAGTGGATCTGGTTTCTATCCACTTGGACTTGAGCTTTGTACAAAGAGATAAGAATGGATCAATTTGCATCCTTCTACATCTTGACTGCCAATTCATCCAGCACCATTTGTGGAAGATGCTGTCTTTTTTTCCCACTGGATGGTTTTTAGCTCCTTTATCAAATTTCAAGTGATCATAGGAGTGTAGGTTCATTTCTGGGTCTTCAATTCTATTCCGTTAATCTTCCTGCCTGTTTCTGTACCAATACTATAGAGTTTTTATCATTATTGTTCTGTATTAGAGCTTGATATCAGGAATGGTGAATCCACCAGAAAGTCTTTTATTCTTGAGAATGGTTTTCACTATCCAAAGTTTTTTGTCTTTCCACATAAATTTGCAAATTGCTCTTTCTAACTCTATGAAGAATTGAGTTGGAATTTTGATAGGGATTGCATTGAATCTGTAGATTGCTTTAGGCAAGATAGTCAATTTTTACTATAGTAATCCAGCCAATAACTAAATATTATTATTTAATATTATTTTAATATAATATTAATAGTAATATTACTATTGTGAAGGGTGTTATTTCCCTATTTTCTTTCTCAGCCTCTTTATCCTTTGAGTATAGGAAGGCTACTGATTTGTTTGAGTTAATTATTTTATTCGATATATTTTTTATTTACATTTCAAATGATTTCCCCTTTTCTAGCCTCCCACTCCCTGAAAGTCCCATAAGCCCCCTTCTTTCCCCCTGTCCTCCCACCCACCCCTTCCCACTTCCCCGTTCTGGTTTTGCCCTATACTGCTTCACTGAGTCGTTCCAGGACAAGGGGCCACTCCTCCGTTCTTCTTGTACCTCATTTGATGTGTGGATTATGTTTGGGGTATTCCAGTTTTCTAGGTTAATATCCACTTATTAGTGAGTGCATACCATGATTCACCTTTGAGTTTGGGTTACCTCACTTAGTATGATGTTCTCTAGCTCCATCCATTTGCCTAAGAATTTCATGAATTCATTGTTTCTAATGGCTGAATAGTACTCCTTTGTGTAGATATACCACATTTTTTGCATCCATTCTTCTGTTGAAGGATACCTCGGTTCTTACCAGCTTCTGGCTATTATAAATAGGGCTGCTATGAACATAGTGGAACATATATCCTTATTACATGGTGGGGAATCCTCTGGGTATATGCCCAGGAGTGGTATAGCAGGATCTTCTGGAAGTGAGGTGCCCAGTTTTCAGAGGAACCACCAGACTGATTTCCAGCATGGTCAAACTATCATTATTTGCAGATGACATGATAGTCGACCTAAGTGACCCAAAAAACTCCACTAGAGAACTCCTACAGCTGATAAACAATTTTAGCAAAGTGGCAGGTTATAAAATCAACACAAGCAAATCAGTGGCCTTCCTATACTCAAAGGATAAGCAGGCTGAGAAAGAAATTAGGGAAATGACCTCCTTCACAATAGCCACAAACAGTATAAAGTATCTTGGGGTAACTCTTACCAAACATGTGAAAGATCTTTATGACAAGAACTTCAAGACTCTGAAGAAGGAAATGGAAGAAGACCTCAAAAAAATGGGAAAACTTCCCATGCTCATGGATTGGCAGGATCAATATAGTTAAAATGGCCATTTTGCCAAAAGCAATATACAGATTCAATGCAATACCCATCAAAATCCCAACTCAAATCTTCATAGAGTTAGAAAGAGCAATTATCAAATTCATCTGGAATAACAAAAAAACCCAGGATAGCTAAAACTATTCTCAGCAGCAAAAGAAATTCTGGGGGAATCAGTATCCCTGACCTCAAGCAATACTACAGAGCAATAGTGTTAAAAACTGCATGGTATTGGTACAGTGACAGGCAGGCGGATCAATGGAACAGGATTGAAGATCCAGAAATGAACCCACACACCTATGGCCACTTGATCCTCAACAAAGGGGCTGAAAACATCCAATGGAAAAAAGATAGCCTTTTCAACAAATGGTGCTGGTTCAACTGGAGGTCAGTATGCAGAAGAATACAAATTGATCCATCCTTGTCTCCTTGTACTAAGCTCAAATCCAAATGGATCAAGGACCTCCACGTAAAGCCAGACACTCTGAAGCTAATAGAAAAGAAACTTGGACAAGAAGAAAGGAGGAGTGGCCCCTGGTTCTGGAAAGACTCAGTGAAACAGTATTCTGCAAAACCAGAACGGGGAAGTCGGAAGGGGTGGGTGGGAGGACAGGGGAAGAGAAGGGGGCTTAGGGGACTTTTGGGGAGTGGGGGGGCTAGAAAAGGGAAATCATTTGAAATGTAAATAAATTATATCGAATAAAAAAAAAAAAAAGAAAAGAAACTTGGGAAGACCCTTGAGGACCTAGGTACAGGGAGAAAGTTTCTGAACAGAACACCAATAGTGTATGCTCTAAGATCAAGAATTGACAAATGGGACCTCATAAAATTACAAAGTTTCTGTAAGGCAAAGGACACCATCAAAAGGACAAATCAGTAACCAAGAAATTGGGAAAAGATCTTCACCAATCCTACAGCAGATAGAGGGCTAATATCCAATATATATAAAGAACTCAAGAAGTTAGACTCCAGAAAACCAAACAACCCTATTAAAAAATGGGGGTACTGAGTTAAACAAAGAATTCTCACCTGAAGAACTTCGGATGGCAGAGAAGCATCTTAAAAAATGCTCAACTTCATTAGTCATTAGGGAAATGCAAATCAAAACAACCCTGAGATTTCACCTTACACCAGTCAGAATGGCTAAGATTAAAAATTCAGGAGATAGCAGGTGTTCTAGAGGATGTGGAGAAAGAGGAACACTCCTTCACTGTTGGTGGTGTTTGAGTTAATTTTATATCTGGCCACGTTGTTGAAGTTGTTTATCAGATTTAGGAGTTCTCTGGTAGAATTTTTGGGGTCACTTAAGTATACTATATCATTTGCAAATATTGATACTTTGACTTCTTCCGTTCCCATTTGTATCCCTTTGATCTCCTTTTGTTGTCTAATTGATCTGGCTAGGAATTTGAGTACTTTATTGAACAGATAGGGAGAGAGTGGTCAGCCTTGTCTAGTCCCTGATTTCAGTGGTATTGCTTCAAGTTTCTCTCCATTTAGTTTGATGTTGGCTACTTGTTTGCTGTATATGGCTTTTACTATGTTTAAATATGGGCCTTGAATTTCTGAACTTTCCAAGACTTTTATCATGAAGAGGTATTGGATTTTGTCAAATGCTTTCTCAGCATCTAATGAAAAGTTCATGTTTTTTTTTTTCTTTGAGTTTGTTTACATAGTGCATTAAATTGATAGATTTCCATATATTGAACCATCCCTGTATCCCTGGGATGAAATCTACTTGATCATGGTGAATGGTCATTTTGATATGTTCTTAGATTCAGTTGGCAAGTGTTTTATTAAGTATTTGTGCATCGATATTCATAAGGAAATTGGTCTAAAATTCTCTTTCTTTGTTGGGTCTTTGTGTGGTTTAGGTATCAGAGTAATTGTGCCTTCATAAACCAAGTTGGGTACTTTTCCTTCTGTTTATATTTTGAGGCATAATTTGAAAAGTGTTGGTATTAAGTCTTCTTTGAAGGTCTGGTAGAACTTTGTATTGAGCCCATCTGGTCCTGGGCTTTTCTGGTTGGGATGGTTTAGATCATTTATCTGATCCAGATTTAATTTTGGTACCTGGTATCTGTCTAGAAAAATTTCCATTTCATCTAGATTTTCCACTTTTTTTGAGTATAAGCTTTTGTAGTAGGATCTGATGATCTTTTGGACCTCAGTATCTTTTGTTAAGTCTCCCTTTTCATTTCTGATTTTGCTGATTTGAATACTGTCTCTGTGCCCTCTGGTTACTTTAGCTAAGGGCTTATTTATCTGGTTTGTTTTTTCAAGGAAACAACTCCTAGTTTGGTTGATTCTTTGTATAGTTCTCTATGTTTCTACTTGTTTGATTTAAGCCCTGAGTTTGATTATTTCCTGCCATCTACTCTTCTTGGGTGTATTTGCTTCTTTTTGTTCTAGAGCCTTCAACTGTAATGAAGTATGCTTCAGCTCAGTGTATGCTCTTTCCAGTTTCTTTTATGTTTTTTTTTTAATTGAATATAATCCTCATTTACATTTCAAATGGTAAAACCTTTCCTTGTTATCCCCTTCCCGAAAACCCCCAACCCCTTCTCCCACCCCCTGCCTCCAAGTATATGCCCCTCCACTAGACCCACTCCCACCTCCCCCCTTCCATTTCTCTTTGTTGAAGCATCTATTGAGGCTTCACCAGGCCAAGGACCACTCCTCCCACTGATGCCCAACAAGACATTCCTCTGCTATATATTTGAGTGAAACCATGTGTACCTCTTGGTTGATAATTTACCCCTTGGGAGTCCTGGGGCATCTGGGTTTCTGAAATTGTTGTTCTTCTCATGGGGCTATAAACCCTCTTCAGTTCCTCCTGACCACCCTCCACCTCCTCCATTAGGGACCCCATGCCCAGACCAATGGTTGGCTGCTAGCATCTGCTTCTGTATGTTTAAGCTCTAGCAAGGCCCCTCCAGTGACAACCATGGCATGGTCCTTTTGGTATGCACTTCTTGCTGTCCTTAATAGTGTTGGGTTTTGGTGACTGTTTATAGGATGAATCCCCAGGGGATGGCAGTCTCTGGGTGGCCTGTACTTCAGTCTTTGCTCCACACTTTGTCTCCCTTTTTTTTTTTTGGTTGCTTTTGGTAAACGTTTTATTACAGTAACAAAGAAGCAAACTAAAACAGAAATTAGTACCAGAGGATGGAATATTGCTTTGACAGGCCTCATCATCTTGTTTTGGGGAGCTCAAGCTTTAATAGGCTCTTCTGGGTAAACATGTAAATATTAAAGAAACACAGACTGTAGAGGCCTGAGTCTTAGGGGAAGAGGTTGTGTCTTAAGCTAGCAACTGAACATGATCATGTTTAAGAGCCTCCCACACGGTGTGGCTTAGGAGGCATGAAGTCTGCAAAAGTGAAGTAGGTTTGTCTCCCTGAGGACAAGCCAGGAGACAGCTGCTGAAGAAGCAGCTTCAGTTGCAGCAAAGACTTCAAGATATTGAGAGTGCCAGGATAGTGAGATGATTACCAAGCCCAGGATCAGTCTGAGTAAGGCTAGCCTGTGCCTATGAGATGATCTGTGCGTTCTGAGGTTGGCAGAGGTGGAGATGTGAAGCAGCTCAAATTCTCCTTTGTCGTCAAGATCATAAGGATGAAACTCAGACACATGACTGGATATTAGGTTTTGCTTCTATCTGATTACAATGGCAACTCTTCCTTCCTGGAATAAGTAGTTAAATTGTCTTTTTATTTAAAAGGAGCCCAGGATGAAAATACAAGATATTTTAGAGACTCATCAAACTTTTAAGTGATGTAATAGTGGGACTGTGGGACCCTTAAAATGTCCTGTATTCTATATTGTGATTTTTTTAATTTTTATTTTCTACATTTTTTGTTTACATTCTGAATGCTTTCCCATTTTTCCAGTTCCCCCCTACCAAATGGTCTTATAAACCCTCTTCCCTCTGCCCATTTCCCAATCACCCCCCTCCCAGTTCCCTGTCCTGTTATTCCCCTACAATGCAGCATCAACTCTTTTCAGAACCAGTGCCCTCTCTTTCCCTCTTCATGGGTATCATTTGATATGCCAACTGTGTCTTGAGGATTCAGAGCTTCTGGGCTAATTAATATACACTTCTCAGTGATTGCATTCCACGTGTATTCTTTTGTGATTGGGTTACCTCACTTAGGATGATATTTTCCAGTTCCAACCATTTGCCTAAGAATTTCATGAATTCATTTATCTGGGTTCTTTCCAGCTTCTGGGTATTATAAATAAAGCTGCTGTGAACACAGTGGAGCATGTGTCCTTATTACATTCCAGTGAATTCTCTGGGTATATGCCCAAGAGAGGTATAGCAGAGTCCTCTGGAACACTTTGTCTCCTTTATTGCTCCTGTGAGTATTTTGTTCCCTTTCTTAGAGGAACCAAAGGACCCTCACTTAAGTCCTTCTTGAGCTTCCTGTGCTCTGTGAATTGTAACTTGTTTGGAGGCACTCATAGCTATGAATTTTCCTCTTAATACTGCTTTCATTATGTACCATAAGTTTGGGTATGTTGTCCCTTAGTTTTCATTAAATTCTCAGCAGTTTTTAATTTCTTTATTTATTTCTTACTTGACCAAGTTATCATTGAATAGAGTGTTGTACAGTTTTCATGTGTATGTGGGTATAAGAAGATTGAAATAATTTCATGCACCCTATCAGAATACCACCAGCCTTAGACTGTGGAGATCTGATAGAGTTTATGGAATTATTTCAATCTTCTTATATCTGCTGAGGTCTGTTTTGTGATTAAGTATATGGTCAACTTTGGAAAATGTACTGTGAGGTGCTGAGAAGGTATATTCTTTTTTTTTAGGAGAAAATGTTCTAGGATATCTGTTAAATCCATTTGGTTCCTAACTTCTGATAGTTTCACTGTTACTCTGTTTAGTTTGTGTTTCCCTGATCTGTCCATTGATGAGAATGCAGTCTTGAAGTCTCCCACTATCATTGTGTGGGGTGCAATGTGTGTTTTGAGCTTTATTAAATTTCTTTTATGAATGTTGGTGCCCCTGTATTTGGAGAATATATTTTCAGAATTGAGAATTCATCTTGGTAGATTTTTCTTTTTTAGTATAAAGTGTCCTTCCTTATCTTTTTATATTACTTTAGGGTAAAAGTCCTTTATTCTATATTAGGATGGATACACCAGCTTGTTTCTTGGGACCATTTGCATGGAAATTTGTTTTCCATCCTGTTACTCTGAGGTAGTGAATGTCTTTGTGCCTGAGGTTGGTTTTCTGTATGCAGCAAAATATTGGGTGCTGCTTAAGTGTCCAGTCTGTTATTCTATGTATTATTATTGGAGAATTGAGTCCATCAATATTAAAACATATTAAGGAGGTGTGATTATTGCTTCCTGTTATTTTTGTTATTAGAGGTAGAGTTATATTTGTGTGACTCTCTTAGTTTCCTGCTTTTTCTAGAGTGTGGCGTCCCTCCTTTTGTTTGTGTTTTCCATTCATTATTTTGAAGGGCTAGATTTGTGGAAAGATATTATATAAATGTGTTTTTGTCATGGAATACCTGTGTTTCTCCCCCTATGGTGATTGAGAGATTTGCTGGGTATAGTAGCCTTGGTTGGCATTCATGTTCCATTATGGACTGTATGACAACTGCCCAGGATCTTCTGGCTTTAATAGTCTCTAATGAGAAGTCTGGTATAGTTCTGATAGGTCTGCCTTTATATGTTCCTTGACCTTTTTTCCTTACTGCTTTTAATATACTTTCTTTGCTTAGTGCATTTTGGTTTGTTAATTAATATGTGATGGGAAGAATTTCTTTTCTGGTCAAATCTATTTGGAGTTCTGTTGGCTTCTTATATGTTCATTGGCATCTCTTTCTTTAGGTTAGGGAAGTTTTCTTCTATAATTTTGTTGAAGACATTTATTGGCCATTTATGTTAGAAATCTTCACTCTCTTCTATACCTATAATCCTGAGGTTTAGTCTTCGCATTTTATTTTGGATTTCCTGGATGTTTTGGGTCAGGAGTTTTATGCATTTTGCATTTTCTTTGACTGTTGTGTCAATGCTTTCTATGGTATATTCTGCATATGAGATTTTCTCTTCTACCTCTTGTATTCTGCTGTTGATGCTTGCATCCATGACTCCTGACTTCTTTCCTAGGTTTTCTATGGCCAGAGATGTTTCCCTTTGTGATTTCTTTATTCTTTTTACCTCTAATTTTAGATCCTGAATGGTTTTGTTCAATTCCTTCACCCGTTTGTATGTGCTTTCCTCTAATTCGTTAATGACTTCTACTTGTTTACCTGTGTTCTCCCTCTAAGGGAGTTATTTATGTCCTTCTTGAATCCTTCTATCAGCATTATGAGCTGTGTTTTAAATCCAAATCTTGTTTTTCTGGTGTGTTGGGGTATCCAGGACTTGCTATTGTGGGAGAATTGTGTTCAAATGATGCCATGTTGCCTTGATTTCTGTTGGTAACATTCCTACATTTGCCTTTTGCCGTCTGGTTATCTCTGGTGTTAGTTGGTCCTACTGTCTCTGGCTAGTGCTTGTCCCTCCTATGCGCCTGCAAGCCTGTCCCTGCACCCCTGCGTGACCAGCTCTGCCCTGGCACAGAGTGTTGTGGTACTGCCTAGATCTTGTGTGCAGGCAGGGCCCTGGTGGACTGTGTCCCAGCTGTTCTGGCACTCAAGTGTTCCCTGTACTCCTCACTATGCCTGCCCACTCAGTCACTGGAGAGAAGATGGACCATATTTTTGTTTTTTATTATATGGCTTGAATAAGACAAGGTTAAATGCCATGGTTTAGTTTGATTTTCTATTATTCAAAAAATAAACAACTGGACATTTGAAGGTTTATAGTTTTATTGAAAGGTTGCTTTCTTTAATACAAAATTTGGGTTCCAATAAATACCTTGATCTACATATCAGTTGACTGATATATTTTGATGCATCAATTTCTATAACCTTTAATAAAATTATTTAACTTTCCACATAATAATAAATTATTATGACTTTATTTCAATGGGTTTCTTTGCAAATGTGGATTTATCCTGGCAATGAATATTTGTTCAATATTTCTTATTTATTATTTTCAGAAAATACTATATAAAAGTCATAAATAGTCATGTTTTAGCACAGTTTAATATGGTAAAGTACATAAACTTTTTTGATGGTGTCAGTTGTTTATAAAAATAATATAAGCGTTAAGTTGATTCTTATCACTCTTCAAATATGCTTTCCTTTTCAGCAGATAGAGACCAATATAGTAACCCAGAATTGGTTAAAATGCAGAGAACAACTAATTCTGGTGTACCCATTCCCAAGTGATACATCTCCAACAACTTTTATACCTAATTCTTAAGGAAATTATAGAGGACTTGCTATTGTGGGAGAATTCCTTTTCCTTAAGGAAATAAGGCATGTGAAAAAAATTCCTTTTCCTTAAGGAAATAAGGCATGTGAAAAATGTAAAACATCAGAAAATAAAAAGTCTCTTTCAGACTTTTGAAAGTCTCTTTCAGAAAGAGTCTCCTAAAATGACAGATAAACCTCAGCCACAAGACCTCAATAATATGGCTGCAAAAAATAAGATCTTAACAAATGTAATTCCAATATACATGTTAATGTGGTATGAGCAAATATCATGCAGCATCATTCTAGACAAAGAAATATAGGCAATAATGAACATTGACAAATTAAGAATTAGTCTTCCCAAGGAATGAACTCACCAATCATTTTTCTATTGCAAAGGGTTCAAGCCTTAAATCATAGCAATATTAAATGGAGTCAGTAGGTTATTTTTTTCTGATTTATACAATAATGCTCAAAGAAAGGAGAAAAGACCTAATGATATCTAAATTCAAATAAAATAATTAAAAATATATTGCAAATATTAAATAGTAAAATTCTACAGCAAATTAAAATTAATTACACAACATTATTTTTAACTTTTTCTGAGTTGACTTTTAAAACAATAATAAAAAATAATATCCTGTCTTGAAATAAGAAACAAACAAAGAATAATAGTAACTGTTTTTATGTCTCATAAAAATTGGATATTTTTATGGAAAATAATGAAACTAAAATCCTGCTTATTATGAAGAGTTATTAAATCATGTTTAATTTTTAAATATAAGCATATGAAAAAACAGTATGTATGTATATATAAAAAATTTCTAAATCAGATCATAATTTAAAGGAATCAATGTGAATCATCCGAAGTAAAGTGTAGAGTATTTATTTTAAATATGCCATGCTATGTAGATATGCATAATCATTTTTTGTTCATAGTAGCTTGTACTAATAATTTCCACTTTAAAGTATAGATTTCAGCAAGCTATGGTGGTATCTGGCTTCAATCCCAGTACTAGCGAAGCAAAGGCAAGTGTATTTCTAAGAGTCTGAGGACACATTGTTCTACATATTTGGTTATAGGATAGACAGGAATGTGAAGTAAGAGTCTGGTTAAAGTGAAACAAAACAAAATAGCTGGGTTCCAATGTATATTAGCCAACTCACATAGATATCACAAAAAAAAATAACAGATGCTTTAGAGTATGAATGTGATGATAAAGCACCTTGTTATAGCTATAAATGTGTGTAATAACTGTAATCTAAACCATGTACTTATCACTAAATTGGTAGACAGAGAACTACCTTACTGAAATGTTGATTTTACAAACTATGCACCAATGGCCATATTAGTACATTTCCCCCAAGTAGATGCAACTATACCTGTGAAATAAAAAAAAAATAATTATTAAATATTCCTATGGAGACTAATTCTGTTATGTGAATGTTAATTTTTAAAATGCATTCGAAAAGGTATTTTCTGATTATGAGTACTAAATTAATGATTGGAATGGCTATGGATACTTAGCTAAAATCAAAATATAGATTAACAGATTGAGATTGTTTTCCTGGAATTATTTTAAGATTATTCTACTGTGAAGGTCTATTATGATTTTGCTAAACAATAATTATCAGGAGGACATAGTTGTGGCAGGATGAAATATTATTTAATGGTTTGTAAAACTAACTTTTATTTCCTCAATGTAATTTTCTCAGAGACTTTCTGCTGAATAAATTTACCCTTTCAAGTTCATTCTGAACTCTGTCTGAATGGTTCAACTCAGATGTTCTGGTTCAAAATCCTCTCCAAGCTGACTGATTAAATCTGGCTTCTCTGAGTTTATGACTGAATTGATCTGCTTTGCCTCCAACTATGTTACTCTGTTCCAGTTTTCTGGTTCTTTCTCATTCTTTGGCAACTGAGAGAACTGAATAAGCCAGAGCCAAGTTGACGTATGGACAGCCTGCAAGCAAGCACTTTGGGAGACTAGGATTATGTTTCTGTTTCCCAGAAGTGAGAACACAGCTCCAGGAACCTGTGTTCAGCCAACCACAGCAAAGGGGAAGTCAAATATGGTTGCCTTGTCCTTTTGTCTGAACCAAAAACAGAAATCTAGAATAAGTGAGCAAACCCCTAGAAAGTCTCCAGAGACAAAATCAATTATAGAATTAGTCAGACCCCATAGATACAGTAAAATAATCAAGATAAATGGGCATATACTCCTTCCTGGAATTCCCCTAACTGACCATATAAACTGGGTCTGCAAATCCACTATGTGTCTCCTTTTCAGAAGGCATCTCCATGCAGAAATTCTACTAAATAATCACTCTGTTCTTTTCTCTTGCATATTATTTGAGTCTGGGTTATCATTCTTTGGTGAATCACAGACCCTTACACAACCTGTGTCTCTGTGTGTGTGTGTGTGTCTGTGTGTGTGTGTGTCTATGTGTGTGTGTGTGTGTGTGTGTGTGTGTGTGTCACTCTCTTAAGTCACCTTTCCTGTCTCTTATTGTAAGGGTTGGAAATATTCTATCTCTGACTAATTCCCTCAAATCTTTCTCTGATTCATTACTTTGTCAGCCCTGCAATTAGACGTCACTTTCAAACATTTTTGTTTCCTTTTACAAAGTTGTATTACCTTTGTTGACTGGGATTAAAAGTATGTCAAGCAGTACTACAGAGAAATAGTGTTTAAAAGTTCATGGTATTAGTACAGTGACAGGCAGGTAGATCAATGGAATAGGATTGAAGACCCAGAAATGTACCCACACATCTATGGTCACTATATCTTTGACAAAGGAGCTGAAAACATCCAGTGGGAAAAAAGATAGCCTTTTCAACAAATGGTGCTGGTTCAACTGGACATCAGCATGCAGGAGAATGCGAATTGATCCATTCTTTTTGCATTGTACTAAGCTCAAGTGTGTGAAGGACCTCCACATAAAACCAGACACACTGAAACTAATAGAAAAGAAACTGGGGAGACCCTTGAGGACATTGACACAGGAGAAAAGTTCCTGAACAGAACACCCATAGCTTATGCCCTAAGATCAAGAATTGACAAATGGGACCTCATAAAATAACAAAGTTTCTGTAAGGCAAAGGTCACTGTTGATAGGACAAAACAGCAACCAACAAATTAGGAAAGGATCTTCACCAATCCTAAATCTGACAGCAGGATAATATCCAATATAAACAAAGAAATCAAGAAGTTAGACTCCAGATAGCCAAATAACCCTATTAAAAATGGGGTACAGAGCTAAACAAAGAATTTTCACCTGAAAAATTTTGAATGGCTGAGAAGCACCTTAAGAAATCTTCAGCATCATTAATCATTAGGGAAATGCAAATCAAAACAACCCTGAGATTTCACCTCACACCAGTCAGAATGTCTAAGGTTAAAAACTCAGGAGACAGCAGGTATTGGTGAGGATGTGGAGAAAGAGGAACACTCCTCCAGTGCTGGAGGGAATGCAAGTTGGTTCAACCACTCTGGATATCAGTCTGCCGGTTCCTCAGAAAACTGGGCATGATACTTCCAGAGGGCCCTGCTATACCACACCTGGGCATATACCCAGAGGATTCCCTGGAATGTAATAAGGACACATGTTCCACTATGTTCATAGCAGCCTTATTTATAATAGCCAGAAGCTGTAAAGAATCCAGATGTACCTCAATGGAGGATTGAATAAAGAAAATGTGATATATTTACACAATGGAATACTTTAAAATTTTCCTGCCAGCGCCATCTCGCAATGGCACTGGATAAAGTGGCTTCCCACATAATTCCATACACCCTGTCAGATCACCACGACCTAAGGCTGGTCTTATATTCCAACAAAAACAATGGAAAACACACATATACATGGGAGGTGAACAATATTCTACTTAATGTTAACTTGGTCAAAGACCAAGGAAAGAAATTAAAAACATTTTAGAATTTAATGAAAATGAAGACACATCATACCAAAATCTATGGGACACAATAAAAGCAGTGCTAAGAGGAAAGCTCATAGCTTTAAATGCCTCCAAAATGAAAATGGAGAGCCTGGCAGTGGTGGCACATGCCTGTAATCCCAGCACTCTGGGAGGCAAAGGCAGGCAGATTTCTGAGTTCAAGGCCAGCCTGGTCTACAGAGCGAGTTCCAGGACAGCCAGGGCTATACAGAGAAACCCTATCTCGAAAAAAACCAAAATAAAAAAATAGAAAAAAAGAAAGAAAGAAAAGAAAATGGAGAGAGCTTACATTAGCAGCTTGACAGCACACCTGAAATCTCTAAAACAAAAAGCAGCAAATACACACAAGAGGAGTAGACTGCAGGAAATAATCAAACTCAGGGCTGAAATCAACCAAATAAAAACCAAAAAGAGTTATATAAAGAATCAGCAAAACCAGGTGCTGCTTCTTTGAGAAAGTCAACAAGATAGCAGAGGCTGGCAAGGATGTGGAGAAAGAGGAACACTTCTCCATTGTTGGTGGGATTGCAAGCTGGTACAACCACTCCGGAAATCAGTTTGGCAGTTCCTTAGAAAATTAGACATAGTACTGTTGGATTCCATAGCTGCCTACAGCTATTACGAAGTGGGTTTCTGGAACAGAAGCTGAGGGATGAATAGGGAAGGGGTGAAAAGAAAAAGGGCCAAGACAATATTCACTGATCAAAGCTGGAAACTTTAATGGTGCCAGACCTTTTAACAGTTTGGGCAAACCCTTCCCCTCAGACTCCGGGCTGAGTGCTGGTCTAAGTTGTCTAGCTTCTCTTGGAGGTCCTCATCTTGACTGCTGGTTGGTTCGCAGCCACACGGGAAGAATCATGATGTTAGTCAACCAGATGCCCCAGGACTTCCAGGGACTATGACATCAACCAAGGGGTACATATGGTTCCAGCTGCATTTGTGGCAGAGGAATCCCTTGATGGGAGAAGAAGTTCTTGGTCTTATGAAGGTTTGATAGATGCCCCAGCATGGGGAAATCAAGGGGCGTAGGTGGGAGTGAGTTGGGTAGGAGTGCATCCTCATTGAGGCAGAAGGAGGGAGGACGTGTTGGGTGTTTACTTGGAGGGTGGAAAATTGGAAAGGGAATAACATTTAAAATGTAAATGAAGAATATATTCAACAAACAATGAAAGAAGAACAAAAAATGTATGTATAAAGGGTGTTTCTGTATTCCAGACAGATCATACTGTAATCCAGACAGTGTACAAGATCACATAGATTTTATTTTTTCCTTGTAATACATTTATAATGGTTTATACAAGGAAATAAAGATTAAGTTCTGAATCATAAGTCTTTTTTAGGGTAATTAACATTAAGAACAAAGAATTCTAGACTAATTTAGAACTAAAAGTTTTTAAACTTTTCTCAAAATTGACTCATTCAGAAAGAATAGCATATATGAGATGCAGAGAGTTAGCTTAGCATCCCCAAATTACACACCCTGACAAGGAACAGGTAGATTGTCTTAGAATAGCTTAGAGACAGTACCCAAAGTACAGGTTGGGATACCAATTATGAGCAACATGAGAAGTATGTCTGACCATCAATCCATTATTTTTACATATTATACTTGTGATTAGGGGGCAGTGGCTTATAGAACTAGCTATCTCAAGAGGTATAAACTACTACTACCACGAGAATTTTGCTTTGAGCTGAGCTAATTTCTTGGTTTCAACCAAGCAAACAAAAGCAAGATAGAGTAACTCATGCCAACTGCCATAAAACCAAACTGAAATGTTAAGGAACCTGACACTGTAAACCAGATTGTCTTTGTCTTTCCTTAAAAAAAAAAAAAAAAAAAAAAAAAAGACAGTCTATCTGAACAACTTTAATAGGAAAACTTCCTCTGCTCTACTTTAGCCCTTACCAAAACTGGTAACGTTATGCAACTTTACATGAATTGAGAAGGTTTCTTGTTTCCTTTTCATACAAAGCTCAATATTCAGTCATTATTCAATAGGAGCTGCTCCTATTTCTCAAATGTAGCCTGACTCTAATCATGTATTCCACACACAACTGTTGAGGTCTATAAATGAATGTTGTGTAGTGTTTTTGCTGTTGTTTCTGTTGTTTGTGGTGTTAGTGGTGGTGTAGTGGTGGTGGGGTTTTTGTTTTTGTTTTTTGATGTCACACTCTTGCTTTTTCAAAGCTTCAAAGAGAATTTCTATGTTCAGATTGTTCAAATTGAGTTACCCCGCATTTCTGCTAATGTCTTGGATCTCATCAAATAAGCATTTGTTACTAGAAATACTTCTTTACTTAGCAGGTTGTTTTTAAGAGTTGTTTGAATTCCAAATTATCTACAATATATACCACCATGTCCACAAATCCAGCTTTTCAGTTTGTCTTTTATTCCTGCTCCTTTTGGAAAACACATCACATGCAATATACTATAAATAAACCTAAATAAAATTGGTGAAAATATTTTAATACATCTTCAGCATTTTAATATCATAAATATAAATGCAGTGTCCAATAGAAAAAAAAGAAGTATCTCTTGAAAGAATTAAACTATCTTATGAGTTGGCGCCTCAGAACAACATGCCCAAAACAAATAACACACAATAGATATAAAGATTAAATAGGAAGATAAAAGCATATAATTCAAATTCACTTTTATTTCAAACACAATTACAAGAGTTTTCTTGTATTCTGTAGTTAATTACTATGGTGTAATGGATCAGATTTGAGGAGAGTGATATATTATGACTAGCAGAATAACAGTAAATTTATATTATCAAATGTTTGTCTTTGAAATTATTGTCTTTGAAATTATTAGAAGATTTTTAATGACGGAAAACACGATTCCTGTTCATTCCAATGATGTATTTTAGAGTTATTTATTGTGTTTCATAGTCATTTCGAATAATACATGCTATAATTTGTCTATTTGTAAAGTGTAGTAAATCATTGAATGCAACCTAACATTTATTCCTACTTGTGAACTCAAAAGACCCAGGCTCCTTATTGTTAACCTGCACTTTAAGTGGCCTTTACTGGGAATGCATGAGTTGCCCTCAGAGGATTATCAGTATAAAAGCATCATTGTGTTACCACTGCTGGAAATCATTTTTGTTCCTGTCTGTTTCTGCTTCACCTTCCTGATGCTCTTTCACCTACTTAAAATGTTCTGCTCAGTGATGGCTAGGGTAAATGTTTAAATATCTTTTTCTTTTCAAAGAAATTTCCATATATCATCAATAACAAATACATTCTAAACTGGAAATTTTTATTATATCAGTTTTAAAATGAATACTTTAGTCTTATTTTAAATACCAGTAACCAAATGAAAGACAAATAGCAGAGATAGATTGATATAAAACAACAAAAATAAATAATTAAATAAAATATAAAGGAAACAAGACAGAGCAAACAATATATTTGTGATACATTAATTTTATTAGAATATAAAGACAGAAAATATGGCTAGCCTATGAAAAACCCAGTCATCAAAGTACACACATAAGTAAATAATAAATAATAGCACCAAAGTCTTTTCCTTTAACTTTTTATTGATTGACTTTAATGCATTGAATTTAGCATGCATTCTCTGCTACATGTGGTATCAAAGTGATGAAAGTCTTTAAAAAGCTAACACAAAAGACTTTTGCGAGGACAGCATATTGAGTGTCATAAGTTATTTTAATGAAATTAATGACAAAGTGAATTAAGGTCCTTGGTCTTAATTTTAAATTTGGTCAAGCAAAGATCACACTAGCACTAATAACAAAACTGAATTCTCTTCTGGGCATTGTGTGAATACTTTGAACTCACCTGTAACATTCACTATCTGACCATCTCTGTCTTTAGCAATACATTCTTTTGTTAATGTCTGATGGAGGGAAAATATGGATAGGGTCACTACAGTGGTCATCCAGCTGGCTAGCTACCAGTTTTTCTGTTTAAGCAATTAAATAGGACACAGAATGAGTGTAATTTTTTAAACTTACCTTAAAGTGTCCATAGACAGAAAAAATACAATATTAATAAATGATTATCCCTTATTTTCATTAAATCTGATGTCCTATTACATCTTCAATTTTAGCTTGAGTAAAAATATCAGAACAGGATGTAGTCTTTTTTTTTTTTTTGATATGAACCTTACAATATTCGTATGATGAGAACAACATAGGATATTTTCAGCCAATCCACATTTGCAGTTTGACTTTACTAATAAGAAATCATGGTACCCATAAAACATGATGGACAAATAGATTTAGGGCTATCAAAAATAAATTTATTTATATTTAAAATAAGACTAAACTAACAATTTTAAAAACTATTTAAGAAGCATTTCATATTTACAGTGTTTTGGGTTTTGACAGTATTTATTGATATCTTTTAAAAGCACACTCATTGATAGATTTGACCCAGTCATTATTAAATGGCTAATCACTGCACAAAATATACCAGTTGTTCAATGTCGAGCAGCAGCAGGATAGTGAGAGTGAAAGACACAGAAAGAAAGAGTTTCCAGTAGCCATACAAAAGGATGGGACCTTGACCATTATAATCACATGCAGTTTTAAACTAAGAGAACAAGAGTTTTAAACATGATTTTGACCCAGTTTCTTAACTTTATGACACTGATCAAATAATTGTGTTTTCCATATCAATTTTTTTCCTTTAATTTTAGTTTTAATGGTTAACTTTAAAAAAGGAGTTAAAAAAAAGAGTACAGACCCCGCTATACCTCTCAGGTATATATATACCCAAAGGATTCCCTGGCATGCAATAAAGACACATTCTCCATTATGTTCATAGCAGCCTTATTTATAATAGCCAGAAGCTGGAAAGAACCCAGATGCCCCTCAAAGGAGGAATGGATACAGAAAATGTGGTATATTTACACAATGGAATACTACTCAGCAATTAGAAACAATGAATTCACAAAATTATTTGGCAAATGGTTTGATCTGGAAAATATCATCCTAAGTGAGGTAACCCAATCACAAAAGAATACAGATGGAATGCAATCTCTGATAAGTGGATATTAACTAGCCCAGACGCCCTGAATACCCAAGGCACAAATTGTATAACAAATGACTCCCATGAAGAAGTATGGAGAAGGGCCTGATCCTGGAAAGGATTGATCTAGCATTGGAGGGGAATATAAGGACAGAGAAAAAAAGGAGGGAGGTGATTAGAGAATGGATGGAGAGAAGAAGGTTTATGGGACATATGGGGAGGGGGGATCTGGGAAAGGGGAAATCATTTGGAATGTAAACAAAGAATATAGAAAATAAAAATATTTAAAAAAAGAGTAGAAATTAAATGTTTGCTTTCTTTCATTTCAAAAATGTTTACCAATCTTTTGTTTTTTCAGTTATGATTATTTTTATGATGGTTATTTTATTTATTTAATTTCAAATGTTATCCACCTTCCAAGTTTCCCCTCCACAATCCCCCATTCCCTCCTCCTAACCCCTGCCTCTATGAATGTGTTCCCCAACCCACCCACCCTCAGTGTCCTAGTGTCCTTTGTCCTGGGTCATCAAGCCTTCACAGGACCAAGGGGCTCCCTTTCCAGTGATGGCAGATAAGGTAATCATTCTCTGCTATATATACAGCTGGAGCCATGGGTAATCCCTATGTACTCTTTGGTGGTTTAGTCCCTGGGAGCACTGAAGGTTCTGTTTTGTTGAGATTGTTGTTATTCTTATAAGGTTGCAACTTCCTTCAGCTCCTATAGTCCTTGTCCTAACTTCCACATTGGATCCGCATGCTCAGCCAAATGTTTGTCTGTGTGCATCCACATCTGTATTGGCCCAATTCTGGCAGAGAATCTCAGGGGACAGCTACACCAGGCTTCTGTCAATAAACACTTTTTGGCATCAGCAGTAGTGTCTGGCTTTGGTGTCAGTAGTTGGGATGGATCCCTAGGTGGGGCAGACACTGTACAGCCTTTCCTTCAGTTTCTTCTCTATTCTTTGTCCATGCATTTCCTTTAACAGAACGAATTCTGGATTAATATATTTGAGGTAGGTGGTTGCCCCATCCTTCATCTAGGACCTGTACCTATCCACTGGTCTCTACAGGTTCTATCTCCCCTATGTTGGGTATTTTGGCTGAAGACCTCCCTATTGATTCCTGGGATCATCTTGGGTCCCTGATATCTGGGACTTTCTAGTGATTACCACACAGTTCCCCCCTTTCCCACTGCTATACAAATACTTTCACATTTCTGGCACTCTGTACCTTTTATCCCATTTCCTCCCATATCTGAACACACACCCCCAATTTCCCTTCCCCTCTTCTTACCAATCATTTATATATTCAAATTTAACATATTCATGGCAGCATAAGGCTATTATTTTAACATTCCTATAAAAGTTCTTCTTACATAAAAGATTAAAATACTGCTTCCCTTATTTATTTTTATATGATCAAAGGTATAAAAAGAATGAATTGTGACTAAATGTTGTCACTGTTAATTGTCAGAACACAGTCCAATAACGCAATTATGTGAGGAAATTTCCAGGTACTTATGAGAAACCTCTAAGAAACCAAGGCAAGAGTCTTGTGACATCAGTTTTTTCAAAAACACTTGAATTATACTTATGGATTCCCCACAGGTAAAGCAAATTGGAGTAAGTTTGCCTAAAATTATTCATTACAAATGGCTATTGATACTTGTTTATAAGCCTATAAGGAGAAACATGGTTTTTTCTGCCACATGTAACTTGTTCGCCACATGAAGCTTATTCCTGTAATTGTACATTTTACTTCTGAGATGCCTCTTAAGCCTCACAGCAAATTGTCTAATGCTCTGAATAAAGTTAACTATTGCATGAAACTTTAGATTGTCTCAATTACCAGCTCTATTTTCCAGGTCCCATTGCCTTAAGAGTGGTTAAACACTGAATATTTTATTAAATGCAGGCCTCTATCATATAAATGGGACACAGAAGTCACTGTTATAACTACCCCTTCTTCTACTTTTCAGGGAATAGTCAGAGGCATGCTCTTCAGGAAGCTATTGTCACAAAACTTCAGTTAGGTCTCAGCACCAGCGTGTCAGGTTTTTACTTACTAAAGTTCAAAGAATTGCCCATTTCCAGTATCTCAGGACAGGAAAGTCTTAGAGACATTTATGAGACAGTAAGTCTTGATATGACACTTTCCACAGAGCAATGCAGAAGATATTTTCAACATAAGAAATCATATGTTTTATTGTGTACTACAGGAGAAATTATCTCTTAAAGAAGCCAACCTGCCCACTCTACTTCCCTGTTTTGGCATTCCCTTACACTGGAGCCAGGAGTCTTTGCAGTCCAAGGGACCTCTCCTGTCATTACTATCCAATAAGACCATCCTCTGCTACATATGTTGGAGCCATGGATCCCTCCATGTGTACTCTTTGGTTGATGTTTTAGCCCCTGGGATTTCTGGGGTGCTGGTTGGTTCATATTGTTGTTCCTCCTGGGGGGCTACAAACCCCTTCAGCTCCTTGGGTCCTTTTTCTAGCTCCTCTATTGTGGACCCTGAACTCAGGGCTGGATGAGAGCATCCATATTTGTATTTGTCAGGCACTGGCAGAGGCTCTCAGGAGGCAGCTATATCAGGTTCCTGTCAGCAAGTACTTGGAATCCACAATAGTGTCTGCATTTGATAACTGTATATGAGATGGATCCTCAGGTAGGGCAGTCTCTAGATAGGCTTTCCTCTAGTCTCTGCTCCACATTTTGTTTCCAAATCTCCTCTCATGGGTATTTTGCTTCCCCTTTTAAGAAGGACCGAAGTATCCATACTTTGGTCATCTTCCTTCAGGAGCTTCATGTAGTCTGTGAATTATATCTTGAGTATTCCTAGATTCTGGGCTAATATTCATTTATCAGTGAGTACATGCCATGCGTTCCTTGGTGTTTGAGTTACCTCACCCAGGATGATATTTTCTAGTTCCATCCATTTGCCTAATACTTTAATTAATTCTTTGTTTTAATAGCTGACTAGTTCTCCAATTTGTAAATGTACCACAATTTCTATATCCATTCCTCTGTTGAGGGATATTTGGGTTTCTTCCAGATTCTGACTATTATAAATAAGGCTGCTATGAACATAGTGGAGCTTGTGTCCTTATTACACTTTGGGGTATCTTCTGAGGGGTATAGCTGGGTCCTCAGGTAGTGCTATCTCCAGTTTTCTGAGGAAATGCCAAAATGTTTTCTCAAGGTGATTTTCAATGATGCAGTCTCTCTAGCACAAGGGCAAATCCCAGAATCAGTGATAACTAGTGACCTTCAAAGTAGAGCTTTTGATCAGAAATTATATTGCTGTTCAAAATTCTTCATTCATCTCTAGTAACAAAGTTTGAATATTGATTATTTAATAATCAATATCAGTAGTTCCCAATCTTTCTAATGCAGCAACCCTTTAATACAGTTTATTATGTGTAGTGTCTTACAACTATAAAATTGGTTCCTTGCTACTTTATAACTATTTTGCTACTGTTGAATCATAATGCAAGTATGTTGTAAGCAGGATATTTGACATGCAAACCCTTTTAAAATGTCATTTAACCCCCATGCTGTTTGTACCACACACACAAGTTGAGAACCACTGGTTTAGATTTTCTAGAACCAACATTAAGAAAAGAATCAAAGATAGCTTTTCAACAGGAAACATTAAATGGGAAGATGACCTATAGTCTGAAATACTACAATTTATTTTGTCAGTGAACCAGGCTCCAGTGTTTGGTTCATCTCTACTTGAAGTCATACCCCAAATTTATATACCCATTGTGAGTTCTGCAGATTCCCCATTCATTCTCTCCCACACTGAGAAATTTATTTCTTCTTAACCTATTGTAACTTCAGCATCTTGTATTCTACAAAGGTTGACCTGTACTATCCTTGTCCCTTGACTCTAGAGTGTGTATCAACCCTGAATATGAAGATATAGATATAGATGAAGATATAGATGTAGATGTATGTATAGGTATAGGTATAGTTATAGATATAGATATATTTCACAATATAAACACTGTTTTTGCAGATTCTTGTACCCAGCCAATGGACCAAAGCTGCTGACCCCTGTGGTTGATTTAGGAAAAGGTTGGAAGAAGCTAAGAAGGCGGGAGACCCTGTAGGAGGACCGGCAGTTTCAATTAACCTGGACACCTGAGAGTTCTCAAACACTGGACCACCAACCAGGCAGCATATGCCTGCTGATATGAGGCCCCCAACACATATACATCAGAGGACTATCAAGTCTTGGTTCAGGCAGAAAAGATGTATCTAACCTCAAGAGACTGGAGGCTCCAGGGAGTTTAGAAGTCTGTTTGGGTGGGGACTGGGGATATCCTTGTGGAGGCAGGGGAGTGGAAAGGATGGATGAGATGTGAAACTCTTAAAGGGTGGACCTGGGGAGGGAATAAAATCTGGAGGGCAAATAAATAAATAAATAAATAAATAAATAAACAAACAAATAAAAGACAAAACACCACATTTTAAGACACAGGAAATGAGATGTACTCTGGTAAGATTTATACATTACAGGATATAAACTACAATCACCATTAGTTTAAATATATAGAGTTTCTAACATTCAAAAGAATGTTAGGAAGAAAAAGAATTCAAAAGAAAAACATTCTAAAGAATTCACAAAACCTTTCTCTTTTGAACATATGTCGGAAATGCTCCTATATAGCCTAAGAAACTGTAGTCCAGTACATAAATATGCTGTTGATATTCTAATTAAATTCATAAATAATTCTCATAAATCTGTGAAAACCTGTTCAGGAACTTTTCTGCTGTGCCCATGTCATCAAGGGTCTTCTCCAGTTTCTTTTTTCTTAGTTTTAGTGTGTCTGGTTTTATGTGGAGGTCCTTGATCCACTTGAAGTTGAGCTTAGTACAAGGAGATAAGAATGGATCAATTAGCATTCTTCTACATGCTGACCTCCAGTTGAAACAGCACCATTTATTGAAAAGGTTATCTTTTTTTCCACTAGATGTTTTCAGCTCCTTTATTGAATATTAAGTGACCAAAGGTGTATGTGGGTTCATTTCTGGGTTTTCAGTCCTATTCTATTAATCTATCTACCTGTCACTGTACTAATACTATGCAGTTTTTAACACTATTGCTCTGTAGTGTTGCTTGAGGTCCAGGATACTGATTCGCCCAGAAGTTCTTTTACTGTTGAGAATAATTTTAGCTATCCTAGGTTTTTTGTTATTCCAGATGAATTTGAGAATTGCTCTTTCTAACTCTATGAACAACTGAGTTGGGATTTTGATTGGAATTGTATTGAATCTGTATATTGCTTTTGGCAAGATGGACATTTTAACTAAAGCACTAAGATCAAGAATTGACAAATGAAGCCTTATAAAATTACAAAGTTTCTGTAAGGCAAAGGACACTATCAAAAGGACAAAATGGCAACCAGCAAATTGGAAAAAGATCTTCACCAACCCTACATCCAACAGAGGGCAAATATCCAATATATGCAAAGAACTCAAGAATTTAGACTCCAGAGAAACAAATAACCCTATTAAAAAAATAGGGTACAGAGCTACACAAAGAATTTTCACCTGAAGAACTTGGAATGGCTGAGAAGCACCTTAAGAAATGTTAAACATCATTAGTCATTAGGGAAATGCAAATCTAAACAACCCTGAGATTTCACCTCACACCAATCAGAATGGCTAGGATTAAAAACATGCTCCACTATGTTCATAGTAGCCCTATTTATAATAGCCAGAAGATATAAAGAACCCAGATGTCAATCAATGGCAGAATGGATACAGAAAATGTGGTATATATACACAATGGAGTACTATTCAGCCATTAGAAACAATGAATTCATGAAATTCTTAGACAAAATAATGGAACTGGAGAACATCATCCTAAATGAGGTAACCCAGTCTCAAAAGAACACTCGTGGTATGCACTTACTGATAAACAGTTATAGCCTAGAAGCTAGGAATACCCAAGACAAAATTCACATATCAAATGATGCCCAAGAAGAAGGAAGGAGTGGCCCCTGGTCCTAGAAATGCTCAGTGCAGCAGTGTCGGGGATTACCAGGACAGGGAAGTAGGAAGGGGTGGATTGGAGAACAAGGGGAGGTAAGAGGGCTTATGGGACTTTCAGGGAGGAGGGATCCAGAAAAGGGAAAAACAATTGAAATGTAAAGAAAGAATATATTAAATAAAAAACAATGTGGAAAAAAAAAGAACTCAGGGGACAGTAGGAGTTGGCGAGGATGTGGAGAAAGAGGAACACTCCTCCACTGCTGGTGGGAATGCAAGTTGATAAAACCACTCTGGAAATCAGTCTGGTGGTTCCTCAGAAAACTGGGCATGATAATTCTGGAGGACCCTGTTATTCTATTCCTGGGCATATACCCAGAGGATTCCCCAACATGCGATAAGGATATATGCTCCACTATGTTCATAACAGCCTCATATATATAATAGCCAGAAACTAGAAAGAACCCTGATGTCCCTCAGTGGAGAAATGGATACAGAAAATGTAGTATATTTATACAATGGAATATTACTCAGCAATTAAAAACAATGAATTCATGAAATTCTTAGGCAAATTGTTGGAACTGGAAATATCATCCTAAGTGAGGTAACTCATTCACAAAAGAACACAAATGGAATACAGTCACTGGTAAGTGCATATTAGCCCAGAAGCTCTGAATACCCAAGATACAACTCACATATCAAGTCATTCTCAAGAAGAGGGGAGTAGAGGGCCCTGGATGCTGGCATTGTAAGGGATTGCCAGGACAGAGAAGCAGGAGGGGGTTGTTTGGTGAATGGGTGGATGGAAGAGGGCTTATGGGCTTTATGGGGGGGGGGAACAGGAAATGTAAGATCATTTGGAATGTAAACAAAGAGTATATTAAATAATAATAAAAAATTCTGTAAAATTCTGAGATTGTATAGGCTGTGATCTACAACTGGAAGCTATCTTCAATAGTAAATGTATCCATTTCTATCATTGTTTTAATACAGTGTTGTCATACCTTGAATTTCACATTTTAGATTTCAACTTAACATCCTGTGTTTCGTGCTTTTTTTTTTAATATCATCAGAACAAAAATATGATAAAAAGACTTTTGTTTATACTCAAACAAGAAATTTAGTTCTGATTTGATGGTATGAATTCTCCAAAATGAACCTTTATCTTATTTCATATCACTTTGAGATGACAGTCGATAAACTCCTCTACCTTATAAAACTGTTAAAATCAGTTTTTGATAGAATGTGCTTTGAATCTGAGATACCAGTTTATTTTAGGGACTGATTGAAATAGTACTTTAACTTAAAATCCTTGATTTGTAATATGTCTATTAAATGTCAATATTTATTTATTTATCTATGTATTTATCTGATTCATTGTGATAAGGGGACTTTTCTTGAGTTTTCTAAACTTGGATTTGTTTTTACTGGAGACATAGTTGTCTCATGAAGGTTATTGTATTCAACCTGAAAATTTTAAACGTAGAATCAGCTTGGTCAATCATGCATAAAGATGTGCTGTTAATTTAAAAAACTGCACTCTGCAAATTGACATCTCTACAGTAGAAGCAATCAAACATAAATTCTTATAAGTTATGCATTTGCTTCTGTTTCTCTTGGCATATTTTCTCATCTCTAGTTTAAAGCACACATACCTCAGATACACTAGACAAATATTTATTGCCAGATGTTGTTGATCCTAAGGTTTCAAGACAAGGCACTATCACACGACTTATATCATTCACATCAAGGAAAAAAGTGTAAGAAAATCAACACTTTGGAGACAGAGGTAGTATTTATTTTCAAATGTTTCTTCTCCCTACTTTCTACCCAATTGCCTGGATTTGATTAGTGAAATGGTAAATAAAGCTAACCTCATATACTTAGGCCCCTAAATTCTGCAGTTGACTCAATGAGACTGAAGTTTTTTTTAACAGTGATCAATGTATCCAGGCACTGCAGAATAGCGAAAAAACAAACAAACAAACAAACAGACAGAGTTGAGTCATTATTTTTTAATCATACAATGCTATTTATATAACATTTATAGAATAAATGATTATAGATGTACAAACTGGGAATTTAACAAGAAAGGGTACAAGTAATCTTTGTGGAAGAATAGGAATGTTCTGATTTAGAGTGTGGATAAAACAAATGTATACTGCTTCAATCAGCAATTACACACTAAAATGCCAATAATTTACTAGATGAACTCACTGATTAAGTGAATATTTGCCTAAAATCTTGGAATACCCAAGATAAAATTCACAGACCACAGGAAGTTCAAAAAGAAGGAAGACCAAAAAATGGATGCTTTAGTCCTTCTTCGACCGAGGAACAAAACAGTCAAGGAAGGAAATACAGAGAAAAACTATGGAATAGAGACTGAAGAAAAGACCATCCAGAGAGTTGTGACATTATTAACTTGAGAGAATGTGAAGCCTATGTAGCCAGAGCTTGTGCCATGTTTTGGTCAAGTCATTTCCCTGAATCAAATCATTACAGATATTAGAAAGATAAAAGACTCATAAAAATTAAAAGTTATGAACACTCGTTTCTTTTTTATTGTGTTTATTATGTCTTTTTCTTTACCAGGAAAATAATACATTTTCTGTATTGATTATTCTTTTGAAAAATATAAAATCAATACCGAACATGCCTATCTCATTCATAGAGAGCACACTCACAGAAACATGCTCAATTTCCTTTGCTTCCTTGGCACCCTGGAAATATTGCTTAAATCCACCCAAGAAAGTAGTTATAAGACATTAAAAGAAGATGAAGACATTAACTTTATTGCACTTTCTATTAACCAGGAAGTTCTGAAACTTACATATAGCATGAACTTTGCAGACCTGGGGTGAATGATTCATGCCAGATCACTGACCTAATATCTGTTGAGATGTGGTACTTTTGATTGCTATTTACCAAGACAGCATCCCACAAAGAGACCTTGATGAGTGTGACTCATCTCTCATTCAAAAAAATCTTCCACTAAATCCTGCTGACATTAAAATCCCTGTGTTCTAGCTTTGGAGGGGGTTTATATCTGAAGACCTGGCACCTCCCTGTAAATAGCTATACCTATATTTGCAGTGTAAACATAATCTGACTATATATCACAGAATATGAAGTTTAGACTGCTTTTTCTTGGCATGTTATATCAATCTTATTTTTCAAAACACATTTGACATTGTCCTGTTGAGGTTTTCATTGTTATTGAATACCTGGACCTATAGTTATAAACATCAAAGAGTTTTGCTTTATAGTAGAAAATGATTTATTCAGTAATGCTATAGTAACCTCGGTTTGAGTGAGGAAGGTATTGAAGTGACTTAAGGGAGTCTCCATTTCACAGTGCCCACGTCCTTGTTAGAGCTTTTCATCGGAAAATCTAAAAATAAGCTGCTTTCATACATTAAGGATTTTGCCACTTGATCATGTATCTGGGATGATAGCTAAATTTCCATTCTTTCACCCAAAGGAATAAATTTAGATAATATAGCTTCCAGCTAAGTTATGCGTGTTTTCCAGAAAAAAAAAATAAACCATCCTAAACACCCATTGAGAAAGCAAATGTACCAATGGCAATGCATTCTCTTGGTCTAAAGCTGTATATGATCTCAATATGATTGCACTAGTCTTATATGTTAGATGTCATTGCTGCTCTTTTCTTGATTTTCTTTTTTCCTTTGCATCCTGGCTACCCATCTCTATATTTAAGTGAATTCTAGAATACTTACCTAAAATAAAAAAGGACACAGCCAACACAGTAAAGACTTTCAGTAAAAACCTTTACATTTACTCAGGAGATTTCTTCTATTTTTTTCTTGCTAAGATTTTATTTGACATGCACAGTTAGAAATTCAAATTATTGATTTTTTTCAGTCCTCACTTAGAAATTTTTAACATTAAAATTTAAAAGGTAGCATTTTACTTATTTTACAAACATATCCCAGTACATATTGCTGATAATATCACTTGATTAAGTGTGGCTATAACTCCGTGTTTTACTGGCAATGCTTATGGAGGAGAGATTCTTGCTAAGCACAGAAACACTTTAAAAAGACTCTTTCTGCAGCAACTGTTATGGCTAAAATTAGCTTTGTTTAAAATTCACATCCAGCTATAATATGAGTCTATTTATCACGTTTTCTTCTTTATCTACACCTAAAAATCATGAAACATCCTAAAACATTCATTCTCTTTATCTACATTTTACAAGTAAGTGCCTAATTTGCATTAACAATATAAACAATCACTGTTTTTTTTTTTTCAGAAATGGAAACAAAATGAAAATGTCTCCAGGCTCATTGGCTACAACTGGAATATTTTAAAAGATAGCAGTATGACAGAAAAAATAAATCTGCATGCAAGAAAAGTATTTCAGGATTATTTCAATTTTCAAAATTATTTCATAGTCTGTTGCTATGTAAGGAAACAGTTCTTGTGATTGAAAGCAATCATTTTAGTGATTCTTTATAATTTTGAGGGTAAGAAACTTCCACGGAATTCATCACGATCATTTGCTTCTGACTTACACAGCAGTACTTGAAGTATTTATAGGTGGGCATTCACCCCTGATATTTGCTTAGTCACATGTGTGAGTAGGATTCATATTAGCTTCTCCATACATCCAAGAGACAATCACCTCTCAGAGAATGTCAACATGGTATAGTTACATGTACATTATGGAATTATTAAGAGTTGCCAATATTACCACATGACTACACTCTAAGATCAGGTGATCTAAGAACAAAAAGCAGAAGTGAAGAGAGCATTATGCTCACAAGTGAATAATAATCTAATCTCCTGGCCATTCCATGTGTCAAACTGAGAAATTAAAGTATATTAAAGTATAGAAAATTGTAGCTCACCACTGCATGGTACAGATGAGAGTGATCTAGGTTTCTGTGGATTTTCTACAGCAGCAAGTTTTTGGTTGAAATCCTAAGCAGCCTGTAGATTGAAGAATGCCTTGTAAACTTTAGTGAAGCAATGTGTGAGGTCTTCTACGTTGATAAGAGGCTATGATATCCAAAGTGTCAGAGCTGAATATAGGCATTATCATGTCAACTCAAGTCAAAATTTAGACAAGGTTCACTACCTATAAAGTAGTGTAATCAACAGAAACTTCTAGTTGGATGTTAACTTCTACTTCAATGTTTAAGAGTATATATTTTAAGTGCAATGTAAGTATGAACATTTTTACCATGAATGCATTGAAAAGGCCAATATTACCTAATTATTAACCATGTTAAGGAAATTTTAAAGTTGTTATACTTGGGTAAAAACAGAACTATTTTTGGAAGTTCCTCATTAAAAACTATTGCTACATTGATAAATATCACACATAAGTTTAATAGGTTGATAAATCAGAATTTGGGAGCAAATGAAAAAAATAGAATTGAGATTTTCATGTAAACATTCATTGCTATTATTAAAATAAACTTACTCATGATTGTTACCGTTGTTGAGGCTCAAACCTAGTATGTAAAACATGACAAAATAGTAAGTTAATAAACATAATTTAGCATTATGAAGAAAAGACAGTATGACGACAATCAATAAAGGGGTTAAAATTTCAAAATGGCCTTGCTCTAAAGAGACAATATGGAAACTTAGATTTTTGGCCAAGCAAGGAAATGTTCAAATTAATCACTCTATGAAAATGAGGAGCACAGAAAACCTCTCTTAATTGGAATGGGTTATGGTGTATAAAAAAGCCAAATGACGATGACCCTGGCCAAGAGATTCTGAAAAAGACAAATAGGATTTAAAGAAAATTAACCTAATTTTTAAACTTGATAAGAAAATAATAGTTTTCATGTTTATTTAAGAATATTTCACATTGTGTAAATAGTATCTTTGAAAATAATAAGAGTGACCACTTGGGACACAGACCACCTGGCTTCTGCCTGCACCCAAGACCTGGGCAGCTATGCAGTTCTTCTTTGTGCCAGCCCTGATGTAGGTCAATTGGACTCCAGAGTAATCTGTACTTGAAGGGGCTCCATACTATCATATTCACTCCAAGTCTAAAAGGACAGGCAGCTCCAGGTACACAGAAACAACCCCAAGTATAACATTGCTAGGCATACCAGGGCTCCAAAGGCACCCAAGAGTATGGTAGCTCATCAACAATCTGTGCCAGGGGAAACCCAGTCATCCAGAGGAGCAGAAATAGCCTCATAGGCTTACAGGAGGTTCAAGCACCAGACAGTGACAACAGGATAAACTAACACCATAGATAACCAAATGGCAGAAGGCAAACGTAGGAACGTTACTAACAGAAATCAATACGGCAGCATCTGAACACAATACTCCAACAACAACAAGTCCTGGATATCCCAATACACCAGAAAAACAAGATTTGGATTTAAAATCACTGGTCATGATGCTGTTAGAGGAACACAAGAAAGACATAAATAAACCTCTTACAGAAATACAGGAGAAAATGGATCAAAAGGTAGAAGCCCTTTTAAGGGAAACACAAAAATCACTTAAAGAAATTCAGGAGACTATGTGTCAACAGATAGAAGCCAATAAACTGGAAATGCAAAATTCACTGAAAGAAATACAGGAGAACTTGGGTCAACAATCAGAAATCATAAAAAAGAAAACACAAATATCTCTTAAAGAATTAAAGGAAAATAAAAAAAAAAAATGAAGGGACTGAGAAAAGCCATCCAGGTCTAAAAACAGGAGCAGAAACAACTAAGAAATCACAAAGGGAGACAACGTTAGAGATTGAAAACCTTGTGAAGAAATCAAGGGTCATAGATGCAGCTATCAACAAGTAGGCTTCATCCCAGGGTTGCAGGGATGGTTCAATATATGGAAATCCATCAATGCAATCAACTACATAAACAAACTCAAGGCAAAAAACACATGATCATTTCATTAGATGCTGAAAAAGCATTTGACAAAATTCACCATCCTTTCATGCTAGCAGCCTTGGAAAGAACAGGAATTCAAGGTCCATACCTAAACATAGTAAAAGCAATATAAAGCAAACTAGTAGCCAACATCAAACTAAATAGAGAAGCTTGAAGCAATCCCACTAAAATCAGGGACTATACAAGGCTGCCCCCTCCCTCCATATCTTTTCAATATAGAACTTGTAGTTCTAGCTAGAGCAATTAGACAACATAAGGAGGTCAAAGGGATACAAATTGGAAAGGAAGAAATCAAACTAGCACTATTCACAGATGATATGATAGTATACTTAAGTGACCCAAAAAAACTCCACCAGAGAATGCCTACAGCTGATTAACAACTTCAGCAAAGAGGCTGGTTATAAAATCAATTCAAGCAAATCAGTAGCCTTCCTATACTTAAAGGATAAGCAGGCTGAGAAAGAAATTAGAGAAATGAAACTTTTCACAAGAGCCACAAACAATATAAAGTATCTTGGTGTTACTCTAACCAAACAAGTGAAAGATCTGTATGACAAGAACATCAGGTCTTTGAAGAAGGAAATCCAAGAAGACTTGAGAAAATGGAAAAATCTTTCATGCTTGTGGATAGGCAGGATTAATATAGTAAAAATGACCATCTTGCCAAAAGCAATATACAGATTCAATGCAATTCCCATCAAAATCCCAACTCAGTTATTCATAGGGTTAGAAAGAGCAATTCTCAAATTCATCTGGAATAACAAAAAACCCAGGATAGCTAAAGCTATTCTCAACAGTAAAAGAACGTCTGGGGGAATCAGTATCCCGGAACTCAAGCAATACTACAGAGCAATAGTGTTAAAAACTGCATTGTATTGGTACAGTGACAGGCAGGTAAATCAATGGAATAGAACTGAAGGCTCAGAAATGAACACACACACCCCTATGGTTACTTGGTCTTTGACAAAGGAGCTAAAACCATCCAGTGGAAAAAAGATAGCCTTTTCAACAAATGGTGCTGGTTCAACTGGAGGTCAGCATGTAGAAGAATACACATGGATCCATTCTTATCTCCTTGTACTGAGCTCAGCTCCAAGTGGATCAACGACCTCCACATAAAACCAGACCCACTGAAACTATTAGAAAAGATACTGGGAAAGGCCCTTGAGGACATGGACACAGGGGAAAAGTTCCTGAACAGAACACCAATATCTTATGCTTTAAGATCAAGAATTGACAAATGGAACCTCATAAAATTACAAAGTTTCTGTAAGGCAAAGGACACTGTCAAAAGGACAAAAGAGCAAACAACAAACTGGGAAAAGATCTTTACCAATCCTATATATGAAACAGGGCTAATATCCAATATATACAAAGAACTCAAGAAGGTAGACTCCAGAGAGCCAAATAACCCTATTAAAAAATGGGGTACAGAGCTAAACAAAAAATTTTTACCTGAAGAATTTCGAATGGCTGAGAAGCACCTTAAGAAATGTGCAACGTCATTAATCATTAGGAAATGCAAATCACAACAACTCTGAGAATTCACCTCACACCAGTCAGAATGTCTAAGACAGCAGGTGTTGGAGAGGATGTGAAGAAAGAGGAACACTCCTTCACTGCTGGTGGGAATGCAAGCTGGTACAACCACTCTGGAAATCAGTCTTGTCATTCCTCAGAAAACTGGGCATGACACTTCCAGAGGATTCTGTTATACTACCTAGACATATACCCAGAGGATTCCCTGGCATGCAATAAGGACATATGCTCGACTATGTTTATAGCAGCCTTATTTATAATAGCCAGAAGCTGGAAAGAACAGATGTCCCTCAATGGAGCAATGGATACAGAAAATGTGGTATATTTACACAATTGAATAGTATTCAGCAATTAAAAGTAATTAATTCATGAAAGTTTTAGGCAAATGATTGAAACTGGAAAGTATCATCCTAAGTGATATCATCACCGAAGAATACACATGGAATGCTATCACTGATAAGTGGATATTTATTAGTCCAGAAGCTCTGAATACTCAAGACACAATCAACATATCAAAAGATTCCCAATAAGAAGAAAGTAGAGGGCCCTGGTCCTGGAAAGGCTTGTTCCAACATTGTTGGGGAGTACCACAACAGAGAAATGGGAAAGGGGTGATTGGAGAATGGCCAGAGGGAAGAGAGTGTATGGGACTTATGGTGAGAGGTGAACTGGGAAAGGGGAAATCATTTGGAATGTAAACAAAGAATTTAGAAAAAATACCTTCAGACAGTTTAATAAATACTGTACCTCAAAAGGCAAAAAAAAAAAAAATGTTTAGGAATGGGTACAAAGAGACATGACAGTGATTGCAAATGATAAGGATTTTGTCCTTATCATTATCAAGGATAAATGATCTTGCCATATTGCTCAACCTTAGCACTATGGCAAGATTCAGCTGTATTAGAAAAGCAGGTACCCTAAATATTTCAGTATGGTTAGCAAATCCCAGGATACTAGGCATTGGATTCCAGTTGTATTTTACTTTCTGAAATATTTTGTCTGGGCCTGCTTTCTACCTATCATCACAACTCTAAAGATGATAAGGATTACCATTTCTCTTTAAACTATTTTATTATTCTAAGGGCAATACCAGCATTATTCCATGACTAATAGTTGTTACAGATAATAAAATTTATTTTTACTGCACAGCAAGAAAGTGTTGTCAGTACCTTAATGAAACATTTTCCTTCTATTTATTGTATTGAAATCTGTTCTTATAATAAATAAATGGGGCTTTGATTTGTGGATAAAATCTGAAATTAGTGGCTGACCAAACAAAATGCCAACATTTTAGTTGAACGTATGAATCAAGTATATATGTAGTCCTTTTTTTTTTTTTACAAAAAAATTAGCTATAAAAATAAAGTTCATTTGGTTTATGATATTGGGGTCTTGGAGTATAAACTTTGTGTGTGACATCTAGTAGAAGTGTTCAGGCTATAATATCCTGTGCCAGAAAGGTGAAGAGAGATAAGTTGAAATAAATTAAGCTTGGTGTCTTAAATTTTTAAATCGATATTGATGAATTTAATATATAAGGAAACTTTTCCTAGTATTAGTATTGAACTTGTTATCTACAATATTGTTATGCAATAGGGCTATAAGCCCAGTCTCACTTTCTATTATCATTGCATTCTTAGCTAATGTACCTACATGTAGTATGAGGAAGACACAGTCTATGAAACTCTCATAATCTTTTGCTCAATCTTGCTTCTTTATCATTATATACCCTTGTCTTTACAGAGTCTTCTTACCAGGACTATTATATTGAATTAAAAGCTTAGCCTACTTCATTGTAGCCACATATCATGGAATTATATCTGAAGAATCTTATTTTCACAAAAAATGGTACTCTGAGGTACTATGTGGAGCATTTAGTACAGCCATTTGAGTGAGTTTTTAACTCAAAAACTTTAGTAAGTTTGCAGAGAATATTATTTTCTTTAGGTCTTCTAAAATCACAGCATAGAATCTTTGCCATCATGGCAAAGAAAGCATGTTTCTTTCTTTTTTTGTTTGTTTGTTTTTTTATTCGATATATTTTTTATTTACATTTCACATGATTTCCCCTTTTCTGGTTTCCCACTCCCCAACAGTCACATAAGCCCCCTTCCCTCCCTCTGTTCTCCCACCCATCCCTTCCCACTTCCCTGTTCTGGTTTTGTCTTATACTGCTAAGCTGGGTCTTTCCAGAACTAGGGGCCACTCCTCCGTTCTTCTTGTACCTCATTTGAAGTGTGGATTATGTTTTGCATAGTCCAGTTTTCCAAGCTAATATCCACTTATTAGTGAGTGCATACCATGATTGATCTTTTGAGACTGGGTTACCTCACTTATTATGATGTTCTCCAGCTCCATCCATTTGCCTAAGAATTTCATGAATTCATTGTTTCTAATGGCTGAATAGTACTCCATTGTGTAGATATACCACATTTTTTGCATCCATTCTCTGTTGAGGGATACCTGTGTTCTTTCCAGCTTCTGGCTATTATAAATAGGGCTGCTATGAACATAGGGGAACATGCTTATTAGCCCTATATCTGATGTAGGGTTGGTGAAGATCTTTTCCCAATTTGTTGGTTGCTGATTTGCCCTTTTGATGGTGTCCTTTGCTTTACACAAACTTTGTAATTTTATGAGGTCCCATTTGTCAATTCTTGATCTTAGAGCATAAGCTATTGGTGTTCTGTTCAGGAACTTTCCCCCTGTACCGATGTCCTCAAGGGTCTTTCCCAGTTTCTTTTCTATTAGCTTCAGAGTGTCTGGCTTTATATGGCGGTCCTTGATCCATTTGGAGTTGAGCTTAGTATGAGGAGACAAGGATGGATCAATTCGCATTCTTCTACATGCTGACCTCCAGTTGAACCAGCACCATTTGTTGAAAAGGCTATCTTTTTTCCATTGGATGTTTTCCGCCCCTTTGTCCAGGATCAAGTGACCATAGGTGTGTAGGTTCATTTCTGGATCTTCAATCCTGTTCCATTGATCCGCCTGCCTGTCACTGTACCAATACCATGCAGTTTTTAACAGTATTGCTCGTTAATATTGCTTGAGGTCAGGGATACTGATTCCCCCAGAATTTCTTTTGTTGTTGAGAATAGTTTTAGCTATCCTGGGTTTTTTGTTATTCCAGATGAATTTGAGAATTGCTCTTTCTAACTCTATGAAGAATTGAGTTGGGATTTTGATGGGTATTGTGTTGAATCTGTATATTGCTTTTGGTAAAATGGCCATTTTAATTATATTAATCCTGCCGATCCATGAGCATGGGATGTTTTTCCATTTTTTGAGGTCTTCCTCTATTTCCTTCTTCAGAGTCTTGAAGTTCTTGTCATATAGATCTTTCACATGTTTGGTAAGAGTCACCCTAAGGTACTTCATACTGTTTGCGACTATTGTGAAGGGTGTATTTCCCTAATTTCTTTCTCAGCCTGCTTATCCTTTGTGTATAGGAAGGCTACTGATTTGCTTGAGTTGATTTTATAACCTGCCACTTTGCTGAAGTTGTTTATCAGCTGTAGGAGTTCTCTAGTGGAGTTTTTTGGGTCACTTAGGTAGACTATCATATCATCTGCAAATAATGACAGTTTGACTTCTTCCTTTCCAATTTCTATCCTTTAGACCTCCTTATGTTGTCTAATTGCCCGAGCTAGTACCTCAAGTACAATATTGAAAAGATAAGGAGAAAGTGGGCAGCCCTGTCTGGTCCCTGATTTTAGTGGGATTGCTTCAAGTTTCTGTCCATTTAGTTTGATGTTGGCTACCGGTTTGCTGTATATTGCTTTTACTATGTTTAGGTATGGGCCTTGAATTCCTGTTCTTTCCAAGACTTTAAGCATGAAAGGATGCTGAATCTTGTCAAATGATTTTTCAGCATCCAATGAAAGGACCATGTGGTTTTTTTCTTTGAGTTTGTTTATGTAGTGGATTACATTGATGGATTTCCGTATATTGAACCAACCCTGCATCCCTGGAATAAAGCCTACTTGATCATGTTGGATGATCGTTTTGATGTGTTCTTTGATTCAGTTGGCAAGAATTTTATTGAGTATTTTTGCATCGATATTTATAAGGGAAATTGGTATGAAATTTTCTATCTTAGTTGGATCTTTCTGTGGTTTTGGTATCAGCATAATTGTGGATTCATAGAAGGAATTGTGTAGTGTTCCTTCTGTTTCTATTTTGTGGAATAGTTTGAAGAGTATTGGTGTTAGGTCTTCTTTGAAGGTCAGATAGAATTCTGCACTGAGGCCATCTGGTCGTAGGCTTTTTTTGGTTGGAAGGCTTTCTATGACCCATTCTATTTCTTTAGGGGTTATGGGACTGTTTAGATGATCTATTTGGTCCTGATTTTATTTTGGTATTTGGTATCTGTCTAGGAAATTGTCCATTTCCTCCAGATTCTCCAGTTGCATTGAGTATAGGCATTTGTAGTAGGATCTGATGATTTTTTTAATTTCCTCAGTTTCTGTTGTTATATCCCCCTTTTCATTTCTAATTTTGTTAATTTGGATACTTTCTCTCTCTCCTTTGGTCAGTCCTGCTAAGGGTCTATCTATCTTGGTGATTTTCTCAAAAAACCAGCTCCTGGATTCATTGATTCTTTGTATGGTTCTCTTTTTTCCACTTGACTGATTTCAGCCCTGAGTTTGATGATTTCCTGTCTTCTACTCCTCCTGGGTGAATTGGCTTCTTTTTGTTCCAGGGCTTTCAGGTGTGTCCTTAAGCTGCTAATGTATGCACTCTCCATTTTCTTTTTGGAGGCAATCAGGGCTATGAGTTTTCCTCTTAGCACTGCTTTCATTGTGTCCCAAAGATTTGGGTAGGTTGTGCCTTCATTTTCATTAAATTCTAAATAGTCTCTGATTTCTTTATTTCTTCTTTGTCCAAGGTGTCATTGAATAGATTATTGTTCAGCCTCCATGTGTATGTAGGCCTTCTTTCGTTTTTGTTGCCATTGAAGATCACTCTTACTCCATAGTGCTCCGATAGTAGGCATGGAATTAGTTTGATCTTTTTATATTTGTTGAGGACTGTCTTGTGACCAACTATATGGTCGATTTTGGAGAAGGTACCTGAGGTGCTGAGAAAAAGGTATATTCTTTTGATTTAGGGTGGAATGCTCTATAAATATCAGGTAAGTCCAATTGGTCCAAAGCTTCAATTAGTTTTATTGTGTCCCTGTTTAGTTTCTGTTTTCCTGATCGGTCCATTGAGGAGAGTGGAGTGTTGAAATCACCCACAATAATTGTGTTGGGTGAAATGTGTGCTTTGAGCTTTAGTAAAGTTTCTTTTACGAATGAGGGTACCCTTGCATTTGGCACATAGATGTTCAGAATTGAAAGTTCTTCTTGGTGGATATTTCCTTTAAGCAGCAAGAAGTGCCCTTCTGTATCTCTTTTGATGATGTTAGGTTGAAAATCAATTTTATCTGATATTAGAATGGCTACTCCGGCTTGTTTCCTGAGACCATTGGCTTGTAAAATTGTCTTCCAGCCTTTTACTCTAAGGTGATTTTTGTCTTTGACAATGAGGTGTGTTTCCTGTATGCAGAAAAATGTAGGGTCATGTTTCCTTATCCAGTCTGTTAATGTATATCTTTTTATTGGGGAGTTGAGTCCATTGGCATTAAGAGATATTAAGGAGTAGTGATTATTACTACCTGTCATTTTCGATGTTATTTTTATATTTGAGTGGTTATCTTCTTTTGGGTTTGATGAAAGAAGGTAACTATCTTACCTTTTCCTGGGTGTCGTTTCTTTCCTTGGATTGGAGTTTTCCTCCTATTATTCTTTGTAGAGCTGGGTTTGTAGAAAGATATTGTGTAAATTTGGTTTTGTCATGGAATATCTTGGTTTCTCCATCTATTGTGATTGAGAGTTTTGCTGGGTAGAGTAGTCTTGGCTGACATTTGATCGTAGAGTCTGCGTGAGATCTGCCCAGGATCTTCTAGCTGTCATGGTCTCTGGTGAGAAGTCTGGTGTGATTCTGATAGGTCTTCCTTTATATGTTACTTGGCCTTTCTCTCTTACTGCCTTTAATATTCTTTCTTTGTTTAGTACATTTGGGGTTTTGATTATTATGTGACAAGAGGTATTTCTGCTCAGGTCCAGTCTGTTTGGAGTTCTGTAGGCTTCTTGTATATTCATGGGCATCTCTCTCTTTAAGTTGGGAAAGTTTTCTTCCATAATTTTGTTGAAGATATTTGCTGACCCTTTCAGTTGCAAATCTTCACTCTCATCTATACCTGTAATCCTTAGGTTTGGTCTTCTCATTGTGTCCTGGATTTCCTGGATGTTCTGGGATACAAGATTTTTGCATTTTCTTTAACTGTTGAGTCAATGGTTTCTATGATATCTTCAGCATCTGAGATTCTTTCTTCCATTTCTTGTATTCTGTTGTTGATATTTGCATCTATGGCCCCTGATTTCTTCTCAAGGTTTTCTATCTCCAAAGTTGTCTCCCTTTGTGATTTTTTAGTTGTTTCTACTTCTGATTTTAGATCCTGGATGGTTTTACTTAGCTCCTTCACTTGCTTGTTTGTGTTTTCCTGTAATTCTTTAAGAGACTCTTATGTTTCCTCTTTCATGACTTCTGCTGTTTGACTCACTTTCTCCTGCATTTCTTTAAGGTTTTTTTGTGTTTCTTCTTTATTGGCTTCTATCTCTTGAGCCTTATTCTCCTGAATTTCTTTAAGTAATTTTTGTGTTTCCATTAATCGGGTTTCTAGCTTATTCATGCTCCCCTGTATTTCTTTAAGAGATTCATTTATGTCCTTTTTGTGTTCTTCTAGCAGCATCATGAACAGTGACTTTAAATCCAAATCTTGTTTTTCTGGTGTTTTTGCATAATCAGGGCTTGCTGATGTTGGAGAGCTTGGTTCAGATGCTGCTATATTGCCTAGGTTTCTGTTAGTAGCGTCCCTGCATTTGCCCTTTGCCATCTTGTTATTTCTGGTGTTAGTTGGTCTTGTCTCTGGCTGGTATTTGTGCCTCCTGTGAAGCTATATGGCTATTTCTGCAACACTGGATGGCTGGGTTTCCCCTGTTACAGATTGCTAATGCGCTGCCCTCCTCTTGGGTAGCCCTAGCGTGCCTTGTCCCAGGTCGTCTGTGTGAACCAGGGGGTGCCCGTTTGCTCTGTCAGTGAGTGCTGATGGTCTATGGTGCTGCGGGACCTTTTCTGAGTGCTGGTCACTCTGCCGGGCAGCCTATCTCCCAACCAGGTTGGTGCACACAAGGCTAGCCTAGCTGCTGAGGCCCTGAGTCCAGGCAAAACCCTGGCAGGCTAAGGCCCAAACAAAGTTCCCCTTGGGCTATGAGTGTTAATTGATTCTGTCAGGTGGCCAGGATGGCGGGCATGCTTGCGCTCTCTGAAAGTGCCGGGAGAATCTGCTGGACTAACAACATCCTGGCTGGGTTGGCACACAGATGGCCCATGGAGCAGGCCAGGGCCTGGGGTCAGTCCAAGGCCTGTCTGTCTTAGACCCCCTGCTATGTTAGCCTGGGGCTATGACTCTCAGCTGACTTTGCCTGCTAGGACTCTCTGGGGTCCTGTAGTCAAAATGGCGGGAGTGTGTGCACGCCAGGCAATCAACCTCCTGGCCTGGTTCGCACACCGATGCACCCCCCACCTGAACAGCCCAGGGTCTGGGTGCAGGCCAATGCCCATCGGGCTTAGACCCCCGCAATGTTGACCTTGGGTTATATTTGTGTACCTCAGTCTGTCTGATCTCTCTGGTGCCTGGGATCCAAGATGGCAGACTCTTGTAACTGACTGGTGGGAGGCAGAGTTCTGATGTGGCTTCTTGGTTCCACTGCTGATGGCCCTTCTGCTGGACCAGCTGCCGCTGCCGCTGCTGCTGCTGCAGCTGCTGCTCTAGACTTTCTATCAGAAAGCATGTTTCTTACAAATATGTCTTAATCCTCTTTACTAGGTAAATGTTAATTTAGAATGTACATAAACTGTCCATGTTGAGCCTTAAGAACTCAGAGTTACAAAGGTTTTTGATAAATTTGATTCATCGAGCCATATTTAACTGTACCTATGAAGAAATTATAAAGGATATTTTTAGATGCTTAAAATTTCACATTTATGTTGCTATTATTAATAATGAGATAAACATTATTTTATTTATCCTCAAAAAGATTAACACTGTAAGATAAATGATGGACAAGATGTGATATGAATTTTAGTTTTCTTTAAGAAATCATAATATAAACTAATAGCCACAGCTGACAAATTCTCACAATCTACATATTCTGAACTGAGTTTTTTGCAAATACCAATTATATGTCTGTGGTAAATTTCTAATTTCAGTAATAGTACTTGAAACATTTAGATTCAATTTCTCTAATATGACTCTCGCCTATTAAATAATTAATTTAATTTTCACTGTTGCTCTCACCAAGAACCATACCTGTTTATAGATTGAAAAACTATAATCTTTCTATGATGATTTGGCATTTGTGATGGAAATGGGTAACACTTGTTTGTATGAATGTGTATACATGCATGTATCATCCTAAATGTCAGCTAAAGTATGGTATTTTTTCCAATGAATAATTTATGGTCGATATACTTTTTTGTGTTTGAGGTTTGCCAAATTCCCTTTCTGTTAGACCTTTGACATTTCAAAATGTACTGGGGTCTAATGTGAATAGTGTACTTTTTAACACAAGCAGAAATGCTTTGTGACACATCTCTCAGTTCATTTGTCAGATGTAGAAAGTCAAGGGTGTAATGATAAATACTCTGCTGTGGTTATCATGCAGTGTATTTCACAGAAAATATTTAAGAATCCTCCTGGGTCATAGCAGATGATATTCCTTACAATGAAAAATGAATCAAGAGTTAGTTTGGAAAGGCTCAGCCCTTTAAAGAGAACAACTGAAATGTGACAAGAAAAGAATAAAAGATTAATCCCTGAAGGAATATATTTGCAGTCTTAGAAACAGCAAGGATTTGTTAGTTCCTAAGCTCTTGCTGGTTTGGATTGCCTCACAAGAAACTGCACAAAGAATTGAAAACACGTTCCCTGATGCCTTGTGAGGGATTCAAGGCGCAGCATGTGCACTTGAGGTCTAAGAGTCAGCTGTTCAATATGCCTCTATTAACCCGGCATTAGATAGGTTTAAGTCTATTTTTCCCAACACAGAAATAATGAGGCTAGTCACATTCAGTGTAGTATATCTTGAGTGTCTTATGCTATTTAATGGATTTTGTTTAATAAAGGCCAAATATTTTCTTCACTAATGTTATGGTAAAAAAGTGGCATAATCTACAATTTTCTCTGAAAATCAGAAAATAATTTAGATATTTATATTTTTGTTTTTCTGGGATTTTTTTCTTAAGTATATACCAACTCATCTCATCTCTTATTAAAAATTATACATATGGGTATTTTTCCTGCTTGTACAATTGCACTCTAGAAGAAGGCATTGGATCCCATTTCAGATGGTTGTGAGTCACTACATGGTTGCTGAGAATTCAAGTCAGGACTATCAGAAGAACACAGTACTGTTAACCACTGAACCATCTCTCCAGCACCCAACTCATGTATCAAAAGTATATAAATGGCATTACACTCACTATGTTGCACTTATATATTTATGAATGTGTATGTATAGTTTTCTGTTACAACAAATAATGTATTTAGAGGCCATAAATGTGAAAAGGGGGAAAAAATAAGTACATGGGAGGGTTTGGATGCAAATAAAAGAAAGAGAAAATGATGCAATTAGAGTATAATCTTAAAAAGAGAGAAGTAATTTTAACAACTCAAGGGGATTTCTTAAAAAGCATGAAAGTTATTCTATTTAACATAATTCATGAAAATATAAAAAAATCCAATGACTGAAGATGTCTGCCTATGGTATCAAGCCATGTACATATTGCATGGCTTGTTCAAACCTAACTATATCTATCTCCTCACACATTCATTTAAGTTCATTTTAAAATGTTAAAATTCTTTTTTCTAATTTCATGAGAAACCACCAAATTGATTTCCAAGGTGATTGTAAAAGATTGCACTCCCACCAGCAATGGAGAGTGTTCCCTTTCTCTACATTCTAGCCAGCATGTGCTGTCATTTTTGTTTTTGATTAGGCATTCTGATGAGTGTAAGATGGAAACTCAGAATAGTTTTGATTTACATTTCCCTGATGACTAAGGATGTTGAACATTTAAGTGCTTTTGGCCATTAGATATCTCTGTTGAAAACTCTCTGTTTATTTCTGTATACCATTTTTAAAATTATTTTATTTATTTACATCAATGTAGCAGTCTCCTCAAAATTGGGAGTACAACCTCCAGACCCAGATCTACTGCTTCTGGGCATATACTAGAAATATGTCTCACTATACCAGAGGGACACTTACTCAACTATGTTTATAGCAGTTTTATTCAAAATAGCCAGAAACTGAAAACAGCCTAGATGACCCTCAACTAAAGAACAGATAAAGAAAATGTGGTACATCTACACAATGGAGTACATTCAGCTATTAAAGCCAAGGTCATCATAAAAATTTCATACAACTGGATGGAATCAGAGAATATCTTGAGTGAGGGTATGCAGAGCAAGAAAGACATTTACATTATATATTCACTTGTAATTGAACATTAGAGACTGTGGGGAGATGAAAGGACAAACAACAGTGTTGGTATGTAATATGAGAAGAATAAATAAAAATGAAAGTATTAAAAGATTTAAAATTTTATTTCTCCTAGCTTTAATAAACACTCACATCATCACAAATAGTCATCCCTTCTTGCCATTATCAACTATGTTTTTTGCCCATTTAAAATTTAACTTTAGTATCTCTTGATAGGTTTTCCCAGAGACATTATTCATAGAAATATATCAAAAGCCAACTGAAGCAGAAATCTTATCAAGATAATTTTTCTTACAAAGCAAACTATGGCACTGAGATATCCTATCAATAATGATAATTTGTCATGTGTGTTTTAACCAAGTTCTAATGTTGAAATTATTGCTTTTTTATCATTAATATCAGGTGTCAGACACTTGTGGAATGATTAGATTGGGATATCAGCGTTCTCATGATTACAGTTATAATCCTATTGAAACTTTCACAAAGAAGCATGTAAGGTGACATAAAGAAAGTAGTGCTTGTAAGAGTGCACCCTCACTAAATACTGACCTATCAGCAATTTGACTCATGAAAAACAGATTTCGGTTGTTTATAAGCTAAGAATTTAGTGGTATTTTCTGTTAGTAACTTGAAGGAAAGATGGTATCAGAGATAGAGAATAGATAACAAAAGTAGAACCAACTCTGATTATTTATAGTGACATAACTGGTGAGTGGAATATATCATTATATTATAAAATATTTAGGTTTAAGAGGACAGAAGGCTTTTCTATTTGATTATTTAAAAGGGTAGTTTTTCCTTAAGGAATCTTAAAACTTAACTATGTTCCCTGATTTTCTCTATTTGAATGCCGAGTTTTATATGGATTGGAGAAGGATTAAGAAGTATGTTTTCAGGGAAAAAAATCTCATTTCCCCCGGTATACATTCACATAATGAAGACTGAATATATAAAGAGCTAGCAACTTGGCTCAGCAGTTAAGAGCACTTGCTATTCTTCTAGAATACCTGGGACCTACATGAAGCTCACATATTTCTGTAAATTGAATTTCAGGGGATTAAGTATTCATTTATGGCATCCAGGATTACTAACAAGGATGTAGTACACACATGTACATATAGTAAAAAAATAATAAATATAAAGAAAAAATAAATGAATCTTTATGAAAATGTGATCTGTGACTGTAAACATGCTAAGATTTTATAATTATCTGTTAGCCAAGTACATCTGTATTTAGCCAAGAAGAAATCTAAGATACTTTTTAACAATTTACAATGTTACAATGTGACAGGCAGTATGGACTCTCTCTCCACATAAATATAAATTATATATATAATATAAAGGACAGCATAGACTATTCTATGTACTGTAGAGAAAAGATGATAAATGATAGCAGAAAATTTGAAAGGATATTTGTCGTCATGGTACAACTTTTAAGCAGACACACATATCCAACTGAATAAGTCATTTTCTGAACTTAATAAATATACGAGCAATGAAATAACTCATTTAAATATTTGAATGTGAGAGAAATGAAATATTGTGTTAATAACAATGAATAGCAAACATAACAATCTATCATTGGTCTTATAGAAAAGAATGGAAACAGGAAATTAAAGACCAACTAGTTAATGCTTTGGAGTTTAAAAGATTCTTATTCAGGGGCAGAATTTGGAAAAGTTTTTGTTCTGCCTTGAACAGTGAAGAAGGATGCCATAAGGGATGTCTTACTTCTCATAGCTATCATAAATAAGTTCTCCTACATGATAAGTACACGAAAGAGTGACTAAAATTGAGAGAATGAAAATAGAAACCTCATTATTTGGCCAACTGAACTGAACAACTCATTCTCATTGCTGTTCTATACCATGCTTGTTACTTTCTCATCTATAAAAAGGCTCTAAACACACAGGATGATTCTATTCAGTTTATGGACCCTGTTGCTGCTACGAAGGAACTCTGCTATCCTTCTAAGCTTCTGATTATATGTGTAATTAGACACCTTTCTCATTTTATCTTCTTGATGCATATGAACTTCAGTCTTCCAATATCTGAAAAAAAAAGAATGAAAAGTTCACTGATTTTTGTGAATCAGGCTTCGGATGGAGCCTCCAACTGCAAACCCACCTAGTCTGAAAGCCCATGGGATGAGACTTGACTTTTCTTGAATTCAGAGATCTTTCATTATTTTCCAGTGTCAGAAATGCATATCCTTAGCAACAACTTTTTTTTAAATTTTCTCTATTCTTTGTTTACATTGTAAATGATTTTCCCTGTCCTGTTTCCCTCTCCCCATAACTCCCATAAGCCCTCTTCCCTCCAACAGTTCCCCAATCAACCCCCTCCCACTTCTCTGTCCTGGTAATCCCCTACAATGCTGCATCAAGCCTTTCCAGGACCAGGGCCCTCTCCTTCCTTCTACTACTTTGGGATGTAACACAATAACACCTTTACTTAAAATATTGTTTTCTGTTTCCTATCATTTTTGCATACATTAAAATAAAAAAATGGTTCAATTAATTTTAATTTGTTACAACTAAGATTTTCATGAGTCACAGAAGCTTGGCAGGAACTGTTGTTTCTTGGTGTAAATGTAATCATGATGTTGTTTCTTGGCGTAATGTAATCATGAAAACTTTTTTTTTTGTAAAGAGCTGCTAATGTTTCAAAAGAATGACCTTATACATAAAAGACATATATATTAGCTCCCAAATTAGGAGCTCAGTAATGACTTCAAATTTTGAAAATAATCTGATGAAACATTTGCATTTGGTGATGTTTGCTTTGTCCTTAAAATTGGAAGATAGACATGAGTAGATAACAAATACATCTAATATTTGTGTATTACAAATAAAGCATGTGATCATTTTTATTTTACAAAAACATCAATTGTCATTATGTACATTTTCAGAAGTAAAAATATGAAATTTAACAAATTATTGTGAATGATTTTGGGCTCACATACAGACTGTGGATGCTTTAGAACTCGGATCTAGGCTTTCTGACCTTGAACATATTATTCTTTTTTTCTTTTACCTTAATTTATATTTTCACCACAAATATTGTATGAAAGAATTCAGAAGAGGGAACAAAACTATCACAGGAGACAGAGGGAGGGAGGGAGGGAGGGAAGGAGGGATCTAGGTGGGAGGAGATAGCAGGAGGGGAAAAGAAAATCAGGATTAGGTATGGGGAGGAGACAGGAGAGAAGCCCAGAGGGCCAGCAGAATGAATAGAAATATGCAGCCGTTTGGGGTGGGGAGAAGGAAGAACCTCTAGAAATCTCCGACACCCGGGATGTGAGAGGCTCCCAGGACCCATTGAGGATGACCTTAGCAAAAATGTCCAACAGTGGGAAGATGCAGCCTAAAGTGAACACCTCCAGGAAACAGACAGACATGGCATCCATTTGAATTACAGGGACATGTGCCCATTTCCAAATTTTGACCCAGAATTGTTCCTGTCTAAAGGAAGTAACTACATGAACAAAAATAGAGCAGAGACTGAAAGAAAGAACATTAAGACACCTGTCCAAATTGGGATCCATCACACATGCTATCAACAAATCTCAGCTCTATTAATGATGCCATGCTGTTCTTGTAGTCAGGCTCCTAGCATAGCTATTCTCTTAGAGGCCATCAGCTGACTGGGATAGATGCTGATACTTACAGTCAAACATTAGACTGAGTGAGGTCAGGGACCCCTATGAAAGGGGTAGGGGAAGGTTGAAGGAGTTGAAGGGGATTGGAACCGTATAGGAAGAACAACAGTATAAATTAACGCAAACCCTTCACAACACCCAGAGACCCAGCAACCTATAAAAAAACATACATGGGTTGGTCTTTGGCTCACCTTTACCTATGTAAGAGAGGACTGAATTATCTGTTCTCGGTGGGAAAGGATGTGCTTATTTCTGTAGAAATTTGATGTCTCATGGAAGGGAGATGCTAACAAGGTGAGGCAGGAGGTGGTAGGTACGTGGGGAAGCACCCTCTCAAAAAGAAGCAAAGAGGATGGGAAATGGTGTGAAGTATTTGTGGAGGGGTAGCAGGAAAGAGGAGACATTAGGAATGTAAATAAATAAAAGAATAAACAAAGAAAGAATTCATGATGAATTTTTCCAATGCTATATGCATAATGACAAAGAGAAAGAAGTTTGTAAAGCCATGGACACCAGCAAAATCTGTGCCTATTTGAATAAAAGGAAAAGGTTGGTGAACCAGCAGATTTTTTAAAAGATTTATTTATTTTATGTATGAGTACACTGTAGATGTCTTTAAGCACACCAGAAGAGGGCATCAGATCCCATTACAGATGGTTGTGAGCCACCATGTGGTTGCTGGGAATTGAATTCAGGACCTTTAGAAGAACAGTCAGTATTCTTAACCACGGAGCTTTCTCTCTAGTCAGAACCAGTAGTTTCTAATGGACAAATATATTTAGTTTAAATAGTATGGAATTTTGTTTGTTTAAATAATTTAAATATTTTAGCTTTGTATAAGATTTGATTAGATAACATAGATGTTAAGCATATTCATAATTATAATATTTTGTATTAGAATAATACTTACCCTTTCATTTATTCTTTATAATTTAGTATTGTTCAATCATGTACTCATAGAAAATATCTCAATTTCAAAATCATTACTTTAAAATTCAACAATGTGAGAAAATTTCATTTGCTATTTATTATTAATGATTTGGCTTTTGCAGAGAAACATCTAGGCTTGAAGCACAATGTAAGTCACTGCAAGGAAATGTCAAGTAAATAAGAATAATGTGTAAGAGTTGTATCTTCAGATTACATGGATTTACTGTGTGGGGATGTCTATATTATCATCAGAACAGCTATATAAGAAGGCAAAATATTTGGAAAATATGCCCTAAAATCTATCATAATGATAAATTTATCTCCATGATGAAAAACAAAAAACTACTAAAGCAAATATAACACTTTAAAAAACTATCAAGATTGTATTTGCTGAAATTTGTAAAGACAGAGGAGATGAAATTCATTTAGGGGATGTAATAGTGCATAAAATGTGGAATCTTTTGAAACTGTAAGGCCCAGGTGCAAGTGATCTGAATGATATGTGATATTTATTAACATTTTGCTTTTCTTATTCCTAGTGTTGACTTGTGAGTAAGGGAGAACAGTAGATTAGCCCAACAAGTAGGCAACAGGCTAGCCAGTTGACCGATGCCAGTGTCTCTTTATGCTTGGTTCTATATATCCTTATTCTGTGATTGAAAAATCAGCATTGGAAGGTTGTTGGAAACTATAGCTCTAACTATCAAAAGTATGTTACAGAAATATGGGTAGAAATAATTGAGAATGGAACCAGGTCAGTTATTATACTTTAGGAAACTTTGGAAAATTGTCCTTGAAATCATCCTAGGGTGTAAACGGGTTTATTTATATTGTATTGGTTATTGCTATTGTAGTTTTTTAAATGGTGTAGCGAATGCTTTAAGTGTTTATGCTTTGACCATGTTTCCAAGTTAGACTTGTATAACTATTTTCAAATTAAGACAGGTAGGTTCACCATTTTGACATTTGCCTAATGCTTTTCATGTGACATGTACTTATGCATTAACAGCTAAAAGTATACAAGTTATCAGAAGAATCTTGATACTTCTAATACCACTAGATAAGTCTAATTTGGAATACTGTAAACTGCTTATAGAAGTTGTTGCATAAAAAATTCTCCCTCTCTTTCATTTCCTAAATCTTCTCTTCTCTTATTATACATACTCATTTTTATCCCAAGCCTCCCAAAGGACTACTCAAGAGGACATCAATGGTAAATACTCATTTAATACTTCAAACTGAAAGCTCTCAACTTTTTGAGAGTTGCTGTGGCTCAGCTCAGGCACCATAGATATTCCATACTCTCTATTGTAATACTTAATAAACTTCAGTCCTGCTGCAAGGAAGCACTTTATGAGATATAAATATATCTCTATATTAGGGAATTATGCCAATGAAGGGGCTTTGAATACTAAGGGCTTCAGGAGATGAAGGAAGAAAATGCAAGTTTGTTAAAATTTGTTGTGTTTTAGACTGAGGAATCCAGATTGAATTCAACCACAAGACTTTTGACCATTAGATTCTGATTCTGAATATGACCAAAAGTTTACAGAGAAAGTTGCACAAACTGTGGCAAACTGCCTTGAAACAAAATGAACCTGTACTCATAACAAGTTCTTTTTGAAGATATAAATAGTAACTGAAAATGCAGATGAATGGTAATTAACTTGTTCTCTATGTCATGAGGTTAAACCTTAACAAATTTTGTAAAATGAGTATACATTAACACTCTTTTAAATAAAAGTCTCCATGCTTTATCCGATCAGGTGCATTACATTTGTGACCAAAAGTATCTATAAGAATGTTCTATACATTTAATGAGAATCAAACATTTAGGTTAGCAAACTTGATATTAAGGATCTTTAGTAGTAAACAGCATATACCATTCACAAGATAAAGAATGGAGGTTTCATTGCATTGCAATAACAATTTTGTATAAGGATGAGTCATGCTCCTAAAATATTTTTGTAAAGCTAAAATTATCTAAACGAATTTCATTTTATCAGAGGGAATATTTTCTATGGTTAAGATTCATTTTATCCAATAACAGATTAATATTTTCATTAATTGAAAACTCTTCTTTTAAGGAGTGCATGCAGACTCACACCTGTAATTCTGAACTTAGGAGCCCCAGGCATCAAACTTTTAATTTGGGGAAAAGTCTCAAAAAAAAAAAGGACAAAAATGAACTTAGCAAATGATTCGCTTATGAGCACTTCTTATTCTGATTGTCAAAACAATAAGCAATAGACTTTCTATAGTGGTACTTCTTTATAGAATGCTCATCTATAATATCCTGTAATTTAAAATATATACTCAAAAGTTTAGTAAATGCTAAGTCCTGCATTGAAAAAAAAGGGCAATTTTGGGTGCTGTCTGTAAAACTTAGGTAAAAGTTTTGCCACACAAATACACAGAGTAGAAAAAGAAAACCAACTTTGGAAAAATGTCCTCCAAATTCCACAAATATCTCAGTATATGCACATGTGGACACACAGAAACACACTTGCAGATAGGTACATACATACATACACACACACACACACACACACACACACACACAAATGCTATAAGTACAGTTAAATTTTAAACAGTCCCCAATTTTAAATTGAGAAAATAGAATTATGCTGAGGGGCCAAGATTAAAATAGTTTCTATGTCTAATTCAAAAGATAAAATCAGGCTAACACACATAAAATATATGTTTATAAAACTGTGATGACATACTGTTATATGACAACACAGTGAAAATGATCCGAATTCTGAAATGAAGGAAGACTGCAGAATAGATTTAACTTTAACAATTATTAAGTGATCTTTGGAAAATGAGTAGAGTACAATATTAATTTTAAAATAGTTTGAAATTCTCATGTTGCAATACTGTTGTGAGAACTAGCTATTGGTAGATAGGAGCAAGTGTAAAATAGATGTGATATCTGTCTTTTTGTCCACACAACATAAAAATGGAGAATAATATTTCAGAGCATATGAAAATATATCAATGAGAAAGAAAGAGGTGCTGTTTGAAAGGTCATGTAAGAGAATATATACTTGGAAATGCTACTTAGTTGACTGTAAACTGACCTTTTCAATTCCGGATTGCCAAAAGGATCAGGAAAATATGTTTTAATGAAATCAAAATGGAAAAAAAATAGCCATCTAAGACTAAGAAATCTTTGAACTGTGTTTACCTGATATGATTTTCTACTGTAAAATTCTTTAAATGTTTTTTCAATGATAAGTTATTTAGGTTTTATTATATATTTTAGCATCCTAAATTACTATTAGTACATAAGGGAAATCTGTTTTTTTTTTTTTGTTTTGTTTTGTTTTTTTTTTTTTTTTACTTATTTCTTTCCCATTTCATTTTCTAAATTCGTTAAGGAAATGAGGCTTGAAGAGCCTCTTACTGATTAATAGTTCACAAGTAAATTTCTGCACCTGTGTCATTGAATGATACATTTAAGATATGAATGATGCACCTGAAAAGAAAAGTCATTAAAATACCTGCATAATCTTTAACTTTAGGGACATTGCATCAGTGCATGGGAAAAACAACCTACATTTCACTAGTTCTATCAAGAAATACTTTATTTCCATAAAGACTATTTCATAACTTTGATGAAACTATTAAAATCTGAGAATAAATCTACATCGGTTCTATGAAAAACTAAATACTACAAAAGAGTGTTTAAATTTTGGGGTAATCTGTTAAAGCTATTAAGGATATTCATATGTTAAGAAGAAAACATGTTGTGCTGTCATAGACAATTTTTTATTACCTTTCAATCTGTGGCATCATGTCAGGGTTACCATCATATATCTTAATGAACTTTTATCTAGGATACATGGAGGCTCATAGTAGCAGAGTTGAGTCAGTCCGTTGGGAGTCAGTGCAATGAGTGTAATGCAATTTAATTGACTTCCTTTGTGAGTTCCTGCAGCACAGGGGTGCAGCTGAGGCATTTGAAGCCAGATAACAAGAATCTAGCAGATTAGAATAGATTTCCAGAGTTAGTTTGAGGCCAATTAGATCTATTCAGTGCAAAACTGGAAGAAACCATTTTGAATCAGTCAGCTTGGATCAGAGTTTGGGCCAGAATAGCCTAGTTGAACCAGCCAGCCAGTGTTCAGAAAGGAGTGGTAAGGGTGAGCATTTTCAGCAGTAAGCCATGACAACTGTATCAGTAAGTATATCAGCAGTAAGTATGCCAATTATATCAAGTGAATAAAAGTTACTTTATCATATGATATAACTTTGATTGTATTAAATACAATCTGTGAATAGGACCACACTACTCAAAGAACATTACCAAATGATGTACTGTTCTTGATTGAGCTTGATCACTGAAAAATCCAAATAAAGAAAACAAATTGTCTTCCAAATCTTGTATTATCCATGAGTCAGTCTCTTTGTTCCTATATTCTCTGCATCTTTTTCTCTTCCTCCCCCTATTCTCCCTCTCCCTCTTTCTGTCTCTATCTCTGTGTCTTTGTCTCTATCTCTGTCTCTCTGTCTCTCTCTGTCTCTCACTCTATCTCTCTCTGTCTCTTTTCCGTCTCTCTCTCTCTCTCTCTCTCTCTCTCTCTCTCTCACACACACACACACACACACACACACACGAAGATATAATCTGAAGCTAAAAGTACTGAATAAGAGAAAATATGTGTGGTGTTACCTTGCTTTCTTTCTCTCAACTTAGGTCTTTGACTTCATTCAACAGTGCTATGATCATCCTAATCACTGTCACTGAGAATGTTATTTACTCACATGAAATAAGGTTTGAACCTATTAATCTTTTTTAGCCTCCCTGTCTGGATATTAAGTGGAAAGATTAATATCTTACCTTTTTGAAGGCCATTGACTGTCTCTTGATGAATAGTAGCTCACAATCCACTTTATCCAATAATATCCTGATAAAAATGTGATTAAAAGCTTATATCATTCAATAATGTAGCTTCCAAGATTTCTACCCCTAATGATTTAATAATACCAATGATTTGTGATTTGTTTTACCTGAAATGTTTGTTAATAGATCCATATCAAGGATGTAATGGAAGGGCATGTGAATCAAAATGAAGTGAAGTCTCAATGGCCAATGTTTTCCTATATATCAGTTATCAGATATTAGATATGGTTTTCCTCCTCTCTCCTCACATTATTAATATTGATCAAATGCTCTTGTGTACTTTTCATATCATTTGGCACTGTCCCTAGGAAACAACACAATTGATGTTTCAGTTGAAATTTAATAGATTAGCCCCTTTCCTTAATAAAATTAGTAAAGACATTTAATGCTAATTCTCACCATGTCATTGATAAAATATATTATAATTTCTTTATAAAGAGAGTATTTTTTCAAAAAGAGTGATAAGAGAATAATTCTTGAAGAACTTGGAAAATATACAGATTTGAATCTTCACTGCATAAATTAAAAAATTCAAAAGCAAAAAAAAATCCAATTTAATAATTTGGTATTTTCAGCTACATTTTCTGCATTTTGTCATGTTCCATATCTTTCTGTTTCAATAAAGTTGAACTTACACATTTATTTTAATTACTTTTAATAGTGTGTATGGGCATATATGTTTGTGTGCATTTATGAGTGTAGGTAACTGTAGAGACAAATGTTAAGATTTTCTGAGGCTAGTACAGAAGTTTATGAGATACCTAGCATGGAGGCTAGCAAATTATTTCTGCATCAACAATGTGTATATTTTTAATTTTAGAGAATATAATGAAATTAAATTTTATTTATGTATATGTATGTGTATGTGAATGTATGTGATATATATGTGTATGTGTTGTGTATGTATATGTGTATGTATATATGTATGTGTATGTGTATGTGAATGTGTATGAGTTTGTGTATGTGAATGTGTATGTATGTGTTTGTGTATGTGTATGTGTATGTGAATGTGTATGTCTATGTGAATGTGTATGTGTTTGTGTATGTGAATGTGTATGTGTTTGTATATGTGTTTGTGTTTGTGTATGTCTATGTATATATTTCATGCACTCTATATAATGATACATGTACATTTTCTGGACTGAGTAAGAACCCATTAAGTATCCTCTTTCTTGGAAAAACTCCCTCTCCTACTACTAGCATTCTTTAGTTGCCTAAAATTCTTTGTTTAGAGTTGAGACTTCCTGGTTTTTCTCAGTCCAGTTTGGCTTACTCACTAGATTCATTCTCTTTCACATTTGGTGATTCACTAGTTTATGAGTGTTAGAACTGAGGGAGCAGGAAAAATCAAGGACACCACAAGAAGACCTACAGAGCCAAATAACCTGTGTCCATGGGGTCTCACAGAGATTGAGCAACCAAATAGCCTTCAGGAGCTGGACCTAGGTACCCTACACATTTGTAGAAGATCAGCACATTAATCTTCACGTGGGGCCCCTTAATAATTGGAGCAGAGCCTGTCTCTGACACTTGTTGACTATCATTGGATCGTCTTCCCCTTTCTGGACTGTCTGGATGGGTCTCAATGGAAGAGTATCCACTTAGTTCTACTGCAACTAAATATCTCAGGATGGAACAAGAAGGACTTCCCCTTCTTGGGTGAGGGAAATGTGAGGGTGGAACTTGAAAAGAGAAGGGATTTTGGGAATCAGTATCAGATATAAAGCACGTAAATACATTAATTAAAAAAATTATGGGTGTAGTTTCTGATATTACTAAAACCAATCTCATTTCCTTACTCATACCTCCTCCCTGTTAGTTACAGTTCTTTCTCCACCCAACTGATCTTGTGTAGTGGGGCTTATTACTTAATTCATGCCAGTTAATTACAACTGTTTGTGACATCATTTATTCATAGAATTTTTATATGTATTTTTTCTGCCCATGAGATCCCTTTCCATGTTTTGATGCTCATAAATCTTAACATGATCTACAACCCTCTAGTAGACTACCTGTATAGTTTTTTCTACCTCTTTGCCTCTATTCTCTTAGAACATTGTAGATCTTTTCAGAAACTGAGCCTTCCTGCCTTATCCCACCTCTTTATACTTTTACCAGTACCAAGAGGCATTCTCTACCTAAGAAGCAATTGGTTATGCCAGTTATGTAGGTAATTTACCTTTATATCCTCCACTGAAAAATTCCCATTTTTCATCCTCAGCACAGTAACAGACTCCTTGCAGGCATCTGTCTTGTCTCTGTGATCCATCTCCCTGTATACTATGTCAAACTCCTTTCTGTAGACCCTTTTAGTTCCTTTTCTAGCCCATTTCATTCCTTTTTGTTAGCTTCCAAGAAACAGGAACTACCTAGAACCTCCTGAATCACTGGCAGGGATTCAGAAGCATTCCATGCCAGGCAACCAAAAGCAACCTAAGATTCTAAGACAGAAAACAGAAATAAAGCAATGGAACACCCACAAACAAAGAAGCAGATAAACAAGCAAACAAGCAAAAAACAAACAAAAAAGACAAGATAGCAACACCTAGAATGACAAATATTTCAAACCTAGAAGCCTGGACATCAGAGCAAAACCCAACTTACTAACACTGAATACAAAGGCTTTTACTTTAGCAAAGAAACCCTACTACAGTAGACTCTGGAAGACGTAGCATTGCTGAAGAATGAGATAAATACTTCAAAATAGCTATTATGAGTGTCTTATGTATTCCAGTGTCCCTCATGCCCATCTGTTCTTTTGGCCTTGGCTTAATTTCTGGACTCTGGTCTGCAGTTTGTTCTAACTTAGCTATATTTGCTATCTGTATGTTACCAAGCCATGGCCAGCCAGCTTTATTCTAAACAAAAGTTTTTAGCACTATCTGACTTCTTTATTCTGCTTTTGCTGTTAATTGTAAAATGGAATTAATTTGTAAATAAATCACTGACTGAATAAATCACAGTGATTTTGGTTTCTAATCACTGCTCCCATATTTCAGATCTAATCTACATGTTCTCTAAATCTAGACCATGAAATTGACAGAAATTAAATGGTGATGATATATCATACTACATTAAACAAAGCATTCATCAGTATTAAAATGAACTTTAACTTCTGATTTTTCATCCACCAAATAACATTATATCATTAATCAATATGAAAATGTTCTTTCTTTCTTGTTCACTGTTATTTGTCTTTGAGAAGGAAAAATTCCAGTTTTAGAGAAATTTGCTTATGAAATTTGTAATGTTTATCAGAGCTAATGATGGTATGCAGTGTGTTGATTTGACTTTTAGGCAGTGAAGAACAAATCAATTTTCAGTGTTGAAATGTGTGTGTGTGTGTGTGTGTTATACATTATTTCCCTATGAATTTACCTTACAATGAAAAATGGTAGGATATGCAGCTTGTCACAAATAATAAAAGTGACTTTGAGCCTTTCCCCAGTAGTACCTAGTACATCATAAGTTTGTTATAGGAATGTGGAGTTTAGTGAGGTGAGATAGTCCAGCCCTCTAATCCAAATTCAGGAGACTGAGGAAGAAATGTTGCTGTCAATTGAAGGGTAGCCTAGGTTATACCATGAGAAATGTGTCCAAACAAGCAGTCAGCCAATAAAACAAACAAGATTGTGAAGCATCTGAGGCAGAGAGAAGTTGACAACCAGCTTGATTTCACAGAACTCTGAGAAATTTTCACACATGTAGTTCAGATAGAACCACCAATTATAGCTACACAGAATTTCAAGTGAATTTTACATGGTGAAACAATATTCCTCTTTTAGATGGCATCAACCAGTTGTTCTTTGAATGATGTGCTAAGTGTTTCACACTTCTTCTCTTATTTACTTTAACTCTCAAACAACATTAATCGGTGATTCACATCTTTCTTTATACCACAACTTGTTGCTTTGAATTTTCGATAGCAAATGCAGTTTAGATTTCTTCTCACAAACTCCTTTCTTAGATAAGTGATTGACTCTAGGAATCTTAGATTGGAAAAGACAAACCAGGATTTTCCTGACATCAACACTTACTTCTTTTAATTCCACTTCTACTACTTTCACATATAACTTTCAACCTTCTTAGTTCACTTTTGTGTCATATAATGTTACTTATAAATATATTTCCTAGGACAGAATCTTCATAAATGTCTGTGCAATAAATAAAACTACCTGAAAATACTTAGGATATAATATGAATGAATCTCAATGGTTAAAAATCAGTGAAAGAAAATTTCAACCTAAGATTGCTCCTGTTTAAAAAAAATACAGGATCAAATCTGAGAAGACATTGTACAAAGGCTGACCAGTAACTGGCTGAACTTGAGATATATCCCACAGTCTGACACCAAACCATGACACTATTATTGAGTTATGTTGTGCTTGGAGATAGGCTGTCCTTTCAGAAGCTCTGTGAGCAACTGACTTAGACATATTCATATACTCATAGTCAAGCATTAGAATAAAATTAGGTACCTCTGTGGAAGAGCTAGGGGAAGGATTGAAGGAACTAAATGGGATGTCCACCATATAGGAAATCCAACAGTGTCAACTAACCTGGACCACTAGGAGCTGCCAGAGATTTAGCTTCTAAGCAAAGAACATACATTTACTGGTCTGAGGCCCATAGTACATATGTAGCAGAGGACTGCCTTGTCCAGCCTCAGTGAGAGAGGATGTGCCTAATCCTACAGGGACTTGATGCCCCAAGGAAGGGGAATCCCCTGGGGGGGTCAACTTCTCAGAGGCCAATAGGAGAGGGGACAGGGGAAGAACTTTGTGGAGGTTGATTTGTAGGTGGGCAACATTTAGGATGTAAATACATAAAAATTAAATAATAAAGTAATAATAATGATAATAATAATTAAAAGCACTGAAATAAAGAATCATAATAAATATCACTACTGACATGTAATTATAGTATAATATAAATTTCAAATTAATGATTTTTATAATTGAATAGGCAACTGAAAATTCTGACCATTTTGTGGCCTGCTTGCATGTAAGCCTATGAGTTTCTCAACTGGTACAATTGTATTGTAGCCAATTGCATTTAGAGATTATTGAGTTAAATCATTCAATGAATGCCAATAATGTATTGAACTTAGTGCATTTTAGTAGGCATTAATCACTCAGTTATTGTCACTTGAAAATAAACTGAATTTCAATATTCAATATTAAATCTGAGTAAACATTTATTGACAATTGTAAAAAGTCATTCACTGTTCAGTTTTGAGGTCTTTGTCCTAACTGCTCACAAAGAGTTTCTAGATCTCAAGTCACCTCTGATACCCAATTCTCTATTCAACTCAATTTTAATAGATAGAATAATAAGCACAATACAAAGTGTTTTTAAAATAATATAACTTACTCAATGATTTATTATGAATTTATACCTCATTGTTTCTAACATTTCCACAGTATACTTTTGTCACCTTATTCTAATTTAACTGGATACAATCCACTCTTTTGACCCTCAGTTCTGGAATACCTTATTCAATGATCCACACAATACCTTGGACTTCAAAATGCCTTTTAGTACTTGATATATGTGAAAGAAAATTTCCATATGATCTCATTATGATGCTCCAAATTATCTTCAATACCCTGTGATATTAGGACGTTAATTAAAAATGCCTCAAATTGGAACTAAGAGGAATCAGCAGGGCATTCTGAATACACTTGTTAACAGGCTTTAGATTCATTCACTCCAGGGAAGGTGTCTATGAAATTCTGGGGATATAATTTGGCTTCTCTTGTTGAACATACATTGTTAACAGTGATGATGCATGTAACTTTATTGCCACCCCTTTTTATTGCATGGGATATGTTATATAATAAGATTTCACATGATTTTGAAGTGTAGGTTGGAAACCTTGGTCAAGTTCCAATTGTGTGACACTGAATAGTCTCAGTTTTAAAATAATCATACTCTCCACGCTATTGTCAAGGGTTTTTAGAAAATGTAAATAAATAAAAATTAAATAATAATACAAATACAGAGAAATTATTACAAAGATGGTCCAGCAAAAGAAATTGAGGTTAGAGTATTATACCTTACTCTTTAAATGCCAAAATTCTATTCTGTATCGATGATTCTGATACATTAAAAGCAATAAAATCTGCTTATTATTAACTTAACCTACCCAGGAAGTTTCATTTGTATAAGCTAAATGTTTATCATGCATTAACCTGATGAAAAAATAGAATTTCTGAGATATACCTTGAGAAATGTTTTTGTAAAGATTAATAAATGGAATTCTAAATAGACATGGTATTTATTATGGCTTGTAATGCTAGCAATCATGGGCTATAAAGCAGGAAGATTGCAAATTAAAGGTATTCACAGAGCGAGTTAAAGGTAAAACTGCTCAAATCATTAATACTCAGACCCATAAAAATAAATTTATTGTGAAAAATAAGACTGGCTTATGGGACTTGGGGGAAGTGGGGACCTAGAAAAGGGGAAATCATTTGAAATGTAAATAAAAAATATCAATATAAAAAAATTAAAAAAAATAAGACTGGCCTAGAAATGTGCTTCAGTTGTACTTAGTCAGTACCAACAAGTCTCTATATTCATCATTCAGTATTGAAATGTGTGCATTTGTGCTGGCAGCTAACAAGGAGGAGCTAAAAGCTAGCAAATGATCTTCTCTTTTTAAATTATTATTATTATTATTATTAGATATATTCTTTATTACATTTCAAATGGTGTCCCCTTTCCTGGTTGTCCCCCGAAAATCCCATAAGCCATCTCCCCTCCCTCTGTTCCCCCAATCAAGTCTCTCTATACTATGGCATTGAGCCTTTCCAGGACAAAGGGCCTCTCCTCCCTTTAGTGCAGATGATCTTCTTGAGATGATGTGGTCTTGGATAAAATCTATGATAGATTTTCTCCTCTAGACACAACCAGGAGAATTTCATTTCGGAAAATGTTCCAATATATATATCACTAGTTTTGGCCTACTCTCTTGAGCAGATCTCTGCAGAAAAAAAAATGAAGATGTACTGTCTTGTAGAAATACTATATAGACAAAGATATGATTTCTTAATTGTTCATGATGATCATTTAAGAATTCCGAAAATTATATTAGTAATTATTAAGTTATATAAAAAGAGGGCTACTAATGTCCCCTGATGTAAGAAGTGCATTGAGAACTCTGCCAGTTTTCAAGTTTCATGAGTTAGTTGCTTCTGAGGTAACAAGCATGTAGTCATCTGCAACTTAGCACTTTCTGAGAGGTTTTAAAATCATTAAACAAAGGTCATAAAGAGGACGGCAACCAACAAATTGGGAAAAGATCTTCACCAACCCTACATCAGATAGAGGGCTAATATCCAATATATATAAAGAACTCAAGAAGTTAGACTCCAGAAAACCGAACAACCCTATTAAAAAATGGGGTACAGAGTTAAACAAAGAATTCTCACCTGAAGAACTTCGGATGGCAGAGAAGCATCTTAAAAAATGCTCAACTTCATTAGTCATTAGGGAAATGCAAATCAAAACAACCCTGAGATTTCATCTTACACCAGTCAGATTGTCTAAGATTAAAAATTCAGTAGACAGCAGGTGTTGGAGAGGGTGTGGAGAAAGAGGAACACTCCTCCACTGCTGGTGGGGTTGCACATTGGTACAACCACTCTGGAAATCAGTCTGGCGGTTCCTCCGAAAAATGGGCACCTCACTTCCAGAAGATCCTGCTATACCACTCCTGGGCATATACCCAGAGGATTCCCCACCATGTAATACGGATACATGCTCTACTATGTTCATAGCAGCCCTATTTATAATTGCCAGATGCTGGAAAGAACCCAGGTATCCCTCAACAGAAGAGTGGATGCAAAAAATGTGGTACACAATGAATAGTACACAATGGAGTACTATTCAGCCATTAGAAACAATGAATTCATGAAATTCTTAGGCAAATGGATGGAGCTAGAGAACATAATACTAAGTGAGGTAACCCAGACTCAAAAGGTGAATCATGGTATGCACTCACTAATAAGTGGATTGGATATTAACCTAGAAAACTGGAATACCCAAAACATAATCCACACATCAAATGAGGTACAAGAAGAAAGGAGGAGTGGCCCCTGGTTCTGGAAAGACTCAGTGAAGCAGTATAGGGCAAAACCAGAAAGGGGAAGTGGGAAGGGGTGGGTGAGAGGACAGGAGAAGAGAAGGGGGCTTACAGGACTTTCGGGGAGTGGGGGGCTAGAAAAGGGGAAATCATTTGAAATGTAAATAAATTATATCGAATAAAAAATTTTAAAAAAAAAAGAGGGAACTAATGATTTATTTTAGATGCAAGGATAGAAGATAAAATAGTGACTGGATTTACCTATATGAAACTTCACTAATATCTTAGAAACAAAAATTATGGTTTTTAACTCTCCATGAACCTTTAGAGCTGATAAAGGATGATTAATGTTAAGCCAGATAATTGCTCCTAGTGGATATGCATGTAAACATTTTCTGTTATAAACATTTTATTCTTTTCATGATTTGTGTTTTTTTTTAATAAACTTGTGGTGAACTTTTTACATGTAATCATGGATTCTGAATGAAGTATAAGTGCTGAGGAAAAAGAGAAGAGGAAACCCTTGTCCCCTTTTTCTAAGAAGCCCCTTTCCCAGTTTTAAGAGAACTTTCATTGGAAAATGTTTATAACTTAGAAATAAAAGCTAAAACCACTTTTCTTTTTTTATATTTTTATTTTCTATATTCTTTGTTTACATTCCAAATGATTTCCCCTTTCCCAGTTCTGCCCTCCCCATATGTCCCATAAACCTTCTTCTCTCCACCCATTCTCCAATCACTCTCTCCTTTTTCTCTGTTCTGGTACTCCCCTCCAATGCTAGATCAAGCCTTTCCAGGATCAGGACCCTCTCCTTACTTCTTCATGGGAGTCATTTCTTATGCTAATTGTGCCTTGGATATTCAGAGCTTCTGGACAAATTAATATCCACTTGTCAGAGATTACATTCTATGTGTATTCTTCTGTGATTGGATTACCTCAGTTAGGATGACATTTCAATTTCTCCCCTTTTCTTCCTGTGACTTCAAGTTGTGTGAAAGTTTGAAGTGTTTAGTTCCTGCAGAGATAAAACAAAGGCTAATTTGCATGATCCAATGCCATTTTGTGAGTAGGTGCTAAACAGTTTCTGCCCTCAGAGCAACTCAGAGGGCAGGTCAGCTATACATGCAAAGCAACTTAGACTTCAGATAGTTAAATATTTTATAATTAAACTGCAACCCTAAATATCTTCTAAGACAAACTCTTAGCCCTGCAGATGCTCTTTGCCCTCTACTGCCTCAAGAGGAATAAAGGAAGAAATAAGAACAAGCAGGGCCCTTCCCTTTGAGTCCTTAGAGTTTCTTACCTCCCAGGTCTCTGGTGCATTCAGAAGGGTACCCCAACCTCATGCATTGCAAGCTTACAATCTTTCTGCTGGCCTTCAGGGATTTCAATCCTGTTCCCACCTTCAATACCTGATCATGTTCCCCTCTCTGCAACCTCCTCACATTCCCTTTCCCTCCAAGGTCTGTCCCTTCCCACTTATGGTTGCTTTCTTCTGCCTCTCAAGTGAAACTGAGGCATCCTCACTTTGGCCCTTCATCTTGTTGACCTTTTTGAGTTTTCTGGGCTGTATCTTGGGTTTTCAGATTTATTTATTTATTTATTTATTTATTTATTTATTTATTTATTTACTTGTGGCTAATATCCACTTATAAGTGATTATATACCATGCATGTCATTTTGGGCCTGAGTTACCTCACTTAGGATATTAGCTAATTCCATCCATTTGCCTGTCATTAAGACAAATAATATCTTTATTTCCTCAAATGTGAGTCATGTGCAGTTAGTTGTTCCTAACTTGTTTTTCTAAGTTTCATTTTCATTTTTTGTCCAATATATTTGTGTATTAATATCCTTTATGCCTTTTATTGTCTATTGTTTCACATAATACATACAAGGAATCTCATTAACTATGTAACCAGAGACTCCCTTTCCACAGTGGTACTCTTACTGCTCTACACTATGTCTCTCTCACCAGATGAACTTCCAGCTTCCAGCATCTTCCCAGTGCATCTACAGATTACTCAGTATAGCACTGAGAAAGATTAAGATTCAGCTCATCTTTCTTTTACTTTTCATGCTCAAAATTTTATTTTATTTTGGTTTTCCTCTGTTGAAGAATCTTCAATTAGAGAGCTCTTTGCTTACCATGAACATATACATGCCATGATGATACCTCTTTGGTTATTTTGACATTAGGCTCTTTTTGTAGATCATTGTCAGCATATCTTGAAAGGGCTGTTGCTTGCTTTCATCTTTGGAAGCTGGTATGATGACTTCTGGAACCTGAAGTCTTTAGGACAGGAAAATTAGCTCAGTTTCAGCTCAGGGGCTTCTAGGCTCTTTATCTAAAGTGCCTTATCATGTTCATAGTAGGGACTTCCCTTCCACCTCAGTGGAGCAACAAAGGAAATTAGCAAAACTGCATAATGTTTTTGATATTTAAAAAATTATCACATACACTTTCAAATTACTGTCTCCTTCAATTTTTAGTAATTCAGAAGCATTCGTCAGTACAATGCCTTTAATCTATTCTGCATTTTACTTTCATTTGAAGGTATGAAAATTAAATAAGTAACTAAAAATGATGGTAATTGCAAGTCCGATTTGTAGGTAAAATATTGAGTCAGAATAATTTGTGAGTCAAAATCATCAAAATCATGCAGTCCTATGGTACAGTTTACTTAGGAAACATACCATATGATTATGATATACTCCTTATCAATATAACATTTTGTATATATGCATATATGCATATATACATATGTATACTTGTTCTTCTGTTCATTGTTTTGTTCAATTCTGGATTGTTTCTTTTTATTTTAAGTTATTTTATATTATTATTATTTTATGTTAAATATCTTTTTGTAGTATAACTAGACAGAGATAAAAAATGGATTCAAATAGGGAAGTGAGAAGGATCTTGAGGATTTGGGAGAGGGAAAACATAATCAGAATATATTGAATGAAAAAATATATTTTAAATTAAAAAGGAGTATCAACACAATGAGACAAATTACAGAAAATAGATATTTTAATATAAGTAATTAATAACCAGAATACATTTTTTTTCGCTGTGTACAGGCTTTCCTTTACTTCACATGTTCTCTAACAACAATTTTCTTTCTTTTTTTTTTTTAATTTCTTATTCGATATAATTTATTTACATTTCAAATGATTTCTCCTTTTCTAGCCCCCCCCACTCCCCGAAAGTCCCGTAAGACCCCTTCTCTTCCCCTGTCCTCCCACCCACCCCTTCCCACTTCCCCGTTCTGGTTTTGCTGAATACTGTTTCACTGAGTCTTTCCAGAACCAGGGGCCACTCCTCCTTTCTTCTTGTACCTCATTTGATGTGTGGATTATGTTTTGGGTATTCCAGTTTTCTAGGTTAATATCCACTTATTAGTGAGTGCATACCATGATTCTCCTTTTGAGTCTGGGTTACCTCACTGAGTATGATATTCTCTAGCTCCATCCATTTGCCTAAGAATTTCATGAATTCGTTGTTTCTAATGGCTGAATAGTACTCCAATGTGTAGATATACCACATTTTTTGCATCCACTCTTCTGTTGAGGGATACCTGGGTTCTTTCCAACATCTGGCAATTATAAATAGGGCTGCTATGAACATAGTAGAACATGTATCCTTATTACATGGTGGGGAGTCTTCTGGGTATATGCCCAGGAGTGGTATAGCAGGATCTTCTGGAAGTGAGGTGCCCAGTTTTCGGAGGAACCGCCAGACTGATTTCCAGAGTGGTTGTACCAATTTGCAACCCCACCAGCAGTGGAGGAGTGTTCCTCTTTCTCCACACCCTCTCCAACACCTGCTGTCTCCTGAATTTTTAATCTTAGCCATTCTGACTGGTGTAAGATGAAATCTTAGTGTTGTTTTGATTTGCATTTCCCTAATGACTAATGAAGTTGAGCATTTTTTAAGATGCTTCTCCGCCATCCGAAGTTCTTCAGGGGAGAATTCTTTGTTTAACTCTGTACCCCATTTTTTAATAGGGTTGTTTGGTTTTCTGGAGTCTAACTTCTTGAGTTCTTTATATATATTGGATATTAGCCCTCTATCTGATGTAGGATTGGTGAAGATCTTTTCCCAATTTGTTGGTTGCCGATTTGTCCTCTTGATGGTGTCCTTTGCCTTACAGAAACTCTGTAACCTTATGAGGTCCCATTTGTCAATTCTTGCTCTTAGAGCATACGCTATTGGTGTTCTGTTCAGAAATTTTCTCCCTGTACCGATGTCCTCAAGGGTCTTCCCCAGTTTCTTTTCTATTAGCTTCAGAGTGTCTGGCTTTATGTGGAGGTCCTTGATCCATTTGGAGTTGAGCTTAGTACAAGGAGACAAAGATGGATCAATTCGCATTCTTCTGCATGATGACCTCCAGTTGAACCAGCACCATTTGTTGAAAAGGCTATCTTTTTTCCATTGGATGTTTTCAGCCTCTTTGTCGAGGATCAAGTGGCCATAGGTGTGTGGGTTCATTTCTGGATCTTCAATCCTGTTCCATTGATCCTCCTGTCTGTCACTGTACCAATACCATGCAGTTTTTAACACTATTGCTCTGTAGTATTGCTTGAGGTCAGGGATACTGATTTCCCCAGATTTTCTTTTGTTGCTGAGAATAGTTTTAGCTATCCTGGGTTTTTTGTTGTTCCAGATGAATTTGATAATTGCTCTTTCTAACTCTGTGAAGAATTGAGTTGGGATTTTGATGGGTATTGCATTGAATCTGTATAGTGCTTTAGGCAAAATGGCCATTTTAACTATATTGATTCTACCGATCCATGAGCATGGGAGGTTTTCCCATTTTTTGAGGTCTTCTTCCATTTCCTTCTTCAGAGTCTTGAAGTTCTTGTCATACAGATCTTTCACATGTTTGGTAAGAGTCACCCCAAGATACTTTATACTGTTTGAGGCTATTGTGAAGGGGGTCATTTCCCTAATTTCTTTCTCAGCCTGCTTATCCTTTGAGTATAGGAAGGCCACTGATTTGCTTGAGTTGATTTTATAACCTGCCACTTTGCTGAAGTTGTTTATCAGCTGTAGGAGCTCTCTAGTGGAGTTCTTTGGGTCACTTAGGTAGACGATCATGTCGTCTGCAAATAATGATAGTTTGACTTCTTCCTTTCCAATTTGTATCCCTTTGACCTCCTTATGTTGTCGAATTGCCCGAGCTAGTACCTCAAGTACAATATTGAAAAGATAAGGAGAAAGGGGGCAGCCTTGTCTGGTCCCTGATTTCAGTGGGATTGCTTCAAGTTTCTCTCCATTTAATTTGATGCTGGCTACCGGTTTGCTGTATATTGCTTTTACTATGTTTAGGTATGGGCCTTGAATTCCTGTTCTCTCCAAGACTTTAAGCATGAAGGGATGCTGAATTTTGCCAAATGCTTTTTCAGCATCCAATGAAATGACCATGTGGTTTTGTTCTTTGAGTTTGTTTATGTAGTGGATTGTATTGATGGATTTCCGTATATTGAACCAACCCTGCATTCCCGGGATAAAGCCTACTTGATCATGATGGATGATCGTTTTGATGTGTTCTTGGATTCGGTTGGCAAGAATTTTATTGAGTATTTTTGCATCGATGTTCATAAGGGAAATTGGTCTGAAGTTCTCTTTCTTTGTTGGATCTTTGTGTGGCTTTGGTATCAGCGTAATTGTGGCTTCATAGAAGGAATTGGGTAGTGTTCCTTCTGTTTCTATTTTGTGGAATAGTTTGAAGAGTATTGGTGTTAACTCTTCTTTGAAGGTCTGGTAGAATTCTGCACTGAAGCCATCTGGTCCTGTGCTTTTTTTGGTTGGAAGACTTTCTATGACTCCTTCTATTTCTTTAGGCATTATGGGACTGTTTAGATGGTCTAGTTGGTCCTGATTTAATTTTGGTATCTGGTATCTGTCAAGGAAATTGTCCATTTCCTCCAGATTCTCCAGTTGTGTTGAGTACAGGCTCTTGTAGTAGGATCTGATGATTTTTTGGATTTCCTCAGTTTCCGTTGTTATATCTCCCTTTTCATTTCTAAGTTTGTTAATTTGGATACTTTCTCTGTGCCCTTTGGTCAGTCTGGCTAAGGGTTTATCTATCTTGTTGATTTTCTCAAAGAACCAGCTCCTGGTTTTGTTGATTTTTTGTATGGTTCTCTTTGTTTCTACTTGATTGATTTCGGCCCTGAGTTTGATGATTTCCTTCCTTCTACTCCTCCTGGGCGAAGTAGCTTCTTTTTGTTCTAGGGCTTTCAGGTGTGTCATTAAGCTGGTAATGTATGCTCTCTCCATTTTCTTTTTGGAGGCACTCAGGGCTATGAGTTTTCCTCTTAGCACTGCTTTCATTGTGTCCCATAGATTTGGGTATGTTGTGTTTTCATTTTCATTGTGTTCTAAAAAGTCTTTAATTTCTTTCTTTATTTCTTCCTTGACCAAGGTATCATTGAGTAGAGTATTGTTAAGTTTCCACGTGTATGTGGGTTTTCTGTTGTTTCTGTTGCTATTAAAGACCACTTTTACTCCATAGTGATCAGATAGGAGGCATGGGATTAGTTCTATCTTCTTATATTTGTTGAGGTCTGTCTTGTGACCAATTATATGATCGATTTTGGAGAAGGTACCATGAGGTGCTGAGAAAAAGGTATATTCTTTTGTTTTAGGATAGAATGTTCTATATATATCTGTTAAATCTAATTGGTCCAAAGCTTCAATTAGTTTCATTGTGTCCCTGTTTAGTTTCTGTTTTCCTGATCGGTCCATTGAGGAAAGTGCAGTGTTGAAGTCACCCACAATTATTGTGTTAGGTGCAATGTGTGCTTTTAGTTTTAATAAAGTTTCTTTTACGAAAGAGGGTGCCCTTGCATTTGGGGCATAGATGTTCAGGATTGACAGTTCTTCTTTTTGTATTTTTCCTTTGACCAGCAAGAAGTGTCCCTCAGGGTCTCTTTTGATGACTTTGGGTTGAAAGTCAATTTTATCTGATATTAAAATGGCTACTCCAGCTTGTTTCCTGAGACCATTTGCTTGTAAAATTGTCTTCCAGCCTTTTACTCTAAGGTAGTGTTTGTCTTTGACTCTGAGGTGTGTTTCCTGTAAGCAGCAAAATGTAGGGTCCTGTTTACGTATCCATTCAGTTAGTCTGTGTCTTTTTATTGGGGCATTAAGTCCATTGATGTTAAGAGATATTAAGGAATAGTGATTGTTACTTCCTATCATTTTTGACGTTATTTTTTAAATTTGAATGCTTAACTTCTTTTGGGTTTGATGAAAGGTTACTATCTTGCTTTTTCCAGGGTGAAGTTTCCCTCCTTGTATTGGTGTTGTCCTCCTATTATCCTTTTTAGGGCCAGGTTTGAGGATAGATATTGGGTAAACTTGGTTTTGTCATGAAATATCTTAGTTTCTCCATCTATGGTGATTGAGAGTTTTGCTGGATATAGTAGTTTTGGTTGGCATTTGTGTTCTCTTAGAGTCTGCATGAGTTCTGCCCAGGACCTTCTAGCCTTCATAGTCTCAGATGAAAAGTCTGCTGTGATTCTGATAGGTCTTCCTTTATATGTTACTTGGCCTTTTTCTCTTACTGCCTTTAGTATTCTTTCTTTGTTTAGAACATTTGGTGTTTTGATTATTATGTGACGGGAAGTATTTCTGTTCTGGTCCAGTCTGTTTGGAGTTCTGTAGGCTTCTTGTATATTCATGGGCATCTCTCTCTTTAGGTTAGGGAAGTTTTCTTCCATAATTTTATTGAAGATATTTGCTGGCCCTTTAAGTTGTAAATCTTCACTCTCATCTATGCCTATAATCCTTAGGTTTGGTCTTCTTATTGTGTCCTGGATTTCCTTTATATTTTGGGTTACAAGCTTTTTGCATTTTGCATTTTCTTTAACTGTTGAGTCCATGGTTTCTATGGAATCTTCAGCATCTGAGATTCTTTCTTCTATCTCTTGTATTCTGTTGTTGATATTTGTATCTCTGTCCCCTGATTTCTTCCCAAGGCTTTCTATCTCCAAAGTTGTCTCCCATTGAGTTTTCTTAGTTGTTTCTACTTCTGATTTTAGATCCTGGATGGTTTTGCTTAGCTCCTTCAGTTGCATGTTTGTGTTTTCCTGTAATTCTTTAAGAGATTTTTGTGTTTCCTCTTTCATGAGCTCAGCCTGTTGACCAAAGTTCTCCTGTATTTCTTTAAGAGATTTTTGTGTTTCGTCTTTCATGACCTCAGCCTGTTGATCAAAGTTCTCCTGTATTTCTTTAAGTGTTTTTTGCATTTCCTCCTTGTTGGCTTTTGTATTCTCCTGGATTTCTTTCAATGATTTTTGTGTTTCCCTTGCAAGGGCTTCTAACTTTTGATCCATTTTCTCCTGAATTTCTTTAAGTGTGTCCTTCATGTGTTCCTGTACCAGCATCATGACCAGTGATTTTAAATCCAAACTTGTTTTACTGGTGTGATGGGGTATCCAGGACATGTTGGTAGAGGAGAATTGGGTTCAGATGTTGCCATATTGCCTTGATTTCTGTTAGTGACGTTCTTGCGTTTGCCTTTTGCCATCTAGTTCTCACTGGTGTTAGTTTTTCTTGTCAGTGCTGGACTCACCAGTGCAAGCTGCCCCTTCCCAGTTGGCCTCTGGTGCACAGCTTACCTCCTGCGCTGCTTGTAGACAGGGTGCTGCTGCCCAGGCTGTTCAGATCCCAAAGCAGGCACCTGAAGGCTCCCGCTGGGGCCCGCTGGATTCACTGGAGCACACTGACTTCTCCCAGCTGGCCGCCCGGAAACCCAGCTAGCCACTTGCAGGACTTGGATATGTGGTGCTGCCGCCCAGGCTGATCTGGGCAGCAGAACTCCCAACCGGGTTGGTGCACACAAGGCTAGCCTAGCTGCTCAGGCCCTGAGCCTAGGCAAAAGCCTGGCAGGCCAATGTTGGTGCAAAGCTCCCCTCAGCTGTGGGTGTTAATTGGGTGTGTCAGGTGGCTAGGATGGTGGCATGTGGGAGTTCCCTGAGAGTGCTGGGAGAGTCTGCTGGGCTAACAACCTCCTGGCTGGGTCAGCACACAGATGGCCCAATGAGCAGCCCAGGGCCTGGGGGCAGTCCAGGGCCTGACCGTCTGAGACCCCTGCTATGTCCTCCTTGGGCTATGCCTGTTAGCTGGTTTGGTTTTGCCTGCTAGGTCTCTCTGGCTTCCCGTAGTCAAAATGGCGGTGGTGCGCAAACTGGCCCGGATAAACAACCTCCTGGCCGGGTTGGCACACAGATGGCCCACCGAGCAGCCCAGGGCCTGGGGGCAGTCCAGGGCCTGACCGTCTGAGACCCCTGCTATGTCCGCCTTGGGCTATGCCTGTTAGCCGGTTTGAATGGCAGCGGTGCGCGCCGGCCTGGGCAAACAAGCTCCTTGCTGGGTCGGCACACAGATGGCCCACCGAGCAGCCCAGGGCCTGGGGGCAGTCCAGGGCCTGACCGTCTGAGACCCCTGCTATGTCCGCCTTGGGCTATGCCTGTTAGCTGGTTTGGTTTTGCCTGCTAGGTCTCTCTGGCTTCCCGTAGGCAAAATGGCGGTGGTGTGCGCCAGCCCAGGCAAACAAGCTCCTGGCTGGGTTGGCACACAGATGGCCCGCCGAGCAGCCCAGGACCTGGGGGCAGTCCGGGGCCTGACCGTCTGAGACCCCTGCTATGTCTGCCTCGAGCTATGCCTGTTAGCCGGTTTGGTTTTGCCTGCTAGGTCTCCCTGGCTTCCCTTAGGCAAAATGGTGGTGGTGCACGCGCCGGCCCGGGAGGAAAAAAACCTCCTGGCTGGGTTTGCACCCTGGTGGACCTCCGATCAGCCCAGGGCCTGGGTGCAGGCCAACGCCCATTGGGCTTAGACCCCCGCGATGTTGGTCTCGGGTTATATTTGCGTACCTCAGTCTGATTTCTCTGGCGACCGAGAACCAATATGGAGCCCTGGTAACTGACTGGCGGGAGGCAGAGTTCTGATGTGGCTTCTGTGTGGTGAAAGGCACCGTAAATCCGCCGCCCAGAATACATTTTTAAATGATAATAAATTTTCAAAGTATAAGAAGCTCAAACAATTTATGAAAGTTGATGAAAATAATCTGGGTCTGGTTTGCTGGTCTGGTACTTGCTGCAGGTGTCATAGTCTGAGTTTCATCTTTTGAAGCCACATCATGGAAGAATAGAACTGGGCTCAGAATTCCTTTCTGATCTCTACATGTACTCACTCCACAGCAAGCTTCTATAAGAAATATATACATGTTTAAAAGAAAAAGAGACATAACAAAGAAACCAACTTACTGAATGTATTACTTCTAATAGCTGTAAAAGAAAATTCTACATAAATTAGCATAAAGTCAATTAAAATGTACTTAAAATATATTTAAACCTAGTTAATTTCTTATCTTCTCAATATCTAAATTGTTTTCTAAAGCAATATAAAGCAAAATTTTTAATGATATTTTATTTGTAGTACACTTTGGAACTCTTAAAATAATAACTAAATAAAACACTAAAACATAGACCATATTAAGAATACAATCTAATTTTATATAGAAAGAGATTTTTACCAACTATATATCTAAAAGAGGACTAATGTCTAAAATGCTTAATGAAATAAAAATCTAGATATCAAAAACAACCAATCCACTAGGGATTAAATCAGCAAGCACAGGGTGTATAGAGTTCTGCATCAGAACCTTGCTGAATATATTACAGTTATCAGCATAGTGCTTTATGGGATTCCTAAGTATAAGAATAGGTGACTCTGTGACTCCTATGTCTCCTCTTGTGACTCATCCTCCTATCGGTTTGTCAACAATTAAGTAACATACCCTTTGTTTTATCTTACTATATTTTGTTGTGTCCTATTTGATTGTTATATCTTAGAAACCTTACTTTTCTATACTTAACACTCAAATATATTATTGAAGAGAGCAATATGTCATTTATACTTTTAATTGTTGAATATTGAACATAGTATTTTATATAATCATTAGTCTATCACACGTAACAAGTGAACATTTAATTTTTTTCTCTACAGAATATTGACAATTAGTCTCCAAAGCTGGCTATGTTACATAGTCCAAGGAATGTCCACACATTGGTAAACTTCTTTAATCCCAGAATTGAGGATGTAGAGTCAGGATGGTTTATGTGAGTTAGCCCACCTGGTCTACAAAGAGAGACCATTGTCTCAAAAAAATTAATAAAGAAAACAAAAAGGAAAGAAAGAACAAATGAGAGAGAGGGGGGAGAAGCTGCAAGAAAAAAGTAAAAACAACTGTTGAAGATTAAAACAAATGAAGAAACAACATTATTTACCAGAGTGTCCTGGATAAAAGATGTAATTATTGATAAATTTTGTTGAATCCAAATAAAACCCAATATTAAGTAATATTCAGCCAGTGCTAATTTCTTAATTTTATTTAAAAAAGATAGCATTTTACCTGATACATTTGAAATTTATAATTTACATATATAATATAATATTATCCAGTAATGATATATATGCATATATATTAATGAATAATTTGAAAATAGAGTAAAATAACAAAAATATTTTCTAGCATATCATCACAAAACCTGTCCAAAAAAAATTCATTAGGAAAAAATTTAAAAATCAATTGTCCCAAGACTGTGCAGATGGCTATGTCTTCAATTTGCTGCCATAGCAGCTGTGGTGATCTGTGGTGATCTGAGTGAAATTCCCAGTATCCACATAAGAGAAACACATGGGGAGATATGTGCCATCCACCTTAGTGCTGGGACAAACACAGAAAGAACTCCTGAGCACTTTGAATGAGAGATTATATCTCAAGAATTATGATGGACAGATCAATGTATAACATTTGCGGCTGAGTAAATACTTGAATGTTTTCTTCAAACTAATAAAGCGATGTATTTATCTTTAAGTTAATTAGAACAAATTGTGTTAATAATAAACTTTATAATTTTTTGTTTCTCTCTTATTTTAAAAGAAAAAGCTAGGATGGAGCATAACATGATATAGATCTCTGGTTTCTTCTCACACAATGAAACCAATATATACACTGCTGAAAACACACACACACGGAGGAGAGAGAGAGAGAGAGAGAGAGAGAGAGAGAGAGAGAGAGAGAGAGAGAGAGAGAGAGAAGAGTTGAGTTCCATAAAATAGAGTCAAGATGGAAAGGACAAACAAAACAAGACTCAGAGTCACACATCTCAAAATCTGCTATGAAAATTAAGACCAGAGATATATAAATGTCATGTGACAAATAATTTCTTATATGAAAATAATAAACAATAATAAAATAATGTGCACATAGAGAACAAAGTATAGATTTTGTTACATAGCCTTGGAAAAAGAAACCAAATGTGGCCTTCCACTGAATTGATGGAACAGTATGGTTTAAGAACAGTGCCCCCCGCCACCTGCCCCATGTCTTTATACTTTTCTTTATGCTGGAACCTAACCCTGGCTTCCAAAGTATAGATTTTCCAGAAAAGACTTACTTTCACTTATTGATTGATTTCATTAATAGAAAAATATAGATATTTTAGCTTACAAAATAAATTTGTGTTAATAAAAACAATGCAAAGAAATAGCAGCAGTATATAAAGGCTACTGATTTGCTTGAGGTGATTTTGTAGCCAACCACTTTGCTGAAGTTGTTTATCAGATGTAGGAGTTCTCTAGTAGAGTTTTTCGGGTCACTTAAGTATACTATCATATCATCTGCAAATAGTGATAGTTTGATTTCTTCCTTTCCGATTTGTATCCTTTTTACCTCCTTATGTTGTCTAATTGCTCTAGCTAGGACTTCAAGAACTATATTGAAAAGATATGGAGAGATGGGGCAGCCTTGTCTAGTCCCTGATTTTAGTGGGATTGCTTCAAGTTTCTCTCCATTTAGTTTGATGCTGGCTACCGGTTTGCTGTATATTGCTTTTACTATGTTTAGATATCAGCCTTGAATTTCTGCACTTTCCAAGGCTTTTAGCATGAAAGGATGTTGAATTTTGTCAAATGCTTTTTCAGCATCTAATGAAATGATCATGTTTTTTTTCTTTGAGGTTGTTTATGTAGTGGATAACATTGATGGATTTCCATATATTGAACCATCACTGCATCCCTGGGATGAAGCCTACTTGATCATGGTGGATGATTGTTTTGATGTGTTTTTGAATTCGGTGGGCAAGAATTTTATCTTCATAGAGCTAGAGCTAAAATTCATCTGGAATAACAAAAAACCCAGGATAGCTAAAACTATTCTCAACAGTAAAAGAACTTCTGAGGGATTCATTATTCCAGACCTCAAACTTTACTACAGAGCAATAGTGATAAAAAAAAAAAAACAAAACTGCATGGTATTGGTACAATGTCAGGCAAGCAGATCAATGGAATAGGATTGAGGACCCAGAAATGAACCCACACACCTATGGTCACTTGATCTTCGACAAAGGAGCTGAAAGCATCCAGTGGAAAAAAAGATAGCCTTTTCAACAAATGGTGCTTGTTCAATTGGAGGTCAGCATGCAGAAGAATGTGAATTGATCCATTCTTATCTCCTTGTACTAAGCTCAACTCCAAATGGATCAAGGACATCCACATAAAACCTGACACACTGAAACTAATAGAAAAGAAACTGGGGAAGACCCTTGAGGACATGGGCACAGGGGGAAAGTTTCTGAATAGAACACCAATAGCTTATGCTCTAAGATCAAGAATAGACAAACGGGACCTCATAAAACTACAAAGTTTCTGTAAGGCAAAGGACACTGTCAAAAGCACAAAACGTCACCCAACAGATTGGGAAAGGATCTTCACCAACCCTAAATCTGACAGAGGACTAATATCTAATAAATACAAAGAACTCAAGAAGGTAGAACCAAGAGAACCAAATAACCCTATTAAAAATGGGGTACAGAGCTAAACAAAGAATTTTCACCCGAAGAACTTCGGAGGGCTGAGAAGCACCTTAAGCACTGTTCAACATCATTAATCATTAGGGAAATGCAAATCAAAACAACCCTGAGATTTCACCTCACACCAGTCAGAATGGCTAAGGTCAAAAACTCAGGAGACAGCAGGTGTGGGCAAGGATGTGGAGAAAGAGGAACACTCCTCCACTGCTGGTGGGATTGCAAGATGGTGCAACCACTTCAGAAATCAGTCTGGCAGTTCCTCAGAAAACTGGACATTGGACATTACACTTCTGGAGGACCCTGCTATACAACTCCTGGGCATATACCCAGATGATTCCCTGGCATGCAATAAGGACACATGCTCCACTGTGTTCCTATTTGTAGTAGCCAGAAGCTGGAAAGAACTCAGGTGTTCCTCAACGGAGGAATGGATACAAAAAATGTGGTATATTTACACAGTGGAGTACTATTCAGCCATTAGAAAGAATGAATTCATGAAATTCTTAGACAAATGGTGCTGTAGAACATCATACTATAAGTGAGGTAACCCAGTCTCAAAAGATCAATCATGGGATGTACTCATTGATAAGTGAATATTAGCCTAGAACCATTGAATACCCCAGACATAATACACATATTAAATGATGTCCAAGAAGAACGGAGGAGCGGCACCTGGTTCTGGAAATACTCAGTGCAGCAGTATAGGGGAATACCAGAACAGGAAAGTGGGAAGGAGTAGATGGGGGAACAGGGGGAGGGAAGAGGGCTTATGGGACTTGCAGGGAGTGGGGAGCCAGAAAAGGGGAAATCATTTGAAATGTAAATAAAGAATATACTGAATTAAAATAAGAAAAAGAAATACAGCAGTATTAAACCAGTTGCTTACAATCTCCTATGTCTCCAGTTCCAGAGAATCTAAGGGCCTTTTTCTGGCCTACCTGTGTACTTTATTTATATGGATGCCTATAAACACCCAGGAAAACATACATATTATACATATTATAAATAATAAATTTAAAAATAATGTAAATTTTCATTTTTTCACCTACCTCACTTATATATTCATATCATATATAGGACTGTGAAGATATCCAGGCAATGGTAATCATTAATGTGATTCTTCTTGAATGGTGTAAGGTAAAAATAATGGCCACAGACACAGCCTGACTACCACCAAACTTGCAAAATTATAAAGATCTATATTACATGAATTACTTTTAAAATTCAAAAGGGCCAGAATAAAAAAAAGTAGCATGATTGGATGAAAGAGAATTTGCAAGCTAATCATCACTTTGAAGAAAAAAAGATCTATGTTTTATCCAGAATGCCACATAGAAAAAGAAACTGAGATATCATCTTCCTGAAAATATTCTCCAAATTAAAGTATCTATCATCCAGTATCCAGGGTAGCCTTGTTTGATATCATGATGTCACTGTAAATCTCTTTCATATATAATGCTCCCTCCTTCTCTTGACTGCTTTTTTTCTTTTAGCTCTTTTTTAAAACCCTATATTTACATTTTATATTTCTATTCAAGAAACTAATATTTGAACCAAGGAACAAATGTAAATATATTAGAAGATTATGCAAGCACAATGTCAAAGTAAGTGATTGAGAACTACTCAGGCAAAATGTCAGCAAGATTCACAATAGTTTTGCTAGAAAACTAGTTGCATATAATAAAAATATACAGTCCTGGACTCATATCCCATTAAAATGTAAATAGGTAGAGACATCAATATGTTTCTTCTAAACTTTTTCATAAAAATTGAGCTATACTTTATGACACTCTAAGCAGGATGCTAAAGCTAAAATTGTCTTGCTGAACATCTGCATTGTGATTACTGGAAGCTTTGGAATTTGATGCCAGAAGAGATTCAATTCTTACACAGAGGCCCATCTGGAGGAAAGTGATGGTGAGTTTTAATCTTTATGCTATGCATCAAGTACTACTGAATCATAATCAGAACTGCACATGTACATTCATTCAGGCCAAGTCAGAAAAACTAAAAATACAGGAGAGGTTCATATCGTCATGAGATGCGTGAGAGTAGGCAACTGTCTCATATTCTAAGGTGTCTATCTGGTAGACATTTAATCATAACAAACAGAAGTTTGCTTCTACAGAAGTAGCACTGATCTTATGGAGTGTAGGAGAATGTGTTGGTTTCTAAAATCAAGCAGTAAGTAATGTGTCATCAGATGAAATATGTGTTCATTCATCCCTTGTCATATGAATGACAAGACTCTTGCTTTGTAACTGTTCAAAGGGCACTTTCTTCCTTGAAACCAAGTGTAGCAAGTGCAATTGTATTGTAATGAGTTTTAAATAGATTAAATAATAGGCACAGTAATACATGATATGCTGGACATACCAGGTAGTCAACAATGTTCTTAATTATTGTTTGCAGTAATGGAAAGAATGCCCTAAAATTTAAAAGTACATTACAAAATTTTCATTATAATGTTTTCAGAGGTTATAGGAAGGACCAACTCTTGGTTTCTTTATGGGACTATCATCTATAAATCTTTGAAGCCATTCATTACTTCTCTAAATGAATTCCCTTGTTTAGGTTACAGATGTTGTGCTATGGAAATTTAAACAACTGCCATCATATTTCTGCCTGGGAAATAACATTCCCCATATTTAAGGTCCAATTAAGAACTCCTTTTTGCATTTATTATATTGTTTATGGTGTTTATATTCACTTACTTTTCAGTGCGTTCAAAGCCTTTCACTGACATTTCAGTGATACTTATATTTTATAGGGTAATCAAGAGACACATTTCCAGTTTTCTCTTTGGGATATTGTTTTCTCCTCATTTTCCCTTTCACCTCCTTACTTCTCTTCTTCCCTTTCATTCTCATCTATGTTTTTCCATTCATTCTGTTTTATGTTACATCATCACACCTGTGTCATCCTGTCATTTTATCCTATTCCAAGCAATTTTAATCATATATGCACTTTTCTTTCTTCTCCATAACTATTTATCCTAACACACGTATATCCTTATTGAAAAATTCTGGATTAAACATTTAGTTGATTATATACTCAATTTTTCACATTTTGTAAATAATCACTCTTTTGCTCCTTGAGTTGAGACCTTTGCAGAATTTATCCTTAAACTTCAATAATTTAATATTGTTCACAATGAATCCTTGCATAAACTGATGCATTCAAATTATTACACAAACACTAATTAATTTGTGGCTCATATACAATAAAATATCTGATTTGAATGGCTAATTACTTTTCAAACTTCTCAAAATATTTTAGTTTTCTACACTAATCTATAAAATAATCAATATATTTTCCAGAAATTATGCAGTCAAGGAAATCAAGACATATAGCTTAATGTTAAAACACTATTAGTTATTTAAAAATATTCTTATTTATCCTGATGCCAGTGAATCATAATGGCTGAATTATTAAAATGTGTTTTTTGGCTCTAATTGTCTCCAAAAAGACATATTAAGCAATGCCATGGAATTCAAAGAAAATGATGATACACTATATCCAATCTTATGGAACACAATGAAAGCAGTGCTAAGAGGAAAATTAATAGCACTAAGTGCCCTGGTAAAGAAAGGAGAGAGAGATCCTACACTCGCAACTTAACACACCTGGGAGCTCTAGAACATAAATAAGCAAACACACCCAAGAGGAGTAAACGTCAAGAAACACTCAAACTCAAGGCTGAAATCAACCAAATAGAAACAAAGAAAATGATACATAGGTTCAATAAAGCCAAAAGCTGATGATCTGAGAAAATAAACAAGACAGATAAAGCCTTAGCCAGACTAACCAGAGAGTACAGAGACTGCAGTACCCAAATTAACAAAATCAGAAATGAAAAGGGAGACAGAATATGAGAAACTGAAGAAATTCAAAAAAATTCATCAGATTCCACTACAAAACCCTATACTCAACAAAACTGGAAAATCTGGTTTGAAGTGGGCAATTTTCTAGACAGATACTTGGTACCAAAGTTAAATCAGGATCAGATAAACCATATAAACATTCCCATATCCCCTAAGGAAATAGAAGAAGTCATTAAAAACCTCCCAACCAAAAATTGGCCAGGGCCAGATAACTTTAATGCAGAATTCTACCAGACCTTCAAAGAAGATCTAATACCAATATTGCTCAAAAAAATTTAATTGTTCCATAAGATAGAAACAGAATTCATTTTATGAAGCCACAAATACTCTGATATCTAAACCACACAAGGACACGCACACACACACATACACACATACATACACACACACACACACACACAAAAGAGAACTTTGGACAAATTTTGCTTATGAATATCAATGCAAAAATATTCAAAAAAATTCTTGCAAACAAAATCTAAGAACACATAAGGTTAATAAGTAGAAGGGTCCAAGTTAGGATGCTTAAAGCACGTGTGAGAGAGAGAAAAAGTTATTGAGGCTGGAGGGATGCAGGTGGTGTGGGGCCAAGGGAGGGACCTGGGTGGGAAAGGGAAAAGGGAGGGAAAAGGGGAAGATAGTTAGGTGTTGTGGGGGAACTGGAATGAAACTCTGATGGCGAGCAGAAAAAGCAGAAACAGGAAACCTTAGAAGTAAAGAGGTGAGGGCAGGAATGTCCCTCTAGAATATACCTGAGACCTAGTAGGTGAGAGACACTCAGGACTTGAAGGAAAATAACTTAGTTGAAATGTTCTACAGTCAGGAAAGGGAACTTATAGCGTGGACCTTGAGTAGAAAGTCAGGACAGATAGGGTTGCCATTGCACAGTTCAAAATGGCTATCTTACCAAAAGCAATCTAAAGATTCAACGCAATACCCATCAAAATGCCAAATGAAATCTTCACAGAGACAGAAAGAGCAATTCTCAGATTTAGAACAACAATAACAACAACAACAACAACAACAACAACACAACAACAAACCAGGATAGAGATAACTATTCCTAAAAATAAGAGAATTTCTGGGGAAAATCACCGTCCCTGAACTCAAGCTCTACTACAGAGCAATAGTAATAGAAATTGCATGGTATTGGTACAGAGATAGGCATGTAGATCAATGGAATAAAATTGAAGACTCAGAAATGAACCCATGAACCTAAGGTCATTTGATCTTTGATAAAGAAGCTAAAACCACCCAGTAGAAAAAAGACAGCATATTCTACATATGGTGCTGGCTTAAGTGGAAGTCACCATGTAGAAGAATACAGATTGACCCATTCTTATTTCCTTGAACAAAGGTCAAGTCCATGTGGATCAAGGATCTCAAGGATCTCTCCTCCATTGCTTGTGGGATTTCAAACCAATCAAACACTCTGGAAATTAATTTGGCAGCTCCTCAGAAAACTGGACATAGTACTACTCCCTGAGGACCCATCTATACCACTCATGGTCATATACCCAAAAGATCCAATATATAACAAGGACACATACTCTACCATGTTTATAGCAGCATAATTTATAATAGCTAGAAGGTGGAAACAACCCAGATGTTCCTAAAGGAGAGATTGAATACAGAAAATGTGGTACATTTACACAATGGAATACTACTCCAACATTAAAAACAAAAACTTTATGAAATTGTCAGGCAAATGGATAGAACTAGAAAATATCATCCTGAGTTTGGTAACACAGTCACCAAAGGACACATATGATTTGCACTCATTGATAAGTGAATATTAGGAAAAAAGCTCAGAATACCCATGATACAACTTACAGACCATATAAAGGTCAAGAAGAAGGAAAACCAAAGTGTTGTTGCCTCAGTTCTACCCATTTAGAGGGGGAAACAAAGTAATCATGGGAGGTAGAGGGTAGGCAGGACTTGGGTGGAAGAGAACAGTGGCAGAAGAAAATAAGGATACAGTATCAGGTGTAGGAGGAGACTGGGGAGATGTACAGAGGGTCAGAAAATTGAACACAGGTGTATAGCAATGGGGCATGGGGAACTGGGGGTAGTCAACAGAAAATTCCACATGGCAGGAAAGCAAGAGGCTCCTAGGACCAAATGGGGATGACATTACCTGAAATGTACAGCCATATCCAGAGGTTAGGCATGGCCCCTGGGTGAGGATGGGGCCACCCACCCTTCTGAACATTTAAACAGAATTGCTCTGATTAAAGGAATTACTAGAACAAAGAGTCAAGCACAGACTGAAGGAACAACCATCCACAGGTTGGCCCACATGGGGGATCCGTCCCATATTTAGCAACCAAATCCAGACACTATTGCTGATGCCAAGAAGTGCTTGCTGACAGGAGCCTTATATGCATGTCCCAGAGCTCCCAGGGACTAAAGCACCAACCAAAACTGCACATGGAGGGATAGCTCCAGCTGTGCAAGTAGAAGAGAATGCCCTTGTCCTGCATCAAAGGGAGGGGAGGCCCTTGGTCCTGTGAAGGCCTGATGCACCAGTGTTAGGGAATGCTAGTGCAATGGGGCTGGAGTGAGAAGGTGGATAGGGTGTACCCTCATGGAGGCCGGGGAAGGGTGGTACACTGGTGAGTTCGCAGAGAGGAATCTCGAAAGGGGGATAACATTTGAAATGTAAATAAACACAACAACCAATAAATTTTTTTAAACACCTGAAAAAAATCAACAACAACAAAAATAAAATAAAATCTGACCCAGTATTACTCCTGTCTAAAAAAAAACCAACCAAACAACAACAACAACAACAACAACAACAACAACAACAAAAAACTACAGGAACAAAAATTAAGAAAAGCCTGAGGGTTGTAAGATGCTTCTCCGCCATCCGAAGTTCTTCAGGTGAGAATTCTTTGTTTAACTCTGTACCCCATTTTTAATAGGGTTGTTTGGTTTTCTGGAGTCTAACTTCTTGAGTTCTTTATATATATTGGATATTAGCCCTCTATCTGATGTAGGATTGGTGAAGATCTTTTCCCAATTTGTTGGTTGCCGATTTGTCCTCTTGATGGTGTCCTTTGCCTTACAGAAACTTTGTAACTTTATGAGATGCCATTTGTCAATTCTTGATCTTAGGGCATACGCTATTGGTGTTCTGTTCAGAAACTTTCTCCCTGTACCTATGTCCTCAAGGGTGTTCCCCAGTTTCTTTTCTATTAGCTTCAGAGTGTCTGGCTTTATGTGGAGGTCCTTGATCCATTTGGATTTGAGCTTAGTACAAGGAGACAAGGATGGATCAATTCGCATTCTTCTGCATGCTGACCTCCAGTTGAAACAACACCATTTGTTGAAAAGGCTATCTTTTTTCCATTGGATGTTTTCAGCCTCTTTGTCGAGGATAAAGTGGCCATAGGTGTGTGGGTTCATTTTGGATCTTCAATCCTGTTCCATTGATCCACCTGCCTGTCACTGTACCAATACCATGCAGTTTTTTTTAATTATTTTATTCGATATAATTTATTTACATTTCAAATGATTTCCCCTTTTCTAGCCCCCCACTCCCTGAAAGTCCCGTAAGCCCCCTTCTCTTCCCCTGTCCTCCCACCAGCCCCTTCCCACTTCCCCGTTCTGGTTTTGCCGAAACTGCTTCACTGAGTGTTTCCAGAACAAGGGGCCACTCCTCCTTTCTTCTTGTACCTCATTTGATGTGTGGATTATGTTTTGGGTATTCCAGTTTTTAGGTTAATATCCACTTATTAGTGAGTGCATACCATGATTCACCTTTTGAATCTGGGTTACCTCACTTAGTATGATGTTCTCTAGCTCCATCCATTTGCCTAAGAATTTCATGAATTCATTGTTTCTAATCGCTGAATAGTACTCCATTGTGTAGATATACCACATTTTTTGCATCCACTCTTCTGTTGAGGGATACCTGGGTTCTTTCCAGCATCTGGCAATTATAAATAGGGCTGCTATGAACATAGTAGAGCATGTATCCTTATTACATGGTGGGGAATCCTCTGGGTATATGCCCAGGAGTGGTATAGCAGGATCTTCTGGAAGTGAGGTGCCCAGTTTTCAGAGGAACCGCCAGACTGCTTTCCAGAGTGGTTGTACCAATTTGCAACCCCACCAGCAGTGGAGGAGTGTTCCTCTTTCTCCACACCCTCTCCAACACCTGCTGTCTCCTGAATTTTTAATCTTAGCCATTCTGACTGGTGTAAGATGAAATCTCAGGGTTGTTTTGATTTGCATTTCCCTAATGACTAATGAAATACCCATCAAAACCACAAATCAATTCTTCACAGAGTTAGAAAGAGCAATTATCAAGTTCATCTGGAATAACAAAAAACCCAGGATAGCTAAAACTATTCTCAGCAACAAAAGAAAGTCTGGGGGAATCAGTATCCCTGACCTCAAGCAATACTACAGAGTGATAGTGTTAAAAACTGCATGATATTGGTACAGTGACAGGCAGGAGGATCAATGGAACAGGATTGAAGATCTAGAAATGAACCCACACACCTATGGCCACTTGATCCTCGACAAAGGGGCTGAAAACATCCAATGGAAAAAAGATAGCCTTTTCAACAAATGGTGCTGGTTCAACTGGAGGTCAGCATGCAGAAGAATGCGAATTGATCCATCCTTGTCTCCTTGTACTAAGCTCAAATCCAAATGGATCAAGGACCTCCACATAAAGCCAGACACTCTGAAGCTAATAGAAAAGAAACTGGGGAAGACCCTTGAGGACATCGGTACAGGGAGAAAGTTTCTGAACAGAACACCAATAGCGTATGCTCTAAGAGCAAGAATTGACAAATGGGCCCTCATAAAATTACAAAGTTTCTGTAAGGCAAAGGACACCATCAAGAGGACAAATCGGCAACCAACAAATTGGGAAAAGATCTTCCCCAATCCTACATCAGATAGAGGGCTAATATCCAATATATATAAAGAACTCAAGAAGTTAGACTCCAGAAAACCTAACAACCCTATTAAAAATTGGGGTACAGAGTTAAACAAAGAATTCTCACCTGAAGAACTTCGGGTGGCGGAGAAGCATCTTAAAAAATGCTCAACTTCATTATTCATTAGGGAAATGCAAATCAAAACAACCCTGAGATTTCACCTTATACAAGTCAGAATGGTTAAGATTAAAAATTCAGGAGACAGCAGGTGTTGGAGAGGGTGTGGAGAAAGAGGAAAACTCCTCCACTGCTGGTGGGGTTGCAAATTGGTACAACCACTCTGGAAATCAGTCTGGCGGTTCCCCCGAAAACTGGGCACCTCACTTCCAGAAGATCCTGCTGTACCACTCCTGGGCATATACCCAGAGGATCCCCCACCATGTAATAAGGATACATGCTCTACTATGTTCATAGCAGCCCTATTTATAATTGCCAGATGCTGGAAAGAACCCAGGTATCCCTCAACTGAAGAGTGGATGGAAAAAAAGTGGTATATCTATACAATGGAGTACTGTTCAGCCATTAGAAACAATGAATTCATGAAATTCTTAGGCAAATGGATGGAGCTAGAGAACATCATACTAAGTGAGGTAACCCAGACTCAAAAGGTGAATCATGGTATGCACTCACTAATAAGTGGATATTAACCTAGAAAACTGGAATATCCAAAACATAATCCACACATCAAATGAGGTACAAGAAGAAAGGAGGAGTGGCCCCTTGTTCTGGAAAGACTCAGTGAAGCAGTATTCCGCAAAAACAGAATGGGGAAGTGGGACGGGGTGGGTGGGAGGACAGGGGGAGAGAAGGGAGCTTACGGGATTTTCGGGGAGTGGAGGGCTAGAAAAAGGGAAATCATTTGAAATGTAAATAAAAAATTATATCGAATAATAAAAAATAAACAAAGAACCCCCCAAAAAACAAAAAAAAAACCCACAACAAATCAAAACAACAACAAAAAACAATAAAGCATATAGAAGAAGCCTAAAAAAAAAAAAAAAGCCTGAGGGAAAGGTGGCCCAAACTGGGATCCAGCTCAAGGGGAGGCCCCAAGGCCTGACACTTTTACTGATACAGATAGGAGCCTAGCATGACTCCTCCAAGAGGCTGAAAAAGGAGTGGAAAGAGTCAGATGCAGATACTTAAATCTGCAAATGGACAGAAGCTGGGGATCCCTGTTGCTGCCTTAGGGAAAAGCTGAAAGAAGCAGAGAAGGAGGGCAACCTTATAGAAAAGAAGTTTCAACTAACCTGGACCCCAGAGATTTCTCTGATACTGAACCACCAACCAGGTGGAATTCATCAGTAGATATTTGGCCCCTGACACTTATACAGCAGATGACTGCCTGGTCTGGCCTTTTTGAGAGAAGATATACCTACCCCTCCAGATACTTGAGACCCCAGGGAGGGGGGAAGTCTGGTGGGTTGGGAATGATGCGTGTATTGAAGATATGGGGTGAGGAGTGGGGGAGGTGGTATGGGATGAGGAAAAGTCAGAAGGTAGACTGGAAGGGAGATAAAGACTAGACTGTATAAAGGATGAAAGAATTCAAAAAATATTATTAACTTGGGGTTAAATTATCTTTTATTATAGTCCAATAAGTTCTTATTTCTTCATTCAAAAGATAATATTAAGCAATGCAAAATTCTTTATTTGACTAATTTCACAAGTACCAAAACAATTATTATTACGATAGTCACTTAAATGAATATTTTCTTTTATTTTGCTTTATAAAATATACAGTCAAATGGATTATATATTATTCAAAAAATATTTTGACATTATCAAAATATTTTTCATATATTGCTATAAATCATTTATTCTAAAAGTATGAATAATAAAAATTTGAAATTGACTTTGAATCATTAGCACTTGCTTTCAATGTCAGAATTAAGAATTAAGTCACATAGAGTAAGAATAGATTCTAATGTTATATCAGAAAAAGTAATTCATTGTATCACATGTATGAAAATCTTACAAATGGATTTTTTCCTTGTTTGCAGTGTCTGCAGCAGAAAATATGATGGGCAATGAAATATGATGAGTAACATTGCTCATTTTAAGGCATAACTTAGTAAGGGCAGCTCCCACTGGACTACAGAATTAAAAGAGGATAATAACATTGATCTTGATAATTATTTTATGTCTCTACAGATTGATGTAGATTAGAGCATAAGTCTCTACTGTGGTCTAACCAACATTGTAATTTTATCCAAACTTGATATAAAATACAAAAATCTATTAAATATTATATGGTTTCTATTCTATTCTCATTTAACCTAGTCAGTTGAAAATGTAATAATTCAATTTTATTTCTATTTCAGTTGCAGCACTAAGGAAAACTGTTATTCTTTAAAGGAAACTATGATAGCTTCAATATATTCCACAAAGTCTATTTTGAAAATCTCTCAAAATGGTGGTGTTGGAGTGTCTGATATAATCCATATTTTGTTAGGGAATATCACTAACATGTGTGGACTAATATAGTTACCAGGGCAACAGATGATAAATAAAGTATTCCTTATTTTTTTCTACATCTTCTTACATGAAATGATAGATAATCAAATAAGATCATCTGTTCATATTTTCTTGATTTAAGAGAAATCTAAAGATATAGATATTTGGTAAATTTTTTGGTAAATTACTTTCTACAGAAAGTTCAAAGTGTACTCTTTTTTGAAACTAAGGCAGATTAAACCTATTTCTTCATTAAGAAATTATCTTACATATATAGAACTTGAAGAAAGGTGTTTGAAAAGGAATATTAAGATAGATTATCCTATTGACAGTGTCTTTTGCCTTACAGGAGCTTTGCAATTTTATGAGGTCCCATTTATTGATTGTTGATCTTAGGGTATAAGCTATTGATGCTCTGCTCAGGAAATTTTCCCTTTTGCCCACTTGTTTGAGGCTATTCCCCACTTTCTCTTCTACTAGATTCAGTGTTTCTGGTTTTATGTGGATGTTCTTGATCTGCTTGAACTTGAGCTTTGTACAAGGAGATAAGAATGGATCAAATTTATGTTCTTTTACAAACAGAACCACCACCATTTGTTGGAAATGCTGTCTTTTTCCCACTGGCTGGTTTTAGCTTCTTTGTCAAAGATCAAGTAACTGTAGGTTCATGGGTTCATATTTCATGAGGTCCCATTTATTGATTCTTCAATTCTATTCCATTGATCTACATGCCTGTCTCTGAACTAATACCATGCAGTTTTTATCACTATCACAGTCTGAAGTCAGGGACGGTGATTCCCCCAGAAGTACTTTTATTGTTGAGAATAGTTTTCAGTGTCCTGGGTTTTCTTTTGTTGATCCAAGTGAATTTGAGCATTGCTCTTTCTAACTGTATGAAGAATTAAATTGAAATTTTGATGGGGATTACATTGAATATGTAGATTGCTTTTAGTAGGATGGCCAATTTACTATAGCAATCCTGCCAATCTAAGATATTGGGAAGTCTTTCCATCTTCTGAGATGTCCAGAAGTTTTCTTTCTTCAGCAACTTGAAGTTCTTAAGATCTTTCACTTGCCTGGTTAGAGCCACACCAATATATTTTATATTATTTGTGACTGTTGTGAAGGGTGTTGTGTCTATAATTTCTTTCTCAACCCATTTACCCTTTGAGTAGAGGAAGGCTACTGATTTATTTAAGTTAATTTTCTATCCAGCTACTTTGCTGAAGTTGTTTTATCAGCTGCAGGAGCTCTCTGGTAGAAATTTTGGGGTCCCTTATGTATGTTATAATATCATGTGCAAATAGTGATATCTTGACTTACTCCTTCTCAATTTGTATCCCTTTACTCTTCTTTTGTTCTCTAATTGCACTGGCTAGAACTTTGAGTGCTATATTGAATATGTAGGGAAAAAGTGGGCAGCTTTGCCCTATGCCTTATTTTAATGGAATGGCTTTGAATATCTCTCCATTTAAGTTGATATTGGCTATGGTTTTGCTTTTATTATATTTAGATATTGACCTTGAATTCCTAATCTATCCAAGACTTTAGTCAAAGGACACTATCAATAGGACAAAATAGCAAACCAACATATTGAGAAAAGATTTTTTTTTTACCAATTCTACATCTGATAGAGGGTTAATATCCAAAATATACAAATAACTCAAAAAGTTAGACTCCAGAGAATCAAATAACCCTATTAAAATGGCATACAGAATTAAACAGAAAATTCTCAGCTGAGGAATCAAGCATGGCTGAGAAGGAATTAAAGAAATGTTCACCATCCTTAGTCATTAGGGAAATGCAAATCTAAACTGCACTGAGTTTCCACCTCACACCACACATAATGACTAAGATCAAAAATTCAGTTGACAAAAGATGCTAGAGAAGATGTGGAGAATGGAGCACTCCTCCATTGCTAGGACTGCAAGCTGGTACAATCACTCTGGAAATCAGTCTGGTGGTTACTCAGAAAATTGGAATTAGTTCTACCTGAAAACCCAAATATACCATTACTGGGCATATACCCAATAGATTCTCCAACATATAAGAAGGACACATGCTACACCACATTTATAGCAGCCTAATTTGTCATATCCAGAAACTGGAAACAACTCAGATGTCCTGAAACAGGAGAATAGATACAGAAAATTTGGTACATTTGCACAATGGAGTACTACTCAGCTATTAAAAACAATGACTTCATGAAATCCACAGGCAAGTTGATGGAACTAGAAAATATTATCCTGTGTGAGGTAACTCCCAGACATAAAAGGGCACAGTATGTACTCACTGATAAGTGGATATTATCACCAAACCTCAAAATACCCATCATACAATCCACAGACCATGTTGAGCTTAGGAGAAAGGATACCAGGGTGTGGATGTGTCAGTCCTGTATTGGAGATGAACCAAATGGAATGATCTGATCATGGGAGGTAGAGGAAGGTGGGAAGTTAGGAGGACGAGAGGAGAAAAACAATAAAGGGAGCAGTATCATGTACTAGAGGGGACAGGAGAGAGGTACAGTGGGTCAAGAAATTGAATAATAATATGTAGCAGGGGGGATAAGGAACTGTAGATACCCACTGGAGGATCCCAGAAGCCAGGGAAAGGTGAGGCTCCCAGGAACCAATGGGAATGATTTTAGCAGAAGAGGGGAGAGAGAACCTATAGAGACCACATCTATTAGATAGGCACTGTCCCACTGTTGTGGGTTGTGGTCACATACCCTCTCAAAGTTGTTAACCCAAATATGTTCCTGTCCAAAGGAAAAACAAGGACAAAAAAATAGAGTAGATACTGAAGGAATGGCCATCTGGGTACTGCCCCACCAGGGTATCCATCCTGTCGGCACTCACCAAACATGATACTGTTGCCATTGCCAAGAGGCACTTGCTGACAGGCATCTGGTATGTCTGCTCCTTGGGAGATTCAGCCAGCAACTCACCAATACAGATGTGGATGCTTGGCACCAACCATCAGACTGAACTCAGGGATCTTGGTGGGGGAGCTGGTGGAAGTACTGTAGGAGATGAGCAGGATTGCTTTCCTATAAGGAGAACAACATCAGCTGGCCAGATCACCCAGGGAGGCCATGAACTAGACCACTAACCAACCAGTGTACAAGGATAGAGCCATGGCTCCAGAAACATAAGGTAGCAGAGAATGACCTTGTCTGACATAATGGTAGGTGAGACCCTTGGTCTTGTGGAGCTTTGATGCACCAGCATAGTGGGCTTGTGGAGATGTAAGCAGGAAGTGAAATATTATTTGAGATGTAAATGAATGAAAAGATTAGTTTAAAAAAGATTATTCTTATCTGGAAGTATATTGTCTCATTTCTATTTAGAAAATGAAAAATTATTGAATATGCAATAAGATACATTTCTGTTGATTAGTCAGACTCCAAATTCTTACTTGATTTAGATTTGGAAATGTTAAAGTAGTAATTGAGAAAAATAGAATAAATATAAATGTATAAGGGCAGTTTATTAATAATAAATACAAAATTATAATGAGACTTTCATTAAGAATTCTGGTGCTTATATTTGAAATAATATTAATCACATTTGCATTTTCAAAGTTTGAAACAAAAAATTCATACATTATACAAAGGGGTTGAAGAAATAAAATCATTATTCATTATAATGAAGAATACTGTCAGAAAATACTTCTAGGACCCTATTACATTTCAAATTCAGTTATATCCATGATGGTTTTAGAAAGAAATGTACATTCATACATGAATAAAGGTACAATGTAAGTATCCTGAGTTTATTATTCTGAGATTCATTTAAGAAATAAATGGAAGTTGATGTTTATGTAATCTATTTGTATCCATCTACATGCTGGCATCCAATTAGATGAGTTCCATTTATTGGTCCTTGAAGTTGCCTTCCTTTTACTATTGTATGACTTTGGCTTCCTTGTCAAGAGTCAAGTCTCCATAGGTGTGTTGCTTTATTTCTAGGACTTCAAATCAATTTCACTGATCATCCTGTCTGTTTCTATACCAATACCATGCACATTTTATTACTATTGCAGAATTGTACAGCCTGAAGTAAGCAATGGTGATACCTCCAGAAGTTCTATTACTGTCCACGATTGTTTCAGCTATTCTGTTTTGTTTTGTTTTTCATATGAAGCTGAGAATTGCTTTCTATTTAATGTCTGTAAAGAATTTTGTTAAAATTTGAACGAGAGTTGTATTGAATCCGTAGATTGTTTTCAGTGAAATGGGTATTTTCTCTACGTTAATTCTATGTATTGATTCATGAACATGACCATCTGTCTATCTTCTGATATCTTATACTTCAATTTTTTCTTCAAATTCCTGAAGTTATTGTCATACAGTACTTTCACTTGCTATGTAGATATTTGTCACCCTGCACAAAACTCAAGTCTATGTGGATCAAAGACATCATCCCCAAACACTAAATCTAATAGAAGAGAGAGGGGAGAATAACCTTTAGCTCACTGGTACAGGAGGTAACTTCCTGAACAGAACACCAATAACTCAGGCACTAACATCAAAAATTAATAAATGGGACCTCATTAAACTTAAAAGCTTCCATAATTCAAAGAACACTATCAATAGAAATACATGACAGGCTAGAGACTGAGAAAAGATTTTTACCAATCCCACATCTGACAGGAGCAAATAACTAAAATATATAAAGAGGTCAAGAAGTTATACACCAGCAACCTAAATCCCCAATTAAAAATAAGGTAGAGAGATAAACATAAAATTATTGACACTGGAATCTTGAATGTATGAAAAACACTTAAAGAAATGGTCAATGTGTTTAGACATCAGGAAAATGCAAATCACAATTACTCTAAGGTTTCATCCTATACCCATCAGAATGACTAAGATCAAAAACTCAAATGACAGCACATGTGATTGAATATGTGCAAGGGCAACAGTCCTACAATCCTGGTAGAAGCACAAACTTGTATAGCCACTCTGAAAATCAATTTATCAGTTTCTCAGAAAACTGAGACTAGTTCTGCCTCAAGACCTAGTTAAACAATTTCTGGGCATATACCCAAAAGACGCTACCCCATCCTATAAGGACACTTCCTTCATATCTTCATAGCAGCTTTATTCATATTAGCCAGAAACTGGAATCAACCTAGATGTCCCTCAACTGAAGAATGCATAAAGAAAATGTTGTTCATTTGCATAATAGAAAACTACTCAGCTATTAAAAACAAGGACATTATAAATTTTTCAGGCAAATGGATGGAACTAGGAAATATTCCAAGTGAGATAATCTAGTTCCAATAGGTCAAGCATGGTGTGTACTCCCTTGTAACTACATATTAGCCCTATAGTACAGGATAACTACACACTAATCCACAGACTTAAAGACACCAAATAATAAAAAGAGTCAAAGGAAATATGATTGGTTGATTGAATCTTTCTCAAAAGGGCAAATAAAATAGATATCAGAGTTGTATAGAGGAGTGAACTGAGTGAGAATAGGCATAGGATGAGAGTAGAGGGCAATCTGGTGGAGGGAGAACAGAATATAGATAATGGAAATCTATGGTGACCCAAGGGCTAGCAACTCCAGGATGTGCCAAGACCTTGAATATGGGGAGGCCCTAGACTTCTATAAGGTAAGTTTGTGTGAGACTCAGCAATGGAGGATATGGATCTCACAGTGGCCACTTCCTGTAGCCAGGAAGGACTCCCAATGGAGTGATACAGTCAGCAACCCACTCATAAATGTTTGATCCAAAATGCGTCCTGCCTACAAGAAGTGAAGGGACAAAAATAGGGCAGAAATAGAGGGAATGACCCATTAATAGCTGGCCCAAATTGAGGCCTATCCCATGGGCAAGTACCAGTCCTTGATAAAATTCATAGTTCTCTATTAGGCATACAGACAGGAGCTTAGCTTAACTTACTCTGAGAGGCTCCACCTAGCAGCCAATGGAAACAGACTGAGACCCACAGCCAAATATATGATAGAAGTATAGGATTCCTGTGGAAGGGTTTTGGAAAGGATTAAGGGAGTCCACAGAAAGACCTGCAGAGTAAACTAACCTGAATCCTCGGGGGATCTTAGATAGTGAACAACCAACCAAAGAGCAAGAAAGGACTGAACCTAGACCCCTGAGCATGCCTAGCAGATAAACAGTTTGATCTTCAGGAGGGTCTGCCAACAACTAGAGTGGAGCTGTTCCTCAATCCATTGCTGCCTGTGGATCCTGTTCCCCTTGCTGGTTCTCCTAGGAAAGGATAAACCTAGTCTTGCAGTGGCTTGATATGCCTGCTGATTGGAACTGTGAGATGATAAACTAAGGGAGGATCTGGGGGTGACTGGGAGGAGATGGGGGGCTAGTTAGGGATGTAAGGTAAATGAATAAAATAATGACAAAAATAAAGAAATGGAAGGTAAGACTAAATCTGAATCAGTCTGGATGGTTATCTAGAAAGTATTTAAATAGTTTTGATTTGTTTATTTACTTTTTAAGAATTTGTTTAAAAAATACCTTCAGTGAAGGCCACTTCAAATATAATGCCACAGAATTAGGAGATAATTTTGAAAAGAATGACTTTTAAAAAAAGGAAAGATAATCTTAAGGATTATTTATTTATTGATTAAACTTTTATACATTAGAATATATTTGCTAAAGATGACTGTTTTTTTTAATACAACTTAGCTGTAACCTCAGAGATGATATTTAATGAAGGAATAGCCATTCTTCTCAGTATTTTTGTGGGCCTTGTCTAAGGCAGCTCCTCTTGGCAGCATAAACAGAAAATTCATCATGTTTTGTTCACACATGGCCTGTACCCTGATGGGAATCTGCTGTTCATTGGGTATCAATCCTAACTGAAGGCCTCCTATTCTTCAAAACTGCAGGAGTCAGCTGGATTTATTTATGTATATTAAAAAAGGAAAAAAAAGAAAAAGAAAATGAAAGAAAAAAAGAAATTACATTTTCTTGAGAAGACAAAGGAAAATATTGTTTAATTTTCCCTTCATACATAAATCCATATAAATATCCATAATTTTAGTTGGCTCCAATCACAACACACAATTATTTCTCTAACTTTACTTCAATAAGGTAAATTTGAAAAGATACTGAAAATATGGTTTCTCTGGAATTGTATACCCAAGACGACATGCACTTCTACACTAGCCACATCTATGGAGAACATACATAATATGATACCCTGGGAAGGAAATTAGCAATGGCTATGATCATTATATTCTAAAGAAGAACATATATATCTTGAAATGCAAATATAGGTTGAAAATTAGGTAAGCGGTAAGTGTAACAGAACATAATATACCAATATATATATAGGATTTAAGCAGACTTTTATTTTTAAAAAGAAAAAATAATTTAATAAATAATATTTTTATAAAATTATTCTTTTTTTCTCACATATCAGATAATGTAAAAATAGAATATTCTGGAATTTCATTGATTTACATTGATAAAGATAATTTAATAATAAAGAGGCTACAACACAATATTATATAACAGTCTATAGCTGAAGGAACTTGTATCACCAGTTATGTTTGAGAAATGAGAAAAAAATTGACACTAATTTCTGCTCAAAATGCCATAGTATTCTACTTCATCACTGTGTTTTCTACATGAAATCAAAGGTGTTTGGTTACTTCTTCATGGCAAGACAACCAAAACTAGCATCTTACTAAGGACAAGCAGAAAGACACTGCCTAAATTTAAAAGATCAAAATCATTTGAATGTTTTAGTTAATTTAAAAAAGAGCAGAGATGCAGTAAATGTGTTTACAATTGTAGATTCAGTGTAGATATTCACTTCTATTTCAGAAAAGACTAAAGAATTTTTTTCATTATAAAAAATAGCTTTACATAAGAATAGTGATTCCATCTTCAAAGGAACCTTTAAGTAAACTTTCTTTGTTATTATCATATTAAAATAAATGTCATGTAACATAAGAATACATGGATGCATGTTTAAAGCACTTGAAAGGCTTTTTAAAGTGTTTTTTATTGGATATTTGATTTATTTACATTTCAATGTGATCCCTTTTCCCAGTTTCCCCTCCTGAAAATCTCTATCCTATCCCTGTCCCCCTGCTTCAGTGAGGGTGCTCCCTACCCACACACCAACTCCCAACACCAGCTCTGGCATTCCCCTACACTGGGGCATTGAGCCTTCACATGACCAAGGGCCTCTCTTTCCACTGATGTCCAACAAGGCCATCCTCTGCAACATATGCAGCTGGAGCCATGGGTTGCTCCTTGTGTTCTCTGGTGGTTTAGTCCCTGGGATCTCTGGGTGATCTGTTTGGTTGTTACTGAGTTCTTCCTATCGGTTGCAAACCCCTTTAGCTCCTTCAGTTCTTTCTCTAATGCCTCCATTGGGGACCCTGTGCTCAGTCCAATAGTTAGCTATGAGCATCTGTCTCTGTATTTGTCAGGCCTCTGGTAGAGCTTCTCAGAAGACAGAGATATCAGGCTCCCGTCAGCAAGCAGTTCCAGGAATCAGCAATAGCTTCCAGTTTTGACAAATGTATATGGGATGGATCCCCCCGTTGGGTAGTCTTCAGTCACTGCTCCACAATCTATCATTTCTCCTGAATTTTGATTCCTCTTCTAAAAAGCATTGAAGCATCTGGTTTTCCTTCTTCTGTGAATTGTGTCTTGATTACTCCGATCTCTTGGCCTAATATCCACTTATCAGTGAGTGTCTACCATGTGTGTTTTGTGTGTGTGTATGTGTCTGTGTGTGTGATTGAGTTACCTCACTCAGGATGATATTTTCAAGATCTATCCATTATCCTTTGAATTTCATAAAGTCATTGTTTTTAATATCTGAGTAGTATTCCAATATGTAAACGTATTACATTTTCTATATCCATTCCTCTGTTGAGGGGCATCTGAGTTGTTTTCACCTTCTGGATATTATAAATATGGCTGCTATGAACATAGTGGAGCATGTGTCCTTATTGTATGCTGGAGCACCTTCTTAGTATATGCTCAGGAGTGGTATAGCTGGGTTATCAGGTAATATTATCTAAACTTTTCTGAGGAATCATTAGACTGATTATCAGAGGGGTTGTATCAGTTTACAATCCCACCAGCAATTGAAGAATGCTGACACTTGAATTTTTGATCTTATCCATTCTTATTTTATTAATTTGTATACTGTCTCTGTGCCCTGTGGTTCATCAGGCTAGGTGTTTATCTTGTTGATTTTCTTTAAAAAAACAACTCCTGGTTTTGTTGATTCTTTGTAAAGTTCATTTTGTTTCTACTTGGTTGATTTCAGCCCTGAGTTTGATTATTTCCTGCCATCTACTCCTCTTGGGTGTATTTGCTTCTTTTTGTTCTAGAGCTTTCAGGTGTGCTGTTAAATTGATAGTGTATGCTCTCTACAATTTCTTTTTGGAGGCACTCAGAGGTACGAATTTTTCTTTTAGTACTGCTTTCATTGAGTCCCATATGTTTGTGTATGCTGTACCTACATATTCATTAAATTATAAAAAGTCTTTAATTTCTTATTTTAAATGATCAAGTTATCATTGAGTATTGTTCAGTTTCCATGTGTATGTAGACTTTCTTTTGTTTCTGTTGCTGTTGAAGACCAGCCTTAATTTTTAGTTTTCTGATAGGATGCCTTGGGTTATTTTACTCTTCTGATATCTGATGAGGTCTGTTTTTTGACTGATTATATGGTCAATTTTAAAGAAGATACCATGAGGTGCTGAGAAGTAGATATATTATTTTCATTTAGGGTGAAATGTTCTATAGATATTTGTTAAACACATTTTGTTCATAACTTCTGTTAGTTTCATTGTGTCTCTGTTTGTGTTTCCATTATCTTTCCATTGATGAGAGTGGCGTAGTGAAGTCTCCCATAACTATTATTGTGTGAGGTACAATGTGTACTTTGACTTTTAGTAGAGTTTCTTGTTTGAATGTTGGTGCTCTTGCACTTGGAGCATAGATGTTCAGAATTGAGAGTTCTTCTTGGTAGATTTTTCCTTGATGAGTATGAAGTGTCCTTCCTTATCCTATTTGATAACTTTCGATTGAAAGTCAATTTTACCCAGTATTAGACTTGATACTTCAGCTTATATCTTGGGACAATTTGCTTGGAAAATTGTTTTCCGACCCTTTATTTTGAGGTAGTGTTTGTCTTTGACACTGAAGTGCATTGCATTTCCTGTATGGGGCAAATTTCTGGGTCCTGTTTGCATATCCAGTCTGTTAGTCTATTTCTTTTTTATTGGGGAATTGAGTCTATTTATGTTAAGCTATATTAAGGAATAGTAATTGTTGATTCCTATTATTTTTGTGGTTAGAGGTGGAGCATGTTTGTGTGGCCATCTTCCTGTGGGTTTGTTGAAGGATAATTACTTTTTTGCTTTTTTTAGGGTGTAGTTTCCCTCCCTGTGTTGGAGATTTCCTTTTGTATTATCCTTTTTTAGGCTGTGTTTGTGGAAAGATATTGTGTAAATTTGATTTTGTCATAGAATATCTCCGTTTCTCTACCAATGGTAATTGAGACTTTTGATGGGTATAGTAGCGAGGGCTGGCATTTGTATACCTCAGGTTCTGTATGATATCTGTCCAGGATCTTCTATATTTTATTGTCTCTGGTGAGAAATCTGGTATAATTCTGAGAGGTCTGCCTTTATATGTCACTTGACCTTTTTCCTCTACTGCTTTTGATATTCTTTGTTTTGTTCATTTGGGGTTTTGACATTATGTCATGGGAAGAATTTCTTTTCTAGTCCAGTCTCTTTTGAGTTCGGTAGGCTTCTTGTATTTTAATGGGCATCTTTTTATTTAGGTTAGGGAAGTTTTCTTTTGTAATTTTGTTGAAGATATTTACTGGCCCTTTAAGTTGCTAATCTTCATTCTCTTCTATATCTATTATCTTTAGATTTGGTCTTCTCATTGTGTCCTGGATTTCCTGGATACTTTGGATTAGGGGCTTTTTGCATTTTGTATTTTCTTTGACTGTTGAGTCAATATTTTCTATGGTATCTCCTTCACCTAAGATTCTCTCTTCTGTCTCTTGCATTCTGTTGGTGATCCTTTCATCTATGACTCCTGATCTCTTTCCTAGGTTTTCTATCTCTAGTGTTCTCTCCCTTTGTGATTTCTTTATTGTTTCTATTGACATTTTTAGATCCTAAATGGTTTTGCTCAATTCCTTCACCTGGTTGTTTTGGTTTTTCTGTAATTCTTTAATGGATTTTTGTGTTTCCTCTTTAAAGTCTTCTACCTGTTTACCTGTGTTCTTCCACGTTTCTTTAATGGAGTTATTTATGTCCTTCTTAAAGTCCTCTATCATCATCATGAGATGTAATTTTAAACGTGGATCCTGCTTTTCCATTGTTTTGGGGTATCCAGGACTATATACAGTGTGAGAACTACATTTTGATAGTGCCAAGTAGCTTTCAGTTCTGTTGCTTGTGCTTGCTGGTTATCTCTAGTGCTACCTGTCATTGCTGTCTCTGACTGGAGTCTCTCCTTCCTGTGATTTTATTTGGGTTAAAATTCCTCAGAATCCAGCTGTCTCTGTGATCCTATGATCCTGAGACTTTGGGTGTGTAAGAGTTCATGGTAGTTAAGCTGTCTCTGGGATCCTGAAACCCTGGTGTGACCAACCTACTGAAATCCTGTTGTGTCAGAGCTCCTAGGAATCAAATTTTCTCTGGGAGTTGCAGGAGTCGGTGAAGAGCCAGAGCCCTGAGTCTGAATCAAGGACAGGTAAAAGCTGGAAGGATCCCTTGTCTCTGGATGGGAAGGGTTTGTGTTTCCCTGGTTTCTGTGGGGGTCCCAGTTATGCCAGGTGTTGGGAAACTGTGTTCTTGAGTGTGTCAGTGCTCCAGCGATCCTGTGTATGTCAAATCTTCTGGGAGTCAAGTTTCCTCTGTGCTCCTGTGCTCTTGTGCTCCTGTGCTCCTAGGTGTGTCATAGTACCTGTCATCCTGTGATCCTGGGCATGTTAGAGCACCTGAAAGTCAGGATTTCTCTGGGTATTGTAGGAGTGGGTGCTGAGCCAGCACCCTGAGTCTGTTCTAGGTTCAGGTTCAAACCTGAAGGATGCACTTGAAAGTTTATTTTTACTCTGAAATGATTTTATATGAATTTTACATCATCAAGGATCCCCCTCATCTCCATACATAGGCCCTCTGCCCTTACAACCTCCCCAACCCAAAAATTAAAACAAAACAAACCATGAAGTATCCACTTGCAAGCTATATTATCTCACACTGCATCCCATAGTATATTCTCTTGTCTTCACATATTTTTTTGCACATGTATCTTGCAGTCTGACATTTATCTGGGTCAAAGTATCTAGTGTCTGCTATATTTACCTAACTCTTCTCAGATATCCTGCTGTTGCCCTGTGTCATGGAGATCCTGCAACTTTGGATACTTAAGATTAGCTATTTCACAGACTTTAGCAGCTCATACATGAGGTAGGTGTTGTGGTAGGCCAACTCAAAGCCCTGTATCTGAGCCTGAGTAATTGCTTAGTTGCTTAGGCTAACAGATTTTCTGTACTCACACTACCAGCATGGACTCCACAGTACAAACCCTCCTAGTTCACCAAATACTTCAGCTGTCAAAGTACAGGACCATCTGTCCTTCTTTCATAAAACTGAAATGAAGAATGAAGCTCACATTCTCCCTTACCATAAGGTCAAGACCTGCTGTGCAGCCCAGGCAAAGGGCAGAGCCCATCTCCTGAATACTAAGGTTAGTGAGAGGTAGGGGTAATTATCCTGCTCCCATGACATCAGGGCTAGCTCTAAGTGGTAAAGGAGAGGATGTGGAAAGAGACCTCTTCCTTGTCCATGCCAGCCCACTAAAAGTGAATGGCTATAATAACTCTTCTATACCACTGAGTCCAGCTCACCCATGACCTGACACCAAGGTCAGCTCTACTGTATTGCTCAGGCTAGTTCCAGGACCCAATCCCTTCAGTTTTGCAGACAATAAGAGGAAGGGCTAGTTATCCATTCTCATAAACACGGGGGCAGCTACCCAGCCTGCCTTGGGTAGCAATGGGAGAGAGGTAAGGGAGAGAAACACATGAAAGCTTTTATCTATGAGTAAATTAAAAAAAAAGACAGTATATTTACACAATAGCATAATAACAGCTATCTATCAATAAATAAGTATGTAATATTTTTGAGAAAAATGAGTGATCATTTTAAGAATGTCTTAAACAAAATCAGCTAAAATTAGAATGGGAATTTTTATATTTGCTTGCAGAATGCAGCTGTTTTTTGATGAAATTAAAATAGAAGTGTTCAGTTCAGGAAGTCATGACACAAGACAGGCATGAGATTGTTATAAATCAAGTATATAGTCAAGTATACTATAAAGATGATCAAGGTGATAGTTATCCATCTATAGAAATGTCACAATAGAAAATTATTATTGTGCACAATTAATATATAATAATAATATAAATTATGAATTATATGTGGGATTTGACAAAAGTGTGACATTATTAAGACAAAGAAATAATGTAAAGTGAATAATTACATACACCATAGTAAAAAGAATTAGCTCACTCTAAAAAATACTGTCTCACAGGGAAAAAGCTTATGTGGGAATATTTTCTTTTGAGTGAAGTTGATACAAAATAATTTGTTTATTTCAGAAATCATACAAACTAATCAACAAACTTTCAGACCCCATATACTTTACTTCATTTTAAAAATATTTTTCAGAGTGTTTAATTGCATTGATCTTAGATATTTTGACTCAAAATTTATTACATACCTATTTATTGATACCATGTCATAAAACAAAATAGCATAAAATATTCACATTGTGGTATCAGTTCTGATTCAGATTAAATTAAGCATTCCCTAATGAAAAGAACACTGCAGCAAATCTACAAGTGGCATTTGTATATCACCACAGATTCATTATCTCTTGGAATGAATATGGATCATGAAATGAATTTTACTGAGAACTGGTGTCAGGAGTAGCTGCTATATTCATAATAGGCAGAAACTGGAAAAAATCTAAATGTTTCTAAAATGAAGAATAGCTAAAGAAAATATGGTACATCTAAACAATGGAATACTATTCAGCTATTAAAAACAAGGACATCAGGAATTTTGCAGGCAAATGGATGAATCTTGACAATATCATTCAGCATGAGATAACCCAATTCCAAAAGGACATACACAGTATGTAGTCACTTATAAGTAGATATAAGCCATAAAATACAGGATTCCCACGCTGTACTCCACAGACCCAAAGATGTTAAAAGAGAATGAAGGCACAAGCAAGCTTGTGTAAATCTCACTAAGAAGGGGGAATAAAATAGTCATAAAAAACAGATGGAGGGAGGAAACTGGGTGGGAGAGGGGTTGGGGAGAGGAATAGAGGGGGTTAGGATCAGAAGTGTGGAGGGACAGGAAGGATGAAAATCTACCACTCACTGGGGTGGGAAATTAGGGGACATCAACAGGAAGAGAGAGAGACCTGGGATAAGGGAGGTACCCCAAAATCCATGGGCTTGTCTTTAAGTGTCACAGCGTTGGGTATAGGGAACCTGAAGAGGCCACCTCCTATAGCCAGTCCAGAGCTCAAATAGAGCAATAAGGACACCAACCTACCCACAAAATTTAAACTCAAAATTTATCATGTCTATAATAAATGCATGAACAAAGGATTGAGCAAAGAATGAGGGAGAGGCCAGTCAATAACTGGCCCAACCTGAGACCCATTCCATGGACAAGCACTAATCCCTGACACTATTAATGATAATCCATTATTTCTGAAGACAGGAGTCTAGGATGGCTGTTCTCTGAGAGTTTCTACCCAGCAGCTGACTTGTACAGATGTGGACATCCAAAATAGATAGAGCTTAGATACTCTTATGGAAGAACAGGAGGAAAGATTAATGCCTCTAAGAGGATAGGCACTCCACAAGAAGACCAACAGAGTCAACTAATCTAATCTTTGGGGTTTCAGAGACTGAACTATCAACAAAAGAACATAGCATGAAGCTATTTCCATTTCATTCCTGAGTGTAAATTTTAAACATCTTAGAAGGAAATCACAAGAACATAACAACTAACAATGAATCAAAAAGGTATATAAATGAGAATTAAGATAAAAATTTTGATATATGAATGAAAATATAACTAATAATAAGTGAGGTTTCAGAGAAGAAAAAAATAGTGACTAAAATAATCATAAACACATATTGACCACATAATCTGAGGTCGTATTGAAGTAATGTTTGATATATACAAAAGTCATAGAATATGCCTTTAAATGAAGATTAAAAGATTTGCAAGGCCAAAACTCAAAACATATGTCTGACAATGAACTCTCTAAAGGGGTGATAAGCAGCAATACTTCAAACATAGGTTTAACCCTAAGTGATGAAATAAAGAAGCACAAAGAGTATAAACAGAAGAAATTCTACAGTGTCATATATTTCTGAATGGAAAGGCCAAGTACATATAAAGAGATGTAGATAATGGGGACACATATTACATGCAAACTAGAAAAACGAAAATGTAAAATCATTTATAAATTGAAACCATTGAAAGTGGATGTAAAAAACTGGTTTATTGAAAATGTTATGTGAAGTAACTATGAACCTAGCACAATAAAAGCATAAATGTTCTTCCATGATGAAAGCAAAAACAAAATAGAAAAATCTTCATATGTAATGTTACCTAATTAATAAAAATTGATAAAATGCAAATAAATGCTCTTAAAATGGCCACAAATATACACATATTAAGAAAACCCCCAGCTGAAGTAGGTAAAAGGTAATGACTGGCACCACAGCAATTTTAAGCAAGCACTGAAGAAACTGAACAAAAAAATTCTTCTTCCCATATATCCTAGTCAATGTAAAGTAAGACATGAAGAAATAATTATATTGTTTGACTAGCCTTTTAAACATATTAAATTCTGATTGACAAATCAATGGTCAATTATTCCTACCAGAATTTAGTTTTGCGTTGGAGGTTTCACTTTACTCATGGAAGACAAAGAAAATTCACATTTTGATTACACTCTTTCTGCTTGATGACAACATGACAGATCTATGTTGACTAAGAAAAGGTGTGACTATCAGAGTCCACTAGACTTATGTCATTGCCTTCCCTAAATGAGTCGACATTGTTCTAAGAACAGTGAGTAATTTTGCACCCCATATTTTGGAAATAGTGATCTAGTGATAGCATCCACATTTTCCAGTCACTGCACATCATTAAAATAGGGAAAATGGTTCAATTGTTTTGAGTTTGGGAAGGTCAAGCCCAAGGAATTATCAATTCCTTATCTAATAATTCTTAGCAATTAGGTTTTTGGCAATAAGTACTTATGAACAGCTTGGTATCTCTGTAAGAACAGGTTAATCCATAGGCTATCATTTTGACCAGAAAAAAAGTGGACTCAAATAAAATGTCTATTTGGGAATCAACCAAAATTAAAAGATTGCCTTAAAGAATTGTTGGCAATACTCTGTTGGCAATGAGCCGAGTCTTGAGTAGAGCAGAATAGAACAGTTTTTAACCAAAGACAATGAAAGCCTATATCCAGATGGCTTCATTAGTGAATTCTGTGTCAGGTTTATAAACCACTAATATGTGTACCTTGCATTTTTCCAAAAATATAACTAAAAGAAACCACTTAACTTATCCTATGATATCAGCATTATATCAGTGAGTCATATGGAAATACCTATACAGACCAAATGACTATCTACTATATAGTAATAAGTATGGTACACTCTGTTGAAAAAAAGAAAAAACAAACAAACCTGTGATTATCATTAAAGACAGAGAAAAATATATTTAGCAATATCTAACTTTAAAATATTTTCTTGACTAAAGCACTCTAAACATTGAGGCTAGAAACAAACTTCCTTAACATAATAAAGGAGATTTCCAAAATGAGCTATTATTGATCTCATATTTCATGTAAAATATAATATCTGAATTATTTGATTTAAGATTAGGGACAAGATGAAAATCTCCTATTATTTTCATGTGATTCTTTACTGAAGCAAGTAACCAACATATCTCGGCATTTAAATTGGAAAGAAAAAAGAAAATTTGTCTTTAAAGATAAACAAAAATAATAATAAAATACTAAGAAAAATATTAAATTACCTTGAAAATAATTACACAAAAATTTAAAGCACAATATACAAAAAATTGAAGTTCACCTTTAATACTTGGTAGTCTGATAGTACACAATGAGTTATTTCAATTTTGTTGTATCTGTTGAAATTTGATTTGTGATTGATTATATGGCCAATATTGGAAAAGGGGTCTCTGAGAAAGTATAATCTTTTGCATTTGGGTGAATTATTCTCTAGGTATCTGTTAGGTAAATTTGATTAATTACCTAAGTTTTATTATCTCTCTATTTAGTTTCTGTCTGGATGAACTGTCAATTGGTGGGGCTGGGATGTTGAAGTCTAACACTATTAATGTGTGGGGTTCAATGTGTGATTTCAGCTATAGTAATGTTTCTTTAAAGAATGTATTGTATTTGCATTTGGGGCACAGATTTTCAGAACTGAAACATCATCTTGGTAGATTTTTCCTTGATGAGTATGGAGACTTGGTTTAAAGTCTTTATCACTACATATTTGAATGGCTATTCCAGCTTATTGATTGGGTCTATTTTCTTGGAATAGTTTTTTCCAGCCCTTTCCTTGGAGATAATGTCTAATTTTGTCTATTTTTGTTCCTGAGTTATGATTCTTGTATGCAGTGGAATGATAGAACCTCTTTGTGCATCCACTCTCTTAGCCTGTTTCTTTTTATAAAGGTTATTGAGCCCATTGATGTTAAGAGATATTAATGTGCAAAGATTGTTAGTACCTGTTATTTTGATGTTGGCTGTGGTACCCTGTGTGTGTGTGTGTGTCTCTCTGTGTGTGTGTGTGTGTGTGTGTGTGTGAGAGAGAGAGAGAGAGAGAGAGAGAGAGATTTTCTTGTTTTTCTGTGTGCTGGTGTGGAATAAATTATTTCTTGTGTTTTCTTGGGTGTAAGTGGGTACCTTCTTTATGTTGGAGGTGAGAGGTAGGGAAGGGGAAACCTCTAGAATGTCCAATATTCCTGTGATGTGAGAGACTAGTAGGACTCAAGGGGGTGACCTTAGTCAAAATGCCCAAAAGAAGGGAGATGGAACCTGAAGAGAGCACCTCCAGGATACAGACAGGGCTCCCAGTAATATCATCACAAAGAAAACATCAAAAGGATGATCTACCATAATCAGGTTGCCTTCATCTGAAAAACGTAATAATAGTTTCATACACACAAATAGATAAATGTAATCCACCACATAAAAAACTATCTGAAAAACAAGAAATGATACCACAATTTCATTAGAAGCTAAAAATATCCTTTGACAAAATCCAACACTCATCCTGATAAAAGTCCTAGAAATTTAAGGATATAAGGCACATATCTCAACATAAAAGTGGCAGTTTACCCATGACAATAGGTCATAAACCCATGACAATGGGTAGTAAGCCCATGGGCAATAAGCCCATGACAACCATGCACTTACAGGAATAGAAACTCAAAGCAATTCTCTAAAGTAGGATCGAGTAAACCCCCATTCTACCCCAATTGATAAATACTTTCAGCTAAATGGCCAGAAACAAAATTTAATTAGAAAAATCAATAGCATTGCTGTATATAATTATAATTGAAGTGTGAAAGAAATCAACACTCTTGTTAACAATTGTTAGAAAAAAGAGATCTTGAGGTAATTCTAATGAAGTACATGAAATATTTATATAAAAAACGTTTAAGATATTGAAGAGATTGAAAAGATATCAGAAAATGCAAAGATATCTCATGTTCATAGATTATTGAGATCAGTATAGTAAAAAATTTTGATCCTATCAAAACAAATAATCAAAAATCCAACAGAATTCTTGAAATAATAGGAATGGAAAATTATCAGCTTTATATAGAAACACATACTTTTACGCATAAACAGACAGACAAAAAATATAGAATAACTAAAACAATTCTGAATTTGCAAAGCACTTCTGTAGGTATAAGCATCTGCAAGTTATACTACAGGAATGCAGTAATAAAGATGTAATAAAATACAGTAATAATAAAGTAATAACATCATGTTATTGGCACAAATGCAAACACACTGATTAATATAATAACATTTAAAACACATAGACATAAGTCCTTAGAAACTTGCTTCTTGATAAAGAATCAGTAAATATAATCAAGGAAAAATTGAGCATATTTAACATAGGATGATGGTCAAATTGCATGCATGGCTTCATGTAGAAGAATACAGATAGACTTCATACATTCTGTTCTGCATAGACTCAACTCCAAATAGATTAAAGACCTCAATATGAGACCAAATACATTGAATCTGATGTGGGAAATGTGATAATAACATTAAACAAATTGACAGAGAAAAAGACTTTCGGTAGAGGACACCATTAGTACAGGCATGAAAATCAACAATTAATAGATGTGATTTGATGAAATTGAAAAGTGTAAGGACACCATCATTATGACAAAGTGATAGCACAAAGAATAGAAATAGATTTTGCCAACTATACATTTGAAAGAAGGCTAATATCCAAACTATATATCAAGACATCAAGAAAAAATAAACCAATTAAAATTATGGAACAGATATACAAAGAGAATACTCAAAAAAGGAATACAAATACCTGAGAAACACTTAAAGAACTTGTCAACATTCCTAGTCATAAAGGAAATGAAAATCAAAACTCCTTTGTGATTTCATGTCACACTATTCTGAATGACCAGGATCAATAAAACAAATGACAGTTCATGCTGAGCAGAAGATGGAATAAGAGGAACACTGTTCATTGAAGCTGACAGGAAAACTTTAAATCCACTTTGGAAATAAGTCAGGTGGTTCCTCAAATAGATGATAGTCAATATACCCCAACTGGATTATTTATTCTTTGACATATTCTCAAAGGATATTTCACCCTACTCCAGAGACACCTGGTCATCCAGGTTCCTTTATTCTCTAATCATAAAAGCAAAGAACTGGAAACTAGATGTCTATCAATGAATGAGCGGATAGGGAAAATATAGTACATTTCCATGATGAAATATTATTTGGATGTGAAAAAAATGGAACAATGAAACCCTAGATAAATAGATTGATCTAGGAAAAAAATTAACCTGAGAGAAGTAATTTATAAGCAGAATAACAAATATCCTATATATTATTCATTTTTATGTGACTATTTGGCATTAAGTACAAAATAGATAAGATACAATCAAGAAAACCTCAGAAGCTAGGGATAGAGCAAGGAACTAGGGTGAGTGACAGGTGTCCCTAAGAACAGCAAATAGAACAGAGAGTTATGCATGACAAGGAACATGCAACAAGAGAATCAAAAAGAAGAGGTATAGAAGATAGGGAAGGAGGAATGTGGGAAAGGACCGCTGAAGTCAAGGCTTACTTGAGGGTTCATATGGGAACCCAAGGCAGCAGACACTTTTTAAATTATATAATTATATACACATATAGTGGTGATCATAATGAAATCACAAAATAATAAGAGAGAAAGGGTTTCAGTATTGAGAAAGGGTTAGATCAAAATGAGTTATTAGCTAAAGAGTCCCTTGGGAACCCCCAATCATGTAGGCTCTTATAGAGGCTATAGGTTAATCTAACAACAGGGTCTTATTGCTAAAAATAACACATATCTTAGTCAGTGTTTCACTTTCTCCTCTAAAACACCATGACCAAAGAGCAAATTGGAGAGGAAAGTGTTTATTTGACTTATACTTCAAGATAATCTACCACTGGATAAAGTCTGGACAGAAACTCAACCAGCGGTAGAAGCCGAGGGCTGGATATGATGCAGAAACCATGGAGGGGTGCTGCCTACTGACTTGCTTGTGCCTTCAGGACCTGCTCAGGTATTATTGTGAATATAACATTTCAATTGGTTAACTAATTGCTGCTATGCATATCCTTTGGTGGGTCTGATAAAACTAAGGTCATGATAGGTTGATCAGGTCATATGGTAACTTGGTTGCTGTTTGTCAAACATTTAGTTTCCACTCAGGCACAATAGCTGCCCAAAGCCTGCCTTTCAAAGGACAGAGTTATCTACAGACAATGATACTGTTTCTCAAAATCCCAAATAATTCTTTTATGATTCATCTATTCTCCACTGGACTCCCCAAGATACCCAAGGTAGAAGATTTATTAATTATGGTTGAATTTATATTTCATCCTCTAATATGCATTTGTGTTTCTAATAAGCCCAAAATGGTTGCTGCCACCACTTAGTCCAATCAGTATAATGTCATCAATATAGTGCAACAGTGTAGTATTTTGTGGAAGTGACAGATGATCAATATTTTCTTCTAAGTTATGCCACATAGCAGGAGAGTTAATATATCATTGAGGCAAATCTGAAAAGGTATACTTGTAGTTTTGCCATCTGAAAGCAAATTGGTTCTGATGGTCCTTATGGTCAGGTACTGAGAAAAAGGTATTTGCTAGATCAAATGCAGCATAAAATCTACAAAGAGAGATATTAATTTGCTAAAGTAACAACACAATATCTGGTATAGCAGCTGCAATGGAGTTACTACCTAATTTAGTCTTTGATAGACAACTGTCATTCTTCATGGTACATATGTCTTCTGCACTAGCCAGATAAGAAAGTTAAGGGAGATGTTGAAACCACACTATTTGCAACTTTCAAATTCTTCATGTTGGCACTAATTTCTACAGTTTTTCCAGGGATACAATATTGGTACAGAAAATATTCACTATTTTCTCTGGCAGAAACAACTCTAAAGCCTTTCATTTATCCCTTTCAACTATAATAGCCCTCATTCCACAGGTCAGTGATCAAAAACTTCTAGGTCAGTAGAACTTAAGATTGCAAGAACAAGAAGCAAAAACTTTCCTAGTGGTTAGGTAGAAGTTATAGGAAGTAGAACTCATCCATTTTGCAACCCTTACTTTTAGGATTATGAGAGGAATGAGAACCATATAAGGAATGTTGATTCAAAGCATATACTCCCTTCTGAAAAACTGCCCCATTTATCCATGCTGGTGCTACCTATTTAGCACTATAACTTTATTTTCAAAAGGCTATTTCATATATCTATCAGGCTAACTCTTTGATGATAGTAACGAACTTGTTAAGACTAGTAGATTCCTTAGGCATTATGGGACTGTTTAGATGGTCTAGTTGGTCCTGATTTAATTTTGGTATTTGGTATCTGTCAAGGAAATTGACCATTTCCTCCAGATTCTCCAGTTGTGTTGAGTACAGGCTCTTGTAGTAGGATCTGATGATTTTTTGGATTTCCTCAGTTTCCGTTGTTATATCTCCCTTTTCATTTCTAAGTTTGTTAATTTGGATACTTTCTCTGTGCCCTTTGGTCAGTCTGGCTAAGGGTTTATCTATCTTGTTGATTTTCTCAAAGAACCAGCTCCTGGTTTTGTTGATTTTTTGTATGGTTCTCTTTGTTTCTACTTGATTGATTTCGGCCCTGAGTTTGATGATTTCCTGCCTTCTACTCCTCCTGGGAGAAATAGCTTCTTTTTGTTCTAGGGCTTTCAGGTGTGTCATTAAGCTGGTAATGTATGCTCTCTCCATTTTCTTTTTGGAGGCACTCAGGGCTATGAGTTTTCCTCTTAGCACTGCTTTCATTGTGTCCCATAGATTTGGGTATGTTGTGTTTTCATTTTCATTGTGTTCTAAAAAGTCTTTAATTTCTTTCTTTATTTCTTCCTTGACCAAGGTATCATTGAGTAGAGTATTGTTCAGTTTCCACGTGTATGTGGGTTTTCTGTTGTTACTGTTGCTATTGAAGACCACTTTTACTCCATAGTGATCAGATAGGAGGCATGGGATTAGTTCTATCTTCTTATATTTGTTGAGGTCTGTCTTGTGACCAATTATATGGTCGATTTTGGAGAAGGTACCATGAGGTGCTAAGGAAAAGGTATATTCTCTTGTTTTAGGATAGAATGTTCTATATATATCTGTTAAATGTAATTGGCCCAAAGTTTCAATTAGTTTCATTGTGTCCCTGTTTAGTTTCTGTTTTCCTGATCGGTCCATTGAGGAAAGTGCAGTGTTGAAGTCACCCACAATTATTGTGTTAGGTGCAATGTGTGCTTTGAGTTTTAATAAAGTTTCTTTTACGAAAGAGGGTGCCCTTGCATTTGTGGCATAGATGTTCAGGATTGAGAGTTCTTCTTGTTGTATTTTCCTATACTCAAAGGATAAGCAGGCTGAGAAAGAAATTAGGGAAATGACCCCCTTCACAATAGCCTCAAACAGTATAAAGTATCTTGGGGTGACTCTTACCAAACATGTGAAAGATCTGTATGACAAGAACTTCAAGACTCTGAAGAAGGAAATGGAAGAAGACCTCAAAAAATGGGAAAACCTCCCATGCTCATGGATCGGTAGAATCAACATAGTTAAAATGGCCATTCTGCCTAAAGCACTATACAGATTCAATGCAATACCCATCAAAATCCCAAGTCAATTCTTCACAGAGTTAGAAAGAGCAATTATCAAATTCATCTGGAACAACAAAAAACCCAGGATAGCTAAAACTATTCTCAGCAACAAAAGAAAATCTGGGGGAATCAGTATCCCTGACCTCAAGCAATACTACAGAGAAATAGTGTTAAAAACTGCATAGTATTGGTACAGTGACAGACAGGAGGATCAATGGAACAGGATTGAAGATCCAGAAATGAACCCACACACCTATGGCCACTTGATCCTCGACAAAGAGGCTGAAAACATCCAATGGAAAAAAGATAGCCTTTTCAACAAATGGTGCTGGTTCAACTGGAGATCAGCATGCAGAAGAATGCGAATTGATCCATCCTTGTCTCCTTGTACTAAGCTCAAATCCAAATGGATCAAGGACCTCCACATAAAGCCAGACACTCTGAAGCTAATAGAAAAGAAACTGGGAAAGACCCTTGAGGACATCGTACAGGGAGAAAGTTTCTGAACAGAACACCAATAGTGTATGCTCTAAGAGCAAGAATTGACAAATGGTACCTCATAAAATTACAAAGTTTCTGTAAGGCAAAGGACACCATCAAGAGGACAAATCGGCAACCAACAAATTGGGAAAAGATCTTCACCAATCCTACATCAGATAGAGGGCTAATATCCAATATATATAAAGAACTCAAGAAGTTAGACTCCAGAAAAACAAACAACCCTATTAAAAAATGGGGTACAAAGTTAAACAAAGAATTCTCACCTGAAGAACTTCGGATGGCGGAGAAACATCTTAAAAAATGGTCAACTTCATTAGTCATTAGGGAAATGCAAATCAAAACAACCCTAAGATTTCATCTTACACCAGTCAGAATGGCTAAGATTAAAAATTCAGGAGACAGCAGGTGTTGGAGAGGGTGTGTAGAAAGAGGAACACTCCTCCACTGCTGGTGGGGTTGCAAATTGGTACAACCACTCTGGAAATCAGTCTGGCGGTTCCTCCGAAAACTGGGCACCTCACTTCCAGAAGATCCTGCTATACCACTCCTGGGCATATACCCAGAAGACTCCCCACCATGTAATAAGGATACATGTTCTACTATGTTCATAGCAGCCCTATTTATAATTGCCAGATGCTGGAAAGAACCCAGGTATCCCTCAACAGAAGAGTGGATGCAAAAAATGTGGTATATCTACACAATGGAGTACTATTCAGCCATTAGAAACAATGAATTCATGAAATTCTTAGGCAAATGGATGGAGCTAGAGAATATCATACTAAGTGAGGTAACCCAGACTCAAAAGGTGAATCATGGTATGCACTCACTAATAAGTGGATATTAACCTAGAAAACTGGAATACCCAAAACATAATCCACACATCAAATGAGGTACAAGAAGAAAGGAGGAGTGGCCCCTGGTTCTGGAAAGACTCAGTGAAACAATATTCAGCAAAAACAATATTCAGCAAAACCAGAACGGGGAAGTGGGAAGGGGTGGATGGGAGGACAGGAGAAGAGAAGGGGGCTTACGGGACTTTTCGGGAGTGGGGGGGGGCTAGAAAAGGGGAAATCATTTGAAATGTAAATAAATTATATCGAATAAAAAAAAAAAGACTAGTAGATTCCATGATTGTAGGCACACTGTCACACTTCTGTGGCTATGAAATCAGTTCCTTTGTCAGAAGCAAAACCCTGTGGAATACTTGAATAGTGGATAACGCATTCTGCAAGAACACACATGGTAGTTTTGGTAGAACCATTATTATGGGAAAGGCAAATCCATATCAAAAATAACTATATATGCCAATAAGAACAAGAGCCTTTTCATGAAGATACTGGTAAAATATAGTCAATCAGCCACCAGGCTGCTGGAATGTACAAGCTGATAAAGAACGAACCCTTACTTCTTTCATTGTGTTTATAGAGGCCTCCACTGGAAAGTATGGTGCAGATTAAAGTTGTGCCTCAAGATCTGGATTAAAGGAATGTATTGATCCATATTAAGAGTATGTTACATTCCACCTCAAAAACTCGATCAAAAGTTAATGTCTTCCAGCCTTAATTCCACGTCACAGGTATGCACTTTATTTTTGAATTGTAGTTCATTACATATATTGTCAAGTTGATAACTGAGAATAGTCATCACAGCACACAACTCATTGCACATGGGAAATTCAATTTCCTGCCTATGCAGAGCCTTCACTACTGGCTAGTATTCTTGGTAATGCACACTACCAAAGAAGAAACATAAACCCCTAAACAGCTACCAGTCCTTCAGTCTGTAATGGAGTCTTGTCTGCAAGATACCCTAGAACAGTGTTGGCGCAAAACTTGTGGGAGTAACCAAGCCATATTTTATTTGTTTTAAGGCCTACTCTAAGAGATGAAATGCATAACCAATGTTGCTTGCATCACCTTTTATAAGGAGATATTTCCTAATGACATTCTATTATACTCATAAACCAGGGTATTGCTTAGTCATCATCAGAGAAGCATCCTACTCTAGATCAAAAGAAATATAGAAACTCACACCAACACAAGATATAGAGAGTAAAAGATCTCAGAATAATTAGTTCTAAATGAGATGTCTTAATTAAATCCCTTCCTTCACTGTTTAGGAAAGCTTGTGGAAGAAGAGGAAGAAAAGAGGCTAAAGCACTAGAAAGATAGTAGATATCAAGGAAACAAGGGCCTCAAAACACTACAGAATCTAAGTATGTTTGACATGAGAGAAACTGAATGAGTTTGCACAAGCATTTTATAGGTCTGTACCAGATAGTGTCCTAGAGCATAAAGGAGAAGAGGACAAATGCCCCGATGCATAACTCAGAACCTCTCTCCAAAAATAACAAATGAAAAAAAAAAAGTTTTCACCTAGGCAATCTCATTGGGGCAATAAAGTACTCTTCTACTTTTAATTTTCTTTTTTTTTCTATATTCATTGTTTACATTCCAAATGCTTTCCCCTTTCCTGGTTGCCCTCTCCCCATTGGTCTCATAAGCCCTCTTCCCTCTGCCCATTTCCCAATCACCCACCTCACATTTCTGTCCTGGTACTCCCCTACAATGCGGGATCAACTCTTTTCAGAATCAGGGCCCTCTCCTTCATGCATCTTGGGAATCATTTGATATGCTAATTGTGTCTTGAGAATTCAGAACTTCTGGGCTAATTAATATCCACTTATCAGTGATTGCATTCCATGTATATTCTTTTGTGATTGGGTTACCTCGCTTAGGATAATATTTTCCAGTTCCAACCATTTGCCTAAGATTTTCATGAATTCTTGTTATTAATAGCTGAATAATATTACATTGTGTAAATATTCCACATTTTCTGTATCCTTTCCTCCACTGAGGGACATCTGGGTTTCTTTCCAACTTCTGGCTATTATAAATAAGGATTCTATGAACATAATGGAGCATGTGTCCTTATTGCATGCCAGAGAATCCTCTGAGTATATACCCAGGAGTGGTATAACAGGGTTCTCCAGAAGTGCCATGTCCAGTTTTGTGAGGAACCACCAGATTGATTTCCATAGTGGCTGTACCATCTTGCAATCCCACCAGCAGTGAGGGAGTGTTCCTCTTTCTTCACATCCTTGCCAATACCTGCTGTCTCCTGAGGTTTTTGATTTTAGCCATTCTGACTGGTGTGAGGTGAAATCTCAGGGTTGTTTTGATTTGCATTTCCCTAACAATTAATGATGTTGAACATTTCTTAAGGTGCTTCTCAGCCATCCAAAATTCTTCAGGTGAAAATTCTTTGTTTAGCTATGTACCTCATTTTTAATAGGGTTATTTGGCTCTCTGGGGTCTAATTTCTTGAGTTCTTTTCATGTATTGGATATTAGACTTCTGTCGGATTTAGGGTTGGTGAAGATTCTTTCCCAATTTTTCGGTTGCTGTTTTGTCCTTTTGACAGTGTCCTTTGCCTTACAGAAACTTTGTAATTTCATGAGGTCCCATTTGTCAATTCTTGATCTTAGAGCTTAAGCTGTTGGTGTCCTGTTCAGGAACTTTCCCCTTGTGCCCATGTCCTCAAGTGTCTTCCCCAGTTTCATTTCTATTAGTTTCAGTGTATCAGGTTTTATGTGGAGGTCCTTTATCCACTTGGAGTTAAGCTTAGTACAAGGAGTAAGAATGGATCAATTTGCATTCTTCTGCATGCTGACATTCAATTGAACCAGCACCATTTGTTGAAAAGGCTATCCTTTTTTCTACTGGATGTTTTCAGCTCCTTTGTCGAAGATCAAGTGATCAAGGTGTGTGGGTTCATTTCTGGGTCTTCAATCCTATTCCACTGATCCACTTGCCTGTCACTCTATCAATACCATGCAGTTTTAAACACTATTGCTCTGTAGTAAAGTTTGAGGTCTGGTATACTGATTCCCCCAGAAGATCTTTTACTGTTCAGAATAATTTTAGCTATCCCGGGTTTTTTGTAATTCCACATGAATTTGAGAATTGCTTTTGCTAACTCTACCAAGAACTGAGTTGGGATTTTGACGGGGATTGTGTTGAATCTGCATATTGCTTTTGGCAAAATGGCCATTTTAACTATATTAATCCTGCCAATCCACGAGCATGGAAGTTTTTTCCATTTTCTGAGTTCTTCTTCAAATTCCTTCTTCAGAAACCTGAAGTTCTTGTTTCATTTGTTTGGTAAGAGTCACACCAAGATACTTTATGTTGTTTCTAGTTATTGTGAAGGGTGTCATTTCCCTAATTTCTTTCTCAGTCTGTTTATCCGTTGAGTATAGGAAGGTTACTGATTTGCTTGTAACCAGCCACTTTGGTGAAGTTGTTTATCAGCTGCAGCAGTTCTCAGGTGGAGTTTTTTGGGTCACTTAAGTATACTATCATATCATCTGCAAATAGTGATAGTTTGACTTCTTCCTTTCCAATTTGTATCCCTTTGACCTCCTTATGTTGTCTAATTGCTCTAGCTAGGCCTTCAAGTACTATATTGAAATTATATGGAGAGAGGGGGCAGCCTTGTCTACTCCCTGATTTTCTTTTCCTTCTGTTTGGTCCTATTGAAGTTTATTTATTTACTTATTCTATTATATTTTGTTTTATTTTGTTATTATCATTAGATACTATTTTAATGAGACAGAAAGGGCTAAATCCTAGATGGGAGAGGAGATGGGCATGAGCTGGGAAGAATTATCGAGGGAAAAAAACATAATCAGGTATTATTATGTGAGAGAAAAATAACTTTAATAAATATGTATTCGGACTACATGAATCTAGAATTTGGAGGAATTCTATAGATTTAGATGATGTCAATTTTTCAATGATAAAATTAGAGCAGAAATCATCACATGTTAGAAGGTATAAGAGTTAAAGAAAAGTACTCTAGGCCTAAAATATGTACTTTTGGTATTTGGACTATATATAAGAAGAAAAATACCACAAAAGGATCCAAGAATGAGCATCCATTAAGGCAAGGAGACAACCTGAGTGAAATGTACTTAAGAAGGACCTGAAGCTACTACTTAATGCTGTGGACACTAGCTCCTTATTATTTCCACAACAATCTACCTATACCATCTCGTCAATCTTCATTTGTTTGTGACTCTCTGGTGACCTCCAGAAATATTTTTAATCAGTGGTCCTACAGTTGCCACTCTTGCCTGGCACTAGGATGCCTATTTATTTCCTACTTCATCTCTAAACTATCCAGAGTACTTCTGCCCAACTCACCCCTCCATGTAGCCTACAGCAATCACTTTCAGACTATCAGTAATCTGTGGCCAGAGCCCTGGTACCCTTATGTATGACTCTGCTACCTTCATAAAGTCAGACCACAAGTCTTTTTAAAGAGAATTTCAGAGTCAGTCATTTTTGTCTCCCTACAAGCCTCTCAGGAATCCTACTTCAATCTGGGATGGTTTGCAGTCAGAACATACAGGTCCAACAAATCTTCAGATCTAAAAATCAAGCCTGTAATCTAAAACCCAAAGTAACCCAAGACTGAAAAACAAACATTCTTGTGTTCTGATCAGACAATCTGTCAGATCAGAGCAACATCAAGAATCATTAACCATTCCAGAAAGAAAACATTGGTTACCTACATCACAATATATGATACCATGTTGCCAGTTGTATAAATTCTAGAACAGAAACACAAACATGAAAAACAAGACTATGTACTTTATTCAGATGCCATCAACTCTGTTTTACCATGTCTTAAGAGAAGCACTTATATGAACAAGACAACCACTTCAAAATAGAAATTATGAATATGTTCAAGGACATTAAATAGGGTATGAATGATTTTCACACTGATTAAAAAATACAAATAAACAATTGAATGAAATAGGGGGAATTTTGTCATATAATTAGAATTTGAAAAATAAATGCAATCTAATGAAATCTAAAGGAGAGCCAAATTCAAATACATCTTGAAATAAAAAAATAGGAATTCAAACAAAAAGCTCAGAAGTAAAGCTCACTAGCATACTAAGAGATATAGAAGAGAGACTTTAATGTTTGGAAAACATGGAAAATAGAATGAATAGCTTGGTCTATAAAAATATAAAATCTAAAAAGTCCAGGCAAAATGCATTCAGGAAAACTGGAATAATATGAAATTACAATTTTTTTTTTAAAAAATAGTGGGGAAACAAGAAGGTGAAGAAATCCAGGATGATGACACATGGAAAAATTTTAACAAAACCATAAGGAAAATTCTTCAGGGTAAAGTATGAGATGCCTATCACGGAGCAAGAGGCATGTAGAACAAATAAATAGGACTAGAAATGTAACTACTCATGACACATAATAATCAAAAAACCTAAGATACAGAAAGAAATAAGATTCTAAAAGTTGTAAGGGAGGGAAGGTCAAGTCACATAAAAAGACAGATACATTAGAATTCCCCTTTTCATTGGAGACTATGGAAGTTAGAGTTACATCGATACATATTCTATAAAACTTGAGAGACCACAGATGCCATCACAGATCATGCTACTAAGCAATATTATCAATCACAATCAATAAATAAAGCAAAATACAGCATGACAAAAACCACATTTAATGGACCTAGCATCACCACACTCCAGAAGAACCAACAAGCAGCTGAAAGAGTCATATGCAGATATTTGTCCCGAACCAATGGACAGAATGTGCTGTCTCTTGAGGTTGAATTAGGGAAAGGCTGGAAGAAGCTGAGGAGGGTGACCCTGTAGCACCAGCAGTCTCAAGTAACCTGGATTCCCCAAAATCTCTCAAAGACTGGACCACCAACCAGGCAGCATACATTAGCTGATATGAGGTCCCCAACATATGTATAGCAGAGAACTGCTAGGTCTGGGTTCCATCAGGGATGATTCACCAAGCCCTCAAGAGAATGGAGGCCCAGAAAGTTTAGAGGTCATGGGTAGAGGTATGGGTTGGAAACATCCTCCTGTAAATATTGGCATAGGAGGAGTTATGGGATGTGGAACAATAGGAGAGTAGACAGGGGTGGGGAATAAAATCTAGAGTATAAATAAATACACAAATAAAAAAAGAAATTGATAATTATTTCCCAAAATATAGGTTAACTAAACTGACTGCCAATAAGGAATAAATAATCACTGAATAGCTAATCAAAAATAAAAAAGAAAAACCTTAACAATATTCTTATTTTTCCAATATTAATGTTATCAATTCTAGGATCAAAAGTTCCAGACTAACAGATTTTATTAGAATACCACATCTACCTTTCTTCTGCTCCTCCCCCAAAATAACCACATTTCCATTTACTGAAAAAGGATGCAAAAGTATTCTAAGGAAGCAAAATTAAGAAGCAATCAGAGTTAACCATTTCAATATCTGACAAAATAAACTTCAAATGAAAATGAGTCAGAAGACAGGAAAATCTATACTGATTAAAGGGAAAATCCAACAAACATTACAGTTCTGAATATTTATGCACTAAATACAAGTATCCCAAATTTAGTAATGGGAACGCTTATACTGGAAACAACTTTACATCACTTTGCAAGGAATTTGATGTTGAACATAAAACTGGAATTCCTTAAAACCCAACGGGACAAAGCATTGTTGAACATATGCATCATACTCTAAAAAAATTGGTTTTTAAAAACAAAAAAAATGAGGGAGTTATATCCCTCATGGTCACAGAAAGCACACCTTGATTTTGTCTTATTTGTTTTAATTTTTTTGCAAACTAACGCTAAAGTTCAGTTTGCAGCAAATCGCCACTGATAACCAGTCACTTGCAGCTCATATGCCATGGTTAAGTGGCAAGGCCCCATAACTAATATATGGAATGGTCCTGACCCTGTTTTAATATAGAGACAAGGTTCTGTCTGTGTTTTTCCACAGAATGGAAATGGAACCCAGTGGCTGCCTGAAAGATTGGTTCATCAAGTGGACATAGGTCCTGAGCCTTCTAATGATAATGATACTGATAATGATAATGATAATGATACTAATGATGAAGACATCACAAAATCCCTATCTGCTGGTTTAGTCGACCTGAAATATTTTCTCCAACCCTATTGGAAATCAAGTATTTTCTATAAATTCTCAAAGCCACCCCCCATATAACTGATGGTTAGACCTTGTGTTTGGTCTTTGTCAATTAATTAATTAGATACCTGGGACATTTCTGCAGCCTCTGGAGCCTTGACTCAGTTAATCCTTATATATAAGAATACTTACAGGGCAAGATATATAACTATAGGATATGGGCAACTCCTTCTTTGCTATCTTCTTTTAAATACTGATTTTTATGTCTGTTCTAAGTATCAAATAAATAAAGATAAACAATATCAATGTGGAAGAGTCCATCGTGTTTTTCTGTTCTTCTATGGCTAAAGTTTGAGAAGAACTAATCGTAAGAAAAAAAAAGAAAAAGAACAGAATCAGCTATGGTTTGAATCCTGGTTCTCCACTTTCCCATGGGTTACAACTTTAATTTCTACACTGCTTGGTCCATTAATTATAATCTTGTTGCTTTTAACTTTTTGACCTTTTATCTTAAACAAATTGGTTGCATTCATACAGGATCATTTTCAGCAAGCTCAGCTATTCAACTTGGCATTTTTTCTTCACTATGAATAAATGCATTGAGTGCATATTCATATGTCCTTTGTGGCATTGGTCTGAATGGGAAAGAGTGTGTTGTAGAAGGCTGGTAGTCAGGGATGGATAAGAGTGTTGTTGAGCTCCTATCTATTTAAGATAGAGACATGCATCAATGCTATGTTTGATCTCCATGATGGGTAAGAAGGAGCAAAATAGAGATGACCTAAGACAGGCATGGTTACCTGGCAATTCTTTACCCTAGACAGGATCATGGAAAACAAGTAAATCTCGTGCCCCTATACAACAACTGGCACTGATCATCTTTAAAAACAAAGAAAGGGGTATTGCAGCCTTGAGCAGGCTATTCCCAGCCTTGAGCAGGCCCTTCCCAGTCTTGAGCAGGCTGCACAGACCTTGAACACTTGCCACAATAGACCTTATCAATCTTGGTGGAGTCACCTGCCTTGGTTGCATGTGCAAATTCCCCAGGAACTTAGAAAATTAATCTGTTGAGCTGACCTTGCTTTGCAACACACTCCAGCTGAAACAAAGGATGGGTTCTGTGGGCTTTCCCTATATAAACACAGTCCTGAATATTAAAGTTGAAGCCTTGAACAGAAGTTTGTCTTGGCTTCATTCTTCTTTCACCCTCCCCTACCTTTTTTTCATTTTCTGCCTCCCTTTCAGGTAAGCCCAATTTGTCCTTGGCTGCTGGACATCTACAATTATATATTAACACAGTAATATTATTAATAATAATATATAACAACTATATATTAAATAATGCAGTGGTTGTGGGTAACTTTATACCCCCCCTCTCATGAATAGACATGTCTAGACAAAAATTAACCATGGTAAAGCTAGAGATAAATCATATGAAAAAATGGACCTAACAGACAATCCACTCAAAACACTAAGGGTTCCATTTACATAAAAACTTAGTTTGAAACATTGGCTCTACAGGTACATGTACACTTGATGTTCTTCACTGTCCATACAGATAGGAGCTTCAGAAATCAACCTACCTCAACTGCCCTTGTAACTACTAAGCTCAAAAATGATCTATATCTCAGCCTTGGAATCCTCAAAAAATTAAAAGAAAAATAGAAATGTCTGAAAGACAGCTTTGAAAAGAAATTTATTAGGCATGTCATATATCACATAGAAATGTTATCTAATTTTTTATGTAATAATTCAAATGGAAATTCAAATCAAAACTTTTGAGAAGATAGGCTAAGTTCTAAGTTAAGCTAATTAGTTAAAAATGACTCCATATTGTATGAGGAAATAAAAGAAGAAACAAAATTAAAAACTTTTACAGTGGTAGACAATGAGATCTCACTTGACATGTTATTGAAGTTCTTACAGCACAAGCATTAGAAACAAATTCTAAGCAGGGAGTCATTTGTAGAATGTGGATTAATTTTTGTTCTATTCTCACCACTTTTCAAATTATATAAGCTTTGGAACAAGGAATTTATTTTTCCTTAAAATACTTGAAACTATGCTAGATAGTTCCCAAAACAATAAAAGTAGAGGAATCAGGATCCGTATTCAATTATTGCTACTTTAGACCATAGCAAAGAAAAATAAGTAACTACATCATAGTGGGAGATATGTTGAGCTTATTAATGCAGTAGAAAAATTAGTCTTTAGGGCTTCTCAGAATCTGGGGACTTTTTCCCCCGTCTTCATGTTCAAATTACTTCTGCTTAGTATAGTCCTTTAGTCTCTAGTGAAGCTCCCAGTCACCAGCTTCTCTTTGATGAATAGAAGATGGTAGAATTTCAAGGATGGCTATTAATATACACACAAGATGAAAGTAAGTGCAAGAGGTTGAGCAGTGCTTTCTAATTAGTGATTCATGTACTACTTTCCTCAGAATAAAAGAACTTTTAAGCATATTCTGCCTAGAAAGTGGATGTATTTAATCTGATACATGGTCACTTTAAAAAAATTACAAGATGCACCAAGTGAAATGTAAGCTTTACTGGATGTATTTGGTTTGGGGTCACTATGACTTACAGACAAGTAAATAAAAGTCTTTTCTACTTAAAAATATGAATTATTTAATTCCTTATCATATGTTTATGTGTTTCTGAGTGTGTATATGTGTATCACATGTGTACAAGTATACACAGAAGCCAGAAGACATTATCATATCCTATGAAACTAAACTTTCAGATATTTTTAAGCAATATAATGTGAGTGGTATGAATCAAATTGAGGTTGGTTTTAAGAACAGTAAGTTCTCTTAACGTATATGCCTACTTTAGAAGGTGCCAACTTGTGTTTCCCCTTGGAAATTGATTTTTTTCTTTCATTTTTAGTTAGTTTTCATTTTGTGCTAAATAGACTCTGTGTGTTTATGTATATATGTGTATTCACATAGATGTGTACTTCTCCCATAGAATATATTGAGATATAAAGAATATGATTTTGTTTTCCTCCATATTACTTAGTATCACTTGTAAAACATAAATATTTGCTGATTAAAAAAGCAAAATCCTGTGCAATTATAGTTTAAAAGTATGTGATTTGTTTGTTAAAACAAACATCTTGTATAAATGAGATTATAAATTGCTCTGTCAATCATTATGTAATGCTAAAATATACTTCGTTCTTTTATGATTCAGATTCCTAAATTTTGTAAATATTGTGGTTTATACGTTTTTATACAAAAGCAATAAGCATTAGAAATTTTCCATTCTTTCGTAGAGGGATATCTAAGTTGTTTCCAGTTTATGGATGTAATGAACATAGTTGAGCAAGTGTGCTCTAGATAGGATGGAGCATCCTTAGGGAATATGCCCAGAAGTGGTATGGCTGTGTCTTGACATAAATGGATTTCTAATTTTTTGAAAAACCAACCTATTGATTTCTAAAGTATCTATGTACGATTTCATATCCATCAGCAGTGGATAAAGGTTGCCCTTTCTCCACATCCTTTTCAGCTTGAGATATCACCTGTGTTTTTGGTCTTAGCCATTCTTACAGATGTGTGCTTTCTAGAATTCAATGAAAATTAATGTACAACATACTAAATCATAGGAGACATAATGGAAGTGGAGCTACAATTTGCTTTCTTAAAGAAGTTAGTGAGATCTAAGCCTAGCAGCTCAATAGCACACCAGAAATTTCTCAAACAAATAGATGCAAAAACATGCAAGAGAAATAGACAACAGGAAATAATCAAACTCAAGGCCAAAATTAATAAAAGAGAATCAAGGAAAACAATACAAACAATCGATGCAACAAAGAGTTGGTTCTTTGAGAAATTCAACAGGATGAAAAAGTCTTATATTAATTAATCTCACTCATTTTAATGTATGATAATATTTTCTTTTTCTCTGTTAATATACGAAACTCTCATGTGTGTTAACTTGTTAAGTAATGGGCTTCTTAATTGATTGCTCTATTTTGTGCATATATGTACATCCTATTGAATTAGCTTCTTCACTGTGGAATTCATTCACTTGCTCATAAAATCTACAAGTATTAGACAGATGTGAAGATTAATGTCTTTTGTCGACACACTTAGAAGGAAGAGTCAGATATTCATGAGTTTGAGTCAAGCCTGATACATACACACACACACACACACACACATACACACACACACACACACACACACACACAAAGACATATATATATATATATTTCCACAAAGCTATATAATAGGAAATGTCTTGAGAAAACATGGATAACCTTTAGTTTAACATTTATGGAAGTAGGATTATTTTACCTCTAATGAGAGACCCCAAGTCGAGATTTTTAAACCCATAGCAATTAGCCTAAACACAGAGCAACTTGTTTTTCCTGCTTTCAGCCTGGGAAACCTTAAGATAGCATTCCCTCCTTGCTCCAGGAACTCCCATTCCAAGGACTAGCTCCCCACATTCCAGAGACATCTGGCACCTTGCTCAAAGTAACTATGTTTGTCCAAAATAACCTGTAACCTTCCGCTGAGCCATGAATTGCCGCTTGATCTCCCCATTCCTTATGACATAGATCACTGCCTAAACTTCCCCTTTTGCTTTGTAGCTTTCTTCTTTAAAAGCCCCTGACTGCAGCTGAATGGGGCCAAACTCCTCTGCCCCTGCGCAGGACACGAGCTTGGTCCCAGTGCCCTGGATAAATAAACCTCGTGTGTTTGCATCAAGAATGCTCTCTTTTGGGCATCATCTTATCCAGAGAGTTGAGTGAGGGTCTCCCGGGATTCGGGAGTCTTTCACTAAGAGTATGAACTATTGTTTGCAGTATCTTGGTAGTCTAAGTATCAATATTTAAATAAATAATATTTGTAGTCACTAATATTTTGCATGTTTAAATATCATGATTCCTATTTGAAACCTACATGGTAATACATAGTAGTTAAAGATCCCATATGATGGTGCTAAAAACTGTGGTAATTGACAAGTGAGATGTAGTTAAAGCTTTTTTCTTAAGCTGTAGATGGGGCTTAATTGTCCAGTGATGTCCAGAAGATTCTTTTTTAACTTTTAATTAATTTCTTTTCATTGTACATCCCAATATTAGAGCCTTCTTTCCTCCCAGATGCTCTCTTAAACATATGCTCCCTCAAATCCCCCCTCCATTCTCAGAAGAGGAGCCCTCACTGTTGGGAGACATTTGCCTCCTCTTCTAAGCAGAGAGGGAGAGAGAGAGAGAGAGAGAGAGAGAGAGAGAGAGAGAGAGAGAGAGAGAGAGAGACTGCTTGCTAGGCATAGTCAAAGCTGGTCATTTTTCTGCCTTTCCTAAAGTCATCCTCACTCCCCCTCAGAGGCTTTTCAACTTCCTGCTTGTGGACTGTTACATGCCACCGTCTTCCCAAGTACCACCCCTCTTGATGAATCAAGACACTATAAAATTAGGCTCACCCTCTCTACTGATGCCAGACAAGACTTCCCAGTAAGGAGAACAGTATCATAGGCAAATAAGAGATTCAAGGAGAGACCCTGTTCCAGATGTTGGGGGACCCACATGAAGACCAAACTGCACATCTGGTACATATAAGTTTTGGACCTATGTCCAGCCAATTCTTGCTTTTTGGCTGGTGATTCAGTCTCCATAAACCTCAGGAGTCTAGGTTAGTTGCTGCTATTGGTCATGCTGTGGAGTTCCTGTCTTCTTTGGGTATTTCTTTTTTTCCCCTTTTTTTAAGTGAATATCATCTTCATTTACATTGCCAATGGTAAAACGTTTCCTGATTCCCCCCCTCCCCAAAGACCTCCCAACCCCTCCTTCCTCTCCCTGCCTCCACATATATGCCCCTCCACCCGGAAAACTCCCACCTCCACCCCCTCTGTTTCCCTTGGTTGGGGCCTTTGTTGAACCTTTACCTGACTGGCTGAGACATCTGTCACCCCAATGATCTGCAATGGTTGATTCGGCTGATCTGGCTGGCTGGGTGGGTGTCCCCTTCCTCTCTCACCTCTCCCTGAAGCTGCATGCTCAGTCAAAGAGGATGACCTTCCCTGAATAGAGGAGGACTGATCTTCAGTCAAGGGAATATGAGTAGCTGTGCTCCCCTGCTAGAACCTCCAAACAAGCTCCCTTTGGGTGCTTCAATCCTTCCCCCAATGATTTTGCAAGACTCACTGACTCTCATCTAATGACTGACTCTGTGTCTATGCATCTGTTTCCACTGGCTCCTGCATAGCACATTTCAGAAAACAATTATGCTAGCCTCATGTTGGCAAGCAAAATAAAGTATCATTAATAGTGTCAGGGATTAGTTGCTCATGGCATGGATCTCAATTTGGGTTAGTAGTTTGGCAATTTCTTCAGTATCTGCTCTAACTCTACCCCTACACATCTTGTAGGCAGGGATCATTTTGGGACTAAGGTTTTGTGGTTTCATTGCTATCTATATTCCACCTTTTTGCCTACAAGAGGTGGCTAATTCAGGATCCATGTCCCCTGCTGCTAGGATTCCCAGCTAGAGCCACTTGCACTGACACCCTGAGGCATGCAGGCCACACCCTAGGTGGTCAGGTATCCTAGAGATGACCACCATCCCTGCCTATTGATGATTTCTATTATCTCTATCCTGCTTTTCCTACACCTCATCCTTCCATCCTGCTACCCTCTATATCCCCTCTCCCATGTATATTCCTTGTTGTAGGTAGCCCTGGGCTTGTATTTGGATGCTAATTCCACTCCTCAGAGGGGCTGCAGATGAGGGGTTGCCTTGTGAACTTTCTCCCCACCTTTAACTTTTGGAATAAAGGCTGGAGTCAATGATTGAGCAGGAGGAAGTGGGAGGAGCTCACGGTCTAGGGGAGAAGCCACTGGAATTAACAGGAGGAGAGGAGCAACAGAGGATCTACGAAGAAGCTGCAGAGAGAGAAGCTAGTGGCCTGGAGAAACTGCAAGTTACATGGAACAATATAGATGGAAATAGAGTAGTGTAGTAGGAGATCTGCCCAAATTTGGCTTGTAGCATGTTTTGTTAACTGATTGAGTTGAGATTTCTTTTACTCCTTGTTCTTTGGCTTATTTGGGTTTATAGATGTTATTACGGTTATCTGGTAACTTTCAGTTAATATACATATATATGTGAGTAAGTACCCTTTTGAGTCTGGATTACTTCCCAGATTTGTTGATTAATAGAATCAAACCAACAACCTAGAAATAAACCCACACACCTAAAGACACTTGAATTTTAAATAAGAATCCAGAACAATGCAATATAAAAGGGGAACACCTTCAATAAATTATATCTCTCTAGCTAGATGTGTGCATGTAGAAGCATGCAAATATATTCATATTTAACTCCTGCACAAAACTCAAGTTTAAGTAGATCAAAGACATTAATATAAAGCTGGAAACATTAAATCTAATAGAACATAAAATTTGGAGTAACACTGAATTCATTGGTACAAGAAACTACTTCCTGAACAGAATATCAGTGATTTAGTCACTAAGATAAAGAATCCTTAAATGGGACCTCATGAAACAGAAAAGCTTACATAAGATAAAGGACATAGTCAATACCACAGGTAAAACATCTTCACCAACCATTCATCTAACAGGGAGCTAATATAAATCGAGGGGGGATGGGTGGAAGTGGATTGTATGGAAGGACATCTTCTTGGAGGCAGGGGGTGAGAGGATGGCTTGGGGTTTTTCTAGGAGGTAGGAAAACCTGGAAAGGGTATAATATTTGAAATGAAAATGAAGAATATATTCAATAAAACAATTTTAAAAAAAGAACTCAAGAATTTACATGTTAACACTCCAAATAACCCAATTAAAAAGACTGGTACTGTAGCTGCCTGCAGCTACATTGAACAGATTACCTGGAAAAGGAGCTGAGGATACACGGGAAGAATGGATGAGAAGGGATTGAGACCAAGACAATGGATTGCTAGGCTGATCAAGGTTCAAATTTAATGGCTAATTTAGAATTTAAAGGTGGCAGAGAAACCCTTTCCCCAAAATTCCAGGGTCAGTTCAGGAAAGCCTGGTTCAGCTGCTCAGCAGGGGGCTGGCTCCACTATTCCACCAACTTAGAGAAGGAAACTGTAAATCTGAAAGAATAATAGACTTCTCCTTGGTAGAAGGAGAAGTGGGAGGCTGTGGCTAGCACTGAGGTCTAAATTTCCCCACCTCAAAGGCTGGGGGAAGGGCACAGTGTACAGAGCTAAACAGAGAGTTCTCAACAGAGGAATCTTGAAAGGCCAATAAACACTTAAAGAAAGGTTCAACATCCTTAGTCATAAGGGAAATGAAAACCAAAACAACTCTGAGATTCCACATTAAACCTTACAGAATGGCCAAGATCAAAAACTCAGGTGACAACACATGTTGGGGAGGAGGTGGAGCAAAGGAAACACTCCTACTTTAATGGGGGGAGTGTAAATTTGTATAACGAGTCTAAAAACCAATCTGACAGTTTCTCAAATAACTGGGAATAGTTCTACCTCAAGATCCAGCCATACTACTCCTGGGCATATAGCCAAAAGATCCTACACCATCACACAAAGATACATGTTACTATGTTCATAGCAGTCTCATTCATAGTAGTCAGAAACTGGAACAAAACTAGGTGTCCCTCAAATGAAAAGTGGATAAAGAGAATGTGGTTCATTTACATAATGGATTAATACTCAGCTATCCACTATGTTCATAGCAGCCCTATTTATAATTGCCAGAAGCTGGAAAGAACCCAGGTATCCCTCAACAGAAGAGTGGATGCAAAAAATGTGGTATATATACACAATGGAGTACTATTCAGTCATTAGAAACAATGAATTCATGAAATTCTTAGGCAAATGGATGGAGCTAGAGAACATCATACTAAGTGAGGTAACCCAGACTCAAAAGATGAATCATGGTATGCACTCACTAATAAGTGGATATTAACCTAGAAAACTGGAATACCCAAAACATAATCCACACATCAAATGAGGTACAAGAAGAATGGAGGAGTGGCCCTTTGTTCTGGAAAGACTCAGTGAAGCAGTATAGGGCAAAACAAGAACAGGGAAGTGGGAAGGGTTGGGTGGGAAAACAGGGGGATGGAAGGAGGTTGATGGGACTTTCGGGGAGTGGGGGTCTAGAAAAGGGAAAATCATTTGAAATATAAATAAAAATATATCGAATAAAAAAAAGAAAAAAAAAGAAAAAAAAGAAAGGACATTGTGAATTTTGCAGGCAAATCAGTGGAACTAGAAAATATCACCCTGAATAAGGTAACCCAGAAGATAATTTCAATCTGGTCTTCCTTCACATTTAGCTTTTTCAATATGTTGATTTCCTTATCTATGATTGTCCCTGAGCTTTGTTGGATAATTAATAGAGATGTTCCATTTATAGCCACATTCTCCACATATCTTTATTTTGTGAACTACATCAGTTACAAACTTCTACATTAACTACCATCCACTCTACAAAGGAATTTCTCAGGTAGGTAAGCTCTGAGAGAAAAGCATTAACCTAAGCAAACAGAGATGATTTTGGAGGTTAGTTTGATATAATGATTAAAATGATAGTAGTACGTTTACAACAGAGGCCTATGAACTCTTTCATGATGGGTTTTAAGCTAGCCTGACAGCCAAAATCCAGTCAGAATGCAAATAATCACCTCACAATATTCATACCACTGTTGTACCTATGGGACTTCTGGCCATTTTGGTCACTATTATACTTCACAGTAGTCATAATTTGGCAAGATTTTGGATTTTTTTTTTTCACAAATAGCCTACAAAGCACTTTCTCATAATATGAAAGCTAATGAAGAAGGAAAAAACTTTCTGGTTCATATTAAATTGATATTTCCATATGTTGTGACCAAAGTTTCTTCTCTCTTCATCAATAGATACCAATGGTGGACAATTAAGATCAATGACATTAATCTGTCTTCTTTAGGAGATTTGTGGGACATGTGAAAGATCTCATGTTGTGATATGGCATATCTGGCACTGGGACTTCATTTTGGAAGCCTATCATTTCTGGGAGGACCATTATTTGTTATGTAGGTAAAATCAATAAAACTCTTCTATATTTAGAATTCTGGATTAGGGTATTGAATATGAAATAACATTCAGTTTTTCAACTTTTTATTTTGAAGCCCCATTTTGCACAGAGTGCTAACTGTAATCATAAATTAATAATACTGTGGTATGAAGATCAATTACATTGTCATCATTATTCATTAATTTACTTCAAAATCTTACATTTAAATATGCAGCTGAATATAAGAACTAGAATCTGAGAATGTTTTGCCAATAGAAAATCTCTTCTACTTCACCATCCCCCTGAAAAAGGTCTGTTGCTCTGACTTCTAAAATTTCTTTCATGGTTGTCTCACATTTTTCGAAATAAATTGTCATTAAGCAGGCAAAAAGAAACAAAATGAAACAAAATACATGTCAAGTTTTCAAGGACTCCAGAAATGAGTAGCAAGAGTTGCTACAACTTGAATGAGGATAAATTTACTGAGATTAAACAACATTACTTTGTAAGGTTACTTTGCTTCCTGGGGTTCTTCCAAATTCTGATAATGTAGACTTAGAAGTAAAGGAGCTAGGCAAATAGTGGATGTCAGAATGTAGAGATACTGGTGCAGCATTTAGAGATTTTATGAAAACAAGAAGAAAGGAAAATTAAATTTCAAATATAAAAATTAGAAGTTGGTATTTAATATCTCAAAGTCCCTTCACTATAGTGACATACTACCTCTAGCAAAGCTATACCTCCTCCAATAAGGCCATACCTTCTAATAATGCCACTTCCCATGGGCCAAGTATATTCAAACTACCATACTCAGTATGTAGTTAAGAGTAACTCTGAACTCAGGATTGAACTCTTGATCCTCCTTTCTCAGTTGCCCAGCTGCTAGGATTATAGATGTGAGCAGTTTTTAGTAATGTAGATATTGAAATTTTCACATGTGCCTTTTAATATAATGTGATTAAAATATCGAGTATGAATAAGAAGAAACAATTCAAAATTTGATTTTGAACTCAATAAAAGAAATTAAATCATAGTTTGTAGATTTATGTTTATTCATGGAAAACATACAATTGGTAAACCAGAGTAAGCTAATAGAAACCATCTAGATAGAGACTATGTTGCTCCATCAGACATCAGACGCCATTTAAGCCACCAGAGCTCCAGATACCTAGCCTAGTTATCATAAGGGATGCTTTTACCTCTGGCAGCTGATGGGAACAAATATAGACACCCACATCCTAACATTAGGCCTACAATTTATGAAGTGGAGATCTCTACTAGGTCCCTCACCTCAGAAGTCAGGGAACACCAAAGAAGAGTGGAAGAACTATAGATGTCAAAGACCACACATGGCATGTTGAAGGGCTCTGAGAAATGGTTTTGGGGTTCTTGGGAGTATCAAGAACAAAGGACTCAAAATCAAATCTTAGGTCCACTCTGGAAGCCTATGATCTTCTGAGATGTCTTTCCAGGCTCTCTCTCTCTCTCTCTCTCTCTCTGTCTGTCTGTCTCTGTCTCTCTGTTTTTTTGTCTCTCTGACTCTCTTTGTCTCTCTGTCTGTCTCTCTGTCTGTCTCTGTCTGTCTCTGTCTGTCTCTCATCTCTCTCTCTCTCTCTCTATATATATATATGAGTCAGAGACTTCATATAAGGATCCATATATATATATGGATCTTCTGATCAAGTCAGGATCAAGTCAGAAATTCCATTGAGAAAAAAATTCTTGGGCATCCTGTGACTCTTTGATTTTTAAGAGACAGCAAGTCTATATTTTAACACTGCTAAAAATTTCAGAGTTCTGCCTAACTGTTAAATACAGAGGATAAACTAGCTGGGTGGGACCCTCTCCTGAATTTACCGTTTCTACCACACTTGCCTAACCTTGCTATGTCTCATGCTGATCTGGAACTCAGAAATATACCTGCTTTGTAGCTTTCTGACAAACTGGCTAATCAAAGTAGCTGCCTTTGTTACTTTATATTTAAGAATCCCCTCATATTTCATGTTGAATTCCTTTATTTTTGCATAGTTGAGAAATTATAAATTTTGAATTCATGCATTTAAGAGCTCTTACCCATATCCTTAAGGGCTGTCTTGAAAGTCCTGGAATTTACTATTTTCTGGGATATTAGCCACAGCTGAACTCATGCTGTCTGATTTTCTCAGTCATTAACATTAACAGGAAATACAGTCTTTGGAGGAATGTGAAATATGTACCTTATTACACAAACAAGCCTTAAGCCCATAGCAGCCACCAACACTCATGGAGGCTCACACCCAGGGTTTTGTCCCAGGGTCAGGAGCTATGTCACTCTGACCCACCAGGGCCACACTGAACTTTGCAAGTAGGAGTCAGCGAGGTCAAGTACATTAGGAGAACCCAACCCAAAGCATCAACTAAGCAGCGCTCAGGGACACTCACAGAGACCAGAGCAGGAAGGTTCTCTACATTGTGTTATGAATGTTACTTGGAGGTTTTTGTGGATTCATATCAGTGGAAATGAAGGTGTTTTTGACTATTTTGTCTGGGTTACCTAGCCTAGCCTTGCAATAAGGTTTTCTTTGTTGTCATATTGTATCTTGATATGTAACATTCAGTGTTTTCCCTGGGAGTTCTGTTCTTTTCTGAAGGGAAATAAAGGATTTATGGATCTGTGAAAGAGAAAGGAGCAGGAGAAAATGGGGAGGAGTAGAGGAAGGTGAAACTGAAGTTGGGGATGTATTATAGGAGAGACAAATTAAAAAGCACTCTCAAGATGGATTAAATATATAACCAGAAAATGTCTAAGCTACACCAAAATAATCTTTGATAATTTGTCTTTATTATCAAGTTAAATAGATTTAGAATCAAGATGGGAACAAATGGATTAGTGAAAGTGTTTGAGAGAGGTGTATCTCATGAGGAATATGAACTGAGGTTTTACACAGAAAAAAATGGGTGGGGGGAGGAAAAGAGAAAGCCAAATGAACAGCATTCATCTTTCTCCTCCTCCTTATTGTTGACAGGATGGAAACATAGAAGTCACACAGCCACATCACTGTATGTATTCTCTTAAAAAAATAATAGAATGCCTTGTAGAAATGTAGACATGAAATAAAGGTCAAGGTGACAACTTTATGGGTAAATTAATGAATATCCTTTGTAGACACTCTAATTATAATGAATTAAGTATATAAAAATAGGTGTAGTAATAAATTACATTGTGCTGGCTGGGTACAAGCTATAGTAACAAGAGAGGAGAGAGCATCAATTGAAAAATTACCACAACATAGTTCTATAGGAAGGCTTGTAGAGCATTTTCTTAATAAGTGACTGATGTGGGAGGCCCAGCCCAATGTAGGTGGAGCTACTCTGAGCAGGTGGCCCTGGGTTCTACAAGAGAGCAGGCTAAGCAAGCCAGAGTGAGTAAGTCTGCAAGTAGTACTCTCTTCCATAGTAACTATATCAGCTCCTGTCTTCAGGTTCCTTTCTGACTACCTTTGAATATCAGCTGAACAAGTCCTTTCTTCCCCTGGCTGCTTTGATCTTGATCTTTCACCACAAGAGAAACCTACCTCAGACATACATGAATGCAGTTATAGCAGAGGTGAAAGAATATAAAAATAGATAATGTAATCTAAAATGACAAAATTATTTTGGAAATGATACACTGCTCAGTTATATTAGCTATCAATAAACCATAAGGACACTTTTGCTGGAATAATGGTAAATATACTAAGATATTTATGAAAAACCCTACTAATAGGTGAGAAAATATGCATTATTGATGTTTTCTCAATTGGAAATACAGAACATATATTGTCTTCAGGTTTTACTGCTATAAACAGAAACCTTGAGGCACCTCTTAGCCAAACAACACTTAATTGGGGCCAGCTTACAGGTTCTGAGTTTCAGTCTATTATCATCAAGGTGGGAACATCGCAGCACACAGGCAGGCATGATGCAGGAGGAGCTGAGAGTTATACATCTTCACCTAAAGGCAGTCTGGAGAAGACTGACTTCCAGGCAGCCAGGATAAGGGTTTTAAAGCCCCATGTCCATTTACTCAAACAAGGCCACACATCCAAATAATGCCATACCCTGGGCCAAGCATATTTATACCATGACATACATGCAAAAAATATGAATCCAAAATAGACTAATTCTTATGTCAAATGAATCATTTTACAATAAATGTTAGTCAAATTTACATTATAAAATTTGAAAATTTTCTGAGTAATTGTATAAAGCAAACAGTATATTTTACATGGAAAGAGACTGTCTAAATTAAAAAAAAATACTAAACAGAAAAGCATAAAAATAAATGGGTCATGTGATTTTAAAGAAAAATTCAGAGGATGTATACAAGTAAGAAAAATAGCTTATATTCTTTCTTGATACAAAAATGAATACTGCATAAAATATAATTGCTAAGTAAACAGAAAACAACAATCAAAATACAATGCAATTATTAACACAGTATTGTAATTACAAGCAAAGACTCATGAGACTTTGAGATCTTAAGCTATTCCATTAAGTATGCAGGTTTCTTTGTCAGTGACTGGAAGAAAATATAGGTTGAAATAACATCATCTGACTGACCTCTTAATGGCTTTATTATCTTTAGTAGCATTATGAAATCCAAAACATTTAAAAATGAATAAAAAATAAATGTTGAAGCTAATCAGATCTAAAATCTGAAATATGTAGGAATAGTATAAGGTGTTTTGTGCCTCAGTTGCCTTAAATATACATGGACCTCCTATACCTCAGTGCAAAACAGACAGCTCCAAACAGCCCATTTGATCATATCTCCCTATTGCTTTTTCTTTTTGGACAACAGATATCTGGATTTCCAAAGCAAGAGTTTCACAATAGCTTTGGTGCCAGATCATAAGGTAAAAATCTCAGCCTTCTGATTGAATAAACGATGCAATTTTCCTTTCTAAAATTAGTTATCTTAAATATTTTTAGAATGGGACAGGAAAAATGGCATAGTCCATATAGTGTTTTCCATTCAAGTATTGAAATCAGAGTATAAATATCTAATAAATACACAAAAGCAAATTACAAACATATATGCCTACAATCCTTGCACTCAGGAGTGACAGGAGTGTCCCTCCAAATTTCAAACTAGTCAGCCTAGCTAAATCAGCAAGCTCCAGGTTCAGAGAGAGAGAGACCTTGTCTGAAAAAACAAATTTGGGATGCAGGGAGATTGTTCAGTGGATGAAGTGTTAGCTTGAAGACTTGAGCTTCCATCCTCAACATCCACATTAAAAACAAACATACAAACAAACAAACCAAAACCAGGCAAGTCTACTTTTGATTATATCTCTATCACTACAGGCAGACAGAGGGTCACACTAGGAGGTTGCTGAGCCAAACCAAGTATTTTTTAGGCTCAGTTACAGACTCTACCTAAAGCTAATAATATGGAAAGTGAAAGAGAGAGGCATCAGTCATCATTCATTGGCTTCTAAATGTCTACTTGTATGCTACCAATACATATAAATACACATATACATAAACACAAAATAAATAAGTAATAAATGAATGAACTTTGACAGGAATTGAGGAACACATCAAGTTTTGATGTATGGACTTTTCACACACACACACACACACACACACATCAAATAAAAATAAAAATCATATACAAATTTGCCTTATACAATTCTGAAACCATCAATATCTACCCATCTACTTTTGTTTGTTGACTAGTTTTGATTTGCATTTCCTGTCATTTTGTGGGCAATCATACAGCTCAGATTTCATTGGTACAGCATCCATGTCTAGAAACCATTATCTTACAACAGATGGCATTTAACTCAACACTCTTCTCTCTTCCTTCTCAAAATGAAGGAACTGAAATTTCTGATTTCTATAGTATCAACTCTTCAAAAATGTAAATATAGTGTACTATATTTTTACACTATCTCTGTATTGCTTCCACTTTTCCCATTCTCCAGAGACAAGCCTACAGATGACTTCTAATCTCAATTGTTAAGCATATGGGCATCATTAACTGGGTTAAGTAGGTAAATATGGATGTGTGTGTGTGTGTGTGTGTGTGTGTCTGTGTGGTGTGTGAGAGAGAGAGTTTGTGTGTGTGTTTGTGTGTGTGTTTGTGTGTGTGTTGTATATGTGTGTATAACAAAATAATTATTGAAACAAGGAATTAGAGAGAGTGTAGGGAAATTGGGGGACTTAGATAGGCATGAGAACCAGGTAAAATAGCTTAAATGCACTGTACTTATATATGAAATTTAAAAAAGAAATAAAGAAAAAAGGAAATAAAAAAGAGAAAAGAAAAAATGAGCAGAAAATAAAATATCCAGTCAATGATAAAATGACATGTGAAAAGAATGGTTTATTTCAAGTTCCCATTCTATACCCATTATTAGCAAACTGCTACAATTTATTTTACCTAGGAGAAAATTGCAGAAACAGAACAGTAATCATATCAAGTTAATAGCAATATACTTGCTAAGAAATTATTACTATTTAACGTGAAATTTCAAGTAGAAACTGGTATTTTTCTAAGCTTGACTCTGCAGTATTCACTATAAATTGAAGCTTTAACTGTCAGTTTTTTCAATTATTGCCTAGTATTTAATGAAAGTAATTACACAATATCATCAGAAGTATCCAACTTTCTGTGACATTGCATTTTATTTTATTGAATTTGATATCTATTCTAAGTAGCACTCAAGGCTAAGTTAGTGTTTCCTTGAGATCAGATTTATTTTTGCAAAGAAGCTGACCTTTAAATGTCTCATTTGTTAAGTAAACAACATTATTTGAAATTAGTCACAGGTTTCTTGTTTTGTGGATGCCAACCTTGATTACAAGCCTTTCTGTAAGGTTTCCATTCAGTTTAATAATTCATACCCCTCTGCTTATCAGCTTTAGAATTCTAGAAGAGGCATTTGCTTATAAATCTCTTCCCTGCTGCCTTTTATTTTAATGCACAGCAACTGAACACTAACATAATTGGTGCAATCTGTTATTTACAGATATGCGCTGAGACACAGGTGGCAAAGTCTTTTTTAGTGTTGTAAGGCAAAGCAAGACCTTCCTCACAACTTGAGTTATGGAAATAAAAATTGTCACTAGGCTCGGAGAGCAGCCATTGTGACTATGAGTTTTCTTTATGTTTGTAATAAATCTTTGCCATGTGGAATTCTTTCTCAACTTTATACAAAAGTACATATTTTATGGTAAGTACATTTATTATTATAAGAAAAATCTGCTTCCATAAAAAGAATATTGTTAGATTTTATAGGTATAATTCTTAGCAAATATCCAAATAAATTGTCTTAGAATGCGTTAATAAAATATCCTCTTGAAATGCTTTTGAATTTTGTAATATACACTATAATTCTCTTGTCTATTGATAAGATTTAGATTTTAAATTTCCAAAGTTAGAACTCAGATAATTGTTTCCTTTGGAGTACAAAATTTTGAGATGTTTTTCAAGGATTTAAAAAATATATTCCATGTAAACATGTTTTCTCTGTATCAAATACTCTTAATGCCTACATTTTATAAGACTACAATCAAATTAACCAAAATTCTTTGCAGCCAGGCATGTTTGTACAACAAAACCTCTCTATTTTATAAAGGTAATTATGTGATCACATATACATATCCCCCAGTAGATGCTGCCCTGGCACTCTGTAGTAATTGAATAAGACTTAAGTAAAGAATCTCATTTTGGTCTTATTAGTTTTTGCTATTCTCTCTCTCTCTCTCTCTCTCTCTCTCTCTCTCTCTCTCTCTCTCTCTCTCTCTCTCTCTCTCCGTCTCTCTCTCTCTCTCGCTCTCTCTCAGATTTTTGCCCTTTGAAACTTCTGGAAGTAATTGCATCCCAAGATGAATGGGTGATATGGTAGCAAATCCAAGAATATGTGGTCACTTTATTTCTAAGAAGTTTTGGGTATCGGTATGTAGAAAAATGAATACAATTATAGCCTAAATTAATTTTTGAGCAAATTGTTTGAATATAAATACTGACATATTTCATTTAACTATTACTATTGAGTGAAAATCATTATCAAGTAAGCATAAACTCAGTAAAATATAATACAATTAAAAGTAAAAATTATTAAAACAAAGTTTAGTACTTATTACAATTTATATTGTGCCTAACGTTTCCATTTTGAATCAGAAAATTCTCCAAACAAGTTTAAAAATTATAACTTTTCTCAATTTTTAATCTGTGAAAATTGAGAATTCATAGAGCAAAAGATTAACCAAGTATCACAAATGTCCTCATCATAGAACCAGATTAGAACATAGGCCAACTTACTATGGAACCTGTAGAATAGGGTTTATATACAGCAAACTCAATGATAAGAATTTGATACTAAATTTCAGTATGTGTTAACAATAAAAAAAAATGACAAGGTGTTGAAGACATAGTAGAAATCAGAGTTGTATGTGACTCTAACTTTATGGTATCCAACATCCCCTTGTTGCCTTCACATTTATGGTTCTAATTGACTCACACAATTGCTTACCCATACATATATATATGCAGATAAAATCTAAAAGGAACATATTATTGTCCCATAATGAGGGGGAAGAAATCACTAAGAAATGAAAGCCAGCTTCTCAGAAAAGAAAATTATTTTTGGTTATTGTTAGCTCATAATGAGATTAGGATGACAGAAACTTTGTTGGATACAAGCTCCACAATAAGTTCCTAAGAATTTTAACATTTGTAGAGTGAAAAGAACATCTTGTTTTTTGTGATATTGAAGAAACAATTTCAACCATGAAATTTATTTCCTCACCCATGCTACTGTCTACTCACAATTTCAATCATATAAAACTTAGTCCTTTTTACATCTACTTTGTCACTTCATCGTTGTTTCTACTCCAAAGGCATCCTCAACTTCATGGCACTGTTGATTCCTTACCATTAATGAGCATGTGTCAAGGCAAATGCTTCAGCTACAATGTTCATATGATGTTTTGCTCTCAATAGAATATAATAAATTTGATGGTATTTTTAAAGAATTTATCTCATAATTGAATTATTGCAGATACCATTATATTTTCTTCTTCCTTTCCATTTTTATTTCCTTATTTTTCGATCTTTCCTACAAGAATATTTTCTTATGCATTAGTTTATTACAAATTAAAAATGCAACATTCTAATTCAAATTCCTATGAAGTTTTCTGTGTTACTATAAGAAATTAAAGAACTATTAAATATTTAAGAAATCCAACATCAGAAGGTTTAAATCTAACTGTATATTCTGTCTCAAGAAAAAAAACTGCATATGTTGTGAGTTTATTTACATAGGTCTTCTGCTCTGGATATTATTTCCATGTAGTTACCTGCACCACAGGCTCTTATATTGCTTCTTCCTCTTCTTCCATAATAACTCATTTTCATTGTAGGGAGGTAAAAGACATTGCATACATTTAATACATTAAAATATGAAATAAGTTTTAGGCAAATACCATAATTTCCATTTCTACTTCCTTGGCTGAAGTATCATTTTAAAATGTAGATATAAGAAGGGCGATATCCCCTCTGGGTACTAACCCCCCATGCACACAAGTAACTTCAGGACTAGGTGCATCCTCTCCCACAAAGCCAGACAAGAGAGCCCAGTTAGGAGAAATTGATCCAAAGACTTGCTACAGAGACAGGATAAGTACCTGCTCCAGCTGTTGAAGGCAAGGAAGGGATGAGGTGAAGGGTTGTGCAAGGAGAAGACTGGACAGAGAGGGGGAGCTGAAATTGGGGTGTAGAGTGAAAAATAAATAAGGTAATGAAAAAATAGATATAAATCATTTGAAAAAACAAATAGTAATAACAAGTGGACCATGTGACATAGCAATTTTATGGTGAAGACACATAAGAAGATGTGATTTGATACATGAAATGATCTTAAGAGAAGACTGAAATGAACTTACAGATTTAAAAACTGTAGAACAAGTTATAATTTGTATTTAATGTATAACATTTATAGAATAACTCAGGTTATATGTAGTCTCATATTTAAAAGCACTATGCAATTTGTATTAGTAAACAAAAAATACGCAGAACAATCTAACAATAGAGAAACTGCTTTTGTTTCAGGACTCATGGACAACATATAGAAAGACACTGCCTTTAGGACACAAAAGAGAAAAAGTAAAAACTATTAATTTTGAACTTGCACCTTTTGTTTAATTCATTTACTTTTTCTTATTACATCTTTCTCACTGCCCCCTTCCTGGTTCCCAGTCACACAATGCTCTCTCAATCACTCCTCCCCTTCTCCTCTGAGTAGGTGAGGCTCTCCCTGGAATTTCCCCACACTGGCATTTCAAGACTGGCGTCATTGATGTCACTGCTCTTGGCTGAAATGACCAAAGGTATAATAGCAAAATAGTGAAAATTTTTTTTGATTTGCACAATTTTGAGAAATTAATTTTCTATTGCTATTTAACCCAATTAAAATATTGTGTAGCAAGTCATTGTAAAATAGTTCTGACAATACAAAAATGATATCTTAAGCATTTTCTATTATTTTTATATACATGTTCTCAGAACAATTAAACCTATGTCTTTACAAGGTTAAAAATTAACTTCAGTAAGTTTCATGTATTTCTTTTGTTACATCATAGTAGCAAAGTTAAATAGAAAGTTATTTCTATAAAATAATTCATGAACTATTTCTTATGAGGTAATGTGCCATAGAACTTCATTTTCTATTTTAATTGTTGAATTGTAAATAGTTTGAAAGGTCATATTTGAAATAAATATGTATCTCAAGTTCAGTTTTTCATTTTACTTATGGTACAAAACTCTAATTCAAATAGGTTATCAACAATGAAATTTGTTATAAAGTAATAATTCAATCCATTACTAATCACTTATAGGATATAACAGTTTAGAAAAACTTATATAAAAATAAGCACATTGCTTATTTCTTCTTTGAGTATTTTGGAATGCTATGAAATATTGATTTTTCAGAGAAAAAATGAATTATAATTGTTCACAAGTAATGTAAACAGAAATATATTGATATTAAAATTCAAACAGGTTTATACATAAACCTGAGTCTTAAAATGAGCCTTTTAAAATTCTTATTCATCATTTGTTTATTCAATTCATTTACATTTACTCTGAGGAATTTGAATAGGACTGTTCTATTATATTACAATGATCAGCATTTGATTACTTCTTTTGGTATTCTCTCAAATGAAATCATATTAAATATTCATGCAGTATATATAACATGTATATGAAAAATTGACAATTTTCTCTTTATTATAATGTCTCCATCTTCTAGTTGGATACATTTTAAAAAACCAAAAAATGTCATACAGGACAGTTAAATGAGATAATAGACTTACACAGAGTGAACCAAAGCAAATTATTTAATAATTTTTAGAAAATATTTTTCATTTCAAAGAGTGTCCTATGAAAGTATAGTTTCCTTCTCAATAAGAAGTATTACAGTTCATTCTTTACCTTTTCTGTTAGTGAAGTAGCTTCTACATGTTAATGACATTTATACTCATTCTACATCTCTCAAACCCTTAATAATGCTAGCTTTTACATACTGAAACATTAGAGATGTATGTCTTTCAACTTAGTGTGAAGATATATCTGGGCATTTCTGGGAATCTAATGGTACAAATTTAATTCACTTCAATTTGCATGAGGTGATAACATAACCAAATGAAAAATTAAAAGGAAATGTCATGGAGAGCTTAATCATACTACCTTAATTTAAACTTAACTCACTGATAAAAATTAAATTGTAGTCTTGTGGAGAGAAACGGAAATGGAACCTTGCATTTCTGATGATAAAATTAATACCTATGTACAATGAAAAACTGAAGACATTTGGTACAACAGGAAAGTGGTAACATGTATGTGGGGTTTGTGTGAAATAAGGAGTTTTAGCTAAACTTGTCACAGAGGCAATAAGAAAGGGATATTGGTGATGATAAACATTTTAAGTTTTAATAGCGTATAATCTCTTTTTCTCTCCCTCAATGTATGTGGTGATATCATGTTGTATATTTTAAATATGAAGACAAAATGGACCTTAACAATGAGCACAAAATTCTCATGTATACATACTAACTAGCTTAATAACATATCATTCAACAAACAATATCCTATTTATGTATATTATTGTATGCACACTTTATATGGGAATACCTAATAGCTTTATTAAAATACAAAAACTAAAGCAAATAATGATCATGTTAAATATATTAAATTTGATGCATCTGATATTTCTGATATCTACTTTGCATGTAAGCAGTGTGTATTTAGTTCAGAGAGGTTGAAAACTTCCAAAAGATCACACAATAATCATGGTATAGATTAAATGTTCAAACATAGCAGAGAGAAAAACCCACTATTTTCACCATAATTCCTAGGAACTAGTTTTGTACAGTAATGAAAGTGTCACAAAATAGGTTCAACAGATATCTGTCCTGAATGGACTTGAAAAATTTTTTGTGCTTCATATCAATTTCTACAGACTTGTGGAAATGTCTTCTTTTTATTAGATATATTCTTTATTTATATTTCAAATGATTTCTCCTTTCCTGGTCCCCCCAAAATAAATCCCATAAGCCATCTCTCCTCCCCTTATTTCCCAATCAACCCTCTCCCGCTTCCCTGTCCTGGTATTCCTGTACACTGAAACATTGAGCCTTTCCAGGACCAAGGGCTTCTGCTCTATTTGATGTACAACAAGACCATTCTCTGTTGCCTGTGCCTGGAGCCATGGGTAACACCATGTGTGCTATCTGGTTGATGGTTTTATCCCTGAGAGCTCTGGGGGGTACTGGGTGTCTCATATCTTTGTTCCTCCTATGGCTCTGTAAACCCCTTCAGCTCCTTGGGCCCTTTCTCTAACTCTCCCATTGGGGGCCCTGTGCTCAGTTCAATGGTTATCTGAGAGTGTTCCCCTCTGTATTTGTTACGTACTAGCAGAGCCTCCCAGGTGAGAGCTATACCCAGCTCTGTTCAGCAACTACTTGTGGGCATCAATAATAGTGTCTGTGTTTTATAACTGTACATGGGATGGATCACTAGGTGGGGTAGTCTCTGGATGGTCTTTCCCTCAGACTGTTCAATACTTTGTCTCTGTATCTCTTTCTGTGGGTATTTTATTCCCCCTTCTAAGAAGAACCAGAGTGTCCATACTTTGTTCTTCATTTTTCGTGGGCATCATTTGATATGTGAACTGTGTCTTGGGTATTCCAAGCTTCTGGGCTAATATCCACTTACAGTGAATGCATACCATGTATGTTCTTTTGCGATTGGGTTACTTTACTTAGAATGATATTTTCCTGTTCCACTCATTTGCTTAAGAATTTCATGAATTCATTGTTTTAATAGCTGTGTAATAGTCCACAGTAATTACACCGCATTTTCTGTATCCATTCCTTAGTTGGAGGTATCTGGGTTCTTTCCAGCTACTGGCTATTATAAATAGGGTTGCTATGAACAACGTGGAGGATGTGTCCTTATAACATGCTAGAGAATCTTCTGAGTATATCCCCAGGAGTGGCATAACAGGGTCCTCCTGTATTATCATGCCCAGTTTTTTGAGGAACCGCCTGACCGATTTTCAGAATGGTTGTATCAGCTTGCAATTCCACCAGCAGTAGAGAAGTGTTCCTCTTTCTCCACGTCCTTGCTAGTACCTGCTGTCTCCTGAGATTTTGATCTTAGACATTCTGACTGGTGTGAGGTAAAATCTAAGAATTGTTTTCCAGTGCCCATTTGATTCACATTTCCCTGATGACTAAGGATTTTGAACACTTCTATAGGTGCTTTGCAACCATTCAATATTCCTCAGGTTAACATTCTTTTTTTAGCTCTATACCCAATTTTTAATAGGGTTATTTGGCTCTGGAGTCTAACTTCTTGAGTTCTTTGTATATATTGGATATTAGCCCTCTTTCAGGTATAGGGTTTGTAAAGATCTTTTCCCAATTGGTTGGTTGCTGTTTTGTCTTATTGAAATTGTCCTTTGCCTTACAAAAGCTATGTAATTCTATGAGGTCTGATTTGTCAATTCTTAATCTTAGAGCATAAGCTATTGGTATTCTGTTCAGGTAATCTTCCCCTGTGCCCATGTGCTCAAGGCTCTTCCCCAGTTTCTTTTCTATTAATTTCAGTGTGTCTGGTTTTATGTGGAGGTCCTTGATCCACTTGAACTTGAGCTTAGTGCAAAGAGATAAGAATGGATAGATTTACATTCTTCTGCATGCTACCTACCAGTTGAGCTAGTACTATTTGTTGAAAAGGCTATCTTTTTTCCACTGGATGGCTTTCAATCCTTTGTCAAAGATCAAGAGATCATAGGCAGGTGGGTTCATTTTTGGATTTTAAATTCTATACCATTGATCTATTTTCCTGTCACTGTACCAATACCATGCATTTTTTAATACTTTTACTCTGTAGTATTGCTTGAGGTCCAAGATACTGATTCCCTAAGAAGCTCTTTTACTGTTGAGGATAGTTTTAGCTATCCTGTTTTTTTTTTTTTTTTTTTTGTTCTTGTTGCTGTTTTCATTATTCCAGATGAATTTGAGAATTGCTCTTTCTAACTCTATGAAGAATTGAGTTCCGATTTTGATGGGGATTGCATTGTATCTGTATATTGCTCTTGGCAAGATGGCCATTTTTACTATATTAACCCTGCCAGTCCATGAGCATCGAGATCTTTCTATCTTCTGAGGTTTTCTCTGATTTCTTTCTTCAGAGACTTGAAGGTCTTGTACAGATCTTTCACTTGTTTTGTTAGAGTCACACCAAGATACTTCATATTCTTTGTGACTATTGTGGAAAGTGTCATTTCCCTAATTTCTTTCTCACCCTTTTTATCCTTTGAGTATAGGAAGGCTGCTAATTTGTTTGAGTTAATTTTATATCTGGCTCCTTTGCTGAAGGGGGACACTCTTAGCCAGCCATGAGTACAGGGCTAGAGAAAGGATCCAAGGAGCTGAAGGGGTTTACAGTGCCATAGGCGCAACAACAGTATGAGCCATCCAGTACTCCCAGAGTTCCCAGGGACAAAAACATCAACCAGGTAGTTCACATGGTGTTACCCATGGCTCTAGAGCCATAGGCAGAAGAGGATGGCCTTGTTGGACATCAAAGGGAGGGGAGGCCCCTGGTCCTGGAAAGTCTCCATGCAGCACTGTTGGAGGATACCAGGACCACAAAGGGAAGCAAGAGGAGGTTGATTAGGGAAAAGGGGGAGGGGAGATGGCTTATGGGATTTTGGGGGGGATGGGGACAAGGAAAGGGGAAAGCATTTGTAATATAAAAAAGGAATATATTTAATAAATAAGATATTATAAAAGATATTACAGCTCATTCTTTTACTTTTCTGTTAGTGAAGTAGTTACTATATGTTAATGACATTTAATTTTTTAATATTTTTTATTTTCTATATTCTTTGTTTGCATTCCAAGTGATTTCCCATTTCCTGGATCCCCCCCTCCCCATATGTCCCATAAACATTCTTCTCTCCATCCATTCTCTGATCACCTCCCTCCTTTTTCTCGGTCCTTATATTGCCCTCCAATGCTAGGTCAATCCTTTCCAGGATAAAGACCCTCTCCATATTTCTTCATGGGAGTCATTTGTTATGCGATTTGTGCTTTGGGTATTCAGGGCTTCTGGGCTAATTAATATCCACTTATCAGAGATTGCATTCCATGTGTATTCTTTTGTGATTGGGTTACCTCACTTAGGATGATATTTTCCAGATCAAACCATTTGCCTAAATATTTTGTGAATTCATTGTTCCTAATTGCTGAGTAGTATTCCATTGTGTAAATATACCACATTTTCTGTATCCATTCCTCCTTTGAGGGGCATCTGGGTTCTTTCCAGCTTTTGGCTATTATAAATAAGGCTGGTATGAACATAATGGAGAATGTGTCTTTATTGCATGCGGGGGAATCCTTTGGGTATATGCCCAGGAGAGCTATAGCAGGGTCTATTTCTATTTTGTGGAATAGTTTGAAGAGTATTGGTGTTAGGTCTTCTATGAAGGTCTGATAGAATTCTGCACTGAAGCCATCTGGTCCCGTGCTTTTTTTGGTTGGGAGACTGTCTATGACCCTTTTTATGTCTTTGGGTGTTATGGGACTCTTTAGATGATCTATTTGATCATGATTTAGTTTGAGTGTCGGATATCTGTCTAGGAAAGTGTCCATTTCCTACAGATTCTCCAGTTGTGTTGAGTATAGGCTTTTGTAGTAGGATCTAATTATTTTTTGTAATTCCTCAGTATCTGTTGTTATATCTACCTTTTCATTTCTGAGTTTCTTAATCTGGATACTGTCTTTATGCCCTTTGTTTAGTCCGGCTAAGGGTTTATCTATCTTGTTGATTTTCTCAAAGAACCAGCTCCTGGTTTTGCTGATTCTTTGTATGGTTTTCTTTGTTTCTACTTGATTGATTTCAGCCTTGAGTTTGATGATTTCCTGCCTTCTACTCCTCCTGGGTGAAATAGCTTCTTTTTGTTCCAGGGCTTTCAGGTGTGTCATTAAGCTGTTAGTGTTGGTTCTCTCCATTTTCTTTTTGGAGGCACTCAGGGCTATGAGTTTTCTTCTTGCACTGCTTTCATTGTGTCCCATAGATTTGGGTATGTTGTGTCTTCATTATCATTAAGTTCTAAAAAGTCTTTAATTTCTTTCTTTATTTCTTCCTTGACCAAGGTATCATTGAGTAGAATATTGTTCAGTTTCCACGTGTATGTAGGTTTTCTGTTGTTTTTGTTGCTATTGAAGACCACTTTTACTCCATAGTGATCTGATAGGAGGCATGGGATTAGTTCGATCTTCTTATATTTGTTGAGGTCTGTCTTGTGACAAATTATATGGTAGATTTTGGAGAAGGTACCATGATGTGCTGAGAAAAGGTTATATTCTTTTGCTTTAGGATAGAATGTTCTATATATATCTGTTAAATCTAATTGGTCCAAAGCTTCAATTAGTTTCACTGTGTCCCTGTTCAGTTTCTGTTTTCCTGATCGGTCCATTGAGGAAAGTGCAGTGTTGAAGTCACCCACAATTATTGTGTTAGGTGCAATGTGTGCTTTGAGCTTTAATAAAGTTTATTTTATGAATGAGGGTTCCCTTGCATTTGGATCATAGATGTTCAAGATTGAGAGTTCTTGTTGTATTTTTCCTTTGACCAGCAAGAAGTGTCCCTCAGAGTCTCTTTTGATGACTTTGGGTTGAAAGTCAATTTTATCTGATATTAAAATGGCTACTCCAGCTTGTTTCCTGAGACCATTTGCTTGTAAAATTGTCTTCCAGCCTTTTACTCTAAGGCAGTGTTTGTCTTTGACCCTGAGGTGTGTTTTGTATGCAGCAAAATGTAGGGTCCTGTTTATGTATCCAGTCGGTTAGTCTATGTCTTTTTATTGGGGCACTGAGTCCATTGATATTAAGAGATATTAAGGAATAGTGAGTATTACTTCCTGTCATTTTTGATGTTATTTTTTAAATTTGATTGGTCAACTTCTTTTGGGTTTGATGTGAGAAGGTTACTATCTTACTTTTTCCATGATGAAGATTCCCTCCTTGTATTGTTGTTTTCCTCCTATTATCCTTTGTAGGGCTGTGTTTGTGGATAGATATTGGGTAAACTTGGTTTTGTCATGGTATATCTTAGTTTCTCCCTTTATGGTGATTTAACTCACCAATGATTTGTAAATAATTAAATAAATATAATGAAATTTCTCTTCATTCAATGAATATTTTATAAATTATTTCATTACACATTTTTAACTTAAACAAACACACACTGTGACCCTAATACTGAAAATGTTTGAAGTATTTAAATATGACAGTTCTTTTAAAGTTTCTCTTTTACATTTTGATATGATAATAATTTATATTTTCCTATGTTTTAAGAGAGGATCCAATTATGTAGCACTTACTGGCCTAGACCTTGCTTTTTAGTTTGGCCTGGCCTTGTACTCACAGAAATATGCCTGCTTCTGCTTTCAAGGCAGGACTACAATACCATCCACATTATTCTAGCATATTATAATTATATTTTATGTATTAATTGTGTGTGTGTGTGTGTGTGTGTGTGTGTTTGTGCATGCACATGTGTCTGTATGTGGTCTTAAAATATTTCATTGATTTTAATAACATTCATTATTTCTTACATGTACATGGATTCCGCTTGCATATCTTCCATGAATATGGACATAAAGGGGAACTTTCAGGATGTTGTCTTTCCTTCTATAATTTACCTAGATGATTGAACCCATTTTGTCAATCATGGTGGCAAGCTCCTTTACCTTCTCTGTGCCATCATGCTGACAACAAACAATGAAAGCACAAATTACCTATTGGTAACATGGCCTAAATAGACATTTCATAGTAGCCAGCTTCCCTTGAGGTGATTTGGTAGAATATAGTGTTTTTTCACCTGTTGTGATTCAGTTTGGATGGTGAAGAATTCACATGACATTTGATATTAATATTAGTCTCTCATAGAGAGTAAAATACTACAGTTACAGTTTATAGTGCATGATACTCAGTTTTCTAATATTAATCTCTCCTTATTTATTTTAGTTTATTTTATGTATTATACTGTTTTGCATGCACATACAATATTTGTAGCAACCACTTACAATGCTTGTAGTTGTCAGAAATGTGACTCTAGTTTCTAGGAACTACAGTTACAGAGAGTTAACTGCTCTGTGGGTGCAGGGAAATGAACATGTGTTCTTTGCAATTGCAGCAGCAAGCCTTCTTATTCACTGAGTCATATCCCTATCCACTTTACTTATTTTTCAATCATATTGTTTCAGTTAAGAAATAATAGAACCACCTAGAGTATGATAAAGCTTTCTATATCATTAGGTTATCCCACAGAAATTTAAAATAATCAACTGTCATCTGTGTAATAAACTGTGTCTGTCAGTTACTAGTGATGGAAGAACAGTATTATGACAGAGATAGTTGAGAATCAAAGTGTTTAAAAAGCTGGTGATGGTGAAAATCAGAGGTGACACTAGACACAAACTCGACACAGGCTTCAAGACAAGACATCTGCTAATGTATATTGGGTGGGAAATTCCTAAAAGAACTGTGATGATACAACAACAAAATAGTAATACATGTTTTATTCTGCTCCAGCAGACTTCCATAGGAGAAATGTCAAGTTGAAGCCTATATGTGAATAGCAACTGTAGATTTTCTTCATTTGCACTTTTATAGTGTTTATAGTATTTATCTGTTCACTTTGCCTCAATGTTTCTTAAATCAAATGAGTTTTATCATAATAGAAATTCCTCTGTAGATAAAGATTCCTTAAACATAAACAGGAGATAAATGGCCAAAGATAAAATCTCATCCTTTACACCAGGATTACAAATTTAAATTTAAAAAGGATTTTTTGACTTTTTGTTTGACTTGATATTAATCAAGACCCAGCTTCTTCAAGCAAGAGTGATATAAACAGGTGGGACTTAAGATGAGATGCTTGTGAAGTGCATTAAAGTACTGTCACCCTTGCTGAGGCTCCTGATGCTGCCACTTCCAATACTGCACCTGCTGTCTCTCCATGATATTCTCTTATTCTTGCCACTTAATGGTCCTATGTAAATGAGGAACTCAAAAGAAGTTTTTTGTTCCATGTAAAATAAAATAATTTTAATGAAAATTATATACTGCCAGGTATAAATATCAGTAAATATGATTGAATATGATTAAATATGGAAGACTGGTGTAATGATGATCCTCCAATAAGGAATAAACAAACAAACAAACAAATAAATAAATAAAGGTAAATACTTTTCCATCATACTGGAAGAAAGTTTACATGTCATTTTAACATTAAAATTGGCACAATATTAACCATAAAAATGAGCTAATGAATAAAATTAAAAGAAATAGGATATAGAATGAATTTCATTAATAGGTTTTGGGTTTTCTTTTTGTACATTGTGTAAATATTGTCTTTGTATTATTCAGTTGTTGGTTGCTGAATGGGAGAGTCCTGAGTATTCACCGGATTGTTCTATTGTTATTCTTTTGGTTCATCTCATCTGCCTCAGTACTTTGAAAACATACACTTTCTTTACTCTGATGATATTAATAAAGATGTGATAGCCAGTAGCTAGGCAGGAAAAGGAAGGTAGGATTTCCAGGTCAAGAGAGAGTAGCTTGTAAGAAGCAAAGGTAGTAGGTTTCACCAATGGGACATGGAGGTGGTCAGATGTATGGGGGCTGATAGATAGGTAAAGAACGAGTCACATAGAACTAGATAGGAACTAGATAGGATAATAAGTTTATGTTAGACAAACTAGCTGAGAAGTAGCTTAAGCTAAGGCCTAAGAAATAATAAAATGAATATATTTCTGTCCTATTATTTATATACATTGTCTGGTCCATAAAGTCCGATTACGAATAGGGTGCATGAGATATCCAAAGTGTGATTTTATATAAGGTTAAGATAGATAACACATAATTGTGTTTATAGTTAACTTTTACAGATGCTAAAATTGGAAATGTGTTTGATTAGTCTGTTTATACTTTAATTTGCATGTAACATCAGTATAGACAAAGAGGCAATGCGATACTTGTGTTATAGAAATGAGGTTTCAAGAATATCTGAATATATTTAATGTTCAGTGTAGTCACACTAGCATATCATAGAAGAATTTTCTGTCACTGGAAGAACATTTTAAGATAACTAGTATTCCATATAACTACTTAGCATAAATTGTTGTGAAGCCATGATTAGGATGGTCTAATAATAGTGAGGTCATCAATACATATCTTTCCTTATCTAGGGGGATTTTTTTCTGAATATATGCAATTAACATCATTCAGCTTTAACATTCCACACATAATTTAGATTCTATGATGATATAAATCCCACTACTAAATATTTCTATAACATTACATGGTATTTTAACACTCTATTTTTAAGTGATTTTTATATTTCAGACCTCTCAAATCTTCTTTCATATAAACAATATTACATTAGCATTTAGGAGACTTATTGCAGACTACAGTTAATTCTCCCTTTTTTGTAGTCATTGCTTATCTACACATCTCTGTGATAACTGTTCTCTTACTTGTTAGCATGTTTAGTGATTATTATGTCTTTTACAATCTTTCTATCAACTCTTCTGGATTTTCTCTGAGTCACGAATGCAGGGACAGCAGCAGATATATCTACTGGGGCTTCTCATGATCCATTATCTTTGCATTATATCCAATTTTGTTTTCCTGTAATAGTTTTCATTTGCTGCTATAAAGGATTCTTTGATGAGGCAGAGTAAATACACTTTTCTGTGGGAGTAAGAATGTAGTTCTAAGTTTTAGAATGTAGTTAAGAAATATGCTGGTCTAGCAAAGTGACTATAATAGTTGACTGTCTTTTACAATCCATAAAGTTTAACTCTGTTGACCCGACTATGTTCCAGATAACAGGAGTAATTAACTTCTTGTTAAATAGGTCTTAAGTCAAGCTAAACAGATAGCAGAGGCAGGCATATTTCTTCTTGGCTTACTGAAAATATATTAGTGCTTTCTATTTGACTTTCATGGATATATTGCCACATGTGCTACTCTCATGGCTTATATGTTTCACTTCTGGGAAGGTCTGTTAATTTTATACTCGCCTTTGGTAAATTTACCATATTTTCTATAAAAGCTAGACTGAAAAAATAAGGAAAAGAAAAAGAATGTGAAGGAGAAGGACGAGGAGGCGAAGGAGGAGGAGGAAGAGGAGGAGGAGGAGGAGGAAAAAGAAGAGGAAGAAGAAGTTGAGGAGGAGGAGGAGGAGCTGGAGGAAGAGGAAGAGAAACAGCTGTTTTCAGATTAGATTCTCCTTGAACCTAAGTCCTATGCCCTACCTCTAAAGTGTCTTCAGCAATAAGTGCATTATTTCTGCCTCTGAGAGACAACAAAGTACAAAAAGAATAACTTATATTGCTTAGGAAGTTACTGGATATATCCTGACCAACCATTTGAAAGACCATTTCTCATAACTCTGTGATGCTGGGTTTGTTAGTCAATAGCTTCTGTGGAGACTATCATCTACCTAAATGTACCACACTTTTTTGATATATCTAAATACATACATGTAAAAGTATTGTGTATTATTTTAGGCAAATGTAAAGTAAGATAATGAGACTTTATCAAACAACTTGATGTTACTCATTCTCCCTTTGTCCTTTTCTTTGTCTATTGACCTCCTGCCTAGTTCCTCAGTTGGATCAGCTTTCCAGTTTTTACATTTGTTTTCTTCAATCCATCTGAATCTTGTTAGTTTTCTCTCAACTTCCCATCCCATGGTCCCTCTATATTTTTTATTCCTGTAATTATTTTGTGTTATATATTCATATCTGCAGATTGAAGCTGGGAAACACATATGGGAGAATACACTTGGTCTTTTTTTTTTTCAGTCTTGGTTGCCTTATTCAGCATAAAATTTTTTAGACTCCATATACTCACCTGCAAATTTTAAAATTTAAATTTTTATTTATTTATTTACTTGTTTGTTTGTTTGTTTATTTATTTATTTGCTTATTTATTCACTTCATATCCCAATTGCTTTTTCCTTCTTCCTGGTCCCTTCATCCCTGCTTCCCTTCTCTGAAATGGTGGAGGCCCCCTCTCTGTGCATCCTCCAACCCTGGCATATCATGTCTCTGTAGGGCTAGGAGTATCCTTTCCTACTGAACCCAGACAAGGTAACCAACCCAGTTAGGAGAACAAGATCTAAAGAGAGACAACATGTTTTGGGACAGACACCAGTTGTAGGGGGAGCCAACATAAAGACCAAGCCAGACATCTGTTACATATGTGCAGGAGGCCTAGGTACAGGTCATGGTTGTAGGTCCATCCTGTGCATGTTCTTAGATTGGTGTTTTAGTTTCTGAGAAGTCACAAAAGACCAGTTTAATTGACTTTGTTGGTCTGCCTGTGGAGTTAACTATCTCTTCCAGGTACCATGATCCTTACCTCAACTCTACCATCATACACCCCAAGTTCCATCCAGTGCTGTATTGTGGGCCTCTGCATCTGTTTCAGTCAGCTGCTGGATGGAGCCTCTCAGAGAACAGTTATGCTATGCTCTTGCCTACAAGTATAACAGGATACCATTAATATTGTCAGGGATTGCTGTTTGCTGTTGGGATGAGTCTCAATTTGGGCCAGCTGTTTGTTGGTTTTTCCCTTAGTCTCTTCTCCATCTTTGTCCCTGATTTTCTTGTAGACAGGATGAATTTTGTATCAAAGTTGTGTTGGTGAATTGATTTCTTCATTGCTGGGGGTCCTGCCTAGCTACAGGAGTCGGCCACTTCAGGAAATCCCAGAGGCTCTTGGGAGCATCTCCCATTCCAGGTCTCTGGCACATCCTAAAGATGTGCCACACTCCCAAACCTACCAACCGCAGATTTCCATTCATTCTTCTGGCCCTATGGCTTGCTCTCCTGAATCTCCCCATTCATGATCCATTCTACTCTCATCCTCTCTCCCACTCAGTTCCCTTCCTCTAACTGCCTCCATGTCTATGTTATTCTGACTTCTAAGTGAGAATCAAGCATATTTGCTTGGGTCATCCTTGTTTAACTTCTTTGAGCCTCTGGATTATAGCATGAATATCCTGTACTTTTTAGCCAAATTACTTATAAGTGAGTATATATGATGCATGTTAATTTTGGGTTTGAGTTAATTAACCAAGGATGATAGTTTCTAGTTTGCCTGAAATATTCATAGTGTCCTTGTTTTTAATAACTATGTAGTATTTTGTTGTGTAAATGAACCTCATTTTCTAGATCAGTTCTTTTTCTATGGGGCATCTGAAATGTTTCCCGTTCTTGGCTATTAAGAATAAAGCTGCTGTGAACATAGTAGGACCATGCATGTAGGGCTTGTGAAGGCCCTTTCCCAATCTGTAGGATAAAATGTTGTCCTATAGACTGTCTTTTATGGAAGTGTTGCAGTTTCACGAGGCCCCATTTATTAATTGTTTTTCTTAGTGCCTGAGCCACTCATGTTCTGTCCAGGAACTTGTCTCCTTTAATAATAAGTCTAAGACTTATTTCATACTTCCTTTTCTATTATATATAGTGTATTGAGTTTTATGTTGAGGTTTTGATTCATTTGTATTTGTGTTTTGCACAAATATATATATATATATATATATATATATATATATATATATATATATATTTGTATTCTCCAACGTACACAAATACAGTTAGTGCAGCATGATTTGTTGAAGATTTTTTCCATTCTATAGCTTAAAATCCATTGTATAGTTTGTAAAAATCAAATGTTCATAGGTGTGTGAGTTTCTAGTCCATTGATTGACCTGTCTGTTTTTATAACAATAGCTGCTATATAGTAATACATTTTATAGCTTAAAATCAGGAATGGTTAACCTCTCTCAGCCTCTATGCAGGGACATATTGACACATTTAACCTCAGCAGCTTTCCTTAGCCATGAAGAAAGATTCCCCAATGTTTTTCTTGTATCCATGACACTAAAGTCAGAGTCACACAGCTGGAGGTGACAAGGTCTTCTGCTTGCAGTTGTTGAAGCACAGACCCTTCATTCAAATAACTTTTCCTCAGCTATTTGTTTGCAATGGTTCCTTCACTGATTAATCTCTTCCTTAACTATCTTTAAAAAACAAAGATGGAAGCTTAGCTGGAAGGGATCTTGTCCTGAGGTCACCACTTTCTTTACTCTGTTTAGCATCAATTTATGTTTAAAAAGACGTTTAATCCCCTTGAGATTCATTTAATTTCCCACTCTTCCTTTTCTTCATAAACTGTATATCTTCTATTTTTTCCTTTCTTAACTTACTACTTTTCATTATAGATCTGCATAAAGAATGACTACTACAAATGACCACAGACACTGTCAATACTAGAATTTGTTGAAATCTTCTGAGCTAAAACCTCCAATCTGAATGCCTTTAAAGCCGCCACAGGCAGATTTTTAGACCAAGAGACAAAAGCAGCTACATTCATTGTCTTAGTCACCAATACTGGTCTCTATAGAGGTCATTACTAATTTTGTTCCCCTCTGAAACTTCTTCAGCTTGGCCTCTGGAGTACAAATTGCCTCAGCACTGTCTTTCATCATGGCCCATTCAGGCTCTTTAAAACTTTCAACTGTTTTTCTAATTCAAACTGCCAGAGTACACATTCTTCCAACAAGGAGCATGGTAAATACTGTCATAAATATACCAAGCTCCATGGTAACAACTTCTGCTTTGGTCAGTGTTCTGTTGCTGTGGAGTGTCACTGTGACCACAGCAACTCTTATAAAGGAGAACATAATTGGTCCACCTTAAGGTTTCAGCATTAAGTCCATTTTCCTCTTGGGAGTATAGCAGCATATAGACATCATGATGTTGAAGTAGCAATTGAGGGTTCTATAGCCAGATCTATAGGCGTCAGAAAGAGAGACTCTAGGCATAGAATGGGATTTTTGAAGCATCGAAGCAAATCTATTTTTTGTTTGTTTGTTTTTTCCTTGTTTTTTAATTCTTTTATTCTTTTATTTTTATACACTTCAGATTTTATCCCTCTCCCCAGTCTACTTGCTACTGATCTACTCCCATCCTTTACCCCACCTGAACTCTAAATTTGCTGGGGCTTCCAGTCTTGAGCTATAGGTACATCATCCCTGATTGAACAGAAACTTGGCAGTCCTCTATTGTATATGTGTTGGGGCCTCATATCAACTGGTGTATGCTGCCTGTTTGGTGGTACAGTGTTTGAGATTATCTCTGAGGTCCAGGTTAATTGAGACTACTGGTCTTCCTACAGAGTAGCAGTCCTACTCAACCTCTTTCAGCCTTTCTCTAATCCAACCACAGGGGTCAGCAGCTTCTGTCCATTGGTTGGGTACAAATATTGCATCTGCCTCTTTCAGAGATTCTACTTTACTCCAGTCAGAATGACTAAGATCAAAATCTCAGGTGACAATACATGTTGGTGAGGATGTGGAGAAAGAACACTCTTTCATTGCTGGTGGGATTGCAAACTGCACAAACATTCTGGAAATCAATCTGGAGGTTCCTCAAAAAATTTGACATAGATCTACCTAAAAACCCAGCAATACCACTCCATGAAATATACCCAAAAGATGCCTTACCATGACACATGGGTACATGCTCCACTATGTTCATAGAAGCCTTGTTTCTAATAGACAGAAACTAGAAATTAAGCAGATGTCCCACCAAAGAATAATGAATACAGAAAGTGTGGCTCATTTACACAATGGAATACTACTCAGCTATTAAGAACAAGGATACCCTGAGTTTTGCAGGCACATGGATGGAACTAAAACATATCATTCTGAGTGAGGTAACTCAGACCCAAAAGGACATGCATGGTATGTACAAACCCCCAAAAAGTACAGACTACCCAATATATAGTCTACAAAACTCAAAAAGTTCAACACCTCAATCCAGCTTGAGAGGGAGCAAAAAGCAATTGTAAGTGGGGAGAGAGGGAGGGACCTGGGAGGTAAATTGTGGAACCTGATGTGGTATTGGTGAGGGAAAAAGGCAGAAGTGCTGAGGGCCAGAAGAACGAATGGAAACAGACAACCTTGGGGGATAGGAGGTTTTAGGGACCTTCCAGAATGCACAAGAGACTTGGAAGGTGAGAGACTCCAAGGATTCAAAGAGAGGGAATTTAAATGAAATGCCTGATAGTAGGTAGAGGGAACTTATAGAGCCCACCTCCAACAGGAATACAAGGCATCAAATGAGGGAGGGCGTTTCCATCCCACAGTCAAAACTCTGATTCATAATTGTTCCTGTCTGAAAGATCTACAGGGATAGAAGTAGAAAGGAGCCTGAGGAGAAGAAGATTCAGAGACAGGCCCAAAGTGGGGTCCAGCTCAATGGGAGGTCCCAAGGCCTGACACTATTACTGAGGCTATGGATCATGAAACACTTCCTTGTAATTCTTTTAAATAGTGTTACTGCCTGGTAAATCAGTACTCAAATCTATAGGCAATGCAACTATTTTCATTCAAACATGCAATCGATGGTTTGTTTCAAACATTAAGAGAAACTCATTCAATTAAAATAAAATAAATATTTTTAGAATTTGGATATATTTTAAAGTTTTAATTTTAATACCTCTAACATTTTATGTAAAAGAAATATTTATAATTGTAATTTTAAAGATTGGAAAGCTAGTCTCATAATAATGAGGCAAAGACATTTCAACAAGCACAGGCATTTCATTCTTGAGTTCAATTCCTAGGCCAACACAGAAGGCAAGACTTTATTCCCATCATTTGTCCAGTGACTTCAACATCGTACCATATAGACAAACACACACTAGTTTACACAGAGATATGGACCCTGACAATATTATTATTATATATATTTATTAATTAATTATTGATGTTTTACACTCCATATTTTATTCCCCTCACCCTCCATCCACCCTCAACTGTTCTACATCCTGTACACCTCCAGATCTTCTGTGTCCACATGGATAGCTACACCCTCCACCCAACCTGACCTCTAAATTCCCTGGGACCTCTATCCCTTTAGGGTTAGGTACATCATTTCTGAACGAACACAGAACCAACAGTCCTCTACTGTATGTGTGTTGGGGGTCTCATATCAGCTAGTGTGTGCTGCTGGTTTGGTGCTCCAGGGTTTGAAAGATCAACTAAATGCGTCTGCTGGTCTTCCTACTTGTAAGAAAAATATCTGACGACAACAAAACCCAAAGAACATGTTGAGTCTCCACAGTATTTTAGACAGGAAGAGCACAGTTAAGATTTGAGCTCTTGGTTAGTTTTCATAAGTGCACTTTCTATGAAAGCTTTTCTTTATTATTTTACTCTGAAATGCTCCCTGAATGAACTATTGTGGTTTACAGTTTTGGAGTCACATCAGATGTGATATCAATAGTAAATCAGTAAGTGGACTCTGTCTGTAAATTTGGGTTTTAAACTTCTTCCTATTCATTGAATAAGCTGGGTAACCCATTCTAACACCTAAATATTATCTTTATTTTAAAATATATTAGTTATGTACATGCATGTGCTAGATTTTTGTGTTAATGTCTATGACTGCTCATAGAAGCCAGAAGAGTATCAGATTCTGATAAGTAAAATTAAGAATAAAGCGGCCATGACAAGCAGAGCATTGCCAATTACTGAAGAAATCTGTAATCAAGAAATGTCAAATAAATGTTTGCAGAGAAATAGGGTATTTGAAATGTGTGAAATTATTTCCATAACACATTGATATTAAAGTGAAAACTTACAGAAATACCAAATTTTGTTCAGCTATCTTCTTTGGATCATCTCCATAATTTTATTTTCTTTCTGAATTGCATGTGCTTATTAGAGTATGTGTTTGGGAGTGGATGGAATGTGTATTTTATATACCATTCATGCACATGTATAAATGTCTGTCTATATATGTACATGCATATGTACGTGAGGATTACAGATGACTGTGTACAACTCAATAACTTTTGATCATGCGCTTGAGACAAGGTCAGAACCTGAAGTTCACTTATTTAGCTACACTGCCTATATAGCAAGCCCAGGAATCTGATTGTGTTCTTCTCCCCTGTGTCATGATTACATGCATGCACTACTCTACTCTGCTTTTTACATGGAACATGGGTATTGAACTCAGTTCCTCATGCCTAGTTTTAATTGTCTCTGATATACTATATATTATCATTGATGTAAACTAATAAATTATATTTTAAAGAATTCAGTCACTTGTGTTATATTGGTAAAACTAGGAAATGATTGCAAAAGTCAAATTAAACTATAGATTTGTGGCTGGATTAGTGTTTATCTTTATCTTTTATCAACCTTCAGAGTCACTTCCTGCACTAAAGACACTAACACATAGTGATGAAGGTTTTATATACGCATTTGTTCAAATTCTCCATGGCTAATGAATTTTCTAGGTGTTATCTTTAGTAATGGGTTTTACTGTTAGTTCACAGAGAACAACTTCTAGTCTTGGCAACAACCTGGGTTGTTTGTGTAGAGGGGTCCAACATGACTATATTGGCTAGTTTTGTGTATTAACTTGACACAAGCTTGAGTTATCACAGAGAAAGGAGCCTCCATTGAGGAAATGCCTCCATGAGGTCTATCTGTAAGGAAACTTATCAATTAGTGATCAAGGGGACAGAGTCTAGCCTCTTTTGGGTGGTGCCATCCCTCGTAGTCCTGGGTTCTATAATAAAGCAAGCTGAGCAAGCCAAGGGAAGCAATTCAGTAAGCAGCTCCCCTCCATGGCCACTGCATCAACTCCTACCTCCAAGTTCCTGCTCTGTGTGAGTTCCTGTCCTGACTACTTTGGTGATAAGCAGCAATGTGGAAGTATAAGTTGCATTAACCCTTTCTTCTCCAATTTGTGTTTTGTTTATGATGTTTTGTTCAGAATAGAAACCCTGACTAAAACACAATGACCTTATGGCCGACAATTCGATTCATTGTGACCCCATCCCAGTACTGGAGGTTTTGTTTGGTGACAAAAGATGGCCATTGGGGATGTATATCCCTTATTATTTGGTGATTTCATTTAGATAGCCTTCATATTTGTATATATTTTATGTAACACTTTATTATTGTAATACACTTCTACTGTATTAGATATTCATATTACAATTCAAATATCATTTAATTTGCCTTCTCTTTCCTCATATTCCCTCACTCATCCCTTGTCCTCTTCTTTTATCTCCTAGTTACTTGATCCTTTTATTCTTTACTTTCCTCTCCCATCCATCCATAATTATCTATTCTATTTCTGCTTCCAAGGAAGATCTATCTGCTTCAAACCCTACTCACTTACTCTATACCTAACCTTTCTCTTTCTACTGATTATAGCTTGTTTATGACTCATATAAGAACTAATATTCACATATAAAGGAATACATATTATATTGTTTTTTTCTGGATCAGATTATCTCTTTTTTCTATTGATTTCCCTGTGTGTTTAAAATTTTCTGCTATCCCATTGTTACTGTTAAGTATTGTTCTATCATTTGTATATTTTTTATATACCAATTATTTATATACTAATTTTTCTGTTGAAGGATATATAGGTTGTTTCCAACTTTGGGATATTATGAATAAACCAGCAATGAACATGTTTTGGCAAATGCCTCTGTGGTAGTGTACATGCCTAGAAGTAGATAGGCAACAGGAAATAAACAAAAAGCATTATTGGCATCTTGAGAGAGGCCTTTTAGTATAATCTTGGGACAGGGTTTTTCCTTTTTAAAAATGTATCTTTCTTTTTATTTTAAGTTATATATTTGCATGTTTAAATTTAACTTAAATTATACATATATATTGAGGTATATATATATATATGTATTACTTAAATTTAAATAGTTTTACATATTTACATTTATATAATTTAAATTTAATTTAATTATGTATTTAAATATAGATAGATGTAGATATAGAGATAGATTATATAGACATAGATATAGATGATATAAATGATAAAGATAGATATAAGTATAGACATAGCACAGACATAGCTATAGATAAAGAATTTTCTTAATGATCCTTTATAGATATATTACACTTCCGATTTAATTTTTTATGAGATTCTTGTGTGTGCCACTGAATAGATATCTGTATCTATATCTATTTCTTTTACCCTTTCTGGGGTTCTTTTCCCTTATTTTGTTTTATTCTATTCTAACATATTAGTTTTGTTTTATCTTATTACATTTTATTTTGTTGTCACCCCTTAGGAGCCTCTTTGCTTTCTACATAGAGAAAGGGGGCATATCTACATACGAGGAGAGATTAGGTAGACCTAGAAGGAAAAATATAGGAAAAACTGTAATCAAGATATATTATTTGAGAAAAAAATCTGTTTTCAATAAGAGGAAAAAAATTAAGCATACTTATTATATCCCAGTTATACATTTCTAAAAGTAGAAGGAATATTTATAATTAAAATTACTCTCAGCAAATTTCAAGTACACAGTTTAGTATTTTTCCCTCTTGCCACAGTACACAAATCCAGTTTGTATTTATCATTTATATAAAAGTGTCTTCTTGTTTTCCTCTCCTACTAGACATTGTAAGAGCCTTTCTTTGCTCCTGAGTATGACACTTGTGGAATTCTAAAAGTGGTGAAATTATACGGTGTCTTTCTGAGTATCATGCATTTCTCTTTGCATAATGCACCCAATTCATGACTTTTGTGGCAAATTACACTTTATCTTTGCATGGTGAATACTAACCCTTTATGCTCAATGTGTATTTTTATGTGGCTGTGTGTACATAGGTTTAATATTTAAAGATTAAACAATCTGTCTCACCTGTCAACAGAAGTGTAGTTTCAGTATTCCCTGTTGTGAAAATCTAATGAAAATCATCCCTAACCTGAGCACAGTGATTATAGTTTTTGGTTATAAACCAAGAAGTCTCTCCATCTAAATTTAATTGTTTAGGATAAACTGTTTTCTGTAATGGTGTATGGGTAACTTTTTAAAATACCAAACATGTGAAGAATTCTTATTGAACATTTCACTCCTTAATTTTATATTTAATATATTATATTTTCAGTACTGAGGTATGGTACACTCCTGTGGCTTAGCTGTACATTTCCATGAGAATTATTAATGATAATCAACAAAAGGTTTTTGTGCTTTTTAGATTGTTAGTTTTTTAAACTAGAGTTTAATCAAAGACCTCACACATATTTGGCAAGCCTAAATTTTGGAAAGCCTTAGACTCCTCTTTAGATAATTCTGTTCTATGCATTTGTATTCATTCATCAAATGTCTATCTGGCCCCTTTGTCATTTTATTTTTATTTATTTATTTATTTATTTATTTATTTATTTATTTATTTATGTCATTGGCTTGTATAAATTGGCTACTCATTTGTATGCTAGCCAGCTAACATATAAAATTTATAAAATATAAACCACATTACTTAAGAGTTCAATCATTTCACTCACTCTTCTTTCTTTTGTTTTTTAAAATGTACTTTTGGTGACATACCCAAATAGAGGCTTTCTATTACAAGGTTATATAAAAGTGTTTGACATCTGCCGAGGCTCTTCTGGCTTTCATAGTCTCTGGTGAGAAGTCTGGTGTAATTCTGATAGGTCTACCTTTATATGTTACCTGAACATTTTTCCTTACAACTTTTAATAGTCTTTCTTTGTTTAGTACTTTTGGTGTTTTAATTATTATGTGATGGGAGGAATTTCTTTTCTGGTCAAATCTATTTGGAGTTCTGTAGGCTTCTTTTATGTTCATGGGCATCTCTTTCTCTAGGTTAGGGAAGTTTTTTTCTATAATTTTTGTTGAAGACATTTACTGAACTTTTAAGTTGGAAATCTTCACTCTCTTCTATATCTATAATCCTTAGGTTTGGTCTTCACATTTCGTCCTGGATTTCTTTGTAGGCAAAGGGCAGACAGGAAAGTTTACCATGATTCAGAGAGAAAAAAGCCAAGCAACCATGTGTGATCTCTGGTGGAGCAACCTGGCCTTTCCTACAGGTGGCAGCTTGTGGGAATCGAGCTGGGACTGATGGTGGCAGAGCAACTGCAGTTGGGTGCAGATTTAGGGTGCTGAACTAAGAGTACTGGAAAGGGCACATTTGCCTCAGGAATTTAGTAGTGTCCAGGAATTGTGCCAAAAAGAGATGTTCAAGTTGAACAACTGTGTGTGTGTGTGTGTGTGTGTGTGTGTATGTGTGTGTGTTTTCATTTGAGAATCCAATATTTTCTTGGTGGGAACTGGTAGCAGGGTCCATTCTTGGAGCTTAGATGGGATAGCATAAGCTACACACAACAGGTAATGGGGTCAAAATAATTACCAAAATTTAATGTATAAAAATTTGAAATTGTCAAATAATAAATACATAAGGTCATTCAGTTAAAAAAAAGTGTTTGTTGCTAGGCTTTTACCTAAGAGCTTTATCTTTTGAGGATTTTCATGTTTAATTCATTTGAGTGCCTATTTGTTTCTGCTATGGGACAAGAATCAAATAATCACCTTCTCATTTGGTTATTCCTTATTATTATTTTCTTTTACATAAAAACATTGTGAACATGGCAGAGGAACTATTCCCTGAGCATGATATAACAAGGGTACTGTATACAAAACCACTTTTTAGAGATTTTATTTTCTCCACTGTGTAATACTGGCATCACTTTCAAAGACTTATATGCTATATTTTTGTACTCAAATTGATCATTAGGTATCATAATATTTGGTTTGTTTACATCAATAGATATTCTGTCTTAAGAATGAATACAACTTTATGATGGTGCGTGAGCTTTGTGATGGACTAAATTTGGTTTCATAGTAATGTTTTCAGAGTTTTGCCTCTATGGTCATTAGTAATATTCATGTTTCTCTATAGTGATTTTTCCTGGACTTTGTATGTTGGAGATACAGGACTCATAAAATGAGTTTGAGTTGTCACTTATCTTCAATATAAAGTTTGAGATAGACCATTCAGTTTTGTTCTGTGTGCATTTGATGCTATAAGACTCTAGGATTTACTTTTTTCTTTTTTACTTGTTCTAGTAATTGTTTCAATCTCCATTTATGGTACTGATCATAAACATCTGGTTTGTTTTTATGATACATATGTGGTAGACTGCATATTTTTTAATTTATTTATTTTTTATTGAATATCATCTTCATTTACATTGCCAATGGTAAAACCTTCTGATATACCCCCTTCCTTAAGACCCCAACTCTGACCCTTCCTCCTTCCCACTGACTTCACTTATATGCCTCTCCACTCAACACACTCCCTCCTCCCCCACCTCAGTTTCCCTTTGTTAGGGCCTCTATTGAGATTTTACCTGACCAAGGACCATTCCTCTCACTTATTCCCAACAAGGCCTTCCTCTGCCAAATTTTTGGCTGGAACCATGTGTGCCCCTTGGTTGAAGGTTCAGTCCCTGGGAGTCTTGGGGTGTCTGGGTCTCTGAAATCATTGTTCTTACCATGGGGCTGTAAACCCCTTCAGCACCTCTGGACCATCCTCCAGCTCCTCCATTGGGGACCCCATGCCCAGTCCAATAGTTGGTTGTTAGCATCTACCTCTGTATTTGAAAGGCTCTGGCAGGGCCCTTCTGGAGAAAACCATGGAATGCTCCCTTTGGTATACATGTCTTGTCAGCCATAGTAGTGTCTGGTTTTGTTGACTGTGTAAAGGATGAATCCCTAGATAGGGTAGTCTCTGGGTGGCCTTTACTTCAGTCTATGCTTCACACATTGTCTCCTTTATTGCTCCTGTGGCTATATTGTTCCCTTTGTTAGAGGAACCGAAGTACCCTCACTTAAGACCTCCTTCTTTTTGAGATTGGTGAATTGTAATTTGTTTAATTTGAGCTTTTGGGCTAACATCTGCCTATCAGTGAGTGCATACCATGTGTGTTCTTTTGTGATTGGGTTCCCTTACTCAGGATGACACTTTCTAGTTCCATCCATTTGCCTAAGAATTTCATGAATTCATTGTTTTTAATAGCTGAATAGTACTCCATTCTGTACATATACCATATTTTCTGTATCCATTCCTCTGTTGAGGGACATCACAGTTCTTTTCATCTTCTGGCTATATTATAAATAAGGCAGCTATGAACATAGTGGAGCATGTGTACTTATTACATGTAAGAGCATCTTCTGGGTGGAATAGCTGGGTCCTCTGGTAGTTCTATGTCTAATTTTCTAAGGAATCACTAAACTGATTTTCAGAGAAGTTTTACCAGCTTGCAATCCCACCAACAGTGGAGAAGTGTTCCTTTTTCCCTACTTCCTCTCCAGAAACTGCTGTCCCCTGAGTTTTTCATCTTAGCCGTTCCAACTGGTATAAGTTGGAATCTTAGTATTGTATTGATTTGCATTTCCCTGATAACTAAGGATGCTGAACATTTCTTTAGGTGCTTTAGAGCCATTCGGATTTCCTCAGTTGGGAATTCCCTGTTTAGCTCTGTACCCATTTTTTAAATAGGGTTATTTGACTCTCTGGAGACTAACTTCTTGAGTTCTTTATGTACATTGGATATTAGCCCTCTATCAGATGTTTAGTCAATAATTTGTTTGTTGCCATTTTGTTTTTCCAATTTGTTTGTTGCCATTTTGTCCTATTCACCATGTCCTTTGTCTTACAGAAGCTTTGCAGTTTTATGTGTTCCCATTTGTCGATTCCTATTCTTAGAGCATGAGCCATTGGTGTTCTCTTCAGGAAGATCTTTTATTGTGGAGAATAGTTTTTGCTATCCTGGGCTTTTTGTTATTCTAGATGAATTTGAGAATTGCTCCTTCTAGATCTATGAAGAATTGATTTGGGATTTTGATGGGGATTGCATTGAATCTGTAGATTGCTTTCAGCAAGATGGCCATTTTTACTATATTGATTCTACCAATCCATAAACATGGGAGATCTTTCCACCTTCTGAGACTTTCTTCAATTTCTTTCTGCAGAGACTTAAAATTCTTGTCATATAGATCTTTCACTTGATTTCTTAGGGTCACACCTAGGTATGACATATTACTTGGGACTATTGTGAAGGGTTTCATTTCCCTAATTTCTTTCTCCTCTTGTTTATCCTTTGAGTAGAGGAAGGCTACTGATTTGCTTGAGTTAATTTTATATCCACCCAATTTGCTGACATTGTTTATAAGCTTTAGGAGCACTCTGATGGAAGTCTTGGGGTTGCTTAAGTATATTATCATATCATCAGCAAATAGTGATATTTTCACTTCTTCTTTTCAAATTTGTATACTTTTGACCTCCTTTTGCTGCCTGATTACTCTGACTAGGACTTTAAGTACGATATTGAATAGGTGAGAGAGTGGGCAGCCTTGTCTGGTCCTCAATTTTAGTGGGATTGCTTTAAGTTTCTCTCCATTTAACTTGATGTTGGTTACTTGTTTGCAGTATATTGCTTTCACTATGCTTAGGTATGGGCCTTGGATTCTCAATCTCTCCAAGATTTTTATCATGAAGTCATAAAGGGATGTTGGATTTTGTCAAAAGCCTTTTCAGCATCTAATGAAATGACCATATGGTTTTTTTTCCTTTAGTTTGTTTATGTAGTGGATTACATTGACAGATTTCCATATAATGAACCATCCCTGCATTCCCTGGGATTAAGCTTATCTGATCGTGATGAATTGTAGTTTTGATGCATTCTTGGATTCGGTTGGCCAGGATTTTGTTCAATATTTTTGCATTGGTGTTCATGAGGGAGTTTGGTCTGAAGTTCTCATTCCTTGTTTTGTCTTTGTTTGGTTTAGGTATAAGTGTTATTTTGGCTTCACAGAATGAGTTGGGTAGTGTTCCTTGAGTTTCCATTTCTTGGAAAAGTTTGAAGTGTATAGGTATTGACTCTTTGAAGATCTGATAGAATTCCCTGCTAATCCCATCTGGTCCTGGTCCTGGGCTTTTTTTTTTTTTTTTTTTTTTTTTTTTTATGGGAGACTATTAATGACTGCTTCTATTTCCTCAGGACTTATCAGACTATTTAGATGATTTATCTAATCCTGTTTTAATGTTGGCACCTGGCATGTATCTAGAAAGTTGTCCATTTCATCCAGGTTTTCAAACCTTGTTGAGTATAAGCTCTTGTAGTAGGATCTGATGATTTTTTGAATTTCCATAGTTTCTGTTGTTATGTCTCCCTTTTCATTTCTGATTTTGTTAATTTGGATACTGTCTCTGTGCCCTCTGGTTAGTCTGGTTAAGTGTTTATCTGTCTTGTTGATTTTTTCAAAGAACCAGCTCCTTGTTTTGTTGATTCTTTGTATCATTCATTTTGTTTCTGTTTGGTTGATTTGGGCCCTAAATTTGATTATTTCCTGCCATCTACTACTGTTGGGGATATTTGCTTCCTTTTTTTCTAGAGCTTTCAAGTGCACTGTCAAGCTGTTAGTGTAAGCTCTCTCCATTGTCTTTTTGGAGGCACTCAAAGCTATGCATTTTCCTCTTAGCAGGGCTTTCATTGTGTCCCATAAATTCTGGAATGATATGTCTTCATTTTCATTAAAATCTAAAATGTCTTTAATTTCTTTTTTATTTCTACTTTAACCAAGCTATAGTCCAGGAGAGCATTGTTCAAGGTCCAAGTGTATATGTGTTTTCCATTGCTTTTTTGAGCTTTTGAGACTAGCTTTTGAGACTAGTCTTAGGTCATGGTGATCTGATAAAATACATGAAATAATTTCAATATTTCTGTATTGGTTGAGGCCTGTTTTGTGACCAATTATATGGTCAATTTTTGAGAAGGTAGCATGAGGTACTGAGAAGAAGGTATATTCCTTTGCTTTAGGGTGGAATGTTCAATAAATATCTGTTAGAACCACTTGATCCATAACTTCAGTTAGTTTCACTGTATCTCTGTTTAGTTTCTGATTCCATGATTTGTCCATTTTTGAGAGTGTGGTGTTGAAGTCTCCCACTATTATTGTGTGAGGTGCAATGTGTGCTTTGAGCTTTATTAAAGTTTATTTAATGAATGTGGGTGCCCTTGTGTTCGGAGCATAGATGTTCAGAATTGAAAGTTCATCTTGGTAGACTTTTCCTTTAACCAGTATGAAGTGTCCCTCCTTAACTTTTTTGACAACTTTTGGTTGAAAGTCAATTTTATCTGATATAAGAATGGTCACTCTAGCTTTTTTCTTGGGATTATTTGCTTGGAAAATTGTTTTCCAACTTTTGACTCTTAAATAATGACTGTCTTTGCCACTGAGGTGGGTTTCTTGTATGCAGCAAAATGTTGTGTCCTGTTTACATATCCAGTCTGTTAGTCTATGTCTTTTTGTAGGGGAATTGAGACCATTGATATTCAAAGATATTTGGGAAAAGTGATTGTTGCTTTCTGTTATCTTCTTAAAGGTGAAATTCTGGTTGTATATCTATCTTCTATTGTGTTTGTTGAAAGATTACCTTGTTGATTTTTCTACAGTGTGGTTTGCTGCCTTGTGTTGGTATTTTCCACCCATTATTCTTTGCAGAGCTGGATTTGTGGAAAGATATTGTCAAAATTTGCTTTTGTCATGGAATGTCTAGTTTTCTCTCTCTATGGTAATTGAAAGATTTTCTGGGTATAGTAGTCTAGGCTGACATTTATGTTCTCTTAGGGTCTGTATAACATCTGCCCAGGCCCTTCTGTCTTTCATAGTCTCTGGTGAGAAGTCTGGTGTAATTCTGATAGGTCTGTCTTTATATGTTACTTGACCTTTTTTTCTCACTGCTTTTAATATTCTTTCTTTGTTTAGTGCATTTGGTGTTTTGATTATTATGTGATGGGAGGAATTTCTGCTCTGGTTCTGTTTGGATTTCTGTAGGCTTCTTGTATGTTCATGGGCATCTCTTTCTTTAGGTTAGGGAAGTTTTCATCTATAATTTTCTTCAGGATATTTACTGGGCCTTTAAGATGTAAGTCCTCACTTTCTTCTATACTTATAATCCTTAGGTTTGTTCTTCTCATTGTGTCCTGGATTTCCTGGATGTTTTGGGTTGCAAACTTTTTAAATTTTGCATTTTCTTTGACTGTTGAGTCATTGTTTTCTATGGAATCTTCAACATCTGAGATTCTTTCTGAGATTCTTTCTGCTAACTCTTATATTCTGTTGATGATTGCATCTATGACTCCTGAATTCTTTCCAAGGTTTTCTATCTTCACAGATGTCTCACTTTGAGATTTCTCTGTTGATTCTATTTCTAGTTTCAGATCCTGGAAATTTTGTTCAGTTCCTTCACTTGTTTATTTGTTTTTTCCTGAAATTCTTTAAGGAATTTTTGTGATTCCTCTTTAAGGGCTTCTACCTGTTGACCCATGTACTCCTGTGATTCTTTCAGGGATTTTTCTGATTCCTCTTTAAGGGCTTCTCCATGTTGACCCATGTTTTCCCATAATCCCCTATGGGATTTTTGTATTGTCTCTTTAAGGGCTTCTACCTGTTGACCCATGTTCTCCTGTATTTCTTTAAGAGATTTTTGTGTTTCCTTTTTAAGGGCTTTTACCTTTTTATCCATATTCTCTTGTCTTTCTTTAAGGGATATTTGTGTTTCTACCAGTTGACCCATATTCTCCTATATTTCTTTAAGGGAATAATTTATGTCCTTCTTGAAGTCCTCCATCAGCAATATGAGATATGATTTTAAATCTAGCTCTTGCTTTTCTGATGTGATGCAGTATGCAGGATTTTTTGTTGTGGGAGAACTGGGTTCTGATGGTGCCTTGTTGCCTTGGTTACCATCGGTAATGATCTTGTGTTTGCCTTTCCCATCTAGCTATCTCAGGTGTTAGCTGGTCTTGCTTTCTCTATCTTCTCTGTCCTGCTGGCCTGTGTTTTTGTACTCCTTGGATTCCTTTTCTCACCAATGCCTTACAGACAGCTGGTTCTCCAGGAAGTACCAGGTGATGGGGTCTTTCTGTGGCAGACTTGGCAAGGGTCAAATGCCCTGCAGGCTGTTATTTCTCAAATGTTCTGCTGCTTCCAGATTTTAAATGCTCTGCTGATGCTGGTTCTCGAATACCCTGCTTTTCTACCAGTTCGAATACACCTACTGGTGCCAATTTTTGAATGACCTGCCCCTGCCAATTCTTGAATGCTCTACTCCTGCCTGTTCTCTAGAGAATATCAGGAAGTAAGCTCTTCCCCATATCAGAAGGGGCACAGGTCAAATAACCTGCTCCTGCCAGTTCTCCAGAGAGTATCAGGAAGCAGGATCTTCCCTGAGTCAGATGTGGCACAGGTCTCTGAGAGCAGGACTCCCTCTAAGCTCAGGACTCCCTGAAGATCAAATGCTCCCTCACAGTATACATGCCCAGAGAGCTGTAGAGCTGCCCAGCTCCTACATGCAGAAAGAACCCAGGCAGACTATGTCCTGAGTGGTCTTTCACTCTGTTGTTCCCTGTGTACCTGCTGCATATTTCATTATATAAATTTTTTCTAATTTTAATTTGCTAGTATATAATGACTACATTTTTTCTTTTTTTATTGAATATAAACTTCATTTACATTTCAAATGCTAAAACATTTCCTGGTTTCCCCCACCCTGAAAATCCTGAATCCCTCCTCCTACCCCATGCCTCCAAGTATATGCCCCTCCAGCCGACCAACTCCCACCCCACCTCGATTTTCCTTTTTTGGGGCTTCTATTGAGCCTTCACCTGACCAAGGACCACTCCTCCCACTGATGTCCAAAAAGGCATTCCTCTGCCACATTTTTGCCTGTAATCATGTGTACCCCTTGAGGATGGTGTAATCCCTGGGAGTCCTGGGGGAGTATGGGTGACCAACATCATTGTTCCTCCCATAGGGCTGTAAATCCCTTCAGCTCTTGGAGCACTCTCCAGTGCCTCTACTGGGAGCCTCATGCCCAGTCCAATGATTGGCTACTAGCATCTGCCTTTGTATGTGTAATGCTCTGGCGGGGCTCCTCCAAAGACAACCATGACATGCTCCTTTTGGAATGCACTTCTTGTCATCTGTAATAGTGTCAGGGTTTGGTGACTCTTTATAGGATGAATCCCCAGGTAGGGCAGTCTCTGGGTGGCCTTTACTTCAGTCTCTGCTCCACACTTTGCCTCCTTTATTGCTCTTGTGAGTATTTTGTTCCCTACCTCAGAGGAACCAAAGCACCCCCACTTCAGTCCTCGTTCTTGAGTTTCCTGTGGTCTGTGAATTGTAACTTGTTTATTTTGAGCTTTTGGGCTAACATCCACTTATCAGTGAGTGCATGGCATGTGTGTTCTTTTGTGATTGGGTTACCTCTCTCAGGATAAGACTTTCTAGATCCATGCATTTGTCTTAGAATTTCATGAACTAATTGTTTTTAATAGCTGAATGGTATTCCATTGTGTATATATGCCACAGTTTCTATATCCATTCTTCTGTTTAAGGACATCTGGGTTCTTTCCAGCTTCTGGCTATTATAAGTCTATAAATAAGGCTGATGTGAACATAGTGGAGCATGTGTCCTTATTACATGTAGGAACAACTTCTGGGTATATGCCCAGGGGTGGTATAGCTAGGTTCTCATGTAGTAGTATGTCTAATTTTCTGAGGAACCGCCAAGCTGATTTCCAGAATGGTTTTACCAGCTTGCAATCCCATTAACAATGGAGAAGAGTTCCTCTTTCCCCATATCCTCTTCAGCATCTGCTGTCTCCTGAGTTTTTCATCTTAGCCATTATGACTGGTGTGAAGTGGAATCTCAGGGTTGTTTTGATTTGCATTTCCCTGATAACTAAGAAACATGAACATTTCTTTATGTGCTTTAGAACCATCCTCAACTGAGAATTCCGTTTAGCTCTGTAACCCATTTTTAACAGGGTTATTTTTTTTTCTTTTTTATTTATTCAATACATTTTTTATTTACATTTCAAATGATTTCCCCTTTTCTAGACCCCCACTTCCCAAAAGTCCCATTAGTCCCCTTCCCTCCCCATGTTTTCCCACACAACCCTTCCCACTTCCCTGTTCTGGTTTTGCCCTATACTGCTTCACTGAGTCTTTCCAGAACCAGGGGCCACTCCTCCGTTCTTCTTGTACCTCATTTAATGTGTGGATTATGTTTTGGGTATTCCAGTTTTTAGGTTAATATCCACTTATTAGTGAGTGCATACCATGATTCACCTTTTGAGTCTAGGTTACCTCACTTAGTATGATGTTCTCTAGCTCCATCCATTTGCCTAAGAATTTAATGAATTCATTGTTTTTAATGGCTGAATAGTACTCCATTGTGTAGATATACAACATTTTTTGCATCCACTCTTCTGTTGAGGGATACCTGGGTTCTTTCCAGCATCTGGCAATTATAAATAGGGCTACTATGAACATAGTGGAACATGTATCCTTATTACATGCTGGGGAATCTTCTGGGTATATGCCCAGGAGTGGTATAGCAGGATCTTCTGGAAGTGAGGTGCCCACTTTTCAGAGGAACCGCCAGACTGATTTCCAGAGTGGTTGTACCAATTTGCAACCCCACCAGCAGTGGAGGAGTGTTCCTCTTTCTCCACATCCTTGCCAGCATCTGCTGTCTCCTGAATTTTTAATCTTAGCCATTCTGACTGGTGTATGTAAGGTGAAATCTTACCTTACAAGGGTTGTTTTGATTTGCATTTCCCTAATGACTAATGAAGTTGAGCATTTTTTAAGATGCTTCTCCACCATCTGAAGTTCTTCAGGTGAAATTTCTTTGTTTAACTCTGTACTCAATTTTTTAATAGGGTTATTTGTTTTTCTGGAGTCTAACTTCTTTAACAGGGTTATTTGACTCTCTGGAGTCTTAGCTTCTTGAGATCTTTGTACATATTGGATATCAGATGTAGGATTGGTAAAAATCTTTTCCCAATTTGTTGGTTGCTGTTTTGTCCTATTGACTGTGTCCTTTGCCTTACGAAAGCTTTGCAGTTTTATGAGGTCCCATTTGTCGATTCTAGTTCTTAGAGAATAAGCCATTGGTGTTCTATTCAGGAACTTTTCCCCTGTGCCCATGTGTTCAAGATTCTTCCCCACTTTCTCCTCTATAAGCTTCAATGTGTCTGGTTTTACTTGTAGATCCTTGATCCACTTAGACTTGAGCTTTGTACAAAAAGATAAGCATGGACTGATTTGCATTTTTCTTTCTTTCTTTTTTTATTATTATTTTCTTATTATTTTCTTATTATTTGTTTACATTCCCAATGCTTTCCCCTTTCCTGGTTCCCCCCTCCCCATATGTCCCTTAAAGCCTCCTCTCCATCCATTCTCCAATCACCTCCCTCCTTTTTCTCTGTCCTGGTATTTCCGTACAGTGCTGGATCAGGCCTTTCCAGGATCAGGGCCCTCTCCTTACTTCTTCATGGGAGTCATTTGATATGCTACTTATGTCTTGGGTATTCAGAGCTTCTGAGCTAATTAATATTGACTTATCAGTGATTGCATTCCATGTGTATTCTTTTGTAATTGGGTTACCTCACTTAGGTTGATATTTTCCTGTTCCAAACATTTGCCTAAATTTCATGAATTCATTTTTTTTAGTTGCTGAGTAGTATTCCATTATGTAAATTTACCACATTTTCTGTATCCATTCCTCCATTGAGGGAATCTGGGTTCTTTCCAACTTTTGGCTATTATAAATAAGGCTGCTATGAACATAGTGGAGCATGTGTCCTTATTGAATGCCATGGAATCCTCTGGGTATATGCCCAGGAGTGGTATAGCAGGGTCCTCAGGAACTGTCATGTTCAGTTTTCTAGGAACCACCAGACAGATTTATAAACTGGTTGTGCCATCTTGCAATCCCACCAACAGTAGAGGAGTGTTCCTCTTTCTCCACATCTTCGCCAACACATGCTATCTCCTGAGTTTTTAACTTCAGCCATTCGGACTGGTGTGAGGTGAAATCTCAGGGTTGTTTTGATTTGCATTTCCCTAATGACTAATGATGTTGAGCACTTCTTAAGGTGCTTCTCAGCCATCCAAATTTCTTCAGGTGAAAATTCTTTGTTTAGATCTGTACCCCATTTTCAATAAGGTTATTTGGTTCTCTAGGGTATAACTTCTTGAGTTCTTTGTATATATTAGATGTTAGCCCTCTATCAGATGTAGGGTTGGTGAAGATCTTTTCCCAATTTGTTGGTTGCCATTTTGTCCTTTTGACAGTGCCCTTCGCCTTACAGAAACTTTGTAGTTTTATGAGGTCCCATTTGTCGATTCTAGATCTTAAAGAATAAGCTATTGGTATTCTATAACTTTTCCCCTGTGCCCATGTCCTCAAAGGTTTTTCCCAGTTTCCTTTTTATTAGTTTCAGTGTGTCTGATTTTACGTGGAGGTCCTTGATCCACTTGGAGTTGAGCTTAGTACAAGGACATGAGAATGTATTAATTCGCATTCTCCTGCATGCTGACCTCCAGTTGAACCAGCACCATTTGTTGAAAAGGCTATCTTTTTTCCACTGGATGTTTTATACTCCTTTGTCGAAGATCAAGTGACCATAGGTGTGTGGATTCATTTTTGGGTATTCATTTCTATTCCATTGGTTCACTTGCCTGTGACTGCGCCAATACCATGCAGTTTTTAACACTATTGCTCTGTAGTATTGCTTGAGGTCTGGAATACTGATTCCCCCAGAAGTTTTTTAACGTTGAGAATAGTTTTAGCTATCCTGGGTATTTTGTTATTCAAGATGAATTTGAGAATTGCTTTTTCAAACTCTATGAAGAACTGAGTTGGGATTTTAATGGGGATTGTGTTGAATTTGTATATTGCTTTTGGCAAGATAGCCATTTTAACTATATTAATCCTGCCAATTCAAGAGCATGGAAGATTTTTCCATTTTTTGAGGTCTTTTTCGATTTCCTTCTTCAAAGATCTGAAGTTCTTCTCATACAGATCTTTAATCTGTTTGGTTAGAGTCACACCAAGATACTTTATATTGTTTGTGTCTATTATAAAGGGTGTCATTTTCCTAACTTCTTTCTCAGCCTGTTTATCCTTTGAGTATAAGAAGGCTACTGATTTGCTTCAATTGATTATATAACCAGCCACATTGCTGAAGTTGTTTATCAGTTGTAGGAGTTCTCTGTTGGAGTTTTTTGGGTCACTTAAGTATACTATAATATCATCTGGAAATAGTGATAATTTGATTTCTTACTTTCCAATTTATATCCCTTTGACCGACTTATGTTGTCTAATTGCTCTAGCTAGAACTTCAAGCACTATATTGAAAAGGTATGGAGAGAGAGGGCAGCCTTGTCTAGTCCCTGATTTTAGTGGGATTGCTTTGAGTTTCTCTCCATTTAGTTTGATGTTGGCTACCAGTTTCCTGTATATTGCTTTAACTATGTTTAGGTATGGGCCTTGGATTCTTGTCCTTTCCAAGATTTTTAGCATGATAGGATGCTGAATTTTGTCAAATGCTTTTTCAGCATCTAATAAAAGGATCATGTGGTTTGTTTGTTTTTTTTTTTTGAGTTTGTTTATGTAGTGAATTGCATTGATGAATTTCCTTATATTGAACCATCTCTGCATCTCTGTGATGAAGCCTATTGATGATGGTGGATGATCATTTTGATGTGTTTTTGGATTCAGTTGGCAAGAATTTTATTTAGTCCATTTCCTCCAGATTCTCCACTTGTGTTGAGTATAGGATTTTGTAGTAGGATCTGATGATTTTTTGAATTTCCTCAGTTTCTGTTGTTATGTCTCCCTTTTCATTTCTAATTCTGTTAATCTGGATACTGTCACTGTGCCCTTTGGTTAGTCTGGCTAAGGGTTTATCTATCTTGTTGATTTTCTGAATGAACCAGCTCCTGGTTTTGTTGATTCTTTGTATGATTCTCTTTGTTCTTACTTGATTGATTTCAGCCCTGAGTTTGATGATTTCCTCTCTTCTACTCCTCCTGGGTGAATTAGCTTCTTTTTGTTCCAGGGATTTCAGGTGTGTTATTAAGCTGCTAGTGTATGCTCTCTCCATTTTCTTTTTGGAGGCACTCAGGGCTATGAGTTTTCCTCTTAGCACTTTCATTGTGTCCCATAGATTTGGGTATGTTGTGTCTTCATTTTCATTAAATTCTAAAAAGTCTCTGAGTTCTTTCTGTATTTCTTCCTTAACCAAGGTATCAGTGAGTAGAGTATTGTTCAGTTTCCATGTTTGTGTGGGCTTTCTGTTGTTTTTGTTGCTATTAAAGACCACTTTTACTCCATAGTGATCTGCTATGATCATTTTGATCTTATATTTGTTGAGGTCTGTCTTGTGACCAATTATATTATCGAATTTGGAGAAGGTACCATGAGGTGCTGAGAAAAGGGTATATTCTTTTGCTTTAGGATGAAATGTTTTATATATATATATATATATATATATATATATATATATATATATATATATATATATAAACTCTAATTGGTCCAAAGCTTCAATTAGTTTCACTGGGTCCCTATTTAGTTTCTGTTTCCCTGTTGTGGAGGGTGGAGTGTTGAAGTCACCCACAATTATTGTGTTAGGTGCAATGTGTGCTTTGAGCTTTAGTAAAGTTTCTTTTATGGATGAGGGTGCACTTGAATTTGGAGTACTGATGTTCAGGATTGAGAGTTCTTCTTGTTGTGTTTTTCTTTGACCAGCAAGAAGTGTCCCTCAGTGTCTCTTTTGATGACTTTGGGTTGAAAGTCAATTTTATCTGATATTAAATTTGTTACTCCGGCTTGTTTCCTGAGACCATTTGCTTGTAAAATTGTCTTCCAGACTTTTACTCTAATGTTTGTCTAGTGTCTAATGCAATGTCTAGTGTTGGTCTTTGACACTGGGTTGTAGGGTCCTGTTATGAATCCAGTCTGTTAGTCTATGACTTTTTATTGGGAAATTGAGTCCATTGATGTTGAGAGATATTAAGGAATAGTGATTATTACTTCCTGTCATTTTTGATGCTATTTTTTATATTTGATTGGTTATCTTCTTTTGGGTTTGATGAAAGAAGATTACTATCTTGCTTTTTCCAGGGTGAAGTTTGCCTCCTTATATTGGTGTTTTCTTCCTATTATCCTTTGTAGGGCTGGGTTTGTGGAAAGATATTAGGTAAACTTGGTTTTTTCATGGAATATCTTGGTTTCTCCATTTATGGTGATTGAGAGTATTGCTGGGTATAGTAGTTTGGCTGGCATTTGTGTTCTCTTAAATTCTGCATGAGATCTGCCCAGGATCTAGCTTTCATAGTCTCTGGTAAGAAGTCTGGTGTGATTCTGATAGGTCTTCCTTTATATGTTACTTGGCCTTTTTCTCTTACAGCCTTTAATATTCTTTCTTTGTTTAGTACATTTGGGGTTTTGATTATTATGTGATGGGAGGTATTTCTGTTCTGATCCAGTCTGTTTGGAATTCTGTAGGCTTCTTGTATATTCAAGGGCATTTCTCTCTTTAGGTTAGGGAAGTTTTCTTCCATAATTTTATTGAAGTTATTTGCTGGCCCTTTAAGTTGTAAATCTTCACTCTCGTCTATGCCTATAATCCTTAGGTTTGGCATTCTCATTGTGTCCTGGATTTCCTGGATATTTTGGGTTACAAGCTTTGTCCATTTTGCATTTTCTTTGACTGTTGAGTCTATGGTTTCTATGGTATTTTCGGCATCTGAGATTCTTTCTTCTATCTCTTGTATTCTGTTGTTGATATTTACATCTATGGCCCCTGATTTCTTCCCAAGGTTTTCTATCTCTAAAGTTGTCTCCCTTTGTGATTTCTTAGTTGTTTCTACTTCTGTTTTTAGATCCTTAATGGTTTTGCCCAGCTCCTTCACTTGCTTATTTGTGTTTTCCTGTAATTCTTTAAGAGATTTTTGTGTTTCCTCTTTCATGATCTCAGCCTGTTGACCAAAGTTCTCCTGTATTTCTTTAAGTGATTTTTGCGTTTCCTCCTTATTGGCTTCTATCTTTTTACCCATATTCTCCTGAATTTCTTTTAATGATGTTTGTATTTCCCTTGTAAGGACTTCTAACTTTTGATTCATTTTCTCCTGAATTTCTCTAAGAGATTTATTTATGTCCTTCATGTGTTCCTGCAACAGCATCATGGCCGGTGATTTTAAATCCAAATCTTGTTTTTCTAGTGTGTTGGTGTATCCAAGACTTACTGTTAATGAAGAATTGGGTTCAGATGCTGCCATATTGCCTTGATTTCTGTTAGTGTCGTTCCTACATTTGTCTTTTGCCATCTAGTTCTCACTTGTGTTAGTTGGTCTTGTTGTCACTGGCTGGTGCTCCAAACTCCTTTGAGTCTATAAGGCTATTTCCATAACTTTGGATGACTGGGTTTCCCCTGGCACAGATTGCTGATGCGCTGCCCTCCTCTTGGGTGCTGTTGGAGCCCTGGTGTGTCCCTCCCCAAGCAATGTTATACTTGGGTTTTCTCTGTGCACTGAACCTGGTGCTGCCCATCTGCTCTCTCAGGGAGCAAAGATGGCAGCAGTGGTAACACAGGGCCCTGGCCCCACACCTGACTGGCACACAGATGAACCGCTGCTCTCCCAGGTCCTGGGCGCAGGCAGCAGCCTGCAGCTTGGTGGTCTGCATCCACTGAGATCTTAGACTTGGAATAACTCAGTACCCGGGGTCGACTATCCTGTCCGGCTGGGTACAAAGGTGGCAGCTGCTGACCTCTCCACAGCAGAGTACCCACGGCTGGCTGGCACACAGAAGAACCTCTGTTCTCCCAGGTTCTGGACACAGGCGGTAGCCTGAAGCTTGGTGGTCTGTGTCCCCAGTGGTCTTAGACTCAGGATAACTCAGTACCTGGGTTCGTCTGTCTTGTTTGCCTGGGGACAAAGATGGCGGCTGACGACCTTTCCACCGCAGAGTACCTAATGACTACATCGTATACCTTTGTCTTTCTGTGGTATCAATTATAATGTCTGTACACACACACACACACACACACACACACACACACACATTCAATTGATTCCATTATTTCTCTTCTAATGCACCTAGAGTTTGACAATTTTGACTACCTTCTCTATGATAAGTTTTTGAGGTCATTTAAGCTTCACTGTAAGGATTAGTTTGGGCCTTTCAAAAACTTTAAAGATTTTTACCATTTCTGTTTTGTTATATTTCTCTATTGTCCTCAGGGATTACTACAAGGGGTATATTGATTTGCTCATTCAGAACAAGTCCTACATGCATTCTTTAATCTTCTTATTCTATCAATATATGGAATTATTTTAAGTTATATATTTAAGTTACTAATTTATTATTTCTTTTCATGCATCGACTGTTGAAGATGTGAGATTTTCATTTGTGTCCATTATATATTCTTCATGTCTAGAATTCTGTTTAGTTTGCTGGCTTTTTCAACCTTATTAATGCTTTGAGAATTTAATATAGTTCCACAAGCTATGATGACTCCAACCATAAAATTATTTTCATTGGTACTTCATAACTGTGATTTTGCTACTGTTAGGAATTATAATATAAATATCTGTGTTTTCAAATTATTTCAGACAACTCCTGTGACAGGGGTCTTTGATCACCAAAGAGGTCATGACCAATAGATTTAGAACCAATAGTATAGTACATTTTTGTAGTTTCTATGTAGTAGATGTTTCAATTTCCTAAATTTTAATTTGTTTCAGATGAGGCAATTTGTGATGGTCAACATAACTATATTTGGAATGAACTACATTCTAATGAACTACAATCCAGAATTGGAGGACTCACCTGTGATCCACATATTGAGGCTGGAAGACACAAGTTTTCGACCTGGATCTTGGCATGGAGATCTTGAGGCTTAGCAGTCATGAAATGCTTAGGCTCAGGCAAGATACTACATGCCTTTAATCCCAGGAGACTGAGGCAAGGAGATCTCTAAACTCAAGGTCTGCCTAGAACAAAGCCAGTCCCAGGACAATGCATGGTGGTACACACCTTTAATCTGGGTCACAACTTCTTCTAGAGACCAACATAAGGACATTAGAAGAAGGAATATTCACTCTTCTTCACCTGCTTGCATTTACTTGTACAGAGCCATATTGGAAGTCATACCATGGTAGGAACTTGACATTGGCCAAGGACAATTCCTGGCTTCAGGCAGGAATCTGCTATTAGGACATAATAGGGAAGTAGTTTAAGGCAGGAATTTTTATCCTAGGGTGGAGAAGCTCAGGGAAGGTTAAACTCATTGTTCCTCCAGGTCTAGGAATTCCTGAATTAAGCAGTTGACCCACCCAGCTTCAGGAACAGTTGAGACAAGGACCTCCAGGAGAAGCTTGACAACTTCCACCGGAACTCAGCCTGGAGTCTGGGGGGAAGGGTTTGCCCAAACTGTTAAAAGGTCCAACCAACATTAAAGTTTCGACCTCGATCAGTGAAACATTGTCCTGGCCCTTCTTTCTTTTCGCCCCTTCCCCATTTATCCCTCAGCTTGTGTTCCAGCAACCCAGTTTGTAATAGCTGCAGGCAGCTATGGAATACAATATTTACTTGCCAGCACATCTGTTGGAACTTACTTCTTCAGAAGACAAGCTGAAACAACTAGCCTCATAGGACTGCTACTAGATTCTTGGAATTGCCATTCACTGATCATTGTTGGGTTATTTGGACTCCAGACTATAAGTTATCACAGTAAATTCCCTCAACATAGAGACATTCTATAAGTTCTGTGACTCTAAGGACCCAGACTAAAACAGTATATTTTCAAGTGAAATTGAAATTCTTCAAAATGATTATTTTCAGTTCTTCATCATGTTTTTTTTTTTTTTTTTTTTTTTTTTTGAAGTGGAATTGTGTGATTCCTTTTGGTGCCTCTTTGCTTTATTTATTTATTTATTTATTTATTTTTAGAATTCATATGAATTTATAGTTAAGTCTATGTCTTTATAGGCATTCTTTACCAGCTAAAGTCTATAATGGTATAATGTGGCCTGATGAGATGTTTTTTTCCAGGATTATCATTGAGCACAGCTGAATGGGGGTCATTTGCTTAATTAGAGGTTCATCAATTCTGCAGTAGCAGGCCTATTACTAATGGTTTTGCAAGTTATATGACAAATGTTTTGTGTAAATTGTTCTGTTTTATGACCATGATTGATATAGGTAAATTAGAGAAAAAAAATCTACATTAAAAGTCTTCACTGAATCTAAAGAGAGTCAAGCCTGTTAGGTATTTGGTTGAACATGTTTTTTGAAGTTCTTGGTAACATAACCACCTTCTAATCTGAGCCTTTTGTCTAAGACCAGACTCAAACCCACCAGTCCTGCAAGGACATTTTGAGGGTTGAATAACAAAAGGAACCTGTAATTTCAGGGTTCCCGGAAAAATTCTACTCGTAGTTTCATAGTAGTCAAAGGAGCCTGTTTAATATTAAATAAATTTACACTGAGATCTCATTTTTAATCTTGGAGAGTTAAATTTTGCTCCTACCATTGTAACCATTAAACTTTTGGAAAAGTGGCAATAGACCTATAATGCCCACAGCTCTATCACTCTTAAAATTATCTTAATTACAAAATACATAAAGAATCATGAGCCTTTAACCAGACTGAAAACTGAAAACTGCAGCCAATGACACACTGGCAATTTTTATTGTAGCTTAATTTTTCCTTGCAATATTAGAGCACAACTACAACTTTGGGAGCAAATCCCAATTTTAAACAATCTATTTTCTTTAAAATCAATGGCAAACGCATCATTTTTACAGCACAAGGTTTATCTGCCCATTCTTATGTTCAAGTATATGGCAGTGTAAGTTATTGAAGAGACATTATTTTAAATCGTATTTGTTATAAGTCCAATCTCCAGGCCAAGATTCACACAAAACACCATGCCAATTTAGAAGCATCTTAGTATTTCCTGGGTTGCATTATGCCTCGTGTAGCTAGTTAAGATGGCTCTGACACTGAATTACCCGGTTTAAACAAACCTTTTCTTACTAACACTATACCTTTTAAATCAAAACCAATTAATTTATAACTCTATAGTCAAGATATGTAAAACCTTATGCCATTAGGACCAATTAAAAACAAGAATAAAGCAATTACATGAATTTCATAAGTTAAACCAAAGTTTCCCAAATCTTGAGGCTGGTGGCCTTTTAAAAGTGGTTTTTGCTCCAGTTGTGTTTGACTCCTACTTAAGAATGTGAGGCACCATAAATTAGCCTCCTCTGTGTAAATTGCAGACTGGCAGGACTGCCAGCAGATAAAGCTTTTTTTTTTTTTTTTTTTTTACCATTTTTTTCTTTTTAACATTAAACATAAAAACAATGATCATTCAGCCAATCAAAACAATAGACAACATAGATTGACACACATATGGATGGGTTTTGGTGTACCAAAGACAGTCAACAGATGGAGAGGGAACTTGATGTCCCAAAGAGATCAAAATATATTAACTAGAACTAAGGAGATCTCCAATAGGTTTCAGAGAGGAAACAGGACATCTTCTACTTTCCTCTCCTCCCCAGGACAGTTTTTAAATAGCTTTTAACCATTTTCTTTCTTTTTTTTTTCTTTTTCTTTCTTTCTTTCTTTTTTTTTTTTTTTGATACCATGTTCTACACATGGAAAAACTGCTTTTCTTAAACCTGCTTTTTCTCTTGTTTAAGATTTAACAAGGGGGAAGGGGGGGTACCTAGGCAAACACACAAAGAGACATTGTATAGAATAAAGTTTATTCAGAACAGAAGATGAAAGTTAATGGGTTAGTGGAGATAGAGAAAGGCAGAGAGAGAGTAGATAAGTAGAGACTGGCCATGACCATGTGGTGGGAGAGAAGTGGGACAGCATGGGGCCCTGCCTGGTAAATATTTCATTTAATTCTCAACCTACTTTTTGCCATATCTTTCTTTTTAACTCTAACTCCCCTTTCCCTGAGAGAAGCTTTCAGGTCTCTAATGAAGACCACTTTTTAGACAATGGCCCATTTCTTATGGGACGGAAATGTCAGGTTACGGAGAAATGCTTTTTCTCTCATGAGCAGTGAAAGTGATTCTTTCAAATGGCTTCTTTGCTGTGGCGGCCTTCTCCTGAATGATTTCTGTCTGGCGAAGGTCCATACCTCTAGCACCACATTCGGGCCCCACTTATCCCATCCCACGGGACCTAGTTAATCAGGGCCCGAGAGGAATCCAAGCCTGAAAGAGAGAAACAGGCAGGAAAGACAGAGCGAGGCCAAGCAAAAAGGGGTGTCTTGTCAAAGCCTCTTTAATGAAAAGCAAAATGCCTTGTTTTGAATGCCCCAGAGAGGAAATAGGGAAGGGCTGAGTGGAATGCTAAAAGCACAGAAAGAGAAAATGTCATCCAGGATGGATGTTGACTCAGGCTCGAAGCATCTGCAGCTTTCCTGGAATGCTGGTTCCGCCTAGACAACCCCAGATGTTTGGCCAGGATAAGAACCAGTTGATCAGCCTTATGTAAAGAAGGGGGTGGTTCAGCTGTAAACTGCAAGGTCAGTGAACTCTCTAGGTGAGAGATGTTGAAGGTCTGGTTTCCCAGAATTTGGTCTCCCACAGGACACAAAGTGATATTACTTTTATCAAATTGGTTGGAGCAGAACACTCACTAGGACTACAATTTCTGAGATGCTAAGTCTTAGTTAGGAAGAGCAATTTCCACAGGTAAGTAAAAATTGAAAGAATAAGTTCAGCAAGTTGAAGATTGAATACATACAATATGACATTAAAATTTCACCTCTTAGCCATTTTGAGTTGTAGCACAAATCCAAGGACTGAAAGCAAGGTCATATGTATGAATGGCAGAGAAGTGCTCAAGCAATGTGGGGTTAGGATGGAAGGAACAAAATACAATGCAGTATTTACATACCAGACTGTGGATTCTCAGCTCTTCCATTCCACTGGTACTCATTTATTCTTTTCAAAATAAATGAAGACTGAATGGTGGAGTTGTGCTTTCCCTCAATATACTTGCTTTCTTAGTGTTTGTTGTTAATTCAAATAACTACATTTGGTAAAATGCCATGACACGTGAGAATTTTATTCTATTTCAGACATAGTTGAGATGTCTTTCATGAAGGCAGATGCCTAGACTATATCTGCAGAATTTCATATTATAAAAATGAGAATCTACATATAACTTCATAAACACTTCAAATATGTCAATGACAATATTCCATGAAATATTCTGAGAAAAACTTGACATTTTACATAAAAGCGTAATGTGTGAAATCATACTATTTTAAACTTGAATTTCACTGAGCATTAAACATGTATCTTAAAGAGTTTCATAGGTTTCAGCAATGAAAATGGATTTTAAAATGCTTCATAGTATACAATAAAATGAGGAGTTTCATATAGCATATATGGCAGAGAATGTATTATTTTGTAAAGAGCTATGAATATAGGCTAATATTTTAGCAACAAAAAGAGAAACCAACATGTATTTGATGAAAACAACTTCTGACAAGTCTTTTACAGATGATCTGCCTTCTGTGTCCACAGACAATTTTGGTTTTTATAAAGTGAAATCTCATGTACCTTAAATTTATGATGCAATTATATCTAATATTTGAGGATTTAATCATACAGAATTAATATTGTATTTGGCTTTAAAAATGTCTTTTAATTGCCTACCATTCATATAAAATACATGATAATAATATAATATATTCCAGAACTCACAAAATTGAATATGAGATCTCCCTTCTTATACCAAATATTTATTTCCTAACATGAAACAATGATAATGTATTATGACATCCCCAAGAAGAAATGAAAAACTTTCATAGGAACTTACTTTTCCTGTTGAATTTCCCAGTATGTACATTGATTAAATACCAAACAAACCAAGAAAAAAACTATTCTGGAATATACAGCAAGATTGTTTATTAACAATAATATCATTCTCCTAAAACTTTTGTGAACAAATAAATATATGTGGAAACTGTTCTCTACATGGATATTGGAATCAATATGTTTATGTGAAACTAGATTTTTGCTTAATCATAAGCCTGTAAAATTAACTTTAAATCAGTAACTTGATTGTGAAATTTTAACATAAAGGAGTAATGTTATATCATTTCTCTATTAAATATTTACTCAGGATGGTAAGCACATGGCTCTAAATTTTTTTCTTTGATGATGGTAAAGAAATAGCTTGGTGGATAAGAGTATTTGGTACTCTTTCAAAAGGACCTAAGATTCATATCCAGAACACACATGAAAGCATGAAATACTCTGTAATTCCAGCACAAGGGTATTTGAATAAGTCTGGCTTTCAAAAATACTTAATGAGTAGATATCAATGCAGGCAAAAATAAAAAAAAAATTAAAAAGAGGAAAAGAATTTGAATAATTTAACATTTCCACCAGTGTATATCATAGTAATTTAGAAATCCTTTTGTGAATCTCAAGTTATTTTGCAACGAGCAACTCAACGAGTAAATAAAAAATATTCCATGATTACTCTCCATGTTTCCATAAATTCACTGTAATTCATTCTCATATTATAAAGACCAACTTGCAAATGAATTATCAAGATCATGATTGCTAACATTTACATATAAATGCCTATAAAAATGTTCACATCTGTTTAAAATAATGAGCAGCATATTTTATAATTTATATGTACTTAAAATTAACATACTATTAAAAGGCTATTGTATTTATATCACTCAATTTTTTCTAATAATACATGTAGTAGTTTGATTGTTTTTTATAATTGTTACCTTTAGTATATTTTATCAAGAATAAGAGCAAATGGACATGCATTTTGTCTTGGCAAAAATTTAAAATAAGAAATGAGTTCATGTTTTGCTTGAGATTTAACGGTGTTTTAAGTATTAAGTTGTATAACTGTTTACCTTCTACTTGACAAACTAGATTTGGAAATCATGGCATTATTATGTGACCTTCCTGTGTATGCCAGTGTTAACCTTTGAGCAAATGATAATTTTTGTGCTTTAGAAGAGAATTTTCACATCATCAATGTGAATCTTTTGAAGTAATTAGTCTTTGTTTACTGCAAAATTTTGCTGTAGGAACACTGGTTTCACATAAGATGCATCATTTTGAGAAAAAAATCTGGTAACTGATTAGATCAGTCTAATGAGAAACTAGTAACATCAGTAATGTAATGTTTTCACAGTTGTGACATTGCTGGCACAAGCTGTTTCTGGCTTTTAACAGCGCTGCTTGATTTCAAGTTCCTATAAAGACAACAATATTACATCTGATTGCAAAAGATACACCGAGTCTAAACACTGAAAGCTGGTGAACAAATATAGCAGGGGCATATGAAAAAGTGCAAATGGATATATCAAGCAAAACTAACAAACAAAATTGCTTATGACTAGCAATCAAGAGAAACAGTTTCCAGTGCTCATGCAAACATTATGAACATTAGCTAGCATTTTGTCAACAACTTAATGCCATGCATTTTAGAGTGGGACAACATCACTAAAAGAGGCATTGCATGACAACTCAAGAACATCATTAGACAGTATCAAATTTCTAACAATTTTGTGGTCAGAGGTTGAGATTATATATTTTCTTTCTTTTAAAATAAAACATATTTAGTTGGTTATATATTCTCTTGAAAGCTTAAGAGTGGTGTGTACAGAGGCTATGAATGATGACAAATGTTATTAATTTTTTATTACATGAAATGTACTGCTCTTCAGAAACCAACTTGTTTTTTCAATGAAATATATTGCTCTATTTCACTTTGTTTGAAAACGATGTGACTAGTTTCACTTATACTTCTGGATGGCATGATTTCATTGTTGTTGTTTTTGTTGTTGTTGTTGCTATTTGATAATAAGAAATAATGTAAATTTTCAGGGTAATTGCATAATTTTTCTTTTGCAACATTTTAAACTATTGTAGAATACAAGATAGTAATAATTTTACTAAGGAACCAGAAAGAAAAAATAGTACATATTAATAAAAATGTATTTTTTAAAGGATAACATTGTTTTCAAAGTAGGACTCTTGAATAATTTGTGGAAATTAGTGAAAAGAATAATGGGTCAGTTAGGTTGGTACAACACTTGTTTCCTGGTCTTATAGCAGGAGTCTGACCACCGGAAGTCACATGGTAGAAGGACAGAACTGACCTTTAGTTTCTGAACTCTACATGTATTATATAATAAGTTTTTATAATAAATAGTACATGTTTAAAGTGAGAGAAAGTTTGATGTGTCAATGATGATAATAAACATATCATCTTATTCAAAGTAGCTTGTTTAATGATTTTAAAGTATATTCTGCAGAAATGAACATAAACTTAATTATTATGAACTTAGAGAACCATATTTAAATCCATTTAAAAATTTATCTTTTCAGCATAAAAGTTGCTTTCTAAAGAAATGGAGCTGAGAAAAAAGGGTGATTCTATAGATAGACCAACAGTCTGAACCATCCTGGACCCTAGGCATCTCTCAGACACTGATCCTCCAACCAGGTAGCATGCAACAGCTGATCTGAGTCCCCCAACACATATACAGCAGAGGACTGCTGAGTCTTGAATCAGTGAGAGAAGAAGCACCTAACCTTCAAGAGACTTGAGACCCAAGGTAGTCGGGAGGTCTGGTAGGGTGGGGGTGGGGAGGTGGAGACATCTTGGAGAGGGCAGGGGAGGTGGTTTGGGAAGTGGAATAGTCAGAAGATGACCTGAAGGGGGTTAAAAACTGGACTGTAAAAAAAAAAAGATCAAGGAATAAAACAAATAGAAAATTAAAAAATTAAAAATATCATTTTCTAAGCTATAGGTAGATTTTGAAGACCTTAATATGATAGCTAACTAAAAGATAAAACATATACTATTTCAAGGAAACAATGAAAGTTTTTTACACACTAATTTTATTTATACTAAATCCAAAGGAGGACTAAGAACTAAAGAAACTTGTTATGTATAAGAAAACAGAAAACAAAAAATTATAATTCAATTAAAAACAAAATACAGTTTTATACAGATAATTTTCAATAAAGGAAATTAAAATACATGAGAAAAATTAAAGAAATGTTCAATATCCTTAGTCATCAGAAAAAATGAAGATTAAAAACCACTCTGAGACTCCACCTTTTCCCCTGTTAGAAGTGCTAAAATCAGTAACTTGAGCAACAGCTGATGCATAAGAAGATGTGGAATAATGGCAATATTCACCCATTACTGGTGCGAATGCACTTGTACTGTTACCTTGGAAATCAATATGTTGGTTCCTCCGAAAGCTAGGAATTGATGTATCTCAAGATCCACCTGTACTTCCTTCAGAACATACTCAAAGGAGTCTCCAACTTAACATATTGCCCTTAACATAGGACAGTTGTTCAATCATATTCTTTGCAATGTTATTCATAATAGCTAGAACATGGAAACAACCTATGTGTCCCACAAGAGTGGAACAGATAAATAACATGTATATATTTACACAATCACCATGTCAATCAGTTGACTCCACTCATACACAAATCAATACATTTTCCAATGCGTTTTCAACACACTCCAGTGTCTCATGAAACAAATAAATTATTTAACTCTTTTTTTTTTTACTTTGCATGCATCTCCTACCATACTTGTACTTAGTCATTGCACTGGAAAGGTAAGTTCTAAAAGGAGCTGTAAAACTTATTTTTATTATTTTGTTTTTTTATTTTTTTATTATTTTTATTATTGTGGCTTATTCTAACCACTAAATATTTTTTGTAAATAAAGGAAGTTTTCTAACATTGTAAAAGGCCCAAATGTAAACATATAAGGCTTTTAAAAGTCATAATTGAAAATACATTTCAATGTCTTACTCATATTAAGTAATCAAAATAGTTTTAAGAGTCATCAAAAATTAAAATCATAAAAGATCAATAACTTACTAATGTCCAAAATTCTTGAATGATCCTTATGTGCAGTTTGTTTCTTAGATGAAAAGTCCACTGACAACCCTCTACCCAAAACAGTTGAATAACATAATAAGAAAAATAGCAAGTATATTTAGGGGCAGTTTCTGATTCATATTCCAATACAGTCTTTGAGGAAATTTTATGATCTCAGGAAAAGTTTGCAAAATTAGGGTATACGCGAAGATTGAGTAAGGACCTTTTGAGAGGGCATGCCCATATCTCACAGGCAGGCACAGTGAGAATGGAGACAAGATCAGGTCTGACTGTAGCTCTACATCTCCTGATGCTGTCAACAAGTAATATCAATTAAGGATTTAAAGTGGAATTAGAGCTAATTTTATTTTATGGCAAAGAAACTCAGGTTTCATTCCTGTGCAGACATGAAGAAACATTTGAGTGCCACACATGCACTGTGAATGTAGTACTGTCTGGACAGAACCCTGCATACAGATACATCCATCAGTGTCCTTACAATGTTATTACTATAAATTCAATATCATACAAGATCTTCAAATGCCACTATAATTCATTACTAGGAATAAAGTTACTAACTCACCATTCATACAGCCCATAAGCTAGTTCTCTAAAATTTATCCAACTAAACAACATGAAGTAGCCCAGGGTTTTAATTCTAAATATTCTTATTTGTAGCATGGCAATGTTCTTGTTACTCAAGGACTCAAGGTGGGTCCTTGGGCAAAAAAAAAAAAAAAAAAAAAAAAAAAAAAAAAAAAATACACATGGAATGCAATCATTGATAAATGGATATTAGTTAGCCCTGAAGCTCTGAATACTGAAGATACAATTAGCATATCAAATGATTCCCATGAAGAAGGAAGAAGAGGGCCCTAATCCTGGAAAGGCTTGATCCAGCACTGTAGAGGAGTACCAGGACAGAGAAAAGGGAGGGGGAAAGATAGGAGAATGGATGGAGAGAAGAGGACTTATGGGACATATGGGGAGGGAGGAACTGGGAAAGGGGAAAGCTTTTGGATTGTAAAAAAAGAATATATATATATATAAATTTACATTTGAGTTAATGCAATGCTTAGAGCTGTCTCAGGTGAGGCTAGTGAGGAAGCTTGTGAGAAACTGTTTCTGCCTTACAAGCCCCACCTAGGAGTGTTTGGCTAAAAGAACATTCTTGACAGAACTATCCAGGTGTGGTTTAAAATGCAGTTCAAATCTATGAAAGGCCAATAAGGCTATGTAGAATTTATAAAGGCATTGAAATTTGGCCTGTCTACTCCATAGACAATTATTTTATATTTAAAGGGTTGTTTTTTGCTTTACATTCTGATAATTATAAAAGCATTTGCTTCTAACTTTAAAGAAGCAATAAAGCAATTTCATTAGGTTTTTTCCTCAAGGAATGGCTAACAGCCTTACCTTATGTGAGAAAAAATGTTTTGTCACTGTTTCAATACAGGAAGCTAGGATCTTAAATTTTTCAGTGTATAATGTTCATGGAATGCTGTTACAGTCCTTTGCTCCTAACTATGGACTTTCAGAATTTTTATGTAAATAATTTTTAAAGGTTGTTAGGTTATATTAATTGGCTTTATCTTGTATTAACCTCATCTTAAGCTTGCCCTGGGAGGACCTAAACCTCTGTTTTCAAGGTAAAAAATGTTTGTTCCTTGTTTCAAACGGCAATCAAATTGGCTATTAAAAGACATTGATGGTTGATGTATTATATGGCAAGCCTTTTTAGGCAAAATTAATAATTGTTATCTAAAAGATGCATTGTTAAAAATTTGCCTCTATACATCTTTTTATTGATTTAGATTTATACATGCATCCTATAAAATTGCATCTACTTTGGGAGTAAAGCTCATATAATTAGATCACATGTTTATTCTTTTGAGTGTCCCCTTGCTTCAGAATAGATAATTGAATTGGGTGCTGTAGCTGTTCTTTTTAAAACATTAAAAATCAAACTTTTGATTTATATATTAATAATATATCTAGCTCATGGCTTACAATTGCTTGAAATTGTTTCTTTTTTAATGCTACTAATTCTTAACTTTTACAATTATTTATACAAATACAATTCAAAAAATTAAAAATATACATATGACTATTGACAGCTTTTCAAGCTTTCTAGTTATAACTGTTTTTACATTTGTTATTTTTTATACTGAATGTTCCAAATAAGATTAAGACAAATATTATAACTAATTATTATAGTTAGTCATTTCAGATGTTTTATTAACAATTTAATATTAGTCATATTACTGAGATTCCTCATAATTCACAGAAACAAGGTATTATGGAACAGGCCCATAGAACTTTACAACATTATTTTTATAATAAAAGAGGGAAAAATCACATCTCTATATACCACAAAAATTTTAATTTTAAATGCCAGGAAACTCTCTGAGTGTAGAGAAGAGGGCATATTTGTGTTTTTTCTGCAGGATGCCAAAGGAAAATGCTAGCTGCCCGAGTATGCTTATGCTGAGACTTCTCCCTGGCTCTCCACCTTGCTCCCTAGCCTTTTGGGGCCCCTCGTGGGTCTTTTGTTGCTTTTGTCATTTGGCCCCTGGGCTTTTAACAGATTAACCAGTTTCGTTAAATCACAGATAGATTCTGCCTTAAACAAACCAGTTGCAGTCCACTACCATCGATTAGACATCCATGGTTCAGTTGATGACCTCTCTTCCTCCAACACAGAGACAGCAACCGTTGGCTTTCAATTCTCCACCCTTGCTGTAGAAATGGAGCATTCTTGGTTCTGTAAGCTCTGGAGATGTCAGTGACCGGAGGGTGACCTCCGGCTCCAGTGGCTGAGGGCCATAAGCTGTGGAGTCACCAAAGACAGGAATAATTGTGGTGCCATGAGCCAGGTGCACACCGCCTATTGGCTACAGGGTGACTCCATGATGGGATTATTGTAAGTCCACTACCTGGGCACTCATCACAACCACCAATGGCCTGATTAAGTCATTGGAGTGGGACGTGATGCCAGGAGTGTGTGCCACTCACATAACCTAAGACAAAGGCTCTGCCCTAGTAGGACCTAAAAAGGCCTAGTTACTGAGGTGCTGGACGTGGGGGCAAGCCACATAGCCTAAAACAGGCTCTCCACCAACCCTCTTTCCATAGCCACCGCCCAACTTTAAGAAAGAAAAAAGAGGGATATGTGGGAGACCAAACTCTGGGAAACTAGATCTTCAACAGCTCTCACCTAGAGTTCACTGTCCTTGCAGTTTACAGCTGAACCACCCCCTTCTTCATACAAGGCTGATCAACTGGTTCTTATCCTGGCCAAACACTTGGGGTTGTCTAGGCGGAACCAGCATTCCAGGAAAACTGCAGATGCTTCAAGCTGGAGTCAACATCTGTCCCAGATGACCTTTCCTCTTTCTGTGCTTTTAACATTCCCTTCAGCCCCTCCCTACTTCCTCGCTGGTGCATTCAAAACCAGGTGTTTTGCTTTTCATTAAAGAGGCTTTGACAAGACAGCCCTTTTTGCTTGGCCTTGCTCTGTCTTTCCCGCCCGTTTCTCTCTTTCAGGCTTGGGTTCCTTTAGACTCCTCGAATAACTACTTCCCACAGAACAGGACAATGTCTGCTGGTAATTATGCATACAAGTAAGGAAATCAGAGTAGGTGGAACATTCTCATTATAAAAGAAGGAACTACAGATAAATAATTGTATAAAAACTCAAATGACTTTAGGAATTTTTATGTCCATATTCAAGGAAACCGGGGAAGTAAAGTTACCGGACTTCTCACACGAAAAATAGAAGTTTATTAAATGCATACTTCTCAATACTCTCTATGCTTCATTTGCTTAAAACCAATGCAAATTTTTCTTCCATTTTTGTTTTAGCTTACGCAGTGGTGAGCTAGAGCTATCTTTGACAATTTTGGGGTTGGATGGCACTATAAGCATGTATGATTCATCCATATCATTTTACCAGGTGCAGGGGACTGAACACAGCACCTTGCAGGCGTAGGGTATCACTGTCCCTACTGAGTTACATCTCAATAGAAGCACTTCCCAAATCTTGGTCAGCTTTTCATGCCATGTAACTCTCAAAGATCTATGCTCAAGCATAGTAGAAACACAGCTCTGAATTAGGCAGCTTACAATGCTGTTAAAAGAAATTCTTTCTGAGTCTAGTTTTTTTTTTTTTATTCTCTAGTGTTGTATATGTCTGTTGTGTTTTCTATAACTAAGACTCTCCAAATATGTTTCTCATTTTTATAGTATGATTTTATCTAATACATCTAATAAACTGTTAAGATAGAAATAAATAATATTTTGAAGAAAACATTAAATAAAGATGTCATACACTGTTACCTTCATTACGTGTGTGTGTGTGTGTGTGTGTGTGTGTGTGTGAAAAATGATTACAAATAAATAGGTCTTTCTGTTTCTGTTAATAGAAAATGAAGTTTTAATAAAATTAAAAAGAAAAAGCAATGTGTCTTAGAGCATACTAATAGTATAACACTATTGTTATGAAAAATGCCTAGACCACTGAAACTCCTAATTTATAAAAAGAATTTTATTGAGTCTTGTTTAAAGCTCCAGACCTGTATTCTATTTCCATTATGGTATTTATTATGGCTGCATGATGACAAGTATAGTAATGGAAAAATAGCTGAGAATTCATCATACAGATCCTCAGGTTTTAAGTATTTTATGGATAATATTTGCAAAAAAAATCAACACAGTAACATAAAAATTAAATGTAATATAATAAGATTTTAAAAACATCATTGGAAAGTATAGACTTCTGTTTCAGAATTATCAAAAGTAAATTGCTAGCTTTATTTTGCATTTATGAAATGAGGATATTCAATAGTTGAAGTGTAACTTTTGTTAGCCAGATGAAATTGTCTTCTTGGAGTCTTAATGATAAACTATCTCTTACTAGTTCTTTCTGAATTCTGCCTATTTGGTTCAACTCAGTTGTTCTGACTCAGTTCTTTTCCAAGTTGACTGATTCAAACTGGTTTCTCAGCCTCTCACTGAAGTACTCTACTTGTAAAACTCATTCTGAATTCCAACAACTGAACTTTACTAACTGCATGAACTGAAAGGAACTGCAGAAGCTCAACTCAACTCACCTCACCTCATCTCACCTCACCTCTACTCAACTCAACTCAATTCAACTCAACTCAACATCATTCAACTAATTGGCACAGAACTATATTTATCTGATCTTAACTAAACCCTTACCTGGACTGAACTGAAATGAATTTTTGTACTGCTCTGTTTTTAAGTGACCTTCTTTCCTGTCGGTTCTCATGAGACTTCTGGGTATCTTTTTTCTGACTCTTGTCAAATCTTTCTCTGATTCATCACTTTGTCTGTGCTTCAATTATATGCCACTGTTTGGGATTAAAGGTGGGTACTAAAGGTCTGTCAAGTGTATTCCAGCCAGCTCACATAAGTTCCTGAACAGAACACCAATAGCTTATGCTCTGAGATCAAGAATTGACAAATGGGACCTCATAAAATTACAAAATTTCTGTAAGGCAAATGACACCTTCAAAAGGACAAAACAGCAACCAACAAATTGGGAAAAAAATCTTCACTAACCCTACATCCTACAGCAGGCTAATATCCAAAATATACAAAGAACTCAAGAAGTTAGACCCCAGAGAACCAAATAACCCTACTAAAAATGGGGTACAGAACTAAACAAAAGACTTTCACCTGAAGAACTTTGAATGGCTGAGAAGCACCTTAAGAAAGGTTCAACACCATTAGTCATTAGGGAAATGCAAATCAAAACAACCCTGAGATTTCACCTCACACCAGTCAGAAAGGCTAAGATTAAAAACCTAGTAGACAGCAGGTGTTGGTGAGGATGTGGAGAAAGAGAAACACTTCTCCACTGCTGGTGGGATTGCAAGATGGTACAAGCACTCTGGAAATCAGTCTGGTGGTTCCTCAGAAAACTGGGCATGACACTTCTGGAGGACCCTGCTATACCACTCCTGGACATATACCTAGAGGATTCCCTGGCATACAGTAAGAACACATGCTCCACTATGTTCATAGCAGTCTTATTTATAATAGCCAGAAGCTGGAATGTACCCAGATATCCCTCAATGGAAGAATGGATAAAGAAAATGTGATATATATACACAATGGAGTACTACTCTGCAACTAAAACTATGAATTTAAGGGGAAATCATTTGAAATGTAAATAAAAAATATATCAATTAAAAGAAAAACTATGAATTCATGAAATTCTTAGCCAAATGTTTGGAACTGGAAAATATCATCCTAAGTGAGGTAACTCATTCACAAAAGAACACACATGGATGCAGTCACTGATAAGTGGATATTAGCTCAGAAGCTCTGAATACCCAAGACAACTCATATATCAAATCATTTCCAAGAAGAAGGAAGGAGGGGGGACTATTTCTGAAAAAGCTTGATGCAGCATTGTAGGGGACTGCCAGGACAGAGAATTGGGAGGGCACTGATTGGGGAACAAGCTGAGAGAAGAAGACTTATGGGACTTATGGGGAGGAGGGAACCGGGAAAGGGAAAAATCTTTGGAATGTAAACAAAGGAACATAGGAAATAATTATTTTAAAAAAGTTCTTTCTATGTGATCTCCTCCCAGAGCAATATTGTTGCTTGAATAAAATTCCTCTATAGACAATGTGATAAATTAGGGCATGTGTAATTCTAAGGTGATTTTATTTATATACACAGGTATTTTTGAACACTTCAGTAAATCTGAAATTCATTTGCTCTGTCTTCTCATATCTCATTCAATAACTGGATTAATCAGTTTACATAGAGATAATTGTTCACCATTTAAACCTGGAAAAATCTTTTCATGAATGTATTTTCAGTGAAAAATATTATTAGCAGTGTATTGTTTTACTCTTTCTTTCACCCTCTCCCCCAAGTCTAGGGGAAAAAATGTATTTAGCACCCTCCCATTTGGTCTCTTAACATGTTAAGATGGCTTAGCTCCATACTTTTGCCTCTATGCTAGTTTCTTGGGTGAGATCAGTCATAAATCTAAGCTGAATTGCAAGGTCAGGTAGGAGCTGATTTATTTAAGAGGGCCCCATCCTATATGGCTCAATCTTTTCCACTTGGTCTTTCTGGAAATCATCTACAGGAGATTTACAAAATTACATGCCAATTGGCCTTTTTGAATATCAATGGTAGTAGCTGTGAGCTACCTACATACTGATATCTATATAAATTTAAATATATGCCTTAAGTATGTACTTTAATCATATATGATTCATATATGTATAGTTGATATATACTTATACATATATTTACTACACATATATTCATACACACACACACACAAACACACACACACACACACATACACATATACATATATATGTTATAAATTAGTGTGTCCAAAGAGATGTCATATAGGATTTCTCAAACAAATCACAGATCAACAGGATGGACATAATGAAAAAGTGAAGAAAACAAAAACACTCAAGACCTACACACTTAATGTGAGTAACCAGAAAATGTTGCAACCGATCTCAAAGTTTCCTCAATAGTTATTAAGGTGTTTACATACATGGCTACAATTGTTGAGATGCAGGGTGGTCATGGGGATAAGAAGTTTGAAATGTTTGGTTTTCAACACTTCATAGATTCTTTGTGACACAACGTTACTTCTGGCTACTAATTGCTAAGGCTTCAATAAACTGAGTTTAATCAGTATTTATAAAAAGAACACTGAAAATTCACAGAAAGTAGTAACAACTCTATCATTGAAAAAACAGTTTGAGGAAAATACTAATATTACTATGAATTCAAAGTACAATATAAATTGTTATGTATATGAAAGATACAGTAGATACAATTCAGCAGGTCAATACTGTTCCAATTTTCTTGCTGAATGATTATTCAAAACTGTGGTAGTGGTGGTGGTAGTGGTGTTTATGTGTGTGTATAGTTCTATGGTTGACATTGAGAATGACACTTCTTACTTATTAAGGTAATATCTCTCAATAAAACCCATGATTCAAAAACATAACTTATATTCCTAGCCAGTTTGCTAAAAAGTCCTTTGTTTCTGCCTTCTGGGGTTCTGTTAACAGGTGGACTACCATAATATCTTATTTACATAGCCATGGAACTAAAATCTGATCTCTGCTCCTAAAGTGTGCATGCCAACATTTTGACTGCTGAACTATCTTCCAGGTATATATGGCCAAGTTTACTTGACAATCAAGCTGTTTGTGAGATAAAAATTCAAATGACAAAAATCACCAGCTTCATTTTGCCTTGAACACCTAGAATCCCTGCTCATGATGTTATTTTTCTTCTTTGTGTCCAATATAATCATTTATATATCAAATCAAATTTGTTATCACAGAAAGTTATGAGTTTATTTCCCTGGCTGAAATCTCTACATCAAAGCTTAAGAGAAAGGAAGAAACAGTAATGAAATAAAGAACAAGAGTGGGTCAGGAGCTGGAATTTGCTGCCATTAAGAAGTTAATTTTACATTTTAAAATTACACACAGAGAGACACACAAACACACACACGTGTGTCTGCTCTTTTGGCTAGGTTGCATGCTTCACAGGATGTGTGTTAAGGTCTGAGGACAACTTGTGGGCATGGCTTCTTTTTGTTTACTGTGTGAAAATCTTTACCTGTATTTTAGCACTTAGAGAAGAATTTTCAGCATCATTTTTAAGAATGAGGACCATGACTGAATCATGCTCAAGATGCTGCTATTAAATGAGAAGAATATGGAGGATACCCACATAAACATATCAAAAAATAAGCACATACTTCATTTGTATTAGTTACATTTTCTTGCTTTAAGTATAACAAAACAACAAATAATCTTTTAAAAATAATAAGAGTTAGTTAGCATTATCAGAGGGTAGAGCCCTTAGTAGTAGAAAAGTCATGGTATATATGCGGGATCTAAGGCTGGCTGGTAGACATTTCATCTACACACAGGAAACAGAGAAAGCAAATAGAAAGTGTGGAAATATAGAACCTGAAAGCCCATCCTAAATTAGTTACTTTCTCCAATTCCTAAAAGTTCTATACATTCCCTCAAACATCCCTACCAGATGTAGAATAAATATTCATATAGGTAACAAATATTCATATAGGTAAGCCTATGGAGACAATTTTTACTTCGAACTACCAAAAGGTTAAAAGTTCAATTTTCCAGTTATTCACTAACAAGAAACAATATGTACTCTAAAGATTGAATCCGTGCAAATTGGTAGACCTTGATTACTGTGATAATATGAAAAGATCACACTTGTATTTACTGATATATTTAATTTTATATATGAAAATTTTACTGAAGGTTACATGTCTTGAAACAAAAACAGAAAACAAAACCACAACTAAAAGGAGAAAAAAGTTAGCTATATTTAAAGGATCTGTAGCATTTGCGGACAATGGAGTAATGACATGTGATTGGCAAATGAACTTAGAGTTATCATTTTGGATTTAATTAGAATTGATTTTGTTCATTATGGTTTCAGGCATCAGCATATTCCAGGATGGAGGAGAAAACTAATGCTAAGTTGTTTGCAGCCATTTTCAGCCTTCACAGCTACACTGGCTTGAAATTCATCATCATTTTCCCCTTCATTTCTAAATAAGTAATTTCAGTGGAAATTTGGTGAAATTCCTTTCTCAATTTTTTGAGTTACTGAAGCAATAAAATTAGATATTTTTCACCTGCATGTGGTTCAGGTACAATTTGCAGTTCATTTTTGGTGAAGGTCATTAAAAAAATCTTTGAAGGCAAGTTTGTTTCTAAATGAATAGAGAGTTGATTAGATAGATAGATGGATAGTTAGTTGATTAGATAGATAGATGGCTAGTTAGATAGATGATAGATAGATAGATTGATAGATATAGAGAGTTCAGAATATTCTTTTAAATGTATAGTCAACGATAAATACATGCAAAAGTTCCTCAATTTCCATTCAGTCTAATTGACACGATTCTCATTGCTGTCTGTACATCTTTTCCCTTCTACGAGTAAATAAATAATAATATTTTATCACTTATTTATTTTATTACTTTTATGTATTTGTGTGAGGGAGTAAGAGTTGTGCATTCACATGCCGTAGCCTACATGTTGGAGCCAGAGGACAGGTTGTAGGATTAGTTCTGTCCTTCCATTATGTGGTCGCAGTGATGAAATTCACAAGGCTAACCACCAGGGATAACCTATTTGTGCCATCTCACATTCCCATGTCACTTCCTTTCAGGATACTAGCAGTGCTTTATTGTAAAGGGATACATTTAGCAATCATAAATAAACTGAATTCAGAGTGTTTGCCACTCTAATTCAAACGAGTAATTTGTAGTTCAGTATTAGTAATCATGTTTTCTAAAGGTGTTCTATAATACTGTGTTAAAATATAAATGTATAGTTTTTATGTTTTATCATTTAATTAAATCTAATATAAAAACAACAAAAAATCAGATATTTTAAACTAAGTTCTATTATATAGGCTATTAGCTTAAACTCAAGAAAGTGAAGAAAATATTTCAAGGAATAATTATTTATTCCTTAGGTATTAGCAACTGGTGCATAGAAGTAATGAAATGATGCCCAAATGAAAAAACAGCTTCTTCAAAAAGTGAAGATCACTAATTGCTAATTTTTCCAAAATCCATAATTGATACAACTAAATGAATGATCCTTTTGTAGATATCTTTTGAAGTTAGGAATCATTATAATTTCTATATCCATCGCCCTATTCATCTTTCCTTCCTTCTTTCTTTCCTTCCATCCTTTTTTCCTTCCTTCTTTCATTTTTCCTTCATTCCTTCCTTCTTTTCTCTCCTCTCTCTCCCCCCTCTCTTGCTTTCCTTCTCTCTCTTTCATTTTCTCTTTCTCTCTTTCTCTTGAAAATATATAGTTTTTACAAAAATAGAGTATTGTCACAGTAATGATTCTGTATTCAAATACTGTGGAAAAATTTGCTGAAGTCCTTGGATATAAAACTTTCAAAAGAATTATCAAGAAATAAATTGTGTGAAAATTTTTCAACTGCCTTTAGAAAAAGAAGTTATAAGTGAACTATTATTCCGTGTTTGAGAAAGATGAAAATTTAGTGAGTGCTTGCATCAAAACATTAACAGTGATGATATATTCTTTATACAGGAAGTATCCATAGGCTCCTAGGTATTCCACTCATTTAAATATGTAAATATTCTCTTTTTCCAAAACTAATGAAACTAGTATTAGGTAACCTTTGATATCAAAAGGATTAATTAGATTGCAATGTAATACTATAAACATGGAATCCTGATGATGTGTACTTTGCTTTGGTTTGTCTCCTTTTGTTTTGTTTGTCTCCTTGTGGTGGAACAGAGATCACTACATTTCATGGGGAAAGCAATAGCATTGCTAGATCAAGTCATTTCTTTACTAAATGTGTAAAAAGGAGTGCAGGGCAGGGGGTGGGCTACTTCAAAGAAAATGTTTAGGTGGCTTGTAGCTAAAAATATGTCTAATAATTTTTTTCTGTTTGAAAGTATGTCTTTAGTATTATCATTTCTCCTCCATTACCTGTTAATTATTCCAGAGATGTCGCATTCAATCTTAAATATTCAAAAAGAGAATGAAGCACAATTGCATTGTTGACAGGAAGCTCTAACCAACTAAGATAACCAGGCTGAATGTGGTGGTCGAATACTTACCAGAACAGGTAGGTGGATCCCACTTGGAGGCCAGTCAGATCGACAAAGTGAGTTCTTGGTCAACGAAGACCACACAGAGATATCATGTCTCAACTAAAATAAATAATTACAATAAACACACATGCACACACACAAACACACACACACACACATATACAAAAATTATCAAAAAGCAATTACAATTTTCACAAATCTACAACTTCATCTGGACTGTAACAAAGTAAGACTAAGAAATACAAATAAGAGAGAAGCACATTGTTTTCTTGGGATACTCTAACAAAATACGGCAGAACTGTTATTTTAAAATAAAACAGGAATCATGGTCGCCACCTTTGCAGATTATAAAGCTTTGCTTAAGGTAGAAAGTTTTATATCTTGCTCACTATCATTGCATTAATTTGGGTACAGCATCCTCATGTCCATGCACCTCTTCTTGATTTCTCCATCTTATGATTGTCTCATGGAGTAAGGTCTCTGTCCTATTCTTCAGTGCAAAACAGAAATGCTGTTATTTACAAATTAGGTCCTATTCTAAGATACTTAGAATTTTAAAGGACCTCTAACAAGCCATTAACATGCAATCTCTGTTGCTTTATGTCCATGAAGTTCGTCTGTGCTTTTATATCATTTACTTATCAACTAAGATTCAACTAAGATTCAGTAGAATAGTTACAATAAATCTTCATGAAATTGAAGAAAGCTTGAAAACTGATAATAAAACAAATGATTCTTTTAGGTTCTCTAAAACATAACTCAATTTTCATTGAGCTCCACTATGTCATAAAAGTGAGACAGTGTTGTAATTACTTTCATAAGAAACAATATCAAAAAATATTTTATTCCTCCATGACCTGCAAGTCTTTCCTTGGTTATATGGGAATGGAGATAACTATTTTTGGTAGCTTTAAATTCTACACCTGTGAGTTTCCCTAACCCAGGTATTATACAATTCTCATTATGGAATAAAATATTTCAAATTCAGGATTGGTGTTCTATAACAAACTCCATTGATAAATTCACTACTGTAAATCAAATATGTGTAGGTTGGTGTAGGAAACAAATTCTCTTGACTGCTTTTTATCTCCCCCTTTCTCCCTTTCTGTCTTTGTCTCTTTCTGTCTGTCTGTCTGTCTGTCTGTCTGTCTGTCTGTCTCTCTCTCTCTCTCTCTCTCTCTCTCTCTTTCTGTTTGAATGTTATCATTCTGTTTATATTACCTCAGCTACAGTGGAAATTACAAGTTATTCTTAAGACTTTTACTTATCCATTTCTGAAAATGAACCACCATTTTATACATCTCTCTTTTGGAAAACTGAGTAGTATCATTTAGTTAAATCCCCCGAAACTGTACAGCCATATACAGAATCATTATAAGAACACTAGAATTGGTGTCATTGGTGTGGTTATATACACAGCTTACTATTTTGGGAGACCCAGTTAGTGCATAATACTTCATTTTAGAATAGAACAGTACTTTCAGGAAGCATGAATATACATAGCAAAAATAAAGATAAAACAAAGATCATCTCATTTTATTCAGAGAGAATTGTCTTCCTATGTGAACAAATAAACATTTTAAATTACTTACAATTATTTTTAAAACCCTCAACATATCTTTTAGAGTAGTCATTATAAATTAATTATCAGTGCAGTTGAGAGAATGATTCTATACTTAATTTATCTCTCATTTAAATTGAGATCTATAAAGAAGATGCATAGCCCATTCCCTCTTATTATTGGTTTGTCATTAACAATTCTTACTTACTTCAAAGTCTGAAAATTCTGAATTCCAAAATTTTATATTTCCTTAGAGATTAATGTTCATAGATCAATTGATATTATTTATTCAGAAATTTGTGATGCTACTATTTTACTCTTTCAGAATCATAAAGTATAAATATTTAATATATTTTTAGAAATTCATTTTCAATGTCAAATTTATCAGATCTTTAAAGCATCAGAAAAATATCCTCATTTGAAATTATATTTAGATGATAATATCTGGTGCCAATGTTATTAAGTATCCTTGCAGCCAATGGGCTTTATGTCTTATAAGAATACTATTTTGGCTTGAGAGAAAGCTAAGTTTTTAAGATACGTGTTCTTCCAGAAGACTCAGATTCAATTCTTAACACTCATATGGAAGCTCAAAGTGATATTAAATATGTTTCCAGGGGATCTGACACCAACTTAACTCTGCTGATATCATACAATCAATTCATTCACAAATGTTCAAGCAGGCAAAATTCCCATACACATGAGACATTTTTCTTTCTCTTTATATTATACATAAATTTGTAGGAAGCTTCAGGTTTCTTTGGACATTTGTTATAAATTTGAATCTTAGCTTTAAGCACAAATGATGCTTGATTTACTATGGTACAATTTAAATGTTTTCTTTATTTCTTCCTACCCACCCTCCCTCTTCCTTCCTCTGTCCCTACTTCTCTTCCTTCTTACTTTCATCTTTCTTTCTTTCTTTCTTTCTTTCTTTCTTTCTTTCTTTCTTTCTTTCTTTCTTTCTTTCTTTCTTCCTTTCTTTCTGTCTTTCTTTTTCTTTTTCTGTCTGTCTTTCATTATTTCTTTTATTCTGTGATGCTTCTAAGTACTTAAATTTATGTACTATTTTTCTGAAATTATAATTTTGTATAAAACACAGTCTTCAAAATTTATGCCACAGTATTCTTACATTCTAGGCAGCCTACAATGTGAAGAAAACCAACTGATGACCAACACAGTACTGTGGCCTTAAGTGCTGTAGCAGTAAGTGCATTAGCCAACTCCAGGAATCCAAACTAACATACTTTCAATGACAGATGTATTATCTATTGTCAGCCCCACTTAATAGCAATTTAAATCACTACACTATTAAATGATTAATAGAATTAGATAATCAAGTTATTGCTAAGGGTTACAATATTCTAAGACTTTTCCTTCCCTTTCTCACAATGATGTTTTAGGCTCATATACATGCTAAAAATATTTAAAATATTTTTCAGTACGTATTTTTAAGTATATACAATTGGTCTTGAAAATTGAAAATAAGTTGCTCCTCAGCAAGACAATCACAATTTCATAGTTTGATTAATGTGTTGTGTTAAGTAGATCTTAATTAAGTTTGCAATTATGAATTATTTTTAAACATGGTATCTAAATCCTAGTGACAACATGATTCAGGCGCAAATGTAAAATAGTTTGTACTGGAAAGTACTCAAGAAATGGATGCCAATGTTTTTAACCTTGGTTGTAATGACAGAGATAAATAATCACACAAAAATCTGAACAGAAGGAGTAGCATATTGTACTCACCCAATCAGTATGCCATTAGTTACAATTGCTTGTCAAAATAATAAACTTTGAAGATAAGGTCCTTAAATTATAAGATACTGTTCAGCTTCCTGTAATACATACATGACATAGTTATCTTAGTGTTAAACCATATCTTTTGCTCAATGAACTCAAATAGAGTCCAGAGAATAAAGCTTAGGAGTAAATTTGTGGTAAGAATTTTATATAAAACTTAAATGAGGCTTTCATGTTGTTGTTATTGGTTTTGTTTCTCTTAACAATTTTCACTGATTTTTTTAAAAATAATTATCTTGAAAACATAGACAAGTTGGTGAGATTACTCAGCAGTTTAGAGTGCTCCTTGCTCTTTCAAAGGAGAGGAGATCAAGTATCAATATGGTGACTTGCAACAATCTGCAACTCAAGCTATAGGGCATCTTATACTCTCTACTCTGCTGGCCTCTCTGGGCACTAACAGTCATATGGACATAACATTCAAATGCATACAGATGTGTGTGTGTGTGTGTGTGTGTGTGTGTGTGTGTAATCATGGACATAATAGTCCATAAAAATCCAGTGTTTTAAAAAGTAATTAAAAATTAAGTAGAAGTTTCAGAGTTTCACTTTCTATAAAATATTGTTATTAATATTATTTGGCTAAAATACAAATATTTTTCTATTTAATTATATTTGATAGAAAATTTGCTTTATCAAGATCTATATCATATTTGATGTTAAATTATTTTTATAATTATTATAGATACTACTATTCCTTGAAATAATTTTGTGGATTTGATTATATTTAAATGTTTCCCTCCATTAAAATTTGCTCAGCTATATTTCATTCTTTGGATAATATATTTAATTTTCCAACTTGATAAAAATCTAGAATCACATAGGAATGAAATCTCAATCAGTACCTGCTTATGCTACACTCGCCTGTGTATATGCCTGTGAAGAGGTTTTATAATTGTATTAAGTGAACTAGTACGATCTGCCATCACTGTCAGAGTCACTGTCTCATGGGCTGGCCCCTGTTCTGAATGAAAAGGAGAGAATGAATTTTGCTGAATACTAGCATGTATGCAGTAACTAATAGCCTTCCCTTAATGATTATTTATATATGTCCAACTCAGCAATAAGCACCTTTAGTATCTGAGCATCTCACTGATCCTATACTTTTAATCTTATCTGCCTAATGAATAATGAATTGCATAATGAATGTGGCAGAAATTCGAAAGATAATTAGAAATCCACCCACACCAATGGCATGAGTTTGACATATTGTTTGAGAGGAAGATTATGTTAATGACTTTAGGGCTGCTGGATTAACATTTATTTAATTCCATTCTAAAAATAAGAATTATGAATAGAAAAATAGGATTGCAAATTCATGTTCTTTTAACTAATGTAGTAGAAGTGATCACTTCATATATTATCTAAAAATGTAATCCACATGATAGTTTAAAAACAAAACATACCACATCACAGATTTCTTCATATTTAAAATAGGTAAGCAATGAAAAGTCTTTGTTATATTGATTGGAGTAATATATCTACAAAAATGTCAAGTGGAAGTTTGTAATTAAAAATGGAAAATTTTTGTAAATGAATAGCACATAGGTGTCAAAAGTAGTAAGTATTGTTTGATTAAAATAGATTTAAAACTAGAATATAATGTAAATACCATCAGTGGGCAGAGAGAAGAGACTGCATCAAATTGTCCTGTGACAAGTCATATACAAATTGTGATAGTCATACCTAAAGATAAATAAATAACTAAATAAATAGGTAGATAAATAGATTAATAAATAAACCCTACTATGTCATGGTTAAAGTTGCATAACTAATTTATTTCCCTGAATTTCTATCCTTCTTAAAATGAATATTTGAATGTTCTATTGTATTTGTGGTTTGCAGTACTAAGAAAATAGTGATATTTCATACTTGATGCTAATCCAAAGGACAAGAGTTCTTAAATGTGAGAATTTATAAACAGCATTCTTTGATTCTTTTGCATGTTATATTAATATATAGTAGTCCATTTAATTTATTATACTTTAAGTCATTTAATTCTTTTACTTTTCCAGCCATTTAAATTTTTCAAAAAGTTTCACTATAAAAATTAATTTTATGCTATTATTTTGATATTTAATTGCACTGTCTTAAGAGTGCTAGCCAATTTTTTCAAATATAATCTTATCAAAACTTACAAATATTTAAATCATTACAATTTGTAGTTTCAAACAAGTTAAATTTTCAAAACAATATGTCTTGTAACTTTTAATTATTCATGTTTTTCCTAATATTATGCACATATATATTAATTATTCTCTAATTATTATATGTAAATATAGGTATCATATATATTCAAATTATAAATCATATAATTTGAATATATATGATACCATTTTTAAATATAAACAAAATATTTCTAGTGATTTTCAATAACTCTTCTCTTCTAATTATATGTATATATATATGCAAATATATAAAATGGTACATAATATGTATAATATATGCTGATAAAGATATAGATATATGTATTAAATATTAAAAGTATTACCTTGGCATGTTGTGTATTTGGCTGTCTAACACACCAACCCACATTTCTGTGTGACCACATTGAGACTAGCTATAGTGCAGTGCTGAAACCTTATTTCCAGGTCCTAGATATTCCTAGACGTGCTCATTTGTCACAGTAAACCTTTAAACAACTGCACTAAAAATTACTTTGAGTAGGACATGATGCAATACAGAAAGTCACATAGAGGATTCATTTTCATTTTATTAGTTAAAAATAGATTTATCAAATGAAGAATTAACCATTATCTAATTATCAGGACAGCCCTGGGTGTTGGTTTTTTGTTGTTGTTTTGTTTTGTTTTTGTTTTTGTTTTGTAAATGTATCACAAACATGTCTCATCTAGGAAAAAGAAAACCTGATTGACAAAATTTCTTTATATAGTGGTTCTGCAGAAAAGTCTATGAGATTTTTCTTGAATAGTGATTGATGAGGGCAGATAAAACCTTTACCAGTGGCGTCAAGCCCGGAGAAGTGACCATGAGTTATATATAAAATCTACCTTGACCAATCCAAATGACACAAGCTGGTAGACAGAGTTCTTTGATGGCCTCTGCTCAAGTCCCTGATTCTAGGTCCACCATGGCAGACCATGTTGATTGAGGGATTATTGTGGAGGTTCTTGACACTTTGGACCAGTAAATCATTTGACTGCTCAGAACTTAATGAGCTGTTCTAGGAATTTGAAAGATAAGAATGCTGAAAATAACACTGACAATGGAGACTTGCTTTGTACAGTGTCAGACAGAAGCTTAAGAATCCTTTAAAAGCTATCACAATGCTTCAAAGGTGATATATATGGATTTCTGTGACTAACAGGAATACAATGGCACTAAAATGAAATAATTGTTCTAATGAGATCATTGATGCTAGTCAGCAGGTGCTGGGAAATCAACTTTGATGAAGAAGAGAAAAACATGCATGAAGTAAAATCAAATGCTAAGTATTTAAGCACAAAGGCACTGACTGGTGCAGTTGGGGATATAGTCTCCATCTCAAGGTACAAGCCTAATTGGTGATATTTAAGTCACCTAAATTACCATTACAGTTCATGGACTTGAAGGTACTGTGGACAGTCAGTCACTGAGGCTCAGTACTCTCTGCCAGTGCTAGATTCCTTGCAGAGAGGCCAGCAGGCTGTTCTTTGCTAAAGGTGCATGTACATGTCTTAACTTTAATGAAGGTTCAGGACTTGAAAAAAATCATGAAAAAAGATGAGATTTGGCAACATGAGGCAAGAACAGAAGTCCATGAAGAGACATCAGAAGAACCTATTGTTGAAAATACAGCTTAGCTGTAGTGTTGACCCCATCATTAAAAGTATCATTTTGAGAAGCAGAGTCTTGGCACGATGAAAGGCCATTAGATAACAATGTCACAGGTACAGCCCCAGCTTCCCTGTGAAACCCAGGATATTGGACATGCCAGAACTGTGGTGTGCCAATAGAAATAGAAAAACAGTGTAGGTCAAAGAATATATATAAATTTTAGCTGAAAAGCCTTATTTCTAATATTAGTTTCTTATTTATATATCTTTTACATTATTTCATATACGTCTTAAATGAAATATTTAAAAGAGTAAAGTAATATGTTTTTAAGAAAAAACATATTGTCTGAAACAATTCAATTATATTTGCAGGAAAATATAATTGTAGCAAGTCACACACAGATCATTAATAGTTATCTTTTTCAATAAATATGAGGCAGAATAGAGTATAAATGTATCAATCCAGTTATCACCCAGAGGGAAAATGAAGCTAGTTGCCACAGCTGTCTTTGTTTCAACTGACAATGTAAGCTATCAACAAGGGATACAGAAGCAAAATCTGTGACACCACAATATTAAAGAATTTTTAGAAATCAGTAAGATAATATGTAAATGACAGTTATTTTTAAGTTTAACATAATGCAGCCTTTCACCCTAAGTAAAACAAGACTCACAACTGTGAGAATCACTTCAGGTTAAGTTACTAGTTTATAATTTAAAAAATAATATGCTTCTGGAAATATATGCTTACTACAAGTGGATATTGAAGGAACCTTAATAATGTCTATGCTATATAAAAAGAAAGAGAAAAGTGTTTGTACTGGCTGGTTTTGTGTGTCAACTTGACACAGGCTGGAGTTATCACAGAGAAAGGAGCTTCAGTTGGAGAAGTGCCTCCATGAGATCCAGCTGTGGGGCATTTTCTCAATGTGATCAGGTGGGGAGGGCCCCTTGTGGGTGGTACCAGGCGTTCTTGGGTTCTATAAGAGAGCAGTCTGAGAAAGCCAGTGGAAACAAGCCAGTAAGGAACATCCCTCCATGGCCTCTGCATCAGCTCCTGCTTCCAACCTTGCTTGAGTTCCAGTTCTGACTTCCTTTTGTGATGAACAGCAGTGCAGAAGTGTAAGCTGAATAAAACCTTTCCTCCCCAACTTCCTTCTTGGTCATGATGTTTGTACAGGAATAGAAACCCTGACTAAGACAGTGTTGAAGGGAAAAATCAGGGTAAATCATCCACAATTATTTTATTCCAATACTCAATGCAGATCAACTTATGTACAATACCAAAACTACACAGACTAATACTATTATGTTTACAATTCAACTGCAACTTCACACACATCGTTATTTTAATTTAATTGGCACATTGTTTCAAACTCTGAATGCCTGCATTCCAGCATTACCAAACCTATTTTTTAGGTAAAATGATTGTCAGGAACACTTCTGTTTTTCATTTTCATATCATCTTGAAATTGGTATAGTAATTGGGGAAGGGAGAACTGTATATCTTATCAGGAAACTCATAAAATTTAAGAAATATGTTTCACAAAAAGGTAAAGCCTCTAGTTAAATACTGTATGTATAGATTGGAAAGTTAAACTTCAAAGTAGGCAGCATGTCTCAGAGGGTAAATGTACTTGTTTTCAAACAAGGAGACCCGAGTTCAGATGCCTGTACTACCATGGCAGAAATATGTCTGAACACATGCTGTGTTATGAGTATAAACACAGCTGCCTGCACTCAGGAACTGAGCACATAGGCGGTTTGTCTGCCAGTGTGCCCGACTTGGGGCCTGTGGCCTGCCCAGAGAGCAGCAGAGGAAGAGATTCCCAGCGGCCATATTCCCTGCCTGTCAGGACAGAAAAGGGTCACTAAGTACTGTATCACCCTGAGCTTTATATCTCTGGGGGTGCAAACCGCCAGGGGTCTGCCTGCACTCAGAAACTGAGCACATAGGTGGTTTGTCTGCCAGTCTGCTGACTTGGGGCCTGTGACCTGCCCAGAGAGCAGCAGAGGAAGAGATTCCCAGCAGCCATATTCACTCCCTGCCTGGACAGAAAAGCGTCACTAGGTACTGGATCACCCTGAGCTTTAGATCTCTGGTGGAGCAAATCGCCAGGAATCTGCCTGCACCAAAGAACTGAGCACATAAGTGGTTTGTCTGCCAGTCCGCCGGGCATGGGGCCTGTGTCCTGCCCAGAGATCAGCAGAGGAAGTGATTCCCGGCGGCCATATTCGCTTCCTGTGGGGACAGAAAAGGGTCCCTAGGTACTGTATCACCCTGATCTTTAGATCTCTGGGGGTGCAAACCACCAGGGGTCTGCCTCCACTTAGGAAATGAGCACATAGGGAGTTCATGTGCAAGCCAGTTGGTCCCAGGACCTGTGTCCTAAGTGAGAATCAACAAAGGGAGTGACACCCACCACACCATATTTGCTCTATAACAGAGCAGTCAGAGATCATCTGGTTCACCTTGACAACTCAAGTATAACAATGCTTGAGGTAAGACTGAGCAGGGCTCCAAAGGCACAAAAGAGGAAGGCAGCATATCAGTAATCTGTGCCAGAGGAAATCCAGTCATCCAGTGTTGCAGAAATAACCTTAAAGATCCACAGCAGGTTGAAGCACAAGCCAGTGACTATAAAACCATCTAACACCAGGGAGAACTAGATGGCAAAAGGCAAATGTAGGAACTTACTAACAGAAACCAAGGCATTATGGCAGCATCTGAACCCAATTCCCCAACAATAGCAAGTCCTGGATACCCCCACACACCAGAAAAGCAAGAGTTGGATTTAAAGGCACCTGTAAGGATGCTGTTAGATGAACACATGAAGGACATAAATAAATCTCTTAAAGAAATTCAGGAGAAAAAAATGATCAAAAGCTAGAAGCCCTTACAAGGTAAACATAAAAATTACTTAAAGAAATTCAGGAGAATATGGGTCAGAAGATAGTAGCAAATAAGGAGAAAATGCAAAAATCACTTAAAAAAAATACAGGAGAAGTTTGATCGACAGGCAGACGTCATGAAAGAGGAAACACAACAATCACTCAAAGAATTAGAGGAAAACACAAACAAATGAAGGAACTGAGCAAAAACTTCCAGGATCTAAAAACAGAAGTAGAAACAACTAAGAAAGCACAAACTTTGGAGAAAGAAAACCTTGGGAAGAAATCAGGAACCATAGATGCAAATATCAACAACAGAATACGAGAGATAAAAGAAAGAATCTCAGATGCTGAAGATACCATAGAAACCATGGACTCAACAATCAAAGAAAATGCAAAGTTCAAAAAGCTTGTAACCAAAAACATCCAGGAAATCCAGGACACAATGAGAAAGCCAAATCTAAGGATTATAGGCATTGATGAGAGTGAAGATTTACAACATAAAGAGCCAGCAAATATCTCCAACAAAATTATGGAAGAAAACTTCCCTAATGTAAAGAAAAAGATGCCCATGAATATACAAGAAGCCTACAGAACTCCAACCGGACTGGACCAGAACAGAAATACTTCCTGTCACATAATAATCAAAACCCCAAATGTACTAAACAAAGAAGGAATACTCAGGGCAGTAAGAGAAAAAGGGCAAGAAGCATATAAAGGAAGAACTATCAGAATAATACCAGACTTCTCACCAGAGACCATGAAAGCTAGAAGTTCCTGGGCAGAGCTCATGCAGACTCTAAGAGAACACAAATGCCAGCTGAGACTACAATACCCAGTGAAACTCTCAATCACTCTAGATGGAGAAACCAAGATATTCCATGACAAAACTAAATTTACACAATATCTTTCCACAAACCCAGCCATACAAAGGATAATAGGGGGAAAACACCATTACAATGAGGGAAACTATGCCCTGGAAAAAGCAGGATATTAAGCTTCTTTCATCAAACCCAAAAGAAGATAACCACACAAGTATAAAATTAAAATAAAAAATGATAGGAAGCAATAACTACTACTCCTTAATATCGCTGAACATCAATGGACTCACTTCCCCAATAAAAGGACATAGACTAACAGACTGGTTACATAAACAGGACCCTACATTTTGCTGCATACAGGAAACACACCTCAGTGTCAAAGACAAAAACTACCTTAGAGTAAAAGGCTGGAAGACAATTCTATAAGCAAATGGTCTCAGGAAACAAGCTGGAGTTGCCATTCTAATATCAGATAAAATTGACTTTCAGCCTAATGTCATCAAAAGAGACATGGAAGGTCTCTTCCTCGTCAAAGGAAAAATCCAACAAGAAGAACTCTCAATCCTGAACATCTATGCTCCAAATACAAGGATCCCCTCATTCAAAAAAGAAACTTTACTAAAGCTCAAAGCACACATTGAACCTAACACAATAATTGTGGGTGACTTCAAAACTCCACTCTCACCAATGGACTGATCAGGAAAACAGAAACTAAACAGGAAGACAGTGAAACTAATTGAAACTTTGGAACAATTGGATTTAACAGATATATATAGAACTTTTCATCCCAAAGCAAAAGAATATACCTTTTTCTCAGCACCTCATGGTACCTTCTCCAAAATCAATCATATAGTTTGGTCACAAGACAGACCTCAACAAATATAAGAAGATTGAAATAATCCCATGCCTCCTATCAGATCACTATGGAGTAAAAGTTGGCTTTAATAATAATAAAAACAACAGAAAGCCCACATACACATGGAAACTGAACAATACTCAATGATACCTTGGTTAAGGAAGAAATAAAGAAAAAAATCAAAGATTTTTTTAGAATTTAATGAAATTGAAGGCAGAACATACACGAATCTATGGGACACAATGAAAATAGTGCTAAGAGGAGAACTCATAGCTTTGAGTGCCTCCAAAAAGAAAATGGAGAGAGCATACATTAGAAGATTAACAGAACAACTGAAAGCCCTGGAACTAAAAGCAGCTAATTCACACAGGAGAAGCAGAAGAAAGCGATCATCAAATTCATGGCTGAAATCAATCAAGTAGAAACCATGAGAACCGTACAAAGAATCAACAAAACCAAAAGCTGGATCTTTGAAAAAATCAACAACATAGATAAACCCTTAGCCAGACTAACCAAAGGGCACAGAGAAAGTATCCAAATGAACAAAATTAGAAAGGAAAAGGGAGATATTACAACAGAAACTGAGGAAATTCAGAAAATTATCAGATCCTACTACAAAAGCATGTACTCAACACGACTGGAGAATCTGGAGGAAATAGACATTTTCTTAGACAGATACCAAATACCAAAATTAGACCAGGATCAAATATATCATCTAAACAGACCCATAACCCCTAAAGAATTAGAAGGGGTCATAGATAGTCTTCCGACCAAAAAAATCACAGGACCAGATAGTTTCAGTGCAGAAATCTATCAGACCTTCAAAGAAGACTTAACACCAATACTCTTCAAACTAGTCCACCAAATAGAAACAGGAACACTACTCAACTCCTTCTACAGAGCCACAATTATGCTGATATCAAAACCACGCAAAGATCCAACTAAGAAAGAGAATTTCAGGCCAATTTCTCTTATGAATATCGATGCAAAAATACTCAATAAAATTCTTGCCAACCAAATCCAAGAACACATCAAAATGATCATCCACCATGATCAAGTAGGCTTCATCCCAGGGATGCAGGGATGGTTCAATATAAGGAAATCCATCAATGCAATCCACTACATAAACAAACTCAAAGAAAAAAAACCACATGATCATTTCATTAGATGCTGAAAAAGCATTTGACAAAATTCAGCATTCTTTCATGCTAAAAGTCTTGGAAAGGACAGGAATTCAAGGCCCATATCTAAACATAGTAAAAACAATATACAGCAAACCTGCAGCCAACATCAAACTAAATGGAGAGAAACTTGAAGCAATCCCACTAAAATCAGGGACTAGACAAGGCTGCCCCCTCTCTCCATATCTTTTCAATATAGTTCTTGAAGTCCTAGCTAGAGCAATTAGACAACATAAGGAGGTCAAAGGGATACAAATTGGAAAGGAAGAAGTCAAACTATCACTATTTGCAGATGATATGATAGTATACTTAAGTGACCCCAAAAACTCTACTAGAGAACTCCTACAGCTGATGAACAACTTCAGCAAAGTGGCTGGTTACAAAATCAAAGCAAGCAAATCAGTAGCCTTTATATACCCAAAGGATAAGCAGACTGAGAAAGAAATTAGGGAAATGACCCCATTTACAATCACCACAAACAGCATAAAGTGTCTTGGGGTGACTCTAACCAAAGAAGAGAAAGACCTATATGATAAGAACTTCAGATCTCTGAAGAAGGAAATCCAAGAAGATCCTAGAAAATGGAAAAATCTTTCATGCTCGTGGATTGGCAGGATTAATATAGTTAAAATAGCCATCTTGCCAAAGGCAATCTATAGATTCAATGCTATTCCCATGAAAATCCCAACCCAGTTCTTCATAGAGCTGGAAAGAGCAATTCTCAAATTCATCTGGATTAACAAAAAACCTGGGATAGCTAATACTGTTTCCAACAGTAAAAGAACTTTTGGGGATTCAGTATTCCAGACCTCACACTTTACTACGGAGCAATAGTGATAAAAACTGCATGGTATTGGCACAATATCAGGCAAGCTGATCAGTGGAATAGGATTGAAGACCCAGAAATGAACCAACACACCTATGGTCACTTGATCTTCTACAAAGGAGCTGAAAGCATCCAGTTGAAAAAAGATAGTCTTGTCAACAAATGGTGCTGGTTCAATTGGAGGTCAGCATGCAGAAGAATGCGAATCGATCCATTCTTATCTCCTTGTACTAAGCTCAACTCCAAACGGATCAAGGACCTCCACATAAAACCTGACACACTGAAACTAATAGAAAAGAAACTGGGGAAGACCCTTGAGGACATGGGCACAGAGGAAAAGTTCCTGAATAGAACACCAATAGCTTATGCTCTAAGATCAAGAATTGACAAACGGGACCTCATACAACTACAAAGATTCTGTAAGGCAAAGGACACTGTCAAAAGGTCAAAACGTTAACCAACAGATTGGAAAAGGATCTTCACCAACCCTATATCTGACAGAGGGCTAATATCTAATATATACAAAGAACTCAAGAAAGTAGAACACAGAGAACCAAATAACCCCATTAAAAACTGGGGTATGGAGCTAAACAAAGAATTTTCACATGAAGAACTTTGGAGGGCTGAGAAACACCTTAAGAAATGTTCAACATCATTAATCATTAGGGAAATGAAAATTAAACAATCCTGAGATTTCACCTCACACCAGTCAGAATGGCTAAGGTCCAAAACTCAGGAGACAGCAGGTGTTGGCCAGAATGTGGAGAAAAAGGAACACTCCTCCACTGCTGGTGGGATTTCAAGATGGTGCAACCACTTTGGACATCAGTCTGGCGGTTCCTCAGAAAACTGGGCATGAAACTTCTTGAGGTCCCTACTATACCACTCCTGGGCATATACCCAGAGGATTCTTCAGCATGCAATAAGGACACATCCTCCACAATGTTCATATCAGTCTTATTTGTAGTAGCCAGAAGCTGGAAAGAACCCAGGTGTCCCTCAATGGAAGAATGGATAAAAAAAAAAAGTGATATATTTACACAATGGATTACTATTCAGCCATTAGAAACAATGAATTCATGAAATTCTTAGACAAATGGATGGAGCTGGAGAACATCATACTAAGTGAGATAACCCAGTCTCAAAAGATCAATCATGGTATGCACTCACTTATAAGTGAATATTAGCCTAGAATCTTTGAATACCCAAGACATAATCCATATATTAAATGAGGTCCAAAAAGAATTGAGGAGTGACCCCTGGTTCTGGAAAGACTCAGTGCAACAGTATAGGGGAATACCAGAACAGGGAAGTGGGAAGGGGTAGATGGAGGAACGGGGGGAGGGAAGAGGGATTATGGGACTTGCAGGGAGTGTGGACCCAGAAAAGGAGAAATCATTTGAAATGTAAATAAAAATATATCAATAAAGAAAAAACATTTAAAAAAGAAAGAAAACATTAGATCCCAGAAACATTAAAAAAATGAGTATAAACACAGAGGAAAAATATAAGTGTATGGACACACACACACACAATACTATAATAATACACTGAAAAATAAAACCTGAAAATATCTTACAAAAACACACATGCCTAAACTACCCACACAAAAACACATGAGTGCTCATGAATTGGAACAGGAGAAAATTTATCCAGATATTCCAAATTCATTTGAGGAATTATCGAAGGACATTTTAAGATCATAACTTCTATCGCCTTGTTTTACTCTGGAGTCTAGAGTCAACAGTCTTGTAACAAAGTTACAATTATTTAAATCCATAGCTGAACAATTTATTGGGTAAAAAAAAGCATAAATAGATTATTCTGAAAGGTGGAAAGGACAGAAAAGCATTAGTAAAACTCCAGCTGGCAGAGGAGATATAGGAGCAAAAAAGAGAAAAGACAGGTGATGTAGACAGATGGCCAAACCAGGAGACAGAAAAGATATTAATAAGAATCTGTCAGGTGCACAAATCTTGTAGCTTATGGTCAGGCCCTGCAAGTTAAGTATGGAAGGTATTAAAATCATTACAATGCAATAAAGATTATGTGCAGAGTAAACAACAGTCAAAAGAAAGGTGAGTACATATTCATAAATATGTGGAAAGGAGATAATGTCATGTAAAAAAACTGTGTCAGAAAGAGAAAGAAAATAGAATGATGCACATTTTATGTATCCTTTTTGGATGGTTATATCTAAGACAGTATAAATAAAATCTGATGCGTGGAGATGTCCTGTAAGTGATGGCATTTAGACAGATAGCTCTACCCATTTAGATAAGCTTCTGTATGTTCCATAACTTTAAAGGGAACTGAGATCAGATCAGTTTTAAACCTATAAAGGGTGATTTTTTTTTTTTTTGCTTAAACTCACCAAGATTTTCAGACAGTGTGATCATCTCAAGTTAACTGTCAACTTGATCAGAGTATTCAAAATGATGTTTTTTTTTTTAAGTAATAAACTCACCATTCAACAAACCAAACAGAAGAATTTACTTATTATTTGTCTGATATGTGTTAGGATGATATGAGAAAAATATGACACAATATATTTTGTCTTCTTTCAAAGCTATGCATTAGTCAAGAAGACAAAGGAATATAAAGAACCAATTCACAAATTAGTATAATTTAACAGTTCATGATACTATCAACCAGGTTAATTCAAAGTTCCATGTAAGTGTACACAGTGTGTAAAGTAGAAGACAATGAAAGTGGTTCCTTAAATAGAAATGTTTAATTCAAGGTACTGAGAACAACATATCCTCACAGGATTAGGCTAGGGAAAGGTAATCAATTGTGATAGTAAAATTCAATTTAAGGTCTAACATAAAAGACATGCCATTGAGGGTTGTCTAGTAATGAGAGAACGGGTAGATCTAAGGTGGGGGGAACAGTAAAGTGTAATTTTCTATAAGTTTGGTGAAGTCTCCATGGATATGTTCATGGAAGTGTTGACTATGAAAGTAGGGAATGGTTTTCATTTGGGAGGTGAGATGAAGTAACTAAGTGGATGACAGAGAACTGTACAACTAGAAAATACTGTCTCTGTAAAGACACAAGGAGAATGGTTACTTCAAAGCCTGGAGTCTGATCTCAGAGAATTGTTGGTATGGAATGACACTACTCGCAGTTACTAGCTTCCAGATCTATTCCAGTTTTAAGTGTGGAGAAACAATAGATGATATGGCACATGAATGTGCTTGCCTTCACCGGGATGTGTGGTAGCATATATTTTTCCATCAATTAATTCATAACACCCTGTCAGATATGTTTATGTACCACAAAGAACTAAGACACCAAAACTGAAGGCATGATTGAAACAAACATGTGGAGATACAAGCATGAACTAAGAATAGCTTTTGGAATGAGAAAGATAGATTTAATTAAAACGAACCAAATTCCACTTCAGTTCATTCAACAATATAAGTCAAGGAAGCCATAAAATAAGAAAGATAGATGTTTTGCCACAGGTATATAATATCTACATTTGCAGTGCAGAAACTGGAGATTTGAAGTTCAAGAAAAGCCAGCTTTGATTACAAGAGACATTATCTCAAAGAACAACAAACTTCTATAAGAAAAATAATTCAATATCTAAGACTAACATATATAGACATTGTCCTTTGTCGTTTGATAAATTCAGAAGGTTAAAGTAATTTTAGGGAGGTGTGATGCATCTCATGCTTTCTTGGAAGCTGCTGCATAGTTTGATAGGCATTTCACAACACAAATACATACACACAGAAGATAGGTAAGAATATAATATACAAGTATGTACACACAGTTGTGGGATATATTATTCATTGAAAATTTCATGTATGTATAATGTAGCTTCATAAATACACTCCATAACTTCATCCTGAAGTTTTCTCTAACAAACTCTACAATATATCACTTGCTCAGCTTCCTGTCCTTTCTTTGTTTATATATAATTCACTGAGTCCAATTAGTGTTGTTCATCTTAACATGAATTTGAGGCCAAACACTGAGGATAGAGGTAAGACATAAGCTGCCACAAACCCCAAGAAAAATGTGCCTATGCCCTAAGCAGTCATCAATTGAGAATAGTTTCTGTCTTGGCTCTTGTTGGGTTATAAAGAAATCATTTATCCACACTGGTATTTTTAACTGCCTTGATCTTGTGTATGTCTTCTGTAGTTAACCACACCTGCTGTGAGTTCATGAGTGCAGCAGTTATGTCTTGTCCCAACAGCAGCATTTCACAGAACCCTCATCCTTTAGCTCTTACATTCATCCTGTCTTTCCTGTTGGGTGATATTCCCTGAAATCTGAGAGAGGGATATTTATAGTGGGGGCCCATTAACCGTTGATTACTCAATGTCACAAATTCTCCACCATTTGACTGGTTATGAATCTCAGTGCTAACCACTACTCACAAGGAAAAAAAAGAGCTTTTCTAGGAACAATCATTTATTATAACAAGCAAAGTAAGCAAAACTGTATAATCAATACTATTGAGCATTGAGACAAATCATTGTCAATGGAATGCTTCTATTAGCAAGAAAGGAATTGAAAGGCCTCAAAGGGTTCTTCCAAGGTCCTGCTCTCAGTAACCTTGTCTTCCCTAGTTTGTTTCACATCAGTTCCTGTATATCGTTTGCTGTGATGTTTACCATGTAGCTCTTTTCAAAGCTTTTTTTTTTTAATATATTTTTATTTTCTATATTCTTTGTTTACATTCCAAATGATTTCCCCCTTCCCGGATCCCCCCTCCCCTTTTGTCACATAAACCTTCTTCTCTCCATCCATTCTCCAATCACCTCCCTCCTTTTTTTTTTTCTGTCCTTATATTCCCCTCCAATGCTAGATCTGTCCTTTCCAGGATCAGGACCTTCTCCATACTTCTTCATGGGAGTCATTTGTTATGTGATTTGTGCCTTGGGTATTCAGGGCTTCTGGGCTAATTAATATCCACTTATCAGAGATTGCATTCCATGTGTATTCTTTTGTGACTGGGTTACCTCACTTAGGATGTTATTTTCCAGATCAAACCATTTGCCTACAAATTTTGTGACTTCATTGTTTCTAATTGCTGAGTAGTATTCCATTGTGTAAATATACCATATTTTCTGTACCCATCCTCCTTTGAGGGGCATCTGGGTTCTTTCCAGCTTCTGGCTATTATAAATAAGGCTGCTGTGAACATAATGGAGCATGTACCTTTATTGCATGCTGGGGAATCCTTTGGATATATGCCCAGGAGAGGTATAGCAGGGTCTTCCGGAAGTGTCATGTCCAGATTTCTGAGGAACCGCCAGATTGATTTCCAAAGTGGTTGTACCATCTTACAGCCCCACCAGCAGTGGAGGAGTGTTCCTCTTTCTCCATATCCTCGCCAACACCTGCTGTCTCCTGAGTTTTGGACCTTAGCCATTCTGACTGGTGTAAGGTGAAATCTCAGGGTTGTTTTGATTTGCATTTCCCTAATTACTAATTATGTTGAGCACTTCTTAAGGTGTCTCTCGGACATCCGAATATCTTCAGGTGAAAATTCTTTGTTTAGATCTGTACCCCATTTTTAATAGGGTTATTTGGTTCCCTGGGGTCTAACTTCTTGAGTTCTTTGTATATATTGGATATTAGCCCTCTATCAGATGTAGGGTTGGTGAATATCCTTTCCCAATTTGATGGTTGCTGTTTTGTCCTTTTAACAGTGTCCTTTGCCTTACAGAAACTTTGTAATTTTATGAGGTCCCATTTGTCAATTCTTGATCTTAGAGCATAAGCTATTGGTGATCTGTTCAGGAACTTTCCACCCATGCCCTTGTCCTCTAGGGTCTTCCCCAATTTCTTTTTTATTAGTTTCAGTGTGTCTGGTTTTACATGGAGGTCCTTGATCCACTAGGAGTGAAGTTTAGTACATGGAGATAAGAATGGATCAATCCACATTCTTCTGCATGCTGACCTCCTATTGAACCAGCACCATTTGTTGAAAAGGCTATCTTTTTTTTCCACTGGATGTTTTTGGCTCCTTTGTCGAAGATCAAATGACCATAGGTGTGTGGGTTCATTTCTGGATCTTCAATTCTATTCCATTGGTCCACTTGTCTGCCACTGTGCCAATACCATGCAGTTTTTAACACTATTGCTCTGTAGTATTGCTTGAAGTCAGGGATACTGATTCACCCAGAATTTCTTTTGTTGTTGAGAATAGTTTTAGCTATCCTGTGTTTTTTGATATTGCAGATGAATTTGAGAATTGCTTTTTCTAACTCTGTGAAGAACTGAGTTGGGATTTTGATGGGGATTGCACTGAATCTGTAGATTGCTTTTGGCAAGATGGCCATTTTAACTAAATTAATCCTTCCGATCCACGAGCATGGCAGATTTTTTCCAATTTCTGAGGTCTTCTTCGATTTCCTTCTTCAGAGACCTGAAGTTCTTGTCATAACGTTCTTTCACTTGTTTGGTTAGAGTCACACCAAGATGCTTTATATTGTTTGTGGCTATTGTGAAGGGTGTCATTTCCTTAACTTCTTTCTCAGTCTGCTTATCCTTTGAGTATAGGAAGGCAACTGATTTGTTTGAGTTCATTTTATAACCAGCCACTTTGCTGAGTTGTTTATCAGTTGGAGGAGTTCTCTGGTGGAGGTTTTCGGGTCACTTAAGTAGACTATCAGGTCATCTGCAAATAGTGATAGTTTGACTTCTTCCTTTCCAATTTGTATCCCCTTGACCTCCTGAGGTTGTCTAATTGTTCTATCTAGAACTTCAAGTACTATATTTACAAGATAAGGAGAGAGAGGACAGCCTTGTCTAGTCCCTGATTTAAGTGGGATTGCTTCAAGTTTCTCTCAGTTTTGTTTGATGTTGGCTACCGGTTTGCTGTATATTGCTTTTACTATGTTTAGGTATGGGTCTTCAATTCCTGTTCTTTCCCAGACATTAAGCATGAAAGGATTCTGAATTTTGTCAAATGCTTTTTCAGTATCCAATGAAATGACCATGTGGTTTTTTTCTTTGAGTTTGTTTATGTAGTGGATTGCATTGATGGATTTCCATATATTGAACCAACCCTACATCCCTGGGATAAAGCCTATTTGATCATGGTGGATGATCGTTTTGATGTGTTCTTGGATTCGGTTGGCAAGAATTTTATTGAGTATTTTTGCATCGATGTTTATAAGGGAAATTGGTCTGAAGTTCTCTTTCTTTGTTGGATCTTTGTGTGGTTTTGGTATCAGCATAATTGTGGCTTTGTAGAAGGAATTGGGTAGTGTTCCTTTTGTTTCTATTTTGTAGAATAGTTTGCAGAGTATTGGTGTTAGGTTCTCTTTTGATTTTATAATAGATTAATGTGAAATTGATGTGGCAATTATGATATGGTTTTATGATTTATGATTAAGCTAAATTTTGCCCCATTTTAAGTTTGTTTCAATAGACTTTGCCCTTTTTCATTTTTGATCATGCTTACAAATGTTAAGTAATAATATGAAGCTTGGGAAAGAGCAATTTCAATATTTCAGTTACTTTCCAATCGTGATTTTCACATAATTTCATATTTTTATTTTTCTATTTTCTTATTTCTTCAATAATTTTAATCATGCTTCTTTCTATTATATCTGTAGTATTAAGTTTTTGTCCATAATGTTTCTTAGTTTTGAAATATAGTAGAATTCTCACTATTATTCCCTCAAATATTCTCTTCGAAAATTTTCTATTTTTTTCTGATTTCTTATTTGAGTCGATAGCTATTTATATATAAATTAATATTTTTTACCTTGGAATTACCTCATTATATTTTGTCATATTTATGATTTAATTGCTATATTGCTGTATTTTCATAATTATGTATGTTATTTGTATTCTTGAAAGTACCAGTGTCCCAATATTGTCCAAATGTGAAGTATGTTCTTAGCATGGAGTGTACACTTTAAATTTCACATATGTTTTGCAATACATATTCAAGTACAGAAAGTAAATGGTCGTTGGCAGATATGTGTACAGAATACTAAAACCACATTAAGTAAAATTGTCATTTTTTTATGTGCTTATTTTGGAAAAGTATAATCATAACAATTGTCCAAGTATTGTATAGTAATCATTTATTACACATCTTCCCTCACCAAAGTGCTCCTATCCTGAACATGCATATCATTCTTCATATCATTTATTGGGTATGATGCCATTTTTCAGCTAGATGGTTTTGGCTTTTTTTGTCAAAGATCAGGAGACCAAAAAGACACATGCTCCACTATGTTCACTTTAGCCTAATTTATAATAGCTAGAAACTGGAAACAATACAGATATCCCTTAACAGGGGAATGGATTCAGAAAATGTGGTACATTTACACAATGGAATTCTACTCAGCTACTAAAAACAATGACTTCATGAAATTCAGAGGCAAATGAATGGAACTAAAACATATTATCCTGAGCAAGCTAACCCAGCCGCAAAAGAACATGTACAGTATGTATTCAATGATAAGTGGACATTAGCTCCAAAGCATAGAATACCCATAACACAACTCACAGACAGTATGAAACTCAAGAAGAAGAAAGACCAATGTGTGGATGCTTGAGCCCATCTTAGAAGGGGGAACAAAATAATCAATGAAGCTAGAGGAAGGGAGAGACCTGGGAGTGAGGGGCAGAGGAGGGGGCAGGTTCAGGTTGTGGGAAGAAACAGGGAAGAAGCACAGATGAAAGGAAGTACATAGCAGTGGGGGATGGTGAACTGGTGGTAGTCAGTAGAAAGTCACTGATGCCATGGAAGCTAGAAGCTCCCAGGACCCAGTGGGGATTATCCTGGCTGAAATACCCACAAAATAAAGATAAATCTGTAGAGACCATATCCAGTGGATAGGCACAGCCACTGGCTTTTGTATGGGACCATCCACCCATCTCAAAAATTTTATCCCAGAATCGTTCCTGTCTAAAGAAAATGCAGGGACAGAGGTGAGCAGAGACTGATGACCACCCCACCTAGGGATTCATCCCATCTGCAGACTCCAAACTCAGACACTATTACTGATGACAAGAAGTGCTCGCTGAAAGGAGACTACTACGCTGTCACCTGAAGGGCTCTGTCAGTTCCTGACCAATACAGATGGGGGGATGCTCACAGCCAACCACTGGACTGAGCACAAGGGTCCCAATATAGGAATTAGGAGAGGGCCTGAAGAAGGTAAAGGGGATTGTTCCCCACAGGAAGAAGAACAATAGCAAATAACCAGACTCCCAGAGCTCCCAGGGACTAAACCACCAAGCAAAGAGTACATATAGAGATGTGGATGCATGGCTCCTGCTTCTTATGTAGCAGAGCATGGCCTTATCTGGCATCAATGGGAGGGGAGGCACTTAGTCCTGTAGATGCTTAAAACTACTGCATAGAGGGGTGCTAGGACTGTGAGAAGAGAGTGGGTGGGTGGGGAAATCCTTCATAGAGGTTGTGGGAGGGGAGAGGGGATAGGAAGTTTGAGGAGGGGAAACTGGGAAGACGGACAACATTTGAAATGGAAATAAATAAAATAAACAAGAAAATAAGAATAGAATAGGAACGGTTTAATAGAATAGAACAGTTCAAGCAGTTAGGTCAGTCAGTTGATGGCAGCTGAGTTCATTTGAGTTCATGCAGTTATACTCAGTCAGCTTAGTTCAGTTAAACTTGTTCCTTTAATGCAGTGAGTGCACTACAGGATAGTTGAGTTCTTTCATGAGCTCACACAGTTCAGTGCAGACCCGCAGAGGCAATTGAAACCAGAGAATAAGAAGGAGCCAGAAGATTATAACAAATGGACAGAATTAGTTTGGGGCAAAGGAGAGCAATCCAGCAAGAAGCAGAGAGAAGACATTGAATCAGTAAGCTCAGAGAGGTGTTTGAGCCAGAACAGCTAACTTGAACCAGCCACCCAGGTGTTCAAAAAGAACCTGGAATGTTCAGCTTACTCAGCAGTAAGACTCTAATATGACAATTATATCTAGGGAATATAAATACATTACAAAGACTGAAGGAATGTATATGAAGACAGGATTCATTTTTCTACCTCATCCAAGTAAACACCTCAATTTCAAAGATAAATATCACCTCAGGATAAAAGCTAATAAAATGATTTTCCAAATAATTTGTCCTAAGAAACAAGCTGCAATTGTCGTTCAATATCTGACAGGATATGTTTTAGTAGACATAGAGAAACATTGAGTAATTCATTTTAAGAGGTTATAATTACTGATACCAAACCACATAAAGACCAAACTTAGTAAGAGAATTAGTATTCATACTCCCTTATGAATTTTAGATGCAAAACTTATCAATAAAATGCAAATCTAATTCAAGAACACATCAAAATATGATCCATCATGATCAAATAGGTATCATAACAAATATATAATAATGTTACAATATACATTAATTGATAAATGTAATCTATCATATAAACAAACTGAAAGACAAAAAAAGCATGATAATCTTATTAGATGCATAAAATGCCTTTGACAACAAATAATAAAGATATTTTACAGCAAGCCCATAGTCAACACCAGCTTGAACGGCAAAAACATTTTAAAGTGATTACAGTGAAATCAGGAAAAGAGTCAAGGCCTTCAACTATCTTCATAACTAATGAAAATAGTATTTTAAGTTTTAGCTAAAGCATTATGACAGTTGATGAATATCAAGGGAATACAAATTACAACTTTTTTCTCAGGCTAATATAGGAAACTATTTACCAACCTAGGCTCGAAACACCAATATGTAATAATATATTATCAAAGATTGTAGTTCAGAATACCTAATTTTACTTTAATGTCTTTTTCCTCCCAGGACTCAATAATAAATAACATACTGTTACTTTATCCCTTTTAATTTTAAGGATTCAAGAACATTTGTTTTTTAATAATAGTCTATAATGTGTTATAAAATATTAAGAAAATCTTAGACATATGTTAGAACTTGGAACCTTCTCATGTGATACTTTCTAAGTTACTTCTCTCTCAGTGATGTGCATTCTTCTTCACTTGCTTGGACCTTCTTAATGTGGTTTGTCTCTCTCCTCTGATACACATATTGCTCCAAATTTCCATCTCTAAATGTTTCATTCTGTTTAATTTTCAACAAACCTTCAGTTCACTTGTTCTCATTCACAATTGGTAGTTAAAGTGTAGCCTGTCTGCTGAGCCATTTTCATTTATTTTATTTTTATTAGATATTTACTTTATATTTACATTTCAAATGTTATTCCCTTTCTTCTCTACCCCTCTGAAAACCCCCTATCCCATTCCCCCTCCTCCTGCTTATCAACACCTCTTCTTACTTTCCCCATTGGGCATCCTACTACACTGGGACACTGGGGCCTTCACAGGAAAAATGGTCTCTCCTTTCATTGATGTCTCAAAAGGACATCCTCTGCTACATATGTAGCTGGAGCCTTGGGTCCCTCCATGTGTGTAGGGAGCTGCTTGCTCCCATGCCCTTAAAATGGCGCGGGTTTCCACTTTCTGCCTTCCCGCTGGCGGACTCCCTGTCGTAAACAAGTCCTTATTTGGGTGGAGCCTGTTGAGTCTTGTGCCTTCCGCGTGGATACAGCCTATCAGCAATGCCCACGTGGCTAAGCCTGATTGGCTGGCTATTAGTATTTAAGGGCTGGGCTGATTCTCTCTGGGGTCAGAAGAAGTAGTACAGGGATCCTGAGTAAACTGCTTGAAGAAGATCTTCCTGTGTTGCGTCATTCCTTGCCGGCGAGGGTGGTCGCGACACATGTGTACTCTTTGGTTGATGGTTTAGTCTCTGGGAGCTCTGGGGGTTCTGGTTGGTACATATTATTGTTCCTCCTATGGGTCTTCAAACCTCTTCACCTCCTTCAGCCCTTTCTCTATGAGCCATTTTATTTATTCCATCAAATCTTATGAAGCCTTTTGTTCAATGGACAAAAAAACATCTGTTTTTATCTTCCTGCCATTCTATCTAGTTTTTGAAATTTACCCTTACTTTTCTCAAATGTATAATTATATATATATATATATATATATATATATATATATATACGTATATATATGTATATATAGTATCAAGATATCTGACTTAATTTTAATTTTAATAATATGTGTGGTTTTTTGAAAATTCACAAATAAGTACTGTACCTATCTAATTTCCATTGCTTATCTCCTCTGACACTCTCCCTGCATGACTTTCTCTCACTCATAAATAGATCTCTTCTTCTTCTTTTTTTTTTTTAAAGTTGTATTTTATTTGCCTTAGTGTTTTGCTTGCATGCATGACTGTGAAGCTGTCAGACCTCTAGGAAATGGTGTTACAGATAGTTGTGAACTGCTATGTTTGTTGGGAATGAACCAAGCTCCCCTGGAAGGACAGCTAGTACTCCGAAGAGCTCAGCAATCTCTCCAGCCAATTTTATTCTTCTTTACTTATTGCTACTTCAGTTACTTTCAGTACATACTACTGAGGTCATTCACTTTGCATTTTAGACTGTGCAACTTATATCAATGGGCTTGTCTCCGGAGCAAACTGATCCTTACTCAACAGCCACTGATAACCTGTAGGTCTTCATCTAGGTGTGAGGCCTCATGAAATATCTCACATTCATGTTGTCAATTCAACCAGTGGTGTTTAGATCTTGTTTAAACAACCATATTCTAGAGATTTTATCAGTGTAAATCTCAGTTAGGTCCAGAAAAAGGACACTATCTCATATCAGATGTCATTGTTCTCTATTACAAACTATATTGTTTATTTTCTTCGTGATGTTCTTTCTTTCATATGTATAGCTGTTGTGTCCTTTATGCAACAACTGGTGCTATTCAATCCATATTCATTTATTTTCTGCATTTGACTAGTTGTGAATCTCTGTCATGACCTCAGTCTACTACAAGATGAAGTTTTAACCATTGTTACAATGATAAGTATTTTGGATATTGTTAAAAAGTTTGTTAGCTTAGGAATATAGTAGTAGTAAGTTCTGCTATAATATCTATTTCATAGTTGGGCATACAATTTGTATAGGTTTGCAGGACTAGACTAGAACCATCCCATTGAGTATACCTTAAATCCAATATAAAAACTGTTGGCTATCACCAAGATATAAATGCTGTTATTGTACCAATGGGGATATGTAGACAGGTCAACAATTGTTGTGATTTTTAAAGCTTTACAACTGAATAGGACTGTCTAATTCTTATGTCCCTTGAGAGTTTACACAGTATCTTGTGATATTCTGAAACTCAGGCCTTAGTGAGTAGACTTCTAGATGAGTGCAAGCTTGATCACATCACATTCTCTGTTAAAGTATATGTTATCTTCAGCAATAGAATTTTATTTTCATAATATAGGAGGCTACCATGGGTATAGGGAATATTCTACATTGTTTGGGGTGTCCTTCAGACACCACTACCAATAATTCAAAAATAGAACTTTGCTCATTCCTTATTAAGTCATGTTTAACAATAGCCTACAGACTGGGAAATATCTTGCCTAACCCTATATCTGACGGTAGGCTAATATCCAAAATATATAAAGAACTCAAGAAGTTAGACACTAATACTCCAAATAATCCAATTAGGAATTAAAGTACACAGCTAAACAGAAAATTCTCAACATAGGAGTTTTGAATGGTTGAAAGGTATCTAAGTAAATGTTCAAAGTCCTTACTCATCATGGAAACTCAAAACAACTCTAAGAATCCACCTTAAACCCATTATAATGACTAAGATGAACAACTCAAAGGATAGCACATGTTGGCAAGGATTTGGAGCAAGAGGGGTGTGTGTGGAAAATTTTATAACTACTCTAGGAATGAATTTGGTGGTATCTTAAACAAAATTGGGCATAGTACTTCATAAAGACTCATCTATACTACCCCTAGGCATATACCCAAAGGAAGCTCCAACATCCCATAAGGACATTGCTTGTTTACACTTATAGCACCTTTAATTGTAATAGCCAGAAACCGGAAACAACCTAGATGTTTCTCAGCTGATGGGAGGATAAAGAAAATGTGGTTCATTTACCCAGGGGAATGCTGCATAGCCATTAAAATAAGAACACAATGGATGTCTCAGGCAAATGGTTAGAACTAGAAAATATTACCCTGAATAAGGTAATCCAGACTCAAAACAACATACATGGTATATACCTAATTCTTTGTTAATATTAGCCATAAAGTACAAGAAAAGTACCCTATAATCAACAGAACCAAGAAGCCAAATAACAAGGAAAGACCCATGATAAGATGGCTGAATCTGTCTCAGAAAGGAAATAAATAGGTATTGGAAGTCTCTGGATGGTGAAAGGCTACATTCCCTTTTAGGAGGAATGCCAGGGCAGTGAGGTTGGAGTGGGTGTGTGCGACAGGGAGTATCCTCATAGGAGCAGGGGCAGGGGGATCAGAGGGGGATTCTAGAGGAGAAACTGGCAAAGTGAATAATATTAGAAATATAAGAAAAATAAAAACAGCCTCAGGACCTCAGATCATGTTGTGAGCATGGAGGAGGGAGCAAGCTGTGGCTTGTAGCTTTTGCACTGAGCTGGCCTCGCAGCAGCGGGAGCACTGCCAATGTCTGCTCACAGTGCACTGAATCTGCTTTGCTGTTGTTTGTTGGGGACAGTGTAGTTCTAGATTAATGGTTGTCTTCCAAAGAAAATTTGATGAAATTATTAGAAAATGAATTAGAGCCAATATTGGGAGATCCCCAAAGAAAGAAAATGAAAACTATTAAAGTTATAAAGTAAGTTTTGTACATTTGAGAGTGGTTCCTGGATAAACAAGCACAAAATATATAAAATTTTATATTAGTAAAACTAAGGGTAAACACTGGGACTCTTAGGAGAGTCATTGTGTGCAATGTGCAGAAGCAGAACGCTGGGGGAACTACTGAGGTAAGGGTTAACGTGATTCTCTCTGGCCACTGCCGGGCAGCTTTACCCATATCATTTATCATTAGAGTTTCATAAGAAAATATAAGTGGCTTGCCTCGGAGCTCTGAGCTTTAAAGTATAATAAGTTAAATTTAAAATTTAAATAATGATAAGTTCTCAATTATTAATATTTTGGCTATAGACCTTAGAATAGGGAAGCTTAAAACTTTGGGGAACAATCGTAATTTTTGATTCTTTTTGGGATGTGGTTACACTTTTGAATTCGATTTGGCAATGATTATACAATGTCTTTTTATCTGCTTTTAGAGTATCAATAAGATATTGAGGCAAGAAGAAGGCAGGTAAACATGAAAAGAACATGTGAATGTTGAGTAAAGAGAGAATGTAAAGACTGAGTGGAGAGAGAATGTGAAGAGTGAGTGAAGAGAAAATGTGAGGTGTATATAGAGAGTAAGTGTGTGAGTGAAAGGAGAATACATGTGGCGTGTGTGAGAGATGTATGTGAAGAGTGCGCGTGTGTGTGTGTGTGCATGTGCGTGCACGTGCGCGTGTGCGCGCGTGTGTGTGTGTGTGTGTGTGTGTGTATGTGAGTGGAAGGGGAACACACAGAGGTATGTGTGAGCATGAGAGTACAAGAAAAGAAAAGTACACAGGAGAAAAGCAGACTACAAAGGAGAATTCAGAGTGTGTGTAGCCTCAAGCTGTGAGAAAATGAGAGAGACAAAGAGAGAGACAGAGAGAGAGAGAAAAGAGAATCTTTAAGCCTTGAAAAATTGCCTGTCAGCTTGTACACAAAAAGTAGACTGTGTATATTTATTATGCCCCTTCCAGATAGTCCTGCTTCCATTTGAGAACTCCAATCCCGTGTCCAGGCTAGTTTCCGCCAGTAAGTGTGTAAATTCACAGAGAAACCTGAATGAATAACTACAGAGAATGGCATTGGAACATTGGGAATCATCAATTTTCCACAGGAAGCTTTGGGAGAGTTGTTTACAGTAGTCTGCCTGAAACTGGGACAAAATTAATAAAACAAGAGGAGTCTGGTGATTTGGAGAGCGTGAAGGCTGTCAGTGAACTCTACTCTCCTCTGTCAGGAGAAGTAACTGAAGTCAATGAAGCACTTGTTGAAAATCCAGGGCTTGTCAACAAATCCTGTTGGGAAGATGGTTGGCTGATCAAGATGACACTGAGTGACCCTTCTGAGCTGGATGAATTACTGAGAAGTCCATTGAGGAGTGACATGGCACCCCTCCACTTCCAGATAAAACTGGGATGTGACCTGCTCCAGCATGCTTGTCTTAAACTAGTGGAGAATAGAGGACTTGAAATAACTTTTAGCAGAACTGATGGGAAAAACAAAACAAAACAAAACAAAAAACAAAAAACTGTTCTTGACAGTGCTAAAAACCCACTCCTAATTTCCTAATAGATGAGAATAAACACATTGTAGATACTTTTGATAATCACTATACTAAGTATTTAGACTAGGGGTTCAGCTCTGATGTTTAGAATTCTTAAGATAATGTGTGGTGAAAAGTGGTTATGAAGCTGGTTTGGTGACAGACCACTGTTTAATCCCAGCACTCAACAGGTAGATATTAGTTCAAGGTCTGTCTACATAATAAGTTCCAGGCCAGCCACAATCACATGGTGAGACCCTATCTACTGGTTATAAGAATTTCAGGATAGCACTTCAGAACTCGGCTTCCCGCTAGTCAGGAGAGGCTCATCTCCATCTTGGTTTCTGACTCCAGAGATCAGACAGACTGAGGTACACAAACATAATCCGAGGCCAACACAGCGAGCGTCTGAGCCCGACGGGCGTTGGCCTGCACCCAGGCCCTGGGCTGTTCGGGGGGCCATCTGGGTGCCAACCCAGCCAGGAGGTTTTTTGCCCAGGCCTGCGCGCGCGCCGCCATTTTGCCTGCAGGACAACAGAGAACTCTGGAGGGCAGACCCATAACAGGCATAGCCTGAGGCTAACAAAGCGGGGTCTAGGCCCCAAAAGGCACAGGACTGACCCCAAGAACTGGGCAGCTTGGTGGGCCATCTGTGAGTCAACCCGCCCAGGAGGTTGTTAGCACAGCAGACTCTCCCGGTGCTTTCAGGGAGCGCGGGCGCGAACGCCCACCATCCGGGTCACCTGGCGGACCCAATTAACAGTCATAGCCCTAGTGGAACTTTGCTTGGACCTTGGCCTCCCAGGCTTTTGCCTGGACTCAGGGCCTGGGCGGCCAGGCTAACCTTGTGTGTGCCAGCCCGGTTGGGGGATCGGCTGCCCAGCGGAGTGAGCAGAACACAGGGGAGGTCACAGCAGCATACACCATCGGCACTCCCTGGGGGTGCACACGGGCTCCATCTGGTCCACAGACACAATCTGGGGCAAGGCCTCAGGCGGAAGCCCTCAGCTCAACTCTCTCCACTTCTGGATCCAGATCAGCCTGGGCAGCCACACCACATCTCCAGGTCCTGCAAGAGGCTAGCAGGGCTTCCAGGCGGCCAGCTGGGCGAAGTCGGTGTACTCCAGTGAATCCAGGGGGCCAAGGCGGGAGCCTTCGGGTACCTGCTTTGGGATCTGATCAGCCTGGGCAGCAGCACCCTGTCTACAGGCAGTGCAGGGGGTAAGCTGTGCACCAGAGGCCAACAGGGAAGGGGCTGCTTGCACTGGTGAGTCCAGCACTGACAAGACAAACTAACACCAGTGAGAACTAGATGGCAAAAGGCAAACGCAGGAACGTCACTAACAGAAATCAAGGCAATATGGCAACATCTGAACCCAATTCTCCTCTACCAGCATGTCCTGGATACCCCATCACACCAGTAAAACAAGATTTGGATTTAAAATCACTGGTCATGATGCTGGTACAGGAACACATGAAGGACATACTTAAAGAAATTCAGGAGAAAATGGATCAAAAGTTAGAAGCCCTTGCAAGGGAAACACAAAAATCATTGAAAGAAATCCAGGAGAATACAAAAGCCAACAAGGAGGAAATGCAAAAAAACACTTAAAGAAATACAGGAGAACTTTGGTCAACAGGCTGAGGTCATGAAAGAGGAAACACAAAAATCTCTTAAAGAATTACAGGAAAGCACAAACAAGCAAGTGAAGGAGCTAAGCAAAACCACCCAGGATCTAAAATCAGAAGTAGAAACAACTAAGAAGTCTCAAAGTGAGACAACTTTGGAGATAGAAAGCCTTGGGAAGAAATCAGGGGACAGAGATGCAAATATCAACAACAGAATACAAGAGATAGAAGAAAGAATCTCAGATGCTGAAGATTCCATAGAATCCATGGACTCAACAGTTAAAGAAAATGCAAAATGCAAAAAGCTTGTAACCCAAAATATCCAGGAAATCCAGGACACAATGAGAAGACCAAACCTAAGGATTATAGGCATAGATGAGAGTGAAGATTTACAACTTAAAGGGCCAGCAAATATCTTCAATAAAATTATGGAAGAAAACTTCCCTAACCTAAAGTGAGAGATGCCCATGAATATACAAGAAGCCTACAGAACTCCAAACAGACTGGACCAGAACAGAAATACTTCCCGTCACATTATAATCAAAACACAAAATGTTCTAAACAAAGAAAGAATATTAAAGGCAGTAAGAGAAAAAGGCCAAGTAACATATAAAGGAAGACCTATCAGAATCACAGCAGACTTTTCACCTGAGACTATGAAGGCTAGAAGGTTCTGGGCAGATCTCATGCAGACACTAAGAGAACACAAATGCCAACCAAAACTACTATATCCAGCAAAATTCTCAATCACCATAGATGGAGAAACTAAGATATTTCATGACAAAACCAAGTTTACCCAATATCTATCCACAAACCCAGCCCTAAAAAGGATAATAGGAGGACAACACCAATACAAGGAGGGAAACTTCACCCTGGAAAAAGCAAGATAGTAACCTTTCATCAAACCCAAAAGAAGTTAAGCAATCAAATTTAAAAAATAACCTCAAAAATGATAGGAAGTAACAATCACTATTCCTTAATATCTCTTAACATCAATGGACTTAATGCCCCAATAAAAAGACACAGACTAACTGACTGGATACGTAAACAGGACCCTACATTTTGCTGCTTACAGGAAACACACCTCAGGGTCAAAGACAAACACTACCTTAGAGTAAAAGGCTGGAAGACAATTTTACAAGCAAATGGTCTCAGGAAACAAGCTGGAGTAGCCATTTTAATATCAGATAAAATTGACTTTCAACCCAAAGTCATCAAAAGAGACTCTGAGGGACACTTTTTACTGGTCAAAGGAAAAAGACAACAAGAAGAACTCTCAATCCTGAACATCTGTGCTCCAAATGCAAGGGCACCCTCTTTCGTAAAAGGAACTTTATTAAAACTCAAAGCACACATTGCACCTAACACAATAATTGTGGGTGACTTCAACACTGCACTTTCCTCAATGGACTGATCAGGAAAACAGAAACTAAACATGGACACAATGAAACTAATTGAAGCTTTGGACCAATTAGATTTAACAGATATATATATAGAGAGAACATTCTATCCTAAAACAAAAGAATATACCTTTTGCTCAGCACCTCATGGTACCTTCTCCAAAATCGACCATATAATTGGTCACAAGACAGACCTCAACAAATATAAGAAGATCGAACTAATCCCATGCCTCCTATCTGATCACTATGGAGTAAAAGTGGTCTTCAATAGCAACAGAAACAACAGAAAACCCACATACACATGGAAACTGAACAATACTCTACTCAATGATACCTTGGTCAAGGAAGAAATAAAGAAAGAAATTAAAGACTTTTTAGAACACAATGAAAATGAAAACACAACATACCCAAATCTATGGGACACAATGAAAGCAGTGCTAATAGGAAATCTCATAGCCCTGAGTGCCTCCAAAAAGAAAATGGAGAGAGCATACATTACCAGCTTAATGACACACCTGAAAGCCCTGGAACAAAAAGAAGCTATTTCACCCAGGAGGAGTAGAAGGCAGGAAATCATCAAACTCAGGGCCGAAATCAATCTAGTAGAAACAAAGAGAACCATACAAAAAATCAACAAAACCAGGAGATGGTTCTTTGAGAAAATCAACAAAATAGATAAACCCTTAGCCAGACTGACCAAAGGGCACAGAGAATCTATCCAAATTAACAAACTTAGAAACGAAAAGGGAGATATAACAATGGAAACTGAGGAAATCCAAAAAATCATCAGACCCTACTACAAGAGCCTGTACTCAACACAACTGGAGAATCTGGAGAAAATGGACAATTTCCTTGACAGATACCAAATACCAAAATTAAATTAGGACCAATTAGACCATCTAAACAGTCCCATAATGCCTAAAGAAATAGAAGGAGTTATAGAAAGTCTTCCAACCAAAAAAAGCACAGGACCAGATGGTTTCAGTGAAGAATTCTACCAGACCTTCAAAGAAGAGTTAACACCAATACTCTTCAAACTATTCCACAAAACAGAAACAGAAGGAACACTACCCAATTCCTTCTACGAAGCCACAATTACGCTGATACCAAAACCACACAAAGATCCAACAAAGAAAGAGAACTTCAGACCAATTTCCCTTATGAACATCGATGCAAAAATACTCAATAAAATTCTTGCCAACCGAATCCAAGAACACATCAAAACGATCATCCACCATGATCAAGTAGGCTTTATCCCGGGAATGCAGGGTTGGTTCAATATATGGAAATCCATCAATAAAATCCACTACATAAACAAACTCAAAGAAAAAAACCACATGGTCATTTCATTGGATGCTGAAAAAGCATTTGACAAAATTCAGCATCCTTTCATGCTTAAAGTCTTAGAGAGAACAGGAATTCAAGGCCCATACCTAAACATAGTAAACGCAATATACAGCAAACCGGTAGCCAGCATCAAACTAAATGGAGAGAAACTTGAAGCAATCCCACTGAAATCAGGGACCAGACAAGGCTGCCCCCTTTCTCCTTATCTTTTCAATATTGTACTTGAGGTACTAGCTCGGGCAATGCGACAACATAAGGAGGTCAAAGGGATACAAATTGTCAAGGAAGAAGTCAAACTATCATTATTTGCAGACGACATGATAGTCTACCTAAGTGACCCAAAAAACTCCACGAGAGAGCTCCTACAGCTGATAAACAACTTCAGCAAAGTGGCAGGTTATAAAATCAACTCAAGCAAATCAGTGGCCTTCCTATACTCAAAGGATAAGCAGGCTGAGAAAGAAATTAGGGAAATGACCCACTTCACAATAGTCACAAACAGTATAAAGTATCTTGGGGTGACTCTTACCAAACATGTGAAAGATCTGTATGACAAGAACTTCAAGACTCTGAAGAAGGAAATGGTAGAAGAGCTCAAAAAATGAGAAAAGCTCCCATGCTCATGGATAGGTAGAATCAATATAGTTAAAATGGCCATTTTGCCTAAAGCACTATACAGATTCAATGTAATACCCATCAAAATCCCAACTCAGTTCTTCACAGAGTTAGAAAGAGCAATTATCAAATTCATCTGGAACAACAAAAAACCCAGGATAGCTAAAACTATTCTCAGCAACAAAAGAAAATCTGGGGGAATCAATATCCCTGACCTCAAGCAATACTACAGAGCAATAGTGTTAAAAACTGCATGGTATTGGTACAGTGACAGGCAGGAGGATCAATGGAACAGGATTGAAGATCCAGAAATGAACCCACACACCTATGGCCACTTGATCCTCGACAAAGAGGCTGAAAACATCCAATGGAAAAAAGATAGCCTTTTCAACAAATGGTGCTCGTTCAACTGGAGGTCAGCATGCAGAAGAATGCGAATTGATCCATCCTTGTCTCCTTGTACTAAGCTCAAATCCAAATGGATCAAGGAACTCCACATAAAGCCAGACACTCTGAAGCTAATAGAAAAGAAACTGGGGAAGACCCTTGAGGACATCAATACAGGGAGAAATTTTCTGAACAGAACACCAATAGCGTATGCTCTAAGAGCAAGAATTGACAAATGGGACCTCATAAAATTACAAAGTTTCTGTAAGGCAAAGGACACCATCAAGAGGACAAATCGGCAACCAACAAATTGGGAAAAGATCTTCACCAATCCTACATCAGATAGAGGGCTAATATCCAATATATATAAAGAACTCAAGAAGATAGACTCCAGAAAACCGAACAACCCTGTTAAAAAATGGGGTACAGAGTTAAACAAAGAATTCTCACCTGAAGAACTTCGGATGGCGGAGAAGCATCTTAAAAAATGCTCAACTTCATTAGTCATTAGGGAAATGCAAATCAAAACAACCCTAAGATTTCATCTTACATCAGTCAGAATGGCTAAGATTAAAAATTCAGGAGACAGCAGGTGTTGGAGAGGGTGTGGAGATAGAGGAACACTCCTCCACTGCTGGTGGGGTTGCAAATTGGTACAACCACTCTGGAAAGCAGTCTGGCGGTTCCTCCGAAAACGGGGCACCTCACTTCCAGAATATCCTGCTATACCACTCCTGGGCATATACCCAGAGGACTCCCCACCATGTAATAAGGATACATGCTCTACTATGTTCATAGCAGCCCTGTTTATAATTGCCAGATGCTGGAAAGAACCCAGGTATCCCTCAACAGAAGAGTGGATGTAAAAAATGTGGTACATCTACACAATGGAGTACTATTCAGCCATTAGAAACAATGAATTCATGAAATTCTTAGGCAAATGGATGGAGCTAGAGAACATCATACTAAGTGAGGAAACCCAGACTCAAAAGGTGAATCATGGTATGCACTCACTAATAAGTGGTTATTAACCTAGAAAACTGGAATACCCAAAACATAATCCACACATCAAATGAGGTACAAGAAGAAAGGGGGAGTGGCCCCTTCCTCTGGAAAGACTCAGTGAAACAGTATTCGGCAAAACCAGAATGGGGAAGTGGGAAGGGGTGGGTGGGAGGACAGGGGAAGAGAAGGGGGCTTATGGGACTTTCGGGGAGTGGGGGGCTAGAAAAGGGGAAATCATTTGAAATGTAAATAAATTATATCGAATAAAAAAATTAAAAAAAAAAGAATTTCAGGATAACAGTGTTATATTGTACATAATTTTGTAACTTGCCAATATTTACCACTGGATTTTCATCTGAGACTTAGTGTTTTCTCACTGTCAATACCTGGAAATGCAGGGAAGAATTATAGAGTATAAGATGCAGGAGAATATGGACTTCACCATGTTTAACCATGTGCTGTGTTGGCTGTTTTTTTCCCACCTTGAAGCAAGCACTGGCTTTGCAACACAGTGAGAAACAAAAGGTTCATCATCTTAAAAAATAAATAAAAACAAAATATAAAGAAATAAAGGAAAATATTTTTAGCCATTTGTGCTGTCTTTCTTTCTTATATTTCTTATATTTTAGATATATTTAGATATATCCCAATTTAATTGGTTTACATGCTTGTCTTATATACAACTTTTTTGAGTTCTTTGCCTTCTATCAGATGTGTGGATGGTAACAATCTTTTTCCATTCCATATGCTTCCATTGTGTCTGAATGATGGTGTCCTTTGTCACATAGTAGGTTTTAGTTTCATGAGCTTTTATTTATTAATTCCTGTTCATAATGCCTGGATTAAAGATGTCCTGCTTAGAAAGTTTCATGTGTCAAAACATTCAATACTAATTCTCACTTAATCTTCTATCAAGTTCATTATATCTTGCCTTTATTGAAGTTATTTTTTTTCCTTTTGTAGTTGTTTTGTGCAGTATAATAACTATGGTTCTATTTTCATCTGTCTACAGCCATCCAGATTGATGGCAACCATGTGTTGAAATGATGTCTCTTTTCTAGTCTGTAATTTTGGATTCTTTGTCAAATATCAGAACTTTATAGGGGCATGGAATTCTGTCCATGTTTCCATTGCATTCCATTGATACATGACATGTGTCTATTTTTATCGCAAAGCAATGATGTTTTGTTACTGTAACTCTTCAGTATAACTTGAAATCTGAAATGGTGATACCTCTAGCAATTTTTAGCATATGGAATTGTTTTATCTATTTAAATTTCATGTGTATTTGTTCATTTATTTTATTGTTTGTTTCACTTTTTGTTTTCCTTTACTTTGTTTTATGTGTGTGTGTGTGTGTATTTTAATATGAAACTGAACATTGGTTTTTCAACTTAGTGGAAAAATTGTGTTGGGTTTTTATTTAGGATTGCATTGATTCTATATATTGCTTTTGGTGCAATGACAATTTTAACTACATTAGTCCTTATAATGCATGAACCAATTAAGGTTTTTATTTAATCTTTTGATATTTTTTTAAATTTCTTCTTGAAATGTCTTGTGATTTTTTTTGCATATGTGCTTGTTTAGAGTTATCTGATTTCTTTTTCTGTTTGTCATTTGTTTCTAGGAAGGCTATTGATTTTTCTGGATTACATCTGTACCTTGCTACTTTTACAGAAATATTTATCAGCTATACATATATTCTAATCATGTTTTTAGATTCTTTTATGTTTATAATCAAATTATCTCCAAATAAAATACTTTGATATTTTTCTTTCTTATTTGTATACCATTGATTTCTTCAGTTTTCTTATTGCTGTAGACAAGACATTAAATTCTGTAGTGAATATGTATAGAGAGATGTAGATAAGTGGGCCATGTCATTAGAGAAAAAACTTGGTAAGATCTAGTGGATTTAGAAATCCAAGTATCCTCATAACTGAGGATGGTAGGTGTTTCATTTACTCCTGGCCAGGTTTCCATCCTGAGACATGCGACTATGGCATCCCATGGAGAGGAGTATAAGAACCAATAATGTAGGTACTGTTCCAGAAGCCCCTCCACATGTAAATGAGGTATCCCTAACATCTTAGACCAAGCCAATAGAATGCATTTGTCTTTAGACTGCATCCTACCCCAAAATGTATATAAGACCCTGTCTATAAGGGATAAAAATGTGAGAGTAATTTAATCAAAGATCCTCTGAGAGTGTCATATAGTGCTGTAACACTCTTGGAAAGAGAGTTTTCTACTGAACCTTTAGACTCTGGAAGCCTATTGTGGTCATTTCCCTCTTAGAGGTCCCAACCTTGGCTCCTACAAGCAGCAACACCCTACTAGTGGACTGAGCAACACCTACTCCAGAGAGGTGATGGCCTTGGAAGAGACTTGTCAGCTCACCTAGATCTAACTTCCCCTCCCAGCTCACTGCCCCACCTCCTGCTGCATAGTTTAGATTCCCATAGCCACTCCAACTTTGGAGCTGTGGCAGCCTCTGCTAGAGAGCATAACTCTTTAAGCTCCTGCTGGGCATCTCTGTAGATAGTATCCTGTACACAGACTGACAACTTGCCATCTCATGGGACAGGAACAGCTGTTGCTCTACAACTAATACCAAGAGAAGGTAAACGCCTTAACCCCACCCATGGAGACTAGCAACTAAGCAACCTGTCCTCTTACAACTGTGCTTTCAGTCAGTGCCACCTCATGGGTTTGGACAAGCTAAAGAGACAACTAATGCCTTCTGGACAGAGTTACTCTCTGGAGTGAGCTTAACTCTTTAAGTGTGTGTCCCTTTATCCCCTGTTTAAAACACTGCAACCCGTAAAGGGCAAAGACTAACTTCTCATTAAAACAAAAACAAAAAAAGCCTGATAACTTAGTGGTCAATTAAAAGTCACAATGTGGCTGCCATTTTTTAAATCTGCAGAAATGCTTAGCATTTTGTGCTTGTATAGATTCCCAAAAGCCAATAGGGCAAGGATCACATTCCCATTGGATAAGACATTTCTCTTCTTTTCTATCAAGGGCAAGTCCTTGTCACATGAAAATTTCCCCCAGGTCAGGGGATACATGTCCTACTAAAATCCCACAGAATAAAAATCACAAGAAAACATGACTCCTTATTTTGGGAGGAAGTTTTTCAGATAGTGTCATGTACGTCCAATGGTAATATTTATAGGCCTGACTCATGGACCTGACTAGCTTCTCTCACCCCAAATGAGGATAACCAAGAAGAAAAAAACCCTTCTGATAATTTTTTACAGATTTTAGTTGCAATCAGAAAATGTATAAACTCATCTAAAATAAGACAGGCTGATAACAACATACCCCCTGAGCTCCCTAATCAGATAAGCCAAAGATGAGCCAACCTTATTTCAGATCTCACAGCAATTTCTCAATTAATAAAAGAAATAAAATACACCTACCCTGTCCTAACTCCTTATCCCTTATAGGAAATACTAAGCAAGCCATCAGCCTAACCTGCTTCTCCTTCCCTCACCCAAGGACAGAACTCCATTAGGAAAAGAAATGAGATTTCACTGGCCTCTCCTGTTCCACATTCCCCCACCCAACTGGACTGAGTTATCTCTCTTTTCCCCTACCCCTAGTCAGCAAACTGAAAGACCTACCAAATGCTTTGACAAAAACAGGCCAAGGTCCATAGTCCCCTACTCCCTTCTATCTACTATGCAACAATTTTGTAATTTTCATGACTCTGTTCAAACCCTGCCTCCCCTGTTACTCAGGTTGCTAATACAGAGCCAGAATTCCAAAACCTCCAAACATTGTCTGTCAATATTAACCCAAATTGAACTAAATCACTCAACAGATACACATTCTAAACCTCAGACATAAAAGAACAGAGGTAGACAATGAAGGAAGGTGACATCTACACCCTGGACCAAATCTCTCCTGCAAAGCCATATTGTCAACCTAGGAGATATATTTGTTGCTCCTCTCTTTCCTGCATGATATTTTTTCAGTAGGAGTCCTTATTTTGTGATAAATGTCTTCAACAAGTCAAGCAAAACTGGGACCAAGACAACACCCCAGGGGTGTTTGATGAACTCTTTGTCCAGGAAGACATTACCACTAGAACACAGGAAGCAATACAGCCTGTAGGTTATTAAGAACAGATGTGCCACTGCAATCTAAACTTGAGATAGGCTTACCCCTCCCCTCAGGTTTAGAAGACCCAGCCTCCTCCCTGCTCTTTTTTCAATTAAAAGGCAGGAAAACTCATATTTGATTTTGTTCTCAGAATTAAAATGAGCTCAAAAAGGAATATTCCCAACCCCAAAGCCAGAGCACTCCTTCTTAAAAAATACTGTCTGGAAAGATATGAGTTCTAGATCCAGAGTAGCCTGCCAAGGGGAGTACTGCAATAGGGAGATTAAGACAACCCAGGCCATAGGAACCATATCACACCAGATTACATCTACAATTCAGACATTCATGACAGCAATAAGGACAAACAAACAAGCTTTAAATATAGAAACACAAAACATTAAAAAATTAAATGCTGACAAAACTCTCCTCCCATAAAAGATCCTAATTTCCACTAAGACAATTTGTCCACAATGCTGGAAAGGTGGGAAAAAAGTATTTATTTATATGACAAGGATGATAAGCCACTGGAACCTTTAAACTTAAGGCAACCCTCAGACCTGACAATAAGAGAGACATCTACTCTACCAAATATTAACTATTAAAATAGATAACAAGCTATTTACATGCTTATTGATACTAGAATAGAAAAGACAAATTTAAGACAAGAGACTCCACACAACTGACAACTGATCTCAGGGCCCCAGCTTCTAGGCCTAAAGGGTACTGTTCATATATTTATCATCAAACAAGTCTACAGGTAGGAGGACCCTGATGGAGCTACTGGCCTCATACATACTCTGGTAGCTCAAGGAGCCACCAAATTTTTAGGGAGATATCCCTTAAAAGCCCTAGAGGTAGTATTTACCACCCATTGAGAGAGAGAGGGACCACATCAAAATAGATGACAATACCTATAAAGAAAGTTATACACTAGGAGACCCTAAAAACTCTCTTCTGAATCACCTGCTTTTCTAAGGGCAACGCTTACCTTTGATATTCCCTGACTTGACTGATTCTCCAATGATGCCATTTGAGTTCCACAATGGCCTTTATCTCTCACATGTGGTAGAAAATCTCCTTCTACCACAACACATTTGAACCTCTGACAGTCCATGGAAACACCTTTGTGTTCGCTATTAAAAAATGCTCAGGGGATGGAAACTACTACAGCATTGAGGATAACTAACAAAACCATGTTTCTGGAACTCTCCCCATGGGGGCTGGTGCACATCTCAGCCATTCTTGCCAATGTCCCCCTGTTAACAACAGACATAAATGACTGCTGCTTTTTCATATTTCTCTGCACCATTGAGACTGAGAATGCTTTGAATTCTCAGTATTCCCCATTAACAACACTGGTCCAGCTTCACAATATGAATAGACTGTTCTTCCTCATGGATTTGAAAATAGTCCAAGTTTTTTCAGCAGGCTATGGCTACTACATAAAAATCTTATTTAAACAAATGACTCAATAAATATCACTATATAGCTAACATCTTCATATGGGGAGATTCTTCCATCTCCCCCTCCCAAATTAAAGACCTGTTAATACCTTCTGTATCTGTCCTAGGATTCAAAATTGCCCCTCACAATATTCAACTTGTTCTACCCATTGTGTTTTTAAGAATAGAAATCTCCCTCACCTAAATACACCCTCTCAAACCCACCCTTTTCTTCCCTCAAAAATTAACTCTTGCCTCCTCCAGAGCTTTTTGGGTAACTTTACTGGCTTAGACTCTGGCTTCCCCCTCCACAAACACCCTTCAACCTCTCTTTAACTTCCTAAAAGGAAATAAAAGGCCCTTCTCCCTGAAAACACTGTCCCCTGAAGCAATCCAAGTCCTAAATTCTGTCAATGCCTCCCTAAAAGATATGGCTCTTACTAAGTATGACCCAACAGTGCTTATATAGTTCTTTATCTTAAATTCCTACCTTACACTGATGGGAGCCCTATAGCAGCTCTAAGGGGTGCTGGAATGGCTCCATACACTGATGGGTGATACACCCCATATTCTAAATGAGCTAGATACACACGCTAATATGATTAAAACTGGCAGGCACAGACCCCTACAAACCTTAGGAAAAGAACTGGACATTCTTGTCACCCCCTTTTCTTTCTCCAATATTCAATGGCTAATCAAAAATCACTCCTAATTTGCTGTCAACTTAAGTCGATTCCCATGACAAATTAACAACCATTATCTTAACAAAAAAGAAAGTCTCTGTCCTCCCTCTATTGAGATAGCTGACTCGATTATTTTCAAAGTAGGCCATAGTTCAAGTCCCCCTAATATTTCCCAATGAGGGAAAGAGGGGAGCTACAGTAACAATAGACTGCCTCCCTAAGGATGGCGTCCCCCCATTCTCTTAATTCAGAGGGCTGCTCTATCACTCCCTCCAATATTATATATATATATAATCTTTTAGGCCTCTAAAAGCAAAAAAGAAATCAAGGGTCCCTTTATCCTGTTTTCACAAAGTATATATGCTGTCAATTTGCTCTCTGGATGTCACGATCCTTTGTCAAACTAGATACCAACCCATGTTCCCTCTACTTATACAGGTTTCTATCCTCTTACAGGAAAGAGTCTCCCACATCTACATCTAGCTCATCAGATCTTACAGTCAGTCCTCTGTTGGGCTTGATATCTGAGGGAAATGGTCCTGTTGACTAAAGTGCCTCCATTGAAGGAACATTCATAGCCTCCATTGAAGCATATCAATTCCATTCATGGTCACACATTCAAAGAGGCTTCATGTCCACTTTTCCCTGACCTCCCTTGGATAATAAAAACATGCTCCCTTTGTGCATTTCTTATTATCACCTCACCATTACAAACGATTGGCACAAATCCCCAAGGCCTCGGATCCAATGCCTTATGGCAAATGGATATCACCCATATTCCCCAATTTGTGTTTTGTTACCATAGATACATAAACGCATTTCATATGGGATACAGCCCAAACAAGTGAAAACTCAAAAAGGTTAATTCACCACATGCTCTTCACTGTTGCCATCATGAGCATTCCTCAACAGATAAAACCTGATAATGTCCCTGCCTTCACTAGCTCTCAATTCAAAATCTTCTTCAAACACTAGGAAATTCCCTGTCATAAATGGAACCCCCAAAACCCTCAGGGACAAAGAATCATAGAAAGAACACATCAAACCCTAAAAGCCCAACTTCTGAAACAAAAGACAGCCACCTATCCCCCTCCCCTATGCACAATTAAAGATAGCTCTGACTACGATAAACATATTTAACATCTAAAAAATGTGCAAGCATGCTCCAATCTCCCTTTATTGGCATACACCACAGTTACTTCTCCATCCTAATATGATGGTGTGATCATTGAAATGGAATTTAGAAGTAACCAGGCCACGTGCTTACAACTGGGAAGAGTTTCATTTGTGTTTTATCACAATACCAGACTAAGCCTATCTGGGTTCCCACCAGAAATGTCCAACATTATCCCACCAACCATGAAAATGGTCTGCCTCTAGCTGGCAGATCAAAGACAGTGGAGAAGGAGGAGGCCACTGAGGAAACACTGCCCCAAAGGAACAAGATCTGGAAGGACATCCATGACCTGGTGACTTCTGCCCAGACCGCGCTCGTGCCCTCCACAAGTTCCCTTCTCCTCTCTTCTCATGGCTGCTTTTGTCATTCTTCATACTAACTCTACTATTGCCCAGTTTCTCCCTACCCTTCCCAACACTTACCACTGGAGATTCTTCACAAGGGAGGACACAACGAAATCATAGGAACCCAGGATTGCCCATTTGAAGGTTTTAGACCCCTACACCTGAATTCCATATCTATTACCCACAGCCCTTTCTTCTGCTCTCCTTACCAAAAGACAGGTGAATATCTCTAGGAGCTCTTCACATATGGAGACTGCAGATATTGGAGCTGCAGAATCAATCCATCTACTAGAACAGCACCATGTGTGTCAACCTTAAAACCCGTTTTTAGCTCTCCATCAGGCATAAATGGGATGTATGTTGGTGAACAGGAGTAATGGGAAAACTCCACTCTAACGGCTCTGCCAAATATCCCATAGCTAGTCTACAAGTCTCCAGTGAGCTTGTCCTCACCTCCAAATAAGTCTTTAGCCAAGGTAATGTTCTTCAAAAGGAAAATAAATCTCAGGAACATCTCCTAGCTACCCTCTCCTGTCTACAGTACATCCAATATACAGCTGACCTCTTTCCCTTAACCATCCACCGAACTCCTCCCAATGCTTTTTTCTGTGCTTCTATTACCAGCTTTTTCTATTAACATTTTTTTTCATGAGCTCCACGTACCCTTATCCACATGGAAAGCCCACGAAATTTCTCTCTTTGACCTACCCTCCCCCCTTTCTGGATTCTTGGATCCTCCTTGAAATCGCACATTACATGTACCATGGCATCACCTTTACCAAATAAGTACATGTTTAACCCTTTCCTTCTCCTCTAGTGCAAAGGAACTACAGATATCTGTATTAACCCTACTTTTCAGGGCTCCTGTACCCCTTGATAATTGTTCCCCAGGTTTATCTCTATATACATGAAGAGTGTACCTTGTATATGGGAGGAAGCCAAAATAAAAAGAGAAATCTTCATCACTCTGCTTGTTGGACTGGGCCTCATTGTTTCTCTGGGTGCTACAGGAACAGCTGGAGCAGCCATTTTCCAACCATGACTTCTGGCTAGCAACTTCCAGGATAAGATTGACCAGGTAATGGTCTCCATGTAGACAGCAGTGAGTTCCTTCAATGACAGATAACCTCCTTAGTAGTAGTTGTTCTCTGCAATCAGAGGGCCCTAGATTTACTGACTACTGTACAGGGAGGGCCTTGAATTTGCTGGGAGAAGAAAGTTTCTTTTATTTCAATGACCCTTGAGTGGTAGAATGAGATGTACAAAATGCTCAAGATCTCTGGGGAGCGGGGGTAGGGGGTGGCAGTCTCCTGACACCATATGCTCCCAATATCTCTGTCCCTTGGTTCTTTAACCCCTTGGTAGCTTGGCTTCTTCTGCTCCATGACTGAATAGTAGCCATGGAAGCCTTGCTTCTTTAGACACTCTTCCTCTTCCAATTTCTAAAGCAGCAGATGAGTAGCATTGCAAAGTTCTTCATTTATCAGGTCTTCGTTCAATATTAAACTGTTCCCAACATAGAAGACAGTTATTCTGATGACATCTCGCCCTTAAAAAAGGAAAGGGGTAGCTGTGGGTCAGTGGACTGTGCTATCAGACAGAAAACTTGGTAAGGTTGAATAAATTTAGAAACTCTGGTACTCTCATACCAGAGAAATGTAGGAGTTTTATCTACTCCAGACCATGTTTCTGTCTAGGGACATGTGACCTTGTCACTCCATAGAGAGGCTGGTGAAAATCAGTCAGTATGAGCAGCACCTGAAGCCCTGCTAAATCCAGCTGGGGAACTCCTAATATCTCAGACCAAGCCAATGGAAAGCATCATTTTTTTAGACCAAAATCTACTCCCAAATTTATGTAAGATACTGTCCACAAGAAACAAAGACAACTCTCCCCTTTGGATAGCAAAACTCTTTAGCTTCTCCAGCCAGGAATCTCCACAGAGAGCATCCAGTAAACAGACTGACAGAGAGACTGATAATCTTTACTTTTATTCTCATTTCATTGGCAATGTTTTGAATTTCTCTCAGTTTAGGATTAATTAGATGGTGGAAGTGTTGTAAATCATCTTTATTATGTTGAAATACATCATTTGTACCTCTAGTCTTTCTAAGACAATTATTAGTAAGGCATGTTGAAGTTTGTCATAGTCCACTTCTGCATTCAATCAAACCATTAAAAACCTTTGATTTTCAATCTGTTTTTTTTAAAAATAATATTTTTGTTGGTTGAACCATACTTGAATCTCTGGGAGAGACAAACTTGATCATGGTAGATCATCCATTTCATGTCCTCTTGGATTTGGTTTGCATGCATTTTCTTGAGAATTTTTAGACCTGTGGTTATAAAGGAAATTAGTATACAATTTTCTCTTTTTGATGGGCTTTTGTATGTTAATGTATCAGTATAATTATGGCTTTAGACATCAAATAGAAAATACTTCTTCTGTATCTGTTTTGTGCAACATGTTTTGTCAAAGAATATCAACATTAATATTTTCTTGAAAGACAGGTCTAAACTATCTGGTCCTAGGCATTTTTTATTGAGAAAATTATGTACTGCTTATTTTACTAAGAATTACAGATAAGTTATAGTTGCTCAGCTGATATATATTTACCTAAATACTTTGTATAAATCAAGAAATTCATCTGTTTCTTTGGATTTTGCAATTTGATGGGATATAAATTTTAAAAACATCTCTGTATAATGTTCTGGATTTTTGATGTCTATTGTCATGGCTCCTTTTATGAACTCAAGCTTTTTTAAAGATTCATTTATTATTATATGTAAGCACACTGTAGCTGTCTTCAGACACACCAGAAGAGAGCATCGGATCTCATTATGGATTATTGTAAGCCACCATGTTGTTGCTGGGATTTGAACTCAAGACCTTCAGAAGAGCAGTCAGTGCTCTTAACTGCTGAGCCATCTCAACAGCCCCCCCCCCCTTTTTTTAATTTGGATCTTCATTTAAAAAGATCATATTAAAGTTAATTTGGTTAAAGTTTTGCCAATCATATTTCTTTTCTTTTTTTTAATTTTTAATATTTTTATTTTCTCTATTTTTTGTTTACATTCCAAATGATTTCTGCTTTCCCAGATCCCCCCTCCCCATATGTCCCATACACCTTCTTCTCTCCATCCATTCTCCAATCACCTCCCTCCTTTTTCTTTAAGAGCCACCTTTTGATTTCATTGGTTCTTTATATTTTTGCGAGGCTTATTCAGGCCCAAGTTTCATTTTTTTCCTTGCAGTCTGCTCTTACTTGAGTATTATTTCCTCTCATTGCTGTAGAGTTTTAGGTGTGATTTTATGTTAATAATATGATCTCTCTCTCTTTCTCTTTCTCTCTCTCTCTCTCTCTCTCTCTCTCTCTCTCTCTCTCTCTCTCTCTCTCTCTCTGTGTGTGTGTGTCTGTGTGTCTGTGTGATGTAAGCATTTAGTACTATGGACATGCCTACAAAAACTGACTTAATTATGTACAAAGTATTTGTGCATGTATTATATTTATTTTAGTTCTATTCTAAAAGTTTTTAATTTTTTTCTCGATCTGTATCTTCACCCCTTTTTTATTCAAGAGTAAGCTATACAGTTTTCATGCATTGGTATACTTTTAATCAGCTAGACAGAATCCAAGGTATTATTTTATTATTTTATAAATATTAAAACCTGACTTGTGTCCTAGATTGTGGTCTATTTTGAAGAAAGTGCCATGAACTACAGAGTAGAAGATATATTCTTTTGTGTTTGAGTGGAATTCTTTTTTGATGTCAGCTAGGCATGTTGTGGATGGCTCTGTGCAGACTGTTTTTTGATGTTAATTCTTCTCACCCAGGGCAGATGTCTGCAATGACAAATGAATCACCTACTCAGAACTTTCCCAATGAATAAAGAGACCAATCATTGGGCACAGGAGTAGGCTAGGTGTGGGGTGGGGAACAGAGGTATAGGAAGAGAAGAAGAAGAGAGTTAGGAGCTTTTTGATAGGGATAGCAAAAGGGCAAGATGTTGCTGCTATTGTCTCTGGTTTCATGGTGGATCTACCAAGATTTGCCACCAGAGGAATTAGATTTAATATGGCTTACAAGTTTAGGATTCTAGTTGTTGCACCTGTAGATTGAGCTATCATTGTTTCTGAAATAAGTTTGTGTGGTGTTTTTCTTTTCTCAACTGGATTCCAGAGATGGCAAAGTATGGGTTTGCCAGATGTGCACCACAAAGGCCATGGGGTTTTGAAGCCTGGGGTTGGCATGGTAAAGACCTGCCAGTGGGAACGTAGCCAGTTGGGTGCAGACCTTTCAGGAACCACCAGACCAGAGAATCTGCCAAGATGAGAATACCTTGCTTGTGCCATGTGACTTGCTGGTGCCTGGCATAGTGTGGAATATTGATAGAATTTGTTTGCTTTTTTTTTTTAATAAACTTCTGCAACATAGGCCCATTGCATTTATGATATTATTTAACTCATCAATTCTGTGTTTAGTTTTTCCTCTATTACATTTCTATTGTGGAGAATGGGTATAGAAGTAACCCACTATCACTGGGTGAGGGCCAATATGTAGTTTGAGCTGTAGTAGTGTTTCTTTTAAAAGTTGAATACTACCATGTTTGGTGAATAAATATTTTAGAATTATCATATACTTTGGGTGTATTTTTACATGGTAGAGATTTTGTTCCCTGTAACTCTCTGTTTAAGAATGAAGTCTATTTTGTGAGATATTAAAATAGTTATACCTGACTGATTTTTGATTCTTTGTTTAGAATACCTTTTTTCATCATTTTTCCCTGGAGGAGATATCTACTCTTGATGGAGATTTTTGAAGTAACATATACTTTTATCACTACAGTTTATTTAATAAAACAAGCATTTCTAATTTTGATAAATTTCTTCTGTCCTTTTGTACTTTCTGAAATGTGTATCATTTCACTTTCTTATCCTGTTTGCTTGGATGAATTTGGATGGATTGCATTATATTCACATTAAAACATATTTTAAATAATTTGAGTATTCAGTTTTTGCTAAAAATTTTTACTCCTGCAAAGAATTGTCATTTACTTCTGCTAGCATGTTTTTAGATTTGCCAATCATTAATCATCTTAACATAATTTTGTGATTATTCAAATAGTTGAAATCTGAACTTTACTGTGGGTGTGCTCCAATTATATTATCATCAGTTCTTCAGTCACAATAAGCTGCTGGACTCCAGAAAGAAAATATTTGCTGTGGTATATTCTCTTTATTGACATTTCCTTCATGATTTTAAGTCTTCATTTTCTCAAATTGTCAAAAGTATAATTCACCCTTTATTTGCTTAGAGCAATTAGATAATATAGTTTCAGCGAGAAGTTGGCCTGTTATTTTCAGTTCCTTTTCTCTATTTGCTTCTGAGGAATACTTCATTATTAAATTAAATGTTTACTATGTTGTCTTATAGCATTTAGTTTTTCAGAAAGAGTTAGACGTACATGGTCTGTGCTATTTTATATTTAATATTATTTTGATTAATATTTTTACTATATGAAGTTAATTTTATACCTTATTCTTTCTGTGCTAAATCTTCCTATCCACACCCCTACATTCAATCTCAGATCTGCACTCCAATCCTAGGCCCACAGCTCTGCCTGCTTCCCAGGATGCCTACTCAAGACATCCATGTATGACACACAATTTCTAAGCCCCTGCCTGCTGGACCACCTGCAAGCCCAGCAGTCCAAAGATCTTTCCTATTCTTTCCTTGGTCTATCTTCTAGTTCACACCTTTGCCTGCAATTGCAAATCTCCACACTACTCCCTCCGCCACATCTCAAACTGTATGCCAGAAGGTGTGCTGTCACACAGGATGAACAGTTGCAGAGGACTGCTACTGGGAGTGGCTACCAGTCCAGCCAACACCAGAGATAATTACATGGCTAAAGACAAGTGCAAGAGTATAATCACCAAAAGTCAGTACAGTATGCCACCATCAGAACCCAGCTTCCCTACTTCAGCAAACTATGGATATGCCAACTCACATAAAGAGCAAGACTATGACTGCAAATCTTGCTGTATGCAGATATCAATGGCCTTTAAAGGAAGAAATATATACATATATATATATATATATATATATATATATATATATATATATATATATATATATATATTAGGAAATACAGGAAAATATAATCAAACAGGAAAAAGGAATGAATAGAACTGTTCAAGACCTGAAAGTGGAAATAAAAGCAATAAAGAAACACAAACAGATCTAAACTGTGGAGATAGAAAAACTAGGAAAGAAAATAGGGACTACAGACAGAATTATCACTAACATAATAAAAGATATCAAAGTGGGAACCACACGAGTAGAAAATACAATTGTAGAATTTGATACATTCATTAAAGGAAATGCCAAATCGAAGTTTCTAGCACAAAACATTCAGGAAATAGGTATGAAATTCTATGAAAATCTAAGATTAATAAAAATAGAAAGAAAAAAATTATCTTAAATTCCACAAAATATATTCAACAAAACCTTATAAGAAAATTTCCCTATCCTAAAGAAAGAGATAGATAAAAACTTACCAGAACCTTATAGAACACCAGACAGATTAGACCAGAAAAAGAAAATTCTGCCATCACATAATGATCAAAAATCAAAAGTAGGGAACAAAGAAAGAATATTAAAAGCTGCAAGGGAAAAGGTCAAGTAACACATAAAGTTAGACCTATCAAAATTATACCAGACTTCTCAACAGAGATTCTAAATGCCAGAAGGTTCTGGCCAGATACCTTGCAGATCTGAAAGGACCACAGATATCAGGTGAGATGACTATGCACAGCAAATCTTTCAGTCACCATAGATGGGGAAACCCAGGTATTATATGACTAAATCAAAATTAAACATATTTCTACTAATCCAGCCAGCAGAGAGTACTAGGAGAAAAACTCCAATACATGGAGGCTAAGTACATCCAAGGAAATTCAAGAAACTAGTCATCTTAAGGCAAAACCAAAAAATAAAGAAAGAAAGAAGCACCCTACCCTCTACATACACACTAATACCACCAACATCAAAATAAGATGAACTAAAAATCATTGGCCATTAGTATTTCTCAATGGACTTAATGAAATAAGACTCAGGCTAACAGCATGGATCCATTTTTTTTTTATTTTTTTATTTTTATTTTTATTTATTTATTTTTTTTTTTGCTGCATACCAGAAACACAACTCAGCTAAAAGATACTGCCTTAATGTAAAGGGCTGGAAAATGTTTTCCAAGCAAATGGACCCAAAAAAAGAAGCTAGAGTGGCCATTGTAATATCTAATAAAATAGACTTTAACCAAAAAAAAAATCAGAAGAGATGGCAAAGGACACTTCATACTCATCAAAGGAAAAATCCACAAAGATGATGTCTCAATTCTGAAACATTAATACTAGGGAATATGAACACCTGTTCTTACTAATTGAGAGGTCATCTAAACAGAGAAATATTCAAATTAACAGATGTTTTGAACCAAGTGGACTTAACTGATATCTATAGAATATTTCACCCAAACACAAAAGCATATACATTCTTAGTACTACATGGAACCTCCTCCAAAATGGAACATATACTTGGTTACAAATCAATTCATAAGCCTGTATTCAACAAAATTGGAAAATCTAAATGAAATGTAAGATCTAGATAGATACCACTTACTAAAAATCAATCTAGATCAGATAAACTAAACAGTCTTGTAACTGATAAGTAAATAGAAGCCATAATTATAAGTCTCACAAACAAACAAACAAACTAACAAATAACGCTTAGGGCCATATCGTTTTAGTGCAGACTGCTACCAGATTTTCAAAAGATACAATATCAATATTCTTCTAGCTATTCCACAAAAAGAAATAAAGGAAAACTTCTAAACTCATTCTTTGAGACCACAGTTACCCTGATATCTAAACCAAAAGAACTCAAAAAAAGTTAGAATTTCAGACAAATTTCTCTTATGAACATCTATGCAAAAATACTGAATAAAACACATGTAGACAGAATCCAAGAACACATCAAAAGATCATAACCCATGATTAAGTATGCTTCATTCCAGAAATGCAGGGATGGATCATTACTTGAAAATACATCAACATAATCTAACATATAAACTAAATGCATTTTTAAAAAGCACATGATTTTCTCATTAGATGCTGAAAAAAATTGACAAAATCCAAGACCTCTTTATGTTAAAAGGCTTCATGTTAAAGGTCTTGAGAGATTATATTTTAAAGGAGCATAGCTAAAATTAATAGAAGCAATATACAGCAAGCCAACAGCAATATCAAATTAAATGGAGAGAAACATAAGCCATTTCACTAAAACCAGGAAAAAAGACATGAAATTCCCATCAGTTCCTATCCATTCAATATAGTGATTGAAGTTCTAGCTTGACCAATGAGAAAAAAAGAGGAGATCAAGGAGGGACAAATTGGAGAAGAAGTCAAGATATTTCTATGTACAGATGATATGATAGTATACATAAGCTAAGCCTAAATTTTTACCAGAGAACTCCTATAGATGACAAACATCTTCAGCAAAGTTTTAGGATACAAAATTAACTAAAAAAATCAGTAATGCTATATCAGGTTCCTGTCAGCAAAAACTATTTGGCATCCTCAATTGTTTCTGTGTTAGTTGTCTGTAAATGGGATGGGGCCCCAGGTGGAGCAGTCTCCCTTTCAATCTCTGCTCCACACTTTGTCTGCATATTTCCTTCAAAGAGGAACAATTCGGGGTTAAAAGTTTGGAGATGAGTGAGTGGCACTATTCCTAAGCTGGAGGCCTTGCTTAATCTCTATATATGATCATTACAGGTTCTCCTTTCCCTTTGTTGGACATTTCTTCTAATCTCATCCCCATTGGGTCCTGGGAGCCTCTTGCTTTCCTGGCATCTGGGACTTTCTGGTGGCTACCCCCACTTCCTCAAACCCCACTCTGTTCAATTTTCTGACCCGCTGTATATCATCCTTGTCTCCTCCCATACCTGAACCTGCCTGACAAATACAGATGTGGATGTTCTCAGCTGTTGGACTGAGCAAAGGAAACCCAATAGAGGACTTAGGGATGGAACTGAAGGAGTTAAATGGGTTTGAAACCCCATAGAAAGATTACCAATAACACCCCTCCAAACCCTGCTCCCAGAACTCCTAGGGACTAAACTACCAACCAAAAAATACACATGGAGAGATCCATGGCTCCAGCTATATATGTATCAGAGAATAAACTTATCTCGCATCAATGGAAGGAGAGACCTTTAGACCTGTGAAGTCTTGATGCTCCAGTACAGGGGAATGCCAGAGCAGTGAGGTGCAAGTAGGCTGGTGGGTTGGGGAGCACCCTCATAGACACAGGGGGAGGGGGAAAGGATAAGACACTTGTAGAGGGGAAACCAGGAAAGGGAATAACATTTGAAATGCAAATAAATAAAATATCCAATAAAAAAGAAAATAAAACCAATTACCAAAGAAGAGTCATGTGTAAAAATGCTTCTTTATAATAAACATCATGACCAGAAAAAAGAAAAAAAAAAAAAAAAACAGTAATGCCCGTTTGTACCAATGATAATGATAAATAGGCTGAGAAAAAAATAGGGGAACAATACTCTTTACCATAGTCACAAGTAATATAAAATACCTTGGTTTTTTTTGTTTGTTTTTTTATTCGATATAATTTTTTATTTACATTTCAAATGATTTCCCCTTTTCTAGCCTCCCACTCCCCAAAAGTCCCGTAAGCCCCCTTCTCTTCCCCTGTCCTCCCACCCACCCCTTCCCACTTCCCCGTTCTGGTTTTGCCGAATACTGCTTCACTGAGTCTTTCTAGAACAAGGGGCCACTCCTCCTTTCTTCTTGTACCTCATTTGATGTGTGGATTATTATTTTTAAGCAAGCATGTGAAAGACTGTACATAAGAACGACAAGTCTCTGAAAAAAATATTGAAGAAGACATTTGAAGGTGGGAAGATTTCCGAGGCTCATTCATTTATAGGATTAACATAGTGAAAATAGCCATCTTACCAAAACTAATCTAGAGTCTCAATGCAACTTCCATATAAATATGAAGCTCCAACATAATCCTTTAGAGAATTTGCAAGAGCGATTCTCATCTTCACATGTTAAAAACAACAAAAACAAAAAAGCCAAACAACAGCAAAACCAAAAAAAAAAATAAATAAAAACAAACAAACCATAAATCAAACAAACAAACACAGGGTAGCTAAAGCAATCCTAAACAATAAAAGAACTTCTAGAGGTATCATCATTCCTGATTGCAAGCTGTACTACTAGTAAAAGAAACTGCATGGCATTGGTATAGAAACAGACATGAAGATCAATGGAACTGAATTAAAGAACCAGAAACCAACCCACACACCCATCTAAACTTGGGTTTTGACAGAGAAACAAAATCATTCAATTGAAAAATTAAAAAAATCTTCAACAAATGGTGCTTGTTTAACTGGAAGTCTGTAAGTAGAATGCAAATAGATCCATATTTATCATCCTGCACAAACTTAAGTCCAAGTGCATCAGATAACTCAACATAAAACCAGATACACTATATCTAATAGCAGATAAAGAGGAAAATAGCCTTGACATCATTGGTACTGTAGACAATTTCCTGAACAGAAAACCAATGGCTCAGGTGGTAAGATCAACAATTGATTAACGGGACCTCATGAAACTGAAAAGTTTCTGTAAGGCAAATCACAGTGTCAATAGCAAAAAATTGCAGTCTGCAAACTCAGTGTAGATCTTCAATAAGCCTACATCCGACAGAAGGCTAATATCCAAAAATATATAAAGAACAGAAGAATTTTGACACCAACAAACCAAATAACCCAATTAAAAATGGAGTATAAACAGAATTCTCACCCCAGAAATCTCAATTGTCCAAGAAGCATTTAAAGAGATGTTCCAAGTGATTACTCATCAGCAAATTGCAAAGCAAAATGACCTTGAGATTCCATCATACCCACCAGAATAGTTAAGATCATCAACTCAAAGGATAGCATATGCTGGCCAGGTTGTGGTGCAAGGAGAGACTCTCCCTCATACTGGTAGAAGTGCAAACTTTTACAACCAATGCAGTAATCAATCTGGCTGTTTCTCAGAAAATTGCAAAGAGTTCTACTGAAGACCAACCTATACATCCTCTAGACATATACCAAAAAGATATTCCATACCATAAGCACACATGTTCTACTAGGTTTCATATCTGTTCTATCCAGAAACTGGAATCAACCCAGATCTCCCTTAAACAAAGAATGGATAGAGAAACTAGGGTTCATTTACACAATGGATTTTTATTTGACTGTTAAAAACAAGGATACCATGCATTTTGTAGGCAAATAGATAGAACTAAAATTATCATACTGAGTGAGGTGACACAGACTCAAAAGGATATGCATGGCATGTACTTATTATATGTGTGTATTAGCCAGAAAGTACAGTATATCCATGTGATAATCCATAGACCCCAAGAAGCTAAACAAGAAGGAAGGCACAATATAGGATATTTGAATCTCAATTAGATGGGGGAATAAAACAATCATAGGAGGCAGATGGAAGGAGGGAACCAGCTGGGAGGAGGACAGGGAGACCTGCTGTTTCTCTCAACTGATTCTCAGAGCCTATGGCCATTCCTTTTTTTTTCACTGGGCAACTAATAGACCCACTACATACCAGGAACTTCAGAGCTCTCAACATTACTAGGATCCAGAGAAAGGAAAATAACTAATGAATAAAATACTTATCCAACAAAAAAGACCAGATGATGACACCAAAATATATCTCCGATAACATAACTACCAATGGTTAGAACCTAGCGCAAAACCACACATGAAAAGGCAGTAAACTTATTGAAGCAAATCCTGAGAAATGCATTGCAGGTAAAAATATAAGACAAGGCCTTCAAAAGAGCAACTATGAATATGTTAAAGTATCTTAAAGAAGATACAAAAAAAAAAAAACCTTCAGGAATTCAATGAATCTTAAGCAAACACTGGAATGAAATAAAAACAATTCAAGAAATTACAGTATAATTTAAAAATAATAGATAGCACTTTCACCCGTATGCACTCTCACAGAGACTTAAATAAAACTAGGAATAGAAATTTTAGGATGTAAACCAAAATCCTCAAAGATAATTCTTACTACCAAATTCCAATATATGTAAGGTAGAATTGCAGGTATTGAAAAACATGTTAGGAAAAATGGATAACCCACTAAAAGAAAAGTAATTAAATATGAAAAATTCAGGCACAAAGTGTCAGTGAAATCTGGGACGACATAAAATTCTTCACATGATAATAACAGAGGAAAGAGAAAAATATCAGTTTAAAGGTGCAGAAGTTTGTTGTGGTTGTTGTTGTTTTGTTTTTGTATTTGTTTTTGTTTTGTGATTTAAAATAAACTGAATCATAGAAGAAAATTATCCCAATCTGAAGAAATATACTTATCAAGGTTTATAAAGCATACCTGTTGTTTTTAAACAAAATCTTAATCAGTCAATTTTACCAATAAACACTTGGTAACCAGATGCTCAGATAAAAGTCGGCAAGCTCAGAGAAGCAGGGGAAGCATCTAGCAGACCTTTTTCAGCAGACGTACTATCAGCCATGCTCTTCTCTCGCTCTCTCAAAAAAGCTCATGAAATATTCCCCCTTCTACTTCCTGTGCATCAGTTTTCTCCTACTCTTCATGGTTTGATTAATAATCCTTTATTCCTTTCATGTCAAATGGTTGGTTGTCCTATGGTTGACTTTATTTAATCCTACTTACAATATTCATGCAGAAAGCTCTCAGATTAAAGTTATGTGCTAAGACTGAATCACACCACAACTGAAATAGTTTATTTTTCCAATAAATAACACAATCTCTGAGTTCACAGTGTGATCAATATCCTTCAATACATACCAAACACGAAATAGACAATAGCAGAAAAGAAATTTCCTACAACCCATAATTATCAAATAAATAAATGTATTGAATAAAGAAAATGTATTACGATTTTGAAAGAAACATGCCACATAACAAATAATTAGGCTCATAAGAATGACACCTGATTTCTCAATGAAGAGACTGAAAGTCAGAATATATATATATTTTATATATATATAATTTATGTACATTTATGCATAGTAAGCATGTAAGTATATGTGTGTGTGTGTGTGTGTGTGTGTGTGTGTGTGTGTGTGTGTTTTGTATAACTGTGTGTAAATTTATGAGACAGATGGCTGGGCTTGGCCAAGCTATGTGTGTATGCATGTGTGAGTATGAATGTGTGTCTAAATGAGTGTGTGTTTCTGTCCATACTGCCCATTTAAAGTTTGTTTTTTTCTTTCTGCGTGAGTATCTTTTTTTTCCTGGTTCAATAAAAGTTAATTGCTCCAAGCCTTCCTCATTCCTGGCCAGCTAGAGAGGTTTCTGGGAAAGAGAGAAAGGAGCCCTAGTAATTAATCCTTTACTTAAGCCCCAGCTGTTTAACAATTGAGTGGCAATCACTGGAGGCCTATATCTTCTCAGAATAATTTAGAGTTTAAACAAGTAAATATTATGATATTAAGCAACCATTGCACTCACAAAACTCTTTTGGCCTACTGATGATATTCCACCCCTTCCACTATCTTCCAACAAGAACCCGTGCTTGAGCAGGCTCCTGGCATGTAGTCATTTTGATATTTGATAAAGTATACTTCAATTCAAATCTAATTAGAAGAGACAGGATACTTCCTTATCAACACTGAAAAACCCCCTCAAGAGAAGGTATATTGCACTTCCTAACTGTGTACCAAGCACAAGGGTCCCTCAACTTCATCATAGGAACTCTAGCTACTACAGCTAAAAAAATCATATTATGAATGCCACACAGCAACAGTGGTTGACTTGAGTACCTCACTTTCTCTAATACAAATGTATCCCAGAAAAAGCTAAACAGAGACATGATAAATAATTGTATAAAATAAATTGAGCTAACAGCCAAAGTATTTTACTCAAATATAAAATAATATATGTTCCTTTCACTAGGTCATGGAAATTTCTCTAAAATAGAACACATACTTTGATATGTGGTATTATGCAATAGTTATAAGAAAATTTATATAATATCCTTGGCTACATCTTACTGACTTGTTGGACTGAAGAGCACCATGGATTATCACAGTGTATTGCCAAGTCTATTGACTGTTCCTCATATCTTGATAAAAAGTCCCTTTTGCTGACAACAACACCTATATACATCACAGAACACAGAGAAGTTGAGTTGCTGCCTAACCACAAGTTTCCCACAAGACATTAAAATTTTGGTTTTAAAAAATGAATTGCATCCCACTGAAGGGATAATCATCAATATTTCCAAGGTCTAAACCCTGCAAACTACAATAGTGATCTGCTGGAAATGATGTTGGCTCAACAGGCACACAAATATTGACAAGTACCTAACCACTTTCTGTTTGGATATTAAGGTCCATTTCATGCCATAGACTTTATATATAATACTGCTTTGATGGCCATTTGATAGGTCCTGAACCCAGGAAATAACATAATAGTCTTGTTCTGCTGTGAATACATGACAATACCATGAGTGCTTTTAACAATACTGCTGCCCCCATAGATCATTGATTTGCTCTACCCTCCTTGACGTGCATTTTTTTTTATAGAAGTTGAAAACTAACAGCAGAGACCCACACCTGAAAAATGTTCAAAGAGTTGGAGACCATGGAGCACTGACTGCTAAAGGGACTATCTTTATAAAGCCTTTCTCTATGGGTATAAATGGAAGAATGCAGAAGGTAATCACTGTCGTCAAGAAAACAGATACAACAGGATTGACATGCATATGAACTCTCAGACTGTGGCAAAATTTACAAGTCATGTTTATGTTGAAGCCAGATGAATTCCAAACACTGAGAAAGAGAAGTGGTTGTGGGTGTCTGTCCCAATCAAGAGGCTATCTAATCTGATATCCTCTTGAAAATGAAAGTAAATAAATAAATACATTTTCTCAAACTGTGTTTCTGTGGGTATACTAAGTGCACTTTCTGGCAGGCCATGTGGCTAAAAGTAGCTTTCCAAAACCATATTAACCTAAAGTTGTTTTGGAGATTTTATTGCTTTTTTTTTTTTTTTTTTTTTTTTGCTTTGCCTATCTTTTCTTTGTTTATTTTGTATTATCTTTTCTAATTGTCTGTTTTTGAGGGGCTCTGTCTGTGTTTCTTGTTTGTTTGACTTTTACCTTTTTTGTTAATTTTTTTTAATTGGATATATTTTTAATTTACATTTCAAATGTTATTCCCTTTCCCAGTTCCCCACTTCTGGATAGCTTTTATCCCATCCTTCCTCCCCCTAATTCTATGAGGGCATTCAACCACCCATCCCCTCCCACCTCCCTACCCCACATTCCCCTATAGTGGGGTATCTATGGAGCCTTAATAGGACCAAGGACCTCTCCTACCCTTGATGCCTGACAAGGCAATCCTCTGCTACATATGCAGCTAGAGCCATGTCTATCCCTTGGTTGATGACATAGTCCCTGGGAGCTCTGGGGTTCTGGTTGGTTGATATTGATTTTTATCTGTTAAGAGAGAAAGAACAAGAAAAATATAAATTGGATGGGTTGGGTGGTGGAAAGAATCTAGGAGCAGTTGGGAGAGGAAATTTTTGATCAAAATAAATTATATGAAAAAAATAAGCCGGGCGGTGGTGGCACACACCTTTAATCCCAGCACTTGGAAGGCAGAGGCAGGCAGATTTCTGAGTTGGAGGCCAGCCTGGTCTACAGAATGAGTTTCAGGACAGCCAGAGCTGCACAGAGAAAACCTGTCTCAAAGAAACCCCCAAAAACAAAAAGAAAGAAAGAAAGAAAGAAAGAAAGAAAGAAAGAAAGAAAGAAAGAAAGAGAGAGAGAGAGAGAGAGAGAGAGAGAGAGAGAGAGAGAGAGAGAGAGAGAAAGAAAGAAAGAAAGAAAGAAAGAAAGAAAGAAAGAAAGAAAGAAAGAAAGAAAGAAAGAAAGAAAGAAAGAAAAAATGAATTAAAATTACAAATTCATCTCTAGGAGAATTCTCTTGTCATCGAATATGGTAAAACCTTGAAAATTCACCAAACAGATTATTACAATTCACATTTTAACAATAGGAAATTTTATGTTTGTGTGATATGTAAGTTTAGCATATTATCTACAATCATAAACCAATTTTTATTTAGTTTCCATTTAAATATAATACCTATGTTGCAACAGTATAAAATATTTTTTACAGGATGTTTAATTCTCTTAAATAATATAGTTTTCATACATTAAGAGATTATTGCAAGTATTGATATTTAAAGGCATAATAAAATTCCACACAGCCTGGAAATTTTCTCATTCAAATATGAATTTTGGTTTTTTTTTTTTATTTTCTCTAATTTATGTTAAAAGTATTCTAGACTTATCATCAAATACTATTTGGTGACAGGTAAGAAAATAAAATCTGGACTTGAAGTGAAAGTGCGAAGAGAAAATTGTAGTGAATATAGGGAAGTGTTGAAAAAAATCTCAAATAATTTGATCTTTTTGGCACTGGACATTGAATAGCAGATGTGCTTACCAATCTCAGCCTTTTGAATCTTTAATCAGTATAAGATCTTAAATCTTATGTCTTTATATTTGATCTCATTCATTCAAGCAGATTGTCATTCACTACTGAAAGCCATGAGATCAACATGAGTCATTTCATGTAAGTATTCTTGTATCATTATCTGATTAAAACATATGCCTGTTTTCCTTAATAAATAGAAAACACTGCTGTAATAAGATCAGAGCTTTTCTGATGTGTCTGTGGAGAGAGGCTGAGACCTTACACTCTGACCAGAGACTGGTCACAATAAGAATACATGGACATTTTTATTCCTAAGGGAAATGAGTAAGGGGAAGTTGCAGCCCAGACTAGCTGAGCTTACAATGCTGCAGCTGTCTTAATTCTGGGTGGTGCCTACATAACATACAGAGCTATCAGGAAACCAGGTCCTAGTCTTTTCTCCAGCTGTTCCATAGAGGACAGGCCATGCAGCTATAGGCACATACTTGGCAGCAGATGGTATTATAACAGGTTACCTTAAGGATTTGAGCAACTTCTCCATATAACTTTCTTGTGCCTTTAGGACCTGCTTAGACCCAATCAGGTCATGTGTATATCACTTCCATTTGATAATAGAGTGCTGCTATGCACATCCCACTTTATGACTTGGAGGGCTTGATAACACCCAGCCAATGATATGCAGTTCAGGTTGCATCGCATAGTAATTTGGTGTCCTCTTGTCAAATGTTCAGTTTCCACTAAAACCCAATGGCAGGCCAAGAGCTGTTTTTCAAAGGGAGATCAGTTGTCTATAGAAGACCGTAGAGCTTTGCTCCAAAAGCCCAAAGGTCTCTTCTGTGATTCACCTAGAGTGGCCTGTAAGAGGCTCCAAATAGCATCTCAATCTGCCACTGAAACCTCAAGAACCACCGGGTCTGCTGGATCATATGGTCCAAGTGGTAGAGAAGCCTGCACATCAGCCTGGACCTGTTGAAGAACTTTCTCCTGTTTCAGGTCCCAAAGCTAGTAGCTTTCTGAGTCACTTGGTAAATGGGCCTGAGTAACACACCTAAGTGAGGAATGTAATGTCTCCAAAATCCAAGTAGACTCACAAAAGGTTGTATTTGGTGGTGAGAGGGACCATGTACAACAATTTATCTTTCACCTCAGAAGGAATATCTCTGCAGGCTCTCCACCACTGGACTCCTAAGAATTTCATTGAGGTATACTGTCTTTGAATTTTGGTTGGATTTATTTCCCATCCTCTGATATGCATATGTTAACAATGAGTCCAAAGTGGTTGCTACTTTCTGCTCATTTGGTCCAATCAGCATAATGTTATCACTATAGTGCACCAATGTGATATATTGTGGAAGAGAAAAACAATCAAGTTACCTTCTAACTAAGTTATGAAACAGGGCAGGAGAGTTAATATATTCTTGAGGTAAAACTGTAAAAGTAAACTTTTGGCCTTGCCAGCTGAAAGCAAATTGCTTCTGGTGATCGTTATGGACAGGTACTGAGAAGACGGCATTAGCAAGATCAATAGCTGAATACCACATACCAGGAGATGTTTTAATTTGCTCAAGTAATGAAACTACATCTGGTAGAGCAGCTGCAATTCCAGATACTATCTGATTTAGTTTTCTTTTTTTTATTAGATATTTTCTTTATTTGCATTTCAAATGTTATCCTCTTTCCTGGTTTCCCCTCCAAAAATACCCTATCCAATTCCCCCCACTTCTTCCTGTTCACCAACCCACTCACTCCTACTTCCCTGTCCTGGAATTCTCCTATACTGGGGCATCGACCCTTCTCAGGACCAAGGGACTCTCCTCCATTTGATATCAAACAAAGCTATCAACTGCTACATATGCAGCTGGAGGATGGGTCTCTCCTTGTGTACTCTTTGGTTGGTAGTCCCTGGGAGCTCTGGTTGCTACTGGTTGGTTCATATTGTTGTTCCTCCTCTGGGAGCAATCTCCTTCAGCTCCTTAGGTCCTTTCTGGAGCTTCTTCATTGGGGACCTTGTGTTCAGTCCAATGGTTGGCTGAAAGCACCCACCTCTGCATTTTTCAGGTACTGGCAGATCCATCCTCTGGTTTTATGTGGAGGTCCTTGATCCACTTGGAGTTGAGTTTAGTACAAGAAGATAAGAATGATTCGATTTGCATTCTTCTACATTCGATTTGCATTCTTCTACATGCTGACCTCCAGTTGAACCAGCACCATTTGTTGAAAAGGCTATCTTTTTTTCCACTGGATGGTTTTAGAGGGTTGATATCCAATATATAGAAAGAACTCAAGAAGGTAGACTCCAGAGAACTAAATAATTTTCATCTGAAGAATTTCAAATGGCTGAGAAGCACCTTAAGAAACGTGTCCTGTGTCCTGCCTGGAGAACAGCAGAGGGAGAGAATCCCCACAGCCACATGCGCTGCCTGCCAGAACAGAAGAGCATCGCTAGGTGCTCTAGCACCCAAGCTTTAGATCTCTGGTGGTGCAAACCTCCAGGGGTCTGCCTGCACTCAAGAAATGAGCAAATAGGCCGTTCATCTGCCAGACCTCTGGGCATGGATCCTGTGTCCCGCCTGGAGTACAGCAGAGGAAGAGAATACCCGCCACCATATTCGCTGCCTGCTGGAACAGAAGAGCATCATTAGGTACTGTATCACCCAGAGCTTTAGATCCCTGGGTGTGCAAACCGCCAGGGGTCTGCCTGCACCCAAGACCTGAGCACATAGGCGGTTTGTCTGCCAGACCTCTGGGCATAGGGCCCGTGTCCTGCCTGGAGAGCAGCAGAAGAAGAGAATCCCAGTGGCCATATTTGCTGCCTGCCTGGGCAGAAAAGCATCACTAGGTACTGTATCACCCCGAGCTTAAGAACTCTGGGGGTACAAACCGCCAGAGGTTTGCCTGTACCCAGGACCTGAGCACACAGGTGGTTCATCTCCCAGCTGGTAGGTCGTGGGGCCTGTATCCTGCTTGGAAAACAGCAGAGGGAACAACTCCCTGTGGCCATCTTTGTGGCCTGCCAGGGCAGAAAAACATCACTAGGTACTGTATTATCCTGAGCTTAAGATCTCTGGGGGTTCAAATCTCCAGGGGTCTGCCTGTGCTCAGGACCTGAGAACATAGGTGGTTTATCTGCAAGCCGGTTGGTCTCAGGGCCTGTATACTATGTGAGAATCAACAGAGGGAGTGACCCCACACACACTATCTTTGCTCCATAACAGAGCAGTCTGAGAACACCTGGTTCACCTTGACAACCCAAGTATAACATTTCTTGAGGCAAGACTGAGCAGGGCTCCAAAGGCACAAAAGAGGAAGGCAGCATATCAGCAATCTGTGCCAGAGCAAACCCAGTCATCCAGTGTCTCGGTAATAGCCCTAAAGGTCCACAATAGGATGAATCACCAGCCAGTGACAAGAAGACCATCTAACACCAGTGAGAACTAGATGGATAAAGGCTAGTGTAGGAACGTTACTAACAGAAACCAAGGCAGTATGGCAGCATCTGAATGCAATTCTCCAACAATAGCAAGAAGAGAATCCCAGTGGCCATATTTGCTGCCTGCCTGGGCAGAAAAGCATCACTAGGTACTGTATCACCCCGAGCTTAAGAACTCTGGGGGTGCAAACCACCAGAGGTTTGCCTGTACCCAGGACCTGAGCACACAGGTGGTTCATCTCCCAGCTGGTAGGTCATGGGGCCTGTATATCCCAATACACCAGAAAAACAAGAGTTGGATTTAAAAACACTGGTAAGGATGCTGTTAGAGGAACACATGAAGGACATAAATAAATCTCATAAAGAAATTCAGGAGAAAAATGATCAAAAGCTAGAAGCCCTTACAAGGGAAACACAAAAATCACTTAAAGACATTCAGGACAATGTGGGTCAGAAGTTTGAAGCCAATAAAGAGGAAAAGCAAAAATCACTTTAAAAAATGCAGGAGAACTTTGATCAACAGGCAGAAGTCATAAAAGAGGAAACACAAAAATCTCTCAAAGAATTAGAGGAAAAACACAAACAAGCAAATGATGGAACTGAGAAAAAACTTCCAGGATCTGAAACCAGAAGTAGAAACAACTAAGAAAGCACAAAGGGAGACAACCTTGGATATAGAAAACCTTGGGAAAAAATCAGGGACCATAGATGCAAATATCAACAACAGAATACAAGAGATAGAAGAAAGAATCTCAGATGCCGAAGATACCATAGAAACCATAGACTCAACAGTAAAAGAAAATGCAAAATGCAAAAAGCTTGTAAATCAAAACATCCAGGAAATCCAGGACACAATGAGAAAGTCAAATCTAAGGATTAAAGGCATTGATGAGAGTGAAGATTTACAACTTAAAGTGCCAGCAAATATCTTCAACAAAATTATGGAAGAAAACTTCTCTAACCTAAAGAGAGAGATACCCACGAATATACAAGAAGCCTACAGAACTCCAAACAGACTGGACCAGAACAGAACTACCTCCCATCACATAATAATCAAAACCCCAAATGTACTAAACAAAGAGAGAATACTTAGGGCAGTAAGAGAAAAAGGGCAAGTAACATATAAAGGAAGTACTATCAGAATTACACCAGACTTCTCACCAGAGACCATGAAAGCTAGAAGATCCTGGGTGGAGCTCATGCAAACTCTAAGAGAACACAAATGCCAGCCAAGACTACTATACCCAGTGAAACTCTCAATCACTCTAGATGGAGAAACCAAGATATTCCATGACAAATCTAAATTTACACAATATCTTTCCACAAACCCAGCCCTGCAAAGGATAATAGGGGGAAAACACCATTACAATGAGGGAAACTATACCCTAGAAAAAGCAGGATATTAAGCTTCTTTCATCAAACCCAAAAGAAGATAACCACACAAGTATAAAATTAACATCAAAAATGTTAGGAAGCAATAACCACTACTCCTTAATATCTCTTAACATCAATGGACTCAATTCCCCCAAAAAAAGACATAGACTAACAGACTGGTTATGTAAACAGGACCCTACATTTTGCTGCATACAGGAAACACACCTCAGTGTCAAAGACAAATAGTACCTTAGAGTAAAAGGCTGGAAGACAATTCTACAAGCAAATGGTCTCAGGAAACAAGCCAGAGTTGCCATTCTAATATCAGATAAAATTGACTTTCAACCTAATGTCATCAAAAGAGACATGGAAGGTCAATTCTTGCTGGTCAAAGGAAAAATCCAACAAGAAGAACTCTCAATCCTGAACATCTATGCTCCAAATACAAGGGCGCCCTCATTCATAAAAGAAACTTTACTAAAGCTCAAAGCACATGTTGCAAATAACACAATAATTGTGGGTGACACCAACACTCCACTCTCATCAATGGACCGATCAGGAAAACAGAAAATAAACGGGGACACAATAAAACTAATTGAAGCTTTAGACCAATTGATATAAATAGAACTTTTCATCCCAAAGCAACAAATATAAGAAGATAGAAATAATCCCATGCCTCCTATCAGATCACTATGGAGTAAAAGTGGTATTTAATAACAATAAAAACAACAGAAAGCACACATACACATGGAAACTGAACAATACTCTACTCAATGATACCTTGGTCCAGGAAGAAATAAAGAAAGAAATCAAAGATTTTTTAGAATTTAATGAAAACGAAGGCACAACATACACAAATCTATAGAATACAATGAAAGCAGTGCTATAAGGAAAATTAATAGCTTTGAGTGCCTCCAAAAAGAATTTTGAGAGAGCATACACTAGACGATTAATGGAACAACTGAAAGCCCTGGAAAAAACAGAAGTAATTCACCCCGGAGGGGGAGGAGAAGATAGCAAATCATCAAACTCAGGGATGAATTCAATCAAGTAAAGCCAAGAGAACCATACAAAGAATCAAAAAAACCAGGAGATGGTTCTTTGAAAAAATAAACAAATAGATAAACCCTTAGCCAGGCTAACCAAAGGGCACAGAGAAAGTATCCAAATTAACAAAATTAGAAAGGAAAAGGGAGGTATTAAAACAGAAACTGAGGAAATTCAAAAAATTATCAGATCCTATACAAAAGCATGTGCTCAACACAACTGGAGAATCTGGAGGAAATGGACATTTTCTTAGACAGATACCAAATACCAAAATTAATCCAGGATCAAATAGATCATCTAAACAGACCCATAACCCCTACAGAAATAGAAGGGGTCATAGTTAGCCTTCTGACCAAATAAAGCACAGAACCAGATGGTTTCAGTGCAGAATTCTATCAGACCTTCAAAGAAGACTTAACACCAATACTCTTCAAACTATTCCACCAAATAGAAACAGAAGGAACACTACCCAACTCCTTTTATGAAGCCACAATTATGCTGATACCAAAAGCACAGAAAGATCCAACTAAGAAAAGAATTTCAGGCCAATTTCCCTTATGAATATAGATGCAAAAATACTCAATAAAATTCTTGCCCACAGAATCCAAGAACACATCAAAACGATCATCCACCAAAACAAGTAGGCTTCATCCCAGGGATGCAGACATGGTTCAATATAAGGAAATCCATCAATGCAATCCACTACATAAACAAACTCAAAGGAAAAAAAAAACACATGATCATTTCATTAGATGCTGAAAAAGCATTTGACAAAATTCAGCATCCTTTCATGCTAAAAGTCTTGGAAAGGACAGGAATTCAAGACCCATATATAAACATAGCAAAAGCAATATACAGCAAACGGGTAGCCAACATCAAACTAAATAGAGAGAAACTTGAAGCAATCCCACTAAAATCAGGGACTAGACAAGGCTGCCCCCTCTCTCCATATATTTTCAATACAGTTCTTGAAGTCCTAGCTAGAGCAATTAGACAACATAAGGAGGCCAAATGGATACAAATTGGAAAGGAAGAAGTCAAACTATCACTATCTTCAGATGATATGATAGTATACTTAAGTGACCCAAAAAACTATACTAGAGAACTCCTACAGCTGATAAACAACTTCAGCAAAGTGGCTGGTTACAAAATCAACTCAAGCAATTCAGTAGCCTTTATATACTCAAAGGATAAGCAGACTGAGAAAGAAATTAGAGAAATGATACCCTTCACAATAGCCACAAACAGCATAAAGTATCTTGGGGTGACTCTAACCAAACAAGTGAAAGAACTATATGACAAGAACTTCAGATCTCTGAAGAAGGAAATTGAAGAAGAACTCAGAAATTGGAAAAATTTTCCATGCTCATGGATTGGCAGGATTAATATAGTTAAAATGGCCATCTTGCTGAAGGCAATCTACTGACTAAATGCAATCCCCATCAAAATACGAACCCAGTTCTTCATAGAGCTAGAAAGAGCAATACTCAAATTCATCTGGAATAACAAATAATCCAGGATAGCTAAAACTGTTCTCAACAGTAAAAGAACTTAAGGGCGATACAGTATCCCAGACCTCAAACTTTACTACAGAGCAATAGTGATAAAATCTGCATGGCATTGGTACAATGTCAGGCAAGCAGATCAATGGAATAGGATTGAAGACCCAGAAATGAACCCACACACCTATTGTCACTTGATCTTCGACAAAGGATCTGAAAGCATACAGTCGAAAAATGATAGTCCTTTCAACAAATGGTGCTGGTTCAATTGGAGGTCAGCATGCAGAAGAATGTGATTCGATACATTCTTATCTCCTTGTACTAAGCTTAACGACAAGTGGATCAAGGACCTCCACGTAAAACCTGAGACACTGAATCTAATAGAAAAGAAACTGAGGAAGACCCTTGAGGACATGGGCACAGGGGAAAAGTTCCCACATAGAGCACCAATAGCTTATGCTCTAAGATCAAGAATTGACAAATGGGACCTCATAAAACTACAAAGGTTCTGTGAGGCAAAGGACACTGTCAAAAGGACAAAACGTCAACCAACAGATTGGGAAAGGATCTTCACCAACCCTAAATCTGACAGAGGGCTAATATCTAATATATACAAAGAACTCAAGAAGGTAGAACCCAGAGAACCAAATAACCCCATTAAAATTTTGGGTATGGAGCTAAACAAAGAATTTTCACATGAAGAACTTTGGAGGGCTGAGGAACACATTAAGAAATGTTCAGCATCATTAATCATTAGGGAAATGCAAATCAAAACAACTCTGAGATTTCACCTCCCACCAGTCAGATGGCTAAGGTCAAAAACTCAGGAGACAGCAGGTGCTGGCAAGGATGTGGAGAAAGAGTAACACTCCTCCACTGCTGGTGGGATTGTAAGATCACACAACCACTTTGGAAATCAGTCTGGAGGTTCCTCAGAAAGCTGGACATGACACTTCTGGAGGACTCTGCTATACCACTCCTGCGCATATACCCAGAGGATACCCCAGCATGCAAAAAGGACACATACTCCACTATGTTCATAGCAGCCCTATTTGTATTAGCCAGAAGCTGGAAAGAACCCATGTGTCCCTCAACAGAGTAATGGATATAAAAAATGTGGTATATTTACATAATGGAGTACTATTCAGCCATTAGAAACAACGAATTCATGAAATTCTTAGACAAATGGATGGAGCTGGAGAACATCATACTAAGTGAGGTAATCCAGTCTCAAAAGATCAATCATGGTGTGCACTCACTTATAAGTGGATATTAACATAGAAACTTGGAATACCAAAGAAATAATCCACATATTAAATGATGTCCAAAAAGAATGGAGGAGTGGTCCCTGGTTCTGGAATGACTCAGTGCAACAATATAGGGGAATACCAGAACAGTAGGTGGAGTAGATGGAGGGACAGGGGAAGGGAAGAGGGCTTATGGGACTTGTGGGGAGTGGGGACGCAGAAAACGGGAAATCATTTGAAATGTAAATAAAAAATACATCGAATAAAAAAAAAAGAAAAAAAAAGAAATGTTCAATATCATTAATCATTACAGAAGTGCAAATCAAAACAACCCTGAGATTTGACCTCACACCAGTCAGAAAGGCAAAGATTAAAACCTCAGGAGACAGCAGGTATTGCCAATGATGTGGAGAAACGGTAACACTCCTCCACTGCTGGTGGAATTGCAAGCTGGTACAACTACTCTGGAAATCAGTCATGCTCAGAAAACTGGGCATGACAACAGGAGGACCCTGTTATACCCCTCCTGGGCATATTCCCAGAGGATTTCCTGGCATGCAATAAGGACACATGCTCCACTATGTACATAGCAGCCTTATTATTAATAGCTATAGGCTGGAAAGATTCTAGATGTCCCTCAATGGAGAAATGGATACTGAAAATGTGGTATATTTACACAATGGGAAACTACTCAACAATTAAAAACAATGAATTCATGAAATTTTTAGGCAAATGGTTGGAACTGGAAAATATCATCCTAAGTGCAGTAACCTGATCATAAAAGAATACACGTGGAATGCAGTCATTGATAAGTGGATATTAAGTAGCCCAGAAGCTTTGAATACTCCAGACACAATTAACATATCAAATGACTCCCAGGAAGAAGGAAGGAGAAAACTCTTGTTGCAGCATTGTAGGAGATTACCAGGACAGAGAAATGGGAGGGGGTGATTGGGGAATGGGTGGAGGGACTAGGGCTTATGGGTCTTATAGAAGGGGTGAACTGGGAAAGGGAAAATCTTGGAATGTAAACAAAGAATATAGAAAAAAAAGAAAGTGCTATTCTCAATTTTATATGGAACAATGAAAGCCCCAGGATAACCAAAACAATCCTAAAGAATAAAAGAACTTTGGGAGAAATCACAATCCCTGACCTCAAGTTGTACTTCAGAGCAATAGTAATAAAAATTGCATGGTACTGGTACAAAACAGACACATTGATCAATGGAATCAAATCAAAGATCCAGAAACAAACCCTCAAACCTATGGACATGAGTTTTGATAAGCATGCCAAACAATGCAATGAAGAAATGAAAAATATTTTCAACAAATTTTACTGGACTAACTGGATGTCCACATGTAGAAGAAGGAAAATATATCTATAATAATCACCTTGCACAGAACTTAAGTCCAAGTGGATCAAGGACATCAACATAAGATTTTAAACATTTTATGTTGTCTCAATTGATCCTAAGTGATCCAAAATTTAACAAGATATTTTTTCTCCTTTTATATAACTTGTCAATATTCCTTTGGTGACTATCCCATGCTACTTCACCTAAAGCCCTCTCTTCTGGAAACCAAGGATTATAATCAAACAACTTGCAAGCAATATAATAGTTGTGATTTTGAAACTTGTGATCAACTATTCTTTAAAAAAAAATATGCACAAATTCATCTTATGCCTGCCCTGGTCTGTTCCATTATTCTCACTCTTCTGCTTCTGTAAGGGTTACCTGAGTAATGTTTAAAACCAAGAGACAAGTTGCATTTAGTGGAAAAATCCCATGTGGCAAAACATAAGCCAATGTTTAAATTGGCTAAATCAGAAGATAGTAGATAATGTTGGTCATGAATACCATTAAAGTTTCAAGTCTTACTCATTAAAAATAATTAAATATACAATGCAATGCTATGATTCCCAAAATATCAAAAATATAAAATGTAAAAAAAAACATTAACATTAAAATCAGTACTAAAGTTCTTAGTTGAAATATATATAAATATATATATATAAATAAATATAAATATAAATATAAAGTTCTTAGTTGAAATATAAATGACAATGTCTTTGAGCAAATTTATATCAGCAGATGGTGAGCAAGAATGAAAAATTGTGTTATATAATGAAGAGAAATAAAAATATATGTTCATACCAGTAGGTGTACACACAATTGCTATATCAGCCAAAACACTGATAGAACCTTATTGCTTGTCAGCAAATAAAGGGAAAAAAAAAGAAATGGTACATTCAATTAAGATGTATTACTCATTAATTTGAAGGTATAAACTATTAAAGGATGCAACCAAGTAGAAGAATGTAAGAACCATTTATCAATTTAAATGAAACTGCATAAGAAATTCATGATTATTTTGAATTATGTGAATAACTAGAAAACTCAATTATGATCTATGATTATTTGTATTTGTATTTCCTGGCTTAACCTGAATATGAAAAGGTAGAAAATGATTAGCCAAGAAGATTATGAGATAGGCCTGAGTTGTGATAATATTTTATATTTTTACAGATCATTCAGTTATATGACTAAGATGATGATCAAACTTAAGGAACTGTTAATGTCTGTATTTTCACTGTGAAAATTTTCAATTGTGCATGAAATGATAAATTTATGTGGTTTTGAAAATTGGACTAAAACAACTTCTAGGGTTGTTCTAAAGTTTAATTGTGTGTGTGCACGTATATGTGCCCCTGTAGACCATGGGTGTCAGATGACCTTGGAACTAGAGTGCCATGCAGCTTTTAACTCCTGGGATTTGGCTATTGGACACTACTCTGATGTCAGAATGTGCTTCACTCTTAACAGGTGAGCAATCCATCCAGCCCCTGCTGGGATTTATCATCAAATTGACAACATCTAAAAAGAACTGGAGAGGGGTCTTTAGCTGAATATTTGACTCCATTAGATTGTCATGTGGCCACATCTGTGGGGCATTACTTTTATTGAAACTTGATATAGTTTCACCCAACCAATAGTGAGAGGAAGTGTATCAATGTAGTTAGACTTATGTTATATAAGATGGCTAGTTGAGTTGAGCTAAAATAAAGGCAGTAAGCAGTGTATCTCTGTAGATTTACCTCTGCACACTTCTGACTTTTCTCAATATTGGATTGTAACCTAAATATAGAAACTCAAATCCAAACTTTCCAGTGTGGGTCATTGTTGGTGATTCTAAGAAAAAATTTGGGTATAAAAATAAGAGAATATGTAGCATAATAGTGATCATGAAGAAGATGGAGCATAATTGGGACATGTGGATCTAGTATTTTTACTCTATCCAGTAATTAATATAAACCTGAAATATTGACAAAAATCCTAGGAAAATAACATCTAGGACATTCTTCAGCCATTATAATCTCTTTTATTTAAGTTCTATTTTCCTCACTAATCTGAGCAGAAGACATTTTACTATAATTGAGAAAGAAACAAAACACAAAATTATTCCTTTATTTTTGCCCCCAAACATAGGAGGAAAATATCAGGTTACATATATTTGTTTTGAAACATATTATGCCATATTTATAAAATCATTAACATTGAAACAATTTTTTCATCAAGCCCAGGCTAAAGTTAAGCTATCTTGGCATTTCTTCTAGTAGGTGCAATGAATATTTTATATCTCTGATCTAGCCTTGGCACATGCTTCAGAGAGTGTAATTAAGCTATGTAGAACAATTCTGCTAATGACAATCTTCTTGCCAGGAATTCTCTCATGGTTCACTGATATCACTTCAGATCCACATTTCAACCTGAAATTCTCTTTATCAATTCATTTTTTATTTCCTTTTCTTTACAAATTTCAAATCTATACAGTAGTCTGGAGAATTTTCTCACACACAGTCATATCAACCTCCAATTTTTCCCATATTGGAATCCACCAAGGCATACATATTTCTAACACTGCCATAGCCTTCACTGACTAATAAAAAATAAGTAAATAATACAGATATATGTATGGCTGCTCAGATTTATTCATATCATGTATAAACTAGAAATAATTCCTATAAGAAATAACATAGATGAAGTAGTAGTAGATTAATCTCTTTGAAAGAATCCAGTTCTAGACAATGTATACCATGTTCTTTTATTCTTGCTCATCTCTGTACAACCAAAGTTAATTCAGGAAGACAGAAGAACAATTTCTGTTTAATCAGATATGAAGCAGAAATTAACTAGGAAGTCCTACCAAGAAGCTCATTGGTTAGATGTTGATATGCTCTTTATTGACCAACAGGTACATTATTCCATTTTGCATCTTATTGGAATAATCATGTATAAAGGAGGTGTATTAACGCATGAACAATATAACAAAAAGGTAATTTTTCTAAGAATATGAATCAAGACAAATTACAAATCATATCATCAAGCAAGGATATGAATATATCCCTAGAGAGAGAGGGGGGGGAGGGAGGGAGAGGGAGAGGGAGAGGGAGAGAGGGAGGGAGAGGGAGAGAGGAAGAGATTACAGTTCAAAGTACTTGCTTATTTAGAAACATTAGCCCAGACATGGGAACATATAATGAGCTGCAAAAGATGTAGAGTATTTTGGTATCATTCTGAAAACCAAACACTGGAGAAAATTCAAGAATGAAATTATAAAGCATATTAAAATATTTGAGTAAGGATGCTTGAAGAATGGTAGGCAACAAATGCAAAGTCTGTAGAATTGCTGTGTAATTGGAATACTTCCAGAGCAAAAAGCAGGTGGATGTTTGTCCTAATGGTAAAATGAAAAAAGAATATGATATTAGAGTCTGTTATAGTCTGGAGATATTAGTGACCACTGGCTGTGTGCAGGATTTTAAATTACATATGTTATAGCTATTGTATGTAAGCCTGGATTTAAAATGATGATATTTATGAGCCTGTTGTGTGTGAATCTGTACCACAAATTCCCTTTCTTTTCCTCATTTTACCTACCCCACACTCCAGGAGGTTGTCAATTTTATTTCACATCTAGAGATTAGGTGAACTATTTTACTGAATTAATAAATTATATCCCAGTCGGGCCGTGGTGGTACACGCCTGTAATCCCAGCACTTGGGAGGCAGAGGCAGGTGGATTTCTGAGTTCGAGGCCATCCTGGTCTACAGAGTGAGTTCCAGGACAGCCAGGGCTATAGAGAGAAACCCTGCCTCGAAAAAAATAAAAAAAATAAAAAAATAAAATAAATTATAGCCCAGGGGCTGCAGATACTTTTATGGTCAAGGATCCAACTGTAATTCCTAGTACATATGTTTGGTAATTTAAATATAGTTCAGCTCCAAGAAGCTTTATACCCTCTTTTGGCCTCTATGATCACCTAAAGCCATGTGCATATACTACCACTTACAAATAGTCATATATGCTGAATTAAAAAAAATTATAATCCAGACATAACAAATATATTGTTTACATTTTATAGGTAGCATGTTCAATTACTATTGTAGTATTCTTTTACATTACATTAAATATTTTAAATGTACATTGGATGGACACTATTATCCATTTTTTTCAAATGGAGAACTATAAACTCAAATGATTAAAGGTCACACATCTAGCAAAATTAAATAGGTTAAAATAAAATACCAATCTATTAGAATAGTACATTTTTTATTGAAATACTGCCTCTCTACCACTTTCAAAATTGGTTAATTCAGCAAACATTTTCATAACTACTGGGATAGTTCACAATTATTCCTAAGAGATGCATTTACTTTGACCATGGATTTTGGCTAAAGGAACTCTACTTCACCACCACCTACACCGTTAGAGCAGGGATTAGATGTTTTCAGGACTTATAGGTTCAAGAATATATTTACTTTTAAAATGGGTGCTATGCTAAAAAATATAAAATGTAAAAGGGCAAGCAATTTTCCTTTGCAGTTCTACATTTTATTATTTTATTTATTTTCTGATGTGTAGCAAAAGGCATTATTAAACATTTCTAATAAAAATTTTGAATAAAACTGCATTCAGGTCTTGCAATGAAGCACTACTCACTACCATAGAAGAATCTTGTTACATCCATTGCCTAAGCTTCTAGAGATTCATCAGCTACACCTTCCAGTATGGACAGCCAGTATTTCTGATAGATATTACAGCAGTCTTTAAAACCTGGAGTTTATTGATTTCTCTCAGAGATGATGGATATTGGAAGCTTCATTAATTCTTGAGAGGATAGAAAAATGTGTTACTGCTTTTTAGAAACAGAGGAAGTAAAAATGCTCTGACACCAACAAGCTGTAGAATATATATCGAGATAAAAATCAATGCCATTCAAGTTAATTTTCATTGTGCTTTTACAGTAGTGAAAGGTTTTCTAATTCTGTACCCAAACCTTCCCAAGGCAGATGGAATGCACCCTTTCAATAGAGTCAGTTCTACAAGATATGAGCTATAAAATTATTGAATTGAGCTCTGCAATGAAGGAATGAAAATTGATTATAGGGCTGTTTTATCAGAAAAAAATATAGGGATTATATATCTTTATCGCTAAGCTCAAGGTAGAAAAGGCTAATTTGGACCTATATTTTAATGTCAGTAAAGAGAAGTTGTTTATTTTGGAACAAGGAATTATGCATCTGGGAGCATGGAGATAAAATATAGAAATTTGAACAGCAAGATAGATGAAGTATTTGGAAATAGTAAAGTTGAGAAGGGCTAATCTGCTTTTAAGAAAAGTGTTTATGTAGGAACAGGCAGACATGAAAAGATGTGTACTGATGCTTGTTTAAAGCACTCTCTAACACTTGCTTTAAAAGTCTAGATGATATGTGCCTACACATATGTTATGATTACTCATTCAAGATTTCAGACTATACCTACTAATAAAACAATAATATTAAATTAGATATGTAAAAACTATAAATATTAATTAAATTAAAATGAATTTAATTAGGTTGTATAGATTATTTTGATATAAATAATTCTTTTGACTGGATATAAGTTAAGAAAATGTTTGTTTTATTTTTATTCAATTCCCAATGGAAAGGAGATTTCAAGAAAACAATAATATTATCCAAACCAAATCAAAGGGAAAAGTAGTACAAATAATTTCTATTTTACTATGTCAAAATGTGCTATAAAATTGTGGTAATTTCATCAGTCTCATTTTCTGAAGCTACTACAAATCAGATATATTTTAGTTTATCTAGAAAAATAAGGAATTTCTGTGCAATACAGAATGTTAATACGAGATGAAGAGAAACTGGTATTTGATTGAAGAAACAATTTTTCAGCTGGGAAAGAAAGATACCTGTATTATAAATCTAAATGTGGTTAAGGAATTTGCTCAGATATATTTTTTCAAGTTATGCCACAATATCAATTTAACATCTTTACATCCATGTATCATGCATCATCACTTTACTTAAATTAACTCTTGATCTAACACCACATGGTAAATATTTTCATTGATTCTATTTATGAAAATTTAATGAGGGAATACAGATGGCATTTTAATTACCAATAATAAAGTAATAATCTAATGAAGTGACAAAGATATCATTGTTTTCCTCACCCAAGCTTTATTTCTTTACTCCATACTGACCTGTTTTCATATTGTAATGGACTTGTCAGGACTTAACAGCACAGTGATTTGAAGAGCATCTGTAGTCCACTTTAGTGACTATAAAATGCATAATGCACTGGAGTAACAAAAGAAAGTGGTGTATGTCTGTCCCTAACTCTGCTCCAAAATTGAGGACATGTAATTGCCTTGATTTTTATTAACATTGCTCTTTGGAATTTTCATACAAGTATGTAATCCCTACTAATTGGGTTCTTTCCTAGATTCAGGACTTCTGGATTTGATTTGCTGTTAGCCTGAATCATCTGTGTGACCATTGGATTGGAAATATAAGGTCATAATACTTGTAAAAGATAGCAATGATTTACGTACTAAATGTATCCTTCAGTAGATAAGTGTGTAAATAAAAGATTAAGCTCTCCTATATAAATGACTGAATTTTGAGGGGCTCATTCATTTTTTCTTTTTCTTTTATTTAATTTTCTACAAACAGCACTTCACTGAGTACCTTGGCTATACTGGAACTCTCTGTAGACCAGGGTAGCCTTGAACTCACATAGATCTGTCTGCTTCTGCCTCTTGAGTGCTAGGATTAAAAAAGTGCACATTACTGATTGGGTTTTATATTTTTGTTTGTTATATTTTGTTGTTGTTGCTTCTTTTTGTTTTTTGTTTTTTTGTTGGTGGGGCTTTTGCTATGTTTGGATTTTTTGTCTAATAAAGTTACTTATTTTTTAATTTTAATTTATTCTTTTATCATGTGTGCATATATTGTGGGAGTGATAGTACAAAGTTATTTAGGATGAATTTTGAGAAATCTAAATTAATAATTTCTTTGGCCTCAGAAGAAAAGAGAAAGTTAGTATCTGAACTTGTATGGCAATCATTCAAAGCTATAAAAAAATTAAGTATGTTTGCAGCTCTACGTGATTATTCATCTCAATTATCTCCTCACATTGAAAATATGAGATTTTTAAAATTTCTTTTGATTTTATGTTTTTGAAATTTTAGTGATTTCTCCTTATACATATCAAGTTTTTCTTTAAAATTATTGATCTCAAAATCCTATTTAAAACAAAAAGCTATGTGAAGGTAAACAAAACATAATAAACATTACAAAGAAAATATGTAGCATGTGATTAAATTTAATATTATTTTTATAAAATACTAACTTAGCAGAGCATTGTAGCACAAGCCTGTTAAATCTCTACAATCGGGAGTGAGAGGCAGGTAGAAATTCCAGGCCATCGTATTTTATATAGTGAGCTTTCAGACAACTACATGTACATAATGAGGCTCTGACTCAACAAAGAGAAAAAGAAACAGAGAGACAGAGACACAGAGACACAGAGAGAAACAGAGACAAAGAGACAGAATCACATAGATTTGAACAGAGAGAAAGACAGAAAGAGAGAGAGAGAGAGAAAGAAAGAAAGAAAGAAAGAAAGAAAGAAAGAAAGAAAGAAAGAAAGAAAGAAAGAAAGAAAGAAAGAAAGAAAAGGAAAAAGGGGAGGAAGAAAGTAGTAAAGGAAGGAGGAAGGGAAGGAGGGAAGGGGAAGAAGATGAGAGGAAGGGAGAAAGTAATAATACCAGAAAAATATTTGATTATATAATCAAAAAAATTGATTAGTGATTTTTCATTTCCTCAAATAAGAATATGCAGTGATACTTGAGAAATTTAAATAAGTAATTATTACAAAACATTACTAAAGCTTTAAATAGAAATTACAACAGGAACCATATCCTAAGCTTAATAAAATGCAGTATTTGGGTATGAATATAATCACATGAAGAAAATAAAAGCAAGTGTGACAAAGAACCGGAACATATGATGAAGACTTTATGAATTTTATTAATGAAACTATTTGTTATATCCTCACTGAATCTTTATTCCACTCACTAGGAAAAATGGGAGTAGACCCTGTTTTCATGTGTGACATTTATTGTACATTTTAAGTTAGAATTCTTGGAATTCACCTTTCAAAGTAATTTATAAATATTGAAACCATACAATTAATGCATTTAATGTTAAATTTATCTCTTTTCTCTGAAGATAAGTATGACATTACACTTATATGACTGCTTATCTGATGGACCATTGGTCTAACTTTGGAATCACAGCCAATTGGAAGACTCCTGTTATTTTTGAGCCCTAAGTTTTCCTTTTATATACTAAGGTCTGACTTTCAAGTGATATTGATTGAATTATTCACTTAAGATATAGCAAATATTCAGACTCATTCTAAAATCAGAGCCTAATGTATGCCAAAATAGACTACTTGAATTTAGTAGTTTGAAAATTCACATTTTTTCCAAATGCATTTTTATAAGAGCAAACAACAAAGTGTAGATAGGTTACTTGAAAGGAGACGAAAAGTACAGATCCCACTGATAATTGTACTACATCTCTGGTAAGTACTGAAGATATAGGATATGAATGTAAAAATGGCCTTTTTAGTGACCACTATGAACAAAAGTATTACAAGCCTAGATATTTATATACTTCATGAAATAGTTTTATGAATTATTAAAATCAGTCAATGACATTGATATCCCCTTATTCTTTATGTTGTTATACATACATTGCAATTTGACTTCAAATCTACAAAATACTTTGAGTCGCTTTAAGTAAGTTTGCCTGAATAAAGGGCTATGGAATAAATAAAGCAAATTTAAATCCAGATGTATATTTTTTGTTCATTTGCTAGAAAAATGTATATATTGTTTTATACATGAATGTATCATTCTATTCTATATGTAAAACATAATTATTGAATATTTAAATGGTGAAAAGGAACAATATATTAAATAATAAAGAATAATACCAATTTACAATGTTTTCCTTCACTTGTTCCCTAATGTAGGCTCTTAAGATCTTACGCCATAGTATTTTAAAGATGTATTAAGAATATTTGTTCATAGGTGTGTGGGTTCATTTCTGGATCTTCAATCCTGTTCCATTGATCTGCCTGCCTGTCACTGTACCAACACCATGCAGTTTTTAACACTATTGCTCTGTAGGATTGCTTGAGGTCAGGGATACTGATACTCCAAGAATTTCTTTTGTTGCTGAGAATAGTTTTAGCTATCCTGGGTTTTTTGTTATTCCAGATGAATTTGATAATTGCTCTTTCTAACTCTGTGAAGAATTGAGTTGGGATTTTGATGGGTATTGCATTGAATCTGTATATTGCTTTTGGCAAAATGGCCATTTTAACTATATTGATTCTGCTGATCCATGAGCATGGGAGGTTTTCCTATTTTTTGAGGTCTTCTTCCATTTCCTTCTTCAGAGTCTTGAAGTTCTTGTCATACATATCTTTCACATATTTGTTAAGAGTCACCCCAAGATACTTTATACTGTTTGTGGCTATTGTGAAGGGGGTCATTTCCCTAATTTCTTTCTCAGCCTGCTTATTCTTTGAGTATAGGAAGGCCACTGATTTGCTTGAGTTGATTTTATAACCTGCCACATTGCTGAAGTTGTTTATCAGCTGTAGGAGTTCTCTAATGGCCACTTGATCCTCTACAAGGGGGCTGAAAACATCCAATGGAAAAAAGATAGCCTTTTCAACAAATGGTGCTGGTTCAACTGGAGGTCAGCATGCAGAAGAATGCGAATTGATCCATCCTTGTCTCCTTGTACTAAGCTCAACTCCAAATGGATCAAGACCTACACATAAAGCCAGACACTCTGAAGCTAATAGAAAAGAAACTGGGGAAGACCCTTGAGGACATCGGTACAGGGAGAAAGTTTCTGAACAGAACACCAATAGCGTATGCTCTAAGATCAAGAATTGACAAATGGGACCTCATAAAATTACAAAGTTTCTGAAAGGCAAAGGACACCATCAAAAGGACAAATTGGCAACCAACAAATTGGGAAAATATCTTCACCAATCCTACATCAGATAGAGGGCTAATATCCAAAATATATATAAAGAATTCAAGAAGTTAGACTCCAGAAAACCAAACAACCCTATTAAAAAATGGGGTACAGAGTTAAACAAAGAATTCTCACCTGAAGAACTTCGGATGGCGGAGAAACATCTTACAAAATGCTCAACTTCATTAGTCATTAGGGAAATGCAAATCAAAACAACCCTGAGATTTCACCTTACACCAGTCAGAATGGCTAAGATTAAAAATTCAGGAGACAGCAGGTGTTGGTGAGGATGTGGAGAAAGAGGAACACTCCTCCACTGCTGGTGGGGTTGCAAATTGGTACAGCCACTCTGGAAATCAGTCTGGCAGTTCCTCAGAAAACTGGGCACCTCACTTCCAGAAGATCCTGCTATACCACCCAAAAGATTCCCCAGCATGTAATAAGGATACATGTTCCACTATGTTCATAGCAGCCCTATTTATAATTGCCAAAAGTTGGAAAGAACCCAAGTATCCCTCAACAGAAGAGTGGATGCAAAAAATGTGGTATAACTACACAATGGAGTACTATTCAGCCATTAGAAACAATGAATTCATGAAATTCTTAGGCAAATGGATGGAGCTGGAGAACATCATACTAAGTGAGGTAACCCAGGCTCAAAAGATCAATCATGGTATGCACTCACTAATAAGTGGATATTAACCTAGGAAACTGGAATACCCAAAACATAATCCACACATCAAATGAGGTACAAGAAGAATGGAGGAGTGGCCCCTTGTTCTGGAAAGACTCAATGAAGCAGGATAGAACAAAATCAGAACAGGGAAGTGGGAAGGATTGGGTGGGAAAACAGGGGGAGGGAAGGGGACTGATGGGACTTTCGGGGAGTGGGGGTCCAGAAAAGGGGAAATCATTTGAAATGTAAATAAATATATCAATAAATTTAAAAGAATATTTGTTCAAAGGGAGAAAAAGGAGCCAAAATTTAGTAAAGTCCTTGGCCATGTTTCAAATTGTATTTTGTTGTTCAAAAGAACTTATTCGCTTTCAATGTTTGAAGAACTGCCAGACACCATTCTTAAGTATGGTGAAAGTATGAAAGGTTATATACATAAAATTATACACCTGCACGCGCAAATACACACACATATTCAGGATACATATTTATATATGTATCCTACCAGATTTTCTTTCTTCAATTTTACCCAGCATGAAGAGTTAAAATATCAGAAAAACTCAAATCTTCTGAATCATTAAGATCCAAATGCAGCTTTCTTTCAAAATCAGTAAGTACTGTTAGTTAGTAAATTAAAAACAAATAAATTATATTAATTAAAACCCAAAACAAAATAAAATGGTAGAACCATATCTAAAAGTGTAATATCTACAACAAACACTTGGAGAATTAAATTTAAAGACCTCAAAGTCAATAGATGAATCATGTCCAAACACCTATGACTTTCTGCTATCTCTACACTTTCTCTTTCCTCCTGTGTGAGGTGTTTTCATCTTTCACTATGGCTGTGTCAATAGCACTAGATGTACTATGCTTTCATTGTTTTTTTTTTTTTTCTGACCTGTTCCTTGTGTGCTCTATCTGAGTATTCCATTCACACTGTGTTGTTTGTCTATGTTACATAAACTTGCACAGTTCAATGTGAGCAGGTGGGGGTGGAGTGAATTAATGGTACCTGCTATTTAGCTTCATTGAAGTACTGCTAATGCATGTCACATGCTTAGCTTCTAGGCAACCCAATCAATGTTTCTTGTGACTTCATAGTCTATGATATTAGAATTAGCCACTAATTCAGTTAACCATCCTTTATTATTTTCATTACGTAGAATTTATTGTATTTAAATCATTGGGGTATTTTTATTTTTATTTAGAAAATATAGGCTATGTAAAGAAAGAACTTTTATATCTTCCATTTTATCTAAACTTTTTTAAGTGTTTCTGATATTTATTAGGACCATAGTAATTATGAATATCTATAAATTATATATTTAGAATGGTAAAAAGAATAAGTCTTCTTGTTAGTGCTTCTTTGGCCACTGGGTATATAGATGAAAAGAAATGATAATGATAATATTATGGTTGAAACAGGCAATAAGTTTAAAGCAGAAATTTATGCAGAGATTCAATTTGGAATATACTAATTGTAAGTTTTTTAAATTTATGAATGGAAAATTGAATACTACATGTTGATAATTATTTTTAATTATATAATTTTCATAGTTTGAACACAAGATGTGATCCATAGATCATGTGTTTTAAAACATGAAGATGAACTAGTTGATGTGACTTGAAAATTTTGACCTTGAAAGTTTTGAAAGTTATTGAAAGTTAGGACCTCCATAGAAAAAGAGAGACTTTAGGGCACACATTGAAAGTTAACAGGAGCAATAAAGGTGACAGAGTGTTGAGCAGAGTCTGAAGTAAAGGCCACCCAGAGACGGCCCTACCTGGGGATTCATCCTATAAACAGTCACCACACCCCTGACACTATTATGGATGACAAGAAGTGCATACCAAAAGGAGCCTTCCATGGTTGTCTCCAGAGGGCCCTGCCAGAGCCTTACAAATAAAGAGGAAGAAGCTAGCAGCCAACCATTGGTCCGGGCATGGGGTCCCCAATGGAGGAGTTGGAGGGAGGTCTGGAGGAGCTGAAGGGGTCTACAGTCCCAAGGGAATAACAGTGATGTAGGCCATTCAGATGCCTCAGGACTCCCTGGGATTAGACCATCAACCAAGGGGTACATATGGTTCCAGCTAAAAATGTGGCAGAGGAATGCCAATAGAGGGGGGAGGGGGACGAGAAGTGAGAGTGGGTCGGGTAGAGGGGCATATATTTGGAGGGTGGGAGAAGGGGTTGGGGGTTTTTGCAGAAACCAAGAAAGGTTTTACCATTTAAACTGTAATGAAGATTATATTCAATAAAATAAAAATAAAATAAATTTAAATTATAACCCCACTTCTGGCTTCTGCTCCCTAATTTCTGCTACAGGTGACAAAGGAAGAATTGCTAATCATCTTGCATTGAGTCCCAGCCAACTTTCACTGACAGAGCCATCAGCCTTGCTTACCACCATACCTATCATTCTATGACATATTATACTGTTCAAAAAGTGAACCAGGGTAAGACCTTCTTTCCTAATATTCATCTTCAGTTGTTTTGTCAAACTAGTGAGGAAAATAACAGAGGAAATTGGTTCTCAGAAGTGGACTTATGACTGCAATAAATGGGTTCTGTGGTTCATAGAGCCTTGTATCTTGCTCTTGGAATGGTATAGACATATAGAGAGAAGTGAACCAAAAAAGCTCCAGAGCAGTATCATCGGTGATTAATGTGTTCTGGTATAAATGTAGATGGCCAGAGGAGACACCTAAGTGTGGTCAATTGAGGTCATGTTAATGAGGTTTTAGAAGGCAGTTAGCTTAAAGTCATCCATGTAGCTTTTTTCACAAATTAAACTAGCTAAATTTCATTGAGTTTAACATCTGAGTGAGACTGAATTCAGAATTAATGATCTAGCCTGTCTAGTGGAGTATATTTAAAAACAGAATAGCAATTTACCTGTGCCACGGTTACTGCTCACTCTGTTAGTTCAGTTTATAATGAGAGTGAAGAGAAAACAAAGCAGAAGTATGTAAAAATGTGCATTTGATTGGGAATGGAGCAAGATTGATTTTGAACATGTGCACAAAGTGTTTTTGAATAAAGTTACAGTGGGACCTTGAAGAATAACACAGTTAATATTGGGAATTGTAAACATACCTTAAGGACACGTCTCCACTTATTAATGACTTCAAACAGTAAAATTGTAAATTCAATAAAAAACAAAGTTACTGTAATAGAGTGGTTGAAAAAAATGATAAAGTATTTAAGATGAAGAAAATGGTTCCAAGTTTATCTGTCCAGTTCTTTGTAACCTACTTGTCCAAAGTCCAATAGAAGGAAAAAAAAAAAAGAACCCATGAGTCTTTAGAGTCCAAGTCAAAGTTGAACTAGGTGTAGCATTACAAATCATAAGTTTTTTTTTCCCTACCAATTGCTACATGACTGTATTCTCTAACTGTAAGATACCTTAGAGTGTGTAAGATTCTCTAAGCAATGTGCGTGGCTTTCTATAATCTTCAGTTAGGTTATAATTTTGAAATCCTGTATTGAAACATATCATTTAACCATATATTGTGAATATAAAAACTACAAATTCAAATTGTTTGTATTTCCAATGTATTTTTAAAATTAGAAGCTACAAATTCAATCACTTGGGATGCCAGGGACCGTGGCATACCATCCCTGTACAATCTCAGCAGATATTACTCACAGTTTCAGCAACACATTATGCTTAATTTTAACAAAGTCTTTGGAGCCTCTGAAATATGTACTTTTCATTTGCTACGCTTTCTCTCAACATGATATAATTAATTTGCTAGCTTTCCAAACAAGGCACAGAAACTCAAGTCTCTTTCCAGTGCAAACATCCACAGCATAAACTTCACATTAGGCTATTCATAACTGAAAGCTGGAAATTGGTGACAAATAATATTACAGATGGCAATACTTGGAAACTGGCTCACATGCTATGTATTCTTCTCACCCTTAACTAACATGCAAGGAAAATGATCAAATGTTTAGTATTATAGGAAAGTTTCCATATTGATCTTTCTCTAGACAGCTGTATAGAATACTTTGAAAATGCTCAGAGAGTAATCAGACCTTTTCCACATAATGATCAGCATCTTCCCACCTCTCTTGATATTTTTATGTCTCAATTTTTCCTAGCTTTTCATTTCCTTTTTTAGTACACTTTGAACACAAATATTGAAAAAAAAGAACAGAGATTAAAACTTGTTATTGACTATTAACCAACTTTGGCATAAAACATGTTGTTTACTCTTTTGTGCTCCGTATTCTCAACTACAAACTACACTATTATTATGCTGTCAAAGTCTAACAAAGACACAAATGGATTGATCAGTTACTATTGTAATCTTATTCAGAACATACTAAGTGTCACAGAAATAAGAAAGCTGATGAATTTAATCTTGGCAGAGTAAATAGAGTTTCTGAGGCATACAAGTAAATGCAAATATTTGTAGTTATGCAATGCATCTTCCATATTCAGTAATCATAATGACTGAAGAATTATTGTAATGGTGAATCAATTGAACAGAAAAAATCTGCTATCCATTATAGATATAATTTCTTCATCAGGCTCCTACTTGGCAATTTTTTCAGAGATCTACTCATTAAGTTATAAAGCAATCTGCTTTATTGTTTACTTCTTATATTTTCACAAAATATATAGTAATTGTTCTTTAAAATGTATATTCTATTTCGATCTTATATATTTATTTATAAATATATACATATTATTATTATTATTATTATTATTATTATCATTGTGATTTTGTGTATGTTGGGTATGAGCATGCATGTCATAATTAACATTATATGGGTTTGTGGAACAAATTCAGATCATTAGCCTTGACAGGTACAATTACACAAAGAAGCATCTTACCTGCTATTTTACGTTCGACTTTAATCATAGTTGTTTTAATATTATCTATTAACATGTTTTACATTATTTATTAACATTAATTACCTAGGTACACTTTGAATTGAATAACATAAATGATAACATGATAAATGACAACTTTTCTTCCTACCCTTTTCACTTGCTTGTTTGCCCACTTGTTTTCTCACCTTTTTTACTTTATTTTTTTTTCTTTTTTATTTATTCTTTCTTTTCCCCTTATCTCTCCCTACAGCCACTCCTGTTGTCTTCCTTCCTTCCTTCCTTCCTTCCTTCCTTCCTTCCTTCCTTCCTTCCTTCCTTCCTTCCTTCCTTCCTTCCTTCTCTTTTCTTTCTTCCTTTTCCTTTCTCTTCCTGTATTATTTCTTCTTCCTCCTCCCTTTCTTTCTTCCCTCCATTTTCTTTCTTTCTCTCTCTTTCTTTCTGTTTTGTGTGTGTATGAAAGAGAGAGAGAGAGAGAGAGAGAGAGAGAGACTCTGTGTGTTTCTATACATGATACTGATGAATTCTGGGCCTTGACCAGAGTAGCCATGTGCTCTTCAAGGCACCGAATGCTCTTTTCATCCTGTAAAAGGATATTCTAGTCTGGCCACAGAATCACTATGTAACACACCCTAGCTTCATACTCATTGCACATTTCTGGCTTCTTGGGGTACTGGAATTAAAACCCTGATTCATGACATGATGCTCAGATTATAGATATTTTAACAGGCTCCAGATTTTGTTGCTAGTTTTTGCATTTAGAATGGTATCTAAACCATCCATGCCTTAGCTGTTTTTAAGAGCTTTTCATATATATATATATATATATATTTAAATTAGATTTATTTCATGTGAGTACACTGTCACTGTCTTCATGCACACCAGAAGTGGGCATTGGATCCCATTACAGATTATTGTGAGCCATCATGTGGCTGCTGGGATTTGAACTCAGCACCTCTGGAAGAGCAATTAGTGCTCTTAACCTCTGAGCCAGCTCTCCTGGCCCCTTTAAGAGCTTTTCAAATTAACACTTGTGATATCTAAGTTCTGTCTTTCAAATCTTGGAAAGTCTTAGGCTAATAATTTGCTAATCTACTCTTCTTTAAGGGAAAAGTCTAAGCCTATTTTAAAAAAAAAATATTAGTGTATTTCCATCCCAACTGCTGCTCCCCATTACCACTCACAAGGTCCCTCCCTCAATTCCCCAACCTTTTTCTTCTGAGAAGGTGCTCTCTCTACCAAGGAATCCCTCCCTCATTCTGGTGCATCAAGTCTCTACAGAATTATGTGCATCCTCTCTGTTGCATATGTGTCTGGGACCTTGGACCAACTTGTGTATGCTTTTTGGTTGATAGCTCAGTTTCTCGGAGCTCACAGTAGTCCAGTTTAGTTGACACTGTTGGTTTTTCTGTGGGGTTGTCACTGCCTTCAGGGCCTTTAATCCTTCTTGTAACGCTTCCATTTGGGTCCCCAAATTCTACCCAATGTTTGGCTATTTGCATATGTTTCAGTTTGTTCCTGGGGAAACTCTCAGGACAGTTATGCTAGACTTCTGTCTGCCAGGATAAAATAGTATCACTGGTAATGTTAGATATCAGTGTCTTCCCATGGCATGGGTCTCAACTTGGGTTAGTGTCTGTTTTTTTTTTTTTTCTTTAATCTGGTATTCCACACCCTCTCCCCTCTAGGCCTGCCTGTCTCCAGGAGCACTGCTCAACCACAGGTGAGACTAATGCCTGTATACCTCTGCTGTGGAGACCCTAAAGAACCCAGCAGACATGGTATCTGTCCTAAACTTTTGGAGCTCCTTATCTATTCTGGTGTACACATCTATCTTCCCACTTAAAACAGCATGTCAACCCACCCCCACAGCCATGCCTGCATCCTACATCTTGTCTACCCTCAGAATTTCCAAAAATATACTACTTGTATAATTCAATAAATTATGGATTATATGTGTCATCCACACATGTGTGCTAAGAAAATGGAGTCCTTATGAGCTATCTATGAGACATACCTCACTTAGCTTTAACACACAGTGCATCAAACAATATCATCACAAATACGAGATTAGTGATGAGAAGTAAGAAATCACTGGAAAATATATAAATTTTAAAGAGTATATATTCATGCTGTATTCATTATTGAACAGTTAAAATGCTTATTTCAGAAGCCATGGGTGTGATTTACAGCAGCAACATGGGAAGAAATGTCATTTATAATTCCGATTTCGAAGGACTGTACATCATCTTTGTTCTCTGCAGACACATAGTATGCTTAAATTACATGAACATGTCTTTGAGTGCATACTCATACACATTAAATAAAATAGAAAACTTTAAAAAATTCTTATCTACTTGGCAATATTTACTTTTGTACAACAATAAAGGAACAGGTACTTATTCCTAATTTTGTGATATACATGCAAGGTCTGGTACTATACAGAAAGGATAGCAGAGAGGAAAAGAAAGGAGGAACATAATATAATTTTGTTAAAAAATAAAATACATGTAAATTATGAAGATAAAAACCATAAAACAAAACAAAGTAACAAAACAGATAATGAAGTAATGAGTAATAACTTTTTTAGCATGTTAGACTTAGGATCCTGTTCAGTATATAATATATACTTAATTTAAAGTTGCTGCTATTATTTAAAGATAAAAGTTAGTGGTTTTAAACAGAATATCTACTTTTCAAGAATTCGGGTCAGTACAACAAATTAGTACACTTATTTGTAGCTTTAAGTATTTGTCATCTGCGTTTAAATAAATGTGTTTATTTTAGTATAGATAAGAGAAAGCAGTGACCATTTTCTGCAAGATAATGGTTGCAATAATAATTGTAAAATATTATCATACACTAATAACATTTTATTAACAATCACATTAAAGAGGGATGAATAAAATTAAGATAAATGTTAGTAAACAAAACTATAAAACAAATTATATGTAGAATAAATTTAACCTAAATTTTTAATTAAAAAATATTTGGTGGTATAGGTAATTTGTTAATTCTGCTCTGTCTCCATTTTTTCTCAATTATTTACATTTATATCTATATTAACTTAATGGATATTGTTCATCCAGTATTTCAAAAAATTGGAAATTCTGGCATAAACAATAGCCTTCATGTATTGAAGAGTGGTTAAAAATAAAAATCTCAGTTAAAATCTGTATTATTAATATATTTAGCAAATTTAATAATATGAAATTAATGTCCAGATAAATACAATGTACACTCTATTCTAATAAGCCTTCTCTTTACTTCTAATGTCTTTTTCATAAAATGCACTCTCAAGAGTTATGACATTCCTTTGGACATACATACACACATATGTATATGCATTTTATATATATACATATCTGTATGTATATATATATATATATAAATATATATATATATATATATATATATATATATATATATATATATATATATATTATGTTTATCTATTTTGTCTCAGATTCACAGACAGCCTTCTTTTTCCAACAACTCTACTTTGAAGAATTCTTGTAAAATTACACCCTTTTTCTTTTTATGAGAACATACGAGGCTATCCTTAAACTCACCAGGTAATAAAAGTTAGACTCTAAAATCCAAGACTCCAGGCTTAGCATCCCAAATACTATGATTACCTCTTAATATTTCTTAATCTGATACATCTCTGACTCTAATAGCACTTTTATGGCTCTAATTTACTCTATATGGAAACATATATACATACAATCACAATAGTTTACTATTTACTGCAATCAAAACACATAGCCCACTTTCATCTGTATCTACTGCCTGACAAAATTCCAACTACAATTTTAACAAGCAAAGATGCTGACCTATATATATCCCTTTATGTTTATGATTCTATGTTTGGCATGAGTTCTTCAAAGATTCTGACAGTGGCAATTGTTTCATTGGTTATTTACATTCTCAGTTCCTTTATAGTCTTGATTCAGGGAGAAACTTATTGGATAAATACTTTATTTATTGATAGTTTTGGGGCAGCATTTTCTTGTCTTTAGGTATTATGCTCTCTCAATTTATAAAGACCATTTTATATATGAATTATATTTTCTTACTGAATAGCTCCACAGTATGTTATTTAAACTTCTGACACTTTCTTATTCACCTTGAGGCATAAAAGTGTTTATTTTAATGTTTTTTACATTCTTTGTTTACATTACAAATGATTTTCCCTTTCTTTGTTCCCCCCTCCCCATAAGTTTCCTAAGCCTTTTTCCTCCACCCATTCCCCAATAAAACCCCTCCCAATCCTCTGTCATGGTAATCTCCTGCATTGCTGCATTAAGCCTTTCCAGGACCAGGGCCCACTTTTTCCTTCTTATTGGTTGTCATTTGATATATTAATTGTGTCTTGGGTATTCAGAGCTTCTGGGCTAATATCCACTTATCAGTGATTGCATTTCATGTGTGTTCTTTTGTGATTGGGTTAGCTCACTTAGTATGATATTTTCCAGGTCCAACCATTTGCGTAAGAATTTCATGAATTCTTTGTTTTTAATTGCTGAGTAGTATTCCATTGTGTTAATATATCACATTTTCTGTATCCATTCCTCCATTGAGTGACATCTGGGTTCTTTCCAGCTTCTGGCTATTATAAATAAGGCGGAGAAGCATCTTAAAAAATGCTCAACTTCATTAGTCATTAGGGAAATGCAAATCAAAACAACCCTGAGATTTCATCTTACACCAGTCAGAATGGCTAAGATTAAAAATTCAGGAGACAGCAGGTGTTGGAGAGGGTATGGAGAAAGACGAACACTCCTCCACTGCTGGTGGGGTTGCAAATTGGTACAACCACTCTGGAAATCAGTCTGGCGGTTCCTCTGAAAACTGGGCACCTCACTTCCAGAAGATCCTGCTATACCACTCCTGGGCATATACCCAGAGGATTCCCCACCATGTAATAAGGATACATGCTCTACTATGTTCATAGCAGCCCTATTTATAATTGCCAGATGCTGGAAAGAACCCAGGTATCCCTCAACAGAAGAGTGGATGCAAAAAATGTGGTATATCTACACAATGGAGTATTATTCAGCCATTAGAAACAATGAATTCATGAAATTCTTAGGCAAATGGATGGAGCTAGAGAACATCATACTAAGTGATGTAACCCAGACTCAAAAGGTGAATCATGGTATGCACTCACTAATAAGTGGATATTAATCTAGAAAACTGGAATACCCAAAACATAATCCACACATCAAATGAGGTACAAGAAGAAAGGAGGAGTGGCCCCTGGTTCTGGAAAGACTCAGTGAAGCAGTATTCAGCAAAACCAGAACGGGGAAGTGGGAAGGGGTGGGTGGGAGAACAGGGGAAGAGAAGGGGGCTTACGGGACTTTCGGGGAGTGGGGGGCTAGAAAAGGGGAAATCATTTGAAATGTAAATAAATTATATCGAATAAAAAAAAGTTCAAAGAAAAAATAAATAAATAAGGCTCTTAGGAACATAGCAGAGCATGTGTCCTTATTGCATGCCGGGAAATCTTCTGGGTATATGCCCAGGAGTGGTATAACAGGGTCCTCTGGAAGTGTCATGCCCAGTTTTCTGAGCAACAGTCAGACTGATTACCAGAGTGGTTGTACCAGCTTGCAATTCCACCAGCAATGGAGGAGTGTTTCTCTTTCTCCACATCCTCACCAACACCTGCTTTCTCCTGAGTTTTTAACCTTGGCCATTCTGAATAGTGTGAGGTGAAATCTCAGGGTTGTGTTCATTTGCATTTCCATAATGTCTAATGATGTAGAATATTTTGTAAGGTGCTTCTCAACCATTCAAAATTCTTCAGATGAAAATTCTTTGTTTAGCTCTGTACCCCATTTTTAATAGGGTTATTTGGGTCTCTGGAGTATTAATTCTTGAGTTCTTTGTATATATTTGATATTAGCTCTCTGTTGGATGTAGGGTTGGTGAAGAACTTTTCCCAATTTGTTGGTTGCCATTTGTCTGATTAACACTGTCCTTTGCCTTACAGAAAATTTGTAATTTTATAAAGTCCCATTTGTCAATTCTTGATCTTAGAGTATAAGCTATTGGTGTTCTGTTCAAGAAAATTTCCCCTGTGCCCATGTCCTCAAAGGTCTTCCCCAGTTTCTTTTATATTAGTTTCAGTGTGTCTGGTTTTATGTGGAGGTCCTTGGTCCACTTGGAGTTGAGCTTAGTCCAATGAGATAAGAATGTATCAATTTGCATTCTTCTGCATGCTGACCTCCAGTTGAAACAGCACCATTTGTTGAAAAGGCTATCTTTTTTCCATTAGATGTGTTTAGCTCCTTTGTCCAAGATCAAATAACCATAGGTGTGTGGGTTCATTTCTGGGTATTCAATTCTATTCCATTGATCTACCTGCCTGTCACTGTACCAATACCATGCAGTTTTTAACACTATTGCTCTGTAGTACTGCTTGAAGTCCAGGATACTGATTCTCCGAGAATTTTTTTTTTTATTGTTGAGAATAGTTTCAGATATCCTGGGATTTTTGTTATTCTAGATGATTGTGAGAATTGCTCTTTCTAACTCTATAAAAAACTGAGTTGGGATTTTGAACGGGATTGCATTGAATCGGCATATTACTTTTGGCAAGATGGCCCTTTTTACTATATTAATCCTGCCAATCCATGAACATGGAAGTTTTTTCCATTTTCTGAGGTCTTCATTGATTTCCTTCTTCAGAGACTTGAAGTTCTTGTCATACAGATCTTTCACTGGTTTGGATAGAGTCACACCAAGATATTTTATATTGTTTTTGGCTATTGTGAAGGGTGTGATTTCCCTAACTTGTTTCTCAGTCTGATTATCCTTTGAGTATAGGAAGGCTACAGATGTACTTAAGTTGATTTTATAACCAGCCACTTTGCTGAAGTTGTTTATCAGCTGTAGGAGTTCTCTGTTGGAGCTTTCACTTAAGTATACTATCACATCATCTGTGAATAGTGATAGTTTGACTTCTTCCTTTCCGATTTGTATCCCTTTGACCTCCATATGTTGTCTAATTGCTCTAGCTAGAACTTCAAGTACTATGTTGAAAAGATATATATAGAGGGAGCAACCTTTTCTAGTCCCTGATTTTAGTGGGATTGCTTCAAGTTTCTCTCCATTTAGTTTGATGTTGGCTACTGGTTTGCTGTATATTGCTTTTACTATGTTTAGGGATGGGTCTTGAATTCTGTTCTTTCCAAGACTTTTAGCATGAAAGGATGCTGAATTTTGTCAAATGCTTTTTCAGCATCTAATGGAAAGACCATGTGGTTTTTTTTCTTTGAGATTTTTTATGTAGTGGATTGCATTGATATATTTCCATATATTGAACCATTCCTGCATCCCAGGGATGAGGCCTACTTGATCATGGTGAATGATAGTTTTCATGAGTTCTTGGATTTGGTTGTCAAGAACTTTAATGCATTGGTGGATTTTTCCTTTGACCAGTAAGAAGTATCCTTCTGTGTCTCTTTTTAATACTTTAGGTTGAAAGTCTGATTTTAAAATGGCTACTCTGGCTTGTCTCCTGAGACCATTTGCTTGTAAAATTGTTTTCCAACCTTTTACTCTGAGGCAGTATTTGTCTTTGACACTGAGGTGTGTTTCCTGTATGCAGTAAAATGTAGGGTCCTATTTAAGTATCCATTCTGTTAGTCTATTTCTTTTTATTGGGGAATTGACTCCATTGATGTTAAAAGATATTAAGGAATAGTGATTATTACTTCCTATTATTTTTGATGTTATTTTTATGTTTGAGTGGTTGTCTTCTTTTGTGTTTGATGAAAGGAAGTTACTATCTTGTTTTTTTCCAGGCAGTAGTTTTCCTCCTCATATTGGCATTTTTCACCTATTATCCTTATCTTATGCCTTATCTTTTTCAGAGATTCAACATATTTATTTCAATATGTTTAGTGATTCAATATTATTTATATTTATAAATAATATAAATATTCTTATTCTTAAAATAAGAGCATGTTGCATAAAGGATAAACAAGCCACCCCTCCTCTCTATGCACAGGTACTTAAACATCTGCTGAAGAAATCCTGAAGGAAGAGTTTCTCCCAAGGAATTTTGTCACTTCTATTTTTATATGAAATGTTTGCCAGCATTCTTTGTTTTTGATTTCAGAATGTTGTTTGAATATATTAAATACAATTAATCTGAATGTGTCAGAATGATTGTTTGCTATATCTAAAAATAGTTTAAGGCAATAATGCACATATTTGAAATAAACCAGCCATTTATTTATTTTTGTCTCCTTTTGGACCTGAAAACTGAATTGAATAATATCTTTCAGCTGGAGCTGAGCCTTCTCTGAGTATCAAAATTCTGAGTATTCTGGTCTTTATGATTTTTCTGATTATTGAAAATAGTTTTGTAAATTTTATGATGATTCAGCTGTGTATTTTCCTCACTGAGAATATATTTGACATCAACAGTACTTGAGAAACACATTATACTTTATCATCTAAGTTCTACATTCTGCCAACTCTGAATCTATCACCAAAAATCATGGAAATTTGCAAGGCTATATTCTGTTTGACTCCCATGGGACATATCTAATCATCACAGTTCTCTCTCTTGCTTTGAGTATGTATGTGTATGTGTATGCTTTTTCCCATTTACCAGTTAGATGATACACATGTGTTGCATGTATTTAATAGTAATTTTAATTCATTCACAGTAAATTAATTCATATTTATATTATTATTGTTATATTATATTCATAATTAGTATTTTTCTTTATCCGAGCTAGATTTTCAACAATGACACAAAGTGACCAAGAATTATTTTCAAGCTTTAGCACAGCTACCTGGGCAGTCGTTGATCTATTTTAATCCATTACTGTAATCTGGCTATCTCCCAGCAAAAATCGTAGAGATACTTGTATTTTTGTATTGGCTTTGCTCTTTGGGTTTTAGATGTGTTTTCCGATGATGCCTCCTCTCACCTTCCTAGTGGATGAATCCCCTTTCTTCCACTCTCTCACCCTCCCCTGTCTGACACAAATCCCACATTTTTCTCTCTTGTGCCCAGTAATTACCTAATTAGCTTTTATTGACAAGGCAGAGAATAAATGATAAATACCCTTTACACAAACTTAAAACATGAAATTCTTTTTTATTCGATATATTTTTTATTTACATTTCAAATGATTGCCCCTTTTCTAGCCCCCCACTCCCCGAAAGTCCCATAAGACCCCTTCTCTCCCCCTATCATCCCACCCACCCCCTCCCACTTCCCCACTCTGGTTTTGCCAAATACTGCTTCACTGAGTCTTTCCAGAACAAGAGGCCACTCCTCCTTTCTTCTTGTACCTCATTTGATGTGTGGATTATGTTTTGGGTATTCCAGTTTTCTAGGTTAATATCCACTTATTAGTGAGTGCATACCATGATTCACCTTTTGAGTCTGGGTTACATCACTTAGTATGATGTTCTCTAGCTCCATCCATTTGCCTAAGAATTTCATGAATTCATTGTTTCTAATGGCTGAATAGTACTCCATTGTGTAGATATACCACATTTTTTGCATCCACTCTTCTGTTGAGGGATACCTGGGTTCTTTCCAGCATCTGGCAATTATAAATAGGGCTACTATGAACATAGTAGAGCATGTATCCTTTTTACATGGTGGGGAATCCTCTGGGTATATGCCCAGGAGTGGTATAGCAGGATCTTCTGGAAGTGAGGTGCCCAGTTTTCGGAGGAATCGCCAGACTGATTTCCAGAGTGGTTGTACCAATTTGCAACCCCACCAGCAGTGGAGGAGTGTTCCTCTTTCTCCACACCCTCTCCAACACCTGCTGTCTCCTGAATTTTTAATCTTAGCCATTCTGACTGGTGTAAGGTGAAATCTCAGGGTTGTTTTGATTTGCATTTCCCTAATGATTAATGAAGTTGAGCATTTTTTAAGATGCTTCTCTGTCATTCGAAGTTCTTCAGGTGAGAATTCTTTGTTTAACTCTGTACTCCATTTTTTAATAAGGTTGTTTGGTTTTCTGGAGTCTAACTTCTTGAGTTCTTTATATATATTGGATATTAGCCCTCTATCTGATGTAGGATTGGTGAAGATCTTTTCCCAATTTGTTGGTTGCTGATTTGTCCTAAGGACACCATCAAAAAGACATGAAATTCTTAACATAAGCATTACAATGCTTTGTCCAGATTCCAGCAAGATATGAGAGCAAAGAAATAAGCATTTAAATTATACAAGGATAAACTCTACACAAAGCAAAATAACATTATGCCTATATATGTGTATAAATCAAAGCACACTTTTGTATGTAACTCTTCAGGTGTCACTGTTGAAAAAAATTATTCATTTTATCCAGATTTTCCAGCTGTGTTGAGTAGAGGTTATTGTAGTAGGATCTGTTGATTTTTTAAATTTCCTTAATTTCTGTTGTTATATCTCCCTTTTCATTTCTGATTTTGTAAATTTGGATAATGTCTCTCTGCCTGTTGCTTAGTCTGTCTAAGGGTTTATCTATCTTGCTGATTTTCTCAAAAAAGAAAAAAAGAGCTTCTGGACTTGTTGATTCTTTGTATAGTTCTTTTTGTTTCTACTTGGTTGATTTCAGCCCTGAGTTTAATGATTTCCTGCTGTCTACTCCTCTTGAGTGTATTACCTTCTTTCTGTTCTAGAGCTTTCAGCTATGCCATTAAGCTGATATCGTATGCTCTCTCAAGTTTCTTTCTTTGTTTCTTTGTTTCTTTTTTCTTTGTTTGCTTTTCTTTTTTCTTGTTTGGGAGGAGGCACTCAGAGATACGAGTTTTCCTCTTAGCCTACTTTCATTGTGTGCCATATGTTTGTGTATGTTGTGCTTTCTTTTTCAATAAATTCAAAATAGTATTTGATTTCTTTCCTTATTTATTCCTTGACCAAGGTATCATTGAGTAGAGAATTGTACAGCTTCCATGTGTATGTGGCCTTTCTGTTGGTTTTGTTGCGATTGAAGACCAGCCTTAATCCATAGTGATCTTATAGGAGGGATGGAATTATTTCATTCTTCTTATATCTGTTGAGGTCTGTTTTGTGAGGAATTATATGATCAGTTTTGCAGAAGGTACCAAGAGGTGCGGAGAAGTTATACTCTTTTGATTTAGGATGAAATGTTCTATAGATATCTGTTAAATCCACTTAGTCCATAACTTCTGTTAGTTTAACCGTGTCTCTGTTCATGCTGTATTTCCCTGGCTAGTCCATTTATGAGAGTGGGGTGCTGAAGTCACCCACAATTATTGTGTGAGGTACAATGTGTGCTTTGAGCTTTAGTAAAGTTTCTTTTATGAATGTGGGTGCTCTTTTATTTGGAGCATAGATGCTCAGAATTAACAGTACTTAGTAGATTTTTTCCTATGATAAGTATGAGTTGTCCTTCCGTGTCTTTTTTGATGAGTTTTGGTTGAAAGTCAATATTATCTGATATTAGAATGACTACTACAGCTTGTTTCCTAGGACCATTTGCTTGGAAAATTGTTTTCTAGCATTTTACACTGAGGTAGGGTTTGTCTTTGACACTGAGGTGCATTTCTTGTATGCAGCAAGATGCTGGGTCCTGTTAATATAACCAGTCTGTTAGTCTATGTCTCTTTATTTGAGAATTAAGTCCATTGATGTTAAGAGATATTAAGGTATACTGATTTTTGCTTTCTGTTATTTTTGATGTTATATTTATGTTTGTAAGGTTATCTTCTTTTGGGTTTGTTGGAAGAAGATTACTATCTTGCTTTTTCTAGTGTGTATTTGACCCCTTTATATTGGTGTTTTCCATCTATTGTCATTTGTAGGGCTGGATTTGTGGAAAGATATTGTGCAAACTTGATTTTGGCACAGAATATCTTGGTTTCTCCATCTATAGTGATTAAAGTTTTTCTGGGTATAGTAGTCTCGGCAGGCATTTTTGTTTTCTTAGCGTCTGTGTGAGATCTGCCCAGGATCTTCTTGCACTCGTGGTCTCTGGCAAGTAGTCTGGTATAATTATGATAGGTCTTCCTTTATATGTTACTTGGCCTTTTCCACTTACTTATTTTAATATTCTTTCTTTGTTTAGTGCATTTGGTGTTTTGATTATTATGTAGCAGGAGGAATTTCTCTTCTGGTCCAGTCTGTTTGGAGTACTGTAGCTTCTTGTATGTTCATGGACATCTCCCTGTTTAGGTTAGGGAAGTTTTCTTCTATAATTTTTTGAAGATATTTATTGGCCCTTTAAGTTGTAAATCTTTGCTCTCTTCTATACATGTAATTCTTATGTTTGGTTTCTCAATGTGTCCTGGATTTCCTGGATGTTTTGGGTTACAAACATTTTGCATTTTGCGTTTTCTTTACTCGGGCTGATCCATTCTACTGCCACTACTATTCTTGGTGACCATCCCATGGTACTGATATCCCCAATACACTGGGGTCTTCTGCTGCAACTAATTTTCAACAATAGGCTCTCTTCATGGTGCCAAGTCTCAAATCTATTACATGCCCCCTTCATTCCTCTGTCATTAATTGCAACTGAAGTTGTACCTTCACCAGTGTCCTTCCATGGCCTTTCAGATTGCAAATACTCAGCTGCTTTAAATCACCCTTTAGGCCCTCAAAACCAGTACCACCTGGGAGACTCCTACACATTAACAAGTGAAGCTACAGTATAAGGTACAATCTTGGCTATCTCTGGAATACAGCTTCTTTGTGCTCTCCAAAAATACTTCCCAGAAGATTATACTTCACTCATGCTGTTCTCTTCTTACTCAACACTAATTTTTAAGCACCAGTTAACTAGCATCAACTGTCACCACTTTTAGTGCATATGTTCATAAATAATATACAGAGATATCTTTTCAAAATTGCAATGTTTTAAAAAACTAAAAGCAACATACCTACTGGTATAAAAATACCTGTGGCTACAATGGTATAGTACAAATATAAAATATTCTCCACCTGAATCAAATTAAAAAGCAAATGTGTGTGTGTATGTGTGTGTGTGTGTGTGTGTGTGTGTGTGCATGTGTGTGTGTAAAGGTATTTGTCTTTTTGGAGGGTATATACATTGTGTTCAATTAAACATTGTTAAATAATTATGTAACAATGAATAGTTCATTCATATGCATTTGCAGATCTAATTAAATATAAAGCTATCTTCCACACAATGGAAATTTCAGATTATTTTACTATGTTTTGGCAAGAATTTTTGTCTATAACATATCTGAGAAGAATTTTAAAATATAAAATTATTTCAAGATAAATTAGGACAGTTATGAAATAGTAGACTTAATATAGGTCTTTACATTTCTAGATTCAAAATATCTACACAGTTGAGTATGTTAGAGATTTTGCAGTTACTTTCATATTGTCAATATGTAATTTCAGCTATACTCTTCAGTTTCTGAATGCTTTACTGTTGCAAGATATGTAGCAAAAGGTAAGTCTTAAATTAACTTCCATAAATGGAGTCAGGTTTAATTAGCAAATGTGTAACTTTGCAATAGATCAACTAAGCCCTTCTTTAAATTATTTATAAAGGGCACTTAGAAAGTCATGAAAATTAATCATCATGGTTTCACAGCAGATGTGTGGATGTGGATGTATGTATATATATGAACCTGTGTATGATTATACACACCAGATTAAAACTCTGAAGGTTAAAATTTCATGTACTTGGCTTCAATTTAACAGCACAATTGCAACATACATATAACAAACTTGATGTAGGTGTATTTGTTCTTGGAAATATAATACCTGAGTTTAATCTTTACAACATTTTTTTGAAATGAGACTCTAAAAAAAAAAAAAAGCTTGAAACTAAGTTTCACTCCTCAGCCCTTATGTGCTTAGAAGACAGGCACAGTCTACAATAAATGGTTGGGTTTGTGTTTTGATTTTATCCCTTGCTTACTGGTTGATTGACTTTACCTTTATTTACAAGTTATTTCATGTCTTCAAAACATTGAAGAATAAAACATTACTATGTTTACAGTAACTTTCCTTCTTAAAACAATGTATTTACATATATAAACATTTATAATAGAAACATGCATAACAATATTATATTTTATCACTAGTTCATAATTTTCATTGTTTCCCTTAACTGCTAAAATCTATCTTTATAGACTCTAGTATGTCACTACTATATGATGTCACAAATCTTTGATTTATAATGTAATTTAGTCACAGTTTTAAATATGTATTTAAAAAATGCGTATCGAAAAACACTATTGCCATATACATTAAATGGATGAATGGGTTTATTTTCAAAAATACATTCCAAGATTTTTGCACGTTTTATCTTGATATTTATGCAAGATATCATGTTAACGTTAGAATATTTGTAGTACCATTACAACATTTTCAAATAAAAGTACATAATAATTCTTCCTAAACCACCATCCATAGAATACGAAGGGACCCATGGTTCTAGCCACATATGTAGCAGAGGATGGTCTTATCTGGCACCAATGATAGGGGTGGTCCTTGGACCTGTGATAGCTTGATGCCCCAGTTAGGGCAGTGAGGCAGGAATGATATGATAGGTGGGGGAGAATCCTCATAGAAGGAGGAGGGAGTGGGGTGGAATAGGGGGTTTGTAGAGGGGAAACCAGGAAGGGGAATAACATGTAAATAATACAACAACTAATAAAAATACCAGAATGAGATATGACTTAATTAATCATGGAAATAAGACTTTAGTATTTGATCAATTTGTGAAAAATCATTTTTACCATCTGGACTGTTTTCTGACATGAAATATCAGAGCTGAGATGAATCTTATTAGCATTAAGTAAATGGCCTACTCTAATACTCTTATTTAATTATGAGAAGAAAGAAAGAAAACACAAAAATAATAAATATTTCATTTCTATGTGTCAGGTGACTGTGTCTGAGTACAGTAGTTTGAGTATGAATGGCATCCATAGGCTCCCTTTAGCACCCATAGACCCTAGCAGGAAAAATATCTGGGCTTCAGACAGGGTTTCTCTGTGTAGCCCAGGCTGTCCTGGAACTCACTCTGTAGATCAGGCTGGCCTTGAACTCAGGAATCCACCTGCCTCTGCCTCCCAAGTGCTGGTATTAAAGACGTGCGCCACTACTGCCCAGCCTGTTTTTTATACATAAATGTTGCTGTGCTCATGGTGTCTCTTCACAAAAAATAAGAGAGTGGCTAAGACTGGGTTTTATATAGATTTTACATATGGAGAAACTAATGTTTTGTAGGTATATCACCTAAATTTCATATGCAACTATTGTGAAATACAAGTTCAAATGTCATGGCAGTGATTAGTATAATTATAAAATAGCATATTGCTTTCATTATCCCATAAATAATTTTGAAATTTTATTGAAAACTCACATTAATAGTGACTAATATCTAATAGCACTAAAGACGTAGGAACAATGCAATTCTCACTAGTACAAAGAATGCTTTCAGAGAATATTTGAATCTTTTCCTTTCTTTTTTTTTTAGATAGGATGACAAATTCTCATAAAACACGGACTTAAACTTGAACATGTAGCTGAAGCTGACCTTGAACATATATGTTCTTCCTGCCTCAACATTTTAAAGGCTGTGATTACTGGCATGTGACATCTTTTCCATCTTGTGTGGTGTTGGAGATCTAACTCATGGAATTTGAAAGTAAGGCCAGTTGTCTTTAACTGAGTTAAACAGTCACAAATGAGTATTTTATATTAAGTTATTTTACATTCAGGATTGATCATGAATAACCAGTTTGTCTGGCAACCAAGAAGATGAACAAAATCTAAATGATGAAGTTATCCTGGGAACATATAGAAACTTCCTTGTGGCAAACTGCTTGTACAAGGACTTTGTTTCCTATGATGTATGTTTAATCCTGATGGTCAAGCTCACAGTATGTATAATAATTAATGAAAATATCAAATTCCTATGGAAATTATCTAGAAAAGATAATGTAACAGTCAAAGAATTACATAAACTATGGGTGGTATTATTCCACAGACTGGTGTCCTAGACTGAATTAAAAAAGGAAAAATGAACTGAAAACTCGTGCTCATCACTTGGCTTACCAACTGTGGATGCTGCACTTTGCTTAACTGCATCAAGCTCTTGCCATCAGGACTTCATGATCTACCATGGACTATGTTTTAGAACTGTTAGTCCAAGTATGCCCTTTCTTGCTTAGGTTTTTTTTTTTTTTTGTTATGTATTTTAACAGAAAAACAAGACCGGAAACAAATGTAGTTTGTAATATTACCACGCTAATAAAAATTATAACTGAAAAGACACTGTAGAGGCAGAAAAAATAGAGCAAAGTTCAGTGGGATCTGTTGTCTCTAAAATTGAAAGACAGACAGAAAGAAAGAAAGAAAGAAAGAAAGAAAGAAAGAAAGAAAGAAAGAAAGAAAGAAAGAAAGAAAGAAAGAAAGAAGGAAGGAAGGAAGGAAGGAAGGAAGGAAGGAAGGAAGGAAGGAAGGAAGAAAGAAAGAAAGAAAGAAAGAAAGAAAGAAAGAAAGAAAGAAAGAAAGAAAGAAGGAAGGAAGGAAAGAAGAGAAAGGAGAGAAAAGAAAGAGATATTGAGGAAGACATCAATGCTGCTGTCTATATACAAGTCCATGTCATACAAACTGTACATACATTTACATATATATGAGAACAGTCACCTCTACACACACCTGTACACAATACAAATGCATACTCATTCTCCACATAAAAATGTTTTCTACTAAAAGATGGGATACTGAAAGATGAGGTCAATAATCATTTATAGAAAAATAATATTAAAAATTTTAATATTGTATTTTATTACTTTTATCCTATTTTAGTCTTTAAATTTTTGCCTTACTAAAATCCTATATGAGTAACAATTTCATTTGATGTTCTATTTGAAAGGAAATGCACAACTTATTAGAACAGACTTTATTGAAATTTCATTAAATTTAGACAAAATTTCAATGTTTATAACTTGATAGTAATTTTAAAATATTTTAACATGGAACTAAGAGGAATTTTAATGCTAAAATATTTTCTCTATAACCTTAGAAACTGTAAAAACCTTTTGTTAGAGTAAATTCAGACTCAAGGTCTTACAAAAGATTAATGAATTTGTAAACTATATATTGATCATGGTTTAGAAAATATGTTTAAATAATAATAATAATATTGCAATAAAAATTTAAACAAAATGTATTATTCATAAATCAGTCTGATTGCTAAAGTACACATATTCAGTTGAAAAGTATTTACCAAAAATATGATGCTTTGATTGTAAAGATTTGATATAATTCACAATGGAGACATTCAAATTTGAGGAGCCAATTTTGGTTGGTGTATTTGCTAGTTTCTTTCCAAAATGATTGTACTGGAACTTGAATATGTGACCTCTTTTGAGTATACAATGCTTGCAAATGTAATTAATTAGGATGGAGTCATGCTGGATTATAGTAAATTTTGAATCTGGTAAGAGAGGTGTGCTTTTAGGAAATGGCAAATTTTAATGAACACAATAAAAAACATATGTGAATGATATACTCTATTACAGATAGGAACAAAGACACCAAAGCTATGATATCCTCAGTCCACCTAAATGGGAAAAGACAGTAAATGATGCAAGGAATATGGATTTAATGATGCTAAGATTTTAAAAGTATACTTTTCACTATGTAAATTATAGTTTTTTAATGGGGACTTTCTGATTCACTTAGCTAGAAAGTTGTGACTTGGTTATCCTTGAGAAAATAATGAAATTAAAGGGTTAGCTGTAAGTTGTAAATTATTTTTTCTTGAGAAAATAATAAGGTCATGGTGAAATTTTCTAAATATAATTATTAATTTCAATCAATACAAGAGCAACAGTGGCTATTTGTTAACACTCCAAGGTTACTTATTCTAGCAAAATTCAGACGATAATTTTAAATAGCTCAAGACCATGAATAACAGTTATTGGAGGGACTCATTTATTGAAGGAAAGGATTAGGTTTTTGAGTGAAAGGTATCTTTTACATAGGTGGGATAGAAAAAAAATCTTTAAAATGAAAACAATTTCTTTCCTGAAGGAAAAAGATGGATTCATCATTGACCAAAGAATAGTGCCTCTGTTGCATGGAAAGGCTGAGAATTCAAAGTTTTACTTGCCAAAAAAGTTGAGAGAGCACATAAGGAATGCTCACTGTATCAGTAAATTACTTTTTAACCTAATTTTTTAGTGATTTTCTGCATGCTTAAATACTAATTTATATTACTGTTGATGACTAATATTGATTAATATACTTTGTTTTAAAAATGAATGCACATTTTAAACTTTTGATTAATTTATTGAGTTATACTTATCATAATAAATTCTGTATTTTGATACATTTAAACATCCATACAATCAATGTAATACATCTCTCTTACTTGTAATATATCTCTCTCACTAGAATGATTCCTCATATCTATCTGCAATTCCTTCTGATTTATCCTCCTTCCAACTTTGACTTCATGAATTATCTTAATATATTAGTCTGGACTATCTTTTATTTTGTGCAAATTTTTATCCAGTTAGCTTTAACTTTACAATTTTTGTTTCTGTGTTTCACGGAGTCAGATCATTCCACAACCAACATAAACCATTCTACTATAAAATAGCTTATTGCTTTGGTTGCTCAGTATTATTGCATAGATAAACATAGTAATTTCCACATGCTTTGTTTTGGTTGGCGAATGGCAAATAGAATTAGAGTGAAATTTCACATCCAGATACTATATGAGTGCTATGTACTGAGTAGAATCTTCTCATAAATAATATATTAAGGTCTAATATTACATATACATTACATATACCCATAGTCTCACCATTTTATTAATATAGCATCTTATTAGAATGTGAATATACTTTTATAGAGAACACTTTGCAGTTAATTAAATCAAAATAAAGTTATAGCATATCTCTATAATTAATATCCCTGAAAGACATAATTTTATACATATAATAAACACAGTCTTTCTAAAACTTGTGAAAAGTTGACCATCTAGAAGCTGAAAATGTCCTCTGGAGAAGTATACTTTGAAAGCAGCAACAGGTTAGGCTTCTAATGTTTTAGAAATTTCAAACAGTAAAAAATTTATATACACTCCAAATGTTCTTACTTTGTCATAGTGTCTCTGAGTGACAAATATGGTGATCATGTCTTAGTTCCCTTAAGTATTAAGTGGATGTGGAGTAACTGGCCTTAATCTGAGTCTGATGTATGCTACTATTAAAGCTTCTTTGAATGTGTGCCTGGTGTCATTATATCACAATCTTACCTCACATTAATTGTGCGATTTAGGAAAGCTTAAAATTCCTTTGTGCTTCAGTGTCAGTATTGGGAAGTAGAGAAACAATAGTTGTTCTGATTTTAAATAGGCATCTTAAACTAGCAACACATATACAGTAACTGAAGAAATATAAAAATACACAATAATAAGATGCTATATTAATAAAATGGTGAGACTATGGGTATATGTAATGTTGCCTCTTATATGGTGAGTCAAAAAATATATTTGTCTTTCATTTTACAAGTTTTTATAATATATGTTAAGACATTCTAAAATTGTTTTCTGTTCAGCCAATTGAAAAATTGTGCTGTTATACAAAAATGTGTATAAAATAGAATTGATCCTGTTATATTATTTATTGTGTCTCTAAAATTATAACAGCAAGAATTTTGGTTGGGTTTGTTTTCAGTTTTTTGCAACCTTTAGTTAAAAACATATGGTTAATTCTAGGAAAATGCCTGTCAAAACTGTTAACTTTTACAAATCCACAAACTGAGATTCTTGAGATTTGTGGGTTTCTGTCTATGGTGGTGGATAAATTTTTAGTAATTGAAGATAATTTATTTTTCAATGTTTTATGAAATATGAGAAAAATTAAAATCCCTGATATTTACTTGCCTTGTTTTTGAATCATTAGACATAGACGGCAGGCAATCAGACAGGTAGGTAGGCATTTAGATAGAAATGATTAATCAATAAGTTGATAGATGGGTAGATAGATAGACAAATGACAGATAGATGACAAATTGAAGATAGAACTAAATTAAATTTCTTTTATTTTGTCAGTAAGAAAAAGATCCATTTTTTTGTTTCTCCATAGAAACCTAATTTTTCTTTATAATAAATAAATAAATTAATTAATTAATTAATTTTACGCTTCAGATTTCATTCCCCTCCCAGTTCACCCTCTGACTGTTCCATATTCTATACTCCCTACCCAGCCCCCATTCTATGAGGATGTCCTCACCACCCACCACCCACCTCACCAGGACTCAAAACTCCCTGGGGCCACCATTCTCTTGAGGGTTGGGTGCATCTTCTCTGATTGAACCCAGAACTGGCAGTCCTCTGCTGTATATGTGTTGGGGGCCTCATATAAGCTGGTATATGATGCCTGGTTGGTGATGCAGTATCTGAGAGATCTCAAGGGTCCAGGTTATTTGAGACTACTGGTTAATATACAGGGTCACCCTCAGCTTCATTCAGCCTTCCCTAATTCAACAACAGGGTTCAGCTGCTTCTGTCCATTAGCTGGGTACAAATTTCTGCATTTGTCTCTTCTTTGTTTGTTGGGTCTTTTGGACAGCAGTCATGATAGGTCCCTTTTTGTGAGTGCTCCATAGTGTCAGTCCTTGGGACCTTCTCTGGAGCTGGATCCAACTTTGGGCCTGTTACTGGACCTTATTTTCCTCAGGCCCTTCTCCATTTCTATTCCTGCAGTTTTTTTCAGACAGGGACAATTATGAATCAGAATTTTGACTGTGGTATGGCAACCCCTGCCATCACTTGATGCCCTGTCTTTCTACTTGAGGTAAGCTCTCTAAGTTCCCTGTCCCTGTTGTCAGGCATTTCATCTAAGGTCTCTCACCTCCCAGATCTCTGGTGCAATCTGGAGGGTCCACCCAACCTCCCACCTCCTGAGGTTGAACATCTCCATTCTTTCTACTGGCCTTGGGGCTTTCAGTCCTTTTCCCTCATGCAATACCAGATCTTGTTCAACTCCCCCTGCCCCACCTCTCACTCCCTCTCTCCTGCCTGCCACTTTCCCTCCCAGGTCCTTCCTCCTTCCTTCCTTCCTTCCTTCCTTCCTTCCTTCCTTCCTTGTGATTGTTTTCTTCTCCTTTCCAAGTGGGACTGAGGTGTCCTCACTTGGCCTTTTCAGCTTGTTGAGCTTTTTGAGGTCTGTGTACTCTTATCTTGGCTATTCAGTAAATTTGTGTGTGTGTGTGTGTGTGTGTGTGTGTGTGTTTTGTGTGTGTACGCACATACGTGTGTGTGTCTAATATCCACTTATTAGTGAGTACATACCATGCATGCCTTTTTGGATCTCAGTTACCTCACTCAGGATGATATTTTCTAGTAAAAGAATAGTGACTGAATTTCTTGATTTATGTGCACCTTTACAAGTCACCCACCACTCAGTATATGAAAGAATAATAAGACACACTAAAATGAATGGTGGTTGATTAATGCCAAATTAGAATAGAAATAAGAGATTTTCAATAATGTATGTCATGTTTTAGTCATGGAAAATGCACATTTCAATGTCATTGTTGATGAATGCATTAATGGAGAGAATGCACTGTATTTAGAGAAAGCATTTCAGATGAAAATGTCTCATATCCTTTTCTCAGATGTAATTTTTACTGACAAAGAGCTTCATAAAAATGTACTTTGTCAATTTTAATTAATACCACATTAAGAGAAGTAGTTTTCTTGAGCAAGTATCTATGAGAATTCACAGTGCTTTATTGTGTTTAGAAAATGCAGACTGAGTTTTGATTTTAGTTTTAATTTTATCTTGGCTTAGTTAGATTTGGTAGTGTTGGAAGCATGCTGAAAGCCAAACTGCTGTATTAATTAATTAATTAATTAATTAATTAAGAATCTAGCCATTGTCCTGGCCACCTGGTCTTTCCTTCCTTTTCTCATTTCTCCTACCCATATCTCCAAGAGAATGCTCTCCACCCACTACAAGGCCCCCCACCTTGGTTAGTCTCTTGAGGATTAGGTACATCTTCTTCCACTGACACCAGACCAGGCAGGTCTCTGCCATATATGTGTCGAGGTTTTTGGACTATCTCCTATATGCTGCCTGGTTGGTGACTCAGTGTCTGGGAGCTACCAGGGCTCTGGGTTAGTTGAAACTGCTGGTCTACCTATGGGGTCACCCTGGTGGTCTTCAGCTGCTTCCATCCTTCCCCTAATTTAATTCTAGGGGTTTCACACTTCAGTCCAATGGTTGATTGTAAGCATTTGCAGCTTTCCCAGTAACTTGCTGGTTGGGCCTCTCAGAGGACAGCCATGCTAGGTTCCTGTCTGTAAGCATATCATAGCTTCAGTAATGCCAGGGGTTGGTGCTTCTCCATGAGGTGGATCCCAGGTTGGACCATCCCTCTACTTTCCCTCAGTCTCTTCTGCATTTGGTCCATGCAGTTCTTTTAGAGTAGAACACTTCTTGGTCAGAAATTTTGACTGTGGGATGGCAACCCCATCTCTCACTTAGTGTGCTGTCTTTCTGTTGGAGGTTGGCTTTACAAATACATTCTCTGCACTGTTGGACATTTTATCTAAGGTCACTCCCATTGAGTCCTGAGATTCTCTCACCTCCTAGGTCTCTGGTACTTCCTAGAGGGTCTCGACATCTACCACCCTTTTTGGCTGCATATTTCTATTCATTCTGCTGGCCCTTTGGGCTTCTCCCCTGTCTTCCCTACCCCCATACTGCATCCTGTCCCTGCTCATCCCACAGTTTCCCACCCTTTTCCCTCTCCTGCCCAAATCCTTCCCTCCCTCTGCCTCCCTTGATTATTCTCCTTACTGAGTGATATTGAAACATCCTCACATGGTGTTTCTGCTTACACTTTTAAAAGGGAAGCGACAATATTAGTTTATGCTACCTACTAAACACTACATTTTCCATGTCCATGTGTCTTCAAATCCAGGGTTTATTTTTATTTTGTTATTATTTTTGTAGAATCATTAAACATAATGTTGAATAACTTTGTCCTAGTTACTGGTTAAAGAAACACAGTAAAATGGATGATAAACACAAGTTTCATTCTTATCTAGGAGAAAACAAAAAGTAGCTGCTGATTCTCTGAGTAGTAAAAACAAGTGGTACAAAAGACAAGCAAGATATTTCCAAGAATCAAGGTGTCTGGACCCATGGCAAAATGAACTCTCAATGGGAGGCCCCAAGGCCCAACACTATTTCTGAGGCTATGGAGCACTCATCAAAACGAACCTATCATGACTTCCCTCCAAAAGACCAGTAAGAAGCTGAAAGAGTCAGATGCCAATATTTGCACCCAATCAATGGACATGATCTGCTGACCCATGTGGGGGAATTAGGGAAAAGCCAGAAGAAGCTGAGGAGGAGAGTGACTTTATAAGAGGACTCCAGGCAATGGATCACCAACCAGGCAGCATAGACCAGCTGATATGAGAACCCCAACACATATACAGCAGAGGACTTCCCTGCTGAGTTTGGGTACAGTCAGAGAAGATGCACTTAACCCTCAAGAGACTGGAGACCCCAAGGAGTTTAGAGGTCAGGAAGGGTAGGGATAGGGGGAAAATCTCCAGAAGACAGGGGTTGGGGGGTAGGTACAGGATGTGGAACAGGGTGTGTACAGTCAGAGGGTGGACCAGGAAGCAAATAAAATCTGGAGTGTAATAAAAAAGAAAAATAATATTAAAAAACAAAAACAAAACAAAATACAAAAGAGTAAATGTCATTCTTGTTATAGTCCCAGGAGAACTGGTTTATAGGAATTATAAGTCTGTTCAAAGATGCACCATGGTTGTCAATCTGAGTCCATTCAACTTGGTTATTGGACAAAAAGACTGAGCATTTTTCTTGACTGAGATGCAAGGGACAAAGGATGGACTTTGTGCTTTCTGAGAGCTTGTATGACAAATGTGATTACAGTTAATATTACGTTTGCAAGATCAACAAAAATGTGATTAGCACTTGAAAGGAATTTTAAAAATAGCAATAAAGAACTAGCAACTGCTTCAATACAGTTTTCAACTTTCTTTTCATTAAGCAGTTGCAATAGACTTTTTAATGTCAAATCAAAAACAGTTTAATTACAATTAGGGAAAATCATATAGAATTCATGCATTAATAACCCAACTAAAATAGTATGGAATACTGACATAAAATCCCAGATGTCTCCCCAGCTTTGAACAAGCTCCCCAAGGACAACTCTAATCTGCCATTGTGAGCACTGTTTTGCCTAAATTCATTTCCTGTTTTATCATTTAATCAAGGGATATTGATTCTTATTTCACCTTGATTTTCCAATCACAGTTTTCCCATTTCCATGACTAAGAATTAGCTTTCTCATTATTTTCAACATGACTCACTAATAAGACAAAATGGTACAATGGAGACCATGAATGGAACTCTAATTAGAGTTCTAATTTCAAATCCATAACTTACTCAAATCCATAGCATGTGTACATTGCCACTGCCTGATACAAAATTATGACTAATGAGTGATTCCCTCTTCCTGAATAGAGAAAAAATCCAGGTGATAAATGCAAATACTGTGGATAAAAGGAAAGTTAGTATGGTTAAAATCTGGTACTATGAGAATAATTTTGCTTATTTCTTAGCTAATCCCTGGGCTCATTCATGTGTGCATGTTGCAGTTACATATGTAGAAAGAGAGAAAGAGAGAGAGAGAGAGAGAGAGAGAGAGAGAGAGAGAGAGAGAGAGAGAGAGAGAGAGAGAGAGAGAGAGAGAGAGAGAGAGAGAGAGAGAGAGAGAGAGAGAGAGAGAGAGAGAGAGAGAGAGAATTCTATATATTTCTTCTCTGGGGAAATGTTTTAGACAATGATTAATGCTCTGAAACTGATCCTTTTTCATGTATTGTCTACTTTGTCTTCAAATATTTTTATAAAACTTCTCAAAATTAATTTTGGCAAGAACTGTGAATGGGTAGTATCATGACAAATTAGAGAGATAGCACATGGCTTGAACAATTATTGTTGAAAGTTTGAACTATTTACTTCTATATTGTGGAATATACAGATATAAGATTTTTGAGTATTAAAATATAAAAGATTGAGATTACTTGTAAAATGTTAACTTACCAGGGTTTTTCTGAAAAAAAGTTAGTCAAAAGTGTGTATACCTGCTGTTCCAGTGTGCACTCATACATATATGTATAATACAAGGATATTTGTTATAAGGAATTGGTTTATAGAACAAATTATAAAGACAAAGCCTCAGAAGTTTTAACAAATTATCTAGAAATAGATCACAAATACATGGCATAGTTCTGCTCTGAATCCAAAGGCCTAAGAAGATTGAAAGGAATGGTACAATTTTCTTTCAAATTCTGGCTTTGGATGAAGAAACGCAATGAATTTTCTCTTCATGTTTATATGTAAATCCTAGATATACTTTTCTCTCACATCTAACATTGTTCTGTGAATTTTGAAGTGACTGATTGTGTGTGTGTGTGTGTGTGTGTGTGTGTGTATGTGTGTGTGTGTAACTGTGTTCTATTTTAACAGCAAACCACTAAGGTAATATTACTGAAAAATTATAGTCTTTTGTTTTTCCACATGATATTTTTAATTATTTCATCTATACCATGTTTGCATCACCCTTGCTTTCAATAATCACCTGAATCATGGTTTTTGGGGATGATATACTCCTTCATTCATAATGTGCCTGGTCTTTTCTTATGTGAGTTGTATCTTTGTCATTTTCAAGTGTTCTAAATGACACAGTGTGATAGTACTACAGGGCAGTAAGAAGGATCTCCTTGTTTACAGATTTATCTTCCTTGTCAAGTTATAGTATAGGGCGGCGGTGGCAGCAGCAGTGACTGGTCCAGCTAAAGGGCCATCAGCAGTGGAACTAAGGTGACAGGGTCCAGACAGGCCCTGCGCTCATGACCACTGACCATCACTGGCCAGCCGGGCTACAAGCAGCTGTGAATTTACGGTGCCTTTCACAGCACAGAAGCCACTTCAGAACTCTGCCTCCCGCCAGTCAGTCAGGAGAGACTCACCTCCATCTTGGTTCTCAGACTCCAGAGAGATCAGACAGACTGAGGTACACAAATATAACCCGAGGCCAACATCGCGGAGCGGCTAAGCCCGACGAGTGTTGGTCTGCACCCAGGCCCTGGGCTGTTCAGGGGGGTGAGGGTCATCGGGGTGCCAACCCAGCCAGGAGGTTTTTTGCCCGGGGCCAGTGTGCGAGCCACCATTTTTCCTACAGGACGCCAGAGAGCTCTAGCAGGCAAAGCCAGTAACAGGCATAGCCCAAGGCTAACATAGCGGGGGTCTAGGCCCGACAGGCCCTGAACTGACCCCAAGAACTGGGCTGCTTGGTGGGCCATCTGTGTGTCAACCCAGCCAGAATATTGTTAGCCCAGCAGACTCTCCCAGCACTTATAGGGAGCACGTGCACGCCCTCCATCCTGGCCACCTGACAGAACCAATTAACACTCATAGCCCAAGGGGAACTTTGCTCTGACCTTGGCCTCCCAGGCTTTTGCCTAGACTCAGGGCCTAAGCAGCTAGGCTAGCCTTGTGTGCACCAACCCAGTTGGGAGATCTGCTGCCCAGCAGAGTGATCAGCACGCAGGTCCCCGCAGCATACACCCTTCAGCACTCCCTGAAGGAGCAAACAGGCACCATCTGGTTCACAGACACAATCTGGGGCAAAGGACACTAGGGCTGCAAGGGCACCCAAGAGGAGCACAGCACATCAGCAATCTGCTACAGGGGAAACCCAGCAATCCAATGTTGCAGAAATAGCCCCAGAGCCCCTCTGGAGTCTCAAACACCAGCCAGAGACAAGACCAACTAACTCCAGAGAACAAGTTGGCAAAGGGCAAATGCAGGAACACTACTAACAGAAATCTAGGCAATATGGCAGCATCTGAACCAAACTCTCCAACATCAGCAAGTCCTGGTTATACCAACACACCAGGGATTGTGTGTTTAAATTTGGATTTAAAATCACTGTTCATAATGCTGCTAGAAGAACACAAAAAGGACATAAATGTATCTCTTAAAGAAATACAGGGGAACATGAATAAGCTAGAAACCCATATAATGGAAACTCAAAAATCACTTAAAGAAATGCAGGAGAATAAGGCTCAAGAGATAGAAGCCAATGAAGAAGAAATGGAAAAAAAAAAAAAAAAAAAAAAAAAAAAAAAAAAACCAACTTAAAGAAATGCTGCAGGAGAACTTGAGTCAAAAGGCAGAAGTCATGAAAGAGGAAACACAAAAATCTCTTAAATAATTACAGGAAAACACAAACAAACAAATGATGGAACTGATCAAAACCATTCTGGATCTAGAAACAGAAGTAGAAACAACTAAGAAATCACAAAGGGAGACAAATTTGGAGATAGAAAACCTTGAGAAGAAATCAGGGGACATAGATGCAAATATAAACAACAGAATACAAGAGATGGAAGAAAGAATCTCAGATGCCGAAGATACCATAGAAACCATTGACTCAACAGTCAAAGAAAATGCAAAATGCACAAACCTTGTATCCCACAACATCCAAGAAATCCAGAATACAATGAGAAGACCAAACCTAAGGATCATAGGTATAGATGAGAGTAAAGATTTACAACTGAAAGGGCAAGCAAATATCTTCAACAAAATTATGGAAGAAAACTTTCCCAACTTAAAGAGAGAGATGCCTATGAATATACAAGAAGCCTACAGAAATCCAAACAGACTGGACCTGAGCAGAAATACCTCTCACTACATAATAATTAAAACCCCAAATGCACTAAACAAAGAAAGAATATTAAAGGAAGTAAGAGAAAAAGGCCAAGTAACATGTAAAGGAAGACCTATCAGAATCACACCAGACTTCTCAGCAGAGACAATGAAAGCTAGAAGATCCTGGACAGATCTCATGAAGACTCTAAGAGAAGAGAAATGCCAGCCAAGACTACTATACCCAGCAAAACTCTCAATCACAATAGATGGAGAAACCAAGACATTCCATGACAAAACCAAATTTACACAGTATCTTTCCAAAAACCCAGCTCGGCAAAGAATAATAGGAGGAAAACTCCAATACAAGGAGGGAAACTACACCCTGGAAAAAGCAAGATAGTAACCTTCCTTCATCAAACCCAAAAGATAACCACTCAAATATAAAAATAACATCAAAAATGACAGGAAGTAATAATCACAATCCTTAATATCTCTTAATATCAATGGACTCAATTCCCCAATAAAAAGACATAGACTAACAGACTGGATAAGGAAACAGGACCCTACATTTTGCTGCATACAGGAAACACACCTAAATGTCAAAGACAAAAACTACCTTACAGTAAAAGGCTGGAAGACAATTTTACAAGCCAATGGTCTCGGGAAACGAGCCGGAGTAGCCATTCTAATATCAGATAAAACTGACTTTCAACATAAAGTCATCAAAAGAGACTCTGAGGGACACTTCTTGCTGGTCAAAGGAAAAATCCACCAAGAAGAACTTTCAATTCTGAACATCTATGCGCCAAATGCAAGGGTACCCTCATTCATAAAAGAAACTTTACTAAAGCTCAAAGCATACATTTCACCTAACACAATAATTGTGGGGGACTTCAACACTCCACTCTCCTCAATGGACCCATCAGGAAAACAGACACTAAACAGGGACACAGTAAAACTAATTGAAGCTTTGGACCAATTGGATTTGACTAATATTTATAGAACATTTCACCCAAAAGCAAAAGAATATACCTTTTTCTCAGGACCTCATGGTACCTTCTCCAAAATCGACCATATAATTGGTCACAAGACTGACCTCAAATACAAGAAGATCAAACTAATCCCATGCCTCCTATCAGATCACTATGGTGTAAGAGTGGTTTTCAATAGCAACAAAAACAACACAAAGCCCACATACACATGGAGGCTAAACAATACTCTACTCAATGACACCTTGGCCAAATAAGAAATAAAGAAAGAAATCAGAGACTTTTTAGAATTTAATGAAAATGAAGGCACAACATAGACAATTCTTTGGGACACAATGAAAGAAGTGCTAAGAGGAAAACTCATAGCCCTGAGTGCCTCCAAAAAGAAAATGGAGAGTGCATACACTAGCAGCTTAACAACACACCTGAAAGCCCTGGACCAAAAAGAAGCCAATTCCCCAGGAGGAGTAGAAGACAGGAAATCATCAAACTCAGGGCTGAAATCAATCAAGTGGAAACAAAGAGAACCATACAAAGAATGAACGAATCCAGGAGCTGGTTCATTGAGAAAATCAACAAGTTAGATAAACCCTTAGCCAGACTGACCAAAGGGCACAGAGAAAGTATCCAATTTACCAAAATTAGAAATGAAAGGGGGGATATAGCAACAGAAACTGAGGAAATCCAAAAACATCCTCAGATCCTACTACAAAAGCCTTTACTCAACAGAACTGGAAAATCTGGAGGAGATGGACAATTTCCTCGACAGATACCAAATACCAAAATTAAATCAGGACCAAATAGATCATCTAAACAGTCCCATAACCCCTAAAGAAATAGAAGGGGCTGCTATGAACATAGTAGAGCATATACCAGAAGCTGGAAAGAACCCAGGTATTCGTCAATAGAAGAGTGGATGCAAAAAAATATATTATATCTATACAATGGAGTACTATTCAGCCATTAGAAACAATGAATTCATGAAATTCTTAGGCAAATGGATGGAACTAAAGAACATCATACTAAGTGAGGTAACCCAGACTCAAAAGATGAATCATGGTATGCACTCACTAATAAGTGGATATTAACCTAGAAAACTGGAATACCCAAAACATAATCCACACATCAAATGAGGTACAAGAATGGAGGAGTGGCCCCTTGTTCTGGAAAGACTCAGTGAAGCAGTATCGGGCAAAACCAGGACAGGGAAGGGGTGGGTGGGAGGATAGGGAAAGAGAAGGGGGCTTATGGGACATTAGGGGAGTGGGGGGGCTAGAAAAGAGGAAATCATTTGAAATGTAAAAAAATATATATATCGAATAAAAAAATGCCAAAAAAAAGTTATAATATAACATCTCCTTGGTAAAGAGGATTTTTCCTACAACCACAACAACATTTACTTCTTTTCCTATTCATTCTGGAGCAAGAGCAATCTATAGTGGGTACAGAGAGTTTTCATTTTAGTTCAATGTCTTCTCTATTTTCTCCATATTGAAACATTCCTCCTTCTGAAACTAAGATCCATAAGACAGTAGCACCTAATACAATAGAATACGAAGTATAAAGTTTATTAATTGGTTGGAGTACCTTTCAGTGAACCATTGAAGTAAATTTTACTTCTTCCTTTTGTTTCCTGAAATTATGTATGATTGTTTGAATAAGAAATGCCCCCCAGAGGCTTTTGCAACTTAACTCTTGTTTACATGTTGGTCACACTGTTTGGTAAAATTATGGATGTCCTAGGAGTTAGAACATTGGTGAAGGAAATACAACATTAGGAATGAATTTGAAATGTTATAATGTAGCCCTCTTCCTGTTCTCTTTCACATCTTCCTTGTGCAGACAAAAGGGTGATTAGCTGGCTTCTTAATTGCATCACCATACTTCCCTTGTCATTCTTGTCATAGTAGACTTTAGCCCACTGGAATTGAAAAGCAACCTAAATAATTTTTCTTAAGATGTTATATGTCATGATATTCAATCACAGAATCAGAAAAGCAACTAATATATTGTAAATTTGTATTTTGTATTAAACAATGAACTGATAAGTATAAGCAACAGGCCTTGATTGTAAAATCTCTGAAGGCTGAGATGGTGCTTGCAGATTCATTTTCTTACAAGTATTCTTTCCTAGTTTTCAGAGGTCTATTTTACTGTGTCACCATATAACAAAGAGAGATCACTATCATGTTCTTCCGTGTCCATTAAAATGTCACTAATTATATCATAATGGTACAACCATTATCACCTCTCCAAGGCATCTTCCAAAGTAGTTACACTGGGATATTCTTCAGTATAAAATGCTTTGGTAAGAAGACGTCAGGTTATAGCATGAGGGGAAAGTTAAGAATTGGAAACACTCAGACAATTACTAGGATTCTTGTATGAATAAGACAATAAAAAAGTTATTTAGACTCTGAAATATTGAGAAGAATGAATTAAGGGAGATTGTAGATATGCAGAAGAGCTTAGAAAAAAAAACATGCAGTAATCTTTACATCCAACATGTCATTAATAAAAATAGATTTTATGGAATGCTTCATTAAGTTCTATTTCATGAATTTGTATTGGGAAAAAACCTCACACTTCACTTTATTTCGTGCTGTCCACATAAAATTGACCTTAAATATATAACAACCAAATTTAATATGGCCAATGAATAAAAGGAATTAAGTTAATAATAAAATAACTTTCAAGATATTATAACCTACTAATAAAATGAGAATTTGGGATGACAAATATCATTGGAAATATGAATATAAAATATATTTACTTAAATATGTGTTTAAATAAAATAATTCTGTTGTTCATTTAAAGATAAGTCATCATGCTTTGCAAGCTGGCCATGGAATTACTCTAAGGACAAAGATGATCTTGACCTACTAATTCTTCTGCCTATACCTCCAAAGTGCTAGGATTAGAGCCATGAAATACCATGTCTAAAGAATATTTTAAGACTCTTTCTCTCCCTCTCTTTATATATATATATATATATATACACATGTATATATATGTTTTGTTTACAAGTATATTTATAGCATATGGGTTTTTCCATGCCTGTGGAGGCAAGAGGAGTATGGAAGATGGAAGATCCCATGGAACTAGAGTTATAGTTTTGCACTGCCATGTGAGTGCTTGAAACCACCAGATCCTCAGCAAGAGCAAAAAGGGCTATCCCAATTATATAGAATTTTAGAAATGTAATGCTTTAAATATATATTTAGTAGGAGATTAATTGTTTTAAATATAAACTAATGCCACATCATTTAAATTTGTTGGATGAAGTTGCAATAATGCTTACAAAAAATTTATATATATATATATATATATATATGCATATATATATATACACATTGTATTTTATAAGTGAAAAATTAAAATAATTTTAAATATTGATGTAGTAAGCTACTTTAGAAATATCAAAGAATAGATGAGTTTATTTTTAAAGAAGAAAAAGACCATAGTAATGTAATAGCAGATACAATTACTACAAAAAGGTAGAAGATTAATAGAAAAGACTGGGAATTTTAAGATATAAGCAACCTGGCAAAAAGATAATGGCCAGAAACAACAGTTAAAACAGGATGAATAGATGAATTAGAAGAATTATACTTTTTTTGAGGTCTTCCTCCATTTCCTTCTTCAGAGTCTTGAAATTCTTCTCATACAGATCTTTCACATGTTTGGTAAGAGTCATCCCAAGGTACTTTATACTGTTTGAAGCTATTATGAAGGGTGTCATTTCCCTAATTTCTTTCTCAGCCTGCTTATCCTTTGAGTATCAGAGGGTTACTGATTTGCTTTAGTTGATTTTATAACCTGCCACTTTGCTGAAGTTGTTTATCAGCTGTGGGAGTTCTCTAGTGGAGTTTTTTGGGTCACTAGGTAGACTATCATATCATCTGCAAATAATAATAGTTTGATTTCTTCCTTTCCAATTTGTATCCCTTTGATCTCCTTATGTTGTATAATTGCCCAAGCTAGTACGTCTAGTACAATATTGAAAAGATAAGGAGAAAGGGGTCAGCCCTGTCTAGTTCCTGATTTTAGTGGGATTGCTTCAAGTTTCTCTCCATTTAGTTTGATGCTGGCTACCAGTTTGCTGTATATTGCTTTTACTATGTTTAGGTGTGGGCCTTGAATTCCTGTTCTTTCCTAGACTTTAAGCATGAAAGGATGCTGAATTTTGTCAAATGCTTTTTCAGTATCCAATGAAATGATCATGTGGTTTTTTCCTTTGAGTTTGTTTATGTAGTGGATTGCAATGATGGATTTCCATATATTCAATCAACCCTGCATCCCTGGGATAAAGCCTACTTGATCATGGTGGATGATCATTTTTTATGTGTTCTTGGAATCGATTGGCAAGAATTTTATTGAGTATTTTTGCATCGATGTTCATAAGGGAAATTGGTCTGAAGTTCTCTTTCTTTGTTGGATCTTTGTGGGGTTTTGGTATCGGCATTATTGTGGCTTCGTAAAAGGAATTGGGCAGTGTTCCTTCTGTTTCTATTTTGTGGAATAGTTTGAAGAGTATTGGTGTTAGGTCTTCTTTGAAGGTCTGATAGTTCCTGATTTTAGTGGGATTGCTTCAAGTTTCTCTCCATTTAGTTTGATGCTGGCTACCAGTTTGCTGTATATTGCTTTTACTATGTTTAGGTGTGGGCCTTGAATTCCTGTTCTTTCCTAGACTTTAAGCATGAAAGGATGCTGAATTTTGTCAAATGCTTTTTCAGTATCCAATGAAATGATCATGTGGTTTTTTCCTTTGAGTTTGTTTATGTAGTGGATTGCAATGATGGATTTCCATATATTCAATCAACCCTGCATCCCTGGGATAAAGCCTACTTGATCATGGTGGATGATCATTTTTATGTGTTCTTGGAATCGATTGGCAAGAATTTTATTGAGTATTTTTGCATCGATGTTCATAAGGGAAATTGGTCTGAAGTTCTCTTTCTTTGTTGGATCTTTGTGGGGTTTTGGTATCGGCATTATTGTGGCTTCGTAAAAGGAATTGGGCAGTGTTCCTTCTGTTTCTATTTTGTGGAATAGTTTGAAGAGTATTGGTGTTAGGTCTTCTTTGAAGGTCTGATAGAATTCTGCACTGAAACCATCTGGTCCTGTGATTTTTTTTTTTTGTTTGGAAGACTTTCTATGACACCTTCTATTTCTTTAGGGGTTATGGGACTGTTTAGATGATCTATTTGGTCCGGATTTAATTTTGGTATTTGGTATCTGCCTAGGAAATTGTCCATTTCCTCCAGATTCTCCAGTTGTGTTGGGTATAGACTTTTGTAATAGGATCTGATGATTTTTTGGATTTCCTCAGTTTCTGTTGTTATATCCCCCCTTTCATTTCTAATTTTGTTTATTTGGATACTTTCTGTGTGCCCTTTGGTCAGTCTGGCTAAGGGTTTATCTATCTTGTTGATTTTCTGAAAAACCAGCTCCTGGATTTGTTAATTTTTGTATGGTTCTCTTTATTTCCACTAGATTGATTTCAGCCCCGAGTTTGATGATTTCCTGTCTTCTACTTCTCTTGGTTGAATTGGCTTCTTTTTGTTCCAGGGCTTTCAGGTGTGTCCTTAAGCTGCTAGTGTATGCTCTACATCAGATAGAGGGCTAATATCCAATATATATAAAGAACTCAAGAAGTTAGACCCCAGAAAACCAAATAACCATATCAAAAATGGGGTACAGAGTTAAACAAAGAATTTTCACCTGAAGAATTTCTGATGGCAGAGAAGCATCTTAAAAAAAAAAAATGCTCACCTACTTTATTCATTAGGGAAATACAAATCAAAATAACCCTGAGATTTCTTCTTACACCAGTCAGAAAGGCTAAGATTAAAAATTCAGGAGACAGCATGTTTTGGCAGGGATGAGGAGAAAGAGGAACACTCCTCCACTGCTGGTGGGGTTGCAAATTGGTACAACCACTCTGGAAATCAGTCTAGCAGTTCCTCAGAAAACTGGGCACTTCACTTCCGGAATATATTGCTATACCACTTCTGGGCATATACCCAGAGGATTCCCCACCATGTAATAAGGATACATGCTCCACTATGTTCATAGAGCCCTATTTATAACAGCCAGAAGCTGGAAAGAACACAGGTATCCCTCAACAGAAGAATGGATGCAAAAAATGTGATATATATACACAATGGAGTATAATTAAGCCACTAGAAACAATGAATTCATGAAATTCTTAGGCAAATGGATGGAGCTAGAGAACATCATACTAAGTGAAGTAACCCAGTCTCAAAAGATCAATCATGGTATGCACTCACTAATAAGTGGATATTAACCTAGAAAACTGGAATACCCAAAACATAATCCACACATCAAATGAGGGACAAGAAGAATGGATGCATGGCCCCTTGTTCTGGAAAGACTCAGTGTAGCAGTATAAGGCAAAACCAGAACAGGGAAGTGAGAAGCGGTGGATGGGAGAACAGGGGGAGGGAAGGGGGCTTATGGGACTTTCGGGGAGTGGGGTCCAGAAAAGGGGAAATCATTTGAAATGTAAATAAAAATATATCGAATGAAAAAAAAGTATTATACTAAAGTCAAAGATATGCCATGCACTAGCATAGCATGTTTCTGAAGTCACTATTTCTTTTTTATTTTATTTTTTATTTTTTGTTTTGTTTGAGTTTGTTCTGTGCTATTTTGTTTTGTGAGTTGGGTTGTGCATATTCTAGTCACAGCCTTTAGAGTTACAGTTACTGAGGTGGGATACAGGGTTGAACAAACCAGAGACAGGGCTTGTAACTCTCTCTTGCCAGAAGCTGTTGGCCTCTGGAAATGTAATGCTCATTTGCTATTCTATGGGTAAAAAGCAGCTGGTTTCTGGCAATTAAGACCTGCTGCTATTAAATAAAAAAATTAGCTTTCTCTTTTGTCTCTTTGATCTTTCTCTCTAGAGCCCCACACTGGCTAGGTGAAGGGCTCAGAGTTCCTTAATTCTTTCTGAGCCAGAGAAGAATGAAAAGGAAGTGTGGATGCAGAAAATATTCAGTTTATTAGATTCAGTGTATCTGGTTGTATGTGGAGGTCCTTGATCCACTTGGACTTGAGCTTTGTATTGGGAGATAAGAATGGATCAATTTGCATCCTTCTACCTGTTGACTGGAGTTGAACCAGCACCATTTGATGAAGATGCTGACTTTTTGCCACTGGATAATTTTAGCTTCTTTGTCAAAGATCAAGTGACCATAGGTGTTTGTGTTCATTTCTGTGTCTTCAATTCTATTCCACTGATCTACCTGCTGTCACTGTACCAATACCATGCAGTTTTTATCATGATTTCTCTGTAGTATAGCTTGAGGTCCAGAATGGTGATACTCCCAGAGTGTCATTTTACTAATTTCGTTCTCAGCCCTTTTATCCTTTATGAAGAGGAAGACTTCTGATTTGTTTGAGTTGAGTTTATATTCAGCCAATTTGCTGAAGTTGTTTATCAGATTTAGGAATTCTCTGGTGAAAGTTAGGGAGTCACATAAGTATTGTGTCATATCATTGGCAAGAAGTGATACAGTGATTTCTTCCTTTTCAATTTGTATCCCTTTGACCTCCTTTTGCTGTCTAATTGCTCAGCCTAGGACTTTGAATACTATATTGAACAGACACAGAGAGAGAGTGGTATCTAGTGTCTAATTTCAGTGGGATTGCTTGAAGTTTCTCTCCATTTAGTTTTATGGTGACTACTGGTTTGCTGTATATTGCTTTTACTATGTTTAGATATGGGCCTTGAAATCCTGATCTTTCCAAGCCTTTTATCATAAGGGGTGTTGGATTTTGCCAAATGCTTTCTCAGCATCAAATGAAATAATCATGTTTTGTTTTGTTTTGTTTTGTTTTGTTTGAGTTTCTTTATTTAGTAGACTACATTGATGGATTTCCATATATTGAACCATCCCTGCATCCCTGGGATGAAGCCTACTTGATTGTGGTGGATGTTTGTTTTAATGTGTTCTTAGATTCAGTTGGATACAATTTTATTGAGTAATTTTGAATTGATATTCATAAGGGAAATTGTGGAAAAGAGCCTGGAGCACATGGCACAGGGGAAGATTTCCTGAACAGAACACAAATAGCTTATGCTCTAAGATCAAGAGTTGATAAATGGGACCTTATAAAACTGTAAAGCTTTTGTATGGCAAAGGACACTGTCAATAGGACAAAACAGCAACCAATAGATTGGGAAAAGATCTTTACCAATCCTACGTTGGATAGAGCGTTACTATCTAATATAAGCAAAGAACTGAAGAAGTTAGACTCCAGAGAAACTAACAAACTTATTAAAAAATGTAGTACAGAGCTAAACAAAGAATTCTCAACTGAGGAGTACTAGATGGAAGAAAAACACCTAAGGAAATATTAAAAATCCTTAATCATCAGGGAAATGCAAATCAAAATAACCGTGAGATTTCACCTCACACCAGTCAGAATGGCTAAGATAAAAAGCCTAAGGGAAAGCAGATGCTGGAGATGATGGACAGAAAGAGGAACACTCCTCTATTGCTGGTGGGATGGCAAGCTGGTGGAATCACTCTGCAAATCAGTTTGGCAGTTCCTGAGAAAATTGGACATAGTACTTCTTGAGGACTCAACTATACCTCCTGGGCATATACCCAGAAGATGCTCCAACATAAAATAAGGACACATGCTGCACTATGTTCATAGCAGCCTTATTTATAATTGCCAGAAGCTATAAAAAACCCAGACATACCCCAACAGAGGTATGGATACAGATCATATGGTACATTTACACAATGGAGTACTAATCTGCTATTAAAAACAATGAATTCATAAAATTCTTATGCAAATGGATGGAAGTAGAAAATATTATCCTAAGTGAGGTAACCCAATCACAACAGAACACACATGGTATGTACTCACTGATAAGTGGATATTAGTCCAAAAGCTAGAATACTCAAGATACAATTCACAGACCACATGAAGCTCAAGAAGAAGGAAGACCAAAGTGTGGCTGCTTTGGTCCTTTGTAGAAAGGAAATCAAAAGACCCATGACTCACAGCCAAACAATGGACTAGGCATAGGGTTCCCAATGGAGGAGCTTGAGAAAAGACCCAAGGAGCTAAAGAGTTTTGCAGCCTAATAGGAGGAACAATAATATGTACCAACCAGTACCCCCCAGAGCTCCCAGGTACTAAACCACCAACCAAAGAGCACACATGGAGGGACACATGGCTACATATGTAGCAGAGGATGGCCTTTTCAGACATCAAGAAGAGGAGGGGCATTGGTCCTCTGAAATCTTGATATGCCAGTGTAGGGGAATGCCAGGTCAGGAAAGTGGGAGGGTGGGGTTGGTAAGCAGGGGGAGAGGGGTGGGCTAAGCAGGTGATCATCCTGACATGCCTGCTTCAGATTATTATATAATCTGCAACAGGTGAGCCCCCATTCAGCAAGATTGTGGGGGACTATATTTAGGAAAGATTCCTGCTATTCATATGCTTTTCCTGTCATTATTATACATATATAATAATCAGTAAGTAATAGCACAACCCTTTGGTGCAGATCTCTGCAGATACATGAAGATGTACTGTCTTATAGTGATGCTATGTAGACAAATAGATGACTTAAGTTTTAATGATGATCTTATAAGAATTCCTAAAATTACATTTGTGATTATTAAGCACTTTTATAATGGGACTGGTACTAGATCCTTTTCTTTTTTTAATATTTTTATTTTCTATATTCTTTGTTTACATTCCAAATGATTTCCCCTTTCTCAGATCCCCCCTCCCCATATGTCCCATAAACCTTCTCTCCATCCATTCTCCAATCACCTCCCTCCTTTTTCTCTGTCCTTATATTCCCCTACAAAGCTAGATCAATCCTTTCCAGGATCAAGACCCTCTCCATACTTCTTCATGGGAGTCATTTGTTATGCGATTTGTGCCTTGGGTATTCAGGTCTTCTGGGCTAATTAATATCCACTTATCAGAGATTGCATTCCATGTGTATTCTTTTGTGATTGGGTTACCTCACTTAGGATGATATTTTCCAGATCAAAGCATTTGCCTAAAAAATTTGTGAATTCATTGTTTCTAATTGCTGAGTAGTATTCCATTGTGTAAATATACCACATTTTCTGTATCCATTCCTCCTTTGAGGGACATCTGGGTTCTTTCCAGCTTCTGGCTATTATAAATAAGGCTGTTATGAACATAATGGAGCATGTGTCTTTATTGCATGCCAGGGAATCCTTTGTGTATATGCCCAGGAGAGGTATAGCAGGGTCCTCCGGAATTGTCATGTCCAGTTTTCTGAGGAACCTCCAGACTGATTTCCAAAGTGGTTGTACCATCTTACAGCCCCACCAGCAGTAAAGGAGTGTTCCTCTTTCTCCACATCCTTGCCAACACCTGCTGTCTCCTGAGTTTTTGACCTTAGCCATTCTGACTGGTGTAAGGTGAAATCTCAGGGTTGTTTTGATTTGCATTTCCCTAATGACTAAAGATGTTGAGCACTTCTTAAGGTACCTCTCAGCCATCTGAATTTCTTCAGGTGAAAATTCTTTGTTTAGATCTGTAACCCATTTTTTAATTGAGTTATTTGGTTCCCTGGGGTTTAACTTCTTGAATTATTTGTATATATTGGATATTAGCCCTCTATCAGATGTAGGGTTGGTGAATATCCTTTCCCAATTTGATGGTTGCCATTTTGTCCTTTTAACAGTGTCCTTTGCCTTACAGAAACTTTGTAATTTTATGAGGTCCCATTTGTCAATTCTTGATCTTAGAGCATAAGCTATTGGTGATCTATTCAGGAACTTTTCCCCTGTGCCCATGTCCTCAAGGGTCTTCCCCAGTTTCTTTTCTATTAGTTTCAGTGTGTCTGGTTTTACATGGAGGTCCTTGATCCACTTGGAGTGAAGTTTAGTACATGGAGATAAAAATGGATCAATTCGCATTCTTCTGCATGATAGTCAAAACTGCAATGAGAACTCTGCCAGTCTCCTAAGTGTCACAAGTTAATTGCTATTAGATGGCAACCAGACTTTCTTCTACTCAAAGCACATTTCAAGAAATGGTAAAACAACCAAAGGTCATAAAAAATGGAACTAACAATTTATTATAGGTGCTAGGACAGAAGATAAAATATTGACTGTGTTTATCTATACAAAACTTCACTTATAACTTACTTATGATTTTAAACTTTCAATGAACTTGGGAAAGACAGTGATAGATGTTTAGTTAGATAATTACTCCTATTGGGTACACATGCAAGCATTCTCTGTTGTAAACTTCCATTTCAATTTATGACTTGGTATTTCATGTGAACTTGTGAGAAAATTTATAACATGTGTTCATGTAATCTGAAAGATGTATAAAGGATACCTGCTCTCTACCTCTCTCTCTCTCACTTTTGACCTTTGCTCACTTAGAAGAACTTTTCCCTTTCCCCATTTAGGATTTTCCTGCTTTTCCCTTTAGATAGCTTTCAAAGGAAACTCTTTACAACTTAGTAATAAAATTATTAACCACTTCTCTAAGTGTCCCATTTTTCTCCCTGTGACATCTGACTAGCAGGCTGAAAGTTAGAGCCCTGCAGTTCTTGTGGAGACAGTACAAAGGCAAATTAGGTACAATTTACCTAATCCTTAGCAGTTTGAGGGAAAGGTGCTAAATGCCAGAAGCTGCAGTCTCTGGTCTCAGAGGATTATAGAAGACAGGTCAGCTACAGTAGCATAGTAACCTAGATTTAGATAAGTAAACCTTTTATTGTACAGCAACCTTAAATTTTCCATAGGACAAAGTCTTACCCCAGAATTTCATAAGACAGTCTTACCCCCGTCCCCCTACCCCACCCCTCGCTGTCAATGCTCCTCCACCCTCTGTTGCCTCAAGAAGAACCAATAAGAAGAAACACCTCTGCAAGGGCTGGCTCCCTGCAGAGGACTTGAAATCACTTTCATAAATTTGGGAATTCTATAAAATTATTATTTGGAATTATGAAATCATTAATTTGTCTATACAGCATTACTACATAAGAGTATATCTTCATGTCATGTTGACCTGCAGGAAATCTGCACAATAAGGTAAGCTAATATCCAGGGATCATTAGGTTATGTAATAGCGAAAGCATATCAACAGCAAAAATCTACCCTGGGATTTAGTCTTAAAAAATATTGCATCCTTAAAGCTCACTCATAAATGCCATGCAAAATGGTGGGCCATCTACAGAAAATCCACTTATTTATTTTATCCTCTTGTAGATGACTTATAGCCCGTTTTCTCCATGTAGCCCTGGTTGTCCTAGAACTCTCTTGGTAGACCAGACTGACCTGCAACTCACGTAGATCCACCTGCATTCTCTGAGTGGTAGATGAACTGTATGTACCACCATTGCCTAACTTTGTATTTCAACTACTTCAAAAATATATGCCAATATATTCTAAAATATAGTTACTAAAATTAATTGATTGTGGTATGTCTCAAACCATAATCTGAAGACTCTGGCAGTGTGGTGCATGGTGAACTGATGTACTGATATTAGCAAAATGTAACTCATGAGTTTAACCTTCTTTATTGAAAGAACACCACCTATGTAATGTCTATTTCCATGTCATATATATTTCCAAGTCAATACTGGCATATTGTCTTCAATTACCTAAAATCTCTTTGTGGAATATCTTGTTATTCTGTGGATCTTGTGTCTTTTGACATACCTTTATATTCTTGTCACTTTGTTTATGTGTTATGAATATTCTTTCCTTTATATCACTGAAATTTGTCTAGGGTTATTTTTATATTCAGCCTTGTTTCAGAACAGCTCTATTTCTAAGGAGATTTTTTCCTTTTAGGGGAAACTAAGAGCTGTTTCCAGACATAATCTCATTCCTGCTGCTGTGCCTCTCAAATAAAAAGTCACAGTGAACATATATGAAGTACACATATATGAAGTTGTCCTGCTTATTGACTAACAGTGAGTATGTTTTACTGGGAAAATTTCTTAACAAGTTTTATGTTACATGTTACAAATATTGAAAATTCAAAATCATAACAGGTGTGGTAATGATTCCATTTAAGTCCAGCAATATAAGGCATATGCTAAATTTATAGACACCTGTAGGTTTGAGTCTACCCTACTCTTTATAGAGAATTCCAGGACAGTGGTGGCTATGTAGTGAGACCCAGTCACCAAAAACAAAAGAAAAGGAAAGAAAAAAAGAAATAAAGGAAGGAAGGAAGGAAAGAAGAAAGAAAGGAAGGAAGAAAAAAAGAAAGAACACTAAAATACCATTATAAAATCATCAGAATCATTAAATTTTAAAAGGAATAAAAATGAATCATTAGTTACTTTGCATACATTTCTTAAGGAAGACTACCAGTAAGTGATTAGAAAAAGTAAAGGTAATGAAGGATATGTTCTCATGATGTTTCAATTAAAAACATTAAATTTAAAATAATTTTATTGGTGTATTTTGAAAACTCATGACTTTCTAAATTTATGTATTTAGAGATACATATTAATAAAAATAAGTTTATAGGCAATCCTAAGAGTGACTGTAGCAGGTAAAACAGCTAATGTTTGAAAAAACTCAGGCTATTTATTAAGAATAACTTATAAACCCATATTACATATTGTGAATATGCATACAAAATAATACTAAAGGATCGTACTTCCCATAGTACAATGAAATTCTATACAGTCCATTCATAAAACATTGTAGGAGTTAAACTTGTGTAATTGTCTTGCAAGAACTTTACAGAAGGCTTTCTGTTTGGTTTGTTTTTTGTTGTGACAGGATGGGAGCTGTCACTAGGAAAGAACATAGTCTATCTTCTCTTCTACAAAAGCTATGGCATATTTTTTGATTTTGGTTTTACTCTTATGCATTCATGTTTATAGTAATTTATATTAATTGACTTACATATGTAAACATGTTAAATGCATAGAGATCAAAATTAAAAAGGAACATAGTGTGTTTGATAAAACAGGATGAAGTAAATTAAAACACTTATAAAGCAGATATTACACTTTGTGTCACTTAATACCATAGGCTTTGAGAAAATTCAACTATGTTTTGCACATTTATAATGATGAGGAAACAGAACAATATGAAATGGGAAAGTAGGATTACCATATTTTAGACTTAATTAAAAATGCTATGAATTGAAAAAATAAGCTAAATACATTGATTTAAATTATGCCTCTTCAGCTGGGCAGTGGTGGCACACGCCTATAATCCCAGCACTCTGGGAGGCAGAGGCAGGCAGATTTCTGAGTTAGAGGCCAGCCTGGTCTACAGAGTGAGTTCCAGGACAGCCAGGACTATACAGAGAAACCCTGTCTCAAAAAAACCAAATATCCAAAAAAAAACAAAAAAAAATTATGCCTCTTCTAAGTAAGTATTTGTAGTCCATATTGTATGTGTCCCTGGAAAATGACATTCAATACAAAGTCCAAGAAATAAAAGCAATAATTACAAGGATTGCATTTTAAGGATTCTAAATTTCATAAACATTAATAACAGTTTAATTTATATTAACACAGAATACTTGATTAATATAGTTATTATATAGTGCTTCTGCTTTTAATAACATTTAAAGTCCTGACATTAGAATAATCCTTCTGGCTCTTACACTTGTGCACCTTAGTTGTAAACACATGCGTTTTATCATACTGAACACTAGCAATGTAAATAAGAAATACACAGTTGGAGAGGAAGGGAAGGGTGGATTGGAATTCAATGACTTACATGCATATATGAGCATTAAAATAGTCTCTAAAAATAACTTCTATTAAATATCTGTTTTTAGTGAATTTCCAAACTTTTGTAACATTATTTTACACCTAATTGAAGTTTTATTTCCCTAGTAATATAACACAAGCTCACTTTTGCTTAATTTACTTAACAATATAGTTAAGAAGAATTTCTTTAAAGTCTAATTATTTGTCATACAAGGTAGTTGGCACCATTGTCTCTCCTAAGTTAAAAGTAAATTAAGGCAGCCCAGCTAGAGATCAGCATACTGTCTGATTCCCACCTGTCCCAGGAGCAGAACCTCGGCATTGGACATGATCCCACACAGCCTATACCCCACTTGCAGCTTGACTCACCAGGTATTCTGACACATCCAGTCTCACAGATAAAACCTGAAACCCTGCCCCAATACCTGTCATATGGGGACCCCTGAAACACAGGGATTCAGATTCCTCACCCAGACAGAGAGCAATGAACCTTCAGATTCCCACCTGTGCCAAGATCATAGCCCCTGCACTGGAGCTGATAACATACAGCCCAAACTCCAGTTGCAGTTCTATTCACCAGGTATTCTGACATATCCAGAATCACAGGATCACAGAATCTCAGGATTACAGGTTTACATGAAAGACAGGCTCCAATCAGAGACAGGGAAGCTAGATAACACCAGAGATAACCAGATGCCAAGAGGCAAGCATAAGAACATAAGCAACAGAAACCAATTTCACTTGGAAACATCAGAACCCAGTTATTCCATCATAGCAAGTCATACATACCCCAATACACATTTAAGGCAAGATTCAGATCTAAATTTTCATTTCATGAAGATGATCGAGGCATTAAAGAAGAACATAAATAACTCATTAAAGAACTACAAGAGGACACAATCAAACAGGTGAAGGAATTGAACAAAACTGTCCAGGATCAAAAAATGGAAATATAATCATTAAAGCAAACACAAAGGGAGACAGCACTGGATGGAAAATCAAGGAAAGACAACAAGAGTCACAGATATAACCATCACTAAAAGAATACAAGAGATAGAAGAGAGAATCTCAGTGGCAGAAGAAAAAATAGAAGACATTAATACAACAGTAAAAAAAAAAAATACAAAAAGCAAAAAGCTCCTATGTCAAAACATTCAAGAAATCCAGAACACAATGAAAAGACCAAACCTGACAATCATAGGTATACAAGCGAATAAAGATTCCCAACTCAAAGGGCCAGCAAACATCTTCAACAAAACTGTAGAAGAAAACTTTCCTATCATAAAGAACAAAATGCCAATAAACAAACAAGAAGCCTACAGAGCACCAAACAGATGAGACTAGAAAAGAAATTCCTCTTGTTACATAATAATTAGAATTCCAGATGCACAGAAAAAAAAAAAAAAGAAAGAAAGAATAATGAAGTAGTAAGGGGGAAAGGTCAATTAACATATAAAGGCAGACCTAACAGAATTTCACCAGACTTCTCAATAGAGACAATAAAAGCCAGAAGATCCCCGGCAGATGTCATATAGACATGAAGAGAAGAAAAATGTCAGTCCATGCTACTATACACAGCAAAGCCAGCAATTATCATAGATGGAGAAACCAAAGTTTTCCAAGACAAAAACCAAATTTGAACAATGTCTTTCCACTAATCCAGCCCTACAGAAGATAATAGAAGGAAAAGTCCAACACAAGGAGGGAAAGTACACCCAAGAAAATGCCAGATATTGATCTTTTTATAACAAATCCAAAAGAAGAGAAAGAGAGAAACATAATTCTACCTCTAACAACAAAAATCATAGGAACCAACAATCATTGGTCTCCAGTATCTCTCAATATTAATGGATTCAATTCTCCAATAACAAGACATAGGCTATCAAATGATATCTCATTTGTTAACAGGATTTAGCATGTTGCTGCCTACAGAAAAAACACCATACAGTCAATGACAGACATAACCTCAAATTAAAAGGAAGGGGAAATTTTTACAAGCAAATGGTACCAAAAAACAAGCTGGAGTATGCTCTCTAATATCCAACGAGACTTCCAACCAAAGGTTATCAAAAAGAATGGAGAATAACACTACATACTCATTAAAGGAAAAATACATGAGGATGAACTCTCAATTCTGAAAATCTATGCTCCAAATGCAACGGAACCAACATTGGCAAAATAAATGCTACTAAATCTCAAAGTACACATTGAACCTCACACAAATAATAGAAGATTTCAACATCCCTCTCACCAATGGACAAATCATGGAAACAGAAATCTAACAGAGACACAGTGAAACTAAAAGAAGTTTTGAAGCAAATGGATTGATCAGACATCTACATAACATTTTCACTCTAATATATATAATATATATATATAATTATTGTATATAATATATATAATATATATTATATTTCACTATTATATATATATATATATATATTTCTCAGCACCTCATGGTATCTTCTCAACCATTGTCCATATACTCAGTCACAAAACAAACCTCAACAGACAAAAAAACATTCAATTAATCCCATGTATTTTATTGGACCACCATGGACTAAGACGGGTCTTCAATGCAACAAAAACAATAGATGGCCCACATACATGTGGGAAGCTGATCAACTATCTACTCAATGATAACTTTGCCAGGAAAGAAATAAAGAAAGAAATTAAAGGGTTTATACAATTCAATGAAAATGAAGGCACATCATGTCCAAACTATGGGACACAATAAATCCAGTACTAAGAGAAAAACCTCATAGCTCTGAGTGCCCACATAAAGAAATTGGAGAGATCATATGCTAGCAGCATAACAGCTCATCTGAAAGCTCTAGAACAAAAAGAAGCAAATACACTGAAGAGGAGTAGATAGCAGGAAATAACCAAACTCTTGAAATTAACCAAGTAGAAACAAAGAGAATAACACAAAGAATCAACAAAACTAGGAGCTTGTTCTGTGAGAAAATCCACAAGATAGATAAACCCTTAGCCCGATTAATAAGAGGGCACAGAGACAGTATACCAATTAACAAAATCAAGAATGAAAAGGAAGACATAACAACAGAAACTTACAAATTTCCAAAAATAATCAGATCCTATTTCAAAGTCTGTACTCAACAAAACTGGAAAACCTCGATGAAATGGTTGATTTTTCTAGAGAGATATCAGGTACCAAAGTTAAACCAGGATCAGATAAACCCTCTAAGCAGCCTCATAACATCCAAGAAAATAGGAGCAGTCATTAGAAATCTCCCAACCATAAAAAGCCCAGGGCCAGAGGGGTTTAGTGCAGAATTCTATCAGACCTTCAACAAAGATCTTCAACACTCCTCAAACTATTTCATAAAACAGAACACTGTCCATCTCTTTCTATAAAACCACAGTTACAATGAAACCTATACCATAAAAAGAACTCACAAGAAAGACAACTACAAACTAATTTCCTTATGAATATTGATGGAAAAATAATCAATAAAATTTTCTCAATGCAAATCCAAGAACACATCAAAATGATCATCCAACATGATCAAGTAGGCTTCATCCCAGAAATGCGGGGATGGTTCAATATTAAGAAATCCATCAATGTATTGCATGCACTATATAAACAAACTCAAAGGAAAAAAAAATACTCTGACCATGCAAGACTCTAACCATGAAAGTGAAAGTATGAAAAGAACTTCAAATCCCTAAAGAAAGAAACTGAAGATGTCAGAAAATGGAAAGATCTCCCAACTTATAGATTGGCAGAATTGATATAGTTAAAATGGCCATCTTGATGAAAGCAATCTACAGATTCAATGCAATCCCCATTAAATTCCAAATCAATTCTTCATAGACTTAGAAAGATCAATTGTCAAATTCGTTTGGAAAAAAAATACCTAGGATAGTGAAAACTAGTCTAAACAATAAAAGAACTTCTAGTGGAATCACCATTGGTGTTCTATTCAGGAACTTTTCCCCTGTGCCCACATGTTCAAGATTCTTCCCCACTTTATCCTCTATAAGCTTCAGTGTGTCTTGTTTTATCTGTAGATCCTTGATCCACTTGGACCTGCTCTTTGTACAAAGAGATAAGAATGGGTTGATTTGCATTTTTCGTCATGCTGACCTCCAGTTGATCCAACACAATTTGTTAAAAATGCGGTCTTTTTCCACTGGAAGTTTTGAGCTCCTTTGTCATATATTGTCTTAGTCAGGGTTTCTATTCCTGCACAAAATTCATGACCAAGAAGCAAGTTGGGGAGGAAAGGGTTTATTAAGCTTACAGTTCTGCATTGTTATTCATCACAAAAGGAAGTTAGGACTGGAACTCAAGCAGGTCAGGAAGCAAGAGCTGATGCAGAAGCCATGGAGGGATGTTCCTTACTGGCTTGCTTCCCACAAGGGGCCCTCCCCCATTGATTACTAATTGAGAAAATGCCCCACAGATGGATCACATAGAGGCACTAACCCAACTGAAATTCATTTCTGTGATAACTCTAAACTGTGTCAAGTTGACACACAAAACCAGCCAGTACAATTGACCCCTTGTCAACTTGACACACACATCACTATTAAGCCTCAACCCTTACTTTCTTATTCATTCCCAAGATCTAAATTACTTTAACAGTCCCACAGTTTTTACATATTAAAAGTTCAATCACTTTGAGATGTCTAATATCTTTAAAATTCAAAGTCTTTTATAAATTTAAAGTCTCTTAACTGTGGGCTCCACTAAAATACTTTTTTTTCCTTCAAAAGGAACATATCAGGGCACAGTCACAACCAAAAGCAAAACTCAAACTCCAGTGGTTCAATGTCTGGGATCCAACTCACAATCTTCTCTGCTCCTCCAAGGGCTTGGGTCACTTCTCAAGCTCTGCCCTTTGTAGCACACAGCTTGTCTTCTAGGCTCCAGCTGCCTGTACTCCACTGCTGCTGCTGTCTTGGTGGTCATCTCATGGCACTGGCATCTCCAAAACACTGCTGACTTCTGCTGTTCTAGGCTTCACCAATAGCCTCTCATAGGCTCTCTTTATGGTGCCAAGCCTCAACTCTTATGCATGATCCCTTCAGTACTGGGGCATCAATTGCAACTGAGGTTGCACCTTCACCAATGGCCTTCTGCGGCCTCTCACAGTGCCAAGTCTCAGCTGCTTTTCATGACTCCTTCATGCCTTCAAAACCAGTACCACCTGGATGACTCTTACGCAGTACCAAGTCCAGCCACAGCACAAAATACAACTGTGGCTATCTCTCGAACATAACCTCTGTGCTCTCAGAAAACACTTCCCAAACGATTTCACCTCAGTGATGCTGGTTTCTTCTTAATCACTGCTAATTTCATAGCTCCAGTTAACCAGCATCAATAGTCCCAGTAACACAAAGGTTTGCTTTAGTGGTTCTGGTATCTTGTTAATCACAGCTTATTCTTCAGTCCCAGCTAACCAAAACCACAGAATCTTCAAAATCAAAACATGGCCCCTTTAAGAGTCTTTAATTTTCCCTCTGAAGTTTCACAAGCCAGAACTCCATCCTCTGCACTGTTCTTAACATTGTCTTCCAAGCTCCTGCAGAACTTTCCACAGAGCTCTTCATATTCTAAAGGCTTTTCTAGCTCAAAGTTCCAAAGCCTTCCACAGTCCTCACCAAAACATGGTCAGGTTGTCAGTGCCACAGGAATACCCCACTATGCTGGTACCAATTTGTCTTAGTCAGGGTTTCTATTCCTGCACAAACATCATGACCAAGAAGCAAGTTAGGGAGGGAAGGGTTTATTCAGCTTACAGTTCTGCATTGTTGCTCATCACAAAAGGAAGTCAGGACTGGAACTCAAGCAGGTCAGAAAACAGGAGCTGATGCAGAAGCCATGGAGGGATGTTCCTTACTGGCTTGCTTCCCCTGGCTTGCTCAGCCTGCTCTCTTATAGAACCCAAGACTACCAGCCCAGAGATGGTACCACCCCCAAGGGGCCCTCCCCCCTTGATCACTAATTGAGAAAATGCCTCACAGATGGATCACATGGGGGCACTAACCCAACTGAAATTCATTTCTCTGTGATAACTCCAACCTGTGTCAAGTTGACACACAAAACCAGCCAGTACAGATGTCATGTGACCATACATGTGTTGGTTCTTTTCTGGGTCTTCAATTCTATTCCACTGATCTTCCTGACTGTCTGCATACCAATACCAAACAGTTTTCATCACTATTGGTCTGTATTAGAGCTTGAGATCAGGATGGGATTCCCCTAGAAGATCTTTTGTTGTGGAGAATAGTTTTTGCTATCCTGGGATTTTTGTTATTCCAGATGAATTTGAAAATTGCTTTTTCTAGATCTATGAAGAATTGATTTGGGATTTTGATGGGGATTGCATTGAATCTATAGATTGCTTTCGGCAAGATGGCCATTTTTACAGTATTGATCCTGCCAATCCATGATCATGGGAGATCTTTCCATTTCTGAGATCTTCTTCGATTTCTTTCTTCAGAGGCTTGTAGTTCTTGTCATACAGATATTTCATGTGTTTGGTGAGAGTCACACAAAGTTATGTAATATTATTTGTGACTATTATGAAGGGTGTCTTTTCCCTAATATCCTTTGAGTAGAGGAAGGCTACTGATTTGTTTGAGTTAATTTTATATCCAGCCACTTTGCTGAAGTTGTTTATCATCTTTAGGAATTCTCTGGTGTTTTTTTTTTTTTCTTTGTGTGTTCGCTTCATTATAAGATCCTATCATCCACAAATAGTGGATTTTGACTACTTCCTTTCCAATTTGTATACCTTTTACCTCCTTTTGTTGTCTGCTCTGGCTAAAACTTCAAACACTATATTGAATAGACAGGGAAAGAGTGGGCAGCCTTGTCAGGTCCCCGATTTTAGTAGGATTGCTTCAAGTTTCTCACCATTTAGTTTGATGTTAGGTACCAGTTTACAGTATATTGCTTTCACTATATTTATATGAGATTTAGATTCCAGATCTCTCCAAAACTTTTATCATGAATGGATGATGGATTTTGTCAAAAGCATTTTCAGCATCTAATGAAATGACCATGTATTTTTTTTTCTTTAGTTTGTTTATGTAGTATGTACTGGCTAGTTTTGTGTGTCAACTTGACACAGGCTAGAGTTATCACTGAGAAAGGAGCTTCAGTTGGGGAAGTGCCTCCATGAGATTCAGCTGTGGGGCATTTTCTCAATTAGTGATCAAGTGTTGAGGGCCCCTTGTGGGTGGTTCCACCTTTGGGCTGGTGCTATTGGGTTTTATAAGAGAGCAGACTGAGCAAGCCAGGGGAAGCAAGCCAGTAAGAAACATCCCTCCATGGCCTCTGCATCAGCTCCTGCTTCCTGACCTGCTTGAGTTCCAGTCCTGACTTCCTTTAGTGATGAACTGGAACATGGATGTGTAAGCTCAATAAACCCTTTCCTCCCCAGCTTGCTTCTTGGTCATGATGTTTGTGCAGGAATAGAAACCCTGACTAAGACATAGTGGATTATATTGATGGATTTCCACATATTGTACCATACCTGCATCCCTGGGATGAAGCCTACCTGATCATGATGCATTCTTGAATTTGGTTGGCCAGGATTTTGTTCAATATTTTTGCATCAATGTTCATGAAGGAGATTCATCTGAAGTTTTCCTTCCCTGTTTGATCTTTGTTTGGTTTAAGTATAAGCGTTATTGTGGTTTCATAGAATGAGTTGGGTAGTGTTCCTTGAGTTTCTATTTCATAGGATAGCTTGAAGAGTATCAGTATTAGTTCTTTTTGAAGATCTGATAGAATTCCCCACTAAACCCATCTGGTCCTTTTTTTTTTTTTTGATGGGTGACTATTTATGACTGCTTCTATTTCCTCCGGAATTATGGGACTATTTAGATGGTTTATCTGATCCTGGTTGAATGTTGGCACCTGGTATGTATCTAGAAAGTTGTCCATTTCATGCAGATTTCCAAACTTTGTTGAGTATAAACTCTTGTAGTAGATCTGATGATTTTTTTGTAGTTCCACAGTTTCTGTTATGTCTCCCTTTTCATTTCTGATTTTATTAATTTATTAATTTGGATACTGTCTCTGTGCCCTCTGTTTAGTCTGGCTAAGGGCTTATCTATCTTTTTGATTCTCTCAAAGAACCAGCTACTCGTTTTATTGATTCTTTGAATAGTTCTTTTGGTTTCTGTTTGGTTGATTTCAGCCCTGAGTTTGATTATTTCCTGTTGTCTCCTCCTCTTGGGAGTATTTGCTTCCTTTTGTTCTAGAGTTTTTTAAGTGCACTGTCAAGCTGTTAGTGTAAGCTCTCTCCATTTTCTTTCTAGAGGCACTCAGAGCTATGAGTTTTCCTCTCAGCACTGCATTCCTTGTGTCCCATAAATTTTGGTATGATGTGTCTTCATTTTCATTAAATTCTAAAAAGTTATAATTTCTTTGATTATTTCTTCCTTGACCAATCTATCCTTAAGAAGAGCATTGTTCAAAGTCCATGTGTTTGTATGTTTTCCATTGTTTTTATTGTTTGAGCTGAAGACCAGCCTTAGGCCTGGTGATCTGATAAGGTATATGGAATAATTTCAATATTTCTGTATCTGTTGAGGCCTGTTTTGTGACAAATTATATGATCAGTTTTGGAGAAGGTACCATGAGGTGCTGACAAGAAGGTATATTCTTTTGCTTTAGGGTGGAATGTTCTAAAAAATGTGTTAGATCCATTTGGTCCATAACTTCAGTTACTTTCACTGTAACTCTATTTAGTTCCTGATTCCCTGATTTGTTCATTTTTGACAGTGGGGAGTTGAAGTCTCCCACTATTATTGTGTGCGGGTGTAATATTTGCTTTGAGCTTTATTAAAGTTTCTTTTATGAATGTGAATGCCCTTTCATTCGGAGCCTAGATGTTCAGAATTAAGAGTTCATCTTGGTAGACTTTTCCATTGACCAGTATGAAGTGTCCCTCCTTATCTTTTTTGACAACTTTTAGTTGAAAGTCAATTTTATCCGATATAAGAATGGACGCTCCAGTTTGTTTCTTGGGACCATTTGCTTGGAAAATTGTTTTTCAATCTTTAACTCTGAAATAGTGACTGTCTTTGTCACTGAGATAGGTTTCTTGTACGCAGCGCAATGTTGGGTCCTGTTTACATATCCAGTCTGATAGTCTATATCTTTTTATAGAGGAATTGAGACCACTGATATTAAGAGATACTAAGGAAAAGTGATTTTTGCTTACTGTTATCTTCTTAGTTAAAGTTGAAATTCTGATTCTGTAGCTATCTTCTCTTGGGTTTGTTGAAAAATTACCTTATTGCTTTTTCTCTAAGGTGTGGTTTCCTGCCTTGTGTTGGTATTTTTTTTACCCATTATCCTTCGTAGAGCTGGATTTCACGAAAGATATGGTGTAAATTTGCTTTTGTCATGTAATGTCTTGTTTTCTCTGTCTATGGTAATTGAAATTTTTGCTCGGTTATAGTAGTTTGGGCTGACATCTATGTTCTCTTAGGGTCTGTATGACATCTACTGAGGATCTTCTGTCTTTCATAGTCTCTGATGAGAAGTCTTGTGTAATTCTGATAGGTTTGCCTTTAAATGTTACTTGACCTTTTTCTCTTACTTCTTTTAATATTCTTTCTTTGTTAAGTGCATTTGGTGTTTTGATTATTATGTGATGGGAGGAATTTCTGCTCTGGTCCTTTCTGTTTGGAGTTCTTGTAGGCTTCTTGTATGTTTATGGATATCTCTTTTTTAGATTAGGGAAGATTTCTTCTATAATTTTGATGAAGATATTTACTGGGCTTTTAAGATGTAAATCCTTGCTTTCTTCTATACCTATAATCCTTAGGTTTGTTCTTCTCATTGTGTCCTGGATTTCCTGGATGTTTTGGGTTACAAGCTTTTTGCATTTTGCATTTTCTTTGACTGTCGAATCAATGTTTTCTACGAAATCTTCAGCATCCAAGATTCTTTCTTCTATTTCTTGTATTCTGTTGTTGATGCTTGCATCTATGACTCCTGAATTCTTTCCAAGGTTTTCTATCTCTAGACATGTCTCACTTTCTGATTTCTTTATTGTTTCTACTTCCACTTTTAGATCCTGGATAGTTTTGTTCAGTTCCTTCACTTGTTTGTTTGTGTTTTTCTCATTCTTTAAAGAATTTTTGTGTTTCATCTTTAAGAGCTTCTACTTGTTCACACATGTTCTCCTGTATTTTTTAAGGGATTTTTGTGATTCCTCTTTAAGGGCTTCTGCTTGTTGATCCATGTTCTCCCATAATTCCCTATGGGATTTTTGTGTTGTCTCTTAAAGGGGTTCTATCTTTTGACCCACATTCTCCCATATTTCTTTAAGGGAATTTTGTGTTTCCTCTTTAAGGGCTTCTACCTTTTGGTCCATATTCTCTTGTATTTTTTTAAGGGAATTTTTTTTGTTGTTCCTTTGTTTCCTCTTTAACATTTTCTACCTGTTGACCCATGTTCTCCTGTATTTCTTTAAGGGAGTTATTTATGTCTTTCTTGAAGTCCTCCATCAGCAACATGAGATGTAATTTTAAATCCAGGTCTTGCTTTTCTGATGTGATGGAGTATCCAATATTTGCTCTTGAGGGAGAACTGGGTTCTAATGGTACCATGTTGCCTTGGTTTCTGTTGGTAATGATTTTGCATTTGCCTTTGGCCATCTATTTATCTCTGGTGTTAGCTGGTCTCTAACATCTCTGTCCTGCAGGCCTGTGTTTCTGTACTCCTGGCATTTCCTTTCTCTAAAATGCCCTACATATAGCTGGTTCTCCAAGAAGTATCAGGAGATGGGGTCTTCCCTGTGGCAGACTTGGCAAGGGTTAAATGCCCTGCAGGCTACTAGTTCTCATAAGTTCTGCTGCTACCAGTTCTCTAGAAAGTATCAAGAAGTAGGATCTTTAATGTGGCATAAGTGGCATGGGTCTCCCACATCCTAAGGAATGGTTTGGTGGCAGGGGAGGAAAGAGGGGTAGAAGGGAAAGAAGGGGAATGGTGATCTGGAGGTTGCTGGGTAGTGAGTCCCAGAGCGGCTCTGGGTCTCTAGATACAGGGGTAGTTTTTTTTTTTTTTTTTTTTTTTTTTTTTTGAATGCCATGCTCCTACCAGTTCTGTAGAAAGTATCAGGAAGAAGGATGTTCCCCGAGGCAGAAGTGACATGGGTATATCACATCAGATGGAATGGGGCAGTGGCTGTGAATTAGAGTCTTTTATATTCATGTATTGATTCAGTCATATTAGATGAGTTTACTCTAGTCATCTGCTAGACAACATAGGCTTATAGAAAAATGTTAGTTGCACTCAAATACTGTTATACAATGACAGATGTATATTATCTTTCTAAAGAAACAAATATATCAAATATATAATACATATCAGATTTGTGTCTGTGGTCTTTTTTTCTTTTCTGTTTTTTTCTTTTCTATATTCTTTGTTTACATTCCAAATATTTCCCTTTTCCTGGTTCACCCCTCCCCATATGTCCCATAAGCCTTCTTCTATCCACCTGTTCTCCAATCACCTCCCTCCTTTTTCTATGCCCTGGTACTCCCCTACAATGCTGGATCAAGCCTTTCCCAAATCAGGGCCCTCTCCTTACTTCTTCATGGGATTCATTTGTTATGCTAATTGTGTCTTGGGTATTCAGAGCTTCTGTCCTAATTAATATCCACTTATCAGTGATTGCATTCCATGTGTATTCTTTTTTGATTGGGTTACCTCACTTAGGATGATATTTTCCAGTTCTAAACATTTGCCTAAAAATTTCACGAATTCATTGTTTTTAATTGCTTAATAGTATTCCATTGTGTAAATACACCACATTTTCTGTATCCATTCCTCCATTGAGGGACATCTGGGTTCTTTCCAGCTTCTGGCTATTATAAATAAGGCTTCTATGAACATAATGGAGCATGTGTCCTTATTGCATGCCGGGGAATCCTCTGGGTATATGCCCAGGAGAGGTATAGCAGAGTCCTCCGGAAGTGTCATATCCAGTTTTCTGAGGAATTGCCAGACTGATTTTCATAATGGTTGTAGCATCTTGGAATGCCACCAGCAGTGGAGGAGTGTTCCTCTTTCTCCACATTCTCACCAACACTTGCTGTCTCCTGAGTTTTTAATCTTAGCCATTCTGACTAGTGTAAGGTGAAATCTCAGAGTTGTTTTGATTTGCATTTCCCTAATGACTAATGATGTTGAGCATTTCTTAAGGTGTTTCTCCACCATCTGAATTTCTTCAGTTGAAAATTCTTTGTTTAGATCTGTACTCCATTTTTAATATTATTATTTGGTTCCCTGGAGTCCAACTTCTTGAGTTCTTTGTATATATTGGATAATAGCCCTCTATCAGATATAGGATTGGTGAAGATCTTTTCCCAATTTGTTGGTTGCCCTTTTGTCCTTTTGACAGTGTCCTTTGCCTTACAGAAACTTTGTAATTTTATGAGGTCCCATTTGTCAGTTATTGATCTTAGAGCATAAGCTATTGGTGTTCTGTTCAGGAACTTTTTTCCTGTGTCCATGTTCTCAAGGGCTTTCCCTAGTTTTTTTTCTATTAGTTTCAGTGTATCTGGTTTTATGTGGAGGTCCTTGATCTATTTGGAGTTGAGCTTAGTACAAGGAGATAAGAAAGGATCAACTTGCATTCTTCTTCATGCTGTATGTCTGTGGTCTTTGCCGCTATCTTAAGCCATGTTAATGTCAGTGCCCTGGGCTATAACCAGAAACATGTGCAATACATCACCCCTGCTGCTGCTAAATATAAAAAACAAGAGAGCTTCCTTTTGCAGTGACATTGATGAGTACATTCTCTCAGTTGATAAAGTGAAACATAGAAGCCTCCTGTGACGACAACCTCTCTCCATCCCATTCATTTCCACAGCAAAAGAAATAGTCTAGACAGAAACCATCAAAGGAAGCTCTTTAAATTCTTCATCAGGATGCTGAAATTTAACTATTCACACTTGATGGCTTCTAGTAGGATTTAGGGTTGGAAAAAACTCAGGGTGTTTTGCTTTGTTTTCTTTTGTTTGTTTTCCATTGTTTGTTTGAAAGGATGGGCCACTGGGAGTTTGAGGTCACTCATGTGAATATGTGGGCAACACATTTTGTACTTCTTTTGTGGGAGATCATAATTGTGACAAGTGCACCTGGAAATACATGAAGATCAGGATGCATTTTGTGAACTTTAAAATAATCAATGAAAATGTTCTGTTAATTAAAACATATCTGGAAGAAAATTCAAACCCTAAAATTAACGGTCTAATGGCAACATTTGTGAAGTGAAATTCTGATTTCAAAACTCTGGTATGTGTTCTTCCCATCCCCTAAGCTGGTGTTTCTTTATAACCCTGCTAGCTTTTGGCTGGCACAGTTACTGAGATGTCCACATTACTAACATTACTTTCTGATGATTAGGCCATAGATTACTGGTGTTTTAGATATTCATGAATTAATGTTCTTATTTTTTCTAAAACTGGGAACTGTAAGTCAGAAGTCATATTAATTACTTTCATAAAACTTTCATACACTAATGTAATCAATCAATTCTATGAAAAAAGTTCCAAGTATTTTGTTACATTACTGATTTTAACACTAAATTCCTCAAAATAGTGTTATTAATTAATTTATTTATTTAATTATATTTCAAATGCTAACACCATTCCAATCCTCCCACAGTGTCCCACCTCAAACTCTCATTCCCCTTTGCTTCTAAGAAAGTCAGGACCCCCTGGATATCTCTGTACCAAACAATCTCTACTGCAAACCCTGCATGATTAAGCAGAGAGCTCCCAGGGTCCCAGCTTAGTTTGTTGTTTTCCTGTGGGTTTCTCATTCCCTTCAGGGCCAGCATTACCTCTTCCTATAACTCTTCTATAATAGTCCCAGTGTTTTGCTGTGGATATCTGCATTTGTATCTGTCAGCTGCTAGGAAGTATTTCTCCGAGGACAGTTAGCCACCTGTTTGTAAGCATAATATAGTGACATTAACAGAGTCAGAAATTGGTGGTTGCTCATGGGAAGGGTCTCAAGTAAGACAGTGACTGGTCAGTCATTTCTTGAATCTCTGCTCCATGTTTATCCCTGCATTTCTTTTAGACAGGAAAATATTTGGGACTAAAGTTTGGTTACTGTGTTAGTGTCCTTATCCTCATGCTAGGGACCTTGTCCTGCCTGGCAATAGGAGGTGGCATGTTCAGGTTCCATGTCCACACAGTTAGCCAGCTCACATTGCCTGCTGGGACGTCCCCTATCCTACATCTCAAAGACTGCATAGAGATTCCACTCACCTCCCACTGTCCACCCCCACAGCAACTGCAAATTTCCTTTCATTCTCTTTCCCCTCCGTCAGTACTTCCTGTCTCTTATCAAACCAGATCCTACTGCCCTCCTAGTCCATACTCCTATACAGTTCTTCATCCCATTCCTCTTTCCCCAGCCCTGTATCCAACCCCCACCCCACCAGGCCACCTCACTTCCTGGGGGCATCAAGTCTCTATATCACTTTTTTGATTGTTTGGCTTTTTTGGAGCTTAGCTTCTTGAGTTCTTTGTATATTTTGGATGTTAGCCCTCTATCAGATATAGGGATTGTGAACATAATTACCCCAATCTATAGGTTGCTGAGTTGTCTTATTGAGTATCCTTTCTTTTACAGAAGCTTGTTAGTTTTGGGAGTTCCCAATTATTAATTCTTGATCTTAGAACCTGAACCATTGGAGTTCTGTTTAGGAAATCAGTACCCTTCCTTTATACAAATGATCAATGGGCTGAAAAAGAAATTAGAGAAGCAACACCCTTCACAATAGATACAAATAATATATAAAGTGTCTTGTGGTAACTCTAGCCAAATAATTGAAAGATCTCTATGACCAGAACTTCAAGTCTCTCAAGAAAGAAATCAAAAAAGACCTCAGAAAATGGAGAGATCTCCCATGCTCATGGATTGTTAGGATTAACATAGTAAAAATGACCATCCTACCATATGCAATTTAAAGATTCAATGCAGTCACCATCAAAATTCCAGCACAATTCTTCACAGACATGGAAAGAGAAATCCTCAATTTCATATAAAAATACCAAAAAAAGACAGGGTAATGAAAATAATTTTTAACAATGAAGATTTTCTGGGTTAATCACCCTGACTTCAAGCAGAGCGATAGTAACAAAAACTTCATGGTATTGGTACAGTGACATACAGGTAGATCTGTGGAATATAATTGAAGAGCCAGAAAAATAAGCATATACTCATAGACATTTGATCTTTGACAAACAATCCAAAAATAGACAATGGGAAAAATAAAGCATGTTCATTAAACAGTGCTGGTCTCACTGGCAGTGGGTATATAGAAAAATGAAAATAGATCCATATTTGTCAACTTGCACAAAGCTTTATTCCAAGTTGATCAAGGAATTCATCATAACATCAGATACACCAAATCTAATAGAGAAAGTGTAAAAGAGCCTTGAACTCTTTTTAAGTTAGATTAGAGCATTTGCACTTGGGCTTTCCTTGTTTAGCATTTTGGGTCTGTGGAGTGTATAATGGGTATTGTGTACTTTATGTCTAATGTCCATTTTTTAATGAATAAATAAGATGCAAATCCTTCTTGGTCAGGATTAACTCACTCAGGAATGTATTTTCCAGTTCCATCCATTTGCCTACAAATTTCATGATGTCCTTGTTTTAATAGCTGAGTAGTATTACATTGTGTAAATGAACCATATTTCCTATATCCATTCTTTGGTTGAGGAATATCTGGGTTGATTCCACTTTCTGGCTATTACAAATAATGCTTCTATGAACATGCTTGAACATGTGTCTTTGTGTTTTTGTGGAACCCATTTTTGGTATATGTCCAGGAGCAGTATATCTGGTTCTTTAACTAGAACTATTTCCAATTGTTTAAGAAAATAGCATATTGATTTCCAGAGTTATTCTACATGCTTGCAATCTCACCAGCAATGGAAAAGTGTTCTACTTTTTTCTGCATTCTTGGAAGCATGTGCTGTCACTTAAGTTTTTTTAACTTAGCCATTCTAATGAGTACAAGAGGGAAATCTCAGGGTTTGATTTACCTTGTTTTGATAATTAAGGATGTTGAATATTTTGTTAAGTACTTCTTGGTCATTTGAGATTCCTCTGTTGATAAACCTCTGTTTACTTTTGTGGCCTAATTTATAATTGGGATATTTGGTTTCTTGGAGTCCAACTTCTTGAGTTCTTTGTATGTTTTGGATATTTGCCCTCTGTAGGATGTAGGATTAGTGACAAGCTTTTCCTAATATGTAGGCTGCCATTTTTGTCTTAATGCCAGTGTTATTGTTTTGTTTTGTTTTTGCCTTACAAAAGCTTTTAGTTTCATGATATTCCATTTATCAGTTGCTGGTCTGAGCCATTCATTGGTGTTCTGTTAAGGAAACTGATTCCTGTTCCTTTTCCTTCAAGGCTATTTCCCACTTTCACTCCTGAAAGATTTTGATGGTCCATTTTTATGTTGGTGTCATTGATCCTCTTCAATTTTAGTTTTGCACAGGGTGATAAATATAAATCTATTTGCATTCCTCTACATGCAGACATCCAGTTAGACTACTCATTGGATACTTGTTGAAGATGTTTTATTCCATTGTATGGTTTGACCTTCTTTGTCAAAAATCAAGTGTTCATAGGTATGTGGACTCTAGCTCCTTTAGGTATGTATACCCTTCTTTCTGAAGCAATATATTGGCTCTTTGCTACTCTACCCTACAGCTCTGCCTGCCTCCTACAGTGTTGTTTTAACCCATGACAGTTAGCTCTATTTGCCTCCTAAGGGCCCTATTCCAACCCTGGACACCCAGGCCAAACAACAACAGAAACAACTAGATGGAAAAAGGCAAGAACAATAGGATAATCCACAGAAGCCAATGTAATATGACACCATAAGAACACAGCTCTAATACTATGGCCTGCCCTGGTTATCCCAACACACCTAAAAAGAAAGTCTGTAACCTTCAATCCCATTTCATGAAGATGATAGAGGCCTTTAATGAGGATAAAAATAATTTCATTATGGATATACAACAAAATACAATCAAAGAGGTAGAAGCCCTTAAAGAAAAAAAACAAATAAAGCCCTTAAAGACTTATAAGAAAACACATAATCAAACAGGTAGAATCCCTTAACGAGGAAACAAATAATAGAAGAGAGAAGCTCAGGTGTAGCAGAAATGGACACATTGGTCAAAGCATTGCCAAAAGTAACACATCCAGGATATTTGAGACACTATGAAAAGACTAAACCTAAGAAAACTAGGAATAGAAGGGGGTGAAGATTCTCAATTCCAAGGGCCAGAAAACATCTCCGTGAAAATAATAGTCCAATAAAAGAGATGGTTCCCAGGTCTGAAAATTTTACTGATACTACAGAATGCTTACAGACAGGAGTCCAGCACAGCTACCCTCTGGGAGGCCCAACAAGCAGTTAATGACCCCATTGGAAGACCAGCAGTATCAACTAACTTGGACCCCTGATATCTCTCAGACACTGAGTCACCAACCAGGCAGCATATACTAACTGATATGAGGCCCTAGACACATATACAGTGTGTATATATTATGGGTGTGGTGTTAGAATTATACCAGTATACTCAAAATAAAGTTTTCAACTTTGCAATGTTATATAATTTACATTGATTTTTCACATTTACACTATATGGTGTTATGCTGATTTTTTGTTATATAAAAGACTGATAACATTTCAAGTTTTTCAAAAATTTCCCAAAGTTTTATTAATTAAGAAATGAGAGAATTGACAATGATTTCAAATATTCTTATTGAGGACAGTTTTATTTCCACTATTTTATTCTCTTCAACATTTATTTCACAGAAAACTAGTCATGTAGTTTTACTCTTTGGAAAATCCATTTTGCAATCAACTATGTTTAAGATGTAATGACCACAGCCTTGGCTATACATACAAGTGCATTTAAGGTCCTAAGAAATCTTGAACCCATAAGGCTCATTTAAGAATTCAAATAAGAAACCCTTTTCAAATTTATTGCACACCAAGTATTATTATATAAATTATTTCAATGAAAAACTCTTTATGATGAAAAATTTCAGAAAACTCTTATACCACAAGTTATATAGTTCTTTTGAAATTAGAAAAAGCAAAGCTGTACAAAGATTTAAAAGAAACATATACCTTATGATTTAATTTATATGGATTTTTCAGTATAGACAAATCTGTTCAGACAAAAGACAGCTATAACAGAGAAGAAAAGGAAGAATGGAAATGTCAGCTCAGTAGTGAAGGGATTATTTCTGGTGTTGAAAGTTGTTACAGTGTCAGTTGCAGGAGAGGGTTGCCCTACTCAGAAGTGATATACTCCAGTGGATTTCATAATTCCAAGAATTGGTTTATTGATTCAGAATGATATAGTGAAACTATTATTAATATTTAATAAATATAAGAAAAGTTATGTGTGTTACTAAGCAGAGTAGATGAATAAGTGCCAAATCAGTGAATATTTTAACAAATTTTAAGAATTTTATCTATTTGTTTTAAATAATTTCATATATTAAGTTTTAAGGTATATTCACTCCCACCCTCTGATTCTTTTCAGATCTGATCAGTTACTTTCCAATTTGAATTTCCTTCCTTCCTTCTTTCCTTCCTTCCTTCCTTCCTTCCTTCCTTCCTTCCTTCCTCCCTCCCTTCTTTCTTACCTTTCTTTCTTCCTTCCTTCCTCCCTTCTTTCTTTCCTTCCTTCCTTCTTTCCTTCTTTCCTTTCTTTCTTCCTTCCTTCCTCCCTTCTTTCTTTCCTTCCTTCCTTCTTTCCTTCTTTTCTTTCTTTCATCCTTCCTTCCTCCTTTCCTTCTTCCTTTCCTCCCTCCTCCTTCCTTCTTTCCCTTCCTCTCTCCCACTCCTCATCCTTGTCCTTCTACTTGTCTTCCTTCTTGTCCTCCTCCTCTTTATCTGCCATAGAATTAAATATGTGCTGCTCACCTACTCATCAAGTCTTGGAAGTATGGCCAGCCCTGGAGTATGGTGAATCTATTAGGGTTCCAATTTACTGAGGGTTGTAACATTATAAAAAGAAATTAATCAATACCCATCAGCTATCAAATGCCAATATCTCTTTAGTTTGTGATCAGGTTTTACAACAGTTTTTCTTGTTCTGTGCTATAATTTGTCTTTGCTTAGCTTCTGAAAGGCTTTTTCTTGTACTCCAAATCAATAAATTCACATGTTAAAATGCAGTTGTGTCTATAAACATTGCTTTTTTACATTTTTCCATATATGACTCTTAATCTTTTTGAGCTTCCAACTTTATTAAAATATCTCTGAGCCTTGAGAGCAGGAGTACAATCTGTAAGTCCAATTTAGCCTTTAGAACTTCATAAGATTATTCTCCGCACATTTTGTATTCTGAGATTTTTTTTGTGTGTTAAGTTTAATCTATTGAAAGTAGGAGCGCCTCCAATGAGGGTGGAAGTTTTTTTTTTTTTTTTCTTTTTTGGATGTTTGGTTTTTTGGAGACAGGGTTTCTCTGTGTAGCCCTGGCTGTCCTGAAACTCACTCTGTAGACCAGGCTGACCTTGAACTCAGAAATCCACCTGCCTCTGCCTCCCAAGTGCTGGGATTACAGGCATGCACCACCACTGCCCAGCTGAGGGTGGAGGTTTTAATCTGTGGACAGACCAATGACTTATTAGGAGTTATATTATTACTCTGATCAAGTGATAGACAACTAGTTTGACGTACTTCTGTTTCATCTATGGCACACCTAGTTAGATATTCATGGCCCATTTAAGCTTACCATGTTGACAGCTATTTCAGTGAAAGATTCAGAAAAAAAAAAAAAAAAAAACAAGGGATTGATTACTTCAAAAGCATGTTGCAGCATGCAGAGTTCTCAGATAGGTTACATTTTTGATTACTTCTTTTTCCCTCTGACAGCATGACTAGAGCTTTGCAGCACTCAAAAAGCTACTAAGGATCAACACCTCTATACCAATTTATACCACTTCATCATTCCTCTTTTCTATTGATAGCAGCAATCCATATCACCTTACTAAAACCCTGAGGTTCTGAAGATTCTATGATTATTGTGGTGTATATCCCCAGTGGAGCAGCTAGAGAAAGTACCCAAGGAGCTAAAGAGGTTTGCAGCCTTTCAGGAAGAAAAATAATATGTACCAACAAGTACCGCCAGAGCTCCCAGGGACTAAACCACAAACCAAAGACTACACAAGGAGGGACCCATGGCTCCAGCTACATATGGAGCAGAAGATGGACATTTAAGACATCATTGAGAGAAGAAGCAATTGGTCCTGTCAAGGCTTGATTCACCAGAATAGAGGAATACAAGTCAGGAGATTGGGGGGTGGAGGGTGAGTAGGGAGATGGTGTATGGGATAGGGGGTTTTCAGAGGGGTAAAGAGGAAAGGGGATAACATGTGAAATGTAAATAAAGCAAATATCTAATTACAAAAAGAATGGCAGTTTCATGATCTTTCCATTTGCCTTCACATTTAATGATCGATTTTCTTGATATTTGAATAATATTTCATTGTTTAAAAATAATATATTAGAAAACAATTCATCACTTGATTGATATCTGTGATATTCCTATTTCCTGACTATGGTGAAGAGACCTACAAAGAGCAGAGATAAACAAGTATTTCTGTAGAAGACTATAAAATATCTTGGATGAGTAAGGAGGAACATCATAAATATCTAAATCGTGTGGTAAATTTCTAGTCTTTAAGAAAGCTCTACACTGATGTCCATTGTGGTCTTATAAGTTTACATTCCAACTAACAGTGAGTAAACCTTCCCTTTTCTCCATATCCTCACCACACCAGTGTCTGTTGTTATTTGACTTTTTGTTTTGTTTTGTTTTGTTTTTCAAGACAGGGCTTCTCTTTATAGCCCCAACTGTCCGGGAATTCACTTTGTAGATCAGGCTAGTCTCAAACTCAGAAATCCTCCTGCCTCTGCCTCCCATGTACTGGGATTAAAGGCATGCAATACCATTGCCCAGTGTTATTTGACTTTTTTAGACCATGGCATTTTTCTTTGTACATTATGACTGATAAAAGATGATGGGCCTTTCTATATAGATGTTAAGATAAATTGAAAAGAGAACAATACCACAAAAACTAAAAACAAAAAATGCTTCATTACTCAAAGGACACCATATTTTGAGTAAATGGAAGCCTATAAAAACTGCTGACTCCTGCTGTTGAATTAAGGAAGGCTGAATGAACTTGAGGGCTACACTGTAGTAAGATGAGACATGCTTGTTATAACCAATACTTGTCCTATGTCTAGGACATTTTAGTTGCTAAAGGAGATATCTCATGCATGAAGAACACTGTATTATCAGTGTCCTTGCTCTCTTTCCTCCTGGCATAAAAGACCAATTATGAAGTATATATTTAGGATGATACTGAGGTGTTAGGAAAGAGAAGTTTTATATGAGACTTTTATATGAGCAACCTGAAAACATTTATGTAGCTGTTGCTATTCATGATTGTTAATCTAGAAAAAAATAGATAGCATCAAACATAATTTTATAGCATATTTATATGTAATGCTTCATTTCATTTGCCTGTATATATTATATGTGAATATGCTATATTCATGCATTTTAGTAATTCAAAGGATATTCCACAATTTTTTTAGATTGCCATCACTTTTTTAAAAGTGAGTAGTTTGAAGATGGAAAAAAAAGCTATGAGATACCACACATATAACATGAACATATTGGCACAAGGGAAAATTTCGTGAACAGAACACCAACAGCTCATGCTCTAAGATTGACACAATTGACAAATGGGACCTCATGAAATTAGAAAAATTTCATACACTGGACATTGTCAATAGGCCAAAAGGGCAATCTACAGATTGGGAAATTGAGATCTTTACCAACCCTACATCCAATAAGTGGGTTAACATCTAAAATATACAAAGAATTCAAGAAGGTAGACTCCAAAAAATCAAATAACTCAAAATATGAAGTATAGAGCTAAATAAAGAATTCTCATCTGAGGAATGTAAAATACCTAAGAAGGACCTAAAGAAATGTGCAACATCCTTAGTCACCAGAAAAATGCAAATCAAAACTAAACTCTTATTTTACCTTACACCAACCAGAATTGCTAAGTTTAAGAACTTAAGCAAGAGCAGATGCTGGTAAGAATGTGCAGAAAGAGGAACACTCTTCCTTTGCTGGTAGGATTGTAAGCTGGTACAACGACTTTGGAACTCAATCTGGTGGTTCCTTACAAAATTGAATATAGTTCTACCTGAAGTCACAGCTATATCACTTTTGGGCATATATCCAAAATATGTTCCACCATATCACAAGGGCAAATGTCTAAAGAAGAATGGATATAGAAAATGTGATACATATATATTGCAATTTGGTAATCTGTATCTTCTACTGTGATGATCATACATAGTAAAATAAACCGTTGGTAGAAAAAAATGAGAACGGAGAAGCAATGAAATGTTTCTTTCCTTTACAAAATCTTGAACATTTGACAAGTGGAGATATCCTTAATGGAGACCAAAATTAACAGAGCAATTTCACAATTTGAATATTTTGGTGTTTACATGATACAAGCTATTGAATTACCTTATTAATAAAGACAAATAAGAAATCATAAAATATAATTTCAAGCTTATTTTCTTAAACCAAGAAACTTAAATTTTGTGATTTGTTGGTTTTATATCCTTGATTGTCTAATTTCTTCAAACTTTGGTCTTGTGAGTGTGTGTGTGTGTATTTTTTCACAAAAATGGTAGTCTCAACTGGTATTAAACTGGCTTTTAACTTATTCAGTGGCCAAGAAGACATTAAACATTTCATCCTCTGGCTTAATCTTAATAGTGCTGAAATTACAGGTGTGTACCATTATGAACTGTTTTATGTGGTGTTGTAGGATGGTAGAATGCCGAGTCAATGCATGCCAAGCAAGTACTTCACATACTTATCCATATCTCTAGACCTAAAATATATGCTCCTAATGACATTTAATTTCGGTATGATTTACAGAAAAAATAAGTGTTAGATATTACCTCTTACTTCCCTGTGATTTTTTTCTACTAATTTTCTGATAGGAGAATGGGCAGAGGGAATAGGGCTTAGGGAACTTATGGGGAGGGGGCAACCAGGAAATGGAAAATCATTTTGAATGTAAACAAAGAATATTGAAGATAAAAAAATATTTTAAAAAGTGTAATATATAAGTCTAAAAAAAGATAATTAATAGTATGGTTGTAGAATAAAGAGGTAGAGGAGCTACATCAGAAACATGCTTGTTGTTGGTGTTCCATGATCAGTCCCCATTTAATGGAAATTTCTAGAGAGAAAGTAGAAAGAGAATAGAGGTAGCTAACTGAAAGGGAAGCTACAACTCTTTCAGTTTTACTGCAGCAAACCTTCTTGGTTGGTTCATAGGAAGAATTAATGTCAAATACAAAAAACCTAATTTGTATCAGAAAATAAAGCAATAAAAAAATCTTTTAAAGTAACATTAATTCAGTTTAATTGTAGAATCACCATTTATTAAATTCTGTTACTGACCAACACAACTATACTTAAGTATTTAGAGGAAAATTTTATAACCATTTACAGGTATAATTGTATGTTTGAACCTTGTTCTAGAACATTAACTTATAATTACCTTCATGGAAAATTTAAATATACTTTCATTAAAGATTTTGAGTGTTAAATAAAGACTCTTTCATATTATATCTCAAAAGAATTAATATTTTATCTTGGACGATTTGTATGGAAAGGAAGTACGAGTATTTACAAAGTGATAGTGCTTTATTTATACTGAAGTGTGAGCTATATTCATATCTCTCCCAACAATGTAAAGTGAAATAGGTGTTGGATTAACTGGGCATGTTTCTTCACATCTTTACTGGCAATTAGGATGAAAAATATGTTCCTAGAAGAGAGAATCCACACACATTTCCATTCATCTACACATGTTTACAACTCACATACCCACGAAAACTAATTAAAGAAAACATTTTGAAAATGTATCCAAATTCCGAGTAAAATTTGGTTCAATTAAGATGATAATGTTCTCTATAATATTGCAATATTGTAGATAAATACTGTCCCATGTATTTTTTATTATTTTATTTTTATTTTAAACTCTAGATTTAGTTCCCCTTCTGGTCCACTCTCCAACTGTTCCATACCCCATACCTCCTTCCTGCTTCCCTGTCTCCAAGATGTTGTCCACAGCCCCACCTCTACCTGATGTAAGATATTTCCTATCCATTCACATTGAGGCAGTGAAAGGCCAGTGAACAGAGGGAAGAGAGGAGGAGAAGCTAAGAGAGGGAGGGGCAGAGAGAAAGGGAGCTTGGGAACTGCACAAGAGAGCAGAGGAGGAAACACAGATGGCTGTCAGTCGTGTTTCTGGTATGCTGAGAAGTTAGAAATATTGAGATAAAACCTTATTATTGTAATTTGGTATTATGTAATTGGGAATTTCATATACAAAAATATATTTGAATTACTACTCAAGTTTAAGAGTCATGCTTTACTGTATACTTGGAAGTAGTGGGTGCTGGCCATGAGAGTGGGACCGCCTGGACTTGAAGCAGAGGCCTGGTGGGGTATTACTATACTTTAACAATTTCCTACAACATCCACCTCACCAGACATCTAACCTCCCTGGTGCCTCCAGTCTCTTGAAGGTAAGGTGCATCTTCTCTGACTAAATACAGACCCAGAAGTCCTCTACTGTATATGTGTTGGGGGCCTCATATCAGCTAGTGTATGCTGCCTGGTTGGTGTTCCAGTGTCTGAGAGATCTCAGGGGTCCAGTTAATTGAGACTGCTGATCCTTAATCTGAGGAGGAAGGCGACCCTGTAGGAGGACCAGGAAATTTTTTATCTGTTCTAATTTTGAGTGCATCTTCAAATGGAGCTCAATACTGGTTTCAGGACAAACTTCAAAATGTACTAAGAAAAACACAATGAAAGGATGCTTTTAGAATGTAGATACCAAATTCTACGTAGCTTCTCTAAACCTGATGTGCTAGTTTATGTGTGCTGCAATTTATGTATTTTCAATAAATGTGTATGTGTATGTGTTTGTGTGTCTGTGTGAATGAGTGAATGAGAGAGAGAGAGAAAGAGAGAGATGTATTAAGATATAATTTTCAAATGTTTACAAATTAGTTTTAATATCATTTAAATATGCTGTTAAGATAAAATTTTGCAAGGTTTTGCTTTTTTAATTAACTGAGAATGTCCAGCAGCCATGTTTTATTTTTTGATTACCTATGAAGTACTTTTTGTTATTATTGTTGCTAATGAATCACAGGAAACATAAGAAACAGTGGTATGAGTTTATTTTCTATGAATTAGATAGGAGCTGTACTAAGCAAGTCATTAGAAATTAGCAGGCTGAAGATCCTGATTGGTTAATGATTAACTATAGAGTATACTAATTTTATTTAGTTTACTGCTCATAATTTAGTGACAACCTCATCTTTTTAATAATATTTTTGTTTTATTTTTATTATTTTTTATAGACGTAAGACAGTTTATAGGCATGCTTAACATTGTGATCATTTTTATTTCCTGTCCTTAATATTTTCTATTAAGGTTAGCACATTCAAGCCCAGCAAAAATGTTTGATTCTTTGCATCATTGACGTTTGGAGTTTAGGTTTAAAAAATATATTATTTACATTTTTTATAATAATGATCTCTACTAAAAAGTGAGCATGACACTTGTTCCTTTCAGTCATGTCAATTAACTCATTTTGACAGAGTCATTTAATTATTTGCAATCCATATAGACAGGTAAGTAATATTTTTGGTTTAGATGGTGTTGACTTTATTTAATATGCAGATTTGTCCTTCATTTGATATCTATTACAATTGGATATTATTTTCAAAGGACATTTTAATGAAATCCATAGATAATAGCTTTTAAAGCTTCTTTATATTTTCAGTGTATGATGTGTTCTCCTTTTGTTACTAGGATTAAGATTGCTTTTAGTAAGCTTTTTCTGTTTTCCTATAGGATGAATGTTGAATATTAACTTCAATTATATTAACACTGAGTAATAATTTTGTTTTATGTTCTTCTATTATTTAAATGTCCATTGTGTGATTGTCATTTTTTCTTCTTGATTCATATGTTGAGTTATAGCAGATTATTTAAGTGGTATTTGTAAATAATATAACCAGAATATAATAAGAAAATATTTCTCTAAGCCAATTTAATCAGTTTGTGTGATAGAATGACAAAATTTACAAAATCCATCCTTATATTTTTCTGCTATCAAACTGAAACCATTTTCATTAGGAACAACATTTGTTCTAATGGGAACTAAGTAAGTGGTCTATGTGCATGTGCCTTTGTGTGAATGTCTAAATGCTAATATTTAGGAGAATGATGAAAAACATCAATTTAACTTATTTTATTCATTCAACAATTTTTAGTTAGGTAGCTATTTAGTTGAGTAAGACAGTAATGTAAAAGTTTTATTTTTGAGATTTTCATATATATAGTTTCTTATTGATTCTTTTCTGTTATTCTCTCTCCTGATGAGGTTCTTACAGAAATTATCACATCATTTTCCATGTCCAATGCATTCCATTGTCATTTGGTTTTTGTGTAACTCTTGCTTGAATATTGCATCACCCCTCATAAGGTCCAGTTTCTTATTTCATTACATTCAGCATGATTTCCTGTTATATGTAAGTACATACAAATAAACTTAAAATAGTATCCACCTGAAAAGTCTACAAATAATAGCTGTTTTTCCACCTTATGTTTTTCATATAACTATTTTCAGTTCTATCTATGCAACAGATAATATCACGGCTTTATTTTTTCTTAGAAGCTTAATAAAATTCCACTATGCATACACACACCAGGTTTTTGTTTGTTATTTTATGTACTGTATTTCAGTTTTCCACATTTAGTATAATGTTGTCTATATGTTTGCCACATACTGCCTCTGTTACACTGAGATATGTTTCTTTTTTTTATTTGATACATTTTTTATTTACATTTCAAATGATTTCCCCTTTTCTAGCCCCCCCACTCCCCGAAAGTCCCGCAAGCCCCCTTCTCTCCCCCTGTCCTCCCACCCACCCTTTCCCAATTCCCCGTTCTGGTTTTGCCAAATACTGCTTCATTGAGTCTTTCCAGAACAGGGGGCCACTCTTCCTTTCTTCTTGTACCTCATTTGATGTGTGGATTATGTTTTGGGTATTCCAGTTTTCTAGGTTAATAACCACTTATTAGTGAGTGCATACCATGATTCACCTTTTGAGTCAGGGTTACCTCACTTAGTATGGTGCTGTCTAGCTCCATCCATTTGCCTAAGAATTTCATGAATTCATTGTTTCTAATGGCTGAATAGTACTCCATTGTGTAGATATACCACATTTTTTGCATCCACTCTTCTGTTGAGGGATACCTGGGTTCTTTCCAGCATCTGGCAATTATAAATAGGGCTGCTATGAACATAGTAGAGCATGTATCCTTATTACATGGTGGGGAATCCTCTGGGTATATGCCCAGGAGTGGTATAGCAGGATCTTCTGGAAGTGAGGTGCCCAGTTTTCGGAGGAACCGCCAGACTGATTTCCAGAGTGGTTGTACCAATTTGCAACCCCACCAGCAGTGGAGGAGTGTTCCTCTTTCTCCACACCCTGCTGTCTCCTGAATTTTTAATCTTAGCCATTCTGACTGGTATAAGATGAAATCTCAGGGTTGTTTTGATTTGCATTTCCCTAATGACTAATGAAGTTGAGCATTTTTTAAGATGCTTCTCCGCCATCCGAAGTTCTTCACGTGAGAATTCTTTGTTTAACTCTGTACCCCAAATTTTAATAGGGTTGTTTGGTTTTCTGGAGTCTAACTTCTTGAATTCTTTATATATATTGGATATTAGCCCTCTATCTGATGTAGGATTGGTGAAGATCCTTTCCCAATTTGTTGGTTGCTGATTTGTCCTCTTGATGGTGTCCTTTGCCTTACAGAAACTCTGTAATTTTTTGAGGTGCCATTTGTCAATTCTTGATCTTAGAGAATTTGCTATTGGTGTTTTGTTCAGAAACTTTTTCCCTGTACCCATGTCCTCAAGGGTCTTCCCCAGTTTCTTTTCTATTAGCTTCAGAGTGTCTGGCTTTATGTGGAGGTCCTTGATCCATTTGGATTTGAGCTTAGTACAAGGAGACAAGGATGGATCAATTCGCATTCTTCCGCATGCTGACCTGCAGTTGAACCAGCACCATTTGTTAAAAAGGCTATCTTTTTTCCATTGGATGTTTTCAGCCCCTTTGTCAAGGACCAAGTGGCCATAGGTGTGTGGGTTAATTTCTGGATCTTCAATCCTGTTCCATTGATCCTCCTGCCTGTCACTGTACCAATACCATGCAGTTTTTAACACTATTGCTCTGTAGTATTGCTTGAGGTCAGGGATACTGATTCCCCCAGAATTTCTTTTGTTGCTGAGAATAGTTTTAGCTATCCTGGGTTTTTTGTTGTTCCAGATGAATTTGATAATTGCTCTTTCTAACTCTGTGAAGAATTGAGTTGGGATTTTGATGGGTATTGCATTGAATCTGTATATTACTTTTGGCAAAATGGCCATTTTAATTATATTGATTCTACCGATCCATGAGCATGGGAGGTTTTCCCATTTTTGAGGTCTTCTTCCATTTCCTTCTTCAGAGTCTTGAAGTTCTTGTCATATAGATCTTTCACATGTTTGGTAAGAGTCACCCCAAGATACTTTATACGGTTTGTGGCTATTGTGAAGGGGGTCATTTCCCTAATTTCTTTCTCAGCCTGCTTATCCTTTGAGTATAGGAAGGCCACTGATTTGCTTGTGTTGATTTTATAACCTGCCACTTTGCTGAAGTTGTTTATCAGCTGAAAGAGCTCTCTAGTGGAGTTTTTTGGGTCACTTAGGTAGACTATCATGTCGTCTGCAAATAATGATAGTTTGACTTCTTCCTTTTCCATTTGTATCCCTTTGCCCTCCTTATGTTGTCGAATTGCCCGAGATAGTACCTCAAGTACAATATTGAAAAGATAAGGAGAAAGGGGGCAGCCCTGTCTAGTCCCTAATTTCAGTGGGATTGCTTCAAGTTTCTCTCCATTTAGTTTGATGCTGGCTACCGGTTTGCTGTATATTGCTTTTAGTATGTTTAGGTATGGGCCTTGAAATCCTGTTCTTTCCAAGACTTTAAGCATGAAAGGATGCTGAATTTTGTCAAAAGCTTTTTCAGCATCCAATGAAATGATCATGTGTTTTTTTTCTTTGACTTTGTTTAAGTAGTGGATTACATTGATGGATTTCCGTATATTGAACCAACCCTGCCTTCCCGGGATAAAGCCTACTTGATCATGGTGGATGATCGTTTTGATATGTTCTTGGATTCGGTTGGCAAGAATTTTATTGAGTATTTTTGCATCGATGTTCATAAGGGAAATTGGTCTGAAGTTCTCTTTCTTTGTTGGATCTTTGTGTGGTTTTGGTATCAGCGTGATTGTGGCTTCATAGTAGGAATTGGGTAGGGTTCCTTCTGTTTCTATTTTGTGGAATAATTTGAAGAGTATTGGTGTTAACTCTTCTTTGAAGGTCTGATAGAATTCTGCACTGAAACCATCTGGTCCTCTGCTTTTTTTGGTTGGAAGACTTTCTATGACTCCTTCTATTTCTTTAGGCATTATGGGACTGTTTAGATGATCTATTTGGTCCTGATTTAATATTGGTATTTGGTATCTGTCAAGGAAATTGTCCATTTCCTCCAGATTCTCCAGTTGTGTTGAGTACAGGCTCTTGTAGTAGGATCTGATTATTTTTTGGATTTCCTCAGTTTCCGTTGTTATTTCTCCCTTTTCATTTCTAAGTTTGTTAATTTGGATACTTTCTCTGTGCCCTTGGGTCGGTCTGGCAAAGGGTTTATCTATCTTGTTGATTTTCTCAAAGAACCAGCTCCTGGTTCTGTTGATTCTTTGTATGGTTCTCTTTGTTTCTACTTGATTGATTTTGGCCCTGAGTTTGATGATTTCCTGCCTTCTACACCTCCTGGGTGAAATAGCTTCTTTTTGTTCCAGTGCTTTCAAGTGTGTCATTAAGCTAGTAATGTATGCTCTCTCCATTTTCTTTTTGGAAGCACTCAGGGCTATGAGTTTTCCTCTTAGCACTGCTTTCATTGTGTCCTATAGATTTGGGTATGTTGTGTCTTCATTTTCATTGTGTTCTAAAAAGTCTTTAAATTCTTTCTTTATTTCTTCCTTGACCAACGTATCATTGAGTAGAATATTGTTCAGTTTCCACGTGTATGTGGGTTTTCTGTTGTTTTTGTTGCTATTGAAGACCACTTTCACTCCATAGTGATCTGATAGGTGGCATGAGATTAGTTCGATCTTCTTATATTTGTTGAGGTCTGTCTTGTGACCAATTATATGGTCGATTTTGGAGAAGGTACCATGAGGTGCTGTGAAAAAGGTATATTCTTTTGCTTTAGGATAGAATGTTCTATATATATCTGTTAAATCTAATTAGTCCAAAGCTTCAATTAGTTTCATTGTGTCCCTGTTTATTTTCTGTTTTCCTGATCGGTCCATTGAGGAATGTGCAGTGTTGAAGTAACCCACAATTATTGTGTTAGGTGCAATGTGTGCTTTGAGCTTTAATAAAGTTTCTTTTACGAAAGAGGGTGCCCTTGCATTTGGAGCATAGATGTTCAGGATTGAGAGTTCTTCTTGTTGTATTTTTCCTTTGACCAGCAAGAAGTGTCCCTCAGAGTCTCTTTTGATGACTTTGGGTTGAAAGTCAATTTTATCTGATATTAAAATGGCTACTCCAGCTTGTTTCCTGAGACCATTTGCTTGTAAAATTGTCTTTCAACCTTTTACTCTCAGGTAGTGTTTGTCTTTGACCCTTAGGTGTGTTTCCTGTAAGCAGCAAAATGTAGGGTCCTGTTTATGTATCCAGTCAGTTATTCTATGTCTTTTTATTGGGGCACTGAGTCCATTGATGTTAAGAGATATTAAGGAATAGTGATTGTTACTTCCTGTCATTTTTGATGTTATTTTTTAAATTTGGTTGGTTAACTTCTTTTGGGTTTGATGAAAGGTTACTATCTTGCTTTTTCCAGGGTGAAGTTTCCCTCCTTGTATTGGTGTTTTCCTCCTATTATCCTTTGTAGGGCTGGGTTTGTGGATAGGTATTGGGTAAACTTGGTTTTGTGATGGAATATCTTAGTTTCTCCATCTATGGTGATTGAGAGTTTTGCTGGATATAGTAGTTTTGGCTGGCATTTGTGTTCTCTTAGAGTCTGCATGAGATCTGCCCAGGATCTTCTAGCCTTCATAGTCTCAGGTGAAAAGTCTGCTGTGATTCTGATAGGTCTTCCTTTATATGTTACTTGGCCTTTTTCTCTTACTGCCTTTAATATTCTTTCTTTGTTTAGAACATTTGGTGTTTTGATTATTATGTGACAGGAAGTATTTCTGTTCTGGTCCAGTCTGTTTGGAGTTCTGTAGGCTTCTTGTATATTCATGGGCATCTCTCTCTTTAGGTTAGGGAAGTTTTCTTCCATAATTTTATTGAAGATATTTGCTGGCCCTTTAAGTTGTAAATCTTCACTCTCATCTATGCCTATAATCCTTAGGTTTGGTCTTCTCCTTGTGTCCTGGATTTCCTGGATATTTTGGGTTACAAGCTTTTTGCATTTTGCATTTTCTTTAACTGTTGAGTCCATGGTTTCTATGGAATCTTCAGCATCTGAGATTCTTTCTTCTATCTCTTGTATTCTGTTTGTTGATATTTGTATCTCTGTCCCCTGATGTCTTCCCAAGGCTTTCTATCTCCAAAGTTGTCTCCCATTGAGTTTTCTTAGTTGTTTCTACTTCTGATTTTAGAACCTGGATGGTTTTGCTTAGCTCCTTCACTTGCTTGTTTGTGCTTTCCTGTAATTCTTTAAGAGATTTTTGTGTTTCCTCTTTCATGACCACAGCCTGTGACCAAAGTTCTCCTGTATTTCTTTAAGTGTTTTTTGTGTTTCCTCATTATTGGCTTTTGTATTCTCCTGGATTTCTTTCAATGATTTTTGTGTTTCCCTTGCAAGGGCTTCTAACTTTTGATCCGTTTTCTCCTGAATTTCTTTAAGTATGTCCTTCATGTGTTCCTGTACCAGCATCATGACCAGTGATTTTAAATCCAAATCTTGTTTTACTGGTGTGATGGGGTATCCAGGACATGCTGGTAAACAAGAATTGGGTTCAGATGTTGGCATATTGCCTTGATTTCTGTTAGTGACATTCCTGCGTTTGCCTTTTGCCATCTAGTTCTCACTGGTGTTAGTTGGTCTTGTCAATGCTGGACTCACCAGTGCAAGCTGCCCCTTCCCAGGTGGCCTCTGGTGCACAGCTTATCTCCTACACTGCCTGGAGACAGGGTGCTGTTGCCCAGGCTGTTCATATTCTGAAGCAGGCACCTGAGGGCTCCTGCTGGGGTCTGCTGGATTCACTGGAGCACACTGACTTCTCCCTGCTGGCCGCCCGGAAGCCCCTCTTGCCTCTTGCAGGACCTGGAGATGTGGTGTTGCTGCCCAGGCTGATCTGGATCTGGAAGCGGAGAGGTCTGAGGTCTACCGCCAGAGGCCTCCAGACTGGAGCCTAAGCTCTTTGCCACAGGAGCAAGCTGTGTTGTGAGCTCCCAGACTGCCTCTGGGTGCACACTAGGTCTCCAGCACTTCCTGGAGACCGAGTGCTGTGGCCCAGGCTGTTCAGATCCCAAAGCAGGCACCTGAAGGCTCCTGCTGGGGCACGCTGGACTCACCGGACCATACCCACTTCTCCCCGCTGGCCGCCTGGAAGACCCTCTTCTGAGATATGTTTCTTAAGTTAGTTGCTTCATCAGTATTGCGAAATCTTGTCACATGTGTTCTTTGAAAAAAATTGGATTTATCTTTGAATTATTGTCTCTAAGTTTATTTGCATATTGCATAGCATCCAAGTGTTTGTAAATTTTGAGTTAACCTTGCATCTATTAGGTGCCATTTATTTTTGCTGTATGAGCTGCTCAATGTGTTCCTGAATTTTAAGATATATTGTGCTGAGAATATGGCATTATTCTGTAAATCTTGTACTTTTTTTGTTGTTCTTACCTTGTTTTGAATTCATGCTAATGCTGGATTTGTAGCACATATTTCATAGTTCCTAATATTTCCCTTTATTTTATTGAATAGCTTGAGAGTTATTAATGTCATTGCTTTCTTAATATTTTTGTAGATGTCAAAAATAGATATCTAGTCCTGAACCTTTCTTTCTGAAAGATTTTTTAGTTACTTCTGGAATATGCTTGCTTTTTATTGGTCTAATTAAGAAGAATCATTACATGCATACTTAACTTTGGTTAGCCATAGGCAAACAAATGTCTCTTTTAAGGAAGTTAGGGCTATGTAATAAAACAAAATCACTCTATCATCTCTCTATCATCTATCATGTATCTATCATCTATGTACTTATTTAACCACATATATATCCATATATCATCTATCTAACTATATTAAATAGTAACTTTTTAGTTACTTTTGGCTACTATATTAGCATATCAAAACCTGAATAATTTATAAGTGCTATTAAAATATTTATTTCAATTGTAGATGCATGGAGTTAAATATCAAACATTTACAATCTGATGAAAATATTATTACTATTGATTTTGTGTTCATTCAAATGCTAGAAATAATCTCACTGTGGTATTTTTTGTTAGTGTGCTAATCTTTTACACACATATTTTAACCTATTTAAGAATCAATTCCCAAACATCCCAAAATTTGAACTATTTTTTGAATACTATTACAAGTCTTTCCTTATATATTGTGAAAGTATCCAAAAATGGGACTTTTTGAATTTCCCTTTGAATATTCCTTTTATGAAGAAAGTTAAAAATAATGATATCTTACTCTGTTATTTAAAACATTACAACCTTAGAGTTCACTGATATTAAATAAGTGACCCACAAATACTGAATATATCTGTGACGGTGGTAAAGATGGGCATTTGAATCTTTTAGATGAATGTTATATCTAGTCTCAAAAAATAAAGTAGGAAGACATATGGAGACATGGAATCAAAACAGATTAATTTCTGTGAAATGTCTAGGAAATTGATTAAAAAAATGTAAGGACTCTACCTAAATGATCAATCATTAAGTCAAAGATCTAGACCTCATATTTTCATCATATTTATGTGTAGATGTTATTATGTATTATTTAAAATATTTAATATTAATATTATTTTAAAATATTTTATCACCACTAATAAATACATTTTAAACAACAATCAAAATATTTTATCATCTATAATTATATTTTATGTGTTCTATCTGTAATATCTAAGTAGAGCACTCACTCGTATTTTGTGTTAAGTCCTCAGAAACAATGTAGCAAGTACACATGTAGTTAGGGTAAATGTAGAGTTTGAAATGTTAAGTGAAGGAAGCTCCCAAAGAATAACGATCAACCTATTATGCCCTCAATTTCAATAGCTTCAATAATACTGCAACTAAAAGCAAAGAAAGTTCATTTTCACTGTACTCCCTGGAGACAAAATTTTCAGTCATAATTGATTACTTTTTCATAGTAGAGATTGTGCAGAATTTTTTAACAGCAAAAGTACCATTCACTCATTCCCTTGGCCCAGTTCTTGGCAATCCCATTACATTGTACTTAATTTTAAGTAAATAACACATTAAAAATTAATAAAATGAAGAAGTAATGTGTAATTTAGAGGTGAAATAAAAGTAAAGTAGTTCAATCTAAGTTAGAGGAAACTCTGTGGAGCATGTGTTTAAATTTCAGGCCTCAGAGAAAAGGAAAAATTAAGAAATATCTGCTTTAGACACCTAGACTTTCTGAACTTTGCTCTTCAGGATAAATCACTGGAACATGGCAAGGTCTCATCAGTGGCTTTATTAAATTTTTCTCCACAGTTCTAGGTCAAATATTTATAGAGTGATATGGAACAAATGTGAGTGTTGTCTATGTTTGTGTGAAATTAAAATAATTACATATGTTGCTTGCATTTATCTACTCAATGTTCTTCAATAATGCAAATGTCTGTACAAGAGCCTTTTCCAGGATCAGCTGAAAAAATTTCTCTATGACTTGTAATGCTGTAGTATGAGGCACTATGACTTCATTCTAACTTTTGTAAACCCAATTGCTCACAGCAATTTATGTGGGTATATAGGTAGGTGATGATTTGAGATAACTCACAGATAGACTTCTAATGTACCAGTAGCAGCTTTATTTACTGAATTTTACATAATTAACTTTCTTTTTCACTATGCAATTTCTTATGTTTAAAGACAATTCATGGCATTTTTTTCTATAGTTACATTTATAATTCTGTGCTTTCTTACATTGATCTCACCATTCCTATCTTAGCTGGGTTTCTATTGTTGTGAAAAAATAACATGATTAAAAGCAGGCTGGTGTGTAAAGGTTTTTTGTTTTTGTTTTTGTTTTCCATTTATGTACCCAGTCCATCACTAGTACAAGTCAAGACAGAAACACATGGCAAGAACCTGTGGTAAGTTGAGGGAGCTCTGACTGAATATGTAAAGGACAGTAGGAAGTTCTCAGTGAATATATATTATTGACTAGGAATAATCCCTCAGACCCATAGAGTATCAGAATCTTTTCTCTTGTTCAGGCTAAGAAAATTGGGAAACATTTCCTCAGGACCTATGTTTAGATGGACAACAAACAAACAAATATATTTACAGACAAACCATAAAAATGGAAGTTTCTTGCACCAAGATTCTTGTAAAATGAGACAATATCTCAACTATAAATTATTCCCAGATTATTCCAACTTCTGTCAATTGAATAAAAAATAACTAATCAACATAATTGCCTTATTGTGTTACAAATTCTAAACAAAAAAGTGTGCTGGGTAGTAGAAAGAATACAAAATTTAGAGCCTACAAAATATATTTAAAAAAAACTAGCTTAGTCATTCTAAAAGTTCCCAGCCTAAGAAATTAGGTAACTTCTCTAAGCCTCAGGATTTTACATTCAAAATAGACTAATTAATATCAGTCGCATAGGCTTGGCATATGAATTTGAGAAGATAATGCTCCAAAGTATCCAGAAACACAAAACAAAAAGAACAAACTAAAACCAAAAAAAAAAAAAATTAGTGAATAGGTATTCACATGCAAAATACAAGATATTGATTTTGCACTTTTTAGTTTTTAGTCAACTTGAAAAGACTTAGAGTTACCTGGCAGAAGGAACCATCACTTGAACTAAAGCTTCCATACAGTAGGGCATTTTCTGGATTAGTGATTGATTGGTTAGGGCCCAGCACATTGTGTGTGTTTCTATCCCTGAGCTGCTGGCCTTGGGTTCAAGAAACCTGCGTGAGCAATTCATAATAAACACACCAGGATGCAGCAATCTTCAATGGACTCCACATCAACATCTCCCTCCAGGTTCTTGCCTTATTTGAGATCTTGCCTAGACCTCATCTGTTAATGAACAAAGGAGGAACATAGGAAAAACATGACAAATAAACCTATTCCCCTGCCATGTTCATTTGGTCATGCTCTTTTATCACAGCAATAGTAACCATGAGTAAGACACATCTTGAATAATTTTTAGTCATGCTAATCTAATTTCTGTTAATAAAACTTGAACAATACTATGTCAGGGCCCCTATTATATATCTTAATAAAACCAACATTTTATTATGTGCTGCCATTTTCAATAAGAGTAGGCATAGAAAATCGACAATGCTCATAAAAATATCTTAGAAAAACAAGTATCTAGACAAACATCAATCTATGTAACTCACTCAGTAAAGTTTTTACAATGATGTTCTATTAATTAAATGATTGCTTATGAATCCATGATAATTAAACTGATATTTCAACAGATATGAAATTAAAAATTTTAGTATATCTGTGGAAGTTATTATGATAGTAAATAGAGATCATAAAAGGAATTTACTATGGAAGCACAATATGAAAAGAAGGTACTGAAAAACACATTCTCACCAATATGTGCTTAGAATAGTGCCTAGGAATGTGAATTTGAGAACAACATTTATATTGTGTCTTCAATGAGTAGTAGGGAAAAAACATGAAGTACCAATGAAGTATCTTTTTGAAATTTAGGAGGCTATTGAAGTACCAAATCATTATGATTAATATAAATTGATATTTGTTAATTAAGTAGAAATAATACTATATACTTAACACATCATGATTGATACTACAGGATGCTTATAATATATCAAATTCAATATATTACAAAAAATATCTACTTAGGTCAATTAATAAAATAAACCATGACATGATTTTATATATCTATATGCTTAATATTATAGTGTATATCTGTAATATATTTTATAAAATGTCACATGGCACATATTTGATTTCCCTTATCACTTAAAGCAGTTTGGGAGTTTTACTTTACTAATAATAAATATTTGCTCATTGGTTGAGGTTAGAAACATTTGCAAAAGCCAGGAATATTCTTGCTTAAATTTAAGGCCCTGTGCTCCATCAAAACACAGGCAGCATTTAAAGAAAAATTCTTACCATATATAAGCATGTATATTGGAAAGTAATAACAATTCATTGGCTAATCATGCAGTTTTCAGAAGATTCATCTTAACGTACCAGGAATGGAATGTCTAAGATCTACATTTATTCAATATACTGTGGTAACACAAACCAAGCAATTAAAGATTACTATTTAAATTTTAAAACAGTTAAGAAACAAATTGAACCATATATTGAAGGATTGAAAGATCTCTGCTGTTCATATATCAATAGAATTAATATACTAAAAGTTTACATTCTACCAAAAACAATCTAAAGACTCAGTGAAATCCTCATCAATATCCCAACACAGTGCTTCACATATCTTCAAAGAACAACATTAAATTTTATATGGAAAGACAAACAGACAAAAACAAAACAACAATAATGTAGGATATTTGCCACATAGCATTTCTAATAAAAATGGAATATAGTTTGTGCAAAATCAATCATGAAGATCAATGGAATCAATGTGAAGAACCAGACACAAATACATACCTTTGGAAATCTTATTTTAATAAAGAAGATAGAAATATACACAGGATGGCCTTTCCTTCGATCTCTGATCCACACTTTGTCTCCATAATCGCTCCTGTGAGTATTTTGTTCCCTTTCTCAGAGGAACCAAAGAACCTCCACTTCAGTCCTCCTTCTTGAGCTTCCTGTGATCTATGAATTGTAACTTGTTTATTTTGAGCTTTTGGGCTTATCACTTATCAATTTTTCACTTATCAGTGACTACATACCATGTGTGTTCTTTTGTGATTGGGTTATCTCACTCAGAATGACACTTTCTAGTTTCATCCATTTGCCTGAGAATTTCATGAAATTCATTATTTTTAATAGCTGAATAGTAGTCCATTGTGTATATATACCACAATTTCTGTATCCATTCCTCTGTTGAAGGACATCTGGGTTCTTTCCAGCTTCTGGCTTGTATAAATAAGGCTTCTATGAACATAGTGGAGCATGTGGCCTTTTTACCTGTTGGAGCACCTTCTGGGTATATGCCCAGGAGTGGTATAGCTGCAGAGACTGAAGGAAAGGCCACCCAGAGACTGCCCTACCTGGGAATTCATCCTATGAACAGCCACCAAACCCTGACACTATTATAGATGACAAGAAGTATATATCAAAGGAGCCTGCTATGGTTTTCTCTGGAGGGGCCTTGCCAGAGCCTTACAGACACAGAGGCAGATGCTAGCAGCCAACAATTGTACTAAGTGTTGGGTCCCCAATGGAAGACTTGGAGGGTAGACTGGAGGAGCTGAAGGGCTTTGCAACCCATGGGAAAAACAATTATATAGGTCACCTAGACACCCCAGGACTACCAGGGACTAAACTATCAACTAAGGAGTACACATGTTTCCAGTGAAAAGTGTGGCAGAGGAATGCCTTGTCGGGCATTAGTGGGAGGAGATGTCCTTGGTCCTGTGAAGGGTCAATAGATGCTCCAGCATAGAGAAATTGAGGGGTGGTAGGTGAGAATTGGTTGGGTGGAGTGGCATATACTTGGAGGCAGGTGGTAGGAGATGGGCTTGAGGATTTTTGGGAAAGGAGGAAACCGGGAAAGGTTCTAGCAGTTGAAATGTAAATGAATAATATATTCAATAAAATACATTTTTGAAGATTTTTTCCCAATTTGTTGGTTGCCGATCTGTCCTCTTGATGGTGTCCTTTGCCTTACAGAAACTCTGTAACCTTATGAGGTCCCATTTGTCAATTCTTGCTCTTAGAGCATACGCTATTGGTGTTCTGTTCAGAAACTTTCTCCCTGTACTGATGTCCTCAAGGGTCTTCCCCAGTTTCTTTTCTATTAGCTTCAGAGTGTCTGGCTTTATGTGGAGGTCCTTGATCCATTTGGATTTGAGCTTAGTACAAGGAGACAAGGATGGATCAATTTGCATTCTTCTGCATGCTGACTTCCAGTTGAATCAGCACCATTTGTTGAAAAGGCTATCTTTTTTCCATTGGATGTTTTCAGCCTCTTTGTCGAGGATCAAGTGGCCATAGGTGTGTGGGTTCATTTCTGGATCTTCAATCCTGTTCCATTGATCCTCCTGCCTGTCACTGTACCAATACCATGCAGTTTTTAACACTATTGCTCTGTCTCACTTCCAGAAGATCCTGCTATACCACTCCTGGGCATATATCCAGAGGATTCCCCACCATGTAATAAGGATACATGCTCTACTATGTTCATAGCAGCCCTATTTATAATTGCCAGATGCTGGAAAGAACCCAGGTATCCCTCAACAGAAGAGTGGATGCAAAAACTGTGGTATATCTACACAATGGAGTACTATTCAGCCATTAGAAACAATGAATTCATGAAATTCTTAGACAAATGGATGGAGCTAGAGAACATCATACTAAGCGAGGTAACCCAGACTCAAAAGGTGAATCATGGTATGCACTCACTAATAAGTGGTTATTAACCTAGAAAACTGGAATACCCAAAACATAATCCACACATCAAATGAGATACAAGAAGAAAGGAGGAGTGGCCCCTGGTTCTGGAAAGACTCAGTGAAACAGTATTGGGCAAAACCAGAACGGGGAAGTGGGAAGGGGTGGGAGGGAGGACAGGGGAAGAGAAGGGGGCTTACGGGACTTTCGGGGATTGGGGGGGCTAGAAAAGGGGAAATCATTTGAAATGTAAATAGATTATATCGAATAAAAAAAGGGGAAATCATTTGAAATGTAAATAAATTATATCGAATAAAAAAAAGAAATGTAAATGAAGGTGAAATTCAATAAAAAAAAAGAATGGAAAAAATAAATAAATAAATAAAATACATTTTTTTAATTGTGACCTCCCCCAGTCCATTGTTCTCAAAAATGTATCAGCCAGCAACCTGACCACCAGTCTCCTGCAGAACAAGCAGAACCAGTTTCCCACCTTCAGGGGAGGGGCTTGGTCTGCTTTTTTATCTTAGGAGAGATGCATTAAAGGTTGAGACTCGAACCAGAAGTCATGTCTGTCTCTACATGTTTTCTCTTGCCACCTTGTTCTCTTCTCATCTTTCATTCCAGCGAACCTGCCATTAGTATGTAGCTGCTGGACACTACATTTTATTTAAAAAATAAAAGAAAAACACACAGGAAAAAAAAGCACCTTCAACAAATGGTGCTAGTCAAACTAGATGGGCTACATGTAAAATAATTTAAAGAAATTCATATCAAATCAAGGACCTCAACATAAAGCCAGATACACTGAATCTGATAGAGCAAAAAGTGGGAATACTCTTGCAGAATGGTACAGGAGAATACTTCCTAACCAGAATACCTGTAGCATAGGCAAGATGATCAACAGATAAATGTGATATAATGAAACTGAAGTCTTCTGTAAGACAAAGGATACCTTCTTCAGACAAAACAGGTACCTACAAAATGAGAAAAAGATTTTTTTTACCAATTAAACTTCCAAGAAAGAGCTAATATTGAAAATATATAAATAACTAAAAAAATAGGTATCAAGAAAGCAAATAAGCTAATAACAAATCGAATATGGATCTAAACAGAAGATTATCAAAAGATAAACTTAGAAGGAAGTGCTCAACATGCTTAGTTATTAGGGAAATGAAAATCCAAACTCCTCTCTGATTTTGTCTTACACCCATCAGTGTGGTCAAGATGAATAAAACAAGTGACATCTCATGCAGCTGAGGATCGTTCTCCAATCCTATTCAGAGTGAAAACTTGTATAGACACTATGGAAATCAATGTGGTAGTGAATCTACTTCAAGATCCAGCTATACCACTGCTGGACATAAATCCAAAGATCTCTTTATCCTATCACAGAGACCCTTGCTCAACCCTATACAATGGACAGAGACAGAGCTTCAACTGGGCAACTCTTGTTACCAAATGTAGCTTCCCCTCTTGTCACTACAGGAAACTACCAGTACCGTGATGGGTTATATCTATAAGTTGCTGGCCAAAGGCTCCTATGGGATACCATAGAAATCCCATGTTACCAAGATTATGAGAGTTTATGATTGTTTTCCACAAACTGAAGACAAGGTCTGATTGCTAAAGACATCATGTAAATAACTTATTGATCAAGAAAAATGCTGAGCTTGTCCAGGCTACAAAAGACTTCACACCTATGTCCTAGCAACTTTGCTACAGAAGGTACTCTGCATGATACCAAAGGAGAATCACAAATAATAACCCAGCCACAAAAACGTTACAATGGTTTCTGGCCTGGCCTAAAATATGTGCCATTAAAATGATGGTACAAAACTTGTTGAAGTAAACAACCAATATCTGACTTGATTTAGGTTCTAGTCCACAATACATACTCCTTGGAAAATCAGGAATATAACACAGATTACCCATGGGTCTAGGTTAAAACTAAATACCACAATTAAAAATAACTAACAATCAACAAACATTTTATAATAAAATGATTCATACTGTTATTCTGCTATATGCATTCATCAATGACTTGTCCAGCAATCATAAAAGAAGTCTCCTGAAGCATATGGGACCAAATATAGAGATCAGGATATTACACGGTGAGATTCCTTGAAAGACACAACTCTAAATATGATGTCTCCATCATATTGCTCCCTTCAAGTCTCGCCGAACACTATAAAAGATGAGGCAAAAAAGTATAAAATCAAAAGAGATGGAGGGTAACAGGAAACACAGTCTTCTAAAGCAACAAAATAGATTGTATATGAATTCATGGATTCCAGGAATATGAATCAGACTGCACAGGGTCTTAAAAGTCTTCACTTGATGGAGTTCTATCAACTCTATCAACTTAAAAAAAATGGACACATGACTCCATCCAGAGTCTAAAAACAATTTCTAATTGATACACACGTTCTAGTGAAAATATACTTTCCTCCAAGGGGATCTCTTGGGAAAAGAGATTACTCTTTTGACTAGACTATATCTAGCATCAGATGGCCAAAAGAAAACAAATTCAAAAGCATCTTTAAAGGATGATAGGCTCATAATGTCTTGTCAGAACTTTCCTTTTTCATTTCATCTTACTTTTCCATTTTATTTTGTTTATTTTACTTATATATATTTTCTCCTCTCTTTTAACCTTACAGATTTTTTAGGTATATATTACAGATTTCACCTTAGTATGATTTCGATACTACTGTGTGTATGGTATGAGTGAGTGGATCACTATCTGTATATATATTTATTGCTCATTTCTCGGACACTTTGTTTATATTGTGCTATGCTGATATGTTGGTTTTTAATTTTAACTTTTATATTATTATAGTATATTATATATTTACATTATTATAAAATTTATAAGACATATTAATATAAAATATTTCCTTTGTTATATAATTATGTAGTTGTTATATAATATGTAATATATAATTATAAAAATCTAATCATACATTTTGTAATATATAATTATATATTATCTATTGTATTATATTTTAATACCTTAGATGCATGGTTGTTTTCTTTTTTTTTAACCATGTAATTTTATTTTATTTTATTTTTCCACAATATTCCTGTTTATATTTATTGATAATTATGTTATCAGATTATATACTCATACATTGATTTTGTTTCTGGTTTTTGTTTGTTTGTTTTATGAAAGGCAGAAAGAAAATGCATCTGATTGTGAAGGAATGTGGGTAGCAACTGGGAGGAGTAGAAGGAGAAAAAAAATCAAGATAAGTTATGTGAGAAAAAAACTCTATTTTCAAAAAGAGAGAGAAAAAAACTGCAGTTATTACCATTATTCTCTGGTAATTTCAAGTATTCTGGAACTTGTGACAGCACAACTTCAAACTTTGCCTCCATCCTGATACTGATAACTTACCTCTATCTCTCCTCATGTCTGCTGTATGTGAAACTTTCTAAGCGCATTTCTTTTCTCTTCCTATCTTTAAATCCTGCTTGTCTTGCTTAGCTTTAACTGTCAAATAGGCATAGCCTATTATCTTTTGAGCAGAAAGGTTGTTTCTTGGTAAGAAAGCAGAGTTGTCCTGGAACCCAACTAAGGGGCAAAGTATTCTATAGTCTCTGCTGTGTATGCCTTTGAATATGAAGTCAGTATTCCATTTGAATTGAAATGCTGGGGGGATCATCGAAACCTGCCTAAAAGTTTTTGTCCTTACCTTCTATTTTTACTTCTCTCTACCCTTTACTCCCTAAGTTAAGGTGTTTTGAAACAAAACAGAAATGACAATAAAATATCATCTGGTTTATTATGATCTCATACTTCATTAATTCACCAAAAAAAATATTTCAGTGTAAGGTCATATCCACAGTTATTGGCATAAACTGAGATATGGGATTTTCTGGGGGGAAATGAGGAAAGTGAATAACATTTGAAATTTAAATAAAGAAAATAACAAAATTTAAAGAAAAACATCTTTATGTCTTGTGAATAAGGACACAGTTTAATCACAAACAGATTTTTTTCAATGTAAATTTCCAAAATATACAGAAATAATTAAAGCTGTAATATTTGAGCATTCAATCATTTTGGTACATGGCATGTGTCTTTTCAACAGGACAACTTAGAAATACATCCAAATTTCACTTTAATTTCAAAAGAACTAAATCAAAAATAACTTTCTTTGATTTAAATAAAAGGAAATAGATGTGCTTTTTGATGTTTCTAAGCTAAGAAATTAATATTATTTGTGGAGGTAACTACAGAAAAGAGAAGCAGTTGAATAATAGTCCCTCACTGCAGTGAAAGCCAGAACTAGTACCTCTACTTTAGCATACTAGAAGCTCACTGATTCAAAGGAATTCTGCATTTAAAAAGATTTAATGGTCCATGAGAACATAAAAGTAATGTATTGTTTTATAATCCATTTTAGCATTCTTAGATGAAAAGCTCCTCATGCTTGGTGAGTAGTTTATGGATTTTAGAGGCCTTTAAAAGTGTTTGTGTTGAATTCTACACTTGCAGAGGCAGCAGCTTTCTTTAGGAAGGTAGTTCAGTTTTGAAATGTCAGATACTATGACATCAAACTAGTTTTATGTCAGACTCTTCCTTTAAAGTTATACTAATACACAGATTATTCAACAATTTTAAATTAACATTGTCATAGAAAATGCTGAATTACTGCATATATTTATTTATTCCATATGTAGGAAACTGCATATTTATGCATAGACTGCATAAATATGCCAAAACATTTGGTAAAAGTTAAATGTAACAATATTTTTCAACAAACTATGTGAAATGAATATTTAACTGAGTCTGAAAAACTTCACTTTGAATATAGTATTGCTATTGGTAACTGGAGTCTTAGAGTAACAGGAGCTGGTGCACTTGCTGCTTGTTCAAAATAATTTCATGCCTATAAGTCTCAGGGTAATGAACTGAAATGAAAAGCATGGTAAAAATTGGTGCCTAACATTTAAAAAAATTAAAATACATTAACAGTTTTAAATCATAACTGTAATTTCAATTTAATATTATCATATTATTAGCATTTTTTAAAATTATTATGTATCAAATGGTCAGTCCTGAAAAACATCCAGGGAAGTAACATTTGTCAAACTGACCACAACAATTAATGAAGCACATGGCCACAAGACCATGATTTGCAAAACAGAGCAAATAGGAGGAGTCTACTAGGGAATTAGAGGGAGGGAAGAGATGAAGGAAATATAAAATTATATTATAATTTCAAAGTTCAAAATTTGAAATTCTCCTAATAGTACACAAGAGAACTTGTTGTATGTTCTCGGTGGGGAAGGTAGCCACTCATATAACATTAACAGAGGAAAAATCATCCTCTATTCAGGGAAGGTTATCCTCGACAACTGAGAGCACATCTTCAGGAGGCATACACACAGAGCACTGAAGAACTAAGCAGACACCCATTTAACAAGTCAGATCAGCCCAATCAACCCTGGCAATCAATGAGGTGATAGATGTCATTAAAGGAGAATCATACCACAATAATAATTCTATAATCCACAGACCTTCATAGGCTAAGTAATAAGGAGGACTTAAGAGAGGACAAATGGACCTCTAGGAAGGGAAAATAGATTTTCCAAGTATACAATGGTCAAATAGGGAGGGGAGTAGGTTCTGGGTCAAATATGGATGTTGGGAGTACAGCTTATGAACTATATATGTATGTGGTGTTTCAAAAATTTTAATTGTGAAAGCCTTATAATGGAACATCTCTAGCAAGAATATATAACATATATGTGTATAGTTTTATACTAAATTTCACTTGCAATTCTAGCCCACTGGGATGATCCCTACTAAGGATCCTGGGATGTAGAGATATAATGGGAATGTGAACACAAAAGTAAATGCTCTGAATAAACCAACATCTAAACACACACACACACACACACACACACATACACACACACACACACAAATATACACACACTTACACACGCACACATGCACAAAGAAAATCATAGTCAAAACAAAGGCTGGAATTTGAAATATTGCATGAAAAGGCATAAGTGTAATTATGCCAAATTCTTCATCATAGGATGAAACCCTGTATTCTGAAACCTGGAATCATAATCCTAACAGATCTAGATTACAGCTGTATTCATATAATATTGTAAAGGCACTATTAAAATAAAATAATTTGAAGCAGTAGTCTCCAAATTTGGTTTTCAAAAGAAATATGCTACCAATATTTGAGTGATTTGTGCTCATTTATTATTTGTTTATAATTCCATGTTTCTTGCTGAAGCAATAGATTATATATGTATCCACATTGTGTGCAAAAGAGCAGTATATACATACAAAGTGATATGTGAGTATCAAAGCTAAATTTTTAATTGATAAATTTGAATTTATTTATTGTTTACAACTTATTTAAACATGGAAACATGTAGAAATAATTACTTATGAACACGTCCATATTATTTGTATAGAAGCTGTTATCTTTAATATTTTACACTTTCATATTGATATGCTCATAATTATTCATATTTTCTTCAGGGGTTGTGTCTGTTTAGCTAGAGGACAGTCGTAGATGTCTATGAATATAGTGAATAGAAGTATGAACAGAACCCTGTACATATTGCCATGTATATTTTCTTCCAATGAAGGAGAAACACTCTGAAGCTAATAAAAAAGAAACTGGGGAAGACCCTTGAGGACATTGGTACAGGGAGAAAATTTCTGAACAGAACACCAATAGCATATGCTCTAAAATCAAGAATTGACAAATGGGACCTCATAAAATTACAAAGTTTCTGTAAGGCAAAGGACACCATCAAAAGGACAAATCGGCAACCAACAAATTGGGAAAAGATCTTCACCAATCCTACATCAGATAGAGAGCTAATATCCAATATATTTAAAGAACTCAAGAAGTTAGACTCCAGAAAACCAAACAACCCTATTAAAAAATGGGGTACAGAGTTAAACAGGGAATTCTCACCTGAAGAACTTCGGATGGTGGAGAAGCATCTTTAAAAATGCTCAACTTCATTAGTCATTAGGGAAATGCAAATCAAAACAACCCTGAGATTTCACCTTACACCAGTCAGAATGGCTAAGATTAAAAATTCAGGAGACAGCAGGTGTTGGAGAGGGTGTGGAGAAAGAGGAACACTCCTCCACTGCTGGTGGGGTTGCAAATTGGTACAACCACTCTGGAAATCAGTCTGGCGGTTCCTCTGAAAACTGGGCACTTCACTTCCAGAAGATCCTGCTATACCACTCCTGGGCATATACCCAGAGGATTCCCCACCATGTAATAAGGATACATGTTCTACTATGTTCATAGCAGCCCTATTTATAATTGCCAGATGCTAGAAAGAACCCAGGTATCCCTCAACAGAAGAGTGGATGCAAAAAATGTGGTATATCTACACAATGGAGTACAATTCAGCCATTAGAAACAATGAATTCATGAAATTCTTAGGCAAATGGATGGAGCTAGAAAAGATCATACTAAGTGAGGTAACCCAGACTCAAAAGGTGACTCATAGTGGATATTAACCTAGAAAACTGGAATACCCCAAACATAATCCATACATCAAATGAGGAACAAGAAGAAAGGAGGAGTGGCCCCTTGTTCTGGAAAGACTCAGTGAAGAAGTATAGGGAAAAACCAGAATGGGGAAGTGGGAAGGGGTGGGTGGGAGGACAGGGGGAGAGAAGGGGACTTATGGGACTTTCGGGGAGTGGGGGGCTAGAAAAGGGGAAATCATTTGAAATGTAAATAAAAAGTATATCGAATAAAAAAAAAGACACCCCCCCACAAAAAAAGAAAACCAAAATTTAAATACTAATCTATGATAACTAAACAATTTAAGAATGAAAGTGAATGGGAAAGTGGGAATTCTTGATCCAGTAAATGAAAATGTTTTGACTTAGGAATTTGAAAACATCTATTCTAAGTCATCAAAACACTGGTACGAAAATTGAGGTATAAGATCAAACAGAATCATTAACATCAAGATGGTTAGAACTGGAAGTTATAATATTATATTAAATATAATATTTAGTTTTTAGATTACCCTGACATTAAAGGACAAATATCTGCTGTTACCAAAGTGGGAGCAAGAATGAAATGCCTTGTAGAATGGAGTATTTGTTTTTCAGGACTGGGGATAATAGTGGAAAGAAAAGGTACAGTGATAAAATATTAGGAGAAACAGAGTACAGATGAATAAAATGAGGGTTTTTTTGTCTGTAAGATGTCTTGAGTATAGTAATTATTACATATTAAAATAAACACAAACATGAAGTACCAATGTTCACAATTCTCTGACATTACGGAAGTTTTACTAAAGAGTTGCTTACTATGAGTTGAAAATTATGTATTTTATTCAAGAATCAATTTTTCGTGCATTCATACATATAATTACAAAATAAAAATATTAAATTACAAGTAAAACAAGCATATTTGTACACATATGTGTGACAAACCACTTAAAATAATATATAGAATATGTAGACATTATAAATTAAAAACAATAACAAATATAGTATAGATGAAATGGGCAAAGACTTACACTAGTATTTTACCAGTGATATTTATCATACAAGCAACCAAATACTGTTATAATATGCTACATATCATTTTTCTTGTGTGCAATACATATGTGCAATCAGCTAAAAATATGTGCAAAAAAAATAACACTGGCCAGAGGAGTACTGTGAAATAACTGGATTTCTCTATATTCTTGAGTGGAACATAAAATGATGTAGGTGTCATGAAAAGTAATGTGATACTTTTGAAAACTGGAAAATAATTACTACAATACTGTACACTCAAACATTTGCGTTTATGTCCAAAGAAGTTAAAAGTAGAATCCTGGGCTGGAGAGATGGCTAAGCGGATAAGAGGACTGACTGCTCTTCCAGAGGTCCTGAATTCAATTCCCAGAAACCACATGGTGGCTTACAACCACTATGTAATAGGGATCCGATGCTGTTTTCTGGTGTGTCTGAAGACAGCAGGAGCAAATGCACATACTTAAATAAGTAAATAAATCTTTTTAAAAATTTAGAATCCTAAAAGGATTTTTTACATAACACTTTGCACAGCAACACTATTCTTTTTTGTTGTTATTGCTGTTTGTTTTTATTAGGTATATTCTTTATTTACATTTCAAATGTCCCCTTTCCTGATTCCCACTTCCACCCCTAAAATCCCTTAAGCCATCTCCCTTTCTTTCCCAAATCATCCCTCCCCTGCTTCACTGTCCTGTTATTCCTCTACACTAGGGCTTCAAGTCTTTCCCGGAACAAGAGTCTCTCCTCCCTTTGGTGTCTAACAAGACTCTCCTCTGCTGCAGATGTGTCTGGAGCCATGGGAAAATCCACGTGTATGTACTCTTCGTTGATGGTTTTGTCTTTGGGAGCTCTGGGAGTACTGGGTGATTCATACTGTTCTTTCTGTGGCACTGCAAACCCCTTCAGCTCCTTGGGTCCTTTTTCGAGCTCCCGCATTGGGGAACCTGTGCCCACTTCAATGACTGGCTGAGACTGTCCCCCTTCATTTTCTCCGTCCACTAGGAGAGCCTCCCATGTGATAGCTATATCCAGCTCCAGTCAGCAAGCACTTGTGGGCATCCACAATAATGTCTATTTTTTTTAATTGTATATAGAATGCATACCTGGATGGGGTAGCCTCTGGATGGTCTTTTCCTCAGACTCTGCTCAACCTTTTGTATTTGTATCTCTATCTCCTTCTGTGGGTATTTTTTTCCCTTTCTACAAAGGACCCAAGGATCCATACTTTGTTCTTCTTACTTCTTGGGCATCATTTGATATGTGAACTGTTTCTTGGGTATTCCAAGCTTCTAGGCTAATATCCACTTATCACTGAGTGCACAGCATGAGTGTTCTTTTGTGATTGGGTTACCTCAGGATGATATTCTCCACTTCCATTCATTTATCTAAGAATTTCATGAATTCATTGTTTTTAATGGCTGAATAGTACTCCATTGTATAAATATGCCACATTTTCTGTATTCATTCCTCCGTTGAGGGACATCTGGGTTCTTTCCAGCTTCTGGCTATTATAAATAGGGCTGCTATGAACATAGTGGAGCATGTGTCCTTATTACATACTCGAGAATCTTCTGGGTATATGTGCAAGAGTGGATTAACGGGGTCCTCTGGTAGTATTATGCCCAGTTTTCTGAGCAAATGCCAAACTTATTTCCAGGGTGGTTGTACCAGCAGCACCAGTATTCTTCGCCACCCAAGAGTTGAATAAACCTCTGTATCAATGAGGAAATGAATAAAGAAATATGATGTAGTATATACAGACAACTAGATGTTTTTCAGCCTGAAAAATAGAATTTATGTCATAAGCAATCGTGTACATGGAACGTAAAAATACTATGTAAGTGAAACAAGCCAGCAACATGTTACATCTAAGGGAGTTAAATAATGGAGGCAGGTTGCCAGTAAGTCAAAAGGGGAGGGGAAATAGAGGGAGGTGGTACTCATTAGACAAAGACATTTAATTGTAAAATGGTGGGTAAGATTTAGTTTTAGTTATGCAAAGATGTGAATATTTAGAATACCACACTATAAGTTCTATAAGGGAACTTACAGAGCTCACCTCCAGCAGGAAGACAGGGCATTAAATGAGAGAGAGGGGTGCCATCCCACAGTCACAACTCTGGCCCATAATTGTGCCTCCCTGAAAGAATTACAGGGATGGAAATATAGAGGGGCCTGAGAAAAAGAAGGTCCAGGGACAGTGTTTCCAGTGTAACAGAATGCCAGGGTGGGGAGACAGGAGAGGTTGGAGAGCATTCTCATAGAAGCAGTGGGAGGATGGATGGGATATTGGGTTTCTGGAGAGAAAATGAGAAAAGGGTATACCAGTTGAAATGCAAATAAAAATATCCAATTAGAAATATAAAAAATTTAAACTAAAAAAAAAAAAGGAAGGTAAAGGACTGAAAATCCAAGGGCCAACTGAAAGAATGGTAATAGGGAACCTCAGGAGACAGGAGGTTGGCGGGGGTGGGGGGGACCCTCCAGAATGCAACAGAGACCTGGGAGGTGAGAGACTCTGGACTCAGAGGGGAGGGACCCCAGATGAAATGACAGACATTTGGGAGAGAGAACTTACAGAGCCTACTTCCAGCAGGAAGACATTGCATCAAATGAGGGAGAGGGGAACCATCCTGTAGTCAGACTCTGGCCCATAATTGCTCCTCTCTGAAAGAATTACAGGAATGGAAATGGAGAGGAGGTGGAGAATAAAAGGTCCAGTGAAAGACCCATAGTGGGATCCAGCTCACGGTCAGGTCCCAAGTCTTGACACTATTACAGAGGCTATGGATTTGTTTACAGAAAGGGACTGAGCATGACTACACACCAGAAGAACCAACAAGCAAAAGAAAGAGTCAGAAACAGATATTTGCTCCTAACCAAAGGACAGACACAGCTGACCCCTGTTTTTGGATTAGGGAAGGCTGAAAGAGGCTGAGGAGAAGGGCACACCTGTAGGAGGGCCAGCAGTCTCATGTATTTGGGACCCCCCAAGATCTCCCAAACACTGGACTACCAAAAAGGCAACATACAGCTGGTGCTGATATGAGGCACATAACATACAGTAGAGAACTGTTGGGTCTGTGTTCAGAGATGATGCACCTAACCCTCAAGAGACTAGAGGCCTCAGGGAGTTTAGAGGTCTGATGGAGTGAGGCGTGGGGACATGCACATGGAGACAGGGGAGTGGGGAGGAGGTAGAGGATATGGAACAGTCAGAGGGTGGACCGGGGATGGGGGGAATAAAATATGAAGTGTAAAAAATTAATTAATTATTAATAAATTATAACAGAAGGTAACGTTATTCAATATGACCAATATTAAATATCACATGGATTAAACTGTCAAATAAGGTATTCTATATCATTGTTAAATGTTATAAAGACATTAAATCTCTCATTAAGTACTTTAACATAAAAAAGTATAAGGGTGTAGAAAATAAGCATTGCTGTTTAGAAAAAGAAATAGTATTATCCCCTGAGAAGACAGCTTGGCAGGTTGTCACAAAGTTAAATGGACCTATTATATGGTATAAAACCATGCAGTTAATGTATATTGGAAAATAAGTGTCATTTTCTTCAGTTGAGTAGCCACTAGTAAGTTGCCTGTGTAAATAAGTATTCATATACACCCCTTGGCACAAGCAATTCTAATTAAAATTGTTTGGATCACACAAAAATTATAAAATAAAAAGGCAGGAGGGAACTTGGCAATAAGATTCAGCCCAAAATGGATGGGTGTGTGACATGGCAGTTAGAAGTGAAGCAACTAATAAGTAATGTTTAGTAAAAAGAAACAAAAAAGAGTCAAAAAACAAAAATGTGTGGAAATTATGGTTATAGGCACTTACATACATTGAAAACTATTTCTACCTAGATGTGCATGCAATCTAGCTACCTAGACATACATGAAAACAACTATCCGAGCTTTATTTATAATTGCTCAAACATGGAAAAAACTAGGATACGCTTTAATATAGCAATAGAAAAATGTGACATATCCTCATAATAGACTACTGCTGATCAGCAAAAATGAATGACCTATCAATCCATCAAACACTTAGGTGGACTGGATATGACATGTATATCAGTTTAGAAAAGAATATAGAGCAAGCTCTCCATGAACTTAAGCAATACTACATATAATTCAAGGAAAAGAAATATCAGTATTACACTTTGACATTGTAGTGGTCAGTCGTTTGAACAATGGAATTCTTAGGATTCTAAATACAAATTATATGATCCATAAGTTGTGAAATATGCATCAATGCTTGGGATGCAAACCTATATTTAAAGCACCAAGAAATAAACAATGTATATAATTATAAGAAAGTAATTTAGAAGACAGAGATATAGTTTAGATTATCATATGTGAAAATACAAAATGTGTTGCTAATATAAATAACAATCATATTGAAATGGTTCAGGATATAGGTAATGGCTTATGTAAATTTGAAAACAAAAGGCATTTATTAACATAGACAAGTAAATGAATTAATAAACACACATGATTCCGGTAATAGTCTTCATTTTATTCACTACCAGGCATATACCTGTTGATACCAATATGAATTCATGTTTATCTTAATACCTATTAAATCACTATATAAAGAAATTACTATATCCTTTTATCTTGGAGCTAGGTTCCATAATTATTAAACAGAATATGCTGATGCTTAATGCTCATATGTAAAATTGAGTTCATTAACATTTGCATTTACCCTATTATTTGGTGTACATTAAATATTCTCTGTGTAACTAATCATAAATAATATAGCATAAATTCTATGTAAATAGTAATTATACCAAATATTTGTGGTAATAAGATAATACTTGCACATATTCAGTGCAGACATATATCATAGGGTTTGTGGATATATATATGCATATATTTTACATATATGACTTACTTTGGTATATTTGAATTCTTTTCAGACATGTCACCTTAGTACAAGAAAGGGCACTAGAAGTGATCATGCACCACTAGCAATGATCACACAGATCTCAGTGTGTTATACTGTTGTCCAGGCAAAGAAAGATTGCAATCACATCTCTCTATCATGCATATGATAAAGAAGGTTGTAATAGATGGTTCTATGTGATCATATATAATAAAAAAATAGGAAACAAAATCTAAAGAAAAACTAAGGGGTAGTGGAAAAAAGCAAAATCTGAAAGGCATGTCAGTGTGCACAGAGGAACTAACAAACTTACCACATATTCACCAAACCTGGAGTGATTCTGCAACAGCAAGGAAAGTAGTTCACACCTTAGTATCAGCACTTAGAGGGGAAGCAGGCATATCTCTGACTGTGAGGCCAGTCTGGTCTACAGAGAGAGTTACAGGACAACCAGAGCTACATAGAGAAACCCTGTCTTGAAATTCCAATGAAAATAGAAGTAATACTTTATAGAAGAGATATAATAAATTTCTGCTGATTTGTAAAGACGTAAATGTTACTGAACTTACTAAAAAAAAAAAAAACCCAGAAATTCAAATCTTCTGTGTGAATACAATTCAGACAATTCACATACATGTTCTTCCCCTTAAAGGTATCTAGCATAATTCCCCATTCTAATTGTGAGATGTCAAAAGTACTAAAGTGAGTATCAGTTATAAATGATAAAGATATAGCAAGAAGACAGTTAATTCACAGAAAGCAAGATTTAATCGATGGTAAAGTTTATCCCATACAGTGAGTTCAAATAAATCTTCAAATAGTTAAGAAAAAAAGCAGGAACTTTGAGGTTTGTGAAAACCCTATTGAGTGGTAACTAAGATATGTTTGGAATTGTGCTCATGAAAAATGATTAGACATGTTTATGGGATGCATGACAAAGAGTTATCATTTGACAGAATAGAATAAATTGTCATTAATGATATAGGATCACTAGATCAGATAATTTCAAATCATAAACTTTATCAGATTTAAACCAAGTAAAATAATGATAGCTCTGAAAGATTTGATGGAAATAAAATAATAACCATACTGTTTTCTGGAAGTAGATTGTATTACTGATTTATCACTTTATGGCAAGCAATTTGTGAATAAAAAATAATTATACCCACATCCTTGAGACACATAGCATACTATAGCTAGTAGCCAAAAGTTACAGCTTGTGAATAATACTTATATTCTTTTTTTATTTTTTTAATTTATTGATATATTTATTTACATTTCAAATGATTTCACCTTTTCTGGACCCCCACTCCCCGAAAGTCCCATCAGTCCCCTTCCCTCCCCCTATTTTCCCACCCAACCCTTCCCACTTCCCTGTTCTGATTTTGTTCAATACTGCTTCACTGAGTCTTTCCAGAACAAGGAGCCACTCTTCCGTACTTCTTGTACCTCAATTGATGTGTGGATTATGTTTTGGGTATTCCAGTTTTCTAGGTTAATATCCACTTATTAGTGAGTGCATACCATGATTCATCTTTTGAGTATGGGTTACCTCACTTAGTATGATGTTCTCCAGCTCCATCCATTTGCCTAAGAATTTCATGAATTCATTGTTTCTAATGGCTGAATAGTACTCCATTGTATATATATACCATATTTTTTGCATCCACTCTTCTGTTGAGGGATATCTGGGTTCTTTCCAACTTCTGGCAATTATAAATAGGGCTGCTATGAACATAGTAGAACATGTATCCTTATTACATGCTGGGGAATCTTTTGGGTATATGCCCAGGAGTGGTATAGAAGGATCTTCTGGAAGTGAGGTGCCCAGTTTTCTGAGGAACCGCCAGACTGATTTCCAGAGTGGTTGTACCAATTTGCAACCCCACCAGCAGTGGAGGAGTGTTCCTCTTTCTCCACATCCTCTCCAACACCTGCTGTCTCCTGAATTTTTAATCTTAGCCATTCTGACTGGTATAAGGTGAAATCTCAGGGTTGTTTTGATTTGCATTTCCCTAATGACTAATGAAGTTGAGCATATTTTAAGATGTTTCTCCACCATTCAAAATTCTTCAGGTGAGAATTCTTTGTTTAACTCTGTACCCCATTTTTTAATAGGGTTGTTTGGTTTTCTGGAGTCTAACTTCTTGAGTTCTTTATATATATATATTGGATATTAGCCCTCTATCTGATGTAGGATTGGTGAAGATCTTTTCCCAATTTGATGGTTGCCGATCTATCTTTTTGATGGTGTCCTTTGCCTTACATAAACTTTGTAATTTTATGAGGTCTCATTTGTCAATTCTTGATCTTAGAGCATATGCTATTGGTGTTCTGTTCAGAAACTTTCTCCCTGTACCGATGTCCTCAAGTGTCTTCCCCAGTTTCTTTTCTATTAGCTTCAGAGTATCTGACTTTATGTGGAGGTCCTTGATCCATTTGGATTTGAGCTTAGTACAAGGAGACAAGGATGGATCAATTCGCATTCTTCTGCATGCTGACCTCCAGTTGAACCAGCACCATTTGTTGAAAAGGCTACCTTTTTTCCATTGGATGTTTTCAGCCCCTTTGTCGAAGATCAAGTGGCCATAGGTGTGTGGGTTCATTTCTGGATCTTCAATCCTCTTCCATAGATCTGCCTGCCTGTCACTGTACCAATACCATGCAGTTTTTAACACTATTGCTCTGTAATATTGCTTGAGGTCAGGGATACTGATTCCCCCAGAATTTCTTTTGTTGCTGAGACTAGTTTTAGCTATCCTGGGTTTTTTGTTATCCCAGATGAATTTGATAATTGCTCTTTCTAACTCTGTGAAGAATTGAGTTGGGATTTTGATGGGTATTGCATTGAATCTGTATATTGCTTTTGGCAAAATGGCCATTTTAACTATATTGATCCTGCAGATCCATGAGCATGGGAGGTTTCCCATTTTTTGAGGTCTTCTTCCATTTCCTTCTTCAGAGTCTTGAAGTTCTTCTCATACAGATATTTCACATGTTTGGTAAGAGTCACCCGAAGATACTTTATACAGTTTGTGGCTATTATGAAGGGGGTCATTTCCCTAATTTCTTTCTCAGCCTGCTTATCCTTTGAGTATAGGAAGGCCACTGATTTGCTTGAGTTGATTTTATAACCTGCCACTTTGCTGAAGTTGTTTATCAGCTGTAGGAGCTCTCTAGTGGAGTTTTTTTGGGTCACTTAGGTAGACTATCATATCATCTGCAAATAATGACAGTTTGACTTCTTCCTTTCCAATTTCTATCCCTTCGACCTTCTTATGTTGACTAATTGCCCGAGCTAGTACCTCAAGTACAATATTGAAAAGATAAGGAGAAAGTGGGCAGCCCTGTCTGGTCCCTGATTTTTGTGGGATTGCTTCTTAATTTTATATATGTTATTATTTTTAAAAAACCTTACAAATAAGTACATCATGTATTAAAAAATTAATGAGACCCAAAATTTATACAACTCAAACAACATCTATACAGTTAAAATAGTTGTTAGTGTAAACTGTAATGCTTCACATTAAATATTACTCTTTTAGTAATTAATATATTTTGTCTATTTTTTATTTATATGGAAATATATAAAATGAATATACCTAGAAAATAACTTTACACTATGATAGATACATTGATTAAACACAAACACAATGATAAATAAATGCAGCTACAAAAGTCATCTTAAGATTTTGCAGGGTGTTTATGAAACAGCTGTCCTTCATGGTTCTCCAACCTCTTCACATTCTATTCTTATTAGAACCTTAACTGCTAAAAAAAATCCATTCATACACTTTCTCTCTCTCTCTCTCTCTCTCTCTCTCTCTCTCTCTCTCTCTCACACACACACACACACACACACACACACACACACACACACACTGAAGTGTATATACATGTATGTTTAGGAAATATATATATTACCCTAAATATTATTTGTTCAGTTGGTTTAAGTTATTTGGATGTTTTATAGTTCCATACATTTGACTGAAAAACTCAGGATGTCCTCATTCTTAATAGCTGAGTAGTATTCCATTGTGAAAATGAAACATATTTTCTGTATCCATTCTTCTGTCATGAGACATCTGGGTTGTTTCAAGCTTCTGGCTATCACAAATAAGGCTGATATGAACATAGTGGAACATGTGCACCTGTAGCATGATAGGACATCTTTTGGGTATATTCCCAAGAGTGGTATTGCTGGGTCTGCAGGTAGATTCATTTACAGTTTTCTGAGAAACTCCAGATTAGTTTCCTGAGTGGTTGTACCAGTTGGCAATCTCACCATCAATGGAGGAGTGTTCATCTTTCTCCACATCCTCTCCAGCATGTGCTGTCACCTGAGGTTTTGATCTTAACCATTCTTTTTGATGTAAGGTGGATTCTTAGGGTTGTTTTGATTTACATTTCTCTGTTCACTAAGGACTTTGAACATTTCTTTAGATCTTTCTCAGCCATTCAAGATCCATCTGTTGTGAATTCTTATAACTCAGACCCAAAGGACATCCATGTATATGTACTCACTAATAAGTGGATATTAGTCAAAAAAAGAAAAAAATGAAAAAAAAAAAACCCTGAATACCCAAGATATAGTCCACAGAACTCAAAAAAGTCAACAAGCTAAAGGACCCAAGTGAGGATACCTCAGTCCCACTTGGGAAGGAAAAGAAAGCAACCACCAAGGGAGAGGTAGGAAGGGTCCAGGGAGGGAAAGGAGGTATGGGGGAGAGAGCAACATGATCTGGTATTGGGTGGGAGAAAAGGACTGAAGCTCTGACGGCCAGGAGAAAGAATGGAAAGAGTCAACTTCAGGTGGTAGGAGGTTGGGGGGACCCTATAGAATTTACCAGAGCCTGGAAGGTGAGAGATTCTGAGGACTCAGAGGCAGGGACCATAGATGAAATTCCTGACAGTAGAGAGAGGGAACTTATAGAGCACACCTCCAGCAGGAAGACAGGATATCAAAGGAGGGAGAGAGATGCCATCCTACTGTCAAAACTCTCACCCATAATTGTTCCTGTCTGAACGAAATATAGGGATGGAAATGGAGTGGAGCCTGAGGAAAAGAAGGTCCAGCTATAGGCTCAAAGTGGGATCCAGCTCAATGGGATGTAAATATATATAAAATTTATAAAACAACCACACTGATAGAATAATTGGATGTATTTGTACCATGAAATATTCATTTCCATCACTTTCCTTCCTTGAGAAGCGCCTGCTGCAGCAAATAGTAGACTCAGACAAAGAATATGTGACAGGATTTGTCTTCTTACATGTAAACATTAATAGGCATGCTTTATTTTTCAAAATACAATTACTTTGTATTTTTCACTATTATTTTTATCAAAAACCAACTTTCTTGGTTTAAACAAATGACTTTCAAAGAATAGTATTTTAATGCAGTATTCCATCCCTTTGAAAACATAATTAAATAGCATTATACCAATATTTTTATTGTGATTAATTCTCATTCTCCATACAAGAAACAAAAATTGACTATTGTTTGATGTGATCATTGGTTTGGATCACGTTAAATATAAAACTAGCAATCAGAATTATACCTCATTTTGTTTTCAGAAAATAAATTACATATCTCTAAGTAACTTTTGTAAAAATATACTCAGAAGAAGTTCCTTATGATGAAATTTAAAACAATCTATATTCAAATATAATGGCATTCTTAGCTTGACAACCTTTATTAGGGGAAAAAAGTGAGCATGAAAGGATCATCAACAAAAAAAATGGGAATCATACATTTTTCTTTGTTTTGTTTTTTGTTTTGGTTTTTGGTTATTTTGTTGTTGCTTTGGATTCTGAACAATAGAAGGCTTTGACTTCCAGTGCCGAACTGTTTTAAACACATACATGTATGTTCTGATTAATCCAAATCCACTGATATATTAATGATAAAAAAGGGAAGCTCACAGAGCTCTACCTGATATGTGGCTTTGTGAAAGAATGTGGGATAGAACTGAGGGAGCCAGAGGGGTCAAAGACACCACCATAGAATTACAGAGTCTATTAACCTGGGCCCATGGTGCCTCATGGGTACCAAATCACGAACCAAAGAGAATGCAGAGGCTTTACCTATACATTTGTAGCAAATGCAGAGTGTGGTATACTCTATTCTAAGCCTGTGGACTCCCTTCCCCTAGCAGCACTGCCTTGAAGCCCTAGTGTGAGTGGATGTGACTAGACCTGCTATACTTTTTCTGGGGTGTAAAAAAGGGGGTAATGTGAGAAAGAGTTTGTGAAGGTAGGATTGGGAGTAGGGAAGGAGAGAGGGCTGCACCAGGATTTAAATGAATGAATGGATGATGAATGAATAAATAAATAAATATTTCTTTTCTATGAATTATATCAATATTAAGTACTATGTAGGCTTATTTTCTTAGTAATAGAAATGTTAATCTAACCACTTATTCTGTAATAGGGGAATATGTTTCAGATTATGAAATACTACAAAACAATACAAACCAATGAGCTATTGATCCATGCATCAACTTGATGACTCAGAAAGTTTATTAAAGGAAATGTTTGTCCCTAGCAGGTATACAGCATTGATTCCTATTTTCCAAATGTTATGGAATAATAAAGTTTAATGAAAAAAATTCCAGGAGGCAATGTGGGTGACCATATTCGAGATGCCTAAAAGTGGGGACACGTAACCTGAGGAGGCCACTGCCTGTGGGAAGTAACCACAGTCAAGTGATAAAGACACAAACTCCCCACAAATCATTCTACCCAAGATTTGTCATGTGTAAAAAAAATGCAGAGACAAAGATGGAGCAGAGACTTAAAGAACCAGTTCAATTGGAGACCATGGGCAACTACCAATTCCTGACATTAACGATACTCTGTTGCTCTTGAAGACAGGAGCCTAGCATAACTGTCCTCTATGAGGCTTTACCCAGCAGCTGACTGAAGCACATGTAGATACCCTTTTGGTATATAAATAAGTTTGGTATATAAATAAGTAAATTATATAAAAAAGAAGGGTATTTCAAAAATCCCTTGGACGGAGCAGGAAATTCTTACGGAAGATTTGTAGGATTGAAGGCTCTGAAGGGGATGGGAGTCCCATAGGAGGACCAACAGAGTCATCTAACCTGGATCTCTCAGGAGCACTCAGAGACTGAGCCAGGAACCAAAGAACATGGAAGGGCAGGAATGAGGCCCACATATATGTATCAGACATGTAGCTCAAGCCAATGTGCTTTCCTCCAAGAAATGAGGCAGAGGCATTGCCTAAAGCTATAGCCTGAATATGGTATCTGTTACCCAACATGGACACTTTATTTAGCTTCAGTGAGGCTTAATGTGACAAGTTTGGAGGATAAGGAGCATGGGGAGTACCTTCTCAAATGAAAAGGGAATGGGAAAATGGAGAAGAGACATTATTTGGGGAATAAGAAGGGGTGAACTGTTTGGTATATAAATAAGTAAATTATATAAAAAAGAAGGGTATTTCAAAAATCCAAATGGTAGTCTTAAATGAGGATACTCAGACAAGTAAGCTAAGTTGTTTTTACATTCAGTTTGTTATATCTAGGTACCAAGGTTATTTTCATGTTTAAATTATTTCTGTAATTCCTTCATTTATAGAATGTATGCTATGTCTTTCCCTTTTCTTCAATAAAATTCAGTGTTGTTGTCTTTCTCTTGGATATGACTAGAGACATAACAACAACAAAAAAAAATTGTGTAAAAGAGACATAGTTTATTTTAGCTAACCACTCAGGGAAATGCAACCTCTCTTTTAAGGAAGGAAGAATGTGATAGTCATGGGGTGACTGCTTCATTCCCCTAGCTTCATCAAGTCACAGAGAAAGCTCAACCAGGGGGCTCAAAATACCAATGTAGATTTACCAAAACAAGCATCTCTTAGATGATTCTAAGTTCATCTGACTTGATGGAGAAAACAAAATATTCTACAATGAAATGAAATGTAAAAAATATCTATCAACAAACCCAACCCTATAGAAGATTCTAAAAGGAAAATCCTAATGCAGAGATGTTTATTATACCTAGGGAAATACAGAAAATATTTCTGTATTATATCACACCATTAAAATCAGAAAAAGAACAGAAGCCTCCCCCACAGGCACACACACATACCACACATACTAAATCCACTATCAAAGTACAAGAGCAATGTGAGATCACAATATGTTTCTTTGGAGTCAGCTTGACTATCTCTTTTAGTAACACCGGGTGTTACTTATATTTAACTGTACATGCATTAAAGTCTCTGGGAGTGTCCATCTCATATTCCTGCAATGTTTAAGGGACAAAAGATATGGGCAATTCAGCAATATCAGTTTTTCTAGTATGCTGTTCCAGACCCACTAAGCACCCTAAAGTGCTACAAGCATTATCCTTTACCTGCAGTCCCTGAGTATTCCAGTACTTTAGAACTTACTACTATTTAGTTTAATTATCTATGACAGTACCACTGAAGTTTACAGACCTATTATTTTATGAGTAGAAGAGTCTTTCCCTCAAAGAATGCAAACTATTTGAGCAGCATTGTAGTACCTTAACTGACATAGTGATCAAACAGATAAACTAGAACTTACTTTATGAACCTTTCTCCTTCATGTTCTAATTATTCTTGTATGTAAACCCTAAGCTATTCAGAATCTCCAAAAGTCACTGGACTTCTGTATCTGATTCTCTTCCCAATGTGATGCATTCATTAACATATTTTAGTTGGCATCATGAGAAGAGATGGCTAAGTATCTTTTGTTGGAGCTCCAAAGACTTTTAGACCCACATATTCAGTAGCTGCTTTAGTTTCTATAGCCACATACATGATTTCCTGTTTTGGTATTAAAATATTTTAAATATCCATTCCATGGTTTACTAGGTGCTTGTTATTTTTCTAATATGATGAAAGAAGATACTCTCTATGAGTTTTAAACATTATCAGAAATATTTTGGGTAAATTCAGATGTGAGTTGTAGGCGTAAAAAACTACTCTAGTGTGAATTATTACAATAATACAGTAGAAAGGTAGGGTCTAAGCATCTGGTATTTATTTTTGATGACTGTAATTGAAAACAACAAAATGAGTTAAATTAGTATTGAAAAAAGTATTATTATGTAATATAAAAAGATTTATTTTATAATATATAAAAGAAATGCAGGTAGACCATGGGAAAATGCTAAAATAAATATCAGAAAATAGTCTGAGTGCCTCTTCAATTATATGACATTTCCCAATCTCTTTTTCTGGACAGCTTTAAGCACGCATAATTATTTCTTGTGATACATATACTAATTTTAGTATATAATTATTGTGAAAATTTGGTAATGTAAAAATAGTAGTATTTACATTCACTTAGTATACAGCATAAAGCCATAATGTTCATTGCTAATATCACTATAGATGCTGAGATATTTAGATATTGTAGGATTGGCTATTAGGAACTAGAAGAGAAGATATTATAAAAGTTAGCCTAAATACATTATTCTTGTAATCGACTTTATTTTAATACTGGGGGAAATCTTAAAACATGAAACTGAGAGCATATATCTATTTTTATTTAAAAGGCTATCTTTATTATTTTAATATGTATTTTTAAATTATTTAAATTGTTTTAATTTACATTCCAAATGTTCCCTCCTACCTGGTCCTCCAACTGAGAGTTCTTCACATCTTCCCTTGTCTTCTTTGCCTCTGAGAGGGTGCTTCCCAATCCATCCCCCACCTGCCCACCCCTCTTACCCACCCACCTACTCCCAGATCACCTTCCACATCCCCCTTCCCTGGGGCATCAAATATGTACAGGATTAGGTGCTTCCTCTTCCACTGAGACCAGACAAAATAGTCCTTTGCTATACATGTGCAGGGGATCACTAACCAGCCCATATATACTCTTTGGTTGGTGGCTTAGCCTCTGTGAGCTCTGAGGGGTCCAGCTTAGTTGATATTGTTAGTCTTCCTATAGTGTTGCTCTCTCCTTCCACTCCTTCATTATTTCCCATAATGCTTCCATAGGGGTCCCCATCCTCAATCTAATGTTTGGCTGTAAATATCTTAATTTGTTAAATTAAAATCAGAACCATTAAAATCAGAAAAAGAGCAGAAGCCTCCCCCACAGGCACACATACCACACATACTAAAACCACTATCAAAGTACAAGAGCAATGTGAGATCACAATATGTTTCTTTGGAGTCAGCTTGACTATCTCTTTTACATCAGGTGTTACTTATATTTAACTGTATATGCATTAAAGTCTCTGGGAGTGTCCATCTCATATTCCTGCAAAGTTTAAGGAACAAAAGATATGGGCAATTCAGCAATATCAGTTTTTCTAGTATGCTGTTCCAGACCCACTAAGCACCCTAAAGTGCTACAAGCATTGTCTTTTACCTGCAGTCCCTGTGTATTCCAGCACTTTAGAACTTACTACTATTTAGCTTAATTATCTCTGACAGTACCACGGAATTCTACAGACCTTTCATTTTATGAGTAGAAGAGTCTTCTACATCATCAGTCAGCTGATGATAGAGTTACTCAGAAGACAGCCAATCTGGACGCTTGTCTACAAATGAAATATGGCACCAGTAATATTTTCAGAGTTTGGTGCGCATCCATGGGATAAATCCCGAGTTGGGCCGGTTATTGGATGTATTTTCTTTCACTCTCTGTTCCATTTTGTCCCTGTATTTCTTTAGTCAGGAACTATTTTGGGTCAAAATTTTTGATAGTAGGTTAGTAACTCTTCCATCCACTGGGGATCCTGTCTATCTACTGGAAGTGGTCCTTTCAGATTCCATCACCCCGATGTTGAGTATTTTGGAATAGGTCAACCACATTGAATTCAATGAGCCTCTCACATCCCAGTTCTCCAGAAATTTCTAGAGGTTTACTCTATACCTCAAACCAAGTGCTGCATATGTTTTTCATTCTCCTGACTCCTCTGGTCTTCTCTCTTCTCTGCCCCCCATACCTGATCCTGACCCCTTTTCCTTCCTTATCCCCTCTCCCACCCAGGTTCCTCCCTCACTCTGCCCCCCATCATTATTTTCCTCCTCCTAAGTAGGACTGAAGCTTCCTCACTTGGGTCTGACATTTTGTTAAACCTCTTAGGGTCTGTCGGTTGCATCACAGATATTCTATAATTTTTGGCCAATATACACTTACCAGTGAATATATGCCATGCATATTCTTTTCTGTCTGGGTTACCATACCCAATATCACAATGATATTTTCTAGATCCATCCATTTGCCCAAAAAAATCATGATGTCCTCATTATTTTCTTCATTAATTCAGTAAACATTTACTAAGGCACTATTGTCTGTCTATCTGTGACACAGGAAAACAAAGGAGAGGTAGGCACACTCCTTGAGAGGCATTACCTTATATACAAATACACCATACAGTAAACAATGTGGCATTTTGACAGAGTCTGAGAGACAGAAACATGGATTTGGAACAAGTCCAAAGAAATTCCAAGAAGAATCTGAAGACTGATGTCCTCATTTTTAATAGCTGAATAGTATTATAGTGTGTGAATAAACCACATTTTCTGTATCCATTCTTTTGTTGAGGGACATCTGGGTCGTTTTCAGCATCTGACTGTTATAAATAAGGCTGAACATAGTATAGCATATGGTCTTGTGATATGGTGGGACTTTTTTGAATATATGCCCAGGGGCAGTATAGCTGGGTTTTTAGGTGTAATTATTTCCAATTTTCTGAGGAACCACCAGTTTGATTGCTAGAGTGTTTGTACCACTAGCAGTGAAGAAGAGATCTTCCTTCTTCACCTTCTTTCCAGCATTAATGGGTGGAATGTTGAAATGTTCAGATACTATATAAACAACAAAGTAAACACATTTTAACATTATCACTAAATAATTCTAAAGATAAATTTATGAATCAGTTCATTGAGCATTTATATCATACTATTTATTATATACTCATAAAAGATGAAAAGTTAGTAACATCAGAAATATAATAACATGTAGAAAAGAAAAATAATTTCATCACAAAGTTTTATTATAAGCATAAATATATGAAATGTTACTACAAATTAATTAAAGAATAATTATATACCACAGGTACTGTGGTTGTGGGAACAGCTAAAGGCATACTGCTTTACCTAAATATTTATAGAAAGCATTTCTTTATGGGACACGTTTTAATTTACATCTGAAGAATGACAAGGAACTTAGTTTGTACTGATCCAGTGACAGATACTTTCAGGAATAAAGAGACCCTACCATAGAAGACAATATGTTAGAATATGAAATTAATATAAGGAAAGCTAAAGTAATAACAGTTCAATTCACCTAATTTCTACACTGAATTTAAGAAAATTGCCATGTAACAAAGTGGTGTATCAACCACAATCTAATATAACTTTTCAGTTATTAATGTTTAGGTTTACCTATATTCACTTTTAAAACTATATAGACAAAAGTGTCACCTTAATTCCAGCAAAATGTAAATAACACCATAAATTTAGACAAACTGTAGCATATTAGTTACATATAACAATAATTGAAAGTAATCAATAGATAGTGGAAAGTACTTTGAGGATTCAAGAGTGGCCTGAATATAAGGAAGGAAACAGTCTTCAATAGGCTCTAGCAAAGATCTTTGCTTTCATGATTAATGATCAGCTTTGCTATGTGGAATTTTGAAAGAACTTAAAAATGGCATACATTAATAAATATAAATTATTAGAAATGCTAGATATTTGTAGTTTAATAGAGTTTGGTGGTCATCTAAAGAAATGCTCAACTCTCTATAAGCTGTTACTCATTTAGTGACAGTAAATAAGGACACATTCTAGGCTGAGATTATGCTAGGATCAACATGAAAATTAATCAAACTTTCTTGATTAATCAAAATTACATATTATCATCCTGATTGCAATCACCTATCAGAAAAATCATCTTCCACGGTAATTTGTGCAAAATGCAATTAGCACCAATGAAACAAAATTTGGAAGTCTGTGCATCTCAAAAGAGCTAGTTGATAATTCCACATCTTTGCTTCGCTTAACAAAACAAACAAACAGTATGACATGCTTGGTGCAGTAGTTCTAGTCTTCTGTCATACCATATTAGAACACACAGAAAACTTCTAACAAAACCAATACATCATAATTTTGTTGAATATTATCTAAAGAAATATGTGCCTAGTCATATCATTAACAGATCATACTGTCACCTGAAACTGTTAAGTTTGTAACAACAAAGGCATTGCATCATTTTTTGTGGCTTTCATTTAATACTGTTTTCATGTCTTTAAAAAAAATTGAACAGAGAAACTATGTATTTGAAGTGATTTAAATGAAGAGATGTTTTTAGTTCTGAAGAATTAATTACAACAGAGTGCAATTGAGAAAAACATCGTGAAATCAACAGGCACACGTCTGCTTAGCTCAATTGCCTGATTTATTTAATCCGAGTTAAATTAGTACTTATAAGGAAAGAATGTGGTGCAATAGAAACCACTCTCAAATGCTAAGAAGCACTAAAAGAAAGCTTTACTGTCGTACATTTATGAGAATATTGTCAATAAATTATAGCCTTTCCTCCTAGGAATTAGAACATTTCTGTAAAGGTAGATTCTTAAAGTCATAGGCCATGGATGACTCAAAGAATCATTGTTTCCAGACTCAACAGAGAAGATGCACATATGAACTTACAGCACTTTGAAAGTAGTCACAAGATTTGTACAAACCTAAGACAAAAACTCAGCATGGAGAGGGATAGTGGGAATGAATTCTCACCAGTTGATAAGAAACTATGGATATTAGTACATGCTGGCACACACACACACATATATACACACACACACATACACACACACATACACACACACACACACACACAGACAGACAGACACAGACACAGAAAGATAGACAGACATACAGACAGAGATGGAGACAAAGACAGAGAGATAGACAGAGATAAATACAGAGACAGACAGAGAGAGAGGCACACAGAGAGAAAGAGACACATGGAGACAGAGACAAAAAGAGATTGACTTAGGATTTTTTTATTGGAGTTTTTGGTGTTTTTCTACACATGCAATAGTAGATTGACAAAATGTGTGAGTAATGAGTTTAATACAAACAATAACAACAAAGAAATGTGACTATCATAAAGTTGAGTGAGCTGGCTTGGATATGGGAGGAGTTATGGGAAAGAAAAGTGGGTATTTTTAACATGTAAGAGGGAGAGCATACCCTACACTGGCTACATGTCCAAGAACCAGAGATAGCCTAGAGATCTATAGTAGAACCAAGCATAACTATCAATATATATTTAAATGAAATGATTACTGAACATATTCTGCTATACTCATAATTTGCCACCTTGTGGAGTCATCAGAAAGGCTTTTATCCAGTAGAAGATGGGAGCAGGTAGGAAATAGCAGCCAGAAATTATCAGACATATCATCGATATTAGAGGTTTCCCTCAGCAATTGCAGAATTCCATGGAAGAAAAGGAATAACAAGTATAAGTTTCAGAGAGGATGGAGGATCTCAAGAGAATGTGGCACATATGGGTTCAGAGAAACATAAGTGGCAAGCATGGAATCTACAAATATCTTGAATAAGTCCTCTGTATATGTATTACTACTGTGAACTTGTTGTTTCTATGTAAGTCCTAACAGTGGAGAGGGTGTTTCTCTGATTCTTTTGCCTGCTCCTGAGCCTTTCTTCTTACTATTGTCTTGCCTGAGCTAGCCTCAACATGAGAGGAATTTTGCCTTGTTCTGTTGTTTGTTGTTTTGTTATGATTGGTTCTTATTGTTTGGAAGCCTGATCTTTTCTGAAAAAAGTGGGATGAAAAATCTGCTAGAGAGGGGATGTGAAACTTGGAGTAATAAAGAGATGGGAAACTATAGTCAGAATGTATGGTATGAGAGAAGTATCTATTTTCAATAAAATAAAATAAATATACCGATTTATCTTCTCAAAGTATTAAGGAAAACTAGTATATATTTGTGTGCCAGTTCATAAAAGTAAGTAAATAAATTACTAAACAATAATCCTTAAATCATCCTTTAGTTCATGATATTAACAAAAAAACAATAGTTTTCCTTAATGTCTAAATTTGTTAAATTTCAATACACAAATATCCTTAAGATCCTGATGATCTCTGATATATTTTTCCCCTTTCAAGCTAACCAAAGTGGGCCTTTGTGTCACCAGAACAAATATCTCTGGAAAAACTGGAGAATTTCAACCAAATCTCACAACTTAACAGATTGAACTCTGTCTTAACTCTGTGGAATATTGTCTATGTGAAGACTGAGCAGGAGCCTGATATGTAGAGCAGTTGAAAAATGGAAAGAGAAGAGAGATAATGGATTAAAAGAAAACTCATGTTTTGCATATCATCCTGCTCCTGGTAATTTGGGGGCAATTACTGCATATTACTTTAGCAGGAAATTATTCCTTGTTTTCTTAATAGAGACAGAATATTCCTGGGGCAACACAAAATGCTTGTTGGTACAAAAGTGAATGAAGAATGTGATAGCAACCACTGGTCTTCCCAGAAGATAGTTCTATATATTCTTACATTTTAAATAGCTAGCTATTTAATTTGGGTAGATTTTTTTTCATCCAACTCCATGCTCACCTCTTTCTCATCATGTGCCTTATCGAATTTTGGTTTTCCTTTATTTCTGTCTTTGAGCATATCTACAAAACTGTATATTAACACTATGTTAACTGTATATTAACAGTTGCATGTGTTATAAAATAATTTAAGGTGTACTACATTTTCTTAATTCAAAGATATTAAACTGTGCAGATACAAATACTAAATCTATTGATTTTAGCAATCTTAATTTACATATTTTATTATGAGGGAGATGCTATAGACATTAGATAGTCCTCTAAATAAAAGAATATGGTGGAGTTTATTGACTAGAAAAATGTATGACTATAAAAGTGTTACAGGTCCTTGTCCTCAAATGCACAATTACTATGAAACCAATTATACATAACCAATTATTTGCTTAAGAAGCAGGAAATATTCAATAATAAAATAAATATGATATAAACTCAAACGCAAAAAAAAGTATCTATGACTTTCTAGAAAAAAAAAACAGGCAAAAGAAAGACTCCACTTTCAAGAGGACAGAAAAAAAGGGTGTTATTTATCAATAGAGCCTCTGAGCCTAAGTTGACATGACCAGTGCAGGGGAAGACAAGTGGACAAATATCTGAAAATAAAACAACAGAAGCAGAAGAGAGAGATGGGTGTGCCTTTTGATAAAATATTAACCTTGAATGTGACCTTGAACTTATAAAAATATTAAATATCTAAGTATTATGTGGTATTTTTGAATCATATATGTACATAATACTTATATGTATATTATAATATAATATTTTATATTTAGAATTATAGTTATATTAGTTATAGTATTTATACTTTTACATTTATATCTACATTTATATACAGTTATATTTACACATTCCCACACATATTGTGTATATATCTATCTATCTATATATAGCTATAGATATAGATATATACACATGCACACACACACACACATACACATTCAATGGAAGGGGTATTTTTAAGGGGATGTTAATCAATGTACCCTGATGTTTAGGTTTTGGTGCTCTGCCTGCCTCAGCCTGGGTTAAATTGCTAGTCTTGGAAGCCTGTCTTAAGATCACATTAAATAGTATAGATAATTGACAGTGTAGTAATAGCTAACAACAGAAATAATATAATTTGATAAAATTAAGATGCAAATATAGGAATTCCAGAAGTAATTTGTGCATAGCATAAGCCACTATTAATTTCAAAATCTTCAGAATTTAGAAGAATCTGGACACAAGCAGTAGAGAAAATTAATGTGGATCATAAAGTTTGTTTTACTAATTTTTCCTGATTCTCTTATCTATGATGTTCCAGCCTAAAGAAAGGAATTGAAACATTTATTTAATTTTAGTTTCCTATTAGTCGGTCATCCATTATTTTGATGTCTCACACTACAGAGTGTGTCATCAGATTGTATATCAGTAATATATATCATGAACATAATCAAGTGTCTATAGAAGAAGAACAGAAAATATTCTATTAAGAATTAGAGGGTGCATGACAAGGATGAACTGTTTTTGAATCCAGTGTTCTGTTTTACTGGGCAGGGGGATCAGGATTTTAATATAGTGCAGAAATTTTCAATTGTGTATCTTCTGTTTGCAAATATATTTTACCAATAACAAAAAATACCATAGAATATTCTAGCTATCAAATATTATAAAGATGGAATCATTGAACTTATATTGAGTATTACAATGAAAATGAAAAAAATTAGACATAGCCTAAAATTAAAAATGGTCATACAGAAATTTAAAATTTTCTCCTAGATCTTCTTGATTTTATCAAATTTCACATGCTTCTTAGTTACCCTTATACAAATAACATAAAAAATTCATAATTTTTCTAGAAAAAATTGCTTTTAATTTTTAGAAAAAATGACATTCTAATCAGCTTGTTATTTAATCTGGTGAAATTTCATTGCTTTTCTTACTTTGCGTGTTTTTTTCCAATATGCAAACAGTATATTCAGATGTTTCAAAACCAGTATTTCTTGTGCTTTGCAAATGTTCTCCAAATCTCCTTGATAACATTGATATATTTTTTGATGTTGTGAAATAAAAATATCAAAAATCACAATAACAACCTAAAAAGTTTAATGAGAAATGCAATCCACTCTGGCATGACTTTGACTGACTGTGTATTTATTTAGATTGAATATATTTAGTATATCTTTAGATGGAGCACTCTCTGTTACTGAAAGCAGGACACCTTGAGAAAAAAATACAAGAATACCTACAGTAACAACGTTAATTTATGTTGTTTTGAATAGAGAAACTTTCTTCTGTCATTCACTGAAAACTGTCACTGTGTCTTAAGGTGTGAAGGAGAAAAAATAAGGTAACAAATATGCTAATATATTCTAGGAAATTACCATAAAGGAAAACTAAGGAGAATTTGGTAGTGGGATCTTCTTTCTTCAATTTGCATAAATGCATTAATTTCCATTCCTTAAATGGGAACTTGGTACTCTTTTATTGGTAAATGTGTGAGTGATACATGTGACATTACAAAGAAATAATACCCCTTCTGCCTGGTCTTTAATGCTGCAACAGACTCATAGCTGCTCTGCTCCTGTGAAGACAGCATATGCTGACACATCCTAGAGGATCTACAGCACTCAGCACAGTTGGTAAGAATCCCCCCCTCAAACAGTGGTAGAGGATCCACTGCACTGAGAGCAGCTGACTCCTAGCTGCTCTGCTCCCATGAAGACACCATATCCTGACCCATCCTAGAGGATCTACAACACTCAGCACAATTAGTAAGAATTCCCCACTCAAACAGTCCCAAAGCTGCCCTCTGGGAGCCCAATGGATTTGGGATCCATCACCCACCAACCTCCCTCCCCCAATACAATTCCCTTTCCACCTGGTCCATTCTGCTGGGGCAGACTGTTAGCTGATTTTCTCCTGTCGAAGACACCATATCCTGAGCCATCCTAGATGATCCACTTTACTCAGAATACTTGATACCATATCCTGAGCCATCCCAGAAGATCCTCTGGGTAACTGACACCATAGCCTGAGGGATACCAGGAAATCTGTGGAGCACTGCACAACTGAGCAACTGAACACCAGCTTGTCTGAAGTCACCACAGATTGACAGCATCCCAGGAGATACTCGGTATATAGGTTAACTGGACAACAGACACCACAATCTGAAGACATTCTGGGGGCTCTGTGGCATGCAGAGCAACTGACCCAAAAGACTAAAAGTCTTTCAGGAGTTCTATTGCACATAGGCAAACAGAAACCACAGTCCATAGGGCCCCTGGATAACATCTTCACACAGGACACTATCATGATTGCTCCTTTGAAGACCCAACAGTTTAAAGGCCTCCAAGGAAATAGGTCAACAGATCAACAGCTTCTCTGGCCCTCTGAAGAGGCCCTAGTTGGAAGGCACCACAGATAGTCTGCTACAACCAGGGCAGCAGGTCTACCAGGAGACTTGAAGCAACCCAGAGAAAAAAGGTAGACTCCCAACAGAATCACCGAGACCAGCAAACACCATGCATAACCAGATGGCAAAGGCAAGGGCAAGACCAGAAGCAACAGAAGCCAATATATGTAGGCATCTTTAGAACCCAGTTCTCCCACCACAGCAAGCCCTGAATACACCAACACATCTGAAAATCAGGAAGGTGACCTAAAGTGCCATCTCATGAAGATAATAGTCTGTTAAAAGGATATAAATAACTCACTGAAAGAAATAAAGGAAAACACAGACAAACAGGAAGAAGCACTTAAGGAGAAAGCAAATAAATCCTTTAATGAAATACTGGAAAACACATTAAAAAAGTGAAGGAATTGAATACATCACTCAAGATGTAAAAGTGGAAGTAGAAACAATAAGGAAAACACAAATGGAGGCAAAAATAGGAAACAGAAAACCTAGAAAAGAGACCAGGAATTACAGATGGAAGTATCACAAACAGAATATAAGAGATAGAAGAAAGAATATCAGGTATAAAAGATACATAAAGGAGATTGGCACAACTGTCAAAGGAAACTCAAAACATAACAAATGCCTAACCCAAAGCATCCAGGAAGTTCAGGACACAATGAAAAGACCAACTCTAAGAATAATCGGAATAGAGGAGAATGAAGATTCCCAGCTCAAAGGACCTGAAAATTTCTTCAACAAAATCATAAAAGGAAACCACAAAGGTAAGAGAAGCCTATAGAACACCAAATAAATGTTACCAGAAAAGAAATTCCTCTCACTGCATAATAATTAAAACACTAAACCCACAGAACAGAGAAAGAATATTAAAATATACAGGGGAAAATATCCAAGTAACACACAAAGGCAGACCTATCAGAATTACACTAGACTTCTCAACACAGACTTTGAAAGGCAGATGAGCCTGGTCTGGGGTCATGCAGACTCAGAGAACACAAATGCCAGCCTGGGATACTATACCCAGCAAAACTCTCAATCAACATAGATGGAGAAAGCAAAATATTCCAGGACAAACCAAATTCAAACAATATTTATCTATGACTCCATGCATACAAAGGATCTTAGAAGGAAAACTCAAAGCAGGGAAGGTACCTACATCAAAAAGATGAAAGAAAGAAAGAAAGAAAGAAAGAAAGAAAGAAAGAAAGAAAGAAAAGAAAGAAAGAAAGAAAGAAAGAAAAGAAAGAAAGGAAGGAAGGAAGGAAGGAAGGAAGGAAGGAAGGAAGGAAGGAAGGAAGGAAGGAAGGAAGGAAGGAAGGAAAAAAGGAAGGAAGGAAGGAAGGAAGGAAGGAAGGAAGAAAGAAAGAAGAAAACAAAGGATATTAAGCAACTCACAACAAAACCAAAAGGAGAAGAGCCACAAGCACACCAAGCCAAGTACAAAAACCAATCATATCAGGAAACAATAATCATCTGTCTCTAATACCTCTCAATATTAATGGACTTAACTCACTTCTAAAAAGACATAAGCTAACAGACTAGACATGAAAACAAGATCCAGCATACTGTTGCATACAATAAACATACTTCAATAACACGACAAACACTATCTCAGAGTACAAGGATGGAGAAGGTCTTCCAAGCAAATGGTCCCAGGAAACAAGCTGGAGTTGCCATCCTAATATCCATTAAAATATACTTTCAAATAACAGTATCAAGCATGATGAGGAAGGATACTTCATATTCATCAAAGGGAAAATCCACCAAGAGAAAGTTTCAATTCTGAACATCTATGCCCCAAATTCAATAGCACCCACATTCATAAAAAAAAAAAAAAAAAACTTTGCTAAAGTTTAAAACACACATCGAACTACACACAATAAAAGTGGGAGATTTCAACAACCTACTCTCATGAATGGACAGGTCATTGAAAGAGAAACTAAACAGAGACATAGTGAAACTAATAGGTTATGCACCAAATGGAATTAACAGATATCTACAGGACATTTCACCCTAAAACAAAAGAATATACCTTCTCAGCAACTCATGGTACCTTCTCCAAAATCTACCATATAATTGGTCACAAAACAACATTCAACAGATAAAAGAAGACTGAAATAATCCTGTGTATCCTATCAGACCACTAAGGATTAAGGCTGGTCTTCAATAGAAACAACAGCTAAACAAAAAACAAGAACAAAAACAAAAACAACCCAAACAAACAAAGAAACAAGCAAAAAACATACAGCCCACATACAGGTGGAAACTGAACAATCAATGCTCTAGTCAATGATAACGTGGTCAGGGAAGAAATAAAGAAAGAAAATAAAGACTTCCTGGAATTTAATGAATATGCTGACAGATAGTACCCAAATGTCTGGCACACAGTGAAAGCAGTGCTAAGAGGAAAATCCATAGCACTATGTGCCATGGTAAAGAAACTGGAGAGATTTTAACACTAACAACTTAACAGCATATCTGAGAGCTCTAGACCAAAAAGAAACAAGCTTATCCAAGAGGAGTAGACAGCAGGAAATAGTCAAAGCAGGGTCAGAATCAAACAAATAGAAACCAAGAGAACAATGCAAATAATCCACAAAGACAAACATTGGTTCTTTCAACAAACAGAGATTCAACAAGACATATAAACTCCTAGCCAAGCTAACTAAAGGGCCCAGAGGCAGTATCCAAATTAACAAAATCAGAAATGAAAAGGGAGATAAGAAAAGAAACTGAGGAAATTAAAAAAAAAATCTTTGGATACTACATTAAAACTTATACTCAATAAAATTCGAAAATCTGGATGAAATGTGTGGTTTTCTAGACAGATACCAAAAAGCAGATGGTTTTAGTGTAGAATTATACCAGGCCTTCAAAAAAGACCTGATACTAATATTCCTCAAACTATTCCATAAAAGAGGAATATAATGAACACTACCTAACTTGTTCCATAAAGCCACACTTTCTCTGATACCTCAATCACACATGGATTCAACAAAGAAAAGAGAACTTCAGGCTAATCTCATTTATGAATATTGGTGCAAAAATACTCAATACAATTCTTGCAAACTAAATCTAAGAACGCATCAAAACCATCATTCACCATGATCAAGTAGGCTTCATTCTAGGAATGCAAGGTTGGTTTAATATATGAAAATCCAATAACAAAATCCACTATATAAATTAACTAAAAAAAAAAATGAAATGATCATTTCCTTAGATGCAGGAAAGGCATTTGACAAATTACAACAGCCCTTCACGTTAAACATATTGGCAAGATCAGGAACTCAAGGCTCACTCCTAAATATAATAAAAGAAATTTATGGCAAACCAACAGCCAATATCAAATTAAATGGTGACATACTTGAAGCAAATCCACTAAAATCACGATAAAACAAGAATGTCCACTCTTCCCATATCTATACAATATAGTACTTGAAGTCCAAGCTAGAACAATAAGGCAAGATAACAAAAGATATCAAGGGGATACAAACTGGCAAAGAAAAAATAAAGGTATCACTATTTGAAGATGATATGATAGCCGGGTGGTGGTGGCACACGCCTTTAATCAAATGCAAATCAAAACAACACTGAGATTCCACTACACACCAGTCAGAATGGCAAAGATCAAAAATTCAGATGACAGCAGATCTGGTGAGGAATTGGAAAAGAGCAACACCCCTCCATGGCTGATAGTACAACGACTCTGGAAATCAGTTTGAAGGTTCCTCAGGAAATTGGACATAGTACTACTTGAGAATACAGCTCTACCACTCTTGGGCATTCCCAGAAGATGCTCCAACATGTAATAAGGACACATTCTCCATTATGTTCATAGCAGCCTTATTTATATTAGACAGAAGCTAGAAAGACCACAAATATCCTTCAACAGTGGAATGGATGCGGAAAATGTGCTATATTAATACAATGCAGTACTATTTAGTTATTTAAAATTATGAGTTCATGAAATACTTAGGTAAATGGATGGAATTAGAAAATAACATACTAAGTGAGGGAACCCAATAAAAAAAGAACTCAAATGGTATGCAGTCACTAATAAGTGGATATTAGCCCAGTAGCTTGGAACACCCAAGGTAAAATTCACAGATCACATGAAGCTAAAATAGAAGGAAGACCAAAGTGTGGGTGCTTTGATTCTTCTGAGAAGGGGGACAAAATACTCACAAGGGTAAATATGGAGATAAAGTGTAGAGCAGAGACTGAATGAAAGGACATCCAGAGACTGTCCCATCTGGGGATTCATCCCATAGACTATCACCAAACCCTGACACTATTCTGGATGCCAAGAAGTGCTTGCTCAAAAGAGCCTGTGAGGCCCTGAAAGAGACTTGCAAATACAAAGGCATATTCTTGAAGCCAACAATTGGGATTGAGTGTGGGGTCCACAATGAAGAAGTTAGAGAAAGGACAGAAGGAGCTGAAGGGGCTTGCAACCTAATAGAAAGAAAAAAATTATCAACTAACCATATCCCTCAGAGCTCCCAGGGACACAGCCAACAATCAAGGAGTATACATGGCTCCAGCTGCATGTGTTGCAGAGGATTTCACTTGTTTGGTCAGAGTCACACCAAGGTACTCTATATTGTTTGTGAAGGGTGTCATTTCCCTAATTTCTTTCTCAGCCTGCTTGCCCTTTGAGTATAGGAAGGCTACTGATTTGCTTGAGTTGATTTTATAACCTGCCACTTTGCTGAAGTTGTTTATCAGCTGTAGGAGTCCTCTGGTGGAGTTTTTTGGGTCACTTAAGTATACTATATCATCTGCAAATAGTGATAGTTTGACATCTTCCTTTCCAATTTGTATCCCTTTGATCTCCTTATGTTGTCTAATTGCTCTAGCTAGTAACTCATGTACAATATTGAAAAGATATGGAGAGAGGGAGCAGCCGTGTCTAGTCCCTGATTTTAGTGGGATTGCTTCAAGTTTCTCACCATTTAGTTTGATGTTGGCTACCAGTTTGCTGTATATTGCTTTTACTATGTTTAGGCATGGGCCTTGAATTTCTGTTCTTTCCAAGACTTTAAGCATGAAAAGATGCTGAATTTTGTCAAATGCTTTTTAAGCATCCAACAAAAGATAGCCTTTTCAACAAAAGGTGCTGGATCAATTGGAGGTCAGCATACAGAAGAATGCAAATTGATCCATCCTTATTCCCTTGTACTAAGCTCAACTCCAAGTGGATCAAGGACCTCCACATAAAGCCAGACACACTAAAACTAATAGAAAAGAAACTGGGGAAGACCCTTGAGGACATCGGTACATGGGGAAAGTTCCTGAACAGAACACCAATAGCTTATGCTCTAAGATCAAGAACTGACAAATGGAACCTCATAAAATTACAAAGTTTCTGTAAGGCAAATTACACTGTCAAAAGGACAAATTGACAACCAACAAATTGTGAAAAGATCTTCACCAGTCCTACATCTGACAGAGGGCTAATATCCAATATATACAAAGAACTTAAGAAGTTAGATCCCAGAAAACCAAATAACCCTTTAAAAATGGGGTACAGAGCTAAACAAAGAATTTTTACCTGAAGAACTTCAGATGGCTGAGAAGCATCTTAAAAAATGTTCAACATCATTAGTAATTAGGGAAAGGCAAATCAAAACAACCCTGAGATTTCACCTCAAACCAGTTAGAATGGTTATGAGAAAGAGGAACACTCCTCCACTGCTGGTGGGGTTGCAAGTTTGTACAACCACTCTAGAAATCAGTCTGGCAGTTCCTCAGAAAACTGGGCACATAATTTCCGGAGGACCCTGCTATACCACTCCTGGGCATATACCCAGAGGATTCACCAGCATGTCATAAGGATACATGCACCACTATGCTCATAGCAGCCCTATTTATAATTGCCCAAAATTGGAAAGAACCCAGGTATCCCTCAACAGAAGAGTGGATGCAAAAAAATGTGGTATATATACACAATGGAGTACTATTCAGCCATTAGAAACAATGAATTCATGAAATTCTTAGGCAAATGGATGGAGCTGGAGGACTTCATACTAAGTGAGGTAACCCAGACTCAAAAGATGAAGCATGGTATGCACTCACTAATAAGTGGATATTAACCTAGAAAACTGGAATACCCAAAACATAATCCACACATCAAATGAGGTACACGAAGAACGGAGGAGTGGCCCCTTGTTCTGGATAGACTCAGTGAAGCAGTATAGAGCAAAATCAGAACAGGGAAGTGGGAAGAGTTGGGTGGGAAAACAGGGGGAGGGAAGGGGACTGATGGGACTTTCGGGGAGTGAGGGTCCAGAAAAGGGGAAATCATTTGAAATATAAATAAATATATCAATAAATTTAAAAAAAAGAAAGAAAAGTGGATATTAGCCTAGAAACTTGGAATACCCAAGACATAATCCACATATCTAATGAAGTCCAAAAAGAGCGGAGGAGTGGACCTGGGTTCTGGAAAGGCTCAGTGCAGCAGTGTAGGGCAATACCAGAACAGGGAAGTGGGAAGGGATGGATGGGGGAACAGGGGGAGGGAAGAGTGCTTATGGGATTTTTGGGGAGTGGGGAACCAGGAAAGTGGAAATAATTTGAAATATAAATAAAAAATATATCAAATAAAAAAAAGGCAATTCAAAAAAAAAAGAAATTAGGTCAACAACTACATTTACAATACACACAAATAATACAAAATATCTTGGGGTAACTCTAACCAAACATGTGAAAGACCTATATGACAATAACTTCAAGTCTCGAAAAGAAGAAATCAACACTCACAAAATGGAAAGATCTCCCATGCTCATGGATTGACAGACTTAATATAGTAAAAATGGCCATCCTACCAAAGGCAATTTACATATTCAATGTAATTCCTATCAAAATCCCAACACAATTTTTCAAAGACACGGAAAGAACAATTCTCAGATTAAGGCAAATAATCCAGAATAGCCAAAATAATACTTTTTATTCTTATAAAAGAACAGCTGTGGGAATCACCATCAATGACCTCAAGTTTACAACAGAGCAATAGTGAAAAAAACTCGATTGCAATCTTACAGAGACAGACACATTAATCAATGACAGAGAACTGAAGACCAGAAATAAAACCACACACTTAAGGACACTTGATCTTTAACAAAGAAACAAAAAATATATAATGGAAAAAAAGAAAGCCTCTTCTTCAAATAGTGCAAGTCTAACTGGCTGTCTGTATGTAGAAAAATGAAAATAGACCCATATTTGTCACCTTACACAAAGCTCAAGTCCAAGTGGATCGAGAACCTCACCATAAAACCAGATACACTGAATCTAATAGAAAAAAATGTGGGGCAAAAGACTTGAACTCATTGGCACAGTGGAAAATTTCCTAAACACAACTCCAATGGCTCATGCTCTAAGATCAAGAGTTGATAATTGGAACCTCATGAAACTGCAAAGCTTCTGTAAAGCAAAGGATATATTCGTTAAGACATATCAGCAACCTACAGGTTGGGAAAATATTTCCACTAACCCCACATATGATAGAGGAGTAATATCCAAAATATATGAAGAATTCCAAGAAGCTAACCATCAAAACACCAAACAACCCAATCCAAAAATTGGTATAGAACTGTACCAAACATTCACAACAGAGGAATCTCTAACGGCTGAGAAGCACCAACAAATTTTCAAAGTCCTTAGTGATCAGAGAAATGCAAATCAAAACAACCCTGAGATTCCTCCTTACACCAATCAAAATAGCTAATATCAAAATCTCAGGTGATAACACATGTTGGAGAGGATGTTGAGAAAGAAGAAAACTCGCGTCTATTGCTTGTGGGATTGCAAACCAGGGAAACCACTCTGCAAATCAGTCTGGAGGTTCTTCAGAAATGTGGAAATGGAACTACCTGAAGAACCAGCAATACTACTCTACGGAATATACCCAAAAGATGCCTCACCATGACACTGGTGCGCATGTTCTATTCTGTTCATTTTAGCCATATTTGTGATAACCAGAAGCTGGAAACGAACCAGATGTTCCATGACAGGAGAATAGATACAGAAAATGTGGTTCGTTTACACTATGGGATAATACTCAGCTCTTAAAAACAAGGACATCCTGAGTTTTGCAGGCAAATGGATGGAACTAGAAAATATCATTCTGAGTGAAGTAACTCAGACCTAAAAGGTCATGGACATGCATGTTATGTAGTTACTAATAGTGAATGTTAGCCAAATATATATATACAGAAAACCCAAGATACAGTCTACAGAACTCAAAATGTCAACATGCTTAAGGGCTCAAGAGAGGATGCCTCAGTTCCATTTGGTTGGTAGAAGAAAGCAATCACAAGTAGTAAAGGTGTGATCTGGTATTGGGTGAGAGAAAAGGACTTCAGACCCGAGAACCAGCTGAAGGAATGGAAACAGGCAAACTTGGAAGATAAGAGTTTGGGGGGGGGACCCTCCAGAATGCACCAGAGACCTGGGAGGTAAAAGACTTTCAGGACTTAAAGGAAAGGACCTTAGAGAAAATGCCTGATAGTAGGTAGAGGGAACTTACAGAGCCCATCTCCAGCAGGAAGACAGAGCATCAAGTGAAGGACAGGGTTGCCATCCCACATTCAAAACTCTGACCCCTATTTGTTCCTGTCTGAAAGAACTGCAGGGTCAGAAATGGAGAGGAGCCTGAGGATGAGAAGGTCCAGTAACAGTCCCAAAATGGGATCCAGCTCAAGGGGCGGTCCCAAAGCCTGACAGTATTACTGAGGCTATGGTGTGCTCACAAAAATGATCTATTATGACTGCGCACATGTAGACCAACAAGCAGCTGAAAGAGTCAGATGCAGATATTTGCACCCAATCAAAAGACAGAAGCTGCTGAGCCCTATGGTTGAATTAGGGAAAGCTGAAAGAAGCTGAGGAGGAAGGCAACCCTGTAAAAGGACCAGCAGTCTCAATTAACCTGGACCCCCGATATTTCTCAAATAGTGGACCACCAACCAGGCAGCATATTCTAGTTGATATGATGCCCCCAACACATATACAGCAGAGGACTTATGGGGTCTTGGTTCAGTTATAGAATATGCACCTAACCCTCAAGAGACAAATGTCTGGCAGCCCCAGTGAGATTAGATGTTTTGTTGGGTAGGGGTGGAGAGTAGGGACATCCTTGTGGAGATAGGGAAGTGCAGAGGAGTTTGTGATATGTAGCAGTCATAGCATGGATGTATAATAAGTGAGGTAACCCAATCTCAAAAGATCAATCACGGTATGCACTTACTAATAAGTGGATATTAGCCTGGAAAACTGGAATACCCAAAACACAATCCACACATCAAATGAGGTACAAGAACAGAGGAATGGCCCCTGGTTCTGGAAAGACTCAGTGTAGTAGTATAGGGCAAAACCAGAACAGGGAAGTGCGAAAGGGTGGGTGGGAGAACAGGGGAAGGGAAAAGGGCTTATGGGACTTTCTGGGAGTGGGGGGCCAGAAAAAGGGGAAATCATTTGAAATGTAAATAAAAAATATATCAAATAAAAAAATAAACCTTAAAAAATGAAAACAAATCTGGAGTCAAAATAAATGAAGAAATAAGACCCAAAAAATTTAAAAAGGAATAAATATTATGAAATCTTTCAACATGTAATGTTATATAAAAATATGATAATGTAATATTTACATTTCTTCCCATGAAGCCTACTAAAGCCAGCTACCTTGACATTTCAATCTGCTTTCCTTGCATTGCTAGTTGATATTTCTCTTTCTAGATTCTCATTTATAATATTTACAACATCAATTCAAGTATCTCTTATCTCACTTTTCAGAGGTCATCACAAAAATCTACAGATGTTCAAACTGCAGAGAACAGGTGATTGTGGGTACTCAGCCTCAATTGCTCTATCTTTATTACTGTTCCTATAACTTAGGATCCAGAAACACTGGGTAAACAGGACAAAAACTTTTATAGCAACTAGGAAACCAAGAGATCTGAAATTTGACGTGAGATTGTGTTTACTAGAAATGAAATGAAAGCTTTGCACATGAAAACAAAACAACATGGCTGCTTATAAAATACCTGGATAGGTGTAACAGCAATAGATGTACTAACTGGTTGGATGAAAATCTCTCAAGGTCACAGTTACAAAGAAAATCTTTAGGAAAGGAAGCAATGATAAATGCAAAAGAAAGAGTGTCTCCCGGTATGGGACCCTTAACTGGTTAGCTGATATCGACATGCGTGCCTGAAATCATATACATTTAAGTTATATATATATATATATATATATATATATATATATATATATATATATATATATATATATGTATATATATACACATATATATATATGATTACACCCACCCACACACACACACACACACACACACACACACACCAAGCCCAAGAATAATGCAAAAGAGATGAATTAGAAGGAGCGAGAAAGAATGAAGAAGGGATGATGGATTACAGTCAGAGAAAGAACAGGGAACTGATGTAATTATATTCTAATTCAAAATAAAAAGGAAATATAAACGTTTTAAAAGATAACTGTAAAGAAGACAGATTTTTCAGCTCTCTCAACTGCAATCCAGCTACATCTGAAGCTTTCCTTATCTTCACAAAATTTAAAATAATTATGGAATGTAATTTGATATTGATCACTTATTTTGTTTACTGCCTTAACTTTCAATAGTGTGCTTAAAAATAATTCTACGGCTGAACATTTTTCAGAGAAGTATTAAAGAATGCCTCCCTGTGTCAAGATCCCTGACAATGTGCTTTGTGTTGTAAGGGAAAGCAATTTTTTAACCTTCTGCATTCTGTTCCTTTTTCCATATTATTTACCAAATGACAAATATTGCAATATATCCCTCATTCAACGCCATGGATGTGTTAACCACTAACAATAGATATAATTTTATTTCATTGTGCAAACTACTTGTAGCTAGGAAGGAAATTACAACAAACTTCTTGGTTTTTTACAGGTTTCTAGTTTCCAAACTTATACCATTATTCTGTGGGACTTGTGATAGAACTAAGTGTCTGTCTTATGACAATGACTTCCAAGCTTACAGATATACTCGAACTCTGCACTATCTTCAGCAGAGCAGGCAGCATAGACTTGAAGTGAATTTGCAAAGTAACTAGTGTCAATAGAAGTTCCCAAGCATCACAGTGTATACTTCTCAGGAGACAGTTGCTATGGTGAGATGTAAAGTCTACTTTTATTTTTCATAAAATGTCTTATGCATTTTCTAAGTTCACCAAAAGCAGCAATCTGACTAATGATTGGCACATGATTCATATTCAGAAATTCCAGAAAATGAGTCTAAAAAGTATACAATAATCTGTACTTAATTCTATTAAAACAATATTCTGTTTAGATGCTTAACATATAACAATGAAATTGTTCATTAATTCTGATTTGAGTTATTTTAGTTCTATATAGCTTAACATAGATAAGCATCAGAGTGTTATCATTCTAAAACCATATTTTGGGTAATAATGTTTACAAAGAAAATAATGTCTTTGTAATAATGAATACAAAGACAAATTAAAATTGGGTGTGGTAGCACACACATATAAACCAAACATGTGGAGGTGAGGCATGTGAGGAACCTATGTTTGACAGAAGTCAGTTGAATATCTTAAGTTCTAAGTCAGCTGAGAATTATTCAGTGAAACTCTGTCTCAACCCCTCCTCCTGTAGCCTGGAAAGTGAGCAAATGTAATGCTAATTTTTAGGTCAGTCAGACCTAAAAGCACCAAGCTATGTACAAAGACCCTGTCTATATAAACAAGCAAACAGCAACATAAAATTCATTAACGAGGTTGTAGATTTACCCCCATATAAAATCATATGCTAAATATTCTGGAGATATTGAGTTCTCTCCTTAGCATCAATAATGCTTAAGAGTAGTAGATAGATATATACCACATTTTTTTGCATCCACTCTTCTGTTGTGGGATACCTGGGTTATTTCCAGCTTCTGGCAATTATAAATAGGGCTGCTATGAACATAGTGGAACATGTATCCACATTACATGCTGGGGAATCTTTTGGGTATATGCCCAGGAGTGGTATAGCCGGATCTTCTGGAAGTGAGGTGCCCAGTTTTCGGAGGAACCGCCAGACTGATTTCCAGAGTGGTTGTACCAATTTGCAACCCCACCAGCAGTGGAGGAGTGTTCCTCTTTCTCCACATCCTTGCCAACACCTGCTGTCTCCTGAATTTTTAATCTTAGCCATTCTGACTGATGTAAGGTGAAATCTCAGGGTTGTTTTGATTTGCATTTCCCTAATGACTAATGAAGTTGAACATTTTTTAAGATGTTTCTCCGCCATCCGAACTTCTTCAGGTGAGAATTCTTTTAGAAACAAAGAATTCATGAAATTCTTAGGCAAATGGATGGAGCTGAAGAACATCATACTAAGTGAGGTAACCCAGACTCAAAAGATGAATCATGGTATGCACTCACTAATAGGTGGATATTAACCTAGAAAACTGGAATACCTAAACATAATCGACACATCAAATGAGGTACAAGAAGAACGGAGGAGTGGCCCCTTGTTCTGGAAAGACTCAGTGAAGCAGTATAGGGCAAAACCAGAACAGGGAAGTGGGAAGGGGTGGGTGGGAGGACAGGGGGAGAGAAGGGGGCTTATGGGACTTTTGAGGAGTTGGGGCTAGAAAAGGAGAAACCATTGGAAATGTAAATAAAAAAATATATCAAATAAAAAAAAAGAGTAGTAGATAGAAGCCTTAGAAATCAGTCAAAGCCCTCTCATTTCCACTGGGAAAAGAAATAACAGAAACCTAGTTGGCCTATAAAAATGTCTCCATTATATGGATTCATAAACAAACACACATAAGACTGCTGTCACTGATTTTGGTCTTTGTTCCATACAAATTTCCAACTGTATATTCTCTCCTATCTCCTAGGTGCTAATTTATATATGTTTGTATTCATGTGGAAGTGAATTGAAAAGGTAAAAGAAGTAGGAATGGACCTCTGTGAGACAGAAAAAAATAGTGGTTTAAGGAGAGAGGGTCGTAGAAGAGTGTGCAGTATGAATATAGAAGGAAATATACAAGGGATAGAAAGGTTTTACAGGGATTGTGAGAATTGGACATGATGGAGAAGAAACCTTGGGGAGAGAGTCAACCAAACTAAGTAAGAATGAAAATGCCTTGAGGGACCTCACTATTTGGTAAGATATCTTTAAGACGAATTTTAAAAAACATCAAAGTGTTTTCCAAGTCACTGAAACATGGAGGAACAGATATGGTCATCCATTTGCAGCATAAGGGAAATGTTATACGGTGCTTATGCCGAGTTAGGGAAACCAAGTGAAAGTTAGAAAACAAAATGAGTGATGGAATATTATTGAGGTTTTTCACCAGTCATGGACCCTCATTCTGTGGAGTATTTTTCCTCATTTATCCAACAGAGTGGTTCATCTTCCTACATTTGTTCCATTTTTTTTTGTTTAACGATCTATGCCCACATGCCCATCTATTTATAATTCTTAGCCTCCCAGTCTCTGTTAATGACAAAGAAGAGTCATCTTAATATCAAATAAATTAAAATTTCTGTACTAGTAATTAGGAGTCCCACAATAAAGTAGCCTACCATTAATGGAAATATTAGTAAAGGCAATGTTGTAAAAAAGAAAACATTATTTTAGCCACATATTTTTTAATGATATTTTTATTCTTAAGATAGTGACTAACTTCAGTCTCCTAAATTCTAGATTTTAGAATACATCATGATCAAACATTTATATTATGTGTGTGTTAAGTTTAATTCTTATTGTATGATTTGGTAAATAATTATAATATAATGAATGAAAACCTAGAAGCAGTGAATTTATTTGATACTATTACATTGTATACAAAGGACTCAGATCTATAACTTGCCTTCTAAAAAGGATGGAGAGAAATTTCAAGGATGAAACTATTAATGTATGATTCTATAAAAACTGTATCCTTTACATTTCTCAAACCTTATTTTCAATGATGGTTCTTAAACGTTTTAACCTCCCTTGGAGTCCATCACACACCCATGAGACATAGTCGAGGAAAAAGCATACAGGGGAAGTGGACCTCTTTAGAAAGGTTCCTTGCAGCAACTCTCATCTGTATTGTCTGGAAATGGGCAGTCCAGTTCAGTTCGCAGGTGAGCAGGTAGTGGCAGTTGAATCCACTGGAATACTCTTCCATGTATGCACCAGCAGTTCAGTTCAGTAGAGTAAAGTTAGCAAGACATGAGACCCACAAGCATGGCACAGCTAGCCAAGAAAACCAAGCTCTCTCTCTGTCACTCCAACAAGTCATATTTATACTCTCCAAATCTCATGTGACCTCTAGGTGCCTTGCCACAGCATGTACATCCATTCAGCCTTAGTCTACAGAGTACTGACAAATGCAGCTAACCTATGCAATGTAAGGCAGACCAACACATGCCTATTGTTAGCAAAGAGTCTTTATCCCATGCCCTTGCAGGTTTGCTTTAGCATAACTTCCTTTCTCCTGTGTCTGCTTCAATAAAATATTTCTTCACAATTCTTCCTTAGCCTTTCACACCTGTGTTCACTTCAGGAAAACACCTTTTCATGTGTTTGCCCCATCCAACAAAATTCTCTAAAGAACCCCCAAAGTTTCAACTTCAAACCTAGAGAAAAAATAAAGCCTTCCCAGGTATGTGAAAGTGTGAGTGACTCCGGACTGTTTCGTCAAGAGTATCGAATTGAGGAAATACATCGAAAAGCTTCTGAAAGTCACTTAAAGGGAATGAAGGTGATATTTATAAGTGTCTGCCGAATGTGAAGCTCTTAAAAGCAAAGATAGAAACAGGAGCTTGGAGTCATTAATTCCTAAGAATTTGGGAGGAGTGTGTAAAGAATAAATCCAACAGAGCCATAATGATCTACATAATACACATCAAGCTGAGTTTAAACCCAAGCATATTAGGTCCATTCAGTTTTTGAAATAGATGCTTCTAAATATTCTAAGGGGGCGATCCACAAAATGTCTTGTATGTGTTCTAAACAACATGATCACCTGCAATCTCAGCCATCCCCATTGTGTATCTTTCCATTGTTCTGCTCCACAGTTTAAACTGGAAAACAATTCCGAAATGCAGTCCATTAATAAGAGTGAATGAAGTTTCCTACAGCTGACAATTTGGACCAATAATCTCTGTCAGAGAAATCTATGGAAATGAGAGCTCAGCATGCTGGCTGAAAGTGGTTGCTTGTGATGAGTATTATGGGTACTGTCTCAGCTAAAAGAATGCTGCCAATACATTTTCAGAATAAGCCATTAAACATAACAATAGACTCTGTATTTTACAGAATGTCTCCAATCGTCCCTGAGAATCCATAGACATTGATTTCAGTATCCCACAGATACCATATATAACCCATGATGTTCATCTCTTATATAAAATGTAAAATTTATATGTAATTTACACATATAATCCTATATGTTTACAAAATAGTTACAAGTAATAATGTTATTGAAATATTGAAATATAAAAATAAGTCTAGGTTACAGCTTAACTAAATATATATATATATATATATATATATATATATATATGTACTGGCTGGTTTTGTGTCAAATTGACACAAGCTGGAGTTATCACAGAGAAAGGAGTTTCAATTGAGGTAATGCCTCCATGAGATACAACTGTAAGCATTTCTCAATGAGTGATCAATGTGGGAAGGCCCCATGTGGGTGGTGCCATCTCTGGACTGGTAGTCTTGGGTTATACAAGGGAGCAAGCTAAGCAATCCAGGGGAAGCAAGTCAGTAAGAAACATCCCTCCATGGCCTCTGCATCAGCTCCTGCTTCCTGACTGCCTGAGTTCCAGTCCTGACATCCTTTGGTGATAAAGAGAAATGTGGAAGTATAAGCTAAATAAACCCTTTCCTTCCCAACCTGCTTCTTTTTTGTGCAGGAATAGAAACCCTGACTGAGTCAATGTACTAATACCATATGCTAACCTTGTCCTGATTCATTTTCACAGCTGAATGTCTGTGAATCCCAATTCTTTAAGACTCAATTATGTATACTACTCACATGTACCATATCTATGTTTCTCGAAATTAAACTGAGCTTAGTTGCACCTGACAAGGAACACCCCTTCCAACCCTCAGCATTGTGCTTGGTTTAAAAATGTGCATGTTGTTAATTGATAGTCAGATCTCAAGAATTTTTAAATGTGGTTAAATTTTAAAACACTAATTAGTAACACTAGCATCTAGAATCAGAGTTAAGGAAAGCAGCGTTTATAATGGTTGTTAGTAAAAAAGGACTCGGTTTAACATTTCAAACTTTCTTTTCATATTTACTAACCTTTGTTTTAGAGCATAACGCTTGTTTTAAATTTTAATTATCTTATTTATCCAAAAAATATGTTAATTTCATAAAGTTAGATAAATGACAAAGTCAGAATTCAGACCACAATCATCTTTTTTTTAAAAAAAAGATTTATTTATTTATTTATATATTAAGTACACTGTAGCTGTCTTCAGACACTCCAGAACAGGGAGTCAGATCTCATTATGGATGTTTCTGAGCCACCATGTGGTTGCTGGGATTTGAACTCAGGACCCTTGGAAGAGCAATCAGTGCTCTTAACTGCTGAGCCATCTCTCCAGCCCTCACAATCATCTTTATCATAAGCATAATATTGCTTTTAGTTAAACCCTGTAGTAACTTTGAAATAATCTGTTTTTTTAAGTCTATTCCAGAGAGTCCTATGTAGTTAATTTTACTTCTTTTATAGTTTCTGGTGGTTTGAATATGAATGGCCACCATAGGTTCATATATTTGATGATTAACCATCATGGAGTGGCATTATTTGGAAAGGATTCTGAGGTGTGGTCTTGGGGGTATTTGTGTCCTTAATGGAGAAAGTGTGTCACTAGAGATGGGCTTTGAGGTTGAAAATGTTCTAATCAGGTCCACTGTCTGTGTCTTCCTGCTGACTTCAGATTCAATGAGGTATTCTCAGCTACTTCTCAAGTAGCACATATGCCTGCAATCTACCATGATTCCTGCCAAGATAATGCATTAAACCTCTGAAATGTTGAGAAAATGCTGTTTTATAAGACATACCATTGTCAGGGTGTCTCCTAATAGCAATGAAATGCAGACTAAGATACTGTTATTGCTGGGAAAAGTCCGGTTACGTGTATTGACTGTAATGTCTCAAAAATAGAAATAAAAAATGTTCTTTTTTTTCCCAACATAAATGGGTCATGTATTTCTAGTGAATTATAAATGAGCTTAGTACTACTATAGTCTAACTAATTCTTAACTGAAACTATGGACAAAAAGAAAATTGTGTAAATTTTGAAGATCTTAACTGCATTTCTTTGTCTCCCATTTTGAACATGACCGACAGAAATTCTGAAATTGTTTCATATAGAGTTTAGTCAAGATAGCTCCCTGATCTATAGTTTAATTTCACAAGCAACTTTAAAAATCATTTAAAGTGATTCCAGGTAAATCTTGCTTCTACTATTTCTGAAGAGATTTCATAGTTTTGTTTGAGCGATGCTTCCTGACTAATTTCAAATAAATATACTTAGAAAATGGACTGACTGGTCCTGCTGATTTGTTTATCAGAATGTAAGAAATGTTTGTGCTCTCTTGTTTCCACGTTAGAACACTGAAGGGCACTATTGGATGTAAATAAATAGATTAAAAGTTGCTTCTGAGGGAAAGGGACTTTCTTGTTTTTGTTTGTTTTGTCTTGTTTTGTGACCATCTTTTTGAAACCAGGTATAAAATGTGCTGTCACAGGACAAATATTTTATTGTAGTAAGATTTTTAAGAATTTTGGAATTTCAGTTTCTTTAAAATCACAAAAATATTCTAAGAATTTGTCTTTGTTTGAATTCAATGTGTAGGGGCTGCTTTAGGTGAACAGAATAGCTAACTGATTTGCCTTATGCTCTAGTAGAAGTATGGATACATCAGCTACTTATAGTTTATAAAATTGTGTAATGTTTCAAATTCTAGGAAGTTTTCAGAGGGTATATAAACTCTAGGACCCTGTGAAGTGGGCTTGCTGTTGGTGATTTTTCAGGGGTATTAATTGTGGTTTGTAAATAGTCATGTTCAAAGAACAAATTGAAATAAATAAATTGAATTAAGGGATCTCTATCTTTCTCCACTTTATTCTTCTTTCTTTCTCATGTAGTAAAAAGAGTGAAACCAAGGGGAGAAAAGGGAGAAAAAGCAGAACCCACAAGGTGGCAAAGTCAAGCTACAGTTCAGAGTAACATAGTAGGTGGAGTGGAGACTGTCATCTAAAGATGATTCTGTAAAATTTATTTTTTCATATGTTGACAGTAAACCAATGGAATTTACTCTCCTATAACTTATGTCTAAAGGGTTAGTGAAGATAAAACAGCAGTTTCAGATGAATCTCTTATACTAATAGATTATAAGCTGATAGTGACTTCTGTGAGTTTTCTTAGACTCCTTTTACAGTTTTTTTTTTCTAGAATTTTCAGCTATCACATCATGAGGGAGACCTTTGTGGAAGTTCATGTGGATGGGGTTGAATAATGTGGATCTTGAAAATAATGTTGATGGTATGATGAACATCATACTAAGTGAGGTAACCCAGTTTCAAAAGATCAGTCATGGTATGCCCTCACTGATAAGTGGATAATAACCTAGAAACTTGGAATACCCAAGAAATAATCTACCTATTAAATGATGTCCAAAAAGAACAGAGGAGTGGCCCCTGGTTCTGGAAAGACTCAATGCGACAGTATAGGGGAATACCAGAACAGGGAAGTGGGAAGGAGTTGATGGAGGAACAGGAGGAAGAGGGCTTATGGGACTTGTGGGGAGTGGGAACCCAGAAAATGGGAAATCATTTGAAATGTAAATAAAGAATGCATCACATAAAAAAGAAAATATTGTTGATAGTTTACACAAAATAGCTAGAATTTTTTATGATTTGAGACAGTTTTGCCTTTACCAATTACTTGACTCTAATAAGAGTGAAAAACTTCCATTACAGATGACCCTGCATGCTCCACAAAGATTCAAGATGCCTTAAGACAAAAAATAAAATAGCTTGGATATTTACTATTATAAGATATCAAATTCACAGGTGATTTGTGACACAAGAACTGATAACTAATACTCACACACACACACATTTCAGAAGAAATATTAGAACAAATTATTAGAACAAATGCTCAAAAGAATAGAAACAAATAACAGAACAAAGAATGAAACCAGTGTCTTTGAGTAACATTTTAGGTGAATTTTTATATCTTTAGTTGTTAGGGAAATAATATAGACTTTAAGAGGGCTGAAAATGAATGCCCAAAAAGAACTGAAGTGTGTTGCTAGCTAATGCCATAAATGAAGGCTGAAGTTGTATGTAAAGTAGTGGATATATCTTTCAGAAGAGAGGGGCCACATTAAAACTTCTTAGTCTAATCTGAAGGTACAATCCTCTAACTTCTTTTTTTTTTTAACTTTTTTCTATATTCTCTGTTTACATTCCAAATTATTTCCCCTTTCCCAGTTCCCCCATCCCCCTATGTCCCATAAGCCTTCTTCTCTCCACCCATTCTCCAATCCTGTAACTTCTAGTCTCTACAATAAAACTTAAAAAAGATAAACCTAAAGGACAATTAAAATGTAGGATCTAGGACTTTGTGTTTTATGTATATTCTCACACAGAATCAGAGACTAAGAATATGAAAATTAGCTGTTTGCAAAACATAAAACCTAATGGACTTCAAAACAAGTCTCATAAACCTTATAAGACAAAGAATATGACTCTAAAATTTCTTGACAAGATCTAAGAAAGATTAAAAGGCATGCCTCCACTGGGCATAGTAGCACAGGTCTTTAACCATAGCATTCAGAAATTAGAGCAGGAGGTTCTCTGTCAATCAGAGGCCAAGTTAGTCAATATAGGAGATTCCTGGACAGCCTAAGTGATATAAAGTAATTTATTATCATAGAAGAAAAATACAGAATATGATGTCTGGGTATATTTAAGTAAAAAAAGAAAATCTTTCAAGCAGCAAGTATTTGCTTCAAGAGATTACTCAACAAATACAAAGACAGTATGCCTAAAATCACTGCTACCACATCTGTCACAGGACTCAAAAATAAGGGAATGCTTTCCTATCTGAGATTTGTGAGCATGTTGTTTTTAAAATATTATGTTTTCTTTTTTATATATTTTTATTTTCTATATTCTTTGTTTACATTCCAACAGCTTTCCCCTTTCCCAGTTCCCCCATCCCCATATATCCCATAAGTCCTCTTCTCTCCATCCATTCTCCTATCTTTCCCCCTCCCTTTTCTCTGTCCTGGAATCATATAAAAATATATTATATTTTGATCAGATCCACTTCTTCTCTTTCCTTCTAAGTCTTTTTATAACCTCTGCCAATTTTCCCCAACTTTATGAGCTCTTCTTTTAAGTTCAAGTATGTAAATGCATGAGCCCTTGAAGAAAATGAGCAGTCCTTATTCCAGCATCTTTTGTAGCCTTTAGTATCTCAGCCAGGGTTAGGACTTTGAAACCCACTTTATTTAAATTATTTTCTATCTTAGTGGCCAAGCATATCCTAAAGCATATTGGATCTGCTCTAAGTTTTTGGCCTGGGTTTTGTGTCATGCATTAGGCTCATCCATTATCTGTTCTTCCATGGAAGCCCCACATGTAAGGAGACTGGTTGCTCAGAGCAGTGTAATATCCTATTTCATGTCAGCTTCCATGAGCTGTCAGTAATCCTCCTGTGTGAGCCCCATGTTTTAGGGCCGAGAATTTGCTCACTTTATGCAAGCTCAGTATAACTCTTGACTTGGAAGGGATGCAGGTTGTTCAACTTGCAGCAGCTTTTGCAACTTAACTAGACCATACCAGCTTTATGTTTGCTTGATTCTGTGCCCAAGTCTCCCAGTTCTGGGCAGAGACACAGCAAGAGACAATGCATCAAAATTTGGCATGTGATTGGCTCCGGGCACAGCTGAGCCTTAACTCACCCTTTGACCCATTGCTATCTCTCATGCCAAATTAGTGTGCATTCTGACCCTTGTCCTGAACCATGAAAGGCTTGGTAGAAACCATGATTGTTAAGGAACCATTTCTCCTCCTCTTACTACCTACCATGATGGCTTCTATATCACAGGAACATCTTGTCTTTTATCAGAGACTCTGAAATCTCATAGTAAGTTCTTGCCTCATGGTTCACAAAAAAGAAAAATATTGTAGTAAATATATTTGGGAGTATCTACCCCACATTAGATCATTTAGTTACCAATATAAGACAAAATCTTTATAACAAACCTTTAAGTGTTACTACTGAGCAAATATTAACAGTCATTGCTATTTTGTTTACTCCACAGTTAATTACCCTGAGATATCACTTGCTATGTTCTACCTGGGTGGCTCCTACTCCAACAGTGTGGCGTTCATGGCCATGCTATCATGATCCACCTACTCAATGGAGACTTCATCCCCGTCTTTCGTTCTTTACTCCTTCCTAGACACCCTACCTCAAACCCCAAGCTCAGGACCTGAAGCCCTAACAATCTGTCTTCTGTCAAGCTACAGGCTGTAGGCATCTTTATTAATCCATCACAGATAACTTGGTGGGTGCCAAAGGTTTATATAAAAAAGGCTAGTATAAGAATTGGCTCATCTTGGAGCAATCAGGTCTTTGGGTATAGAATTTAGCATTTGAATACAAGCAGCATTGTACCAAACAGAAGTTACTATTGTAATTGCATGTACAATCCCTTTATATTGAATGTTAATGCATCCTATCGATATGTTTTCAGAGAATATAATCAGGAATATTCAGAGTAGAATATGGTTAATATTATATTAGAACAAAGAAATATGTGACTTCCTTTATAATCTCATTGTCTTGCTCTCTCATAGACCATTGATTATATAGGAAATTCATGTTTATGTTACAAGACTATCCTAAAGTTACATTAAGCTAATGCATTTAAAAGTTGTTTTGAGATCTTCCTTCAAATGTGAAGATGCTTGGAAATTTGTTAGTATCTTGTTATGTTGTGAGTTAACAGCATTCTAGCCATTAGACTGATTAAATTCTTCATTTACTATAAAAAAATTCCTGTGAACTACATTTAGATTTAAAACAAGAAAAATATCTGATGGTATCATGGAAACTGTGAAAAAATAAAGTTTTATTTTTCTCTTTTAGCCAGTTAGATTTTGAATATAATATAATAGATAATTAATAAAAGTTTATGGTGAACCAATTTTTAGTTGTATGCTAAAGGCTAGATATTTTATCTGGAAATATATAATGAAAATAGGTAAGAATTATTGAAAAAAAACAATTGATTTGTTGCTAACTGAATTGGTATTTGTGTTCTCATATTTTTTATTTCAAAATTACAATCCTCAATTATGTTCTTTGTTACTAGAAATTTAAATATTGTTTTGTAAGTCTAAAATACAAAATGGAGACATAAATAATCAGAGATAATAAGATAATTTAGACACAATTTTAGTAAGTACTAATTTACAAGAGAATAAAACTTTCCTCTATTTGTATGAATTAACAGTATTTAACATAATTTTAAAAAATCACTGTGAGAGTCATTTTTCCAGGTCAGTTCCAAATTGTGACAAATAGTGTCATTGAATCGACACTGTATTCTCTTTTATTATTAGATATTTGCTTTATTTACATTTCAAATGATAGTCTCTTTCCTCATTACCCCTCCAAAAACCCTCTATCCCATTCCCCGGCTCCTGCTTACCAATCCCCCCTCAAACTTTCCTGACTTTGTATTCCCCTCCACTGGGGAATTGAGCCTTCATAGGACCAATAGCCTCTCCTCTCATTGATGGTTCAAAAGGCCATCCTCTGCTACATATGTAGCTGGAGTCATGGGTCCTTCCATGACTCCCTCCCTCTTTGGTTGGTGGTTTAGTCCCTGGCAGCTCTGGGGTTACTGGTTAGTAATATTATTGTTCCACCTATGGGGCTGGAAGACTCTTCAGCTCCTTGGATAGTTTCTCTAGTTCCTCATTGGGGATCTTATGTTCAGTTCATTGGTTGTCTGTGAGCCACGGGTATTTTGATCTCCCTTCTAAGAAAAACTGAAGCACCCACACTTTGGTCTTCCTTCTTCTGGGACTCAATGTGGTCTGTGAAATGTATCTTGGGTATTCTGAGCTTTTGGGTTAACATCCACTTATTAGCAAGTGCAAACCATGTGTGTTCTTTCGTGATAGGGTTACCTCACTCAGGATGATATTTTCTAGTTCCATCCATTTGCCTAAGAGTTTCATGAATTCATTGTTTTTAATAGCTTAGTGGCACTCCATTGTGAAAATGCACTGCATTTTCTGTATCCATTCCTCCGTTGAGGAACATCTGGGTTCTTTCCGGCTTCTGGTTATTATAAATAAGGCTGCTATGAACAGAGTGGAGAATGTGCCCTTATTACAGGAAATGTTGAACATCTTCTGGGTATATGCCCAAGAGTAGTATAGCTGGGTCCTCAGTTAGTGCTATGTCCAATTTTCTAAGGAACTGCCAAACTGATTTCCAGAGTGGTTTTACTAGCTTGCAGTCCTCTTTCACCACATCCTCTCCAGCATCTACTGTCCCCTGAGTTTTTGAACTTAGCCATTCTGACTGGTATGAGGTACATTCTCAGTGTTGTTTTGATTTGCATTTCCCTGATGACTGAGGACATTGAACGTATCTTTAGGTATTTCACAGACATCTGGGATTCCTCAGATGAGAATACTTTGTTTTCCTTTGTACCCAATTTTTTAAAAGGGTTATTTGTTTCTCTGGAGTCTAACTTCTTGAGTTCTTTGTATACATTGAATATTATTAGCCCTCAATCTCCTGTAGGATTGGAAAAGAGCTTTTCCAAATCTGATGGTTGCTATTTTGTCAAAAATGCTTTTTCCCCCCACTGGATGGTTTTAGCTCCTTTTTCAAAGATCAAGTGACCATAGGTACATGGGTTTTTTTCTGTGTTTTCATTTCTGTTCCATGGATCTACCTGCCTGTCATTGCACCAATACCATACAGTTTTTTCTTCTCTATCTATCTATCTATCTATCTATCTATCTATCTATCTATCTATCTATCTATCTATCTATCTATCATCTATCTATCTATCTCTCTCTCTCTATCTATCTATCTATCTATCTATCTATCTATCTATCTATCTATCTATTTATTTAAGTTTTTTTCAAGACAGGGTTTTTCTGTGTAGCCTTGGATGTCCTGAACTCACTTTGTAGACCAGACTGGTCTTGAACTGAGAAATCCACCTGCCTCTGCCTTCAAAGTACTGGGATTAAAGGAGTGTGCCACCACCACCTGGCTACCATGCAGTTTTTACCATTATTGCTTTGTAGTATAGCTTGAGGTCAGGGATGGTGATTCCACAAGATGTTCTTTTATTGTTGAGAATAGCTTTTCATATCCTGAGTTTTTTGTTATTCCAGATAAGTTTGGAAATTGCTCTTTCTAACTCTATGAAGAATTTAGTTGTAATTTTGATGAGGATTGCCTTCAATCTGTAGATTGCTTTGGACAAGATGGTTATTTTTACTATATTAACCCTGCCAATCCATGAGCATGGAAGTTCTTTCCATCTTCTGAGATCTTCATAAACTTCATTCTTCAGAGACTTGAAGTTCTTGTCATACAAATCTCTTACTTGCTTGTTTAGAACCACACCAAGTCATTTTATATTATTTGTGACAATTGTGAAGGGTGTTGTTTCCATGATTTCTTACTTAGCCTCTTTATCCTTTGAATATAGAAAGGCTACTGTTTTGTTTGAGTTATATCCAGTCACTTTAGTGACATTGTTTATCAGCTGTAAGAGTTCTCTGGTGCAGTTTTTGTGGTCACTTAATATATTATTATATCATTTGTAAATAGTGATATTTTGACTTCTTCCTTTCCAAATTGTATCCCTTTGACTACCTTTTGTTTTCTTACTGCTCTAACAAGGACTTCAAGTGCTATACTGAACAGAGAGGGAGAGAGTGGACAGCCTTGTCTAGCCCCTGATTTAAGTGGGATTACTTCTAATTTCTCTCCATTTAGTTTAGTATTGGTTACTGGTTTCCTGTATATTGCGTTTTCTATGTTTAGGTATGGGTCTTGAATTCCTGATATTTCCAAGACTGTTATCATGAAGGGATTTTGGAGTTTGGCTAATGCTTTCTCAGAATCTAAAGAAATAATCATGTTTTTTTTGTCTTTTAGTTTGTTTATGTAGTGATTACATTGATGGATTTCCATATATTAAACCACTGCTGCATCTCTGGGATGAAGCCTACTTGATCTTGGCAGATGATCGTTTTGATATGTTCTTCAATTAAGTTGGCAAGAATTTTATTGAGTATTTTTGCATTGATATTCATAAAGGAAATTAGTCTAAAGTTCTCTTTCTTTGTTTGGACTTTGAGTGGTTTATGTCTCAGAGTAATTATGGCTTCATAGAATGAATGGGTAGTGTTCTTTCTGCCTCTATTTTGTGGAATAGTTTGCAGAGTATTGGTATTGGATCGTCTTTGAATGTCTGAAAATATTCTGCATTAAACATATCTGATCCTGTTTTTTTATTTTTGGTTGGGAGACTATTAATGATTGCTTCTATTTCTAGGGGTTATGATACTGTTTAGATCATTTATCTGACCCTGATTTAACTTTCGTACCTGGTATCTGTCTAGAAAGTTGTCCATTTCATCTAGATTCCAATAGCCTTTTGTAGTATGATCTGATGATTTTTGGGATTTCCTCAATATCTGTTGTTATGTCTCTCTTTTAATTTTTGATTTTGTTGATTTGGATACTGTCTCTGTGCCCTATGGTTAGTTTAGATAAGGGTTTGTCTATCTTGTTGGTTTTTTAAAAGAACCAGCTCCTGGTTTGATTGATTCATTGTATAGTTCTTTTTGGTTCTACTTGGTTGATTTCAGTCCTAAGTTTGAATATTTCCTACCATCTACTCTTCGTAGGTGCATTTGCTTCATTTTTTTCCTATAGCCTTCAGATGTGCTGTAGAGCTGCTAGTGTCTGCTCTTTCCAGTTTCTATTTGTAGGCACTCAGAGCTATGAGCTTTCCTTTTAACATTGCTTTCAAAGTGTCCCATAAGTTTGGATATGTTATGCCTTTATTTTCATTAAATTCTCAAAAGTTCAAAAGTCTTTATTTATTTCTTCCTTGACCAAGTTATCACTGAGAATGTCGATTCTATTCAATATGAGAATGGCTATACCATCATGTTCCTTGGGACTATTTGCTTGGAAAATTGTTTTCCAGCCTTTTATTCTGAGGTAGTGTCTGCCTTTGTCTTTTTATGGAAAAATTGAATCCATTGATATTAAAAGATATTAAGGTAATGTGATTGTTGCCTCCTATTATTTTTGTCATTAGAGGTAGAGTTATGTTTATGTTGCTCTCTTCTTTTTGATTTGTTAAAAGAAGATCATATTCTTGCTTTTCCTAGGGTGTAGAATCCCTCCTTTTGTTGGTGTTTTACATTCATTATACTTTTTAGGGCTGGATTTGTGGAAAGATATTGTAATTTTTTTTTTTTTTTTTTTTGGTCCTGGAATACCTTGGTTTCTCCATCTATGGCACTTGAGAGTTTTGCTGGGTATAGTAGCCTGGGTTGGCATTTATGTTCCCTTAGGATCCATATGGCATCTGCCCAGGATCTTTTGGTTTTCATAGTCTCTGGTGAGAAATCTGGTATAATTCTGATAAGTCTGCCTTATATGTTACTTGACCTTTTTCCCTTACTGCTTTTAATATTCTTTTTCTTTTTAGTGCATTTGGTGTTTTGATTATTATATTATAGGGGGAATTTCATTTCTGGTCCAATCTATTTGGAGTTCTGTAGGCTTCTTATATGTTTATTGGCATCTCTTTCTTTAGGTTAGGGAAATTTTCTTCTATAATTTTGTTGAAGACATTTACTGGCCCTTTAAGCTGGAAATTTCCTCTCTCTTCTATACCTATAATCCTTAGGTTTGGTCTTCTCATTGTGTTCTGGATTTTCTGGATGTTTTAGGTTAGGAAATTTTTGCATTTTTCATTTTCTTTTTTTTCTTTTCTTTTTTTATATCTTAATTTTTTTTTAATTTTTTTAGTCGATATAATTTATTTATATTTCAAATGATTTCCCCTTTTCTAGCCCCCCACTCCCTGAAAGTCCTGTAAGCCCCCTTCTCTTCCCCTGTCCTCCCACCCACCCCTTCCCACTTCCCCATTCTGGTTTTGCTGAATACTGCTTCACTGAGTCTTTCCAGAACCAGGGGCCACTCCTCCTTTCTTCTTGTACCTCATTTGATGTGTGGATTATGTTTTGGGTATTCCAGTTTTCTAGGTTAATATCCACTTATTAGTGAGTGCATACCATGATTCACCTTTTGAGTCTGCTCTAAGAGCAAGAATTTACAAATGGGACCTCATAAAATTACAAAGTTTCTGTAAGGCAAAGGATTTTTCATTTTCTTTGACTGTAGTGTCAATGCTTTCACCTGAGATTGTCTCTTCTATATTTTGTACATCTTCTATATCTTATCTGTTGGTGATGCTTCTGTCTATGAATTCCTCCTTCTTTCTTAGGTTTTCTATCTCCAGAGTTGTTTCCCTTTGTGATTTCTTTATTATTTCTACTTTCTTTTATAGATCCTGGATGGTTTTGTTCAATTCTGTCACCTGTTTGGTTGTGTTTTCCTGTATTTCTTTAAGGGAGTTATGTCCTTCTTGAAGTCTTCTATCAGCATCATGAGGTGTGATTTTAAATCTAAATCTTGCTTTTCCAGTGTGTTGGTTATATCCAGGACTTACAGTTGTGGGAGAACTGCATTTGGGTGATGCCATGTCACCTTGCATTTGTTGGTAATGTTCTTGCATTTGCCTTTTGCCATTTGGTTATCTCTGGTATTAGTTGTTCCTACTGTCTCTGGCTGGAGCTTGTCCCTCCTATTGGTCTGCGAGCCTATCTCAGCACCCCTAAAAGACCAGCTTTCCCCTGGCACTGAGGGCTGTGGCTAAGCCCAACTCCTGGGTGCCCATGGAGCCCCAAAGGACCTGGTTTCAGCTTATCTGCCACTCCTGTGCTCCCTGCGCTCCTGTCTGTACCCACTCTGGACAGTCACTGGAGAGAGAATGGTGGTCTCACCTCCAAATCTGGGAGTGAATGCACTCCCTGGAGACCAGTTCTTCCCTGGCAGCACTGGTCCACAGAACGCTGTGCACCAGCCTAGCTCCTGGGTTCAGATGGTGCTCGGTGGAAGGACTCTGTCCCAGCTGCTCTGCCACTTCTGTGCTCCTGGTCGTACCTGCCTGGGACAGTCACTGGAGAGAAAATCATAACTCTGTATTCTTATCATTGTTATTGCTACATTGGCTTAATTGGCTAACTCAATAATAATAAGTAAGGAAACTGAGTATGTTGAGAAACAGCCCTCTATCCATGAGATCTTTTTCTAAGAATCTTAGCAGGAATTTCTGAAGAAAGGATATGATTCCACATTGTAATCTCCCTATGTTCTTCCAAATGAAGAATATAGGAAAAACAAGTAAATGGTACATTATAAATCACTCGGATCTTGTTGTTTAGTATTGCTGTAAGTGTTAATCTCTGTTGTGAATATGACTGAATCTGAAATCAGCTAAAAACCAAGACACTAAGGATACCTACAGAGGTTTTCGTGATTGTGTTCTTTGAGGAGGCCTATCCTCTGAAATTCCTTTTATGTGCACAGAAAGAAGGAAGCTTTGCTTTTGTTTCTTTTATTTTACTGTTGATAGTAAATTCATCTAATCTGTTGTTGCCACATCTGCAGTTTGTTGCTGATATTTGAATTCAGTCTTTTTGTATTTCTGGTATAGATTAAAGATACCTAACTACCTAGAATTTCTTGAGGGTCTCAGTATCAGATTGGGAAAGCTAAACACTTAGTCTCTCAGGATCGAGGAGTGAACATACTAGATTCTTAGCCTCATATATTTAGTTCCTGGCCTCTTGTTTGTAAAATAACCTTTTTTGAACCATTCTAACCACATTATATAAGCCAATCTAATATTTCCTTTTTTAATATATAATCATTCTATCAGTTCTGTTTCTCTAGAGAGCCAGGCTAATCAAATGTTAACAGTTTTTGCATATATATGCATTTTAAATTTTGAATGTTGTTAGGTTTATTGCATTAATTATGCAAATGAAATTTTAACACAAGCTTTGTCTATACTTAGAACTTATAGATATGCATGTTAATATTTTTGTAGTTTTTTTAGTGCAATCAGATTTGTTTTGATATTTGTATATATTTTTCAGGGCTTACCATTTGGTATAAATAACTAAATTGTGTTCTACTCATTGGAGAAGACTAATTCATACCCACTATTCCTCTGTTTGCTGTAATTTTTCAGGTACTGTTGAAGCTTCATGAACTTTGCCTGTTAACTTTTCTATTTCTAGTAGTATCATCCTTATAACTATCATGTTTTTATATTCATGTAATGTTTTAGGAATGTACCTTCTTACCCTAACAGCAAAATAATCATATAATCTATCAGGATAATACAGGTGATTGAAAACTGACCTTTTTGTTCCTAGTTATTCCTTAGCACCTCATAGGTGGGGGCACAGACACATTCAGAAGTGAAGAAATTTTGTGAATGTTTGAAAAAGAATTCATCATCATCACCATCATCATCATCATCATTTCTTTCCGCCAGTGTAAAATTACACTTTTCCCATTCTTTTCAGAATTTAGAAGAATTTCTTCAAAGTCTCATGTGTGTGCAGATATGCATGTGCATTCTTGTGTTTGTTCATGTATGTTGTGTGTTTGATTTATTAAAAACAAGTTCTCTGTTAGGCATGTCCACATCAGTCTACTAAGTAGTCAATTCTCTTCTTTACTCAACTGGATTCTATTCAGGGTTTCTATTTGAAATGCTTTATTTTTCAGTCAGTTACGAGATTGCTTATAAAGTTATTGAATGCAAGAAATTTACTAAACAACCATGTGATTTCTTTACTTGATATATTGATCAACAACCATGGTAAAAACTTCATTGAACCTTTTAATTGGGGAAAGCAATAGGAGTTTTTGGAGAGGAAATGAAAAAAGGGGATAGCATTTGCTATGTTAATAAAGAAAATATATAATTAAAAAACCTTATTTTCAAAATGGTTCTTTCTCATACAAAATTACATAGAGCTCTACTTTAAAAAAATAATTTTACGCTAAATACATTATGTTGCTTTTTAGAAACAAGGATAATGGATTTACCAAAACATTTTTTTTAAATTTTATTTGATATATTTTTTATTTACATTTTAAATGATTCCCCCTTTTCTGGTCCCCCACTCCCCGAAAGTCACATAAGCCCCCTTCCCTCCCTCTGTTCTCCCACCCATCCCTTCCCACTTCCCTGTTCTGGTTTTGTCTTATACTGCTACACTGAGTCTTTCCAGAACAAGGGGCCACTCCTCCATTCTTCTCGTACCTCATTTGATGTGTGGATTATGTTTTGGGTATTCCAGTTTTCCAGGCTAATATTCACTTATTAGTGAGTGCATACCATGATTGATCTTTGAACACTTAGTATGATGTTCTCCAGCCCCATGCATTTGCCTAAGAATTTCATGAATTGATTGTTTCTAATGGTTGAATAGTACTCCATTGTGTATATATACCACATTTTTTGCATCCATTCTTCTGTTGAGGGATACCTGAGTTCTTTCCAGATTCTGGCTATTATAAATAGGACTGCTATGAACATAGTGGAGCATATATCCTTATTACATGCTGGGGAATCATTTGGGTATATGTCCAGGAGTGGTATAGCAGGATCTTTCCAAAGTGACATGCCCAGTTTTCTGAGGAACTGCCAGACTGATTTCAAGAGTGGTTGTACTAATTTGCAACCCCAAAAGCAGTGGAGGAGTGTTCCTTTTTCTCCACATCCTCGCCAACACCTGCTGTCTCCTGAGTTTTTAATCTTAGCCATTCTGACTGGTGTAAGGTGAAATTTCAGGGTTGTTTTGATTTGCATTTCCCTGATGACTAGTGAAGTTGAAAATTTTTTAAGATGTTTCTCTGCCCTCCGAAGTTCTTCAGGTGAGAATTCTTTGTTTAACTCTGTACCCCATTTTTTAATAGGGTTATTTGGTTTTCTTGGGACTAACTTCTTGAGTTCTTTGTGTATATTGGATATTAGCCCTCTATCAGATGTAGGGTTGGTGAAGATCTTTTGCCAATTTTTGGTTGCCGATTTGTCCTTTTGATGGTGTCCTTTGCCTTACAGAAACTTTGTAATTTCATGAGGTCCCATTTGTCAATTCTTGATCTTATAGTATAAGCTATTCGTGTTCTGTTCAGGAACTTTCCCCCTGTACCGATGTCCTCAAGGGTCTTCCCCAGTTTCTTTTCTATTTGCTTCAGAGTGTCTGGCTTTATGTGGAGGTCCTTGACCCATTTGGAGTTGAGCTTAGTACAAAGAGACAAGGATGGATTAATTTTCATTTTTCTGCATGCTGACCTCCAGTTGAACCAGCACCATTTGTTGAAAAGGCTATCTTTTTTCCATTGGATGCTTTTAGCCACTTTGTCAAGGATCAAGTGGCCATAGGTGTATGGGTTCATTTCTGGATCTTCAATCCTCTTCCATTGATCTGCCTGCCTGTCACTGTACCAATACCATGCAGTTTTTAGCACTATTGCTCGGTAATATTGCTTAAGGTCAGGGATACTGATTCCCTCAGAATTTCTTTTGTTGTTGAGAATATTTTTAACTATCCTGGGTTTTTTGTTATTCCAGATGAATTTGAGAATTGCTCTTTCTAACTCTATGAAGAATTGAGTTGGGATTTTGATGGGTATTGCGTTGAATCTGTATATTGCTTTTGGCAAAATGGCCATTTTAACTATATTAATGTTGCCGATCCATGAGCATGGGCAGTTTTTCCATTTTTTGAGGTCTTCCTCTATTTCCTTCTTCAGAGTCCTGAAGTTCTTGTCATACAGATCTTTCACATGTTTGGTAAGAGTCACCCCAAGGTACTTTATACAGTTTGTGGCTATTGTGAAGGGTGTCATTTCCCTATTTTTTCTCAGCCTGCTTATCCTTTCAGTATAGGAAGGCTACTGATTTATTTGAGTTGATTTTATAACCTGCCACTTTGCTGAACTTGTTTATCAGCTGTAGGAGCTCTCTAGTGGAGTTTTTTGGGTCACTTAGGTAGACTATCATATCATCTGCAAATAATGATAGTTTGACTCCTTCCTTTCCAATTTGTATCCCTTTGACCTCCTTATGTTATCTAATTGCCTGAGCTCAAGTACAATATTGAAAAGATAAGGAGAAAGGAGGCAGCCCTGTCTAGTCCCTGATTTTAGTGGGATTGCTTCAAGTTTCTCTCCATTTAGTTTGATGCTGGCTACCACTTTGCTGTATATTGCTTTTACTATGTTTAGGTATGGGCCTTGAATTCCTGTTCTTTCCAAGTCTTTAAGCATGAAAGGATGCTGAATTTTGTCAAATGATTTTTCAGAATCCAATGAAATGACCATGTGGTTTTTTTCTTTGAGTTTGTTTATGTAGTAGATTGCATTGATGGATTTCCGTATATTGGACCAACCCTGCACCCCTGGAATAAAGGCCACTTGTTCATGGTGGATGATCATTTTTATGTGTTCTTGGATTCGGTTGGAAAGAATTTTATTGAGTATTTTTGCATCGAGGTTCATAAGGGAAATTGGTCTGAAGTTCTCTGTTGGATCTTTGTGTGGTTTTGGTATCAGTGTAATTGTGGCTTCATAGAAGGGATTGGGTAGTGTTCCTTCGGTTTCTATTTTGAGTAATTGTTTGAAGAGTATTGGTATTAGGTCTTCTTTGAAGATCTGATAGAATTCTGCACTGAAACCATCTGGTTCTGTGATTTTTTTGGTTGGAAGGCTTTCTATGACCCCTTCTATTTCTTTAGGGGTTATGGGACTGTTTAGATAATGTATTTTGTCCTGATTTAATTTTGGTATTTGGTAGCTGTCTAGGAAATTGTTCCTTTCCTCCAGATTCGCCAGTTGTGTTGAGTATAGGCTTTTGTAGTAAGATCTGATGCTTTTTTTTAATTTCCTCAGTTTCTGTTGTTATATCCCCTTTTCTTTTCTAATTTTATTAATTTGGGTACTTTCTCTCTGCCTTTTGGTCAGTCTGGCTAAGGGTTTATCTATCTTGATTTTCTCAAAAAACCAGCTTCTGGTTTCATTGATTCTTTGTATGGTTATCTTTGTTTCCACTTGACTGATTTCAGCCCTGAGTTTGATGATTTCCTGTCTTCTACTACTTCTGGGTGAATTGGCTTCTTTTTGTTCCAGGGCTTTCAGGTGTGTCCTTAAGCTGCTAATGTATGCAGTCTCCATTTTCTTTTTGGAGGCACTCAGGGCTATGAGTTTTCCTTTTAGCACTGCTTTCATTGTGTCCCAAAGATTTGGGTATGTTGTGCCTTCATTTTCATTAAATTCTAAAAAGTCTCTGATTTCTTTCTTTATTTCTTCTTTGGCCAAGGTGTCATTGAGTAGATTATTGTTCAGCCTCCATGAGTATGTGGGCCTTCTGTCGTTTTTTGTTGCTATTGAAGACTACTCTTACTCCATAGTGATCCGATAGGAGGCATGGGATTAGTTCGATCTTTTTATATTTGTTGAGGACTGTCTTGTGACCAATTATATGGTCGATTTTGGAGAAGGTACCATGAGGTGCTGAGAAAATGGTATATGCTTTTGGTTTAGGGTGAAATGTTCTATAAATATCAGTCAAATCCAATTGGTCCAAAGCTTCACTTAGTTTTATTGTATCACTGTTTAATTTCTATTTTCCTGATCAGTCCATTGAGGAGAGTGGAGTGTTGAAGTCACCCACAATTATTGTGTTGGGTGAAATGTGTGCTTTGAACTGTAGTAAAGTTTCTTTTACGAATGAGGGTGCCCTTGCATTTGGCGCATAGATGTTTAGAATTGAAAGTTCTTCTTGGTGGATTTTTCCTTTGACCAACAAGAAGTGTCCTTCTGTATCTCTTTTGATGACCTTACGTTGAAAGTCAATTTTATCTGATATTAGAATGACTACTCTGGCTCATTTCCTGAGACCATTGGCTTGTAAAATTGTCTTCTAGCCTTTTACTCTAAGGTAGTGTTTGTCTTTGACATTGAGGTGTGTTTCCTGTATGCAGCCAAATGTAGGGTCCTGTTCCCTTATCCAGTCTGTTAGTCTATGTCTTTTTATTGGGGAGTTGAGTCCATTGACGTTAAGAGATATTAAGGAGTAGTGATTATTACTTCCTGTCATTTTCGATGTTATTTTTATATTTGAGTGGTTATCTTCTTTTGGGTTTGATGAAAGAAGGTAACTACCTTGCTTTTCCAGGGAGTCATTTCCCTCCTCGTATTGGAGTTTTCCTCCTATTATTCTTTGTAGAGCTGGGTTTGTAGAAAGATATTGTGTAAATTTGGTTTTGTCATGGAATATCTTGGTTTCTCCATCTATTGTGAATGAGAGTTTTGCTGGGTATTGTAGTCTTGGCTGACATTTGCATTCACTTAGAGTCTGCATGAGATCTGCCCAGGATCTTCTAGCTTTCATGGTCTCTGGTGAGAAGTCTGCTGTGATTCTGATAGGTCTTCCTTTATGTGTTACTTGGCCATTTTCTCTTACTGCCTTTAATATTCTTTCTTTGTTTAGTACATTTGGGGTTTTGATTATTATGTGACAGGAGGTATTTCTGCTCAGGTCTAGTCTGTTTGGAGTTCTGTAGGCTTCTTGTATATTCATGGGCATCTCTCTCTTTATGTTGGGAAAGTTTTCTTCCATAATTTTGTTGAAGATATTTGCTGGCCCATTCAACTGTAAATCTTCACTCTCATCTATACCTATAATCCTTAGGTTTGGTTTTCTCATTGTGTCCTGGATTTCCTGGATGTTCTGGGATACAAGCTTTTTGCATTTTGCATTTTTTTTTTTTTTGACTGTTGAGTCAATGGTTTCTATGGTATTTTCGGCATCTGAGATTCTTTTTTTTTTTTTTTTTTTTTTTTTTATTTTTATTTGATATAATTTATTTACATTTCAAATGATTTCCCCTTTTCTAGCCCCCCCCCCACTCCCCGAAAGTCCCGTAAGCCCCCTTCTCTTCCCCTGTCCTCCCTCCCACCCCTTCCCAGTTCCCCGTTCTGGTTTTGCCAAATACTGTTTCACTGAGTCTTTCCAGAACCAGGGACCACTCCTGCTTTCTTCTTGTATCTCATTTGATGTGTGGATTATGTTTTGGGTATTCCAGTTTTCTAGGTTAATAACCACTTATTAGTGAGTGCATACCATGATTCACCTTTTGAGTCTGGGTTACCTCACTTAGTATGATGTTCTCTAGCTCCATCCATTTGCCTAAGAATTTCATGAATTCATTGTTTCTAATGGCTGAATAGTACTCCATTGTGTAGATATACCACATTTTTTGTATCCACTCTTCTGTTGAGGGATACCTGGGTTCTTTCCAGCATCTGGCAATTATAAATAGGGCTGCTATGAACATAGTAGAGCATGTATCCTTATTACAAGGTGGGGAATCCTCTGGGTATATGCCCAGGAGTGGTATAGCAGGATCTTCTGGAAGTGAGGTGCCCAGTTTTCGGAGGAACCGCCAGACTGCTTTCCAGAGTGGTTGTACCAATTTGCAACCCCACCAGCAGTGGAGGAGTGTTCCTCTTTCTCCGCACCCTCTCCAACACCTGCTGTCTCCTGAATTTTTAATCTTAGCCATTCTGACTGGTGTAAGATGAAATCTTAGGGTTGTTTTGATTTGCATTTCCCTAATGACTAATGAAGTGGAGCATTTTTTAAGATGCTTCTCCGCCATCCGAAGTTCTTCAGGTGAGAATTCTTTGTTTAACTCTGTACCCCATTTTTTAATAGGGTTGTTCGGTTTTCTGGAGTCTAACTTCTTGAGTTCTTTATATATATTGGATATTAGCCCTCTATCTGATGTAGGATTGGTGAAGATCTTTTCCCAATTTGTTGGTTGCCGATCTGTCCTCTTGATGGTGTCCTTTGCCTTACAGAAACTCTGTAACCTTATGAGGTCCCATTTGTCAATTCTTGCTCTTAGAGCATACGCTATTGGTGTTCTGTTCAGAAACTTTCTCCCTGTACCGATGTCCTCAAGGGTCTTCCCCAGTTTCTTTTCTATTAGCTTCAGAGTGTCTGGCTTTATGTGGAGGTCCTTGATCCATTTGGATTTGAGCTTAGTACAAGGAGACAAGGATGGATCAATTCGCATTCTTCTGCATGCTGACCTCCAGTTGAACCAGCACCATTTGTTGAAAAGGCTATCTTTTTTCCATTGGATGTTTTCAGCCTCTTTGTCGAGGATCAAGTGGCCATAGGTGTGTGGGTTCATTTCTGGATCTTCAATCCTGTTCCATTGATCCTCCTGCCTGTCACTGTACCAATACCATGCAGTTTTTAACACTATTGCTCTGTAGTATTGCTTGAGGTCAGGGATACTGATTCCCCCAGATTTTCTTTTGTTGCTGAGAATAGTTTTAGCTATCCTGGGTTTTTTGTTGTTCCAGATGAATTTGATAATTGCTCTTTCTAACTCTGTGAAGAATTGAGTTGGGATTTTGATGGGTATTGCATTGAATCTGTATAGTGCTTTAGGCAAAATGGCCATTTTAACTATATTGATTCTACCGATCCATGAGCATGGGAGGTTTTCCCATTTTTTGAGGTCTTCTTCCATTTCCTTCTTCAGAGTCTTGAAGTTCTTGCCATACAGATCTTTCGCATGTTTGGTAAGAGTCACCCCAAGATACTTTATACTGTTTGTGGCTATTGTGAAGGGGGTCATTTCCCTAATTTCTTTCTCAGCCTGCTTATCCTTTGAGTATAGGAAGGCCACTGATTTGCTTGAGTTGATTTTGTAACCTGCCACTTTGCTGAAGTTGTTTATCAGCTGTAGGAGCTCTCTAGTGGAGTTCTTTGGGTCACTTAGGTAGACGATCATGTCGTCTGCAAATAATGATAGTTTGACTTCCTCCTTTCCAATTTGTATCCCTTTGACCTCCTTATGTTGTCGAATTGCCCGAGCTAGTACCTCAAGTACAATATTGAAAAGATAAGGAGAAAGGGGGCAGCCTTGTCTGGTCCCTGATTTCAGTGGGATTGCTTCAAGTTTCTCTCCGTTTAGTTTGATGCTGGCTACCGGTTTGCTGTATATTGCTTTTACTATGTTTAGGTATGGGCCTTGAATTCCTGTTCTCTCCAAGACTTTAAGCATGAAAGGATGCTGAATTTTGTCAAATGCTTTTTCAGCATCCAATGAAATGACCATGTGGTTTTGTTCTTTGAGTTTGTTTATGTAGTGGATTGTATTGATGGATTTCCGTATATTGAACCAACCCTGCATTCCCGGGATAAAGCCTACTTGATCATGGTGGATGATCGTTTTGATGTGTTCTTGGATTCGGTTGGCAAGAATTTTGTTGAGTATTTTTGCATCAATGTTCATAAGGGAAATTGGTCTGAAGTTCTCTTTCTTTGTTGGATCTTTGTGTGGCTTTGGTATCAGCGTAATTGTGGCTTCGTAGAAGGAATTGGGTAGTGTTCCTTCTGTTTCTATTTTGTGGAATAGTTTGAAGAGTATTGGTGTTAACTCTTCTTTGAAGGTCTGGTAGAATTCTGCACTGAAACCATCTGGTCCTGTGCTTTTTTTGGTTGGAAGACTTTCTATGACTCCTTCTATTTCTTTAGGCTTTATGGGACTGTTTAGATGGTCTAGTTGGTCCTGATTTAATTTTGGTATTTGGTATCTGTCAAGGAAATTGTCCATTTCCTCCAGATTCTCCAGTTGTGTTGAGTACAGGCTCTTGTAGTAGGATCTGATGATTTTTTGGATTTCCTCAGTTTCCGTTGTTATGTCTCCCTTTTCATTTCTAAGTTTGTTAATTTGGATACTTTCTCTGTGCCCTTTGGTCAGTCTGGCTAAGGGTTTATCTATCTTGTTGATTTTCTCAAAGAACCAGCTCCTAGTTTTGTTGATTTTTTGTATGGTTCTCTTTGTTTCTACTTGATTGATTTCGGCCCTGAGTTTGATGATTTCCTGCCTTCTACTCCTCCTGGGTGAAATAGCTTCTTTTTGTTCTAGGGCTTTCAGGTGTGTCATTAAGTTGGTAATGTATGCTCTCTCCATTTTCTTTTTGGAGGCACTCAGGGCTATGAGTTTTCCTCTTAGCACTGCTTTCATTGTGTCCCATAGATTTGGGTATGTTGTGTTTTCATTTTCATTGTGTTCTAAAAAGTCTTTAATTTCTTTCTTTATTTCTTCCTTGACCAAGGTGTCATTGAGTAGAGTATTGTTCAATCTCCATGTGTTTGTGGGTTTTCTGTTGTTTCTGTTGCTATTGAAGACCACTTTTATTCCATAGTGATCAGATAGGAGGCATGGGATTAGTTCTATCTTTTTATATTTGTTGAGGTCTGTCTTGTGACCAATTATATGGTCGATTTTGGAGAAGGTACCATGAGGTGCTGAAAAAAAGGTATATTCTTTTGTTTTAGGATAGAATGTTCTATATATATCAGTTAAATCTAATTGGTCCAAAGCTTCAATTAGTTTCATTGTGTCCTTGTTTAGTTTCTGTTTTCCTGATCGGTCCATTGAGGAAAGTGCAGTGTTGAAGTCACCCACAATTATTGTGTTAGGTGCAATGTGTGCTTTGAGTTTTAATAAAGTTTCTTTTATGAAAGAGGGTGCCCTTGCATTTGGAGCATAGATGTTCAGGATTGAGAGTTCTTCTTGTTGTATTTTTCCTTTGACCAGCAAGAAGTGTCCCTCAGAGTCTCTTTTGATGACTTTGGGTTGAAAGTCAATTTTATCTGATATTAAAATGGCTACTCCAGCTTGTTTCCTGAGACCATTTGCTTGTAAAATTGTCTTCCAGCCTTTTACTCTAAGGTAGTGTTTGTCTTTGACCCTGAGGTGTGTTTCCTGTAAGCAGCAAAATGTAGGGTCCTGTTTACGTATCCAGTCAGTTAGTCTGTGTCTTTTTATTGGGGCATTGAGTCCATTGATGTTAAGAGATATTAAGGAATAGTGATTGTTACTTCCTATCATTTTTGACGTTATTTTTTAAATTTGATTGCTTAACTTATTTGGGTTTGATGAAAGGTTACTATCTTGCTTTTTTCAGGGTGGAGTTTCCCTCCTTGTATTGGTGTTGTCCTCCTATTATCCTTTTTAGGGCTGGGTTTGTGGATAGATATTGGGTGAACTTGGTTTTGTCGTGAAATATCTTAGTTTCTCCATCTATGGTGATTGAGAGTTTTGCTGGATATAGTAGTTTTGGTTGGCATTTGTGTTCTCTTAGAGTCTGCATGAGATCTGCCCAGGACCTTCTAGCCTTCATAGTCTCAGGTGAAAAGTCTGCTGTGATTCTGATAGGTCTTCCTTTATATGTTACTTGGCCTTTTTCTCTTACTGCCTTTAGTATTCTTTCTTTGTTTAGAACATTTGGTGTTTTGATTATTATGTGACGGGAAGTATTTCTGTTCTGGTCCAGTCTGTTTGGAGTTCTGTAGGCTTCTTGTATATTCATGGGCATCTCTCTCTTTAGGTTAGGGAAGTTTTCTTCCATAATTTTATTGAAGATATTTGCTGGCCCTTTAAGTTGTAAATCTTCACTCTCATCTATGCCTATAATCCTTAGGTTTGGTCTTCTCATTGTGTCCTGGATTTCCTGGATATTTTGGGTTACAAGCTTTTTGCACTTTGCATTTTCTTTAACTGTTGAGTCCATGGTTTCTATGGAATCTTCAGCATCTGAGATTCTTTCTTCTATCTCTTGTATTCTGTTGTTGATATTTGCATCTCTGTCCCCTGATTTCTTCCCAAGGCTTTCTATCTCCAAAGTTGTCTCCCTTTGAGTTTTCTTAGTTGTTTCTACTTCTGATTTTAGATCCTGGATGGTTTTGCTTAGCTCCTTCCCTTGCATGTTTGTGTTTTCCTGTAATTCTTTAAGAGATTTTTGTGTTTCCTCTTTCATGAGCTCAGCCTGTTGACCAAAGTTCTCCTGTATTTCTTTAAGAGATTTTTGTGTTTCGTCTTTCATGACCTCAGCCTGTTGAGCAAAGTTCTCCTGTATTTCTTTAAGTGTTTTTTGCATTTCCTCCTTGTTGGCTTTTGTATTCTCCTGGATTTCTTTCAATGATTTTTGTGTTTCCCTTGCAAGGGCTTCTAACTTTTGATCCATTTTCTCCTCAATGTCCTTCATGTGTTCCTGTACCAGCATCATGACCAGTGATTTTAAATCCAAATCTTGTTTTACTGGTGTGATGGGGTATCCAGGACTTGCTGGTAGAGGAGAATTTGGTTCAGATGTTGCCATATTGCCTTGATTTCTGTTAGTGACGTTTCTGCGTTTGCCTTTTGCCATCTAGCTCTCACTGGTGTTACTTGGTCTTGTCAGTGCTGGACTCACCAGTGCAAGCTGCCCCTTCCCCGTTGGCCTCTGGTGCACAGCTTACACTCTGCACTGCCTATAGACAGGGTGCTGTTGTCCAGGCTGTTCAGATCCCGAAGCAGGCACCTGAAGGCTCCCGCTGGGGCCCGCAGGATTTATTGGAGCACACCGACTTCTCCCAGCTGGCCGCCCGGAAGCCCCCACTAGCCTCTTGAGGGACCTGGAGATGTGGCGGCCACCCAGGCTGATCTGAAGCGGAGAGAGTTGAGCTGGGGGCTTCTGCCTGAGGCCTTGCCCCAGATTGTGTCTGTGGACCAGGTGGAACCCGTGTGCACCCCCAGGGAGCTCCGAAGGTGAATGTTGCTGTGACCTCCCCTGTGCTCCGCTCACTCCGCTGGGCAGCCGATTTCCCCAACCGGGCTGGCGCACACTAGGTTAGCCTTGTCGCCTGGGCCCTGAGTCCAGGCAAACGCCTGGGAGGCCAAGGTCCGAGCAAAGTTCCCCTAGGGCTATGTCTGTTATTTGGGTCCGCCAGGTGACCCGGATGGCGGGCGTGCGCGTCCGCGCTCCGCGAAAGCACCGGGAGAGTCTGTTGTGCTAATAACCTCCTGGGCTGGTTGACACACAGATGGCCCACCAAGCCGCCCAGTTCTTGGGGTCAGTCCTGTGCCTTTTGGGGCCTAGACCCCCGTTTTGTTAGCCTCAGGCTACGCTTGTTAGCAGTCTCTGCCCTCCCGAGCACTCTGGCTCCTGTAGGCAAAATGGCGGTGCGTGCACCGGCCGGGGCAAAAAAAAAAAAAAACTCCTGGCTGGTTTGGCGCCCCGATGGCCACTCGAACAGCCCAGGGCCTGGGTGCAGGCCAACGCCCGTCTGGCTCAGACCCCTGCGGTGTTGGGCCTAGGATTATGTTTGTGTACCTCAGTCTGACCGATCTCTGGAGCCCGGGATCAAGATGGCGGTGAGTCTCTCCTGACTGGCGGGCAGCCGAGTTCTGAAGTGGCTTCCGTGCAGCGAAAGGCTCCGCAGAACCGCAGTTGCTTGCCGCCCGGCTGGTCAGCGAAGGTCAGTGGTCGTGGGCGCAGGGCCTAACTGGACCGGCATCTGAGATTCTTTCTTCCATCTCTTGTATTCTGTTGTTGATATTTGCATCTATGGCCCCAGATTTCTTCTCAAGGTTTTCTATCTCCAAAGTTGTCTCCCTTTGTGATTTCCTAGTTGTTTCTACTTCTGATTTTAGATCCTGGATAGTTTTGCTTAGCTCCTTCACTTGCTTGTTTGTTTTTTCCTGTAATTCTTTAAGAGATTTTTGGTGTTTCCTCTTTCATGACTTCTGCTGTTTGACTCACTTTCTCCTTCATTTCTTTAAATATTTTTTTTTTGTGTGTGTGTGTGTGTGTGTGTGTGTGTTTCTTCTTTATTGGCTTCTATCTCTTGAGCCTTATTCTCCTGAATGTCTTTAAGTGATTTTTGTGTTTCCATTAATTTGTTTTCTAGCTTATTCATGTTCCCCTGTGTTTCTTTATGAGATTCATTTATGTCCTTTTTGTGTTCTTCTAGCAGCATCATGAACAGTGATTTTAAATCCAAATCTTGTTTTTCTGGTGTATTTGCATAATCAGGACTTGCTGATGTTGGAGAGTTTGGTTCAGACACTGCAATATTGCCTAGATTTTTGTTAGTAGCGTTCCCGTGTTTGCCCTTTGCCATCTTGTTATTTCTGGTGTTATTTTGTCTTGTCTCTGGCTGGTATTTGTGCCTCCTGTGAGGCTATATGGCTATTTCTGCAACACTGAATGGCTGGGTTTCCCCTGTTACAGATTGCTAATGTGCTGCCTTCCTCTTGGGTGTCCTTACAGCCCTAATGTGCCTTGCCCCAGGTTGTCTGTGTGAACCAGGCGGTGCCCATTTGCTCCTTCAGCGAGTGCTGATGGTCTAAGCTGCTGTAGGACCTTTTCCGAGTGCTGGTCACTCTGCTTGGCAGCCTATCTCCCAACCAGGTTGGTTCACACAAGACTACCCTAGCTGCTGAGGCCCTGAGTCTAGGCAAAAGCCTGGCAGGCTAAGGCCTGAGCAAAGTTCCCCTCGGCTTATGGGTGTTAATTGGTTCTGTCTGGTGGCCAGGATGGTGGTGTGCGCGTGCTCTCTCAAAGTGCCGGGAGAGTCTGCTAGGGTAACAACCTCCTGGCTGGATTGGCACACAGATGGCCCACCTAGCAGCCCAGGGCCTGGGGTCAGTCCAAAGCCTGTCCATCTTAGACACCCCCCCCCCCCCCCATGTTCACCTTATGCAATGACTCTTATCTGACTTTGCCTGCTAGGATTCTCTGGTGTCCAGTAGTCAAAATGGCGGAGCATGCACCGTGCCAGGGCAAACAACCTCCTGGCTGGGTTCGCACACCGATGACACCCCCCCCCCCCAAAAAAAAAGCCCAGGGCCTGGGTGCAGGCCAACGCCCGTTGGGCTTAGACCCCCCGCGATGTTGGCCTTGTGTTATATTTGCATACCTCACTCTGTCTGATTTCTCTGGTGCCTGAGATCCAAGATGGCGGAGAAACTCTCGTAACTGACTGGCCCCAAAACAAAATTGTAAAAAAATGTGAAATACTTTTAAATCCTTAAAATTTTAAAGAGAAACATTATTTCACTGTAATGAGATTGACACCTCATTTAACATATTTTGAAAGTGCTGGATTAGTACTTATGAGTAATATATATATATATGGTGTACTAAAATATATTCTTTATTTGATATATATTTGAAATGCTTTTCCTGAACAATGTTGCCCATGCTGGCCATGAACAGACCACAGTGTTCTGATTGACTGAATGCAAAATGTGTGTAAGAATAGTTAAACCTAGTTTTTGATATTTGACTAAAAAAGGATTTCATGTTCGTTCTCCCAATTCTTCCCCACCCCAACAATTCCTCCTCTTCCATCTACTCTTATTTTTCCTTTAGTACACATATGTTGGGTGAAATAATGATTTTATTTTTACCAGTCAAATTTCATCTGTGTCGATTAACTTAGATTGTTCATGGGATTTAGAGTCATCACGGAAACAAACCTATGTGCTGTAGTAACTTACATCTATCTGTAATTCTAGTTTTAGACAAGTAGGATCCTCTTAACCCCTTCACAACTAGGCACATTCAAGATCACACATACATACATATAGGAAAAACACTCATACACAAGAAATAAAGCCTTAAGTGATTTTATTTTTGTAATGAATAAACATCTATGCTAATAGCCTTGGTTCTGTTCTCCAACTATCTTGTTACTTATTATACTCATTTATTTTATTCTATGTCTTCTACATTGTAGATTACTTCTATTTAAGATTATGTGACCTTCTCCTTCAAGAGTTTTAGAACAAATCTCCTGCACCTGAATCTTTCCCAGAATTCCCCTCTACACCTCTTCTAGTACTCCCATCTACTCTTTCTTGCCTCAGTTCATTGTCCTTAGGCTTTTTTATTTACAGGTATATACTTCTACCCAGTACATAAGGGAATCACTCTGTAATTTCCATTTTTATGCCAAAAAGAGGAAAGGGATCCTAGCTTCTTTCCATTTCCATCTAGACTTTCTCACTCTTTCTCATTATCTTACTCTGCAACTTCTTGTTAGCTTCTATTGCATAAGCTTCCTGACTTTCTAATCTCTAACTCAAATACCATGGCTATTTTTCTCCCTAGAAGCTACCAAATCTACAGGTTGCTGTCTTGTTGTTTTTACTCTTAAATTGTTCTCAAGTTTTAAGTTCTTTTATCTTGGAGACTAAGAACCAGTAAATGGGGAACTGCTTTCTCTGCTAACATTACCCCTCTCTCCTACATGGTGGTTATCATTGCTATAATGGACTATTATAAACAAAAGCAAGTTGGAGAGGAAAGGGTTTATTTGGTTTACACTCCACATGGTAGTCCATCACTGAAGGGAGCCAAATCTGGAGGTAGGAGCTGATGCAAAGGCCCTTGAGGGGTGTTGTTTATTGTCTGGCTTCCTTTAACTTGTTCAGTCTGTAATCCTAGTGGCTCAGGAGATTGGGACAGAATTGGTGCTTGAGAGTTCAGACTAAGCCTAAAAATGTCTTGTTTTCTCTTTTTCACCCTCTTAAAGTTTATAATGTTATTCCTCTAGGATGAAATGAAGTTACTTCTAGTTTGATTTTATAATATGCTTATTGTATAAAATGAATAAATACACTGTAGAGAATGTTTGTCCTCTGTATATTTCTTTCCAAAATTTTGAAAAATTAATTATTAATTTCAAAGTAAAATATCTTTATTTGAATTTTATAAGGCTCATTTGAATTTCAGTGTTTTTGAAATTTCAATTTTTGCATTAACCATTGGGAATTATAGTTTATAGGGGGACCAGTTTTTGCCAGTTTAAGTGATAGACTGACAAATAGCAAATTTGTTTGTGAGTCTATCAGTTGACTTACAAATTTGCTTCTAAAAATATTATACTGTTAATAATATCTAGATTTTCTTCCCCTAAAAATACATAATTAGTGGACTTACTACAACATAAAATTATTAGTCTTTTAAAATAGATTACATAGATGGTAAGACGTTATAAACTATGTAATGGCTGTTACTCCCCGTCCCAAATTTATAGTAATACTTTAGTTTAAAATTCTTATCAATATTATCAATAAAAATTAGAACCCACTTCCTGAAATCTTCAGATAACTTTGAATTTAGCATTTTTATTTTATTCTGAATAAATATTTATTTTTACAGGATAGTATTATATTAAAACATTGCCCTGGGCCTCAAATCAAACTAAAGATGTTTTTAAAGAAGTAATGTGAGAAACAGCATTCATCCCTCCCTGTTTGATGATTGCAGATACAATGTAACCATCAATATTCAGTTTTGTTGCCATTCCTTCACAGTCATGACTCTACTTTTCTACTTGGCCTATAAATCAGAACAAAACTGTCCTTCCTTAAGTTACTGTCTTCCAAGAACTTTTGTTATAGGATCAAGTAAAAGGAGTGACAGCTCTAGACAACACTACTTCTTAAGTTTGCTATCCCTGTTCGGGCAGTGTGATACAAATAGCATGAATGATGGGTAGAAACTGTTACTAAAAACAGTAGATCAGTAATCCAATATTTTCTTTTGATGTGGATGGGAAATATTTGCTCTTACAAAACATAGATGATCTCCCATGTTAAGGAGGAAATCCAGATTTATAACCTAAAGAAAACAAATCTAAACCTGAAAGCTAGAAGAAATATAGCATACCCAAAGGCAAGAAAAATAGAAGGGATTATGATCACCTGAAGAAATATTCTCTATGGATAACAAGAACTCTTGATGCAATTACTCACAGACTCCCATTGCTAATCTACCCAGATTTCTGACTTCTAAGAAAATGAAAATCTTCTGTTCCCTGCCACTCATGCTGGATGGCATCAGGGCCTAAGCTTTTCTGCCTTGAACGGTATTCTAGATTTCTTTTTGGCTAACTCATGTGGGGTTTGCCGGGATTGTCCTCAGTTTCCATACTATCTTATCTCCAGGCCAAAGAAAGCCAACCCAAAACAAAACAAAACAAAACAAAACAAAAAACCCAAAACCAATCAATCAAACAAACAAACAAACAAACAAAAACAATTTAAATAAAGTAAAATGTAGTTGACAATACCTGCAGATACAACTCTTGGGAAGATGAGACAGTAAAATTATTATGAATTAATGGTCAGCCACAATTACATAGTCAGATTTAAGCCAGTATATGATACAGAGCAATATCTTGCCTCAAAGTAATTTGATAGGTAATTAATAAAAATATTTGTACATATATACATATTTACAAATACACATACATATACAAATACATCTGTACATATACATATAATCTTACATGAAATACATAGCTCAAAATGTATTACACAGCATTACACATTGAGGGTGGTCAACATTCAAGGGGATTATTTTACCTAATCTTCACTAAAATGATTAAAATTATTTTAAATATCTATTGACAAATTAAAATTGCCTGAAGTCTTTAAGCTACACAGATGATATAAAGGGAAATATAGACTGACTCTTACACAAGAGGACAAGCACATAACTTTGTTATTTATCAGAAATTATCATACTTGATACAAAATATTCCAACCTTCCTGGCTCAAAAGTCCCATGTGTAGATAGTTATTTAATAATAAATTTTCAGGGAGTAATAGATGTTAATTTCCTACCACCATAAGACATAAGACTAAGCTACCATTTGTCTGACGAGTAATTGGAGTGCTGCAGGTTTAATCATTCATTTTTATGTTTTAAAACATCTCTAAAGAACTGAATCCCCAAACTTACCACATAAACTCTCAGGAAGAATATCTACAATACTGCTCTCCTACTAAGTTGCATCTGTTTTACAAAATTGTTTAATGGCAACTGTAGAGCCTGATTACTGTATTCTACCTCTCCAGAAGATTGAGGTCTCCAAGAGAAATGAAAATAATGTCTAATTTTACGAGGCTTAGCAACAGATTGAGTCATCTGGGAAACAAAGGAAAAAATAATATTTCTGCAGAGACTTTGGGATGCCAAATCAAGGACTAATTTTCCAAAATGTTCTTTTAACTCTGAGTTTGGAAATCAGTATCATTCCATGAAAGTACTGACAAAGAAGAAGAACTATTAAAACTTTATACAAGAACAAAATAGTCACAAATAGCCAAAGATAACAGTATTTACAGATTAGAGTCTGAAGACCTAATGAGGACTTAGGGTAGATAACTAATGCGTGAGAATACTCTAATATGGTTATTGCTTAGGAGAATGCAGTTGCCATATATTGTATGTTAATTTTTATAAAAGTAAAAACCTCAGGATACCACAGAGTCATTTGCTCAATTATGTTCATAGCAGCTTTATTCATGATAGCCAGAAATCAGAAACAACCAAGATGTCCTTAAACTGAAGAATGGATAACGAAAATGTGGTACATCTATACAACAATACTATTCAGTGATTGGAAAATAAGACATAATGAATTTTGCAGGCAGATGGATGAAACTTGAAAATATCATCCTGAGGTAACTCAGAGTCAGAAAGACATGGATTTTATGTGCTTACTTGTAAGTGGACAAGAGTCACAAAGTGCAGAATAACCATACTACTACAATCCACAAATCCAAAGAAACTGTGTAATAAGGTGACCTCATGGGAGGACGCATAAATCTTATCCAGAAAGTGGAATTAAATAGTCATCTGAGGAAGAGGGGCTTCCAGGCAGCCAGCGGGGAGAAGTCGGTGTGCTCCAGTGAATCCAGCGGGTCCCAGCAGGAGCCTTCAGGTGCCTGCTTTGGGATCTGAACAGCCTGGGCCACAGCACTCCAGGAAGTGCTGGAGACCTGGTGTGCACCCAGAGGCAGTCTGGGAGCTCACAGCACAGATTGCTCCTGTGGCATGGAGCTTAGGTTCCAGTCCAGAGGCCTCTGGCAGGAGCCCTCAGATCTCTCTGCTTCCCGATCCAGATCAGCCTGGGTGGCAACAACACATCTCCAGGTCCTACAAGAGGCAAGAGGGGCTTCTGGGCGGCAAGCGGGGAGAAGTCGGTGTGCTCCAGTGAATCCAGCGGGGCCCAGCGAGAGCCTTCAGGTGTCTGCTTCGGGATCGGAACAGCCTGGGCAACAGCACCCTGTCTCCAGGCAGTGCAGGAGGTAAGCTGTGCTCCAGAGGCCACCTGGGAAGGGGCAGCTTGCACTGGTGAGTCCAGCATTGACAATACCAACTAACACCAGTGAGAACTAGATGGCAAAAGGCAAACGGAGGAATGTCACTAACAGAAATCAAGGCAATATGGCAACATCTGAACCCAATTCTTGTTTACCAGCATGTCCTGGATACCACATCAGACCAGAAAAACAAGATTTGGATTTAAAATAACTGGTCATGATGCTGGTACAAGGAACACATGAAGGACATACTTAAAGAAATTCAGGAGAAAATGGATCAAAAGTTAGAAGCCCTTGCAAGGGAAACACAAAAATAATTGAAAGAAATCCAGGAGAATACAAAAGTCAATAATGAGGAAACAAAAAAACACTTAAAGAAATACAGGAGAACTTTGGTCAACAGGCTGAGGTCATGAAAGAGGAAACACAAAAATCTCTTAAAGAATTACAGGAAAGCACAAACAAGCAAGTGAAGGGGCTAAGCAGAACCATCCAGGATCTAAAGTCAGAAGTAGAAACAACTAAGAAAACTCAAAGTGAGACAACTTTGGAGATAGAAAGCCTTGGGAAGAAATCAGGGGACAGAGATGCAAATATCAACAACAGAATACAAGAGATAGAAGAAAGAATCTCAGATGCTGAAGATACCATAGAAACCATGGACTCAACAGTTAAAGAAAATGCAAAATGCAAAAAGCTGTAACCCAAAATATCCAGGAAATCCAGGACACAATGATAAGACCAAACCTAAGGATTATAGGCATAGATGAGAGTGAAGATTTACACCTTAAAGGGCCAGCAAATATCTTCAATAAAATTATGGAAGAAAACTTCCCTAACCTAAAGAGAGAGATGCCCATGAATATACAAGAAGCTTACAGAACTCCAAACAGACTGGACCAGAGCAGAAATACTTCCTGTCACATAATAATCAAAACACCAAATGTACGAAACAAAGAAAGAAAATTAAAGGCAGTAAGAGAAAAAGGCCAAGTAACATATAAAGGAAGACCTATCAGAATCACAGAAGACTTTTCACCTGAGACTATGAAGGCTAGAAGATCCTGGGCAGATCTCATGCAGACTCTAAGAGACCACAAATGCCAGCCAAAACTACTATAACCATTAAAACTCTCAATCAGTGTAGATGGAGAAACTAAGATATTCCATGACAAAACCAAGTTTACCCAATATCTATCCACAAACCCAGCCATAAAAAGGATAATAGGAAGAAAACACCAATACAAAGAGGGAAACTTCACCCTGGAAAAAGCAAGATAGTAACCTTTTATCAAACCCAAAAGAAGTTAACCAATCAAATTTAAAAAATAATGTCAAAAATGACAGGAAGTAACAATCACTATTCCTTAATATCTTAATTCCTTAGAACTTCAGACCAATTTCCTTTATGAACATCGATGCAAAAGTACTCAATAAAGTTCTTGCCAACAGAATCCAAGAACACATCAAAACGATCATCCACCATGATCAAGTAGGCTTTATCCCGGGAATGCAGGGTTGGTTCAATATATGGAAATCCATCAATGAAATCCACTACATAAACAAACTCAAAGAAAAAAAAAACACATGGTCATTTCATTGGATGCTGAAAAAGCATTTGACAAAATTCAGCATCCTTTCATGCTTAAACTCTTGGAAAGAACAGTAATTCAAGGCCCATACCTAAACATAGTAAAAGCAATATACAGCAAAGTGGTAGCCAGCATCAAACTAAATGGAGAGAAACTTGAAGCAATCCCACTAAAATCAGGGGCTAGAAAGGGCTGTCCCCTTTCTCCTTATTTTTTCAATATTGTACTTGAGGTACTAGCTCGGACAATTCGACAACATAAGGAGGTCAAAGGGATACAAATTGGAAAGGAAGAAGTCATACTATCATTATTTGCAGATGACATGATAGTCAACCTAAGTGACCCAAAATACTCCACTAGAGAACTCCTACAGCTGATAAACAACTTCAGCAAAGTGGCAGGTTATAAAATCAACTCAAGCAAATCAGTGGCCTTCCTATACTTAAAGGATAAGCAGGCTGAGAAAGATATTAGGGAAATGACCCCCTTCACAATAGCCACAAACAGTATAAAGTATCTTGGGGTGACTCTTACCAAACATGTAAAAGATCTGTATGACAAGAAGTTCAAGACTCTGAAGAAGGAAATGGAAGACCTCAAAAAATGGGAAAACCTCCCATGCTCATGGATCAGTAGAATCAATATAGTTAAAATGGCCATTTTGCCAAAAGCAATATACAGATTCAATGCAATACCCATCAACATCCCAACTCAATTCTTCACAGAGTTAGAAAGAGCAATTATCAAATTCATCTGGAATAACAAAAAACCCAGGATAGCTAAAACTATTCTCAGCAATAAAAGAAATTCTGGGGGGGAATCAGTATCCCTGACCTCAAGCAATACTACAGAGCAATAGTGTTAAAAACTACATGGTATTGGTACAGTGACAGGCAGGAGGATCAATGGAACAGGATTGAAGATCCAGAAATGAACCCACACACCTATGGCCACTTGATCCTCGACAAAGAGGCTGAAAACATCCAATGGAAAAAAGATAGCCTTTTCAACAAATGGTGCTGGTTCAACTGGAGGTCAGCATGCAGAAGAATGTGAATTTATCCATCCTTGTCTCCTTGTACTCAACTCAAATCAAAATGGATCAAGGACCTCCACATAATGCCAGAAACTCTGAAGCTAATAGAAAAGAAACTGGGGAAGACCCTTGAGGACATAGGTACAGGGAGAAAGTTTCTGAACAGAACACCAATAGCGTATGTTCTAAGATCAAGAATTGACAAATGGGACCTCATAAAATTACAAAGTTTCTGTAAAGCAAAGGACAGCATCAAGAGGTCAAATCGGCAACCAACAAATTGGGAAAAGATCTTCACCAGTCCTACATCTGACAGAGGGCTAATATCCAATATATATAAAGAACTCAAGAAGTTAGACTCCAGAAAACCAAACAACCCTATTAAAAAATGGGGTACAGAGTTAAACAAAGAATTCTCACCTGAAGAACTTCGGATGGTGGAGAAGCATCTTAAAAAATGCTCAACTTCATTAGTCATTAGGGAAATGCAAATCAAAACAACCCTGAGATTTCACCTTACACCAGTCAGAATGGCTAAGATTAAAAATTCAGGAGACAGCAGGTGTTGGAGAGGGTGTGGAGAAAGAGGAACACTCCTCCACTGCTGGTGGGGTGCAAATTGGTACAACCACTCTGGAAATCAGTCTGGCGGTTCCTCTGAAAACTGGCCCCCTCACTTCCAGAAGATCCTGCTATACCACTCCTGGGCATATACCCAGAGGATTCCCCACCATGTAATAAGGATACGTGCTCTACTATGTTCATAGAAGCCCTATTTATAATTGCCAGATGCTGGAAAGAACCCAGGTATCCCCCAACAGAAGAGTGGATACAAAAAATGTGGTATATCTACACAATGGAGTACTATTCAGCCATTAGAAACAATGAATTCATGAAATTCTTAGGCAAAAGGATGGAGTTAGAGAACATCATACTAAGTGAGGTAACCCAGACTCAAAAGGTGAATCATGGTATGCACTCACTAATAAGTGGATATTAACCTGGAAAACTGGAATACCCAAAACATAATCCACACATCAAATGAGGTACAAGAAGAAAGGAGATGTGGCCCCTTGTTCTGGAAAGACTCAGTGAAGCAGTATTTGGCAAAACCAGAACGGGGAAGTGGGAAGGGGTGGGTGGGAGGACAGGGGGAGAGAAGGGGGCTTATGGGACTTTCAGGGAGTGGGGGGCTAGAAAAGGGGAAATCATTTGAAATGTAAATAAAAAATGTATCTAATAAAAAAAAAGTCATCTTTGGTGAATGGAGAGAGGAAATTGGGTAGTAGATGAAGTAAAGAGGGAAACAACGTTGGTGATCAGGTATTGGGAGAAAGGAGGGGGAGAGAAACCAGGGAGTGACAATGGAATTTGAGGTGGGGGTGCAACTGTGGTGACTAGTTAGAGATCTGGGATGGAAGAGGGAATGGGGAGTCTATGGAGGTGACCCTAGCCTAAATTTTTACTAGACTATGATATAGTGAATGAAATGGCTATCTCCTGTAGCCAGACAAGATTTCCAGTGGACAGAGGGGTACAGAAATACACCTACAAAACTTTCAAATGAAAAATTGTCTTATCTATAAGATGTACAGGGAAAAAGATGAAATAGAGACAGAGGGAACCACCAACCAATGTCTGCCCCAACTTGAGACCCATTCCATGTGAAAGAGCCCATCCCTGACACTATTAATGATAGTCTGCTCTGCTTGCAGGCAGGAATATAGTATGACTGTCTCCTGAGAGGCTTCATCCTGCAGGAGACGGAGGTAAATCATAGACCCACACCAAACATCAGTTTTAACATGGTGAGTTGGGGATACGAGGGTTAAGAACAACAAAAGAAGACCCACAGAGTAAACTAACCTGAGACAAGTGCAGCTCAGAAAGACTAGGCCACGAACCAGGGAACATGCAGGAGTCTGACCTAGACTAAAGACACAATTGTAGCAAATGTGTAGCTTGGTCTTCACGGGGATCCGTAGTAAGTGGAGCCGTGCTGCCTTGGTCTCTATTGATCTCTATTATATCCTCTTTCCCCTTCCCTTCTGGACGGGTATCAGTGGGACAGGATGTGTCTACCACTGCTGGGAATAAATGCTCCAGGATGAGGGTGGTTCCCATGGAGTGCTCCCCTTCCCTAAGGAGAAGGAAAGGGGACAATGAGGGGAGAGATTTCCTAGAGTATGACTGGGAAAAGATGAGAGAGGAGGCAGTGATTAGGATATAAATTGAATTTAAGAAATTAAAATTTAAAAATTTAAAAGTCAATTAATAGGGATGTATGTAAGAATAGAATCATGGCTTCCCCTTCATATAGGGATGAATTTCAGTACCACATTTTTATCAATAAATTCTTCTTAATTGAAGTAGAGTACATATTGAGAATGTAAAAGTATAGTAAAAAATTCAATTGTCTTGTTGAATATATAAATATACGCAGCCTGTCCAGTTGTCTGGAGCATAAGCTAAAAACTGGAAAGGAAAACTATTTGCAATCAGTGTAGAACCATATGATTACACTAGCATCTTAATGACTACTAAGAAACACTCTCACTGGTGTTGAGCTGAGGCAGAAGCCTGTGGTTTTCACATTCAATGAATATCTGCTCTGGACTATGCGTCCCAGGAAAATGCTCAATATATGGCCACTCTGTCTTGCTTTTTGCCCTGTCTACTAGTTTATTTCCTCTGGGAGTGAAGCTATGGAATGTCTTAGTTAGCTTCCCTTTTATTTTCTCTCATTTTAACACCGATCACCCTTTTTATTTTCTCTATTCAGAGTTATAGAAATCAGAACTTTCTAGATTTAATAATGAACTACCACTGGGAATTACAGATCCCAGTGACAGTTTTTGTAATTTGTTTCTCATGTAAGGTGTAGATTGAATAAGGATGCTTCTCCAGAAACAGTTTTTTGTGTTCAAATGAGAAGAGCTTGGAGTATATATATGTTTTATAACTTTCTTAATTTTCTCAAGAAAGGCAATAGTATTTCTATTAGGCACTGGTGTAGTTACTAATTTGGCTTGTCATTATATAACTGCTGTTAAGTCCTCAGACACACACACATACACACACACACATAATCTCATACACACAATCACACACACAATCTCCCTCTCTCTCTCTCTCACACACACACACACACACACACAATCACACATACATACATTTTCACATATTGCTCTTGTTATAATATCATCTTGAAGTATCTATCCAGTCTGCTTTCAAACCTGTGAGAAGTGATTAAGCAAGAGTCAAAACCAAAGCTATTTTGCTTTTTGGATACTAGAAACTCACCAACAAACCACACCTTCTTTACAAAATAGAAAATATGTATGATTGGAATGTCTACAATCAAAGGGGAAATTGAAAGTGAGTTCTAGTATGTCCTCTCTGATTTCAGATTTGCATTGGCTTGTAGGATACGTAAGCATTTGGCTGTGAGTCAAGTGCACTTTGCCTTACTAAGTACAAGAATTTTCTTGAAGAGTCAGATGTCATGTTCCATCAGTAAATATAAGTGAACAAACACCCACTCGTGATATACAAAAAATATCTATACTATTTGGAATCCAGCTGTTGGTTTTCAGAACCAACTACTAAAATCCATTAGACCTTTTCTGGTTTGGGTGACTACTTCCATCATGTTTACACATTTGTCTTAAGCTTATTTGCTATGTTCTTTGCAAAAAAGGGTCGGGTTAAACAAATTCTATTCCATCAAGACACTGTAAGGTGTTCAAATTTAAATATACTTAGAATTCTTTAATTCACAAGTGACTCCATGTGGAAGAACATTTGTTGTCATAATGTCATTGCTCCAACTGTCTCTAAGTCATCGAATATGGCCATCCTTGAATATAAGGTTCATTAAATAGGCTTTCTAAGCATTTAACTATACCATTATTGCCTATGGGCTGGGGATCTATTGGAATTCCTAGCCTGTATTGATCTGACTACAGTTGTATAATATACCTTGGGTCACTGTAGTAGAAGATCACCATTAAGCTCAGCCCAGTTACTAAAGTTTTCTCATATCAGGAAATGACAAAGGTGAATCTGATGGTATAAACTACCTGCAGAAGTAGGAAATCTCCTCTGTCCTTCATACCTGATAGATGCCTCTGTACTAGATGAGGTTTTACTCACAGTAACATGAAATACAAAAGAAAATCAGGAACTTTCTGAATTAATGCCTGTAGGATACCATAAAATACCGAAGTGGTCAGGAACATGCTGAGTTAAAGCCAGTAGGAGTTGATAATCTTCCTGAAAATATTCTCAACCAAAGCATGACAGAGCTTATTGGATATTTGATGCTTGAATCATGATCTATGAATCTTGGTTATCATGAGATACCAGAACTAAATTCTAAGTGAAGAGAACATTAATATTTCTATAGAAATACTTGGAAATACATTTTATTCCTATATTGATAAAGAATATCATATCATTGATTGATATTTTAATATCACTTTGTAATACCATATAGACTTTTGTAAGTCTATAATATTTGCTAAATAGCTTTAATCCTATTTGACACATTTATCTTTCTTAAAAAGCATCAAATATTTCTTGCAGCAAAAGTAGCAGCCCTATTTATATTAGCCAGAAGGTGGAAAGAACCCAGGTATCCCTCAACAAAAGAATGGATGCAAAAAATGTGGTATATATACACAATGGAGTACTATTCAGTCATTAGGAACAATGAATTCATGAAATTCTTAGGCAAATGGATGGACCTGGAGAACATCATACTGAGTGAGGTAACCCAGTCTCAAAAGATGAATCATGGTATGCACTCACTAATAAGTGCATATTAGCCTAGAAAACTGGAATACACAAACATAATCCAAACATCAAATGAGGTACAAGAAGAATGAAGGAGTGGCCCCTGGTTCTGGAAAGACTCAGTGTAGCAGAATAGGGCAAAACCAGAACAAGGAAGTGGGAAAGGGTGGATGGGAGAACGGGGGGGGGGGGGGAAAGGGACTTCTGCGACTTTCAGGGAGTAGGGGGGCAAGAAAGAGGGAAATCATTTTGAAATGTAAATAAAAAATACATCGAATACATCGAATAAAAAAAGTAGTTCGTTTCTGAGTTCCTCTCAAAAATTTTATGAAACTATTTACATGAATTTTTTTGCAAAATAGCAAACTATGACATATTAATAAAGTAATTTTCAGTTTCTGTTATACATATTTTAAAAGATTTTTTGTTAATTATACATTCTCTCACAGTGACAAACTAGATATATTTTTATTTGAAATATATGTCAGCTTTTAAACTTGTTAGAAAGTTCAAATCTATCTAACTTTATGAAAGTAATCCAATTAGTTACTTGACTGAAGCTATAAATGTAAGGTTTAGATATAATACTGCATTATTAATAATATTATTTTGGAATAGAGGAATTATAAAATTTGATTAATATATAAATTTTGATACTGTAATCATTTCATTATATATTTTCATATCAAAATTTTGTCATGCACACTAGAAACATAGACAATTAAAATAAACACAACTACATTTTCAGAAATGTATAGTTCTATTTGCTACAAGAGATTTCTATCTTTGATTCAAATGATTTTATAATTTTAACATATTGTTTCTTATGGATCCAATTCAAGTATTAACCATCATAATAATATAATTATAAGAAAGAACCCATTTCAAAATTTGTCCTATTGGTATCTCCATCCAAACATCCTTGGCATTTCTTTCTACTATTGAAATTATTTTTACATTACAAAACAGCTACTCTGCAGAATGTTTGAAAATATGCTTTTTCTAATGATTCTTGATGATAAAATTCATAGTAGTACTTCAGCAAAAATATCACAAAAGTACTTATATGTCAGTATTGCTCAGGATTAATAATGTACATCAACACATTTAAACAAAATGTAGTTTTATATTGACCCAATTATATATATTAATCATATACACTGGGGTTTTTTAAATACTTAAAATACTTGCAGTATGGAAGGAATAAATACAGCCTAATAACATGGGCACTACCAAGCATATTTATCATTTTTGTGATATAAAACACCAACTTCAGTATTTCTCTTTTTTAATTAATTAATTAATTAATTAATCAGCTTAGAAACTCACATTGTAGATGCTGTTCCCCCTTCAGGGCTGCACTCACAGTCTCTTCTCCTCTGAGAGGTTCACCCTATGTATCCCCCCACCCTGATGCATTACATGTGTGCCAGATTAGGGATGCCAAGGCAGCCATGAAGACTAAGCTGCCTGTCTGCTAAAAATGTGTTGGGAACCTCATTTCACGTCATGTATATTCTTTAGTGAGTGGCTCAGATTCCGAGGTTCTCAGGGGTCTAGGTTTATTGACAGTGTTGGTCTTCCTGTGAGGATCCCATTTACTTCATGGCCTCCAATCTTTTCCCCAAGTCATCCCTAAGTATCCCTCACCTCAGTCTAATGTTAGGTGATAGGTATCTGCATTTGTTAGAGTTGGCTGTGGGGTAGAGCCTCTCAGAGGTCAGTTATGTTTGGTTCCTGTCTGTAAACATTAGCTGAGTGTCTTTAACAGATTCAGGGATTGGTGTTTGTTAATGGAATGGGTGTAGAGTTGGGTTGTGAGTTACTGATTGGCCTTTCCATTGGTCTCTGATAAAACCCTGCATTTCTTTTAGGTAGGACATATTTTGGAGTGAAAATTTTGTGGGAGTATTGGTGTTCTTGTCTCTCCACGAGGGTTCATCCCTGGCTACAGGAAGTGGACTCTTCAGATTTCTTGTCCCCACTGTTAAGTATATCAGCTAGGGTCACTGGCACTGGCATTAACTCCTGGAAGCCTTCCCTCTCTCAGGTCTCTGGGACTTCCTAGAGATTCTCTCCCTCTGTCCCAGACCCAGAAGCTGCAGATTTCCGTTCATTCTCCTGGGAAGGCCCTCTTATGTCTGTCTCAGCACCTGAATCCTGCCTCCCCATTTCTCTCCCCCTTCCCTCTCCCATAGAGTTCCCTGCATCCCTCTGCCTCCGATAAATCCTGCTAATTCTGAAGAGCCTCACAGTTTGTTCTGGATCAAGCAGATGCTACTAATTCATGTTTGATGTTTTAGACTTCACTGCTGATATCCTGACAATGAATATTGGAATTGATCCAAAGAACTACTTCTAAGCAGGTTCATGTTCCCCTTTGTCCCTTTAGCTTTATTTCTCCCCTACCTTTGGTAATTGGGCTAGAAGAGAAGTTGTATTTTAAAACTCTTATTAAAGTAGATTTTGAATCCTCTAAGCCTACAGGAATTGTGTTTTCAACTACCATTATTCCTTACAATGGCATATTAAACTAAGATGTGAGTAATAGCTTTCTTGAGAACAGTTGGTGGTTGCTAAGATTAAAGTCACATATACCTTACTCTTTTAGTTATTTATTCATGCATACTGAAAACTTTGGGTTATGTTATAGCATTTTCTATTTCTATTCCTAAAATACTACCCTTTACTTTCACATATAAAGTACCCCTCTTAATTTTACTATTAAAATTATAATATTATAAATTTAAATTTTATTTTATTTATTATTAATCATTTTATTCATTTACATTTCTAGTGATAAACGTCTTCCTGGTTACCCTTCCACCACACCCTATCATATTTCCCCTTTCCCTCATTCTCTTTGCCTCTATGAGGGTACTTCTCCACCTGTTCACCCACTCCTGTTTCACTCCTCTAGCATCCCCTTATGTTGGGGCAGCAAGCCTCCCTCCTCTGCCATTAATGTCTGATAAAGCCATCCACTGATACATATGTATCTAGAGTCCTGTCTCCCTCCATAGATACTCACTGGTTGGTGGTTTAGTCCCTGGGATCTCTGGGTAGTCCACTTAGTTGATAATGTTCCTCTTGTGGGGTTGCAATCCCCTTCAGCTCTTTCAGTCATTCCCCTAGCTCTGCAATTGGAGTCCCGCATTCAGTCCAATGGTTAGCTGTGAGTATCTGCATCTATATTGGTCAGGTACTGGTAGAACATATCAGGGAACAGCTTTATTAGGCTGCTGTAAGCAAACACTTCTTGACATTTTAATTTCTATATGAGCAATATACCACCACTTTGGTGATTCTACACACCACAGGAAATATTTCTAAACCTGGTGGGCCTCCCAGCTGCACATATACCAGTATCACTCTGCCCAGGACTATTGTCTGACCCCCATGCATTGATTCTAGAAAGATTCAGATAGCTACAACAAGACTATAAGGTCCACCTATCCTCTGACACATGCCAACAGGACAACAGGATCATACCTGATACTTGTCTAATACTTCTAACCTCCAATAATCAATCAGAAAACTATTTGGTTTTGGTGTCTCATACCATCTGATGTCTGCCATCTTTATCTGCACTCCTCTATTTCTTTCTGTTCTTAAAAGATAGAGATTTCATTATATATCATAAAAAGCACATAATTTGAACTTTCACCAGAGCTCTTACTGTCACAATGAGCCAATTTTCTTAGCTTTTTGTCTCCTTACCTGTGTCAGGTATACATACTTGATTCGCCATTTAAATTCCCAATCTAATTCCAGACTATCTGGCATATCATCATTATTGGAAATGTTTAAATAAATAAAGACAGACTTTAAAAGAGCCATTTAATATTATTTTAAAATTACTTTTTAAAATATGTCATAACTTCTCAGCTTATGTGTATTTGCCAGGCATTTTTAATGTCTTTGAATGCTAATTAACACCAAACTGCTTACTACAATGTTTTCCTAGAAGGCAGCCTCAAAATGTCCCATTATCGTGATTAAATATTTATTGAACTTGAAGTATGTCCTCAACACTGTAAGGAAGGGCAGAAAAAGATTCCACTTCACAAGCATTTTTGTGCTCAGAAGCATATCAAGGCAAGAATATGCACTCATGATTTTTTTCTCAATTGTATGAACTCACTCTAATATTTATTTATGAATTCTCTACCTCATAAATGTAAAATATAAATACTAAATAATGTCTTTTGGAGAAGCTATTTTTGAGAGGAACTTGACACTGATTAACATAGGAAACCTGACATGTTCTTTAATCTCCTCTATTAGGAGCTGTGCTTTTACATAAAATTCTTCTTTCTCTGAATCTATCCTCTTTGACACTGAAAGAATTGACATGTGAGTGAGAATATTATATACCAGGAAGATATTTTTTTAGTTTTATGACACATCCAGGAGCATTTGACTTGTTCCACTACATGAGAGTAGTTAGTTCCTCCTCATCCTTCCTCAACCACACAAACAGGTGTAGATGCTGCATAAAACATTATTTGAAATCTCTTGGTAAACGTATAAACCCTGAATTCCACTGTGATCAATTGGCTTTTATGCAAAAGGAGAAAAATGTGAATCATATTAATAAATTAATTTCACAAGGAACTTATGATTTGAGAGAAATGGGTGGATAAGAGAAGTTAACAGTATTACTTAGAGGTGGAACTATGTGAAAATAATGGAGGGTCTCAATCATTTCTAGAAGCACATGAAATCACACCCTAAGATCATAGTCTGATCCTAATCACCTGGAAAGGACCATAATTGGATAGGCTTCTAGCTCACTTAGAATTTCACAGTGGCGGTTAAATCTACACAAATGTACTTTTAATGTTCAAGTTCCAACCAGAAAAGCATCATAACTGGTCTTTGTCCTTTCACTGTCATTGGCAAGCAATACAAAACTTCAAGACATATAATTAAAGTGATTGTTTTAAATTATCTTTAGTAAGGAAAAATAAAAGAAATTAGCATTTTAAAATATTAAGAAGTTGTTTATTTAAAATCTATGCCCTATACTGAACTGCAACTGCTTTCTGTTACACTGAAATAACAAATATGAATATAGAATGTGTCCATTTGTTTAAGATGCATCTGAGGCTTACAGCAAAGACTCAGCAGGTAAGAAAGCATGTATGTAAAAATCAGGCACTGTCTCAACCACAACTGTCAACCCAGCACTGAAGAAGGCAACATCTGGAGGATCACTGAAGTTCACTAGCTGCCAATATAGCTAAAAAATACTATCTCTATTTTCAGAGAGAAACCCTGGCTCACAGGAACTAGGCAGGAAGGCATGGAGAAGGACACTTACAGTTCTAGTCTTGCTTCCATCCATGTTTACACACGGGCACATTAATCCCTCCATATTAGTTTGTAGACAGTCTCTTATCTCATATGTGTCAATTCGTAGAGAAAATAGCACTGCATGCAAGGTACATGGTTCTTCTAAGAGTGGCTCATCTTAGCCTACAACAACAGGAGGTAGGCAAATAAAATCTCTCTCTCTCTCTCTCTCTCTCTCTCTCTCTCTCTCTCTCTCTCTCTCTCTCTCTGTGTGTGTGTGTGTGTGTGTGTGTGTCTGTCTGTCTGTCTGTCTGTCTCTCTCCCTACATCCTACCTTCTATCCTATCCCCCTTTTTCCTCGTAGACCAATATTAATAACTTACAACATCCCCTTTTATGGGGACAATGAATGGTACATTGTTAAATTCAATAGTAAACTGATAATTTTACAGAGACATCTCCTTCACCTATCATCTCTTACAAAAGACTCTCAGTCTCAAGTCCTCAAAAAAGCCTAAAGGCAGCCAGATTTGAAGCATACACTCAATAACCTGGGTTTCAGAATAAGACTTTGCCTTATAAGCTTAAAGAAACCAGATATTTTCTTACATACTTATTTATCTGCCCATTGATATTTCACACTTTATTGTAAGTTCAACATTCTCTTATGTTAGCTTTGCACAACTTTATCAGATAAAAGTGGTCCTATTATAAGCAAATAGTACATGAAAATTGCACGATCATCTCTTTGCTCTTATCTTAATTAACACAACTTTAAGCTCACATTAAGCTGAGGAAATTTGGCACTGCTTTCTTTCATTCTTCAACTACTTTACTTCCACTCCAATTCCAAAATTCGATAGATAAAGACTCTAATGTTATCTAGGATAAAGTGCAGACAAAATGTGTATATTTTAAATATCACAAAACCTGTTTATTCTAACATCAAATTCCTTTGTTTAAAGACACATACGTAATTGGGTACACAAGATAGGAGTGTATACTAAGCAATAAGTTATCTATATGTTTTATTTCACAATTACTCATACCATTACAATCATCTTTCCTATATATGCACAAAATAAAAACGAACATTTATTGCACATTTAATACAGTACTTATGACCTATATTTGCCAATCACATCTTCATCTAGTCTATGTATTATGAGCCAGCTTTGTGTCAGTCTCTACCATTCTGACCAGGATTAATATAAAAAATTCTCATCAGCAAATAAAAACATGTTGTTTAAATGATAGGCTTATTCATTTAACAGATATGAATTGTTAAATTGTTATTCTAAGTACATGTACAAGGCCAGTCCTATATTTTCATTGCCCTGAAAAATATAGTCATGAGGGGTTGGTACTAATTTCATAAATTAATAATTATATTAAAAGTTCTATAATAAACATTAATTAATAAACCAGACAGAGTAAACTTCGCAAAGAACAGTAGAGAACATCAATAACTTCTCCTCCCTGGAAGCACACTGTATTCACATAATTGTTCTTGGCAAATAGTTCTCTTTTCTAGGATAACATGAGCCCTGCCTAGATTTAAGAGAATAAAAATACACAAGACAGAACCTCAGCTTGCTGATTTCTCAGAAATGAATCCTGTCATTCTAATTCTTACAATGATAACCATGACCAATTTTCCTTATGTTGAATAGGAAACATGGTAAAATAAACTTATATTGTGCATTCAACTAGATATTCTTTTGTTTATAGCTTAAGAACAAGAAACATAGGAAATTTTTCTGTAACCTTCTTTCTCTGTGTGTTATATTTGGCCAATGGATATTAAAACATACATTCAACTTATTTTTATTGTGAACTTATTTTTCAATCTCTCCATGTATAAAAGTCTGCATTAATCCTCATGCTTGCGCCTTCTGTTTGCCGTCTTATGAATAGAGGAAGATTCATTAAACATCATCTAATGCTAGTAGTATTTTACTTATATGGCCAGACTTTCTTTACATATGCTATTAAATATGGTTTCTGCTTATCAAATAATTTTTCAAAACACTACCCGTCTGACTATCAACAATGCTGTCAATGACTCAGATCTCCCTTCAGACCCATAAAGTGTCTAAATGTATAAGGCTTGTATTCAACTTACGTTCGCCATGCTTTATACTTTCATGGTCAACAGTTTCATATGACATACTGTGTTAGTCTCTAGAGTCATAGAATGGATAGATAATCTTTATATAATAAGGGAATTTGTGGATGACTTACAGTCTTTAGTCCAACTCCTCAACAATGGTCAGAGGCAGCTCAAGATCTCCATGCCAAGATCTAGTTCAGAAACTTGTATCTCTCAGGCTTTAGATTAGGATCACAGGTGAGCCTTCCAGTTCCAGATTGTAGTTCATTCCAGAATATAGTCAAATTGAAAACCAGGAATAACCACTAAACATACTATAACACAAGTCTAAGTAGTAATTTCCAAAATGAATCTATGGAGATGTATGTGCATTCATTTTACTGTTTAAAGCACTGTTTTCAAGTCAACAAACCCAAGAAAAAAAAAAGAAAAGAAAAGCACTCTAGAAATTGAAACCATTGAGAAAAGAATAATTTATCTCTATAGCAAATAGTAGGGTCATTGAATTTGGTTGTATTTAATTTGTATTCTTTTCCTTTTTAAAAATTCACTTTACTTTTTTATGAATGATGAAGAAGATGCAGATGGTTATTATTTTTTTCTTTTTTCATGAGGAAAAATTTCTTTATATTCCGATGAAAAAATAGATTACTGTTATAAGAATTGAGGATTTTTTCTTAACTTTAAAAATCATGTTGAAGTATAAACAGTGACCAAAAAACTCTCTTACTAATTGTAGAAAACATTAGAGAGCTAAAAATAAGTCTCTTTGTCTACATTGTGTTTTGTTGTAAGTGCTTCAAATTTTAAGAATGATAATATACAACACTTTTCTAACATAATTTTCTTTATAAATCCATTAAATTCCTATATCAATTTTGCAGGTAGGCATTATCAAAATGCTAAGTTTTTTTTTTTATATTATCCAGCATGTACTTTATTTTTTCACGTTTCTTTTTTCTATATTCTTTGTTTACATATCAAATGCTTTTCCCTTTCCCAGTTCCCCCCTCTGCATATGTCCCATAAGTCCTCTCCATCCATTCCCCAAACACCCCCTCACAATTCTCTGTCCTGGTACTCCCCTACAATGCTGGATCAGGCCTTTCCAGGACCAGGGCCCTTTTCTTCCTTCTTCTTGGGAATCATTTGATATGCTAATTGTGTCTTCAGTATTCAGAGCTTCTGGGCTAGTTAATATCCACTTATTAGTAATTGCATTCCATGTGTATTCTTTTGTGATTGGGTTACCTCACTTAGGATGATATTTTCCAGTTCCAACCATTTGCCTAAAGGTTTCATGAATTCATTGTTTTTAATTGCTGGGTAGTATTCCATGTGCAAATATACCACATTTTCTGTATCCATTCCTCCATTGAGGGACATCTGGGTTCTCTCCAGCTTCTGCATATTATGAATAAGGCTGCTATGAATATAATGGAGCATGAGTCCTTATTGCATGCTGGGAAATTCTCTTGGTATATGCCCATGAGTGGTATAGCAGGGTCCTCCAGAAGTGTCATGCCCAGTTTTCTGAGAAACCTCCAGACTGATTTCCAGAGTGGTTGTACCATCTTGCAATCCCACCAACAGTGTAGGAGTGTTCCTCTTTCTCCACATCCTCACCAACACCTGCTGTCTCCTGAGTTTTTAATCTTAGCCATTCTGCCTGGTGTGAGGTCAAATCTCAGGGTTGTTTTGAGTTGCATTTCCCTAATGACTCATGATATTGAACATTTCTTAAGGTGCTTCTCAGCCATCCAAATTTCTTCAGGTGAAAATTGTTTAGCTCTGTACCCCATTTTTAATAGGGTTATTTGGGTCCCTGGGGTCTAACTTCTTGAGTTCTTTATATATATTGACTATTAGCCCTCTGTCGGATGTAGGGTTAGTGAAGATCTTTTCCCAATTTGCTGGCTGTCATTTTGTCCTTTTGACAGTGTCCTTTGCCTTAAAGAAACTTTGTAATTTTATGAGGTCCCATTTGTCAATTCTTGATTTTAGGCCATAAGCTATTGGTGTTCTCTTCAGGAACTTTTCCCCTGTGTCCATGTCCTCAAGGGTCTTCCCCAGTTTATTTTCTATTAGTTTCAGTGTGTCTGGTTTTATGTGGAAGTCCTTGATCCACTTTGAATTGAAATTAGTATGAGGAGATAAGAATGGATCAATTTGCATTCTTCTGCATGCTGATCGACAGAATACAAATTGAAAAGGAAGAGGTCAAACTATCACTATTTGCAGATAATATAATAGTCTACTTACGCGACCCAAAAAACTCCACCAGCGAACTCCTGAAGCTGATAAACAACTTCAGCAAAGTGGCTGGTTATAAAATCAACTCAAGCAAATCAGTAGCCTTCCTATACTCAAAGAATAGCTGAGAAAGAAGTTAAGGAAATGACACCCTTCAGAATAGCCACAAACAATAGTATCTTGGTGTGATTCTAATCAAACAAACAAAAGATCTGTATGACAAGAACTTCAGGTCTCTGCAGAAGGAAATTGAAGATTTCAGAAAATGGAAAAATCTTCCATGCCTGTGGATTGGCAAGATTAATATAGTTAAAATGGCCATCTTGCCAAAAGCAATCTACAGATTCAACACAATCCCTATCAAAATCCCAACTCAGTTCTTCATAGAGTTAGAAAGAGCAATTCTCAAATTCAACTAGAATAATAAAAAACCCAAGATAGGTAAAACTATTCTCAAAAGGAAAAGAACTGCTGGGGGAATCAGTATCCTGAACCTCAAGCAATACTACAGAGCAATAGTGTTTAAAACTGCATGGTATTGGTACAGTGACAGGCAAGTGGACCAATGGAATAGGACTGAAGACCCAGAAATGAACCCACACACCTATGGTCACTTTATCTTTGACAAAGGAGCTGAAAACCTCCAGTGGAAAGAAGATAGCCTTTTCAACAAATGGTGCTACATTTGTTTACAGCTCAGAATTTGAAAACAAGAAAGATGCATATATGCAGAGTTAAGAGAGTACTTGTTACAATTTACTTGAACAATGTGACATGAGTGACATCAGGGCTTTCAGTAGAGTATCTTCAAATGTTTAACCTCAACTTGGAGATAATAAAGACATGACTGTGTGCTTATCAGTCCCAAGACCACTTTATGGTGGGCAATTAGTGAGCCCTTAATTCTCATGGTAATGGAAAACTAATCCAATATTGGGAAATTTCTTTGTTAATCAAGTTGTCTTGAGGTACCTGGCATTGATCTCTCCTCACCTGAGTTTCAGTCTCTGATCTTTACCTTATATATATTTTCATTTTCTCATTTACTTTTGCTCAGCAGGCATTAGATAATAATTGGAGAATATACATATTTGAAACTGGGCTACATCACTGGTATCTTTAAGACTTAAACAGAAGACTCAGCTTTATTACATGAGTTCTAATAATGCGATCAGTTTTATGCTCTTAAAATAATGATTTATGAGATGATCATGTGAGGTTTTCCTTTGAATTTGTTTACAGAGTGGATTACGTTAATTATTTCTGTATATTGAATCAACCTTGCATCACTGGGATGAAGCCTACTTGATCATGGTGAATGATGGTTTTGATATGTTCTTAGATTCAATTTACAAGAATTTTATTGAGTATTTTTTCAATCGATACTCATAAGCTAAATTGGTCTGAAGCATTTTCTGTTGTTGTTGTTGGGTCCTTTTGTGGTTTAGGTATCACAGTAATTGTAGCTTCAGAGAATGAATTAGGTAGTGTTCCTTCTGTTTCTATTTTATGGAATAATTTGAAAATGTTGGTATTAGCTCTTCTTTGAAGGTCTACTAGAATCTGCACTAAAGTCATGTGGCTCTGGGCTCTTTTGTTTGTTTGTTTTTGTCTTGTTTTTTGGTGTGAAGGTTTATCATGATTTCTTCTATTTACTTTGGTGATATGGGCCTGTTTAAATACTTTTCCTGCCCTTGATTTAACTTTGGTAGATGTTATCTATCTAGAAAATCATCCACTTATATAGATATATTACAGTTTTGTTGAGTATCGACATTTGTAGTAGGATCTGATGATATTTTTAATGTCTTCAGTTACTATTGTTATGTCTCTATTTTCATGGAAACACGTAACCTCAGGATGTTGGAGTGGGGTGACCCTCTAGAATGTACCAGAGACCTGGGAGGCTAGAGACTCAAAGGGAGGGACCTTAAATGAAATGCCCAACAACGGAGAGAGGGAATTTGTAGAGTGTACCTCCAGTAGAAACATAGGGCCTTAGGTAGATGGGTAGGGTTGCCATCTAATAGTCAAAAACTCTGACACAGAATTGTCTCTGTCAAAAAGAACTGCAGGTCCATGAGCATGGGAGGTTTTTCCATTTTCTGAGGTCTTCTTCCATTTCCTTTTTCAGAGTCTTGAAGTTCTTGTCATACAGATTTTCACATGTTCGGTAAGAGTCACCCCAAGGTACTTTATACTGTTTGTGTCTATTGTGAAGGGTGTCATTTCCCTAATTTCTGTCTCAGCCTGCTTAACCTTTCAGTATAAGAAGGCTACTGATTTGCTTGAGTTGATTTTATAACCTGCCACTTTGCTGAAGTTATTTATCAGCTGTAGGAGTTCTCTAGTGGAGTTATTTGGGTCACTTAAGTCATTGCTTCAAGTTTCTCTCCATTTAGTTTGATGCTGGCTACTGGTTTGCTGTACATTGCTTTTACTATGTTTAGGTATGGGCCTTGAATTCCTGTTCTTTCCAAGACCTTAAGCATGAAAGGATGCTGAATTTTGTCAAATGCTTTTCAGCATCCAATGAAATGACCATGTGTTTTTTTTTCTTTGAGTTTGTTTATGTAGTGGATAAGCATTATACAAATTCAACACAATACCCATCAAAATCCCAACTCAATTCTTCATAGAGTTAGAAAGAGCAATTATCAAATTCATCTGGAATAACAACAAAACAAGGATAGCTAAAACTATTCTCAACAACAAAAGAAATTCTGGGGTAATCAGTATCCCTGACCTCAAAAAATACTACAGAACAATAGTGTTAAAAACTGTATGGTATTAGTACAGTGACAGGCAGGCGGATCAATGGAACAGGATTGAAGATCCAGAAATGAACCCACATACCTATGGCCACTTGATCCTCGACAAAGGGGCTGAAAACATCCAATGGAAAAAAGATAGCCTTTTCAACAAATGGTGCTGGTTCAACTGGAGGTCAGCATGCAGAAGAATGCAAATTAATCCATTTTTGTCTCCTTGTACTAAACTCAACTCCAATTGCGTCAAGGACCTACACATAAAGCCAGGTACTCTGAAGCTAATGGAAAAGAAACTGGGGAAGACACTTGAGGACATCGGTATGAGAGTAAAGTTTCTGAACAGATCACCAATAGTGTATGCTCTAAGATCAAGAATTGACAAATGAGACCTCATAAAATTACAATATTTTTGTAAGGCAAAGGACACCATCAAAAGGACAAATTGACAACCAGCAAATTGGGAAAAGCTCTTCACCAACCCTACATCAGATAGAGGGCTAATATCCAATATATACAAAGAACTCAAGAAGTTAGACCCCAGAGAACCAAATAACCCTATTAAAAAATGGGGTACAGATTTAAACAAAGAATTTTTACCAGAAGAACTTTAGATGGCTGAGAAGCATCTTAAAAAATGCTCAACTTCATTAGTCATTAGGGAAATGCAAATCAAAACAACCCTGAGATTTCACCTTACACAAGTCAGAAAGGCTAAGATTAAAAATTCAGGATACAGCAAGTGTTGGCTAGGATGTGGAGAAAGAGGAACACTCCTCCACTGCTGGTGGGGTTGCAAATTGGTACAACCACTCTGAAAATCAGTCTGGCAGTTCCTCAGAAAACTGGACACCTCATTTCCGGAAGATCCTGGGCATATACCCAGAGGATTCCCCAGCATTTATTAATGATACATGCTCCAGTATGTTCATAGCAGCCCTATTTATAATAGCCAGAAGCTGGAAAGAACCCAGGTATCCCTCAACAGAAGAATCAATGCAAAAAATGTGGTATATATACATAATGGAGTACTATTCAGCCATTAGAAACAATGAATTCATGAAATTCTTAGGCAAATGGATGGAGCTGGAGAACATCGTACTAAGTGAAGTAACCCAGTCTCAAAAGATCAATCATGGTATGCACTCACTAATAAGTGGATATTAACATAGAAAACTGGATACCGAAAACATCATCCACATATCTAATGAGGTACAAGAAGAACAGAGGAGTTGCCCCTTGTTCTGGAAAGACTCAGTGTAGCAGTATAGGGCAAAACCAGAACAGGGAAGTGAGAAGGGGTGGGTGGGAGAACCGGGGAAGGGAAGGGGGCTTATGGGACTTTTGGGGAATGGGGGGCCAGAAAAGGGGAAATCATTTGAAATGTAAATAAAAATTATATATCGAATAATAATAAAAAAAGAACTGCAGGGTCAAAAATTGTGATGAAACTGAGGGAAAGGATGTGCAGTGACAGGCCCAAATTGAGATACAGCTAAAAGGGTGGCTCCAAGTCTTGACACTTTTACTGATGCTATGGTGTGATTACAGACAGGAGCTTTGCCTAACTGCCCTCTGAGAGGCAGACAAGCAACTGAAAAAAGCCAGATGCAGCTGATTACACCCAACCAGTGGACAGAAGCTGGGGAATCCTGTGGCTGAATTAGGGAAAGGCTGGAAGAAGCTGAGAAGGAGGGCAACTCTATAGGAGGACCTGCAGTCTCAAATAACCAGGATGCATGTGATCCCTCAGACAATGGGCCACCAACCAGGTAGCATATACTGATATGAGGCCCCAACACAAACACAGAAGAAGATTTCCTGGGCTGGCCTCATTGAGAGTAGAAGCACTTAACCCTTGAGAGACTTGAGCCTCCCCCAAGGAAGGGGGTACGTCTGGTGGGGTTGGAAGGTGGAGACATCCTATTGGAGACAGGGGAGTAGGAATGAGATGAGGAAATGTTGGAGGCTGACCAGGCAGGGGATAATGACTGGACAATTAAAAACGATTAAATAATGAAAATAATAATAATAATAATAATAATAATAATACATATGTGTCCATAATAAATGCTGCGTGCTATTTTTCTTTTCAAACTTTTTACATGGAACACAAATTATTCTTAGTTAATTTCTACTTTGTAGCAAGTCCAGTTGAACTATTTGTCTAATACTGTGCATAAACATAAGATTGTCATCACCTTCAAGATAAGCCCAAATAAAACACATTTGTTGTTATCATCTCTCCTCTGTAAAGTATATATTTAGAATATTTGGAGGTAAAATACTGAATCTTATGACAATGCACTGCTTACAGATATTAAACAGCATTTCAATACTTTATCTCTGAAGAGAAATAATTCTAATTGCATCCAATATTTTGTAGTGACAGAAAAACATAGACATAAAATAGTGTTTTTGAAATGTAGAATTTTTACTAGTAGTATTTTTAGAGTAGCCATTAGCTTATTTCTAATTCAAATTAAAGGTAAAAACTGATAAAGAATTTACTAAAATTGAAATTTCTAAAAATGTTCTGTGCAGATGAAATAATTTAAATTAATTTTCAACAGTTCTCTAATAATATCTGATGCCAGTATCCATTAATATTTGGGCTTAAAATATATATGAATTATCATCTGTAGATTAAAAAATTTGTAAGACAAGACCAAACATGATCTTGTAAATTCTATGTTTATTCATAAACAGTGTTACAAAATAGATTCAGGATATTGCACCTGTTTATGGCATTCACTTTCACAGATTGCAATTAACTGGGTCTCATCATATTTTCTAGATGAGATAGCTGTAGTGGAATGGAGTTAATTAAGTACATTCTGTTAAAATAATTTTTGTTTATGGAATATATAAACTAACACTATTGATTTGGGAAAAATAGTATATGTCAATTCTTCTAGGGTCCTTCTGAATTCAGCCAGGAGTCAGATGGATACTCATGAGGGTTTATATATATAAAATAAAATAAAATAAAATAAAATAAAATAAAATAAAAGAGCTATCCTTCAATAATATAAAATATTAGATAAAAAGTGTGTTATACATCAGATTATTTTTACATATTTCTCAGTTTTCCAGTAAATGCAATTTTATTTTCTTCCCTGAATGATTATAATGATTAAAATGATGAAAAATAATTTAATGATTATTTCCTCCTTATTTGTACTACAACCAAGAGTAAATTAGGTTACTTTGAGAACAATGAAGTGCCTATACTAAGTTGTACATGAGTATATTGTGAATATGCACAAATTATAAGAATTTGCTAAATACATTATGTCCCTTTGAAGCTACCAGGGTTTTTAATAATTTTTTAAAAGATATTTTCTTTATTTACATTTCAAATGTTATTCCCTTTCCTGGTTTCACCTTAGAAAACCCCCTATTCCATCCCCATCCCCCTCCTCACCAGTCCACCTACTCCTGCGTTCCCCTGTAATAGTTTTAATCAACATTTTTAGTGACATGCAAACCACATGATCTCTATTTCCAAGAATTCACTAAAAACAGGTTAAAAAACATTATACCTATCATTAGAGGAGATTGTATAGACAATTGATCTATTTTATATTGATGATTATTCCCTCTGTTTACAGATAGTTGCATTTGGGGGTGTGGATCAAATTTACAAGACTAACCCAGTAGACAATAGGCTTCTTTCTTTTTTGCACTGATGTGTGATTCTCATGAATAGAAAAATGAACATCTTTACACTGCATACTTAGCCTCCATGACAGTTCAAAAATTATTCCACAAGAATCTAGCTTTGTGAACTAATGGTTATTGCTTATCATAGTTTGAAGACTATCAGGGAAGGTTTATTTACATGAATATGGGCAGCATAAAGGAAGCTACATCGCTAATAAAAAACGTGAAAACTGTCATGTTCCTATTAAACATTAAAAAGGAGTGTATCTTCATAATTTTCCTCTTCTAATAACAGTAACTACTTTTAAATCCTGGGTAGCAGAGTGTTCTGGTGAATTTCTTCCCTGCTCCATGTCTGAGGTAATGGTTCTGTTTTAAGCATGTTTCTTTTAGGAAATCACAGATGTTGGAAATTCAAAAACATGCCTGTTATGTGATGCCAGGAAGAGGATTCTATAACATGGGATTCTATATTCATGGGATATAATACAAATATGTGAATATTGTTCCATAACATTTATGCACAGACAAAAAATTAATTTAAAGTGTTCTTGGGTAATTTTGACTTTTTAAAAATCTGATGTGTTCCGTACCTTTGACCACACATTATCCTGACACATCAGAACTATTTAAATGTGTAGTTATCATGATTAAATGTAAAACCCATGCACAATACATTTGAATTACTGGCATTTGTAAATTATATGAATCTTCAATGTCATATTGAAGGGCATACTTCTGCAGTGTATCAGATAAATGGTGGTTTGTTTCATTTTGACTTCCTGGCCCTTTAAAATCATTTTAATACTCCTAGAAATTTTATGTCAAAAAATGAACTCTATTACACTAACTTTGTAATTAACATTCAACAAGGCATCTAATCAAAGCATCCCTTTCTCATTAGTACAGTTCTGACAGTTTCATCATCAAGTGGCAAGTGTTCCAGCAAATTGTGTTGATATCCTATCAGATATGTCAAGAACTTGATCTTTCTTTCCATTAAGTCAGATTAGGGACAGGAACCAATTTCCATTATGAATATGTGACAAAGAGCAAGTGATGCTTTTCCAGCAAAATTTTCTAATAGAAAGTGGATTAAGCTTCTGCTTCCTTTGGCATATATTCTACACAAGACACATATTAAAATATTAATTGGATAATGCAATATTGATGGACTTGTTAAACAATTCAAGGTACTTGAAATCAATTAGTTATTTGATTCTATGTAAACTTTGAAATTCTGGTAACAAAAAGTAATGAGTGCTAGAATTTATGTTAGTTATAAGGGCTATGACTGTGTTAGTTGTAATAGCTTTGTAGATATATTTTATTTATTCTTCTATTTATTTCTCATTTCATGTTTATATTTATTAATATTTGTTTACATTATAAACATTAATCTTCAATAACATTCTATCTTGATCATTAACACAAGAAGCTACATTTTTAATTGTTAAAAATATATGAATGCATGCGAAACATACATTATTTGTATAGTCTAATACTGTTATGACAGATAAAATAGTGATTTTCCTCTTTGTTTAACATCACTGCTGATCTTACATAGCTATTTTAGTCTTCAGACTTGTTTTTACTACTCATTGTAACTGGGAATTCAATATATTACAAAAACAAATGGCCATTTTGAAAGAGTACACAAAAACACAAGACAAAGAAAGAGACTCTTTTTTGGTGGTAATATTTTAGACAAAAAAATGCTTTATAGCAAGTAGAAGCCTATAGAAAGAATTCAAAACTGGAGAAGATGACCAGGAAGAGACTTAAGAAAATGACAGTAAGTGATTCAAACTTGAGACATAAGATTTATGCAAATTTATTTTGATCATATATTTCAAACTTGATAAACTTATGTCCTGTGACAATTTTGTGTAAAATATGAATGAAAATGAAATGGACTCGTAAATAATTTACAGAGATAGGCTCTCCCTGGTCTTTAGAAATGTTGAGGGTAGTCACATCAATTATCTCACGAATGGATAAAGGCAAAAGAATCTTTCACAAAAGTTCATCTTTGTTTTCCACAAATAGTGTCCCAGAACTCACACTGAAAATTTAATTTTGTCTATGAATAACAATTTTGTATTGAATATGCAAAATATTTTTAGCTAGCTGATTGTGTTTTTTAGAGATTCTATTACTATGATGAAATATCATGACCTTCTTAACAGTAAGATGGGAAGGAAAAGGCTTATTTGACTTACACTTCCACATTGTAGTCCATCTTTAAAGGGAGCCAAGACAAAAACCAAGACAACACAGGAACCAGGGGGCTGTAGCTCATGTAGAGGCCATAGGGTGATGTTGCCTACTATTTTGTTTATTATAAAATGCTCAACCTGCTATCCTATGGAACCAAGAATCACCAAGCCAGCGAAATACAATGTACTTGCACCTCCTCAATCAATTACTATTTAAGGAACATTCCTACAGGGCCTCTAGTAATGGACAGCTTTAATCTATCACGCTGGAAGATGAGGCAGGTGGAGCTCTGAATGTAAGGTCATCCTGGTATGCAGGACAGCCAAACTCAGGTAGTGAAGAAAATCCCTGAGAACCAAAAAATCCTAAAAATGTATTTGAATTAAGGGCCATGTTTCAGGCCCAGTTCGCAGCAGAACTTGTCATTTTAAGACACATGGCTGTGGAATCAGAATTTGGCAGCTTAGGCTACATGGCTTTAGAGTCAAAAATTAAAAAAGAAAAAGAGTTAGGGATTTCCCATTCAGATCAAGGAAAGCTGCTAAGGTCAGGAATGTGTATTGGGTGCCTCTGTTAGGAGGTCTAGAAAGGTCATTGTGTGAAGCTGTGAAGGTAAACTCTGGATTGCTTGTAAACTTTAAGATGCTGGAGATGCCTGAGCTGTGACATAGCTGTCTAAGAAAACTGCCAACAGAGAGTAAATGAGTCCAATAGAAAAAAAAAAAATAATGTGTTGCTGTCGACAACTTAAAAAATGGGAATGGCGGCGGCAGTGCAGCAGAAGCTGGTCCAGCTGAAGGGCCATCAGCAGCGGAGCCAGGGCGACACAGGGACCAGTTAGGCCCTGCGCTCACGACCACTGACCTTGGCTGACCAGCCGGGCGGCAAGCAGCTGCAGTTGTGCTGTGCCTTTCCTGCACAGAGGCCACTTCAGAACTCGGCCTCCCACCAGTCAGGAGAGGTGCATCCATCTTGGTTCCGGACTCCGGGGATCAGACAGACTGAGGTACACAAACATAATCCGAGGCCAACACCGCGGTGGTCTGAGCCCGACGGGCATTGGCCTGCACCCAGGCCCTGGGCGGGTCAGGGGGCCATTGGGGTGCCAACCCAGCCAGGGCGTTTTTTGCCCAGGCCTGCGCGCGCAGCCATTTTGCCTGCAAGACGACAGAGAGCTCTGGCAGGCAGACCAGTAACAGGCATAGCCTGAGGCTAACAAAGCGGGGGTCTAGGCCCCAAAAGGCACAGGACTGACCCCAAGAACTGGGCGGCTTGGTGCACCATCTGTGAGTCAACCCGCCCAGGAGGTTGTTAGCACAGCAGACTCTCCCGGCGCTTTCAGGGAGTGCAGGCGCGCACGCCCACCATCCTAGTCACATGGCAGACCCAATTAACAGTCATAGCCCTAGGGGAACTTTGCTCGGACCTTGGCCTCCCAGGCTTTTGCCTGGACTCAGGGCCTGGGCGGCCAGGCTAACCTTGTATGCAACAGCCCGGTTGGCGGGTCGGCTGCCCAGCAGAGTGAGCGGAACACAGGGGAGATCACAGCAGCATACACCACCGGCACTCCCTGGGGGTGCACACAGGCTCAATCTGGTCCACAGACACAATCTGGGGCAAGGCCTCAGGCGGAAGCCCTCAGCCCTACTCCCTCTGCTTCCGGATCCAGATCAGCCTGGGCAGCAGCACCACATCTCCAAGTCCTGCAAGTGGCTAGCTGGGCTTCCAGGAAGCCAGCTGGGAGAAGTCAGTGTGCTCCAGTGAATCCAGCGGGCCCCAGCAGGAGCCTTCGGGTGCCTGCTTTGGGATCTGAACAGCCTGGGCAGCAGCACCCTGTCTACAAGCAGTGCAGGAGGTAAGCTGTGCACCAGAGGCCAACTGGGAAAGGGCAGCTTACACTGGTGAGTCCAGCACTGACAAGACAAACTAACACCAGTGAGAACTAGATGGCAAAAGGCAAACGCAGGAACGTCACTAACAGAAATCAAGGCAATATGCCAACATCTGAACCCAATTCTCCTCTACCAACATGTCCTAGATACCCCATCACACCAGTAAAACAAGATTTGGATTTAAAATCACTGGTCATGATGCTGGTACAGGAACACATGAAGGACATACTTAAAGAAATTCAAGAGAAAATGGATCAAAAGTTAGAAGCCCTTGCAAGGGAAACACAAAAATCATTGAAAGAAATCCAGGAGAATACAAAAGCCAACAAGGAGGAAATGCAAAAAACACTTAAAGAAATACAGGAGAACTTTGGTCAACAGGCTGAGGTCATGAAAGACGAAACACAAAAATCTCTTAAAGAAATACAGGAGAACTTTGGTCAACAGGCTGAGGTCATGAAAAAGGAAACGCAAAAATCTCTTAAAGAATTCCAGGAAAACACAAACATGCAAGTGAAGGAGCTAAGCAAAACCATCCAGGATCTAAAATCAGAAGTAGAAACAACTAAGAAAACTCAAAGGGAGAAAACTTTGGAGATAGAAAGCCTTGGGAAGAAATCAGGGGACAGAGATGCAAATATCAACAACAGAATACAAGAGATAGAAGAAAGAATCTCAGATGCTGAAGATTCCATAGAAACCATGGACTCAACAGTTAAAGAAAATGCAAAATGCAAAAAGCTTGTAACCCAAAATATCCAGGAAATCCAGGACACAATGAGAAGACCAAACCTAAGGATTATAGGCATAGATGAGAGTGAAGATTTACAACTTAAAGGGCCAGCAAATATCTTCAATAAAATTATGGAAGAAAACTTCCCTAACCTAAAGAGAGAGATGCCTATGAATATACAAGAAGCCTACAGAACTCCAAACAGATTGGACCAGAACAGAAATACTTCCCGTCACATAATAATCAAAACACCAAATGTTCTAAACAAAGAAAGAATACTAAAGGCAGTAAGAGAAAAAGGCCAAGTAACATATAAAGGAAGACCTATCAGAATCACACAAGACTTTTCACCTGAGTCTATGAAGGCTAGAAGGTCCTGGGCAGATCTCATGCAGACTCTAAGAGAACACAAATGCCAACCAAAACTACTATATCCAGCAAAACTCTCAATCACCATAGATGGAGAAACTAAGATATTTCATGACAAAACCAAGTTTACCCAATATCTATCCACAAACCCGGCCCTAAAAAGGATAATAGGAGGACAACACCAATACAAGGAGGGAAACTTCACCCTGGAAAAAGCAAGATAGTAACCTTTCATCAAACCCAAAAGAAGATAAGCATTCAAATTTAAAAAATAATGTCAAAAATGATAGGAAGTAACAATCACTATTCCTTAATATCTCTTAACATCAATGGACTTAATGCCCCAATAAAAAGACACAAACTAACTGACTGGATACGTAAACAGGACCCTACATTTTGCTGCTTACAGGAAACACACCTCAGGGTCAAAGACAAACACTACCTTAGAGTAAAAGGCTGGAAGACAATTTTACAAGCAAATGGTCTCAGGAAACAAGCTGGAGTAGCCATTTTAATATCAGATAAAATTGACTTTCAACCCAAAGTCATCAAAAGGGACCCTGAGGGACACTTCTTGCTGGTCAAAGGAAAAATACAAAAAGAAGAACTGTCAATCCTGAACATCTATGCCCCAAATGCAAGAGCACCCTCTTTCGTGAAAGAAACTTTATTAAAACTAAAAGCACACATTGCACCTAACAAAATAATTGTGGGTGACTTCAACACTGCACTTTCCTCAATGGACCGATCAGGAAAACAGAAACTAAACAGGGACACAATGAAACTAATTGAAGCTTTGGACCAATTAGATTTAACATATATATATATATATATATATATATATATAAAACATTCTATTCTAAGACAAAAGAATAAACCTTTTTCTCAGCACCTCATGGTACCTTCTCCAAAATCGACCATATAATTGGTCACAAGACAGACCTCAACAAATATAAGAAGATAGAACTAATCCCATGCCTCCTATCTGATCACTATGGAGTAAAAGTAGTCTTCAATAGCAACAGAAACAACAGAAAACCCACATACACGTGGAAACTGAACAATACTCTACTCAATGATACCTTGGTCAAGGAAGAAATAACGAAAGAAATTAAAGACTTTTTAGAACATAATGAAAATGAAAACACAACATACCCAAATCTATGGGACACAATGAAAGCAGTGCTAAGAGGAAAACTCATAGCCCTGAGTGCCTCCAAAAAGAAAATGGAGAGAGCATACATTACCAGCTTAATGACACACCTGAAAGCCCTAGAACAAAAAGAAGCTATTTCGCCCAGGAGGAGTAGAAGACAGGAAATCATCAAACTCAGGGCCGAAATCAATCAAGTAGAAACAAAGAAAACCATACAAAAAATCAACAAAACCAGGAGCTGGTTCTTTGAGAAAATCAACAAGATAGATAAACCCTTAGCCAGACTGACCAAAGGGCACAGAGAAAGTATCCAAATTAACAAACTTAGAAATGAAAAGGGAGATATAACAACGGAAACTGAGGAAATCCAAAAAATCATCAGATCCTACTACAAGAGCCTGTACTCAACACAAATGGAGAACCTGGAGGAAATGGACAATTTCCTTGACAGATACCAAATACCAAAATTAAATCAGGACCAACTAGACCATCTAAACAGTCCCATAATGCCTAAAGAAATAGAAGGAGTCATAGAAAGTCTTCCAACCAAAAAAAGCACAGGACCAGATGGCTTCAGTGCAGAATTCTACCAGAACTTCAAAGAAGAGTTAACACCAATACTCTTCAAACTATTCCACAAAATAGAACCAGAAGGAACACTACCCAATTCCTTCTATGAAGCCACAATTACGCCGATACCAAAGCCACAAAAAGATCCAACAAAGAAAGAGAACTTCAGACCAATTTCCCTTATGAACATAGATGCAAAAATACTCAATAAAATTCTTGCCAACCGAATCCAAGAACACATCAAAACGATCATCCACCATGATCAAGTAGGCTTTATCCCGGGAATGCAGGGTTGGTTCAATATAAGGAAATCCATCCATACAATCCACTACATAAACAAACTCAAAGAACAAAACCACATGGTCATTTCATTGGATGCTGAAAAAGCATTTGACAAAATTCAGCATCCCTTCATGCTTAACGTCTTGGAGAGAACAGGAATTCAAGGCCCATACCTAAACACAGTAAAAGCAATATACAGCAAACCGGTAGCCAGCATCAAACTAAATGGAGAGAAACTTGAAGCAATCCCACTGAAATCAGGGACCAGACAAGTCTGCCCCCTTTCTCCTTATCTTTTCAATATTGTACTTGAGGTACTAGCTCGGGTAATTCGACAACATAAGGAGGTCAAAGGGATACAAATTGGAAAGGAAGAAGTCAAACCATCATTATTTGCAGACGACATGATCGTCTACCTAAGTGACCCAAAGAACTCCACTAGAGAGCTCCTACAGCTGATAAACAACTTCAGCAAAGTGGCAGGTTATAAAATCAACTCAAGCAAATCAGTGGCCTTCCTATACTCAAAGGATAAGCAGGCTGAGAAAGAAATTAGGGAAATGACCCCCTTCACAATTGCCACAAACAGTATAAAGTATCTTGGGGTAACTCTTACCAAACAGGTGAAAGATCTATATGACAAGAACTTCAAGATTCTGAAGAAGGAAATGGAAGAAGACCTCAAAAAATGGGAAAACCTCCCATGCTCATGGATCGGTAGAATCAATATAGTTAAAATGGCCATTTTGCCTAAAGCACTATACAGATTCAATGCAATACCCATCAAAATCCCAACTCAATTCTTCACAGAGTTAGAAAGAGCAATTATCAAATTCATCTGGAACAACAAAAAACCCAGGATAGCTAAAACTATTCTCAACAACAAAAGAAAATCTTGGGGACTCAGTATCCCTGACCTCAAGCAATACTACAGAGCAATAGTGTTAAAAACTGCATGGTATTGGTACAGTAACAGGCAGGAGGATCAATGGAACAGGATTGAAGATCCAGAAATGAACCCACACACCTATGGCCACTTGATCCTCTACAAAGGGGCTGAAAACATCCAATGGAAAAAAGATAGCCTTTTCAACAAATGGTGCTGGTTCAACTGGAGGTCAGCATGCAGAAGAATGGGAATTGATCCATCCTTGTCTCCTTGTACTAAGCTCAAATCCAAATGGATCAAGGACCTCCACATAAAGCCAGACACTCTGAAGCTAATAGAAAAGAAACTGGGGAAGACCCTTGAGGACATCGGTACAGGGAGAAAGTTTCTGAACAGAACACCAATAGCGTATGCTCTAAGAGCAAGAATTGACAAATGGGACCTCATAAGGTTACAGAGTTTCTGTAAGGCAAAGGACACCATCAAGAGGACAGATCGGCAACCAACAAATTGGGAAAAGATCTTCACCAACCCTACATCAGATAGAGGGCTAATATCCAATATATATAAAGAACTCAAGAAGTTAGAGTCCAGAAAACCGAACAACCCTATTAAAAAATGGGGTACAGAGTTAAACAAAGAATTCTCACCTGAAGAACTTCGGATGGCAGAGAAGCATCTTAAAAAATGCTCAACTTCATTAGTCATTAGGGAAATGCAAATCAAAACAACCCTAAGATTTCATCTTACACCAGTCAGAATGGCTAAGATTAAAAATTCAGGAGACAGCAGGTGTTGGAGAGGGTGTGGAGAAAGAGGAACACTCCTCCACTGCTGGTGGGGTTGCAAATTGGTACAACCACTCTGGAAATCAGTCTGGCGGTTCCTCTGAAAACTGGGCACCTCACTTCCAGAAGATCCTGCTATACCACTCCTGGGCATATATCCAGAGGATTCCCCACCATGTAATAAGGATACATGCTCTACTATTTTCATAGAAGCCCTATTTATAATTGCCAGATGCTGGAAGGAACCCAGATATCCCTCAACAGAAGAGTGGATGCAAAAAATGTGGTATATCTACACAATGGAGTACTATTCAGCCATTAGAAACAATGAATTCATGAAATTCTTAGGCAAATGGATGGAGCTAGAGAACATCATACTAAGTGAGGTAACCCAGACTCAAAAGGTGAATCATGGTATGCACTCACTAATAAGTGGTTATTAACCTAGAAAACTGGAATACCCAAAACATAATCCACACATCAAATGAGATACAAGAAGAAAGGAGGAGTGGCCCCTGGTTCTGGAAAGACTCAGTGAAACAGTATTCGGCAAAACCAGAATGGGGAAGTGGGAAGGGGTGGGAGGGAGGACAGGGGAAGAGAAGGGGGCTTACAGGACTATCGGGGAGTGGGGGGGGCTAGAAAAGGGGAAATCATTTGAAATGTAAATAAATTATATCGAATAAAAAATTTAAAAAAATGGGAATGTCTGAAGGTTTGATAGCAGATATGGACATGGAGAGTTTGGAGTTTACCAGTTAGTTTTCACTCTTACCTTGGTCCAGTATTTCCTCAACATGCTTCCTTTCTTGGCTTTCAGAAATATAATATATATTATTGTGTGCTATTATATGTTGAAAGCAGGTGAGTAGCGTTTTTTAAAAATTTACTTTACTTTCAATCATTGCCCCCTGTACTTCTTATACTCCCAGTCCTATCCTTCCCCAACATAACCTCTTCCCCTTCTCAAATAAAGCGAAGTCCCCATTGGGTACAAATCTACTCTGGGACATCAAGTCACAGTGGGCCTAAATAGATTCTCTCCCACTGAGATTGACCTAGGTAGTCCAGATGGCGGAAGGGGATCCAATTGCAGGCAATTGAGTCAGTGACAACCTCAATTCTAATTGTTGGTGCACTCACAGGAAGACCAAGCTGCAAATAAGCTACAAATGTGTAGGTGGCCTAGTTCTAACCCACACATGCTCTTTAGTTGGTGGTGCATTCTCTGTGAGCCTTTATGAGTCCAGGTTAGTTGACTCTCTAGGTCTGCTGGTGGTATCCTTGACCCCTACAGATTGTGCAGTTTTATACCTTATTTTTCCACAAAAGTTTTGAGCACTGCCTGATGTTTGTCTGTGCTTCTCTGCATCTATTTCCATGCTGATGAATGAAGCCTCCTAAGAGACAGTTATACTAGATTCCTGTCTGCGAACATAGCAGAGTATCATTAATAATATCAGAGGTCGGCTCTCTCCAAGCTTGTAAACATTTTTAGATTTTTTGAGAATTTTTTAATAATGTGCTTTTATCATATGCTCACCTTCCCACTCCCATCAGTTTTAGATCCACTTCTCTATTTCCCCAATTTCTTTAACTCCTCTTTTAAAAAATTACCAATACAATTTGTCTTGCTTGTATATTCTTAAATAGGTGGTATTCCATTAGATCATATATAACCAACCAGGGTCTATTCACTAGAAATGAACTATTCTGTTCTACTTTATAGTTTTTATCTTATATATCCTTTACTATCTATACTTAAAAGTAAATCTTGAAAAACATAATTTCATAAACCTTACTATAAGTGTTAACTTTACATATTTGATTTTGAACTTTATTTTTAGTGGTAAATCTTTTTAAAAAAATCAATTATCAGTTTTTTAATTTATTTATTTTTATTTTTTTAATTTTTTATTATTTGATGTATTCTTTATTTATATTTCAAATGTTTTCCCATTTTCTGGGTTCCCACTCCCCACAAGTCCCATAAGCCCTCTTCCCTCCTCCTGTTCCTCTATCAACTCCTTCCCACTTCCCTGTTCTGACATTCCCCTATACTGTTGCACTGAGTCTTTCCAGAACCAGGGGCCAATCCTCTGTTCTTTTTGGACATCATTTAATATGTAGATTATTTCTTGGGTAATACAAGTTTCTAGGTTATTATCTACTTATCAGTGAGTGCATACCATGATTGAACTTTTGAGACTGGGTTACCTCACTTAGTATGATGTTCTCCAGCTCCATCCATTTGTCTAAGAATTTCATGAATTCATTGTTTCTAATGGCTGAATAGTACTCCATTGTGTAAATATACCACATTTTTTGTATCCATTCCTCTGTTGAGGGACACCTGGGTCCTTTCCAGCTTCTGGCTACTACAAATAGGGCTGCTATGAACATAGTGGAGCATGTGTCCTTATTACATGCTGGGGAATCCTCTGGGTATATGCACAGGAGTGGTATAGCAGGGTCCTCCGGAAGTGCCATGCTCAGTTTTCTGAGGAACCACCAGATTGATTTCCAAAGTGGTTGCACCATCTTACATTCCCAATTATCAGTTTTTGTTTAGGTAATTCATTTATTCTACATAGTTTATAGAGATATTTTAAATATTAAAAGGTGTCACATATGTATTAGCATCAGTACATTGTTCTCATAAAAGTAACTAAGGTTATATATTTAGCAGTGTCCTTGTTCATACAAAAAAAAAAAAAAACAGTATCACAGGAGAGAAACAAGAGACACTAGATTCTTTCATTGAAATGGCCAAATTTCTAAACTATATGAATTATGTTTAGTGTACATTTTTGTGAATATTTGTCTAAAATAGTTTTTTATCCTAAATTATGTTACGCAAAAAGATAGTGAAAGTAATGCTGATGTTACCATCAAGATAGACAGCACCATTTAGAACTCAAAATTGAGAATATGTGAATGTTTCTGCAGAGTTCAGAGATATTTTGTTATGATTGACTCAGCACCATGAAAACATCTAAAGGATTTGGCATTAAAAGAGATAGAAATTTAGTTCCTATTTACACAAAAGCTGATTATCAGTGTCCACCAGAGGATGTTAAGCATCACAGAAGTGAGTATTTCCCATAAGGGAGCTCAGCCAAAGCAATGGAAAAGAGAGGGCTGGGAAAGCACATTGCTTGTTTTTATAAGATTAATACACTAAACATGCACACACACGCACAAATAGACCACATCCTAAAACAGAAAACGCATTGCCTCTAATAATATCTGACCTGAAACAATATTCTCTGTGAGAAAGACAGAAACATCACATGGGATTACAAAAATGGAGGTAGATTTCTTCAACAAGTACTATGTATGATTCCTAACCCCTTGTTAAGTTGGCTGTGCAGTTGCTTCCAATAAACAATCACATCTCCCTGAAACATTAAAAGAGTTGTGAAGTTTTGATAGATAGCTATGATTATCTAACTTCCATAGTCTATGGAAGTAACCCTAATCTCCACAGGCTCAATATTATTTTGTGAGCAACTACTCACATTTGTATGTCATTCATTTCTGCCATTTTTTTCAATGTACATATCATAGACTAGTAAAGCATCACAGGAATCATTGCAGGTTTTTGGTTACAAGGTATCAGTATGAACAAGTGAAGAAATATAGAAATGTTATATTTCTATATTACATATAAATATTTTGCCACATAGTCATTTAAGTTAACATTTTAAATCTTCACAGCAACATTGAGAAACAAGTGCTAAATTTTGCTTTTGCAGAAGGAAAAACTACCCCAAATGTGATGCAAACAGTTGAAGGACCAAGGATATTTGCTTGTGTTCCCTAGCACAAGCAAGTAGTACAAAAGAAATAAATTGGGGAAATGCAGCGAAGCTACACGACATATTGTGTCTTTTGAATTTTGACATTTTAAAACAAGATAGAAAAAGGACTTAATCCAAGTTAGGCAGGATGTGATATTATTTAAGAAAAAATAGGTAATGATCAGAAAAAGGTAAAGAACAAATATGAATGTAAGATTTAATTCTTTAAGAGAAAGAAACAGAAGTTACCCTTGAGGTGGATACAATATGAAATGATTAATGTCAAAGCACAGATAAGAGAAAATCCAATGTTATCAATAAAGAAAAACCAGGATTTGAAGCAAAGGTAAAAACGAATTTGTAGGTTCTAGTCTGAGGAATGGAAGGTTAGCAGTCAAGAAATTTTCTACGTGGGGCACTGCTAAGCTTATGATTTTGAGCATGTGTGAGAAAGGCATTTTCTTAATTTACAGCTTGTACTACTTTATTATTGTTGAGCAGAGCAAGCAAAATGTTACCTTAACAGTTGGTAAAATTTGTACAGCTCATCTATTTCACCCACATTTGGGGCTAACACATTTGTGAGTGTGAATGAATGTGAAGAGAGAACACTGAAGCATAATGACAAATGGCAACTTTTATGTCTTGGGTTTGAAAAATTACATTGAAATTTTTGTTTCTTTTGAAAGTTTAAAGAAGAAAGATACTGCCTCAAATAGACACTGGAGCAAATAAATATGGTTTCCATACAAAATATTTTCTATTAATTAAGTTAAAATATTTGATTTTAGTTTTATTGAAATGTTTGGTTGTCTAGCTAGAGGAGACTAAAAGAAAGGGACATTCATAACTTATTCCGTAGATTATGGAAATGTCTTTATTAATGGCTAGAATAGAATAATGCTCACACTCTGTGTTGAGCATTCTTATAAGGGCACTGCATTTTCCATTCATTTACTTTTACTACCACACTATGATAAAAATAATGGTATTTTCCTCATTTTATAGATGAAGGAAATAAACTGAGAAGTACATGTAATTCAGGGTCTTATAGTCTGTTCTTCCTGACAGCTGGATCATACAGAGAGCAGGTATGGTTTCTTGGGTTTTATTTAATTTTATGGATGTGTTCCTTTCTTTAATGTCTTTATTTCCTGTGTGTTCACAGCCTGCAAAGACCAGAAGAGGAAGTAAGATATTCTGGAATTGGAGTGAGCTACTGAGTTGTTGAACACAAACCTGGGTGCTGTGCATGAGCAAAAATTGCTCTTAACAACTAAACCACCTCTCAATTGCTGCACAGATATTTCTTCCTTACAAAACTAAATTAAAATTTCCCCTTTTATCTGTGATTTTTAAAATACCAGTAGTGCTAATATTTGTTGACATAGAATCAGACTTGGTAAGTAAAATACCTCTTATTGTGATTATGGTCAGTAGATGGCAAAAGATGCACTATGTTATGTTAATTTTCTCTGATGCATAGTAGTGTGGTTTTTTCAGAGTTCAGAGCTCATCATTATATCCCCTGAGGAACTCGGTAGAAATACAAGATAAACTTCTAGTTATCCCTACTCCCAATTGTATAAAACATTTTCCAGTAATCTCTGATATTTTATCATTCCTATCTTCGGGTCTATTCTCTACTTAGAACTATGATTCTTTTACAAAAAAAAAAAAAAAAAAAAAAAAAAAAAACCTTTTAGCCATCATTTTTTTTTCTGAAAATGCCTTCCTTGTGAAAATACAGTAGGTGATGAATGGGAGAAATACTTTAAAAAGTAAATTTATTGTTAAAACAATTCATTATTAATCCTGTTATAAAAGAAAATCAACTGTAAAATAAAAATGTGCCCTTAGTTCTAAGATCTTGCATTTTCTCTAATATCATTTTTCTAATATATGCTAATCTTCCTAGCTCATATTCTCTGGGGAATAGATGGTATGCTATTGTTTTATATGAAACATCTTCTGAGTAATTATTTGTTTTGTTCAAATGTTTTTAATATTTGATTTTTGGTATCCTTGACTAATTTTTTTTATTCGACTTATTCTTTATTTACATTTCAAATGATTTCCCCTTTTCTGGGTTCCCCACTCCCCTCAAGCCCCATAAGCCCTCTTCCCTTCCCCTGTTCCTCCATCTACTCCTTCCCAATTCCCTGTTCTGGTATTCCCCTGTACTGTTGCATTGACCTTGACTAATTTTTATCAATAGAAGTATAAGATTTCACAAGCTTTTATCTTACTATAGGAAATTTTAGCTATCTAGTAATTGCTTGAATAGATTATTAGTAATTTTACAATAACCTATGGGAAAAATTATTTAATGTTAGCATGGATAGATCATAATTGCTGGTGAGTTTACTATGTGGTTATCTTAAGGAACACTTCTCCATTGCTGATGGGACTGCAATCTGGTAAAGCCAATTTGGAAATATGTTTGGAAGTTCCTCAGAAAATTGGAAATAGTTCTACCTAAAGATTCAGCTACACCACTCCTGAACATATATTCAAAAGATGCTCAAACCTATAACAAGACACATGATTCACTACGTTTACAGCAGCCTTATTTATAATAGGCAGAAATGGATGGAGCTAGAAAATATTATCTTGAGTGAAGTAATCCAGACATAAAAGATGGCACATGGTATGTACTCACTGAGAAGTGGATATTTGCCTAAAAGCTCAGAATTTCAATGACACAACTAACAAATCATATGGACCTTAAAAATAAGGAAGACCATAGTGTGGATGCTTCAATCCTACATAGAAGGGATACAAAATAATCACAGAGGGTAGAGGGCAGGATCTGGGAGGGGTAGAGGATGGGAAGGGTAAAGGGAGGTCAGAATTAGGTATTGGAAGGGACAGAAGAGAAGTACAGAGAATCATGAAATTGAAGAGAAATATGTAGCAGTGTGGAATGGGTAACCAGAAGTACCAGATGCCAGGGAAGAGAGAGGCTCACAGTACCCAATGGGGATGACATTAGCCAAAATATCCAACAAAGGGGTGATAGAACCTATTCAGACCACCTCCAGTAGATAGGAAAGGCCCCCAGTTGAGGGATGGGGCCACCCAACCATATCAATTTTTTTAACCCAGAAATGTTCCTGTACAAAGAAAAGACAGGGAAAAAAATGGAACAGAGACTGAAGGAGAGGCCATTCAGAGAATGCCCAAGCTAGGAATCTATCCCCTCTGCAGACTCCAAATTGCTACACAATTCCTGATGCCAAGAAGCATTTGAAGATAAGAACCTGGTATGGCTGTTCTCTGAGAGGTTCTGCCAGCACATGACCAATACCAATGCCGATACTCACAGCCAACCATCAGACTCAGCCAGGAGACCCCAATGGAAGAGCTAGGGCAAAGACTGAAGGAGCTGAAGAGTATTGCAACCCCAATAGGAAGGACAAAGAGCTCCAAGCAAATAAACCACCAACCAAAGAGTACAAATTGAGGGACGGGTGGCTCCAGATACATATGTTGCATGGTCTTATCTGACATCAGTGAGAGGGAAGACCCTTGGTCCTGTGGAGGTTTGATGACACCAGCATAGGGGGATTCTAGATTGGTGAGGTGCAAGTTGATTAGTGGATAGAGGAGCATCCTCATAAAGACAAAGGGGAAGGGCAAGAATGGGGATGGGATAGAGGGTATATGGAGGAGTAATGGTAAAAGGGATATAATTTGAAATGTAAACAAATAAAATGACTAATTGAAAAACCCTCAAACATGATGAGATACTACAAGTCACCATAAACATAAAATGATAATTTAGGTAATAACTAAAAGTATTTATAGGTTTATGTGCTTTTGTTTCCATTTTGTAGCTAAGTAGAATCTGTCAATCAATGATGGTAGAGGATTGCTTTTCTTGGCGAAAATAATACTGAAAAACAGGGAATGTTGATAACTCTGATCATATTACAATGATTCAAGATTCCTTGAAGATCTCAATGAAGTAAACTCATCATAGTGTACAATTTTGTATTAGACAGTCTTTCTCACCTTCCTGAATTTTCAGTGCATTTGTTAACAAATTTACATTTTTCTGCTTAGTTTGCTTTTGTCTTTGCAACACTACACAATTTCAGTGTGACAATAACTCAGTGGTAGTATCGGGAGCTTGGAACTGGAATTTTTGGATTTTAATCACCCAGAGAGAAACACTTAGAGAGCCATCCTGAATTTCATTTGCCAGCCTGTTCCAGGCATGCATAAAGCCAAGCCTTGTCACTCAGATGATTTCAGCTGTGATGAATTGTGACAGTTTTCACCACCTATTGTGTGCAAGGGAGCATCTGTTTTCATCACATTCTCCATGATTAGGAGCTCTGCCACTTTGTTAAGGTCTTATGTTTATTAACAACTTTCAAATAGAGTGATGATATTCTCTGCACTGAAGGATACATTTTCTTACTACATCGCAGAAATTATTTCAAAGTTTCAAGGCAGCAATGGTATTCAAGTGTTTATTACTATTTTGATGCTGAGATTTTTATTATTATTACTAGAACAACCTTTCATTTCAATTGAACATCAACTGAAATTTCAGGATAACAGATTTTTCATGTATTATCTGTATTTTTATGTAAAATCAAGTTGGCTAATTGCTTTAAAGTGTTACAGGTACTCTTTCAGGATCATTATTTGTCTCTCTGTAATATATAAGACATACAACCTGCCCCTTGATGTGCTATATGTCACAAAATTAAAGTACAAGGCCTTGGATATACACTCTTTTCTCATATTTAATAAGCATTCATTTGTAAATTATGATATATATAAGCAACAAGTATCCACTAGCAAATACAGTCAATATAATGGCAGCTTTTACAAAAGGGGACATATGGCTCGGCAAGTGTAACTGAAAAACTTATTGTAAAAGTCCCTGTGGGAAGAAAAGCCCAGACTCTACTGGTACCATTGCAGAGAACAAAAAGGAAACATACTAAATGTCATGAGGTAAAAGAAAAATGTATTAATAATTTAGTGAATAAGAATTTTGGGAGAACAATAAATCAGGCCTCTCTAATTTCATTTTGTTGAAATAAGTTTATATACTAAATAATCATTGTAATGGGTGAAGTTAAACAAGGGGATATTTTACACTAAAAGCATAGATATAAAGAAGGGAAGTGTGGGCATGGTGTCTATTAAGAGATAGAGTGTATGAGTGAGTGTTTACAAAGAGACAGACAGATTAATCATACACAAATCATTCCACATTTCAACATACACTGTTAAAAATCTCTAAGGGTTAATAAGTTTAAAGCTTATTGACTTACAATATATTTTAAACTTGATGTGTGTTCAGTCTAGGGATGAAAACACTGTTAGTTTACACTTTGGCATACTTGCAATGTGTAACCTTTCTACCCTGTTAGTAGTTATTAATTTTTTTCTCTGAATGCTAACAAAGACATAAGGGGTGACATTATTTCTACAGTTAAATATTTAAAACTCAGTTTTCAAAGAGCACAACTTCCCCCTTAAGGAAAATGAGAAAATTGTCTCAGATGTCCCGACATACCTGATCTGAAGTGAAGTTAATATCATCAGTGAATTAAAATGGGTTCGTTTTTGTTACAGTTGCTGTGGTAATAACTGAGAAAGGCCTGGAAATATAATGTTCTCTAATTTCAACTCCACTTTGTTCTACATTAATAGACTTAAAATCTGTACTAGTTATAAATATGGTAACTATTATAATGATAATAGAAATATCTCAGACAATGTATTCTTACATCACTGCTTTTGAGGAAGCAGGAGAACATAGAGATAACTGATGAAATGTGAACCAAATAATATCCACCACCACCACTGAACAATTTAATATTCAGTAATTACAGTTAAAGAATTCTTTATATATGGTTGTTTTGTTATTATTGACTGTGAAGTTTGCAATTATAAGTTACATAATTAATTCAGATTGTAAATATGTATTAAATATACAGTTTGGCAATTGGTGAGTAATTGGGATCATATATTTTACTAATATGTTTATGCAAATTGAGAATACTTACTGTGACTCTTCTTCCAATTCAGCAATAATATCTTCAAAGGAAGCTGAAAATTTTAGAGCCAATCACACCTCATAATAAAATGAATTCTTTCAAACCTAAGAGGAATAATGAACTCCAAATGGAAATTAGTAGACATATAGATATACAGAGTGAGAACTCATAGATAATGTCTGTTAAATGTTAATGCTATATGAATGATTAGATAGAGAGCTAGATGGGGAAAAGGTATATAATAATAAATAAGAAATTAATAAAAAAGAAATTGTGAGTGCTGATACTATGACTATAGCTCATTAGGTGACTTGGACAAATCTTTTGGTTCTGGAAAGACTTAGTGTAGCAGTTTAAGACAAAACCAGAACAGGGAAGTGGGAAGGAATGAGTGGGAGAACAGGGGGAGGGAAGGGAGCTTATGTCACTTTCAGGGAGTGGGGGACCAGAAAAGGGGAAATCATTTGAAATGTAAATAAAAAAATATATTGTATAAAATTAAAAAAAAACTTTTATAAACATAAAATAAAAATAAATCGATCTTTAAAAAAAACTATTATTGCAACTGTGAAATTTTACATATATATATTTAGATTTGCTTATAAAATGATTTTGATAATGTCACTGGGTCCATTTACATTTAAAATATTTATTTTAAATTAGGTGTGTGTAATGTTTTTGTATGTACTCACAGAGTTCAGTAATACTGGATTTCCTGAATCTGGAGTTATAGGATATTATGAGGCACCTAACATGGGTTCTGGGAATTGATCTTAAGTTCTCTATAAGAAGAGTGCATGCCTTGTATGGGCTGGACCTTGTCTCTTTACAGATATGTAGCAGATGTGTAACATGGTGTCTATGTGTGTCTCCTACCAAGTAGAGAAAATCTGAGTCTAATTCTGTTGCCTCTCTTTGGATTCCTTCTTCTAGCTGGTCTACCTGGTCTGCCTTCATTTGAGAGACTATGCAACAAGTTCTGCTACAAGGTGATGAGACAGGGCAGCTTTGGACTCATTGTGAGTGGGGTGGACCTGCCCTTACAAAGGCGAAGAAGGAGAATGTTAAATGGGGAATATTAAACTGGGAGGCAAAGGAGAATGCGGCTGTGATCCAGATGTAAAGAGACTAAGTAAATTAATTAAGGGGAAAAAACAAACAAAATAGAAGAAGAAGGGGGAGGAGGAAGAGAAGATGGAGGAGGAGGATGAAGAGGAGTTGGAGGAGGAGGAGGAGGAAGAAGGGGTGGAGGAGGAAGAGGAGGTGGAGGAGGAAGAGGAGGAGGAGCAAGAAGAAGAAGAAGAAGAAGAAGAAGAAGAAGAAGGAGGAGGAGGAGGAGGAGGGGGAGGAGGAGGAGGAGAAGGAGAAGGAGAAGGAGAAGGAGAAGGAGAAGGAGAAGGAGAAGGAGAAGGAGAAGGAGAAGAGAAAAGAAAGGGGAAGAAGGAGAAGAACTACAAGAACAAGAAGAATGAGAAGAATGAGAAGAATGAGAACAGGAACAGGGACAGGGGTAGGGTCGGGGACGGGGACATGAACAGGGACAGGGACAGGGACAGGGACACGGACAAGGACAAGGACAAGGACAAGGACAAGGACAAGGACAAGGACAAGGACAAGAACAAGAACAAGAACAAGAACAAGAACAAGAACAAGAACAAGAACAAGAACAAGAACAAGAACAAGAACAAGAACAAGAACGAGTGATGCTCTAAAGAGCTGAGTCACTGCTCCAGCCTCCATGTACCATTTTAACTGTCATTTATTCCTGGTGTTTTAAAATGTGTCACTAAGATATGAATTACTTACAGAAACATTCTAATCTATGAGTATTATTTTTATTGCTTAGTATATAAATTTAGATTTCTCTGTGAAGCACTCATGAACATGTTGCTACATATACATTTGTAATATGTATTATATAAATGTATTATATAATATATGTGTATATATGTATACATATGATTTTTATATAACATGCATATATTTTTGTGCACAGAGAAAGATTCTGAAAGTGGGACTGTAAAGTACACTTAAATCTTAGATCCGGAAAACATCACAGCTGCTTCATTCTTTGACTCAAATCCAGCAATAGAGGAGTCTACACTCAAAAGCTGAAAAATAAAATTCATAGTAAGGCTTATGAAAAATAGGAATGGGCCATATCAGTGGAGATAGTTGAATCCTGAAACATTAGGTAATCCTCCATGCTGTATAGCATTTTCATTGTAAGAAATAAGATCAAAAGTTTCGATTGTTGGTTTACCAATTACTCTTAAATAGCCAAAGGGCATCTATATCAGAGCAAAATCCACAGACTGTGTTATCCTTTAGGTGTTGAGGAACATTTAAAAAGAGATATTACTTGATAGAGTTTGGTACACTTCAAATATATTCCTAGAAGTCTGATTTATGTCCTACATATATATGCTATGCCCAAGTAGCTTGGTATTCTTGGGAGGCTCCTAATAGTATAATCAGAGGCTGTCTTTGACTCTTTTACCTACTTGTGGGACACTATTTATTCCCCCTACTGGGTTGCCTAATCCAGGCTTGATGTGAGAATGTATGCCTTGTCTCAATGTAGCTTCTTATGCCCTGTTTGGTTGATGTATGTGGGAGGCATGTTCTTTTTAAAAGGGAGGTAGAAGGGGGATGGATTTAGGACAGAGGAAAGTTGGAGGGAACTGCAGTGAGGATGTAATATTTGAAAGAAAAATCAAAATGTAAAATAGAAAATAGACTAACACTTAGTGGTGAGAAATGCCCCTGGAGCAGGTTATAGAACTGCAGGCCTCCTCTTTTCTTTCTGCTTCTCAGCAACCATGGTGTTTGGTAAGACCAGGATAATGTGTTCATCACTGGATGGACTGCCTTGCTTCCAGAACAAAGGCCCTTCAGCCAAGTAATTATTGATTTTAAAAGGAAAGAAATAAATGTTTTATTTATATTAGTGCATTTCTTTCAGGCATTCATCACAGTGCTATAAAGTTAACAGCCTCAATCATTTCTGTTACACTATCCTAGCTCTGAGGTGAGTCTTTACAGTTAGGTGTGCAATAAGATGTGTTATAGAGCAGACATATCCAAGAACTCTCCAGTCTCCACACAAAGCTATTGAATGATGTTTGAAGATCTCAGAGCCCAATTCATGTGTATACCATGGCAAAAGTAAAGTAGAACTCTACTTGAGTTAGTTAATTTCTGTTTCAAGAGTCAATCCTATTAAGCAATCTTGTCTTCATTCCCTCATACCATTGAAAAGCTTCAAATGTTAAAAAAATGATGAGAATGTTAAAAATTAGTTTTTATAACATTTGGAAATACACTATCCAGTATGTTTATAACAATTATTTTGTGACAGACTTTTCTTAGGCAGATGCTGCACACACAAAACGGGTGTCCAGGAAATGCCAAATAATGATTGCATGATGACTTACTTGGTGAGATAATGAGTTTTCATTGGAGTAATTAGCAGGACTGTGGGTGAGGTTTCACTTATAAAGTAGCAGAGATGGTTCAAAACCACTCCATCACTGAAGTTCCTACTTGACATGGGTGGAGACTTGTAAAGTCTATAACTCTGGGGCTTTTCTCACAGTTTAAAGGCAGGTCTACAGCCAAAGAATTTCTCCTCTGGGCAGTTTGACAGTGCATGCACAAATGAATGAGTTCTATGTAGAATTTGATTTGTGGCTGTGTATCGATGGCAGCTGATTCTCAACAAGGATTTGCTTTGGTAGATGATAAAATTAATTTGTTATTCAATTATGGGTAATTTTGATGTCAAAAAATTAAAAATGAAGAGTGATCACTAGATTCATAAAATAGAATACTCAGCACTCCACAATCTTGCAGCAATTACAGAAGTTCAACAGTGTTTTGAAAGAATGAAAAGAAAATATAAAAGTTGTGAAGAACTGCTATATAAGCACATGCTTTGGACTCCTCTGTAATGTCTTCATATATGCTATCTAGCTAGACTTGCTTTTTCTACAGATTGCAGCTGATTACAATGAACTCATTAAGTACCTATTTATCTTAGTTTATTTAAGGCAGAAAAGTTGGAATTATCATAAAGTAATTCTTAAATATTTTAAGGTAAACATGCATGAATGTCATTTAGTGGTCAAAAATGCATATTTAACTTCCTAACATATTATGACCTCAAAAAATTCATGAAGGTAGAGAGTAAAAATATCAACTCAATTGCAGTTCCTAATTTGTTCTAGATTTATTTCATGATGAAATTTAGCTGATGGGCCTATATGCTTGATTATTATCTCTCATAATAAAATTTTGTTATTTGTAACTTCCACATAATATTACCCACCAGTTTCTTAAGTATGAAAATAGTGTTAATTCTGAAGACCTCAAAACACAAATAAGCAAAAGCCTTAGTACATCTCTTACAACTTGTGAGTTTTATTGACCAAATTACTTGTGATAGTATTTTTCCATGGTTGGAATTTAAGTAACAGATGTCCTAGACTCACAGGAATTTTGAGAATATAGCAACATATGCAAAATCACTTAGGGAAGTAATTTGCACTTTAATTATTAATTTTTCTAGTTATTACATTTGTGATTATTACTAATCCTTCCATTAATTATAGTATTATTTATGTTATTGCTCATTTTAACCTTTAGAGTATAATATTTTCCACAATGTGAAAGAGTGCTTTTTCATTAGTTTTGCCTCTGCCTCTGGATGATAACACTAAGTAGATTAATGTCTAATAATCTTTAAGAAAGTAAAACAGAAATATAATTTCCATCATCTTTTCTGCTCTTTTCTGCTTATGGTATTATATGAAGTTACCCTAAGGGGATCTGTTCATAATATATTATTATGGAAGATATTTCTTCAAGTTTATAAAAACATCTAATCCAGAAAATATTAATGAATGAGGATTATAGGAAATTAATGCATGCTGTTGGTTAAAATATTGGAGATTAATAGAAAAAATTAATATCCTTGCTCAGAATAGTTAGTTGCTGTTGAAAACCAGCTAATGAGACCTAAAATCAGAATGTCAATTTTTCTTAATTTAGAACAATCCAAATCTTTACTTAAATAGCTATATGTCACTGGGAATATCTAGTGGAAGGCCCAAATTAGGAACCTATTCCTAAACATGATTAGCCTAACTGCTGTCACTGGTGTACCCTGCCAGGTAAAGAGTGATTTGTGTTTTACATGGATCTAAACACTGTTCCTGAAAAACAAAACAAAACAAAAAACAAAATAGAAGCTCTGCTGCATCTTCTACTGGTGAAAAGGTTCAGTTGTTACCTGACTGCATGAAAGATAACAGTGATATTTCTTTTTTTTTGTAAAAATAGCATAAATAAAGCACATTTTTGAACAATTAGTTTATTTCAACATTAAAATGGAATAATTTATTTCTGTTATTTTTTGAAACTTGCTACCATTGCAAAGCTTGAACAACTTTTAAAAGAAAAAAATTAAAGTCAAAAAATATCATGAAAATTGATACAAAATAATATTGATCCTTAACTGTCAAAATTAAGGAAATACAATAAACATTTCAGATTTCATGTTCAATGTTTAAGAAAGGAGTAGCAGCAAATATGGAGAAAGGATTGGAAAGGATGTGGAAAGGGTATATGTTGTATAATAAATGAATCATTGAATGTTTTAATATAAAATTGTAAACAAAAATATTTTAATATAAAATTTATAATGAGCACGGAACAAAAAAATATTTAGTCTAAGCAGGCACCGTGCCACTTAAAGTAAGCAAAGCCTAAGAATGAATTTTCACACACACACACACACACACACACACACACACACACACACACACACACACACACTAGCTTCCCTACATGGAAATTTCAAATATATGAGAAAGAAGTTTGAGAAAAAACCTTATTCCTCTCAAAAAAGCTCTTAAAAATTACATATCTTGGGGATAGCCTGAAGAAGCAAGAGAAAGTCTTGTATATCAAAAATTTGTAAGGTGTTGAAAAGAGAAATTGAAAAAAACACAAAAAGGTAAAAACTCTCATGTTCATGGATGGGTTGGATTAATAGTGTGGCAATCCTACCAAGAGCAATCTACACATTTTATGTTATACATCTCACTTCTCCTATTAGTGTGACCAAGTGTACTATGTTATTTATTTATTTTTTGCTTATGATATTCTAGTACTATTCACAACAGGAATCTAATAACAAACATCAGATTAAAATAAGTGCATCCTGGAAAATTAGGAAAATAAGAAAGTATTTAACTTGGTATATCTTTTGTTTTTGTGATTTGCATTTTCAGTTATATTTCATATCAGATTTATTAAAGTTCTTAGTTTTATATTTGTTTATTTTTTGTGAGATATTGTTATTCATTATTATCATTTATTCCACTCATTTACATCTCAAATGATATCCCCCTTCCCTGTAAACCCTCCACAAACTCCCATCCCACATCTACCCTTTTCCCTCTCTTTGCCTGTATGAGGGTGCTCCACTACCACTCCACCATATCCTGCTCCACCTCTCCAGCATTCCCCTATTCTGGGCCATCAAACCTCCACAGGACTAAGGGCCTTCCCTCTCATTGATGTCAGGCAAGGCCATCCTCTGCTATAAATGTATCTGGATCCATGAATTCCTCCCGGTACACTCCTTGGTTGGTGATCTAGTCCCTGGAAGCACTGGGTGGTCTGGCCAGCCAACATTGTTCTTCCTATGGGGTTGCAATGCCCCTCTGCTCCTCCAGGCCTTCTGCAGCTCCCTTACCAGCGTCCATGAGCTCAGTCCAATGGTTGGCTCCAAGCACCCACATTTGCATAGGTCATTTATTGGCAGAACCTCCCAAGGAGCAGCCACATTAGTTTCCTGTCAGCAAACACCTCTTGGCAACAGCAAGAGTGTCTGAAGACAGGATAGATCCCCAGGTCATGAGGTCTGCAAATGGCCTTTCCTCAGTCTCTGCTTCATTTTTTTCTTTCCATTGGACAGAAACATGTCTGGCTTAAAGACTTTGAAATAGGTGGGCAGTATCATTCCTTGACTGGGACTGGTGCCTATCAACTGGAGGTGGTCTCTACAGGATATATCTCCCCTTCACTGCACATTTTGGCTAAAGTCATCCCAATATGGTCCTGGTAGCCTCTAGCTTCCCTGGCATTGGTACCCCTCCAGTGGCAATCCCCAGTTCCTCATCCTATTGCTACATAGTTTTTTTTTTTTTTGATTTCCTGACCCTCTGTATCTCTCAACACTCTCTAGTACCTAATAGTGCCTTCTTTGTTTGCTCCCCCTTTTCTATCCCAAACAAGTACCACTTCCATCCACTTTGCACAATCATTCTGCTCCTCTGTCAATGGTCAACTCCCTGCTCTTCCTTCCTCCTAAGCTTTATATTGCTTGTGGGTTATATCATGGGCATTGTGAGATTTGGGACTAATATCCCTTATCACTGAGTATATACCATGTATGTTCTTTCATGTTTGGAATATCTCACTCAGAATGATATTTTCTAGTTCCATCCATTTCCCTGCAAATTTCATAAACTCATTAATTTTTTTTCATAGTTGAATACTACTCCAATGTCTAAATGTACCACATATTCTATCCATTCTTCTGTAGAGGGACACCCAGTTGTTTATAGCGTCTGGCTATTATAAATAAGTCTGGTATGAAAATAGTGGAGCATGTTTCCTTGTAATATGTTGAAGCATCTTTTGGGAATATCCCCAGTAGTGGTATAACTAAGTCATCAAATAGAACTATTTCCAATTTTTTCAGGAACTGCCAGATTGATTTCCAAAGTGGTTTTACCAACTTGCAGTCCCAACAGCAATGGAGGAGTATTCTTCTTTCTCTACAGTCTTACCAGCATTTGCTGTCACCTACATTTTTTTTAATCTTAGCCATTCTGATTGGTATGAAGTATATTCTCAGGGTCATTTTGATTTGCATTTCCCTAGTAACTAAGGATATTGAACATTTCTTTAAGAACTTTTCACATATTCAAGAATCCTCAATTGAAAATTCTCTGTTTAGCTCTGTACTCCATTATTTAATAGGGTTATTTGGGTCTCTGGAGTGTAACTTCTTGTGTTCTCTTTGTATTTTACATATTAGCCCTCTATCAGATGTAAGGTTAGTAAAGATCTTTTCCCAGTTTGTGGATTGCTGTTTTGTCATATTGACAGTGTCCTTTGCTTTTTAGACCTTTGAAATTTTATGAGGTCCCATTTGTTGATTGTTAATCTTAGGACATGGGCCATTGGTGTTCTGTTCAGGCAATTTTCTCCTACACATATGTGTTAGAGGCTCTTCCTTATTTTGTCTTCTATTAGATTGAGCATAACTGGTTTTATGTAGCAGACCTTGATGCACTTAGAATTAAACTTTGTATAAGGAAATAAGAATGGATAAATTTGCATCCTTCTACATGTTGACTGCCAGTTGAAAAGCATCATTTATTGAAAATGCTGTCCTTTTTCCATTGGATGGATCTGTCTTCTTTGTCAGAGATCAAGTGACCATAGGTGTGTGGGTTCATTTATGGGTCTTGAATTCCATTCTATTGGTCTACCCATCTGTATCTGTACCAATACCATGAGATTTTTCTTACTATTACTCTGTAGTACAGCTTGTGGTATGGGATGGTGATTCCCTCAGAAGTTCTTTTATTGTTGAGAATAGTTATCACTATCCTGGGTTTTTGTTATTCCAAATGAATTTGAGAACTGTCCATTCTAACTCTATAAAAAATTGAATTGGAATTTTGAAGAGGATTGCATTGAATCTTTAGATTGCTTTCAGTAAGATGGGCCATTTTTACTAAATTAATTCTGACAACCAATGAGAGCATAGAAGATCTTTCCATCTTCTGAAGACTTCTATGATTTCTTTCTTCAGGAACTTGCAGTTCTTCTCATAAAGATCTTTCACTTGCTTGATTAGAGTCACACCAAGATTTCTTTATTATTTGTGACTATTGGGAAGGGTGTTAGTTCCCTAATTTCTTTCTGAGCCTATTTATCATTGAGTAGCTAAAGACTATTGATTTATTAATTGAATATTCATCCACATTGCTGAAGTTGTTTATCAGTTGTAGGAACTCTCTGGTAGAATTTTCTGGGTTGTATATATATACATATATAATCATACATTCTGCAAATAGTGATATGTTGACTTCCTTCTTCACAATATATATCTCTTTCATTCCATTTTATTTTGTTTAATTATTCTACCTATAATTTCAAGAACTATATTGAATAGATAGGAAGAGAGTGGGCAGCCTTGTCTTGTCCGTGATTTCTTTGTGATTGCTTTGAGTTTCTCTCCATTTAGTTTGATTTTGGAAATTAGTTTGATGTATATTGCTTTTGTTATATTTAGGTATTGGGTGTGAATTCCAGATCTTTTCAATACTATCAAATGCTTTTTTTATCATCTAATGAAATGATCATGTATTTTTTATTTTAGTTTGTTCATTAGTGGATTACATTGATGGATATCCATATATTGAATCAAACCCCATATCTCTGGGATGAAACTTACTTGATCATGCTGAATGATCATTTGATATGTTCTTGGATTCAGCTTGTAAGAATTTTATTGATTATTTCTGCACTGATATTCATAAGGGAAATTGTTCTGACACTCTCTTTGTTGGGCTTTTTTATGATTCAGATATCAGCATCACTATGGCTTTATTGAAAGAATTTAGTAGTGTTCCTACTTTGTCTATTTTGTAGAAAAGTTAGGGATTAGGGATTCTTTGAAGGTGTGGTAGAATTTTGCTCCAAAACCATCTGGCCCTGGTGTTTGTTTGTTTGTTTGTTTGTTTTTGGTTGGGAGGCTTCTAATGACTGCTACTATTTCCTTTGTGGTTATTGACAGTTTAGATGGTTTTTCTGATGGTGGTTTAACTTTTGTGTCTGGTATCTTTTTAGAAAATCATCCATTTTATTTAGATTTTCCAGTTTTGTTGAGTGTGGGATTTTGTAGTAAGATCTGATAGTTTGTAAAATTTCTTCACTTTCTGTTGTTATGTCTCTCTTTTCAATCCTGATTTTATTAATTTGGATACTGTCTCTTGGCCCTTTAGTTAGGTGGCTAAGGGGTTATCTAACTTATTGATTTTCTCAAAAAAAAAACCAGCTTCTAGTTTTGTTTATTCTTTGTATAGTTATCTTTGTTTCTACTTGGTTGATTTCATCCTTGAGTATTATTATTTCCTGATGTCTACTCTATTGGGTATATTTGCTGTTTTTTTCTTCAAGAGATTTTAGATGTGCTGTTGAATTATTAGTATATTATCTCTTCAATTTCTTTAGCGAGGCACTCATGACTATGAGTCTTCCTTTTAGTACTGCTTTCATTGTGTCCTGTAAGGTTGGGCATGCTGTGCCTTTGTGTTAATTAAATTTAAAAAAAAATCTTTAATTTCTCTCTTTATTTCTTCACTGATCAAGTTATCATTGAGTAGATAGTTGTTCAGATTCCATGTGTATATAATCTTTCTGTTGTTTTTGTTGGTATTGAAGACCAGCCTCAATCAGTGGCAGTCTGACAGAATAAATGGGATTAATTCAATTTTCTTAAATCTGTTAAGGTTTGTTTTGTGTCACATTATATGGTCATTTTTTAAGAAGGCATCATGTGGTGCTGAGAAATTATATTCTTTTGGGATGTGAAATATTCTAGAGATATCTGTTAAATCCATTTGTTTCTTAACTTCTGATACTTTTAGTATGTTTCTGTTTATTTTCTGTTTCCATGATCTGTCTGTTGGTAAGAGTGGGGTTTGAAGTCTCCTACTATTATTATGTATGGTTCAATGTGTGCTTTTTATCTTCAATAACATTTCCTTTACAAATGTGTGTGCCCTTGCATTGAAGCTTTTTATGTTCATAATTGAGAGTTCATCTTTGTGGAGTTTTCATCCTAATCTAATCAAATGTAGTGTTCTTCCTAATATCTTTTGATAATACTTAGTTGAAAGTAAATTTTATCCAATATTAGATATCCATTCTAATATGGCTACTCCAGCTTGTTTCTTGGGACCATTTCCTTGGAAAATTTTTCCAGCCTTTTACTTTGAGATAATACTTACCTGTGTCACTGAGGTGTGTTTCCTGTATGCAGCAAAATGCTGGATCCTGTTTATGCATCCCGTCTGCTAGCCTCTGTTTGTTTATTGGGGAATTGAGTCCATTGATGCTGAGAGATAATAGGGACCAATGATTGCTGCTCACTGTTATTTTTGTTGTTAGAATTAGAATTATGTTTGTGTGGCTGTCTTCTTTTGAGTTTGTTGAAAGAAGATTACTTTCTTGCTTTTTCTAGGGTGTAATTTTCCTCTTTGTTTAAGAGTTTTCCATCTATTATCCGCTATAGGGATGAATTAGAGGAAAGATATTTAAATTTGATTTTTTTTCTTGGAATATCTTGGTTTTTCCATCTACTGTTATTGTCAGTTTTGCTCAGAATATGCTCAGAAATGCTGGGGCTGGCATTTGTGATTTTTTATGGTCTGTAAGACATTTGCCTAAGATCTTCTTACTTTTGGAGTCTCTGTCTAGAAGTCTAGTGTAATTCTGATAGGTCTGCCTTTACATGTTACTTGATCTTTTTCTCTTACTACTTTCAATATTCTTTCTTAGTTCTAAGCGTTTGTTTATTATGTGATGGGAGGAATTTTTTTCTGGTCCAATCTGTTTGGTGTTCTGTAGGCTTCTTATATGTTTATGGGCATCTCTTTCTTTAGGTTAGGGAAGTTTTCTTCTACAATTTCCCTAAAGATTTTTGCTGGTCTGTTGAGTTGTTAATATTCACTCTTTTCTATACCTATTATGCTTAAATTTGTTCTTTTCATTGTGTCCTGGATTTCTTGAATGTTTTTAGTTAGGAACATTTTGCTTTTTGTTCCTTGACTGCGCTGTCAATGCCTTCTACAGAATCTTTTACACCTAATATTCTCTCGTCTATTATTTGTATTCTGTTTGTGATGCTTGCATCTGTGATTCCTGTTCTCCTATTAGGTTTTCCTCCTTTCTCTAGATTTTCTCCCTTCGTGTTTTCGTTAACGTTTCTATTTACATTTTTAGATACTGCATGGTTTTGTTCAATTCCTTTATCTTTTTGAATTTGTTTTCCTGTAATTCTTTAAGGAATTAATGTGTTTCCTTTTTAAGTGCTTCTACTTATTTATCTATGCTCCTTTGAATTCCATTAAGGGGGTTATTTGTGTCCTTTTCAAAGTCTTCTATCTTCTTCATTAGATGAAAGTTTAAATCTGAATCTTGTATTTCAGGTATGTTGAGTTACCTAGAGCTTGCTGTGGAGAGAGAACTGGGTTCTAATATTGCCAAGTAGCTTTGGTTTCTGTTGCTTATGTACTTGTGCTTGCTTCTTGGTATCTGGTTATCTGTGGTGTTGACTGGCCTTGCTGTGTCTGACTGGAGCCTGTCCCTCCTGTAATCCTGTATACCTGTGATCCTCTGATCATGTGATCTTGGATACGTCACAAATCCTGGGTGCCAGTATTGACTTAAGGAATAGGTGAAAAGCAGGGCTAGTCATTGGTGAGCCAAAATATGTTATTTAATAAACAACATCATATAGGTGGAAAACGTTTTGTTTTCCTTGAGACTATACAATAATTTTCTTACTGACAAAAAAAAATGAGACTCATGGTTACTCCTCAGACTTTTAGGAGATAACTATATTTGTTTGCATGGGTGAGTTTGTATACAAGATTTAATAGATTCATTTAATTTTTCAGGATTGTTGCTCAGGGTCTATAAAATCTAAGTTTTTGTAATTTTTAGAGAAATTTTTTTCACTATGAATCTCAGGCTGTCCTAAAATTCATGGAAAGTCTCTACTTTACTCAGCTTTTTGACATTTTGGTTATCAAACTTGAACCATCACTTACTGTCTATTTCTGCTTACATCTTAAATCAATATCAGTAGCTTTCATGTGGCCTACCTCTATAGTTAAATTCTATTTAATCATGTGATGATATGGGAAAAATTACATGTATTTTTAACTACTTTGTAAGATTATCTACCTAGATTTGTTGTCAATCAACAATATTTTTGACAAAACAAAACAAAAAGCAAAGACAAAACAAAGCAAAAATTATTCCAATATAAATAATAATTCAATGATAAGGCATATATAATTCATTTTTAACCTAGAGTCTGATTTCAAGATACTCTGGATATCCTGTGAACCAGTTGCCTTCCAATTATTAACACAATCAAGCAAAGTGCAGGTTTTACTTCTGGAACTATGTCTAAATGTAAAAACTACTTCTTTGGTTTGATTACCTTAAGATACTATAATTAAGGTAAGAATGCTAATATCTCTCATTATTCAAATAAACTACTGAAATATTAATACAATATTTTAGTTCATATTTCAAGTACTAAGGAAGGAAATGTTTTCTCCCTGTTTTATCAGTGAGAAATGTAAAAGGCTAGTGTGTGTGTGTGTGTGTGTGTGTGTGTGTGTGTGTGCGCGCAGTTAAGAAATTTCAATTGTTTCTTTCAAATCCCAGTTTGCTTTAGGAAATAAAGACAGACAGAACACACTTAGGAAAACAAACACAATGGACTAAAAACTTTAATATTTATCAAAACTAATACTCAGTGATTTCAGGTTTTAGGAATTTCAAATCTCAGTCAGGCAGTGGTGGCACATGCCTTTAATTCTAGCACTTGGGAGGCCGAGGCATGTGGATTTCTTAGTTTGAGGCCAGCCTGGTGTACAGAGTAAGTTACAGGATAGCCAGGGCTACACAGAGAAACCCTGTCTCAAAAACAAAGACAAAAAAAGTAATTTCAAATCTCTTCAATCTGGTGAAAATCAAATTTTAAGCTGTTAAGAAAACAACACATTTCTTCCTTGTAAATGGCTTGATATTTCAAATAGCAGGCAGAAAGCAGAAGTCAAAAACAGGTGAAAATAGGTTCTTAATTACAGGAAAAAAGCCTAGAAGCCACAAGCAAGAAAAAGGAGATTCAGGTCTCTCTCTGGATATATATATATATATATATATATAGTCTATTCCATTGCAGAGGTGTTAATGGCCTGCCACAGAGTACAAAATACTGTGTCTCTCATTGGTTCCACTGATACCAAATTTTGTTCCTTGTCATTTTGGATGGTTATAAAAATGTGATTTTTCCCATGATAAATTTAAGTATGTCAATCACATTTTATTAAACTTAGCAATGGCAATATCTTCTAATACACTATCATTCCATCTCTATTTAGGATTATTTTCCTGTTTAACCATGTGGTCTGAGTGATCAGAAAGCATTAAAGTCTATATTTGTTTTCCTTTTATGGATCCTAAACTTTCTTTAGAAATGCATTATTCTGTAACCTCTGAAGCACAATAAAATAGGGAATGAATTTATTCATGAGGAAAAAAGAGATTGATGTAGTTCATGCAATCTAGAATTAACTAAAAGTAGAAAGAATGAAAACCATAGCAAATGCTTATTGATGTTTTGTGATGAGGGTATAAAGAATATTAGTTTTACCTTCCAGCACTAAATAAATTCAGATGAATTATGTAAATGATCCTCTCTTAACATCCAGAATTTGTATATAGCTTATCTAATATTTTCTGCTGCACAATAGCATTTCTTCCTTATCTTCCCCAATCAGAACAAATTATAATATTAATAGGAAAAATCCCATAAGTATTAAATAATTAAAATAAAATATTATAGCAACCTGTTGTAATACACATTATTTCTCAGTATTCTGTACATCTATATGATGTAATCATTTTGTTACATTCTTGGTACAGAAAATAACAAAAGAGACAAAGCAGTGAATGATACATTCATTTTACTCTTTACCAGATTTCCTCTGTTTTATCTAATGTCTAAATAAGCACTGTCCATAGTTGTGAAGTCTTAGTTTCAACCCAACATAAAATGGTAATGGCAGTAATTATACTGCAATCATTAAGAATTAACAGAGATAGAACTGTAAGCTTTTTACTCAAGTGAACAGAAGTGGCACACTGCTCGCAGTGACATCTTAGAATTGAGTGCAAAGATGATGCTCATTATATAGTTATTACTTAAAAAAATAAAGTGAGTCTATGGATGGAATTGAGAACTTCCTGATAATTGATAACTATGCAAGCAGTCCTCTCCCACATTATATTACTCCTATTTTGTCAAAGAGAACTTTATTCTATATTAACAATTTTAGTCATATTTTATTATTATTAAAGCATCATTTAAATCTAACTATATTTTGATATTCTTTTCTTTTTCTTTTTCTTAGGATGTTACCTTGTTGGATGTTTTGTTTTGTTTCTTTTTGTTTTGTTTTGTTGTTGTTTTAAATTTATTTATTTAGTCTCTTTACATACCTATCACTACCCCTTCTCCAGGCCAATCCCTCTCACATTCCTCCTCCCACACTGCTCTCCTTCTTCTCTGAGACAATGAAGACCTGTACCCCCCAGGGACTATATATATCACCCTATGGCACAATAATGCACATTCTCCACCACTGAGGCTGCACAAGGCAGCCCAGCTAGAACATATGCCATAAACAGACAACAGCTTTTGGGATAGAATCTACTCCAGGTGTTTGGGTTCATCCTGAAGATATGAGCTGCATATTTGTTTCATATATACAGGAATAAAGAGGCTAGGTCCAGCCTGTATATTCTCTCTGATTGATGGTTCAGTCTCTGAGAGTGCCAAGGGTTCAGGTTAGTTGACTCTGTTGGTCTTTCTGTAAAGCATACCAGAGCATCATCGATAGGGTCAAGGATTGGAGCTTGTCCATGGGATGGGCCTTTAGTTGGGCTGGTTATTATTTTGCATTCCCTTAGTCTCTGCTTCATCCAATCCCTGCATTTCTTGAAGATAGGATAAATTTTGGGTCAAAAGTTTTGTAGGTGGGTTCATTTCCTTATTCTTCAACTGGGATCCTTCCTGCCCATAGGAGGTAGCCTCTTCTTGTTCCATATTCCTAATGTTGTGACCCACAGAAGAGGTCACCCCATTGATTCTTGGATATGCACCTTATCCAAGGTCTCTGGCATGCCCACTAGATATCCCCATATCCCCCATACCCCACCAGTTGCAGATTTCCATTCATTCACTTGGCCATCTCATCATTTTTCCTGTTACTCCACACACCTTATCCTGAAACCTAACCATTCCTCTCGGCCTCCCTTCTCTAACCCAGTTCCCTCACTCTATATGCCTCCCTTCTAAGTGAGATTTGAGCATCCTGACATGGACTTTTCTTCTTGTTTAGCTTTTATGGTTCTGTGGAGTATAACACGTATATCTTGTATTTTATGGCTAATAGGCACTTATCAGTGAGTACATACTATGAATTTCCTTCTTGGTCTGTGTCACTTCACCCTGGGTGGATGATATTCTCAAGTTCTATACATTTTCCTGCAAAATGCATGTCTTTGTTTTTAATAGCTCAATAGTATTTTATGGCATAGATGTACCGCATTGTCTATCCATTCTTCATTTGAGAGACATCTAATTTCTTTTTACTTTGCTCCTATGAACACAGGTGAGTAAGTCTCCATGTGATATAGTAGATGATCATTTGAACATGTGCCCAGGAGTGGCATATCTGGGTTTTGTGGTAGAATTAGTCCCAGTTTTCTAAGAAACCATCAAATTGAATTAAAAAGTAATTGTAAATTTGCATTCTCACCACTAAAGGAGGAGTGTTCTCCATATTGCACATCCTCAGCAGAATGTGCAATTCCTTGAGATTTTGTTGTTGTTTGTTTGTTTTGTTTTGTTTCATTTTTGACAGGTATAAGTTGGAGTATCAGAGTTGTTTTGATTTGCATTTCCCTGATGACTAAGGACTTTGAATACCTTTAACTGCTTCTTTGCCATATTTTATTCCTCTGTTGAGAATTCTCTGTTTAGTTCTGAACTCTAATTTTAATTGTTATATGAGTTGTTGGTGTCTAACTTATTGAATTCTTTCTAAATTTTGGGTCTTAACCCACTGTCAGATATAGGGTTAGTAAAGACCCTTTCACAATATGTAGGCTGCCATTTTGTCCTACTGACAATATCCTTTGCCTCACAGAATATTTGCAGCTTCATAAGGTCCCTTTTTTCAACTGTTGATCTTAAGGTCTGAGTCATTGATGTTCTGGTCAGGAAGTTACCTCCTGTACCAAGAGATTTGTGGGTATGCCCCACTGTCTGTTCCTTTAGAGTTAGTGTATCTGGTTTTACTTTGAGGTCTGTGATCCACTTGGACATGGATTTCTTGTAGCGTGATTGAAATGAACCTATTTGCATTCTTCTACATGTAAACATCCAGTTATAGTAGGACCATTTGTTAAAGAGTCTTTCTTTTTTCCATCCTATGGTTTTGCATTCCTTATCAAAAATCAAGTGTTCATACATGCGTGAGTACATTTCAGGGTCTTTGATTCAATTCCAGTAATATCCTTATATGGTCTTTTTCAAATACTACACAGTTTTTATTACTATTGCTCTTTAGTATAGCTTTAAGTCAGAGATGGTGATACCTCTGCAACACGTTACAATTCCCAGACCACAGGATGCTCATGAAGAAGGACTAAAGTTGGGGTACTTTTGTTCTTCTGAGAAAGAAAACAAAATACTCACAGGAGCAATAGAGACAAAATGTGGAGCAGAGATTTAAGGAAAGGCCATGCAGAAACAGCCCTACCTGGGGATTCATGCTATAAGCAGTCACCAAACACCAACACTATTATAGACTACAAGAAGTGCAAATCAAAAGGAGCATGTCATGGTTGTCTCTGGAGGGGCCCTCCCAGAGCCTTACACATACAGAGGTAGGTGCTACTAGCAGCCAACCATTCGGCTGGGTGTGGGGTCCCCAGTGGAGTACTTGGAGGGTGGTCCGGAGGAGCTGAAGTGGTTTAGAGCCTCATGAGAAGAACAATGACTTCGTACACCCAGACATCCCAGGACTCCCAGGGACTAAACCATCAACCAAGGGGTACACATGTTTCCAGCCAAAAATGTGGCAGAGGAATGCCTTGATGGGCATCAGTGGGAAGAGTGGTTCTTGGTCCTGTGAAGGCTCAATAGATGCCCCAACAAAGGGAAATCGAGGGGCGGGTGGAAGCAGGATTGGGTCCGGTGGAGGGTCATATACTTTGAGGCAGGGGGTGGGAGGAGGGGTTGGGGGGTTTGGGGGAGGGGGAATCCAGGAAAGGTTTTAGCATTTGAAATGTAAATAAAGATTATATTCAATTAAAACAAAAGGAATTTTCTATTTTGTAGTATATAGGCTTTTGAAGTAAGACCTAATGATGTCTTAAATTTCCTCAGTGACTGGTGATATGTCTCCCTTTATGGTTCTGATTTTGTTTCTTTGGGTAGTGTATCTCTTGTCCTTTGATTAGTTGGGCTAATAATTTATCTATCTGGTTGATTTCTCTTTGAAACAGCTCTTGGTTATGTTGATTCTTTGTACTGTTCTTTGTTTTGTTTTGTTTTTGTTTTTGTTTTCTAGAGCTTTTTTGGGTGTACTTTTTTTCTTTTGTGGAATTTTTTTTAAATTTTTTTTATTCGATATAATTTATTTACATTTCAAATGATTTCCCCTTTTCTAGCCCCCCACTCCCCGAAAGTCCCGTAAGCCCCCTTCTCTCCCCCTGTCCTCCCACACACCCCTTCCCAATTCCCCGTTCTGGTTTTGCCGAATACTGCTTTACTGAGTCTTTCCAGAACCAGGGGCCACTCCTCCTTTCTTCTTGTACCTCATTTGATGTGTGGATTATGTTTTGGGGGTGTACTTTTAAATTGTGGGTATGAGAACTTTAAAATTTCTTTATGGAGGCACTTATACTATAAATATTACTAATTATGCCCCGCGAATTTCGGTATGCTGTGCCTTCATTTGAATTCTAGAAAGTCTAATTTCTTTCTTTATATCTTATCTGACCCAGAGATCATTGAGTAGAGAGTTGTTCAGTTTCCATTAGTGTGCAAAACGTACTGGTATTTCTGTTGTTGTTCTTGAAGTCCAGCTTTTAATCAATAGTATTCTGATAAGATTCAATGTGTTATTTCATCTTCCTTGTGTCAGTTGTATATTTGTGACCAAACATATAGTTAGTTTTGGAGAAGTGTCCAGGAAATGTTGAGAAGATATATTTTTTCTGTGTTAAAATGAAGTATTCTATAGATGTCTGTCATTCATTGATTCACAATGTCTGTTAGTTTCATTATTTCCATGTTAGTTTTTCTCTTGATGTCCTGTCAGTTAGGTAGAATGGAGTGTTGAAGACTTACATCATTGTGTGGGTTTTGATATGTCATTTATCCTTTAGTAACATTTCTTTTAAAATAAGATTGTTCTTTAAATTGGGAAATAGGTATTCAAAATTGAGATATCATCTTCTTAGATTTTATAAAATAGGTATACAGTATCCTTTTCATCTCTTTTGAAGCTTCAACGTTTATTTTGTGAAGTAATAGAATGACTGCATATGCTGGCTTATATGGTTCATTTGTGTGAAAAATCTTTTCCCATTGCTTTACATTTTTGGTAACATATGTAACTGTAACTTTGATTCTCCAGATGTAATTGTCCTCTAGTAAGCTTAGTACTGAATAAGCACACCCTTTCTAGTTCTTTCTAGTTGTCTCAGGACTCACACTGGCTAGTTTAACTAAGTTGTTCTGACACAAAACTTCTTGCCACGTTGATTGATAAAGACTGACTTTTCTTTACTTCTCACTTTATTGCTGTGCATTGAAAAATTGCCTCTGAATTCAGTAAAGTGAAATGCACTGCCTATAATGATCCAACTCCAATTAAGTATTTTTTCTTAATTGGAGAGGGTATGTGTAGTCTTAGTGCAACTTGATATGCTCTAGCTGGTTGATATCCATGGGAGACCTGCCTTTTTATGAAAGGGAAGGACTATGTGGAAGAGAATCCATTAGCAGGTGATAGACCAGGAGAAGAGAAGGGAGGAGAAGATAGAGCTGGAATGTAAACATTAAAATAAATAAATCAATTCTTTCTTCTTGATAAAAAAAACATGTTACTGAAAGCCATTAAGTTGGCTCATTAGCAAAAGCACTTACCATATAGACTAAGGACCTGACAGCCATTTCCAGGATTCTCATTGAGAGAACACATCTACTTCTTCAAGTTATCTTTTGAGTTCCAATTGCACATTGTGGCATGAACATATTCTGACACATAAATAATAATAAGTGTATTTTTAAAAATATTTTGATACTAAGTTCACTATTTGACTTTATCCTTTGCCAGGATGAATTGTTCTTTTTTTTTAAATTTTTTTTATTCGATATAATTTATTTACATGTCAAATGATTTCCCCTTTTCTAGCCCCCCACTCCCCGAAAGTCCCATAAGCCCCCTTCTCTTCCCTTGTCCTCCCACCCAACCCTTCCCACTTCCCCGTTCTGGTTTTGCCGAATAATGTTTCACTGAGTCTTTCCAGAACCAGGGGCCACTCATCCTTTCTTCTTGTACCTCATTTGATGTGTGGATTATGTTTTGGGTATTCCAGTTTTCTAGTGAGTGCATACCATGATTCACCTTTTGAGTCTGGGTTACCTCACTTAGTATGATGTTCTCTAGCTCCATCCATTTGCTTAAGAATTTCATGAATTCATTGTTTCTAATGGCTGAATAGTACTCCATTGTGTAGATATACCACAATTTTTGCATCCACTCTTCTGTTGAGGGATACCTGGGTTCTTTCCAGCATCTGGCAATTATACATAGGGCTGCTATGAACATAGTAGAGCATGTATCCTTATTACATGGTGGGGAATCCTCTGGGAATATGCCCAGGAGTGGTATAGCAGGATCTTCTGGAAGTGCGGTGCCCAGATTTCTGAGGAACCGCCAGACTGATTTCCAGAGTGGTTGTACCAATTTGTAACCCCACCAGCAGTGGAGGAGTGTTCCTCTTTCTCCACACCCTCTCCAACACCTGCTGTCTCCTGAATTTTTAATCTTAGCCATTCTGACTGGTGTAAGATGAAATCTTAGGGTTGTTTTGATTTGCATTTCCCTAATGACTAATGAAGTTGAGTATTTTTTAAGATGCTTCTCTGCCATCTGAAGTTCTTCAGGTGAGAATTCTTTGTTTAACTCTGTACCCCATTTTTTAATAGGGTTGTTCGGTTCCTGGAGTCTAACTTCTTGAGTTCTTTATATATATTGGATATTAGCCCTCTATCTGATGTAGGATTGGTGAAGATCTTTTCCCAATTTGTTGGTTGCCGATTTGTCCTCTTGATGGTGGCCTTTGCCTTACAGAAACTTTGTAATTTTATGAGGTCCCATTTGTCAATTCTTGCTCTTAGAGCATACGCTATTGGTGTGCTGTTCAGAAACTTTCTCCCTGTACCTATATCCTCAAGGGTCTTCCCCAGTTTCTGTTCTATTAGCTTCAGAGTGTCTGGCTTTATGTGGAGGTCCTTGATCCATTTGGATTTGAGCTTAGTACAAGGAGACAAGGATAGATCAATTTGCATTTTTCTGCATGCTGACCTGCAGTTGAACCAGCACCATTTGTTGAAAAGGCTATCTTTTTTCCATTGGATGTTTTCAGCCTCTTTGTCGAGGATCAAGTGGCCATAGGTGTGTGGGTTCATTTCTGGATCTTCAATCCTGTTCCATTGATCCTCCTGCCTGTCACTGTACCAATACCATGCAGTTTTTAACACTATTGCTCTGTAGTATTGCTTGAGGTCAGGGATACTGATTCCCCCAGATTTTCTTTTGTTGCTGAGAATAGTTTTAGCTATCCTGGGTTTTTTGTTGTTCCAGATGAATTTGATAATTGCTCTTTCTAACTCTGTGAAGAATTGAGTTGGGATTTTGATGGGTATTGCATTGAATTTGTATATTGCTTTTGGCAAAATGGCCATTTTAACTATATTGATTCTACCGATCCATGAGCATGGGAGGTTTTCCCATTTTTTGATGTCTTCTTCCATTTCCTTCTTCAGAGTCTTGAAGTTCTTGTCATACAGATCTTTCACATGTTTGGTAAGAGTCACCCCAAGATACTTTATACTGTTTGTGGCTATTGTGAAGGGGGTCATTTCCCTAATTTCTTTCTCAGCCTGCTTATCCTTTGAATATAGGAAGGCCTGATTTGCTTGAGTTGATTTTATAACATGCCACTTTCCTGAAGTTGTTTATCAGCTGTAGGAGCTCTCTAGTGGAGTTTTGGGGGTCACTTAGGTAGACTATCATGTCGTCTGCAAATAATGAAAGTTTGACTTCTTCCTTTCCAATTTGTATCCCTTTGACCTCCTTATGTTGTTGAATTGCCCGAGCTAGTACCTCAAGTACAATATTGAAAAGATAAGGAGAAAGGGGGCAGCCTTGTCTGGTCCCTGATTTCAGTGGGATTGCTTCAAGTTTCTCTCCATTTAGTTTGATGCTGGCTACCGGTTTGCTGTATATTGCTTTTACTATGTTTAGTTATGGGCCTTGAATTCCTGTTCTCTCCAAGACTTTAAGCATGAAAGAATGCTGAATTTTGTCAAATGCTTTTTCAGCATCCAATGAAATGACCATGTGGTTTTGTTCATTGAGTTTGTTTATGTAGTGGATTGTATTGATGGATTTCTGAATATTGAACCAACCCTGCATTCCCGGGATAAAGCCTACTTGATCATGGTGGATGATCGTTTTGATGTGTTCTTGGATTCGGTTGGCAAGAATTTTATTGATTATTTTTGCATCAATGTTCATAAGGGAAATTGGTCTGAAGTTCTCTTTCTTTGTTGGATCTTTGTGTGGCTTTGATATCAGCGTAATTGTGGCTTCGTAGAAGGAATTGGGTAGTGTTCCTTCTGTTTCTATTTTGTGGAATAGTTTGAAGAGTATTGGTGTTGACTCTTCTTGAAGGTCTGATAGAATTCTGCACTGAAACCACCTGGTCCTGTGCTTTTTTTGGTTGGAAGACTTTCTATGACTCCTTCTATTTTTTTAGTCATTATGGGACTGTTTAGATGGTCTAGTTGGTCCTGATTTAATTTTGGAATTTGGTATCTGTCAAGGAAATTGTCCATTTCCTACAGATTCTCCAGTTGTGTTGAGTACAGTCTCTTGTAGTAGGATCTGGTGATTTCTTGGATTTCCTCAGTTTCCGTTGTTATATCTCCCTTTTTATTTCTAAGTTTGCTAATTTGGATACGTTCTCTGTGCCCTTTGGTCAGTCCGGCTAAGGGTTTATCTATCTTGTTGATTTTCTCAAAGAACCAGCTCCTGGTTTTGTTGATTTTTTGTATGGTTCTCTTTTTTTTCTACTTGATTGATTTCGGCCCTGAGTTTGATGATTTCCTGCCTTCTACTCCTCCTGGGTGAAATAGCTACTTTTTGTTCCAGGGCTTTCAGGTGTGTCATTAAGCTGGTAATGTAGGCTCTCTCCATTTTCTTTTTGGAAGCACTCAGGGCTATGAGTTTTCCGCTTAGCACTGCTTTCATTGTGTTGCATAGATTTGGGTATGTTGTGTCTTCATTTTCATTGTGTTCTAAAAAGTCTTTAATTTCTTTCTTTATTTCTTCCTTGACCAAGGTATCATTGAGTAAAGTATTGTTCAGTTTCCACGTGTATGTGGGTTTTCTGTTGTTTTTGTTGTTTTTGAAGACCACTTTTACTACATATTGATCAGACAGGAGGCATGGGATTGGTTCGATCTTCTTATATTTGTTGAGGTTTGTCTTCTGACCAATTATATGGTCGATTTTGGAGAAGGTACCATGAGGTGCTGAGAAAAAGGTATATTCTTTTGTTTTAGGATAGAATGTTCTATATATATGTGTTAAATCTAATTCGTCCAAAGCTTCAATTAGTTTCATTGTGTAACTGTTTAGAGGAAAGTGCAGTGTTGAAGTCACCCACAATTATTGTGTTCAGTGCAATGTGTGCTTTGAGTTTTAATAAAGTTTCTTTTACGAAAGAGGGTGCCCTTGCATTTGGAGCATAGATGTTCAGGATTGAGAGTTCTTCTTGTTGTATTTTTCCTTTGACCAGCAAGAAGTGTCCCTCAGAGTCTCTTTTGATGACTTTGGGTTGAAAGTCAATTTTATCTGATATTAAAATGGATCCTCCAGCTTGTTTCCTGAGACCATTTGCTTGTAAAATTGTCTTCCAGCCTTTTACTCTAAGGTAGTGTTTGTCTTTGACCCTGAGGTGTGTTTCCTGTAAGCAGCAAAATGTAGGGTCATGTTTACGTATCCATTCAGTTAGTCTGTGTCTTTTTATTGGGGCATTAAGTCCATTGATGTTAAGAGATATTAAGGAATAGTGATTGTAACTTCCTATCATTTTTGACGTTATTTTTTAAATTTGATTGCTTAACTTCTTTTGGGTTTGATGAAATGTTACTATCTTGCTTTTTCCAGGGTGAAGTTTCCCTCCTTGTATTGGTGTGGTCCTCCTATTATCCTTTGTAGGGCTGGGTTTGTGGATAGATATTGGGTAAACTTGGTTATGTCATGAAATATCTTAGTTTCTCCATCTATGGTGATTGAGAGTTTTGCTAAATATAGTAGTTTTGGTTGTCATTTGTGTTCTCTTAGAGTCTGCATGAGATCTGCCCAGGACCTTCTAGCCTTCATAGTCTCAGGTGAAAAGTCGGCTGTGATTCTGATAGGTCTTCCTTTATATGTTACCTGGCCTTTTTCTCTTACTGCCTTTAATATTCTTTCTTTGTTTAGTACATTTGGTGTTTTGATTAATATGTGACGGGAAGTATTTCTGTTCTGGTCCAGTCTGTTTGGAGTTCTGTAGGCTTCTTGTATATTCATGGGCATCTCTCTTTTTAGGTTAGGGAAGTTTTCTTCCATAATTTTATTGAAGATATTTGCTGGCCCTTTAAGTTGTAAATCTTCACTCTCATCTATGCCTATAATCCTTAGGTTTGGTCTTCTCATTGTGTCCTGGATTTCCTGGATATTTTGGGTTACAAGCTTTTTGCATTTTGCATTTTCTTTAACTGTTGAGTCCATAATTTCTATGGAATCTTCAGCATCTGAGATTCTTTCTTCTATCTCTTGTATTCTGTTGTTGATATTTGCATCTCTGTCCCCTGATTTCTTCCCAAGGCTTTCTATCTCCAAAGTTGTCTCCCTTTGAGTTTTCTTAGTTGTTTCTACTTCTGATTTTAGATCCTGGATGGTTTTGCTTAGCTCCTTCACTTGCTTGTTTGTGCTTTCCTGTAATTCTTTAAGAGAATTTTGTGTTTCTTCTTTCATGACCTCAGCCTGTTGACCAAAGTTCTCCTGTATTTCTTTAAGTGTTTTTTGTGTTTCCTCATTGTTTGCTTTTGTATTCTCCAGGATTTTTTCAATGATTTTTGTGTTTCCCTTGCAAGGGCTTCTAACTTTTGATCCATTTTCTCCTGAATTTCTTTAAGTATGTCCTTCATGTTTTCCTGAACCAGCATCATGACCAGTGATTTTAAATCCAAATCTTGTTATTCTGGTGTGATGGGGTATCCAGGACATGCTGGTAGAGGAGAATTGGGTTCATATGTTGCCATATTGCCTTGATTTCTGTTAGTGACGTTCCTGTGTTTGCCTTTTGCCATCTAGTTCTCACTGGTGTTACTTGGTCTTGTCAGTGCTGGACTCACCAGTGCAAGCTGCCCCTTCCCAGTTGGCCTCTGGTGCACAGCTTACCCCCTGCACTGCCTGTAGACAGGGTGCTGCTGCCCAGGCTGTTCAGATCCAGAAGCAGGCACCCGAAGGCTCCCGCTGGGGCCTGCTGGATTCACTGGAGCACACTGACTTCTCCCAGCTGGCCGCCCAGAAGCCCCTGTAGTCTCTTGCAGGACCTGGAGATGTGGTGCGGCCGCCCAGGCTGATCTCAGTCTGTCCGATGTCTCTGGAGTCCGAAACCAAGATGGAGGTGAGCCTCTCCTGACTGGAGGGAGGCCGAGTTCTGAAGTGGCTTCCGTGCAGCGAAAGGCGCAGCAAAACAGCAGCTGCTTGCTGCCTGGCTGGTCAGCGAAGGTCATTGGTCATGGGCGCAGAACCTAACTGGGCCCTGTGTCGCCTTGGTTCCACTGCTGATGGCCCTTCATCTGGACCAGCCACTGCTGTACTGCCGCCGCCACTGCCGCCGCCCGAATTGTTCTTTTTTTGACTTGAAAATTATATTGTACATAAACAATGTCAATCTGATAAATCGATAAATGAAGACTTGGATCTGCTTGCTGATAATAATTTTGTGACTATCCTTGCTATTAATGTAGAAACTTTAGAAGAGGTTATTTATAAATATCCATAGAACATTTCAAAAATTAATTTTCTGATAATACATTTTCTGGAGCTCCCAATAACCTCCTGTCTCCCAAGGTTGCCTATTTCAAATCTTTCAGCAGGCTTTCAGTCCTTGTCCATCCCCCAATATCAAATCAGGTTCACCTATCTTCTCTGCCCCATCTACTTTCCCTTTCCGGTCCCTCTCTCTCCCCACTTGAGATTGGTTTCTTCTCCCTCCCAAGTGGGACTGAGGTAACCTCAACTTCAGCAAAGTAGCCAGATATAAAATTAATTCAAATAAATCAGTAGCCTTTCTTTATACAAATGACAAACAGGCTGAAGAAGAAATTAAGGAAACAACTTCCTTCACAATACCTACAAATAATATAACATATCTTGGGGTAACTCTAACCAAAAAGTAAAAGATCTATATGACAATAACTTCAAGTCTCTCAACAAAGAAATCAAACAAGAGCTCAGAAAATGGAGAGATCTCCCTTGTTTATGGATTGGCAGAATTAACAAAGTAAAAATAACTGTCCTTCCAAAGGCAATCTATCCCAACACATTTCTTCATAGACATGGAAACAGCAGTTCTCAAATTCATCTTGAAAGGCAAAAAAAAACAAGAATAGCAAAAATAATTCTTAACAATAAAAGAACTTCTGGAGGAATTACCATCCCTGACTTCAAGGTTTAGTACAGATCAATAGTGATTAAAACTGCATGGTACTGGTACAGAAATGGACACATTGACAAATGGAATAGAATTGAAGACCCAGAAATAAAACCACATGCTTAAGGACACTTGATCTTTGACAAAGAAGCCAAAAATATACAATGGAAAAAAGAAAGCATCTTCAATAAATGGTGCTGGTCTAACTGGCTGTCTGTATGTAGAAAAGTTAAAATAGACCCATATTTGCTACCTTGCACAAAGCTCAAGTCCAAGTGCTCAAGGACCTCTACATAAAACCAGATACATACACTTAGTTTGGGTTTTATTACCGTGAAGAGGCACCATTCATTACAACTCTTATAGAGGAAAATATTTAATTGGGGATGGCTTACAGTTTCAGGGGTTTAATTCATTATTGTCATGATGGGAAACATGGCAGAGTGCAGGCAGGCATGGTGCCAGAGAAGCACCTGAGAATTCTACAACTTATTCCATAGGAAGTAGAAGTCAACTGTATGCAACAACACCCATAGTTTGAGTAGAACTCAAAACTCTTCCACACAATGCTATACTTTCTTCAACAAGGTTATATCTATGGCAAGACCACACCTTCTAATAGTGCTACTTTTTATGGGCCAAGCTTTCAAACATAGGAACCTAGTGTTCAAAAGATTCTCAACACTGCATTTGACTGCTGGTTAACCAATTATCCTTTAAGGAAAAGTGAGAAGTTCTTTTAGCCCACCAACTCAGTAAAAGTACACCTTTAAGACACTTGTGAGAAATCTGAGCAAGTGGATTATATGGAAAATTACAGCTATTCAGTAAATCCTGGCTATGGGATATAGTTTGGAAATAAATTAAAAAATCCCTGACTTTTCAGATTTCATACTCTAAAATTATATACCAAAATTATATACATGAAACAGATAAAGGAATTAGTTTTTATTTATTCTTCTCTCATATATTGTGCCTTACCCACAATTTTTCTTTCCTCCCAAACTTCCAGCCTTTCTTCTCCACCCACCTCTCCCCCCAATTTCACTGCTCTTTTTTCCTTCAGAAAATATCAGGCCTTCCAGAAATATCAATGAAAAATGACATAAGTCACAATAAGAATAGGCATATTCCCTCATTTCAAGGTTGGAGGAGAAAATACAGGAGGACAAAGAAAATGTCATGAGCAGACAATAGAGTCAAAGCCAATGTCCACTATCACTGTTAAAAGGACACTGTCAATATGACAAAACAGCCATCAACAGATTGGGAAAAGATCTTTACCAATTCTACATCTACTAGAGAACTAATATCCAATACATACGATGAACTCAAAATGTTACACTCCAGAGAACCAAATAACCCTATTAAAAATGTGATACAGAGCTAAACAAAGAATTCTCAACTGAGGAATAATGAATGGCTGAGAAGCACCTAAAGAAATGTTCAGCATCCTTAGTCATCAGTAAATTGCAAATCAAACCAATCCAGAGATTCCACCTCACACAAGTCAGAATGTCTAAGATCCAAAATTCAGGTGACAGCAGATGCTGGCAAGGATGTGGAGAGATAGGAACACTCCTCCATTGCTGTTGGGATGGCAATCTGGTACAACCACTCTGGAAATCAGTTTAGTGGTTCCTCAGACAATTGGACATAGTACTACTGGAGGACCCAACAATATCACTACTGTGCATATACTCAGAAGATGCTCCAACATGTAATAAGGACATGTGCTCCACTATGTTCATAGCAGCCTTATTTATAATAGCCAGAAGCTAAAAGAACTCAAATGTCACTCAACAGAGGAATGGATACAGAAAATGCGGTACATTTACACAGTGGAGAACTATTCAGCAGCTAAAAACAACGTTCATGAAATGCTTAGGCAAATGGATGAAACAAGAAAATATCATCCTGATATTGGGTTAGGCAACCCAATCACAAGAGAACAAACATGGTATGTACTCAAGAATAAGTGTATATTAGCTCAACAGTTCAAAATACCCAAGATACAAGTCACAATCCACATGAAGTTCATATAGAAGGAAGACCAAAGTATGGATACTTCGTTCCTTCTTTTTTTTCTAATATTTTTATTTTCTATATTCTTTGTTTACATTCCAAATGATTTCCCCTTTCCCAGATTCTTTGGGTATATGCCCAGGAGAGGTATAGCAGGGTCCTCAGAAAGTGTCATGGCCAATTTTCTGAGGAACATCCAGACTGATTTCCAAAGTGGTTGTACCATCTTACAGCCCCACCAGCAGTGGAGGAGTGTTCCTCTTTCTCCACATCCTTGCCAACACTTGCTGTCTCCTGAGTTTTTGACCTTAGCCATTCTGACTGGTGTAAGGTGGAATCTCAGGGTTGTTTTGATCTGCATTTACCTAATGACTAATGATGTTGAGCACTTCTTAAGGTGCTTCTCGGCCATCCGAATTTCTTCAGGTGAAAATTCTTTGTTTAGATCTGTACCCCATTTTTAATAGGGTTATTTGGTTCCGTGGAGTCTAACTTCTTGAGTTCTTTGTATATATTGGATATTAGCCCTCTATCAGATGTAGGGTTGGTGAATATCCTTTCCCAATTTGATGGTTGACATTTTGTCCTTTTAACAGTGTCCTTTTCCTTACAGATTTGCTTGAGTTGATTTTATAACCAGCCACTTTGCTGAAGTTGTTTATCAGCTGTAGCAGTTCTCTGGTGGAAGTTTTCAGGTCTGGCTAAGGGTTTATCTATCTTGTTGATTTTCTCAAAGAACCAGCTCCTGGTTTTGTTGATTCTTTGTATGGTTCTCTTTGTTTCTACTTGATTGATTTCGGCCCTGAGTTTGATGATTTCCTGCCTTCTACTCCTCCTGGGTGAAATAGCTTCTTTTTGTTCCAGGGCTTTCAGGTGTGTCATTAAGCTGCTAGTGTATGCTCTCTCCATTTTCTTTTTGGAGGCACTCAGGGCTATGAGTTTTCCTCTTAGCACTGCTTTCATTGTGTTGCATAGATTTGGGTATGTTGTGTCTTCATTTTCATTAAGTTCTAAAAAGTCTTTAATTTCTTTCTTTATTTCTTCCTTGACCAAGTTATCATTGAGTAGAATATTGTTCAGATTCCATGTGTATGTGGGTTTTCTGTTGTTTTGTTGCTATTGAAGACCACTTTTACTCCATAGTGATCTGATAGGAGGCATGGGATTAGTTCGATCTTCTTATATTTGTTGAGTTCTGTCTTGTGACCAATTACATGGTCGATTTTGGAGAATGTACGATGAGGTTCTGAGAAAAAGGTATATTCTTTTGCTTTAGGATAGAATGTTCTATATATATCTGTTAAATCTAATTAGTCCAAAGCTTCAATTAGTTTCATTGTGTCCCTGTTGAGTTTCTGTTTTCCTGATCGGTCCATTGAGGAAAGTGCAGTGTTGAAGTCACCCACAATTATTGTGTTAGGTGCAATGTGTGCTTTGAGCTTTAATACAGTTTCTTTTATGAATGTGGGTGCCCTTGCATTTGGAGCATACATGTTCAGCATTGAGAGTTCTTCTTGTTGTATTATTCCTTTGAGCAGCAAGAAGTGTCCCTCAGAGTCTCTTTTGATGACTTTGAGTTGAAAGTCAATTTTATCTGATATTAGAATGGCTACTCCAGCTTGTTTCCTGAGACCATTTGCTTGTAAAATTGTCTTCCAGTCTTTTACTCTAAGGTAGTGTTGTTTGTCTTTGACCCTGACGTGTGTTTCCTGTATGCAACAAAATGTAGGGTCCTGTTTCCTTATCCAGTCTGTTAGTCTGTTATTGGCGAGTTGAGTCCATTGATGTTAAGAGATATTAAGGAGTAGTGATTATTACTTCCTGTCATTTTCGATGTTATTTTTATATTTGAGTGGTTATCTTCTTAGACTTTTTAGAACACAATGAAAATGAAAGCACAACATACCCAAATCTTTGGGACACAATGAAAGCAGTGCTAAGAGGAAAACTCATAGCCCTGAGTGCCTCCAAAAAGAAAATGGAGAGAGCATACACTAGCAGCTTAATGACACACCTGAAAGTCCTGGAACAAAAAGAAGCCAGTTTCCCCAGGAGGAGTAGAAGATAGGAAATCATCAAACTCAGGGCTGAAATCAATCAATTGGAAACAAAGAGAACCATACAAATATGATTAATACCATATAATATCAGAGAATCAACGAATCCAGGAGCTGGTTCTTTGAGAAAATCAACAAGATAGATAAACCCTTAGCCAGACAGACCAAAGGGCACAGAGAAAGTATCCAAATTAACAAACTTAGAAATGAAAAGGGGGATATAACAACAGAAACTGAGGAAATCCAAAAAATCATCAGATGCTACTACAAGAGCCTATACTTTCTCTGTCTTTTTAATTGGAATTGTTTTCTTGACTTCTAAGGGTTTTGTTTTGTTTTGTTTGTATACTATCGACAGTTCTCTGATATGTATAACAGGTTTGGGTTATTTCCCTATTTTTTAAAGTAGCACTTCTCTCAAATGATGGAATCTGTCCTTTGAGAGACAGTGCCTTTTCAGTGCAGGAAGACTCATTTATTGATTATTGGTCTGTTTGAATTTGTTTTTATTCTTTGATAATTTTATAAAACATGTAGTATTCACCCTCTTATATCACCTTTGTATATCATTTCCTATAGCTCCACATAACTAATTCTATTGCTCTACTCTTTCCCAAAATAAAAAGGAATTAAGATAGTGTTGGATAGCTACTTTTGAGTATAGTGGAAGCCCTGGAATGTATATGATATTCTCAGTTACACTCCATTTTATTCAAGAAAACTAATACTCCCTTGCCTAGAAGGCAACCATTGCATATGACTTCTTGGCTGGGGTCAGGTACTAGGTTCATTTCTTCTTCAACCTCAGATATTTTTCTGACTTGCAGTTGTCCATATCTTGTGCATACTGTCAGGGTTTTGTGAATTTATATTGTATCAGTTATTTTGTATATAGAAAATACTGTTTCATCTATAACCTTTGACTCTCACAACCTTTCATCTCAGCATAGATCCCTGAACCTTGAGGAAAGGGGTGTGATACAGAGATCTCACTTGTAGTTTAACATTCAAAAGTGTCTTATTTTATGTTATCCAGTTGTGGTCATTGTTATTAGTTGCTATCTATTGCAAAAGGAGACTTCTTTTCAAAGGAATGACTGAGGTACTGCAAAATGTTCTTAGTTGCCTTATTTGGTATGATTATATAGCAGAATAATAGTATTGGGCTCACATATCATTCATGAGCTATTTACCATCAGATTCTTGGTTCTATTGGACAGTGTCATGTCATTCTCATTTTGCTGAGTTGGCCTTAAAGTGCAAGCAAAGTGTATTTTTCTAATCACATTCATGACACCACTAATTCAGGAGACAATTGCAGCAAGACCATTCCATAGTTTGCAGGTTTTATATCAGGGTGAGTTTGATAAATATTTTCCCCTGTTTGTATACATCTTCCAACACAATGGACAGAAGTCAGAAGTGGTGAAAATTATAGGTAAATACCTGTTGGGGTTCTCCATGTTCGATACCTCATAGAAGTAATACTTCCAAAATAGGTTTTTGACTTTAAGTTGTGGACTATAACCAATACCATTGAAAATAACCTGTAATTTTGGGCAAAGAGGGAAATGGGATGCAGCCAATTCCTATTATAGGGGTTTAACTAATAGCATATGATGCCTGGTTTGAGATTTGTTCCTCCATTGTTGTAATTTTAAGTAATGAAGATATAGGTAGGTGGGCATGTATACCAGCTAGGGTGTTGCTGAGACATTTGAACTAAATTACACATGGCACATTTATCAAATTCAACCCCCATGTATATCAACTTAACATACCAAAAAATCTTTAAAACTTTTCATCCAGTATTCAATGTTTACATATCACTACATACAAGTGGCTTGGGGTTAAAAATGTTTATTATTGTAATTATAAAGGAAATGGAATTTAAGAAAGATAAACTACATAAACCAATGTAGGCAAAGAAAGGAGAGTGTTGTGTTAATCAAAATATTATAGTGTACAAAGAGAAACTAGAATCATCTATAGTTAAATAGTTATGGAGATATTTTTTGAGGGCATAAATTTCTAGTATCCCCAATGTTAAAGGAAAGCTTGATCATTCATTTTGCATTAAACAACACCTATGCTTTGTAGGACTGAGTACATACATCTGAAAAAGGTGAATATAGCTGAGGAGAAACAGGGGCATATTTGATATAATGATCCAAAGGCAAAGGTAGATTGAATCTTGCAACTTGTCTGAAGTGCCATCAAACTATCCACCATACTCTGTCACTTAGCATCTGAACTTTTGGAGTCTTTTGATTAAGTGATCTACCCATACATTCAGATTGTAACCATCTTTCCCTACCATTTAAATAGCTATGATATTTTCCTGCACTGATATCAGCACACAAGTTAATGTGGTAGGTACAATTAACTTCTTGTATATTTTACAGATAAATACAGATTGTAAAATTATTTCTGCATAGGGATATTTGGTCACGCTTGATTATTTAATTGAACTTAGTATTCATTTAAATTAGCTTTGTTTACTCTCTTATATCATTAGTACACTTACTAAAGTGGAGATACAAATAAAATCTGTGCCAATTACAAAAGAAAATAATTGGATGTTATTAATCTGGAAACTCAGACAATCAATTAAAGCAAAAGTACCCTTGTCTCAATGACCTCATTAAGTTTCATGCTCAATAATCATTATTCATTTTTAGAAATACTTGCTTCACTTCTTTAGACAGAATAAACAAATTTCTAAGGTGACAAAGAATGTGCTTTTGTAGAATAAAAAGAAGTGTATGTTGCTGAAAGAAATACCTTCAATTGGAGAGTTTCATATTGACCTGGGATGGTGGATCATAGGTTAATCACAAATTCTACCCAAATAAATAATTTTTAAAGAAATAAATTTCATACTTTAAATTTACCAATGCTGTTAAACTGGTTTAGTTAAGTTAACAAGATGTTTGGTGAAGTCCTATGTTTCTTCCCTAGCACTGCAGAAACCCATAAACATGTTGTTGTTACATATTTCTCTATTCTGAGAACTTGAGAGGTAGAGGCAAAAGACCCATGAATCCAAAGACATTCTTGACCTCACAACACATCCCGTCTAGCTTTGGTTGAATGAGCCCCTGTTTGAAAAACAATGGTATGTTCAAACTCCATCATTAAATGTATTGTTTAAAGATAATGAGCAATATGTTTACCTAACCTGTACCTCAGTTTTTGAATGCAATAATTGTATTATCATTGACTATGAACAATTATAAATAACAACAAATGTAACATTTCATATTAATCCCTGATTCAATGCTCATTTATAGTTACTTTTCTGTCTTCTCCACGTCTCTCATAAATGTAACTTACCTCATTCCAAGTCACAGTGAATGATTTTTTAAAGATTTATTTATTTATTTATTTATTTATTTATTTATTTATTTATTTATTTATTATGTGTAAGTATACTGTAGATGTCTTCAGACACCAGAAGAGGGTGTCAGATATGTGTATGAATGGTTGTGAGCCACAATGTGGGTGCTAGGATTTGAACTCATGACCACTGGAAAAGCAGTTGGTGCTCTTACTGGCTAAGCCATCTCTCCAGCCCCATGAATGAATATTTTAAATTTTCTTTTTAAGTTTATCTATACTTTTATGAAACTGTGTTCAAAAGTGACAGCATATAAAATTGTTATCTTTTTACATTGTTACTCATAGCTCTAATTTTGTTACTGTTTATTATTAAAAATAATTAATCAATTAGTTAAATTTTTTACATTCCATATTTTATTCCCCACCCCACCCCTTGACTGTCCTTAACTGTTCCATATCCCATACTTCCTCCCTACCCCCCCTAGTCTCCACATGGGTGTTCCCACTCCCCACATCCCTCTGAAGTCTAAACTTCCTGGGGCCTCCTATCTCTTGACGGTTAGGTGCATCATCTCTGAGTGAACACAAACCCAGAAGTCCTCTACTGTATGTGTGTGCTGGGCCTCATATCAGTTGGTGTATGCTGCCTGTAAGTGGATATTAAAAAATACAGAGTCACTGACATACAGTCCACAGAACTCAAAAAGGTCAATAAGCTGAAGTGCCCAGGTGAGGATGGATGCATAAGTCCCACTTGAGAGGAGGAACAAAGCAATCACAAATGGGGAGGAAGGGAGGGATTTAGGAAGGAAAGTGGACCAAGGATTGTAGTGGGGAAAGAGGGGAACATGATCTGGTATAGGGTGAGGGAAAAGGACTGAAGCCCTGAGGGCCAGAAGAAAGAATGGAAACAGGCAGCCTCAGGAGGTAGGAGGTTGGGAGGACCCTGCAGAATGCACGAGAGACCTGGGAGGTGATAGACTCTCAGGACTCACAGGGAGGAACCTTATATGAAATGCCCTATAGTAGGGAGAGGGAACTTAGAGAGCCTACCTCCAGCAGGAAGACAGGCGTCAAATGAGGAGGGGGGCATCCCTCTGACCCATAATTATGCCTCTCTGAAAGAATTACAGGGATGGAAATGGAGAACAACCCGAGGAGAAGGTTCAGCCACAGACCTAAAGGGGAATTCAGCTCAAGGAGAGTTTCCAAGGCCTGACATTATTACTAAGGCTAAGGAGCTCTTACAAAAAGGGACCTAGCATGACTACACCTTCAGAAGACCTAACAAGCAGCTGAAAGAGCCAGGTGCAGATATTTGCAGCCAACCAATGGACAGAAGCTGCTAACCCCCACTGTTGAATTAGGGAAGGCTGAAAGAAGCTAAAGAGAAGGGCAATCCTGTAGGACTAGCAGTCTAATTTAAACCAGACCCTGGAGATCTCTCAAATTGTTTTCTTCTTAAAGGCCTCATTTTCTTTACTTCCTCATACATAGTCCATGCTAAAGGACTTTTCAATTTCCACTTGACAATAATGATGATTTTATCTTACATCTTTGTTATAGACCGTGGGTCTGCTTAGGGATATCCAGGGTCCTCTGGTCCAGGAAGGCACAGGTCCGGCTGAGATGACAGACAGAACAAACCATGCACACACAGAGGCGGTTTGAACTGAATGTATTTTGGAGCCATAAGGCAAGGATTTTTATACAGGAAGAGTTGGTATTACCATTTTAAAAGATGTAGCCAGTGGGGCAGGCACAATTATCATAGCCATTTGGTACAAGGAAATGCAACATCAGGAACAAAGTTTCTCAAGAAACAGAGGATCAATTGACAGATGCCATCAAACTTCCTGATTAGAATACAGAGTCACTCATAGTTTACAGCAAACCTTCAAAGAGTTTGAAGTTTCTTATACCACCTGGGTCTTAACAAGTTCTTGTGAGAAATCCTTATCTAACATTTAGCCTTCTATCTTGTGAAACAAAACTTCCTGAGTAAATCAATGCTTTCAGTACCAGAGTGCCTGAGCCATCCTCATATACATACCCACAGCCATAAAAACCTGTATGTGGTTGGAAGGTAGTAATTATGTAAACAACTGTGAGGCAAGGCACTGAAATTCTAAAATAGGGGTTGGTGGTCAGTGAGTCTACTTCAAAGACCGGATTATCAGCCAGGCCTTAGGAATCCCAGTGAAGAGAGAAAAAGGAGGAAGTCAGGGCAAACTGCTACTTGGGACCTAAGGGCTCATTTTAAATAGCCAGAAAGTAAGAGAGTACAGTAAATTGCCAGGTGAGATTATCAGCTTCCACAGCTTCCAGAGAGTTCTGTTCTTCCCAGGAGGCATTTCTTTTCCGACTCTGTCTGTAAAATATCATTTTTACAGACATCACTGGGCCACCACGGCACATCTTTTTATGAGTTTTGCTTTCCACCAACCTATTTCCGTGAAAGATTCAATAGGAAATTTGCTATCAACATCATCTAGTATACTGGAAAAAGGAAGCATTTATTATCAGTATTCTCCACAATTGAGAACTGAGACTTACTTTGTCTTCAACCTTTTCATCAATGATTTATAAATTTCTAAATATAAATTTTATTCCTCTTTGATGATATATATATATATATATATATATATATATTAGTTTTTAATTTTTTTAAAATATTTTTTAGTTTCTATATTCTTTGCATTCCAAATGATTTCCCCTTTCCCAGATCCCCCCCTCCCCATATGTCCCATAAAACTTCTTCTCTCCATCCATTCTCCAATCACCTCCCTCCTTTTTTTCTCTGTCCTTATATTCCCCTTCAATGCTAGATCAATCCTTTCCAAGATCAGGACCCTCTCCATACATCTTCATGGGAGTCATTTGTTATGCGATTTGTGCCTTGGGTATTCAGGGCTTCTGGGCTAATTAATATCCACTTATCAGAGATTGTATTCCATGTGTATTCTTTTGTGACTGGGTTACATCACTTAGGATGTTATTTTCCAGATCAAACCATTTGCCTAAAAATTTTGTGAATTCATTGTTTCTAATTGCTGAGTAGTATTCCATTGTGTAAATATACCACATTTTCTGTATCCATTCCTCCTTTGAGGGGCATCTGGATTCTTTCCAGCTTCTGGCTATTATAAATAAGGCTGCTATGAACATAATGGAGCATGTGTCTTTATTGCATACCGGGGAATCCTCTGGGTATATGCCCAAGAGAGGTATAGCAGGGTCCTACAGAAGTGTCATGTCCAGTTTTCTGAGGAACCGCCAGACTGATTTCCAAAGTGGTTTACCATCTTACAGCCCTACCAGCAGTGGAGGAGTATTCCTCTTTCTCCACATCCTCGCCAACACCTGCTTTCTCCTGAGTTTTTGACCTTAGCCATTCTGACTAGTGTAAGGTGAAATCTCAGGGTTGTTTTGATCTGCATTTACCTAATGACTAATGATGTTGAGCACTTCTTAAGGTGCCTCTTAGCCATCCGAATTTCTTCAGGTGAAAATTCTTTGTTTAGATCTGTACCCCATTTTTAATAGGGTTATTTGGTTCCCTGGGGTCTAACTTCTTGAGTTCTTTGTATATATTGTATATTAGCCCTCTATCAGATGTAGGGTTGGTGAATATCCTTTCCCAATTTGATGGTTGCCGTTTTGTCCTTTTAAAAGTGTCCTTTGCCTTACAGAAACTTTGTCATTTTATGAGGTCCTATTTGTCAATTCTTGATCTTAGAGCATAAGCTATTGGTGATCTGTTCAGGAACTTTTCCCCCATGCCCATGTCCTCTAGGGTCTTCCCCAGTTTCTTTTCTATTAGTTTCAGTGTGTCTGGTTTTACATGGAGGTCCTTGATCCATTTGGAGTGAAGTTTAGTACATGGAGATAAGACTGGATCAATTCACATTCTTCTATATGCTGACCTCCAATTGAACCAGCACCATTTGTTGAAAAGGCTATCTTTTTTCCACTGGAGGTTTTTGGCTCCTTTGTCGAAGTTCAAGTGACTGAAGGTTTGTGGGTTCATTTCTGGATCTTCAATTCTATTCCATTTGTCCACTTGTCTGTTACTGTGCCAATACCATGCAGTTTTTAATACTATTGCTCGGTAGTATTGCTTGAAGTCAGGGATACTGATTCCCCCAGAATTTCTTTTGTTGTTGAGAATAGTTTTAGCTATCCTAGGTTTTTTGTTATTCCTGATGAATTTGAGAACTGCTTTTTCTTACTCTGTGAAGAACTGAGTAGGGATTTTGATGGGGATTACATTGAATCTGTAGATTGCTTTTGGCAAGATGGCCATTTTAACTATATTAATCCTGCCGATCCACGAGCATGGCAGATTTTTCCATTTTCTGAGGTCTTCTTCGATTTCCTTCTTCAGAGACCTGAAGTTCTTGGCATACAGATCTTTCACTTGTTTAGTTAGAGTCACACCAAGATACTTTATATTGTTTGTGGCTATTGTGAATGGCGTCATTTCCCTAACTTCTTTCTCAGCATGCTGTTTATCCTTTGAGTATTGGAAGGCAACTGATTTGCTTGAGTTGATTTTATAACCAGCCACATTGCTGAAGTTGTTTATCATCTGTAGGAGTTCTCTGGTGGAAGTTTTCGGGTCATTTAAGCAGACTATCATGTCATCTGCAAATAGTGATAATTTGACTTCTTCCTTTCCAATTTGTATCCCCTTGACCTCCTTATTTTGTCTAATTGCTCTAGCTAGAAATTCAATTCCTATATTGAAAGGATATGGAGAGAGAGGACAGCCTTGTCTAGTCCCTGATTTTAGTGGAATTGCTTCAAGTTTCTCTCCATTTAGTTTGATGTTGGCTACTGGTTTGCTGTATATTGCTTTAACGATGTTTAGGTATGGGCCTTGAATTCCTGTTCTTTCCAAGACTTTTAGCATGAAAGGATGCTGAATTTTGTCAAATGCTTTTTCTGCATCTAATGAGATGATCATATGTTTTTTTTTTCTTTGAGTTTGTTTATGTAGTGGATAGCATTGATGGATTTCCTTATATTGAACCATCCCTGGCATCCCTGGGATAAAGCCTACTTGATTATGGTGGATGATCATTTTGATGTGTTCTTGGATTCAGTTGGCAAGAATTTTATTAAGTATTTTTGCATCAATGTTCATGAGAGAAATTGGCCTGAAGTTCTCTTTCTTTGTTGGATCTGTGTGTGGTTTTGGGATCAGCGTAATTGTGGCTTCATAGAACGAGTTGGGTAGAGTTCCTTCTGTTTCTATTTTGTGGAATAGTTTGAAAAGTATTGGTGTTAGGTCTTCTATGAAGGTCTGATAGAATTCTGCACTGAAGCCATCTGGTCCAGTGCTTTTTTTTTGGTTGGGAGACTTTCTATGACCCTTTTTATTTCTTCAGGTGTTGTGGGACTGTTTAGTTGATCTATTTGATCCTGATTTAGTTTTGGTGTCAGATATCTGTCTAGGAAACTGTCCATTTCCTTCAGATTCTCCAGTTGTGTTGAGTATAGGCTTTTGTAGTAGGATCTAATGATTTTTTGAATTTCCTCAGTTTCTGTTGTTATATCTCCCTTTTCATTTCTAAGTTTGTTAATCTGGATACTGTCTCTGTGCCCTTTGGTTAGTCTGGCTAAGGGTTTATCTATCTTGTTGATTTTCTCATAGAACCAGCTCCTGGTTTTGTTGATTCTTTGTATGGTTCTCTTTGTTTCTACTTGATTGATTTCGGCCCTGAGTTTGATGATTTCCTGCCTTCTACTCCTCCTGGGTGAAATAGCTTCTTTTTGTTCCAGGGCTTTCAGGTGTGTCATTAAGCTGGTAATGTATGCTCTCTCCATTTTCTTTTTGGAGGCACTCAGGGCTATGAGTTTTCCTCTTAGCACTGTTTTCATTGTGTCCCATAGATTTGGGTATGTTGTATTTTCATTTTCATTGTGTTCTAAAAAGTCTTTAATTTCTGTCTTTATTTCTTCCTTGACCAAGGTATCATTGAGTAGAGTATTGTTCAGTTTCCATGTGTATGTGGGTTTTCTGTTGTTTTTGTTGCTATTGAAAACCACCTTTACTATATAGTGATCTGATAGGAGGCATGGGATTATTTCTATCTTCTTATATTTGTTGAGTTCTGTCTTGTGACCAATTATATGGTCGATTTTGGAGAATGTACCATGAGGTGCTGAGAAAAAGGTATATTCTTTTGCTTTAGCCTAGAATGTTCTATACATATCTGTTAAATCTAATTCGTCCAAAGCTTCAATTAGTTTCATTGTGTCCCTGTTCAGTTTCTGTTTCCCTGATCGGTCCATTAAGGAAAGTGCAGTGTTGAAGGCACCCACAATTATTGTGTTAGGTGCAATGTGTGCTTAGAGCTTTAATAAAGTTTCTTTTATGAATGAGGATGCCCTTGCATTTGAAACGTATATGTTCAGGATTGAGAGTTCTTCTTGTTGTATTTTTCCTTTGACCAGCAAGAAGTGTCCCTCAGAGTCTCTTTTGATGACTTTGGGATGAAAGTCAATTTTATCTGATATTAGAATGGCTACTCCAGCTTGTTTCCTGAGACTATTTGCTTGTAAAATTGTCTTCCAGCCTTTTTCTCTAAGGTAGTTTGTCTTTGACCCTGAGGTGTGTTTCCTGTATGCATCAAAATGTAGGGTCCTGTTTATGTATCCAGTCGGTTAGTCTATGTCTTTTTATTGGGGCATTGAGTCCATTGATGTTAAGAGATATTAAGGAATAGTGATTGTTACTTTCTGTCATTTTTGATGTTACTTTTTAAATTTGATTGGTCAACTTCTTTTGGGTTTGATGAGAGAAGGTTACTATCTTGCTTTTTCCAGGGTGAAGTTTCCCTCTTTGTATTGGCGTTTTCCTCCTATTATCCTTTGTAGGGCTGTTTTTGTGGATAGATATTGGGTAAACTTGGTTTTGTCATGGAATATCTTAGTTTCACCATCTTGGGTGATTGAGAGTTTTGCTGGGTATAGTAGTTTTGGCTGGCATTTGTGTTCTCTTAGAGTCTGCATGAGATCTGTCCAGGCTCTTCTAGCTTTCATAGTCTCAGGTGAAAAGTCTGCTGTGATTCTGATAGGTCTTCCTTTATATGTTACTTGGCCTTTTTCTCTTACTGCCTTTAATATTCTTTCTTTGTTTAGTACATTTGGGGGTTTGATTATTATGTGACGGGAGGTATTTCTCTTCTGGTCCAGTCTGTTTGGAGTTCTGTAGGCTTCTTGTATATTCATGGGCATCTCTCTCTTTAGGTTAGGGAAGTTTTCTTCCATAATTTTATTGAAGATATTGGCTGGCCCTTTAAGGTGTAAATCTTCACTCTCATCTATGCCTATAATCCTTACATTTGGTCTTCTCTTTGTGTCCTGGATTTCCTGGATATTTTGGGTTTCAAGCTTTATGCATTTTTCATTTTCTTTAACTGTTTAGTCCATGGTTTCTATGGTATCTTCAGCATCTGAGATTCTTTCTTCTATCTCTTGTATTCTGTTGTTGATATTTGCTCTATGTCCCCTGATTTCTTCCCAAGGTTTTCTATCTCCAAAGTTGTCTCCCTTTGTGTTTTCTTAATTGTTTCTACTTCTGATTTTAGATCCTGGATGGTTTTGCTTAGCTCCTTCACTTGCTTGTTTGTGCTTTCCTGTAATTCTTTAAGAGATTTTTGTGTTTCCTTTTCATGACCTCAGCCTGTTGACCGAAGTTCTCCTGTATTTCTTTAAGTGATTTTTGAGTTTCCTCCTTATTGGCTTTTGTATTCTCCTGAATTTCTTTCAATTATTTTTGTTTCCCTTGTAAGGGCTTCTAACTTTTGATCCATTTTCTCCTGAATTTCTTTAAGTATGTCCTTCATATGTTCCTGTACCAACATCACGGACCAGTGATTTTTAAATCCAAGTCTTGTTATTATGGTGTGATGGGGTATCCAGGACATGCTGATAAAGGAGAATTGTGTTCAGATGCTGCCATATTGCCTTGATTTCTGTTAGTGACGTTCCTGTGTTTGCCTTTTGCCATCTAGTTCTCACTGTTGTTAGTTGGTCTTGTCAATGCTGGACTCACCATTGCAAGCTACCTCTTCTCAGGTGGCCTCTGGTGCAAAGCTGACCTCCTGCACTGCCTGGAGACAGGATGCTTTGGCCCAGGCTGTTCAGATCCGGAAGCAGACACCTGAAGGCTCCTGCAGGTAACTGCTGGTCTCACCAGAGAACACTGACTCCTCCCATCTGGCCTCCTGGATGCCCCTCTTGCCTCTTGCAGGACCTGGAGATGTGGTGTTGCAGCCCAGGCTGTTCTGGATCCCTAAGCGGAGATCTGAAGGTCCCCACCAGTGGCCTCAGGACTGGAACCTAAGCTCCGTGCTGCAGGAGCAAGCTGTGTGAAATATATTTCTAAGAATTTTACTCTTTGTAACAGAATTGGAAGCATGTTTAATTTCTTTGTTTCTACATTTTATTTATGAATGCTACAGAGACTTAGAACATAATTTATGTTGATGTTTTAAATGTTTACTGAATGTATTTCTTAACTATAAATATTTTATTTTTAATTACTTAATTAACTAATTAATTTTTACACTCCATATTTTATTTCCCCACCCCACCCCTGTTCACCCTCCGAATGACATCCCATACCTCCTCCCCACCCTCCTGTCTCCAAGTGATTATCCTCATCTCCCACCCCACCTGACCTCTAACCTCTCTGGGGCCTCCAGTCTCTTGATGGTTAGGTGCATCATCTCTAAATGAACACATAGCTAGTAGTCCTCTTCTGTATGTGTGTTGGGGACCTCATATCAGCTCGTGTATGTTGCCTGTTTGGTGGTCCAGTGTTTGAGAGATCTCCAGGGTCTAGATAAAATGAGATTGCTAGTCCTCCTACAAGATTAACCTTCTCCTCATTTTTTTTTCAGCATTCTCTAATTCAATAACAGTGGTCAGGTGCTTCTGTCTGTTGTTGGGTGCAAATATCTGCATCTGACTATTTCAGCTACTTGGTGTGTGTTCCAGCATGTGGTCATTCTTGGTTCTTTTTTAGGGAGTGCTCTATAGCCTTAGTAATAGTGTCAGGCCTTGGGACCTCCCCTTGAACTGAATTCCACTTTGGGCCTGTCACTGGGCCTTCTTATCCTCAGGCTCTTCTCCATTTCTTTCCCTGTAATTCTTTTAGACAGGAATAATTATGGATCAGAGTTGTTACTGTGGAATGTCCCCCCTCTCCCTCATTTAATGGCCTGTCTTCCTCCTGGCATTGGGCTCTATAAGTTCCCTCTCCCTACTGTTAGGCATTTCAACTAAGGCTCCTCCCTTTGAATCCTAAAAGTCTTTTACCTCCACAAATTATGACAATTATATATATGGTATTTGCATTTGTACGGTCTGTTTTTTTATCATTGGTTAATATTAGTATTTTTTCAGTTTCTGATGTCCTTTGTTCAACTTTAGATTGACAATGTGCCATAATGATATCATAGTATAATGGTATCTGTTGTAGTATCTTAATTTCCTGTATATTTTTAAGTTGCCTTAATTGTTCCTTTGTGTGTGTTTGTGTGTGTGTGTGTGTGTGTGTTTTGGATTTTTTTTTTTTTTTTGAGACAGGCTTTCTCTGTATAGCCATTGCTGTCCTGGAACTCACTCTGTAGACCAGGCTGGCCTCGAACTCAGAAATCTACCTGCCTCTGTTTCCCAGAGTGCTGGGATTACAGGCATGCATGACCACCGCCTGGCAATTGTTCCTCTTAAAAGCATAAGAACCTAATAATTTTATTTATTAATGAATTATTAACAGGAATAGCCTATCATAGGCTGAATCAGTAATTTATTGGCAAACATAAGATGTCAGAAAACAACTTTTACATAACATTTAGGCTGGATATGCATGAACATGTCAATCTCTGGACTGTAGACAGATGTCTGAGCATAGAAACCTGACCTCAGAGCAGAGAAATCTACATCTGATTACACAGTACACAATGCTATCCTTCAATGATTTTTAGTACATGGGGTCTTTTCTCACTTCTTCATTTTTTTGTTAGTTTGACTAATTCTGTCCCTCTTATTTACTGTTTCAAAGAACCTAATCTTATTTCATTATTTTGTTTTTATTAATCTATTTATTTTAATTTATTAATACTTCCCTGATCTTCAATATTTCTGTTTACTTAATTGGGCATTCTCTCATTTTTTTTTCATTCACAGACTCATGAATCCCATCCTGAAGTTATTTATAAGAGTTCCCTGTCTAAAATTTTCTCAAAATAACTTATTATTTTGAGATTATAAAAAATTTTATCATTCATTTTCTCCAAATTGACTCACATATCTGTTGATCTTTATTTTGTTTATATTTTCATTTACAGTATAAATTTCTCTTTCATCTACATTTATTGTATATTCAAGCTCTAGTTCTTATATTATCATTTACTTCTGGGTCTCTTTTACTTTTACTTGTGGTTTCTTCAAAGACTCATTCTTCTTTCAAGATTTATTGTTTGTGTTCATGAATTTGTATATGTCCTGAGCTTTGCCATGCTGGTCACTTGTAGATGTGTGTCATTGTGTTTAATATTATGAATAATTTATCTCCTGTTTGGTGCTGTAAAATATTAACTACATTATGCAATGTGCTGCTGAGAAATTATGTATATTTTAAATTGGGGGTAAAATACTCTTTCCATATTTATTAGAGATGTTTTGATTACAAGTTGATTTAGATATTACTTATCCTTTTATTTATTTTCTTTTTGTTTGTGGATATAAGTCTACTGGTGAGTGTGGCATATGGAAATCAGCCATGGCTAATGGGCTAAGTTCTGTGTTCTTTCATATTGCAGTATTTTATATATGAAATTTGTTTCACTCTATGATACTACATATATATTTAGATTTGTTGTATCATCTTTACTGATTGATCTTTTTCTCAATATCCACTGATATTTTTTATATTCTGATAATTTTTAATTTAAACCCAATTTACCTTATACTACTATAGCAATACATTCCTTTTTTCAAGCTCATTTTGCTTAGAATTCTTTATTATAACATTTAGCAAAGCAGGCCTCCAAGACTGAAAGACTGAAATATAATAGTTTTCCAATGTTCAACTTTCCTCTAATGTCTTAGCAGCTGAGTGCCCTGCTCTAAGACAACCAAAATACATCCTTAAAATACAAACTCATGAGCTAACAGTAGACTATAGTATTGTAGGACTAGTAATAAATACAAATTGTTTTTCATAATAAATTTTGCTGAATCTTTACAGATAACAAAATGTGCTTTTTAGTTTTAATATTATAATTATTCATTCGCTATATACATTATAATAACCACATAAAAACAATTTTGAATCTATTAATAAGGCTGATGGCACAGTTCAGATGACAATGTGCTCATCAAACGTGCAAAAATCCTGGGTTAAAGACTCATTACCTCAAGTACAATATTGAAAAGATAAGGAGAAAGGGGGCAGCCTTGTCTGGTCCCTGATTTCAGTGGGATTGCTTCAAGTTTCTCTCCGTTTAGTTTGATGCTGGCTACCGGTTTGCTGTATATTGCTTTTACTATGTTTAGGTATGGGCCTTGAATTCCTGTTCTCTCCAAGACTTTAAGCATGAAAGGATGCTGAATTTTGTCAAATGCTTTTTCAGCATCCAATGAAATGACCATGTGGTTTTGTTCTTTGAGTTTGTTTATGTAGTGGATTGTATTGATGGATTTCCGTATATTGAACCAACCCTGCATTCCCGGGATAAAGCCTACTTGATCATGGTGGATGATCGTTTTGATGTGTTCTTGGATTCGGTTGGCAAGAATTTTATTGAGTATTTTTGCATCGATGTTCATAAGGGAAATTGGTCTGAAGTTCTCTTTCTTTGTTGGATCTTTGTGTGGCTTTGGTATCAGCGTAATTGTGGCTTCGTAGAAGGAATTGGGTAGTGTTCCTTCTGTTTCTATTTTGTGGAATAGTTTGAAGAGTATTGGTGTTAACTCTTCTTTGAAGGTCTGGTAGAATTCTGCACTGAAACCATCTGGTCCTGTGCTTTTTTTGGTTGGAAGACTTTCTATGACTCCTTCTATTTCTTTAGGCTTTATGGGACTGTTTAGATGGTCTAGTTGGTCCTGATTTAATTTTGGTATTTGGTATCTGTCAAGGAAATTGTCCATTTCCTCCAGATTCTCCAGTTGTGTTGAGTACAGGCTCTTGTAGTAGGATCTGATGATTTTTTGGATTTCCTCAGTTTCCGTTGTTATGTCTCCCTTTTCATTTCTAAGTTTGTTAATTTGGATACTTTCTCTGTGCCCTTTGGTCAGTCTGGCTACGGGTTTATCTATCTTGTTGATTTTCTCAAAGAACCAGCTCCTGGTTTTGTTGATTTTTTGTATGGTTCTCTTTGTTTCTACTTGATTGATTTCGGCCCTGAGTTTGATGATTTCCTGCCTTCTACTCCTCCTGGGTGAAATAGCTTCTTTTTGTTCTAGGGCTTTCAGGTGTGTCATTAAGTTGGTAATGTATGCTCTCTCCATTTTCTTTTTGGAGGCACTCAGGGCTATGAGTTTTCCTCTTAGTACTGCTTTCATTGTGTCCCATAGATTTGGGTATGTTGTGTTTTCATGTTCATTGTGTTCTAAAAAGTCTTTAATTTCTTTCTTTATTTCTTCCTTGACCAAGGTGTCATTGAGTAGAGTATTGTTCAATTTCCACGTGTATGTGGGTTTTCTGTTGTTTCTGTTGCTATTGAAGACCACTTTTATTCCATAGTGATCAGATAGGAGGCATGGGATTAGTTCTATCTTCTTATATTTGTTGAGGTCTGTCTTGTGACCAATTATATGGTCGATTTTGGAGAAGGTACCATGAGGTGCTGAAAAAAAGGTATATTCTTTTGTTTTAGGATAGAATGTTCTATATATATCAGTTAAATCTAATTGGTCCAAAGCTTCAACCCCCTTTCTCCTTATCTTTTCAATATTGTACTTGAGGTACTAGCTCGGGCAATTCGACAACATAAAGAGGTCAAAGGGATACAAATTGGAAAGGAGGAAGTCAAACTATCATTATTTGCAGACGACATGATCGTCTACCTAAGTGACCCAAAGAACTCCACTAGAGAGCTCCTACAGCTGATAAACAACTTCAGCAAAGTGGCAGGTTACAAAATCAACTCAAGCAAATCAGTGGCCTTCCTATACTCAAAGGATAAGCAGGCTGAGAAAGAAATTAGGGAAATGACCCCCTTCACAATAGCCACAAACAGTATAAAGTATCTTGGGGTGACTCTTACCAAACATGCGAAAGATCTGTATGACAAGAACTTCAAGACTCTGAAGAAGGAAATGGAAGAAGACCTCAAAAAATGGGAAAACCTCCCATGCTCATGGATCGGTAGAATCAATATAGTTAAAATGGCCATTTTGCCTAAAGCACTATACAGATTCAATGCAATAAATCCCAACTCAATTCTTCACAGAGTTAGAAAGAGCAATTATCAAATTCATCTGGAACAACAAAAAACCCAGGATAGCTAAAACTATTCTCAGCAACAAAAGAAAATCTGGGGGAATCAGTATCCCTGACCTCAAGCAATACTACAGAGCAATAGTGTTAAAAACTGCATGGTATTGGTACAGTGACAGGCAGGAGGATCAATGGAACAGGATTGAAGATCCAGAAATGAACCCACACACCTATGGCCACTTGATCCTCGACAAAGAGGCTGAAAACATCCAATGGAAAAAAGATAGCCTTTTCAACAAATGGTGCTGGTTCAACTGGAGGTCAGCATGCAGAAGAATGGGAATTGATCCATCCTTGTCTCCTTGTACTAAGCTCAAATCCAAATGGATCAAGGACCTCCACATAAAGCCAGACACTCTGAAGCTAATAGAAAAGAAACTGGGGAAGACCCTTGAGGACATCGGTACAGGGAGAAAGTTTCTGAACAGAACACCAATAGCGTATGCTCTAAGAGCAAGAATTGACAAATGGGACCTCATAAGGTTACAGAGTTTCTGTAAGGCAAAGGACACCATCAAGAGGACAGATCGGCAACCAACAAATTGGGAAAAGATCTTCACCAATCCTACATCAGATAGAGGGCTAATATCCAATATATATAAAGAACTCAAGAAGTTAGACTCCAGAAAACCGAACAACCCTATTAAAAAATGGGGTACAGAGTTAAACAAAGAATTCTCACCTGAAGAACTTCGGATGGCGGAGAAGCATCTTAAAAAATGCTCCACTTCATTAGTCATGAGGGAAATGCAAATCAAAACAACCCTAAGATTTCATCTTACACCAGTCAGAATGGCTAAGATTAAAAATTCAGGAGACAGCAGGTGTTGGAGAGGGTGCGGAGAAAGAGGAACACTCCTCCACTGCTGGTGGGGTTGCAAATTGGTACAACCACTCTGGAAAGCAGTCTGGCGGTTCCTCCGAAAACTGGGCACCTCACTTCCAGAAGATCCTGCTATACCACTCCTGGGCATATACCCAGAGGATTCCCCACCATGTAATAAGGATACATGCTCTACTATGTTCATAGCAGCCCTATTTATAATTGCCAGATGCTGGAAAGAACCCAGGTATCCCTCAACAGAAGAGTGGATACAAAAAATGTGGTATATCTACACAATGGAGTACTATTCAGCCATTAGAAACAATGAATTCATGAAATTCTTAGGCAAATAGGCAAATGGATGGAGCTAGAGAACATCATACTAAGTGAGGTAACCCAGACTCAAAAGGTGAATCATGGTATGCACTCACTAATAAGTGGTTATTAACCTAGAAAACTGGAATACCCAAAACATAATCCACACATCAAATGAGATACAAGAAGAAAGCAGGAGTGGTCCCTGGTTCTGGAAAGACTCAGTGAAACAGTATTTGGCAAAACCAGAACGGGGAACTGGGAAGGGGTGGGAGGGAGGACAGGGGAAGAGAAGGGGGCTTACGGGACTTTCGGGGAGTGGGGGGGGGGCTAGAAAAGGGGAAATCATTTGAAATATAAATAAATTATATCGAATAAAAAAAAAAGACTCATTACCATCTAAATGCTTATCCCATCTTATCCCATTACTTTAAAAGTAAAGACAGGAGCTCTTGTGTTGTTCTAGGCTATATACCAGTTTGTAGTGTGAAGTCTACCTGGGATACATGAGTGATTACTAAGAAGAATTTTAGACAAAAATCATAAAGAAAGAAAGAAAGAAAGAAAGAAAGAAAGAAAGAAAGAAAGAAAGAAAGAAAGAAAGAAAGAAAGAAAGAAAGAAAGAAAGAAAGAAAGAAAGAAAAGAAAGGAAGGAAGGAAGGAAGGAAGGAAGGAAGGAAGGAAGGAAGGAAGGAAGGAAGGAAGGAAGGAAGAAAGAAAGAAAGAAAGAAAGAAAGAAAGAAAGAAAGAAAGAAAGAAAGAAAGAAAGAAAGAAAGTTGAAGAGAGAATCAGAAAGATAGAGAATTGAGAAGGAAGTAGGGGGAGGATACAGGAAAGGAGGAAATAATGATACAGGAATTTTATTATTAAATATCAAGTTCTAATGTAGTTACCCTTGCTGTAGAACAGAAAAAAATAATTATATATATATATATATTAAATTCTATTATAATCACATATTCAAATTATAAATTTGTCATTAATATAGACAAATAAAATATTATTTGTAAAACAAAAATGTTTCTGCAGAAACAATACAAAAGAAGCATTGATTTTGAAAAGATGTTGGAGAACTTTATATAAAAGAATGATCCTAGACTTTTATTTAAAAGGGAGAAAGCTATACTCTGTAGAGAAAAATGAAAACATAAAATGAAGTGATGCCTACCTTGCTCTGCACTGCATACCATGGAATAAGGGACTGCATTATATCCTCTTTGGTTTGTTTACTATTAAAACATTTTAATCAACAATATCCTTCTAAGCTAATGATCTCCTTTAATTTTTACTTCTCTAAGTATTTTCATCATTGGGAAAGCTTTGCCTAAATCATCATGCTTCCTTCCATTCCCATAGTGCAGCAAGTATTATTTGCATATCTGTGATGTTAGCCAATCTATCAGGACAATAGTAGAACTGAGTCTTCTAGTGCTGCTCATTCCTAGCCACAGTCTTGTCAGCCTGAAACACTCTTCAGACACAATCACTAACAGTTGTTCAATGTGATATTAAGATGTTAAAGAAAACACTAAGGCTGGAGAGATGGCTCAGCAGTTAAGAGCACTGACTGCTTTTCCAGAGGTACTGAGTTCAATTCCCAGCAACCACGTAGTGGCTCCCAACCATCTGTAATGGGTTCTGATGTGTCTTCTGGTGTGTCTGAAGACAGCGATAGTATATTCACATATATAAAATAAATCTTTAAATAAAAAACACTAATGACAATATTCCAGAAATATCATAGTCACAAGCAGAAAAAAAGATTTTAATCAATAATGCCATGCCCAATAAAAGGTTTAATTTCCTTGAGAGAATGTCCCAAAAGCCATCTATAGATAAAATTACGAAGTCTAGACAAAAAGAGAGATGATGTAGTAAATTGGAGTGCAGTAGTGACCTTTTGCATCTAAATGAGTTAGGAACCTGATATTTTGACAGATTCCTTTGTGTCTGGACAAGATCAAAGTTATACATTAGCTGTATCTGCTTGTTGAAAATTTCTTACTACAGTATGACTTGTTTTCTCTTGAATGATATTTGTGTTTTATTTCTAGTCCAGTGTTATAAAACTATTATTATTATTATTATTATTATTATTATTATTATTACTGTAATTATATTCAGAACACAGTCCTCACTACTGTCACTCAAATTAATGATCTCTTCTTTCACCAATTGTTATTGCAGGTGTATGTTGATGAGTAAAAGGAAAAATGCTCTTAATATGAACAGTGTATTTTGAATAAAAATGAAATTCTTATTTTGATAAAATTATACATTCATAGTTCTGAATTTTTAACTATATATCACATTTATCAATTGACCATACTAGGGACAAATAATTAAGTTTAAGTTGTTTTATTTTATATTTCTGTTTTGTTGAACATTATGTACAACAAAATAAATATAAAATATTTTTATTAAAATATTTTCATGGATATTCTAATTATATATATATTGGAAATATAAAGTGTGTAGCAATTATTGTGAATAAATAAAGATTAATATTTTAAACAACATGTATCATAAAAATTAGTGTCTAAAGGCTCTAAAAATGTATGTACTGAAAGCATTTAAATGATACCTTTGAAAATTTCAAAAATTCAAGGTATCATAGGCTGTTTTGTTGTCATATTAAGGCTTGGGGTTATGAAGAGTTTTTTATGGGTTTTCTCATAATCAGTAGTGTTATTTCAAGTGGAAATTTAATAGTACAGGTATATATCAGGAAATTATGTTGTTGTCAGTAGGAGGATATGGATAGAGAATGACAGATAATGGGATGCACTATGTTTTGGGAACAGCTACATATACCATAAGAAACACTCCAATAAAGCAAAATGGGTACTCTTTCCTCTTCCTCTTATCAATGCACTCAGATTACTTAATGTATTTGTGTCCATTCTTCTTTATTTTGGGACAGTGAAAATGAATGTCACAAATACATACAGCTAAACAATACTATGTACAGGAGCTTCTCCCAAGGTCATAAGTTCACTTCCTGGAAACCAAAATAGGTTAAGTTTCAAAGATTGGGATGACATTAGAAATATTATTTACTTAAAAAAGATTAGAGAGGAACAATCAAATGCATCAGAATTGTCCATCAAAGGCTCTGTATCAACAAATTTTCCCATGATTCGTTCCATCCAAGCCTAGATGAAAGTGATCTTGCTGTTTGCTGGTTTTCTATCCATTTCATTTTGATTTTTCTAATGTACCTTGCTTAGTCAGGACATTCAAGCAACTATTTCTCACTAAACTAACTAGAGATTGTCACAGTCATGTGCATGCTGATAATTTTTAATTGCCATCTGATCATACTTTCTTGCATCTATGTATTTTCATTATGTAAGTCAACACTATTTTAAATATATGTTGGAATAATGACTCTAATGATGCAATAGTACAGAACATGTTGAAAAACACAGGTGATTTTCATCTATGTTTGAATTACTAAGTCTAGATTTTGTGGTTGTGATTGTTTGGATATGCTTTGCCTAGAGAGTGGCACTATAAGGAAGTATAGCCCTGTTGGAGGAAGTGTGGCCTTGTTGGAGGAGGTGTGTCATTGTGAGCCTGGGCTTTACAACCCTCATCCTAGCTACCTGGAAGACAGTCTTCTCCTGTTTGTCTTTGGAAAAAGAGCCGGAACCCTAATTCCCAAATTCATCTGGAAAAGCAAAAACCCAGAATGGCCAAAACAATTCTTAACAATAAAATAACTACTGGTGCAATCACTGTCCTTGACCTCAAGCTATACTACAGAGCAAGAGTGATAAAACCTGCATGATATTGGTACAGAGAGAGACACACTGATCAATGGAGTAGAATAGAAGATCCCAAAATGAAACCACACATTTGTGGATATTTGATCTTTAAAAAAGAAGCCAAAATTATACAATGGAAAGAGGAAAGTATCTGCAATAAATTGTGCTGGTCTAATAGGCAGTCTCTATGGAGAAAAATGAAAGTAGATCCATAATTGTCACATTGCACAAAGCTCAATTCCAAGTGTATCAAAGACCTCCACATAAAACTAGATATAATGAATCTAATAGAAGAGAAAGTGGGAAAGAGCCTAGAACTCATTGGCACAGGCAGAAATTTCCTAAAGAAAACTCCAATGGGTCAAGTTCTAAGATCAAAAATTGATAAATGGGACCCCATGAAACTAGAAAGCTTTTATAAGGCAAAGAACACACAGTCAATAAGACAAATCAGCAACCAACAGCTTGTGAAAAATTTTTACCAATCTTACATCTGATAGAGGACAAATATCCAATATATATAATGAAAACAAGAAGTTAAACTCCACACAAATAAATAACCCGATTACGAATAGGGTACAGAGTTAAACAAAGAATTCACTACAGAGGAATGTGAATGGCTGAGAAGTACCTAAAGAAATGTTCAAATTCCTTACTTATCAGAGTAATACAACTCCAAACTCTGAGATTCCACCTTATACCAATCAGAATTGCTAAGATCAAAACCTTAGATGACAGCACATGTTGTCATGGATGTGGAGAAAGAAGAACCCTTCTCCATTGCTGGTGGTATTGCAAACTGGTACAACCACTCTGGAAATCAGTCTAAAGGTTTCTCAGAAAATTGGAAATAGATCTACCTAATAATCCAGCGATACCACTCTTTGGCATATACCCAAAAGATTCCCTACCATGCCACAGGAGCACATTTTCCACTATGTTCATAGTGAACTTATTTGTGATAGCCAGAAGTTGGAAACAACCCATGTATCCCACAATAGAAGAATGGATACAGAAAATATGGTTCATTTACAAAATGGAATACTATCCAGCTACTGAGAACAAGGACATCATTAGTTTTGCAGTCAAATGGATGCAACTAGAATATATTTTCCTGAGTGAGGTATATCAGATCCAAAATGGCATGTATGGTATGTACTCAGTAATAAGTTGATATTAACCAAAGGATTGCAGAATACCCAGTATACAATCTTCAGAGCTCAAGGTTAGCAAGCAGAACAGCCCAAGTGGGGATGTCTCAACTACATTTGGGAGGAAGAAGAAGCAATCAAGGGGGAGGGAGGGACCTGGGTGGGGAAAAGGGAAAGGTGAAGACAAGAGGAACATGATCCAGTATTGAAGCCCTGAGGACCAGCAGATAGAATGGAAACAGGCAACCTTGTGAAGTGGAGGGGGGGGTATTGGGACCCTCTGAAGTATGACAGAATCTTGAGAGATGAGAGACTCTCAGGACTCAAAGGAAGGAACCTTAGAAGATGTGCTCTACAGTGGAAAGGCAGGCTTCTCATGGAGGGATGAGGTTGCCATTCCACTCTCAAAAGCTCTGACCCAAAATTGTGACCTTTCTGAATAAATTCAGGAATAAAAATAGAGTGGAGCCTTAAGAAGAGGTTCATTGACAGCCCCAAATTGGGATACAACTCAGGGGGAGGCCTCAGGGCCTGACAGAGTTGCTGATGCTATGGTGTGCTTATAAATAAGGACCTATCATGACTGTCCTCTCAATAGCCCAACAAACACCTGAAAGAGTCAGTTGCTTCATATTCTTACATTTGTCCTGCTTACAAAACTTCCTAGTGACTTGAAAGAGAAGTATATTTGCAGAGAATTGAAAGATCAGAGAAATAAGAAAAGAAGTTAGGCACAAATCAATGATTTGGTTCCATAATTCATATGTTTGTAATTTTACTGCCAATATACACTATTCATATTAGAAGCTGCCTTTGAGTCCAAAAAACTCATTTAATAACTCTGTACTTATTTTATAATCTTTAATATAGTGGTAATATCTTATTTAGTGATTAAATTTAGTAAGATATAGAAAGGTCTCAGCTCTACCAGTCAAATAAAGTTTAATTTCATTTGTGCTTGTAATATCTCATTTTAATTGCATCTTTTCAGTGCATCACCCATGTGACAAAACAGTGAAATTCTTATAGATCTAAGATAAATAAAACACCAGATTCAGAATATATATATATGTGTGTGTGTGTGTGTGTGTAAATTTAAGTCACTAAATAATTAACTCAATTCTTCATTTTTTTTTTAAATCTAGAGTTACTTCAATAATATTCAACACAAAGTATGTTTGGAGTTATACAGTAAACATGAGTTGGCAAAATTATAGCAACTACTAAAAAAAATTATCCACATATTTAATAGGAGATGCCTGAAGTACATGAAGATTTTAATGTTATTATTATTTAAGTTGAAACAAACAATATTTCAAATGGATTCTCCTTATGCTCTCCTTATTTCTTTGCCTCTGTTATAAGGTAGCAAGGTCATAAACAAAGGAAATACTTCTTTTACATTTCTCACAATTATTTTGGTCAGGTCAAACCTGATCAAAACTTTTCAACATGTTTTTATGTTTGGTAACTATGCAGAACAGTGTTCTCTTCAGCAGCATATACCTAAAAGTTCAAGATAAGATAGAGAGAATTGATGTGGTCTTCACAATGATGAAAGGCTAGTTTAAAGATATTTCATATTTCATACTGACATAAAATGCTAAATAAACAAATTAGTATAATAAAATTACAAATATATATCATTAAATATAATGCACATGGGTGTTCTTTTTTGTAATATGTCATCAAAGATGTTTGTTGATTCAATTTCTTATCTTTTACTTTTTTATTTCTTTGTACCCTTTGTATTTCTTTCTTACTTACTGTAGATAGTCAATGTTAATATCCACTCACAAAACATGAGTTACTTATATTTAATTCTTGCTGTGCCTTCTTGCTAGAATTAACTCTGTAACCATTTGAGTCAGTAAAAGAGAAAAAACAGAAAATAGTATCAATGGTTAGGACTCAATTGAAATATACATGTGAAAATTGAAACTAAACATACATATAAACTACACATGTGAAATGAAAGGAAACAGCAAAATGGCATAGGTATAAAATCTCTCAACAAACATGACTAAATTCAGCAATGTATCTATTCCATACTCATAATCAAATATTTCCCTAGAATAGCCACCTCAATAGAGCACACACAAGAACATGTTGCCTTAAGTTTTACAGTGAAAATTGGACATCAATATCATGACAGAAAGACTTTAAATTGTACAGTTTGTCAGAAGATGAATACAATTTATTGCTGTAAGGTAGTATATGATGAAGATAGTTGTACCATTGGGAAAATGAGTTTAAAGCTGGAAAAGTTCTTTCCTATGAAATAGAAATGATGTTTTGAGGGCATCTCAGACATTAGTTTGATCTTACAGGCTTACAAGTATAGAATGGGGAACTTAATAGACTTTCCCTTGGTTATAGAGCATCTGAGACAAACTGCTCTCAAACATCTTTTGACGTTTGTAAATGATTCATTTTCTCAGAATCAGCCATCTTTACACTCAGAGGGCACTAAAGTAGTGTCTCAGTGGAGCCTGGTTATTATAGGAGCTAATGACAAAACATAGTGTTGTTCAGTGATTATTTGTTTGGAAAGCATACTGAATGGCAACAGCTTTGGGGGTACAGAGTCATCTAACTAAATTCAAAAATAGCCTTCTGTATCTGGGAGTGTATAATGATGTTATATTTCCTAAAATTTGTATCTGAATTGGAGATGCATATATTCTTCGGAGTAAATTCTGACCTATATTGGAGATCAGTGGAGATGCTGATAACATGAGTTGTTTACAGGTAAAAGTAAGCTGAAAGAACCCAGATGGCCCTCAATGGAGGAATGGATACAGAAAATGGGGTATATTTACACAATGGAATACTACTCAGCAATTAAATACAACGAATTCAGGAAATTTGTAGGCAAATGGTGGGAACTGGAAAATATCATCCTAGTGAGGGAACCCAATCACAAAAGAATATACATGGAATGAAATCACTGATAAGTGGATATTAACTAGCCCAGAAACTCTGAATACCCAAGAAACAAGTAGCATATCAAATGACTCCCATGAAGAAGTAAGGAGAGGGCCTTGATCCTGGAAAGGCCTGATCCAGCATTGTAGGGGAGTACCTGGACAGAGAAAAAGGAGGGAGGTGATTGTAATATGGGTGTAGAGAAGGCTTATGGGACATTTGGGGAGGGGGCAACTGGGAACGGGGAAAGCGTTTTGGAATGTAAACAAAGAACTTAAAAAAAAAAACGGAAAAAAAAATTAAGTAAGGCCAGGTCTAGAGGAAGATGGTATCCACTCCTACCCAAAAATTAGTAGTTAGGGCTAATCAAAGCCTTAAGACTAATAAATACATCCCTATTACCTCAATCCTGCAGCTAAAAGATTTGTCCTGCAGAGTTTGGGTAATATTGAAGACACAACCTAAACTTGAAAAGTTGACCCAGAGGCTGCAAGAATCATGCTCTTCATGGACATGCTATGATTCATTTATTGACAATTCCTTATCCAGTGGATAAGCATTAAGGTTTTGTACTCAAAATTAGTTTTCAATTTTAAATTGTTACTCAAGGATACTGACTGTAAAAGAAAACATACACTTGCCAATCTATAGCCCTGCATTGTCTCTGAAGGTCCTTTTGAATGACAAAGGCATTAGATGTTACCTCTTCATTATTTTAGATGACTTTTGAGATCAGTCCATGATAGTCCAAAGCATGAGTAAGCTTGAAAAGTATTCCACTCATGATTTGCTAATAAAAGTGCTACCTTCAGAATATTTCACAATACAGAAAATACACCAGGAAACATGAAATGAAGTATACACTGACAAGCAATTGAGAACTATGTTCATATTTTAAAGATAATAGCTGACTATCCATTTTGTAAATGTACTAAATTTCCTTTGTTCTTTGGTTGATTTCCAGTTTTCAGCTGTTATGAATAAAGTCAAAATGAACATAGCTGAGCAAGAGTTCTTGAGGCAGAATAGAGTGTCCTTTGGGTTTATGCCCAAAAGTGATACACCTAGACGTTAAGATAGATCGACTCCCAACTTTCTGAAGATCACCTATATTGGTTTCCCTAGTGGCTGTACAAGTTTTCACATTCATCAGCAATGGAAGAGTGTTCTCCTTGGTTAGAAGGAGGAACTGCTACTTGTGCTATTGATCATAGATACTCTGAGACATGTGTAAGGTGAAAACTCAAAGTGATTTGACAAGTATAGAAGAAAATAAAATATCCAAAAATCTTAGTTTTCAATATCTCTGTGATTTATGTTTGTGAGGTCAAAGAAAGAGACTAGCAGGAGAATTTTTTCATCTCCACATGAAAAGGTTCAAGGCACCATTAAAATGTCCTTTTAAGATAATTTGTGATCCCACAAGGTGGATTTTATCCAATATTTCCAGTGCTACCTGTCAAGGCAAACAGAACATATTTGTGAATACAACATAATGAGTTTACAAGTACTTACACACCATTCACAAAGAGAATATTAGTTAAGTTCCTTTTATATAGTATAGTTCAATATTATTTCTCCAGCTATTTTCTAGTAATCTAGTTCTTAGATAAGAATTAAGATAAAGTATGATTCCAATAACAAATAGATGCAGATTCTCTGCCAGTATTTCATGGCATAAATAATTAAACGCACAAAGCAATTAACATTTTAAGGAAATGTTAAACTTGAGCAATAATTTTGAAATGAGAAACTTTTGGTACTTTTGAACTTCACTATTTCTTATCATTTTATGATTCTTACCCTATTCTTAGATTGTTCAACAAAACATTCTTACTATGTACATACTACAACTGTGAACTTAATGACATTATTTAAGTTAAAAATTATATTAATACACTATTAATTTTCTGTGGAAAATGTTAAAATACAAATTCAAACATTTCAATGTAAACCTAATGTATTAAATTTTTGCATGAATTTCATTAGAAAAATACACAGCAATTTCAAAATATAAAGGCTTGAGAACCAACAATGAATGCAGTCCCCAATATATTTAATATAAAAAGAAGATGATTCAATATTTTTGTAAGTGACTTTATAGAATTATGTGTATTATGAGTTTATGTGTAACATATGTGACTTCTCTTCTGAGTATGAAACATAGAGATACATGATCTAACTTGTGCATTTTCCTGTGAAACATATTATTCTAATTCTCCTTAATTAAAAATTAAATTGTTGCCCAGCAGTAGTGGTGCACACCTTTATGAAATCCCATCACTTGGGAGGCAGAGGCAGGTGGATTTCTGAGTTCGAGGCCAGCCTGATCTACAGAGTGAGTTCCAGGACAGCCAGGGCTACACAGAGAAACCCTCTCTCGAATAAACCAAAAAATAAAAAATTAAATTGTTAATTCATGCAAAGTGAATTTATTACTACTTATTAAATTTAATTACTGATAGGGTGTAAGATTTACTTCTGTCAAAGTAGAAATTGGGACTTATCATTATTTGTTTTACATAAAATAATTTTATTTTATTTTCTGAAATGTGCTGGTTTTCTAATACATAAGTTTTACTATAAAATGTCAAGTCAAATTTACAAAGGATTAATAAACCCTTTGGTAACAATATAACTGGTCTTGGAATATCTAGCTTATATTTGGAATAATGATTTTATATGGTTTTACATTGAGGATGATTTTTTTCTGTTGTAAAAACTATTCGTTTTAGTTACTAGTCATTATTTGTTTAAAAAAATAGGCACTTGCTCATGAAAATGAGTAACTGAGCATGAAATTAGTTAGGTGTGCTTTATTATACAATATGACTACACAAATAAAGCTTAGCATTTTGCTGATAAGAGAGATATGCTGTAAAAAGTTCTCAGTCTTAGGTGTCATAGGGATTTTAGACACTGTTTTATGGCCTATGAATCAATTTTCGGTCATTATGTAGTATTATACTTTTTACAATCAATATAAACATTTCTGGGTTATCAATGTGCTACAACTACACCTACTTTTAATTTATTATCCTTATTTATCCTTCTTTCTTTCTTATGACTACAAAACATTTCAATTTTATTTCAAGTGTGATTTGGCATATATAAGAAATCAATCAAAATAGATTTGTCTGAGTTGTTTCCAGCTTCTGGCTATCACAAATAAGGCTGCTCTCAATATAGTGAAACATGTACCCCTGTGACACGGTAAGGCATTTTTTGGGTATATTCTTAACAGTAGTATTGCTGGGTCTTCAGGTAAATACATTTCTAATTTCCTGAGAAATCTGGAAGGTTTCCAGATTGATTTCCAAAGTGGTTATACCAGATTGCAATCTCACCAGCAATGGAAACAAGCTCCTCTTGCTCCACATCTTTGCCAACATGTGTTGTCTCCAGAGATTTTGATCTTAGCCATTCTGATTGGTGTAAGGTGGAATCAAAGGGTCATTTTGATTTGCATTTCCCTGCTCACTAAGGACTTTGAACATTTATTTTGGTGCTTCTCAGCTATTTGAGATTCCTCTGTTGTGAATTCTCTGTTTAGTTCTATACTCCATTTTTTTTATTGGGTTGTTTGCTTTTGCGGTTGTTAGCTTCCTCAGTTCTTTATTGGATATTATCCCTCTATCAGATGTGGGGTTAGTGAAGATTTTTAGCACTCTGTAGGTTGCTAATTTGTCTTATTGACTGTGTCCTTTGCATTACAGAAGCTTTCCAGTTTCATGAGGTCTCTAATAAATTCTTTTTTTTTTTTATTTGATATGATTTATTTACATTTCAAATGATTTCCCCTTTTCTAGCCCCCCCCCACTCCCCGAAAGTCCCGTAAGCCCCCTTCTCTTCCCCTGCCCTCCCTCCCACCCCTTCCCAGTTCCCCGTTCTGGTTTTGCCAAATACTGTTTCACTGAGTCTTTCCAGAACCAGGGACCACTCCTGCTTTCTTCTTGTATCTCATTTGATGTGTGGATTATGTTTTGGGTATTCCAGTTTTCTAGGTTAATAACCACTTATTAGTGAGTGCATACCATGATTCACCTTTTGAGTCTGGGTTACCTCACTTAGTATGATGTTCTCTAGCTCCATCCATTTGCCTAAGAATTTCATGAATTCATTGTTTCTAATGGCTGAATAGTACTCCATTGTGTAGATATACCACATTTTTTGTATCCACTCTTCTGTTGAGGGATACCTGGGTTCTTTCCAGCATCTGGCAATTATAAATAGGGCTGCTATGAACATAGTAGAGCATGTATCCTTATTACATGGTGGGGAATCCTTTGGGTATATGCCCAGGAGTGGTATAGCAGGATCTTCTGGAAGTGAGGTGCCCAGTTTTCGGAGGAACCGCCAGACTGCTTTCCAGAGTGGTTGTACCAATTTGCAACCCCACCAGCAGTGGAGGAGTGTTCCTCTTTCTCCGCACCCTCTCCAACACCTGCTGTCTCCTGAATTTTTAATCTTAGCCATTCTGACTGGTGTAAGATGAAATCTTAGGGTTGTTTTGATTTGCATTTCCCTCATGACTAATGAAGTGGAGCATTTTTTAAGATGCTTCTCCGCCATCCGAAGTTCTTCAGGTGAGAATTCTTTGTTTAACTCTGTACCCCATTTTTTAATAGGGTTGTTCGGTTTTCTGGAGTCTAACTTCTTGAGTTCTTTATATATATTGGATATTAGCCCTCTATCTGATGTAGGATTGGTGAAGATCTTTTCCCAATTTGTTGGTTGCCGATCTGTCCTCTTGATGGTGTCCTTTGCCTTACAGAAACTCTGTAACCTTATGAGGTCCCATTTGTCAATTCTTGCTCTTAGAGCATACGCTATTGGTGTTCTGTTCAGAAACTTTCTCCCTGTACCGATGTCCTCAAGGGTCTTCCCCAGTTTCTTTTCTATTAGCTTCAGAGTGTCTGGCTTTATGTGGAGGTCCTTGATCCATTTGGATTTGAGCTTAGTACAAGGAGACAAGGATGGATCAATTCCCATTCTTCTGCATGCTGACCTCCAGTTGAACCAGCACCATTTGTTGAAAAGGCTATCTTTTTTCCATTGGATGTTTTCAGCCTCTTTGTCGAGGATCAAGTGGCCATAGGTGTGTGGGTTCATTTCTGGATCTTCAATCCTGTTCCATTGATCCTCCTGCCTGTCACTGTACCAATACCATGCAGTTTTTAACACTATTGCTCTGTAGTATTGCTTGAGGTCAGGGATACTGATTCCCCCAGATTTTCTTTTGTTGCTGAGAATAGTTTTAGCTATCCTGGGTTTTTTGTTGTTCCAGATGAATTTGATAATTGCTCTTTCTAACTCTGTGAAGAATTGAGTTGGGATTTTGATGGGTATTGCATTGAATCTGTATAGTGCTTTAGGCAAAATGGCCATTTTAACTATATTGATTCTACCGATCCATGAGCATGGGAGGTTTTCCCATTTTTTGAGGTCTTCTTCCATTTCCTTCTTCAGAGTCTTGAAGTTCTTGTCATACAGATCTTTCGCATGTTTGGTAAGAGTCACCCCAAGATACTTTATACTGTTTGTGGCTATTGTGAAGGGGGTCATTTCCCTAATTTCTTTCTCAGCCTGCTTATCCTTTGAGTATAGGAAGGCCACTGATTTGCTTGAGTTGATTTTGTAACCTGCCACTTTGCTGAAGTTGTTTATCAGCTGTAGGAGCTCTCTAGTAGAGCATGAGCCATTGGAGTTGTTTTTAAGAAATTTCCCTCTGTGGCAATGAGTTTAAGGCTCTTTCCCAATTTTTCATCTATTAGATGTAGTATGTCTGGTTTTATAGCTAGGTCTTTGACACACTTGGATTTGAGTTTTGAGCAAGGTGAAAAATATGGGTCTATTTTCATTTTTCTACATACAGACAATTAGAACAGCACCATTTATTGAAGCTGCTTCCTTTTTTCCATTGTATATTTTTGGCTTCTTTGTCAAAGATCAAGTGACCATAAACATGGGGTTTTATAAATTGGTCTTCAATTATATTTCATTGAATATACCAATACCATGCAGTTTTTATCACTATTACTCTTTAGTAAAGCTTGAAGTCAGGTGATGGTGATTCCTCCAGTTCTTCTATTATCAAGAATTGTTTTTTTGTCATTCAGAGCTTTTTAACTTTCCAGATGAATTTGAGAATTGCTCTTTCCAGGTCTTTGAAGAATTGTGTTGGGATTTAATGAGGATTGCACTGAATCTGTAGATTGCCTTTGGTAGGATAGTCATTTATACGATGTTAATTCTGCCAATACATGAGTGTGGGAGATCGTTCCATTTTCTGAGATCTTCTTTGACTTATTTCTTGAGTGACTTGAAGTTATTGTCATATAGGTCTTTACTTGTTTGGTCAGACTTACTCCAAGATATTTCATATTATTTGTGGCTATTGTGAAGGCAGTTGCTTCCCTAATCTCATTCTCAGTGTTTTATCATTTTATAAAGGAAGGGTGCTGATTTATTTGAATTAATTTTATATCTGGTGACTTTGCTCAAGTTTTTGCAGCTGAAGAATTTCTCTGGTAGAAATTTTGTGGTCGCTTATGTATACTATCATAGCATCTGCAAATAGTGGTACCTTTATTTCTTCTTTGCCAATTTGCATCCCCTTGATCTCTTTTTGATGTCTTATTGCTCTAGCTAACATTCTGAGTACTATACTGGATAGATAAGGGGAGAGTGGACATCCTTGTATTGTCTCCAATTTTAATTGGATTGCTTCAAGTATGTGTCCATTTAATTTGACATTGGCTGTTGTTTTGCAGTAGATTGTTTTTATTATGTTGGTGTATAGGCCTTGAATTTCTGATCTTTACCATACTTTTATCATGAAGTAGTGTTATATTTTGTCAAAAACCTTTTAGCATCTAATGAGATGATCATGTGGTTTTTTTTTCAGTTTGTTTATATAGTGGATATCATTAAAGGATTTTTGTACATTAAACCAACCTTGCATCTCTGGAATGAAGCCTACTTTGTTGTCATGAATGATGGTTTTGATATGTTCTTAGATTCAGTTTGCAAGATATTTATGGAGTGTTTCTGCATCAACATTCATAAGTGAGAATGGTCTGAAATTCCCTTTTTTGGGACCTTAGAAGACCTAACACCAGTACTCTTCACACTATTCCACAAAATAGAGACGGAAGAAACAATACCTAACTCATTCTACGAAGTCACAATTAAGCTGATATGAAAACCACACAAAGATCCAACAAAGAAATAGAACTTCAGACAAATTTCCCTTATGAATATCGATGCAAAAATACTCAATAAAATTCTTGCCAACAGAACCCAAGAACACATAAAACAATCACTCACAATGATCAAGTAGGCTTCATCCCAGGGATGATTCAATATACTGAAATCAATCAATGCAATCCACTACATGAACAAATTCAATGAAAAAAACACATGGTCATTTAATTAGATGCTAAAAACATATTTGACAAAATTCAGCATCCTTTCATGCTAAAAGTCTTGGAAAGAACAGGAATTCAAGGTCCATATCTAAACATAGTAAAAGAAACATACAGCAAACCAGTAGGCAACATCAAACTAAATGGAGAGAAACTTGAAGCAATCCCCTTAAAATCAGGGACTAGACAAGGATGCCCCCTCTCTCCATATTTTTTCAATATAGTACTTGAAGTTCTAGCTAGAATAATTAGAAAGTATAAGGAAGTCAAAGGGATACAAATCGGAGAGGAAGAAGTCAAATTAACACTATTTGCAGATGATATGATAGTATACTTAAGTGACCCAAAAAAAATCTACCAGAGAACACCTACTAACTGATAAACAGCTTCAGCAAAGTGGCTGGATATAAAATCAACTCAAGCAAATCAGTAGCCTTCCTATATTCAAGGAATAAGCAGGCTGAGAAAGAAATTACGGAAATGATACCCTTCACAATAGCCACAAACAATATAAAATATCTTGGGGTAACTCTAACCAAACAAGTGAAAGATCTGTATGACAAGAACTTGAGGTCTCTGAAGAAGAAACTCGAATAAGACCTCAGAAAATGGAAAAATCTTCCATGCTCATGGATTGGCAGGATTAATATAGTAAAAATGACCATTTTGCCAAAAGCAATCTACAGATTCAATGCAATCCCCATCAAAATCCCAACTCAGTTCTTCATAGAGTTAGAAAGAGCAATTCTCAAATTTATCTGGAATAACAAAAAACTGCAGGATAACTGAAACTATTCCCAACAGTAAAAGAACTTCCAGGGCAATCAGTATCCCATACTTCAAACAATACTACAGAGAAATAGTGTTAAAAACTGCATGGTATTTTTACAGTCACAAGCAGGTAGAACAATGGAATAGGATTGAAGCCCCCAAAATGAACCCACATACCTATGGTCACTTGATCTTTGAAAAAGGAGCTGAAAATATCCAGTGGGAAAAAAGATACCCTTTTCAATACCAACCAGGCAACATTCATTAGTTGATATGAGGCCCCCAACACCTATACAGCAGAAGACTACTGGGTCTGTGTTCAGTCAGAGAAGATGCGCCTAACCCTCAAGTCACTGGAGGTCCCAGGGAGTTTAGAAGTCTCATTGCATGAGAGATGGATTGTAGGGACATCCTTAAGGAGACAGTGTGATAGGGAGGAGGTTTGGGATGTGGAGCAGTAGGAGGGTGAATCAGGGGGTGATAAATTCTCAATTGAGAATTTATCAATTTGTGAAAGAAAAAGAAAGAAAGAAAGAAAGAAAGAAAGAAAGAAAGAAAGAAAGAAAGAAAGAAAGAAATGACAAAGGTAAAAAGAGACTTGTCATCCACCCATACATGAGTATATTTGTTTATGAACTCATTCAATCTCATACAAAATTGCTTTTATGTGTTTTGAAGTATATGATAACAATTTCTTCTACAAAACATCACTTATTTTTAATCTCACTATGTATCTCAACTTGTTATAAATATATCATTGACTACATTCTTCTTGAGTACAGAATAAAAGTACATATTGCTACAATTTAGGATAGTTATTAAGAACACCCAACTGACAATTTGATTGTTACAGTGTAAAAATCCTGATATAGCCATATGATCTCTTTTGAATATAAATATAATCAAGTAATCTGTGATGCTGAAAAACAGATATAAAGACTAAGCAAAATGCTAACATGTTGGGGATTAGTTCTAAATTGGTTATGTAACTTCTTCTTATTAAATGTTGTAACTCATATAAAACAAAATATATTGTTTGTACTAATTAAAATTGTGAGATTCACATTTTCATAATATAGATACCAACATGTTATCAAGTGCTGTTTTAAAACAATTTTTAGTAATTTATATTTTTAAACATCTTGTGAAAAATTTTCACAAAATTTGCTAATCAGTAGCAAACATTTTGTGAAAATTTAAAGAAACTCTTCTCTAAATTCCTAAAACAGAACCCTAACTTTACCAATGAATTAAACCATACATTTTCCACATACTCAAATCAATTATTTGAATGTATATATGAAGAAATTACAATTAAGTTTCTTCTTGCTGGCTGGGTAGTGGTGGCGCATGCCTTTAATCCCAGCACTTGGGAGGCAGAGGCAGGCAGATTTCTGAGTTTGAGGCCAGCCTGGTCTACAGAGTTACAGGACAGCCAGGACTACACAGAGAAATTCTGTTTCAACGCCCACCCCCAAAAAAGTTTCTTCTTGCTAAGTGAAATTTTCAAGTAAAGCACCTTACTATTCTGGAACTGGACTTCTAAATAGTCAAGTACTTAGGCATTACAAACCCAATTATTTTTATCATTCTTAAACCTAATTGCACAAAGTAATTTAAAGCTATTTATCATGAGTATTGATCTACTATGACTTACAATGTTGTATAAGAATGTTCTCCAAATGTCTTTGAAGCATCCCAAAAACATCTATATTTTAGAGGACAAGGCTGTGGAATCATTCTTATCGTAACTCCACTTGTAAGAAGGTCATAAAAGGAAAATTCTAATCCTAGGATGTTAACTACACCCATGAAAATAGAGGAAATAAACACTAGCAAAACCAAAACAAGGGAAAACATACACATACCGCCACCATGACTACCACCACTACTGCCATAACTACCACCACCACCATCACTACCATCAAAAACAATAACAGATGAAGTTAACAAAAAAATTCAGACTTCTTTGGAGACTCAGTTGTGTCATGTGATATTTTTCTGGAAACTGTATTATGAGGGGATATATTTGTTGAAACAGACATGTGGGAGGATGTTTTGCTGAGAACAGACATGTGATGATTCTCTGGAAGCTGCCTAGAAAAAAAGGGTATGTTTTGCAAAAGCAAACACGTGAGAAAATAGGTGATGCTATAAAAATAACCCCACAAAATGTACATGACAATCTGTGAAATTAGTTTGCTTTGACAATCTTTGCTGGTCTTTCTTAGGCTATGCAGATGGTGGTCTTTGCTGACAATGCTGTATGGTATTGGTTCTCCTTACTACTCTTTGCTGTTCATCTTTTGCTATCTTTGTAGAAATAAATGCATCAAAGAACTTCTGATGGTATTCCAGTGGCTTCTTGACTCTTCTATGGACTCAGGGCAATTGGTCCAGCCTAGTAGTTTCTTCTGGATCAAACTGCCACTGCTGATTCATGAATGGTGTTTGTGAGTGAATTGAGCTACTGCTGCAGGTTCTTGTGAACTGAACTGCTAATATACTGACAATGCAGACTGGATTTGCCTCAAAGAACTATGTCTAAACAGGCTACCATCCTCCTTTGCCCTATTAATGTTTCTTTTTTCACTTGGTTGGTGGTGTGCTATAAGGGAGGCTAAATCATTTAAGTACAGTCATTACAGTAACGTACATAAACCTACAGCCAGCAACAACAAAATTTCAGAAATCAATAGTCACTGGTCATTAGTATCTTTCAATATCATCAGAAGAAAAAACCACTAACAGAATGGATGCAAAAAATGAGATCTGTCTTTCAGCTGCATGCACAAAAACAAACTTCAACATCAAGTACAGACATTACCACAGGGTAAAAGATCAGAAAAAAGCATCCCAAGCAAATGGACCTAAGAAGAAAGCTAGTGTGTCATTTTAGATCTAACAAGTTAGACTTTAAACTAAAGCTAATCAAAAGAGATTGGGAAGGATACTACATACTTGTCAAAGGAAAAACCCACCAAGATCTCAATGTCTATCACAAAAGCAGAAAAGCACACATAAAAGTAAATCACATATTGATCCTCAGACTTGATAATGGGGGGTCTTCAATACCCCACTCAGCAATGAATAGCTTATCCAGTTAAAAACTAAACAGAGAAACATTTTATGTAACAAATGTAATAAACCAAGTGAACATAACAGATATCTACAGATGATAGCATACAAACACTCAAGAATATACTTTATGTTCAGCACCTCTCAGAACATTTTTCAAAACTGACTACATATGATTAAAATGTTAATCATAATCATAAAATACACTTTTGACAATCAAGAATTTAAAAATAGTGATACCCATAATGTACAAAATATTTTATGTGTTCTTGTACCTGTGTCAAATAATTTGCATCTAATATTTCAGTTGTATTATAATGAAACTCTATAATTCCTGCTACTTGAAAAGATGACTGTATAGTTAGAAACATGTTTACATGCATACTGTCACACCATTATGTTAAGTGACAAGGCTTGGGTTTTAAACGGGCCTCTGAGCTTTTTAGTAATTATATAGTATAGTTCTTATTAGACTATACTAATAAGTACTAGCCCATAATAGTATGACAAACTGTTGATCAATACAGAATAAACTGGACTTCTAAAATAGAAGATCCCTGAGTGTTAATAGAGACAAACAAAAATAATGGTAACAACAAGCCCCACTTCATGATTAGAGGCAAACTTTATACATGATAGATTCCCTTCTCTTATGCATGCCTTTTGAATAAGTGATAATTTAATAAATACTGATTGCTTAAGAAAATTGAGTTAAGTGTAATATGTCTTTCTCCTTGAAAATTATTAGAAAAAATGGTTTCAAAGGCACTGAGAAAAGATGGATGACAACAAAATCAAATCTTTAGATTATTATTTTTGATTCACAGTAGTGGACTTAACCATGCCAAGATTCATCATTGCTTTTCAATATGTAATCCTTTTCTGAATTTTGGTATATATTTGTGATCTGGGTCTTACTAAATTGAAACTGCCAAATTACAGATCCATGCTTGTAGAGAGTAAATCTGCATGCCAGGTTACTTGAATGCAGTTCTGGGTGCATTAAACTTCTCAGGTAAAATTAACATCTAGTTAAATTGAATTATCATAAAAACCCGCTGATAGGCAAAATTTTAAGGGCATCTTATTAAAGGAAGCTTTCATCTTTATATAGTGAAGACTCATGATCCATTAACCCCCATCTGTGTTTGCTCGATTCATATCTAGATTTAAAAGTAAAAGCAACACTTATATGGAAAAGCCTTTGGCCAAAACCAATGATAATCTGAGTATAATAGGATCTTAGGACACAAAATATATGACATGGAGTTAGAAAGCAAAAACATAAAAAGGGTTTGAAGATGATGGGGAAGGAAGCAGAAACATTTCTTCTTTTCTTTGATCACACAGGCAGCAGTAAAATAAAAAGGCACACTGTTTATTGTGAACTTTTAAATGTATTGCCATCTCGTGAATATGTATGCTTTGAAATGTGGTAAAAATAGATCTTTTGATTGCTTTGACTTTTGCTTCCTAGGGAGAATGAATTCTTTAATAATAACTTTTAAAAAGCTATAATTTACTTGTTGATCTTTGAGTGTTTCCCACTAAGTCTATTTCAAACTGATGCAGGTCAGCAGCCCTCCCTCCTATTTTCATTAATGAGGCTAAGGCACTCAAGAAAGGGACACTGACCTTGTTTAAATAGCAGTTAGTTATTCATCCAATTGACTCTGGTGGAACCCTGCAGGATCATTAAAGGAATAAATGATTGTGCCAAAGATTCCAATGTAACAATGCATATAACAAGGCATGGTCAGATCTTTTATTCTCCCTTTTTAATGAGTCCAGTCTGGACTGGATAAATATTCATTCAATTTATGCTTAAATAAAGTAAATATTTTATATTTCATCTAAAAAATTGTATTAGAAATAGTGTCTGCCCATACTTTTTAAAAGCTGAGTAGATTTTCTACATAATCAAACACTATATATATTGTTGAGTTGCCTATATTACATTAATGAGATTTGCTGTGCTTTATAGAATCTAGCATTCATATAGAAACCCAAGTTTATGATACATAAAGGTAATCAATATAAATTACTCTGTTTAAACCTTTTTATGTGCTGGGCATTGGTGGTGCACGCCTTTAATCCCAGCATTTGGGAGGCAGAGGCAGGCAGATTTCTGAGTTTGAGGCCAGCCTGGTCTACAGAGTGAGTTCCAGGACAGCCAGGGCTATACAGAGAAATGCTCTCGAAAAAACAAATAAACAAACAAAACGAAACAAAACAAAACAAAACAAAACAAAACTTTTTAGGCATTTATATTGTCATTTGATAAAAATCAAATATTTGGATAATTGGTTAGATAGTTGAGAGAGATATGAATCACAATGACATTATATTTATTCTATACTGAAAACAAATTTTGTCTTAATAGATATTTTATTTTATGAAGTACTATATAATTAGTCTAGGGACAGAACCATGCTAGGTACTAGACAGGTGTTATCCCTACTCACCAGTCTCTTAAAAGGACAATGTTCTTCAGGTCAAAGAACTATTTATTCAACAACTCTATTCTAAAGATTCTCAGGAGGTATGAACAATAATTACTGTACATTTTAAGGTGAGAGAATTTACACAGAATTCAGAAATTCACTTTGAATTATATAATAGTCTTGTGACAATACCATCTATAATTTATCAAGTAACTAGTAGAAATTAAATGTTCAAATATATGTATGTTGATCATGTCTATTATTTGGTCTAAATATATAATGTAAATATTCTCAAATATTCAAATTGATTTCCTTTTATTTCAGTTTCACATTATCACAGTGTCTAAATGACCAGTTATATTAGATGTACTCTTATTCATACTTTTGTTTTGTTTGAAATAATTGCTATCAATTCTTAAGGAAAATATCCAGAAATTTTTGATACCCATCATTGTACTGTCTTTACCTACCAGTTCCCAATAATGTCACAGCAATTCTTATTTATGAAACTTAGGCAGCATAGTATAGGTTTTTGCCAAATAGCTACTATTATAATTTTTCTTTTTATCAATATTTTTATTAGATATTTTCTTTATTTCTATTTCAAATGTTTTCCACTTTCCCTGTTTCCCCTGAACATACCTACCCCATATCCCCTCCTTCTTTGAAGGTGTTCCCCCACCTAAGTACCCACTTTCACCTTGCAGCCCTGGCATTACCCTACACTAGAGCATTGAGCCTTCACAAAACCAAGGGCCTCTCCTCTCAATTGGGGCCTAACAAGACCATCATTTGCTTTATGTGCAGTTGGAGCTATGGAACCCTTCATTTGTACTCTTTGGTTGTTGGTTTAGTCCCTGAGAGCTCTGGAGGAGGTGTCTCATTGATTAATATTATTGTTCTTCCTATGGGGGTTATAAAGTCCTTTAGCTCCTTCAGTCCATTCTCTAACTCCTCCACTGGGGACCCCTTGCTCAATCCAAGGGTTGGCTGCAAAAATCTGCCTCTGTATTTTTCAAGTTCTGGCAGAGCCTCTCAGGAGACAGATATATCAGGCTCTTGTCAACAAGCACATCTTGGTAACCACAATAGTGTCTGGATTAGGTGAAAGTATGGGATGAATCCCCAGGTAGGGAAGTCTCTGGCCTTTTTTTTTTGAGTCTCTGCTCCAAACTTTGTCTCATTATTTCCTCCTGTGAGTATTTTGTTCAACTTTCTAAAAAGGACCTAGAACATTGAGCTTTCACTTAATGAAGGCTCTGTGGTCTGTGACATGTATCTTGAGTATTCCAAGCTTTTGGGCTAATATACACTTAAGAGGCATAATACGTGTATTAATTTGTGCTTGTGTTACCCAACTCAGGACGATATTTTCTAGTTCCATCCATTTGTGTAAGAATTTCATAAAGTAATTGTTTTTAATAGCTGAGTAATATTCCATTGTGCAAATGTACCACATTTTCTGTATCCATTCCTCTGTCGAAGGACATCTGGGTACTCTTTAGGTTCTGGCTACTATAAATAAGGCTGCTATGAACATAGTGGAACATGTGTCCTTGTTATATTTTGAAGCATCTTTTGGGAGTATGCCAGGAGTGGTATAGCTGTGTCCTCAGATAAATTCATGTCCAATTTTCTAAGCAATTTACAGACTGGTTGTACCAGCTTGCACTACCACCAACAATGAAGGAGTATTCCTCTTTCTCCACATCCTTACCAGAATCTGCTGTCAATGGAGGTTTTGATCTTAGCCATTCTGACTAGTGTGAGGTGAAATCTCAGGACTGTTTTCATTTGCATTTCCCTGATGACAAAGAATGTTGAACATTTCTTTAGGTGCTTCTCACCATTCATTATTTCTCAGCTGAAAATTCTTTGTTTAGCTCTGTACCACATTATTAATAGGGTTATTTGATTCTCTGGAGTCTACCATTTTGGGTTCTTTGAATAAATTGGATATAAGCCCTCTATTTGATGTAGGATTGGTAAAGATCTTTTCCCAATCTGTTGTTGCCATTTTATCCAAAAGATGGTGTCCTTAACCTTACAGAAGCTTTACAGTTTTATGAGTTCCCATTTGTTTATTGTTGATCTCAGAGCATAATCATTGGTATTCTGTTCAGATAATTTTACTCTGTGCCAATGTGTTCAAGGCTCTTCTCCACTTTCTCTTCCACTAGTTTCATTGTATTTGGTTTTTTGTGGAGGTCCTTGATCCACTTGGACTTGAGCTTTTTTTAAGGAGGTAAGAATGGATCTATTCTTCTACAGGCAGTCCTCCAGTTGAACTAGCACCATTTTTTGAAAATGCTTTTTACAACTGTATTGTTTTAGCTCCTTTGTCCAGAATAAAGTCATTATAGGTGTGTGGGTTCATTTCTAGGTCTTCAATTCTATTCCATTGATCTATTTGTCTGTAGCTGTACCAATACCATGCAGTTTTTAACAGAATTGCTCTGTAGTACCACTTGAGGTCAGGGATGGTGACTCCCCCCAGAAGTTCTTTTATTGTTGAGAATAGTTTTTGCTATCCTGTTTTCTTGTTTTTTCTTTTTTTTTCTTTTTTCTGTTTGTTTGTATTTTTGTTTTTGTTATTCAGATGAATATTACCACAGCTTTTTCTAACTCTATGAAGAGTTGAGTTGGAATTTTGATGGGAATTTCCTTGAATCTGTAGATTGCTTTTGGAAAGATGGCCATTTTCCCTATGGTCATTTTCACTATATTAATCCTGCCAATATTTTAGCATGGAAGATCTTTCTATCTTCTGAGATCTTCTTTAGTTTCTTTCTTTAGAGACTTGAAGTTCTTGTCATAAAATCTTTCACTTGCTTAATTATAGTCACCCCAAGGTATTTTATATTGCTTGCAACTATTGCAAAGGGTGTTGTTTCCCTAATTCCTTTCTTAGCCTGTTTATCCTTTGAGTAGAGGAAGGCTACTGGTTTGTTTGCCTTAGTTTTACATCCAGCCACTTTGCTGAAGTTGTGGTTTAGGAATTTTCTGATGGAATTTTTGGTATCCCTTAAGTATACTATCATATCATCTACAAATAGCGATATTTTGATTTCTTTCTTTCCATATTGTATTTCTTTGACCTCATTTTGTTGTCTAATTGATCTGGCTAGGACTTAGAGTACTATATTGAATAAGTAGGGGGAGAGTGAGCAGACTTGTCTAGTTCCTGATTTAGTGGGATTGGTTCAAGTTTCTTTCCATTTAGTTTGATGTTGGCTACTGACTTGATGTATATTGCATTTACTATGTTTATGTTTGGGCCTTTAATTCCTGATCTTTCCAAGACTTACAATGGAGGGTGTATAATTATATCAAATGCTTTTTCAGGATCTAATGAGATGATCATTTTTTTTATTTGAATGTATTTATATAGTGGGTTATATTGACGGTTTCCATATATTGAACCATTTCTGCATCCCTGGGATGAAACCTACTTGATCATGTTGAATGATCATTTTGATGTATTCTTGGATTTGGTTTGAGAGGATTTTATTGAGTATTTTGCATCAATATTTGTAAGGGAAATTGGTCTGAAGATCTCTTTCTTTGTTTGGTCTTTGTGTGGTTTAGGTATAAGCATAATTGTGGGTTCATAGAATTAATTGGGTTGTGTTTCTTCGGTTCCTATTTTGTGGAATAGTTTGAAGAGAAATGGTCTTAGTTAGATCTTATTTGAAGGTCTGATAGAATTGTACACTAAACCCATCTGGTCCTAGGCTCTTTTTTTGGCGGGGGGGTGGGGGGTGGGGGGGTGGGGGGGTGGGAGAACTTTAAGGACTGCATCTATTTTATTAGAGGTTAAGGGACTGATTTAACTTTGGTACCTTGTATTAGTCTAGAAAATTGTCAATTTTATCCAGATTTTCAAAATTTTGGGGTATAGTCTTTTGTAGTTGCATCTGATGATTTTTTGGATTTCCTCAGTCACTGTTGTTATGTCTCCCTTTTCATTTCTGATTTTGTTGATTTGGATACTGTCTCTGTGCCATCTGGTTAGTCTGACTAAGGGTTTATCCATCTTGTTGATTTTCCCTAAGAAACAGTTCCTGCTTTCATTGATTCTTTTTATAGTACTATTTGTTTCTACTTGGCTGATTTCAACACAGAGCTTGATTATTTAATGCCATCAACACCTCTTGGGTGTATTTACTTCTTTTTGTTCTAGAGCTTCAGGTGTGCTATCAAGCACTCTCTCGAGTTTCTTTTTGGAGGCATTCAAAGCTATGAGTTTTCCTCTTAGGACTGCTTTCATTGTATCTTAAAAGTTTTGTATGATGTGCCTTCATTTTCATTACATTCTATAAAGTCTTTAATTTCTTTCTTTATTTCTCCCTTGACCGAGTTATCATTTAGTAGTGCTTTTTCACCTTCCAATTCTATATAGTAATTTTGTTTTGTTTTGTTTTTGTTTTTTTGTTTTTTGTTTTTTGTTTTTTGTTTTTTTTTTTTTTTGGTTATTGAAGACCAGCCTTAATCCATGGTGTTCTGATAGGATGCATGAGATATTATTTCAATCTTTTTATATCTGTTGAACCCTTTTTGGTTTCAAATTATATGGTCAATTTTGGAGAATGTACCATGAGGTGCCAAGAAGAAGTTATATTCTTTTGTTGTAGGATGAAATGTTCTATAGATATCTGTTAAATCCATTTGGTTCACTTTTCCTTACTATCTCTTAATATCAATGGACACAATTCCCAAATTAAAAGCCTTAAACTAATAGTCTGGATATGTAAAAAAGGACCCAATTGTTAGTTTCACTGTGTCTCTGTTTAATTTCTGATTCCATGATCTGTCCATTGATGAGAGTGGGATGTTAAAGTCTTCTACAATTATTGAGTGAAGTGCAATGTATGCTTTGAGCTTTTGGAAAGTTTCTTTTATGAATGTGGGTGCCCTTCCATTTGGAATATAAATGGTTGTAATTGAGAGTTCATCTTGGCAGGTTTTTCTTTGGGTAAGTATGAAGTGTCCTTCCTTATCTTTTTTAATAATTTCTTTTGAAAGTCAATTTTATTCAATATGAGAATGGTGACTCCAATTTGTTTCTTGGAACCGTTTGTTTAGAAAAATGTTTTCAACTCTTTACTCTGACACAGTGTCTGACTGTCACTGAGTTGGGTTCCCTGCATGCAGCTAAATATTGGGGCCTGTTTACATATCCAGATGGTTAGTCTAAGGATCTTAACGTGAGAATTGTGTCCATTGATGTTACAAGATATTAAAGAAAAGTGATAATTTCGTCTCTAGTTTTTGTTGTTAGAGGTGGAATTATGTTTGTGTGGCTATCTTCTTTTGGTTTTGTTGAATGAAGATTACTTTCTTGATTTTTATAGGGTGTAGTTCCCCTCCTTGTGTTGGAGTTTTCTATTATCCTTTGTAGGGCTGAATTTGTGGAAAGGTATTTTGAAAATTAGGTTTCACCATCTATAGTAATTGAGAGTTTTTGTTGGGTATAGGAGCCTGGGCTGACATTTGTTTTCTTTTAAGGTCTGTATGACACTGCTTTTTCTTTAACTGTTGAGTCAATGTTTACTATGGTATCTTCTGCATCTGAGATTCTCTTTTCTATCTCTTTTATTCTGTTATTAATGCTTGCATCTATGACTCCTGATCTCTTTCCTAGGTTTTCTATTTCCAGGGTTGTCTCCTTGTGTGATTTCTTTATTGTTTCTATTTCCATTTTGATCCTCGATGGTCTTGTTCAATTCTTTCACCTGTTTGGTGACATTTTTCTATACTTCTTTAAGTGATTTTTGTGGTTCCTCTTTAAGGGCTTCTGCCTGTTTACCTGTGATCTCCTGTATTTCTTTAATGGAGTTATTTATGTACTTCTTAAAGACCTCTATCATCATCATGAGAAGTGATTTTAAATCTGAATCGTGTTTTTCAGGGTAATGGGGTATCCAGGAGTTGCTGTGGTGAGATAACTGGATTCTGATGATACCAAGTAGCCTTGGTTTCTGTTGTTTATGTGCTTGTAATTGCCTCTTGCGATCTGGCTATGTCTATTGGTACCTGCCCTTGCTGCCTCGAACTGGAACCTGTTCTTCCTATGGGTCTAGTTCTGTCAGAACTCCACAAAAGTCAAGCTGTCTCTGTGATCCTGTGATTCTGGAATTCTGTGATTCTGAGATCCTGGGGGTGTCAGAGCTCCTAGGTGTCAAACTGCTCTTGGGATGCTGAAATCCTGGTGTGACCAAGCTCTTGAGATCCTGTTGTATCAGAGCTCCTGGGTGTCAAGGTTTCTCTGGGTTTTGTAGGGGTAGCTGGGGAGACACAGCCCTGGGCTTGCTCCAGGCACAGGTGCAAGCTGGAAGGAACCCTGGCCTCTCACTGTGCAGGGGTTTGTGTTTCTTTGGTTCCGGGGGTGGGAGTGGGTTAGGTCCCAATTATGCTGGGTGTTGGGAAATATGTTGTGGCCTCATCTGTGATCTTGAGTGTATCAGAGCTCCAGTGCTCCTGGGTGTGTCTGATCTCCTGGGAATTGTCCTTCCCCTGTGATTCTGTGCTTTTCACAGCACCTGTGATCCTAGGCATGTTAGAGCATCTGGGATTCGAGCTTCCTCTGGGTCCTGTGGGACAGCACAGCACAGCTGGTGCTCAAGGTCTGAGCAGGGCACAGGCTTAGTCAGTGAGGAACCCGTGCCACTGGCCATGTAGGGGTTCTTGTGTTCCTGGAACGAGGAGGACCCAGTTACTCCCAGTGTTGGGGCAGGTGATGTGGCCTCCTTACCTCTGCTCCTGGGCATGTTAGAGTACCTGAGAGTTGAGCTCCTCTGACTATTGTGGGACTGGGGGCCAGTGTTCAAGGTCTGCTCAGGCACTCCTATTACTTAATAAACCATTTATACTAAACTATCATTGTGTATGGCCCATTAACCTTCATTCAGTCCCCTTAAGTCTGACTTTCTCAGTGTCTGGCTGGAGAAACACCTATAGCTATCAATTTTTCTCACCTTCTCAGTGTCTGCTTTTTTTGGTGGGTTGGTTGGTTTTTTTATAAGGACAACATTTAATTGGGGGTGGCTTACAGGTTCAGAGATTCAGCCCAGTATCATCAAGGTGGGAGCATGTCAGTGTCAAGACAGGCATGGTGCAGGTAGACCTGAGAGGTCTATGTCTTCATCTGCCAGCCTCTAAAAGAAAGATGACTTCTAGGCAGCTTGGAAGTGGGTCTTAAAGCCCACACCCACAGTGACACAGCTACTCCAAGGCCACACATCTTCATAGTGCCACTTCCTGGACCAAGAATATACAAACCATCACATGAACCACCCTTGAATGTAATCTTCTATTATAGTGTTTTAAGGAATGTTTAAATTTGGTTTGCACATATATTTTTTATTCGATGTATTCTTTATTTACATATCAAATGATTTCCCCTTTTCTGGATCCCCACTCCCGGCAAGTCCCATAAGCCCTCTTCACTCCCCCTGTTCCTCCATCTACTCCTTCCCACTTCCCTGTTCTGGAAAGTTCCCTATACTGTTGTATTGAGTCTTTCCAGAACCAGGGGCCACTCCTCTGTTCTTTTTGGACATCATTTAATATGTGGATTGTTTCTTGGGTATTCCAAGTTTCTAGGTTAATATCCACTTATCAGTGAGTGCATACCATAATTGATCTTTTGAGACTGGGTTACCTCACTTAGTATGATGTTCTCCAGCTCCATCCATTTGTCTACGAATTTCATGAATTCATTGTTTCTGATGGCTGAATAACACTCCGTTGTGTAAATATGCCACATTTTTTGTATCCATTCCTCGGTTGAGGGACACCTGGGTTCTTTCCAGCTTCTGGCTACTACAAATAGGGCTGCTATGAACATAGTGGAGCATGTGTCCTTATTATATGCTGGGGAATCCTCTGGGTATATGCCCAAGAGTGGAATAGCAGGGTCCTCCAGAAGTGCCATGCCCAGTTTTCTGAGGAACCTCCAGACTGATTTCCAAAGTAGTTGCACCATCTTACAATCCCACCAGCAGTGGAGGAGTGTTCCTTTCTCCACGTCCTCGCCAGCATCTGCTGTCTCCTGAGTTTTTGACCTTAGCCATTCTGACTGGTGTGAGGTGAAATCTCAGGGTTGTTTTGATTTGCATTTCCCTAATGATTAATGATGTTGAACATTTCTTAAGGTGTTGCTCAGCCATCTGAAGTTCTTTATGTGAAAAATCTTTGTTTAGCTTGGTACCCCAATTTTTAATGGGGTTATTTCATTCTCTAGGTTCTACCTTCTTGAGTTCTTTGTATATATTAGATATTAGCCCTCTGTCAGATTTAGGGTTGTTGAAGATACTTTCCCAATCTGTTGGTTGATGTTTTGTCCTTTTGACAGTGTCCTTTGCCTTACAGAAATTTGTAGTTGTATGAGGTCCCATTTGTCAATTCTTGACCTTAGAGCATAAGCTATTGGTGTTCTATTCAGGAATATTCCCCCTGTGCCCATGTCCTCAAGGGTCTTCCCCATTTTCTTTCCTATTAGTTTCAGTGTGTCAGGTTTTATGTGGAGGTCCTTGATCCATTTGGAGTTGAGCTTAGTACAAAGAGATAAGAATGGATTGATTCGCATTCTTCTGCATGCTGACCTCCAATTGAACCAGCACCATTTTTAACAAAGACTATCTTTTTTCCACTGGATGCTTTTAGCTCCTTTGTTGAAGATCAAGTGACCATAGGTGTGTGGGTTCAATTCTGGGTCTATCCTATTCCATTGATCTGCTTGCCTGACATTGGACCAATACCATACAGTTTTTATCACTATTGCTCTGTAGTAAAGGTTGAGGTCTGGGATACTGAATCCCCCTGAAGTTCTTTTACTGTTGAGAATAGTTTTAGCTATCCTGGGCTTTTTGTTATTCCAGATGAATTTGAGCATTCCTCTTTCTAGCTCTATGAAGAACTAGGTTGGAATTTTGATGGGGATTGCATTGAATCTGAAGATTGCCTTTGGCAATATTGCCATTTTAACTATATTAATCCTGCCAATCCATGAGCATGGAAGTTTTTTCCATTTTCTGAGATCTTCTTTGATTTCCTTCTTCAGAGATCTGAAGTTCTTGTCATATAGGTCTTTCACTTGTTTGGTTAGAGTCACCCCAAGATACTTTATGCTGTTTGTGGCTATTGTGAAGGGTGTCATTTCCCTAATTTCTTTCTCAGTCTGCTTATCCTTTGAGTATATAAAGGCTACTGATTTGCTTGAGTTGATTGCATAGCCAGCCACTTTGCTGAAGTTGTTTATCAGCTGTAGGAGTTCTTTAGTAGAGTTTTTTGGGTCACTTAGATATACAATCATATCATCTGCAAATAGTGATAGTTTGACTTCTTCCTTTCCAATTTGTATCCCTTTGACCTCCTTATGTTGTGTAAATGCTCTAGCTAGGACTTTAAGAACTATATTGAAAAGATATGGAGAGAGGGGGGCAGCCTTGTCTAGTCCCTGATTTTAGTGGGATTGCTTCAAGTTTCTCTCCATTTAGTTTGATATTGGCTACCAATTTGCTGTATATTGCTTTTACTATGTTTAAATATGGGCCTTGAATTCCTGTCCTTTCCAAGACTTTTAGCATGAAATGATGCTGAATTTTGTTAAATGCCTTTTCAGCATCTAATGAAATGATCATATGTGTTTTTTTTTTCGTTGAGAAAGTATCCAAATTAACAAAATTTGAAATGAAATGGGAGATATTACAACAGAAACTGAGGAAATTCAAAAAATCATTACTTCAATAATACAAAGCCAAACATCATAAAGTGTATAAGAAGATTTGTTGGGTATTTAAAGTTTCTAGGCTAAGATCCACTTATCAGTGAGTGCATACCATGATTGATCTTTTGAGACTGGGTTACCTCACTTAGTATGATGTTCCAAAAAGAATGGAGGAGTGGCCCCTGGTTCTGGAAAGACTCAGTGCAAGAGTATAGGGGAATTCCAGAACAGGGAAGCGGGAAGGGGTAGATGGAGGAACAGATGGAGGGAAGAGGTCTTATGGGACTTGCGGGTAGTGGGGACCCAGAAAAGGGGAAATCATTTGAAATGTAAATAAAAAATATATCAATAAAAAAAAGATCACAGCAAAAAAAAAGAAGAAAAAGATTTGTTGGTATACCAACGAATACCCCTTTTCTATGGAAAATATTTAGTTTATCTTTGCCTTCATAATGAACATGAGCGTGACATTTTTGTTGATTTATTGCTTAATTTTCTTCATTTCCTCAAGAAGTTTTTCTGTCTGTCCAGGACACAGTCACGTGTGATTAGCCTTTTAACCACAATGACTTATGCTACTTAAGTTCATGTTTAAATTGTATGCTTAAAGTGTAATAAGCTCCAGTAAAAACTTCAGAGATGGCATATTTTGATGCAGTGTAATTTTCATTTTGAAATATTTTGATAAATTATTGGATTAATTCTTTTTCCACTACATGAGTATGGAACATTAGTTGCTGAGCATTGTATGTAATTTTTCATTCATTTCTCCATAGAAAAGTTAACCGTCTTCTACCTTCTTCACATCTAGCAGTTTTTATTGCTATTTTTATTCTTTGCATTCTCATTGCTAGTGTATAATATTTCTCTGATAGACATGTGCTTTTTTAAAGTGCCTTTTCTTCTGAGGTTTCCCAATCAGTTCTATGATATTGAATTTTTGGTCGGTAACTAGTTTATTAATATGTATAGTCTTACTCCTCATCTCATTAGACTAATTAATGCTTTTATTGTCCTATTTGTAAGAACCTCGGAATTCTTTGTGTATAGTTTTTAAATATGTTTTCAGAGATTTCAAGACTTCTACTTCACACCACTCTGAAAATAAGATAATATTTAAACCATTACCCAAATTTAGACACTGTGAGAAATGAAAGGCTTAAATATCAATTTCAAGAAGATCATGTAACTAAATTCCAATTTCTTCAGCTTCTGTTTATGATGTCTGCAGTGAACATGACTGCATTATGTCATAATCTCTCCAGGGTGAGGCCAGGCTAGTGATTGACTTAAATGCCATGAGGAAATGCACCTATAAAAAAGCCCAGTATTATTCTTTCCTTTATGTTTTATCATCTGTGTTGCAGAGGCCAAGATAGAATCAGAGGCAGAAATTGATTCATGTCATAATTTAAAATGTCCAAAATACTTAATAATTTGGATCTTCATTGAAGAAATACCTATGACCCTAAATATTTTCCCCTGCTGTAAGATATATCGCTGTATAAATAACATTCCCACTTTGATATTATATATATTTTAAAGCAATTTACTTTTATAAGGATACAGTTAGTATCATTAAATATATCTCTTCCATTATTTTGAGTCTCAAATTTCTCTAACTGGAAATAAAAAATTTAAACAACAAAGTATAGAATTATAATATATATAATATCATATATTGATAATTTTGTTATTAATGAAAACCTTACAATGTATTGTGATAGGTGCTGATGATTGTTAAACAGGTTGTATTTGGGTGATTTATTTCTCAGTTAATGATGGTGCTTCTTTTTGCCTCAATATTTTTCCAGTAGCAGTTAACTACATAATAGGAAACCTTAGTTGATATAGGAAGCTAGTAGCTTTCTCTTCCATCTATATTGCCATTCTTGTGTGAGAATGACAGTCAATATTTTCTTTTATTGAGAATATTTTTTCATACAATGTGTGTATTCTGATCACAATTTCATTCTGTATTTCCTTCTGGGTCTTCTTTATTTCCCCATCCATCCAATGTTGCACATTCTCTCTCTATCTCTGTCTCTTTCTCTTACTTGTTTTTTCTCTCCCTCTATCTTTAGGAAGGAAACAAACAAATTAAAAATATTATACATGAACATAAAACAAAGAAAATACATGAAACACACCCACACCAAAAACAAAACAACAGAAACTAAAAATGTAAAACCAGAAAATCAGAGCCCATATTGTACAAGGAAAAGTTCAGTAACATTAAAAATATCCAGTCTAAAAATATGAGACAAAAATCCACAAAAATACCAAACTGAATTTGTTTTGTAATGGTCATTTATTACTGGTCATGAGGTCTACCCTTCAGTGTGTTTTGAATACCTACTTGAGAATCCACTGAAGAACCCAGTTTTTTTTTTCAAGAAGTTGTCAATTAGAGATAACTTCTTGGTTGAGGAAGGCAACTCATAGCCATTTCCAATTTAAGCTCTGTCTTGAACCTCTGTAGATACATTGTGTGCTCTCAATCTCTGTAAGTTAATATGTGTACCATTACTTGTTGTGTCTGGACAACACTGTTTCCTCAGTGTCATCCATCCCCTCTGAAACTTATAATCTTATAATAGTTCCTAAATACATGAGGAGAAAGATTTGAGTTTAAATAAGGTAACCTTGAGTAAGGCTTACTTTATTTAGGACTGAGTCTTCACAGGCTTTGAAGATACAGTAGAGGGAACTGATACATTGATTAAAGAAAATATTAAATATAAAAAATTCCACATGGAAATTAGTAAGGGAATCTAAGACATTGTGAAAGACCAATCTTAATAAGAATAACAAGAATAAAGAAAGGAGAAGAATCCCAGCTCAAAGGCCAAGAAATCATAAAAGAAAAAATCCTAACCTAAAGAATAAGAAGAAGCATATAAAGGAACAAGAAGTATACAGAATACTAGATTAGATGACAAGAGAAAAATAATTGCCACATAATAATGAAAATACTAATCATAAAAAAACAAAATAAGAACATTTAAATTTTCAAAGGAATAAAACTGTGTAACAAACATTTAAAGGCAGACCTACTAGAGCTGTATCTGACTTCACAATAGAGGATCTATATGCCAATTGGGCAGATGTGCTATAATTCTTAGAGATCACAGATATGTGTCTAGACTACTACACTGAGCAAAACTTTCAATCACCAAATACAATATTCCATGAAAACTCAAATTTAAACAATATCTACTTACAAATCCAGCATTACAAAAGGTCCTGAAAAGAAACCTACAATCCAAGGTTAATTATATCCATGAATAGGAAATAAATAATTTTACATCACAAAATCAAAAGAAGAAAGCACACACTCACATACTCATAAAAACACAAACCAACTCCATCATCATCAACAACAATAATATTAGTAATTAAGATTCTGGAAATAGGAGGTGTGGGGACCCTCTAGAATGTACCAGAGACCTGGGAGGTGAAAGACTCTCAGGACTCTAAGAGAGGAATTTTAGATTAAATCCCCAAGAGTGAGGAAAGGGAACTTGCAGTGCCCACCTTCAGCAGAAATACAGGGCATCAAGTGAAAGATGGGGTTGCCATCCCATAGTCAAAAACTCTGACTCATAATTGTTCCTGTCTGAAATAACTGCAGGGATAAAAATGGACAAGTGCCCGAGGAAAAGAAGGCCCAGCACCATGCCCAAAGTAGGATCCAGCTTAAGAGGAGGCTCTAAGTCCTGATACTATTACTGAGGCTATGGAGTACTCACAAAAAAAGGGGCCTAACATTTCTGCCCTCTTAAAGACCCAACAAGCGGCTGAAACACTCAGATGCAGAAACTTACACTCAACCAATGAACAGAAGCTGCTGAACCTTGTGGTTGAATTACTATGGAAAAGTTCAACAAGCTGAGGATGGTGACCTTACAGGAGGACCAACAGGCTCAATTTACCTATACTCACATAAATCTCAGACACTGGACTACCAACCAGGGAGCATACACCAGCTGATATGAGACAACCAACACACATATATCAGAGAACTGCTGAGTCTGGGTTCAATCAGAAGAAATGCACCTAACCCTCAAGAGACTGGCGGTCCCAGGGAGTAGAGAGTTATGGTAGGGTCAGGGGGTGTGGGTTGAGGAGATCCTAGTGGAGACTAGGCATGGGGAAGTATGGATTATGGAACAGTCAGAAGGTGGATGGGAAGGGGGATAAAGTGTAATAAACAAGTAAACAAAATTTAAAAAGAAAAGAAAGAAACCATCAGGCCCTCAAAATTTTCTGGAATCTCTGAGGGTAGCCTTGTTAGGAATCTTAGTAATGGAGGATATGGAGCTTGAATTTGCCATCATTTGAAGTCAGGCAAGGTTTCTCTTCATGGAACATGGTTGTATTTTGTTGAGTTGTTATCCCCAAACCACCAAGATTGATCCTACATCAGAGTATTATTCTCCCAAAATCAACAGCATGGCCTATTGCCTTGGACAACATTCACACAACTCCTTGAATATGGAGAGGTTGAGCTGGTGTTTGCATGATGCCTTCATCTTGACATTCTAGCCACTTTGGTAGAAAGTACTCTGCTGGCTGGTTATGAAAAGCATGACATGGACATGACTAGAGAAAACCAGGATCAAAACACAAGACCTACAATTTGACCATCCTGAATTATGTTCTGAAGAGATGGTGCTACAAAACTAATGGTGTTGCAAACCAATATTTGGTCTAACTTGAAGCCCATGCTTTGAGAAGGAGCCAATGTCCTCCATTGTTTGTATAACCAAAAACTGGAGACTAGCTATCCCAAATATGTAGTCTTATTGCCTTGTAGTCTACTTGTCAATAGAAAGGCTTCCTCCAGTAGCAGATTGGAATAGATGCAAAACCCACAGATAGGGAGTATGGAGAGAAAGATTCTAAATTGGAGGATACACTTGGGTCAGTACTCTTGGAGCTCAGAATCCCTAAAGCAGATCGGATAGAGCACAGAGGACGCTAGGAGACCATGCCCACTGAAATAGCTAAGTAGGGTCCATTTGCCTCACAATGAGTGAAGGAGTAAGCAGGAGGCCTACAAGGATCTGCACCAGGTATTCTACATATATATCCTAGCTCTTAGTTTGATGTTTTTGTTGTACACAAATGCTGGAGTCAAATCTCTGACTCTTTTGACTGATCTCGAGACTCGTTGATTCCTATTGGTTGGCCCTGTCTATACTTGATATGATGGCTTTGCCACATCTTATTGCATCTACTTTTGTTATGTTTGTTTGTTGGTTCTTAGATAACTGCTATTTTATGATGAAAAATGGAAGGGGAGTGTATGTGGGTGAAAGAGGATGTGGAAGAAGCTGTGAGGAATGGAACCAAGAAGAAGCTGTTGTTAGGATGTATTGGATGATTATTTCAAGTAATAAAGAAATATAACCTTAAAAATCCCTTTGAAAGGAAGCCAAATATCTATCAACTAATGAATGAGTCAACAAAATATGCTATACACCTGAAGTGCCAATTCAGTGGAACATCATTTTGACAAAAAAAAAAAAAAAAAAAAAAAGGTATGAATGAATAGCAACAAAAGGCATTTATTTACAAGAAAAGAATCAAAACAGAATAAGGCTTACAAATAGAAGGTATTTACATTGAGTGCGTTAAGAGCTCAGAATGAATGATACATTATATGATATAGTTTAATGGCTCCAAGGTTCATTATGCATCAATGGAAATGTATTCAAATTACCTGTGGCACAAGCTGCAAATTGTTGTGAATTAAGCAAAGACAATGAATTATACACTTTACATGGTTGAATTGTATGGTATATAAAAATAGTCTCCATTAGCCTATAGAAGTGTGTGCTATCTGAGCAATGAGGAAAGAATAAAGGACTTGCTTAATGTTTAAGCAAAACCCTTGAGAATGGGGACAGGAGGTTTCTAGTGTGGCAGATGAAAGCATAGGAAGATATGACTGGAAATGCAAGGCATTTGGCAGGGATTTTGTGGAAACCTAGTATACTAGGAACTTCCAAGATTCTATGGGGATAACCCTCTTGACGAATACTAATAAGAGGATAAGTCAGCCTCTGCAAACAAGCAAAGCTGCCAGTAATGAGACTTAGGACATCAACACAGCCACAAAATATTTTAACTACAATCACTCCTGCCAGAGAGGAGTGCTGATCAATGGAAATGCATAATTTATGGGAATGTCAAACCAAGGATGTAGGTAATTTGAGACACAATCTACAGAGAGACCCCATGCCAAAAATTACATGGATGACCAGAAACCAGAGGGTAGATAGACCAGGAGTCTAGGATAATAAAATGAAAAAAAAATATTCCTAATGAGATTTTGTGAGACTCATAGATATGTATCTAGCCCAATGATCACCGGATGTTTCTGCTATCAGAAGATGGAAGCTGATAAATAGATCCACAGCCAAACATTAGGCACAGAGATAATACAAATAGGAGATCTTCATTGGATCCCTTCCCTTGGATCTCAGGGAACATCACAGAACAAGGAAAGGAAGAATTTTATGAGCTAGAGAAGATGAGATCACCAGGAGAACATGGCCCACATAATCAACAAAGCAGGGATAATGAGGACTTAAAAAGACTGATGTTCCAACAATGATGCCTGCATGTATCTGTACTAGGCCCTCTATGTATTTAATATGGTTGTTACCTTGTGTTTTGGATGAGAGCCCTAACAGTGGGAGTGGGAATTACTCTGAGGCTTTCACTTGCTACTGATTTGCATCACCCAACCTTGATATAAGGGTTCCTAGACTTATTATATCTTGTTATGCTGAATTAGTTTGATATCTGAAAAACCAGGTCATTTTTGAAAGGAAAGAGAGAAGTTGATCTGTGAGAGAACAGAGGTTTGCGGATAGGCTCTGGAAGGAATGGAGAGAGGAGAAATTGTGATTGGGATGTATTGAGAAGAAAACTAAATAAATAAACAAATAAATAAATAAGAATGAAATGTAAAAAAATAAGTAAAAATAAAAGCAAATTAATTTATCTCAGGTTGTGAAGTAACATTTTAATTTTTATTGCAATATATCTAGATATTTAAGAAACAATATGGTCAAATGAATAAATACATGAGGATTTAAGGAAATAAATGAAATTTTTGAAGCTAATGAGATGTATGTAAATAAGATATACTAATAAACCTTTTCTTGATTGCTGTAAAGATAGATCAATGATTGTAAGAGAAAGGACAGGTTACATGTGAAGCTGATCAATGGAAGTAGACAAGAAAAATCATTAAAAGTTGTTAACCGGATGAATATGCTGCTACTCTTTTTTCCTTTTTACAAAAGTGCTCTGTTGTTTTGTTAGTCTGGGCAATGTTTTCAAAATACTACAAGCCATAAGACGAGCTGAGGCTCCAATAATGATCTCATATTTATTATGCCAATTTCACTTTCATGTAGAAACATACTTAAACTGGACAAATTTTGTTGATCTTTTCGAACTAGAATAAAATTAAGAGGGACCAAGCAGAAACATTTTGTATTTCCAGTTTTCCTCTGAATTTATAGTAGAGTATTCAAGTATATCGATGATCACTTAACATCATGGGAAATTTGAAATGGGATACAGAACTTTTTTAAAATTACTTTATTCAATATATTCTTTATTTACATTTCAAATCATTTCCCCTTTTCTGGCTCCCCACTCCCCGAAAGTCCTATAAGCCCTCTTCCCTCAGCCTGTTCACCCATCCACCCCTTCCCACTTTCCTGTTCTGGTATTCCCCTATACTGCTGCACTGAGTCTTTCCAGAACCAGGGGTCACTCCTCCGTTCTTCTTGAACATCATTTAATGTGTTTCTTCAGGTAAATAATTTATGGCATGTTAACATGACCACATATTTTTATCATTATTCTGGCTACAGGATATAGACATGAGATAAAAGCTATAATTTAAAAAATCTGAATATAGATTGGACTTATATCAGCTCTTACTCCAAACATCTAGACCTACGAGGACAGTAGATCTCATTACTAATATTATTGGAAAATGCATAAATAATTGGTTTAAGGACTTTTGTAAATATTTCATTAGCTACAAGGCATTCAATGTTATTAAATAAACTCTCTGGGTAACATTTTACCAAGTGAAAGTTTAAAAAAAAGTTGTTAACCAAAGAATTAGGAACACTGGATATCCAGCATCATTAACCAACTTGGAAATATAAGGAGTATGAAATGGGATAAATATAATTAAAGAAGAACATTAGATATATTACTTAGTATTATATCAAAAGTTAATCAGAGGGCATAAAAGACTTTTATAACATTTTCATTAGTTGAGCTATGCACACTATTACATTAAAGCCCTGAAGTGAAGGAAAATGGCTGCTTTAATAGGAATGTAATTAAAGTATGGTCATTTTGTATGTGTTTGCAAAGAGTTCCTATTTGGTTTATCTAATACTCTGTTTTTATATAAAGAGAAAAAGCCATATGAGTTTCATGCACAAATAGGCAAATAAGGAAATTATATGTAGTCACAAATGACTTATGAAAGGCAAGTTAAGTTTTTTGTATCTCAGTATTAAGTTCACCATTTATAAAGTTTATAAAGTACATTAATTTAGAATATCTTTTATGAAAACAGAAATTAGTTATGCATGTGTGTGTTGCATACCTTCTTCAAATTTAGAAATATACATTTAATATTAAAGATTACTGTTAATATGATCCATGAGCCAATTGAATCAATGTGGAGACAATGTGATGGATTATACATGTATATCTAAGTACCTGCAAACTATACACAATGACTTGCAACTAAATAATACAAAGAATAATCAGTGTCTTCCCATCTACATCATCATCATTATTATTTAATGTATCAATTTATCAACAAATAATTGATTAACTATGAAAGGTTACATGCTGTTTTCTGAGTTGAAAAATTATTCATGTATGTATATATAGTTTAATGTGATAAACATATTTCCTAACAGCCTAACAACAGTCTAATTATTATATTTTATAATTGTTTTTCAGGCAACTTACTTTATATAAGATGATAAATTTTAATTGTTTGTGGAGATACAATTATTATATAGATATATATCTTCCATCTTACAAAATTTTTAGTTTGTATCTTACTAAAAATTTGAATGAGACACAAGTTTTAAATTTGATCTATCAGCATACACTCCTCTTCTAAGCTGTTGCAATCATACAAATGACTGATTTTCTTCTCTGTACCAAGATATCCTTTAATCAGACCATTATATATAAAGAATAAGCTATCTCTACATGGTTTAATGATTTCCTTATTTAATTTTTTTTGAGTTTTGCTCAAATGTTCTCTTTGTTGTGAGGCATATTTCTAAAGATATATGGGGCTACATATTATCGTGCCATTTGCTTGAAGAATTTCGCAACATGATTGGAGGACAATCAAGAAATATGCTTCAAAAGTACATTTTCCAACAAAAATAAGTATAAAAATTTCTCAACGGGAAGCATTCTCATGAGACATGAAAAGCATAAAGGACATGCTAGACATCTAGACAGATGGCCAGTGGGTAAAACACCTGCTGTGCAAATATGAGGAGTAAAGGCCAAATCTTCAGAAGCATCTGAAGGCCAGAAACACCATATCTATAATCTTAGTGTTTCCTTGGCTAAATGGAAGACAGGAAAAGGAGAATTCCTCAGCTAGCCCTACTTACAGAATGTTAAAGTACAAAATGAATCATCTGCTTCTAAAATGATGCAAGGCAGACAATGTAGAAAGATTGCCAAAGAGCACTGCCCTCAGATGCTTCTTGACCATCTAATATGTACTTTGGCACATTCAATAAGCCACTTTAAAATAACCTGTATGCAGATTAAATACATTAATATGCATATCATACATACAAAATAAAAATGAGTGAATTGGATGCCAATAATATCCTGTCACATATTTCTTCAAAAATATAAACAAATAATTATTCATGTTTGTAATTAGTTTTATATTAATGTGTTCCAGGTGAAAGATAATAGTAAAATAATGACTACCCATTTTAAGTAGCTTATGACAAATTGAATACTCAACAAAAGATTTATAGAATTTGTTTGAGAGAAAATGAAGACAAAGTTTAGGGAGGATGACAGGAATGGAGAAAACAATAAAAAGAACAAAAATATAATTATTTGTATAATATAACAGCTATGATATTCATTGCAAATGAAAATGTGGCATTCGATTGATGAATATAAAATAAAACTGTGTGTCTACTGAGAATTAGTTTAAATATATCAATGGCAATCTAATAAAACAACAATGAAACAACTAAATGTTAAAATGGTTGAAAGATATACACAGATCTCTTGCTGAAACAAATAAAGAGTCACAAAGAAATACATGTAAAGGTACTCATTTCCAGAAACCATAAAGTAACTTAGTGTTAACTAAATGAAATAACACTGTAATTAGTTTGAAATTGTAAAATCCAAACACTTGACCCCTTTTGTTAAAGGGTAAAAGTGTGAAAAGTAGTAACTGATTTGTTTCTGAAGATAAAGCAAAATAAGATAGCCATTTCTAAGGAGCATCATATATTAATTAAACTTATCGCTCCATTTCAGATAAAGCAGCAAGTGTACACTTTGATATTTACCCCAAAGTGTTAATAAAATTATAGCCAATCAAATGCAAAGGAACATTGTTCAGTAATAAAAAATAACCTGATTGGATGAGAATCACCAAAAATCTTAAACACAGCTGGCAGTGGTAGCACATGCCTTTAATCCCAGTACTTGAGAGGCTCAGGAAGGCAGATTTCTGAGTTCAAGGCCAGCCTAGTCTACAGAATGAGTTTCAGGATAGCCAGGACTACACAGAGAAACCCAGTCTCAAAAACAAAACAAAACAAAATAAAACAAAACAAAATCTTAAACACATATTGTTAATGGAAAATGTTAGTGTAAAAATGTTGGATGATTCCAAATACACAATATTGTGGAGACTGATGTGCTATGACCATAATAAAAAGTGGTATTTATCAAGCATTCAGAATGGAAATGGAAGAACTAATAGTTTGAGCCCAGGCAAATGACATGTCAATGAGTGTGTTCTATCTGACATAAATTTAATGGGAACACAGGCCTTTAACAGTTTTCATAGCTCACAAATATCCAACATATAAGTCAATTCAAATTTAAACTATTGACTTCAGTAAAATTCAAGTATCAATTCTGGTTCATTCATTAATCCAACAGAAGTTGTTTACCATAGAGAAACTAAATGGAAGTTGGAGAAATAAAGAAAAGCCTTGTGAACATGGTGCCCAACCATTCTCTAAGCTTAAAACTGTTAAAATTATTACATAAAATACAATATTTTATTAAGTTGTTGATAACACATATATGCTAGTGTAATAAACACAAGACTTTGAGAATAACACTAAGATTTCTGAATGTCTTTTATGCATTTAGATAAATGCAAATAAAAGAATCTTTCAATTTTAAAAATGTTATATTAGATATCTCAAACTCAGAAAAGCACAATGTACATTGAACTATTATATTCTTTTCACAATTATATATATATATATAAACATGGCTGAATGTGAGAAAATAACTATAAAAGATAGGAAAATGTTTATCCATTGTGGTTGAAATCTATAGCATTCATTGACCTCTGCATTGTGTCTAATTGTGGTTTTCTGTAATAGACTACATTTTCTATAAAGAGGGCTTTTTTAAATGAGAGATGACAGCTACATTTATTTGTGGAAATGAAAACAAGATTCAAAATTTAGTAAGGTATTATGCTGGTCTAGCAATGTAGTATTAGTAGATTATATTCTAAACACTCCAAGCACATTCACCCCAGGAAGCTGGCTAGGTTTCTAGTAAATGTCCCTCCTCTTGAGTTCACTTTCAATCTTTTTTAGAGAACTGTTGGTTACCACTGGCATGTGAATGACATTTATTGCACCATTATAACGCAGTTGCCATGCTAGGTACTGAGATTAAGATGACAATGAAAGGTTTTCAATGACATCAAATATTGTGTTGTAGGATACTCCTATCCTGAATAACAAGTTAAATATTATATAATTAACAGCAAAATAATAGTTTATAGTGAATGAGAGGAACCTGAACAAATATATCCATGAATATATATGAGATTCACTAAGTAGGACCAAAAGAAGAATAAAGAATGCTATTAAATAAATTTTGTCTAAAAATGACGGGCTATCACATTGAAGGTGGAAAACTTATATGATCATCAAAAAATAATTACAGAGAACCACCTTCAATCAAAATCTGAACAAAAAAATACTTTTTTAAAATTTGTTTTTTAAATATACACTAGTAATCAGTCACAGAACCTAGTGTATTCTATGTAATTATTTTTATTTTTACTGATATATGGGCTCGACTTTGAAAGTTGTGGAGCAAATGAACATCTCATAAAGTGACTCATAAGATAAAGGCCTTAACTCTTAACCTGGTGATCCAATTTCAAATTCTGAAACTCAAATTTAGAATAGCATGCTGGCAATTAACTTCTTTGTGGTATAGAACACACCAACACACAAACACACACACACACACACACACGCACACTTACACGCACAAATGAATGTTTAAAAGAGAGAAAAAGAACACATGGAAGACCAACAGTAATTATGAAATCGTCAGGAATTATTCAAACTGAAAAATACACGTAAAAACATCTTTTTTTTTGGAGTCATCTTATACATCTTTTTTTTTTTGTTTGTTTTGTTTGTGTCCTTTAATTTTTTTTATTCGATATAATTTATTTACATTTCAAATGATTTCCCCTTTTCTAGCCCCCCACTCCCCGAAAGTCCCTTAAGTCCTCTTTTCTTTCCCTGTCCTCCCACCCACCCCTTCCCACTTCCCTGTTCTGGTTTTGCCGAATACTGTTTCACTGAGTCTCTCCAGAACCAGGGGCCAGTCCTCCTTTCTCCTTGTACCTCATTTGATGTGTGGATTATGTTTTGGGTATTCCAGTTTTCTAGGTTAATAACCACTTATTAGTGAGTGCATACCATGATTCACCTTTTGAGTCTGGGTTACCTCATTTAGTATGATGTTCTCTAGCTCCATCCATTTGCCTAAGAATTTCATGAATTCATTGTTTCTAATGGCTGAATAGTACTCCATTGTGTAGATATACCACATTTTTTGTATCCACTCTTCTGTTGAGGGATACCTGGGTTCTTTCCAGCATCTGGCAATTATAAATAGGGCTGCTATGAACATAGTAGAGCATGTATCCTTATTACATGGAGAAACCAAGATATTCCATGACAAAACCAAATTCAGACAATATCTTTCCACAAACCCAGTTCTGCAAAGAATAATAGGAGGAAAACTCCGATACAAGGAGGGAAACTACACACTGGAAAAAGCAAGATAGTTACCTTCCTTCATCAAACCCAAAAGAAGATAACCACTCAAATATAAAAAGAACATCAAAAAATGACAGGAAGTAATAATCAATATTCCCTAATATCTCTTAACATCAATGATCTCAATTCCCCAATAAAAAGGCATAGACTAACAGACTGGATAAGGCAACAGGACCCTACAATTTGCTGTATACAGGAGACACACCTCAGTGTCAAAGATAAAAACTACCTCAGAGTAAAAGGCTGGAAGTCAATCTTACAAGCCAATGGTCACAGGAAACGAGCAGGAGTAGCCATTCTAATATCAGATAAAATTGACTTTCAACCTAAAGTCATCAAAAGAGACACAGAAGGACATTTCTTGCTGGTCAAAGGAAAAATCCACCAAGAAGAACTTCAAATTATGATCATCTATGCGCCAAATGCAAGGGCACCCTCATTCGTAAAAGAAACCTTACTAAAGCTCAAAGCACACATTGCACCTAACACAATAATTGTGGGGGACTTCAACACTCCACTTTCCTCAATGGACCGATCGGGAAAACAGAAACTAAACAGGGACACAGTAAAACTAATTGAAGCTTTGGATCAATTGGATTTGACTGATATTTATAGAACATTTCACCCTAAAGCAAAAGAATATACCTTTTTCTCAGCACCTCATGGTACCTTCTCCAAAATCGACCATATAATTGGACACAAGGCAGACCTCAACAAATATAAGAAGATCGAACTAATCCCATGCCTCCTATCAGATCACTATGGAGTAAAAGTGATCTTCAATAGCAACAAAAACAACAGAAACCCCACATACACGTGGAAACTGAACAATATTCTACTCAATGATACCTTGGTCAAGGAAGAAATAAAGAAAGAAATTAAAGACTTTTTAGAACACAATGAAAATGAAAACACAACATACCCAAATCTATGGGACACAATGAAAGCAGTGCTAAGAGGAAAACTCATAGCCCTGAGTGCCTCCAAAAAGAAAATGGAGAGAGCACACATTACCAGCTTAATGACACACCAGAAAGCCCTGGAACAAAAAGAAGCTATTTCACCCAGGAGGAGTAGTAGGTAGGAAATCATCAAACTCAAGGCCAAAATCAATCAAGTAGAAACAAAGAGAACCATACAAAAAAATCAACAAAACCAGGAGCTGGTTCTTTGAGAAAATCAACAAGATAGATAAACCCTTAGCCAGACTGACCAAAGGGCACAGAGAAAGTATCCAAATTAACAAAGAAATGAAAAGGGAGATATAACAACGGAAACTGAGGAAATCCAAAAAATCATCAGATCCTACTACAAGAGCCTGTACTCAACACAACTGGAGAATCTGGAGGAAATGGACAATTTCCTTGACAGATACCAAATACCAAAATTAAATCAGGACCAACTAGACCTTCTAAACAGTCCCATAATGTCTAAAGAAATAGAAGGAGTCATAGAAAGTCTTCCAACCAAAAAAAGCACAGGACCAGATGGTTTCAGTGCAGAATTCTATCAGACCTTCAAAGAAGAGTTAACACCAATACTCTTCAAATTGTTCCACAAAATAGAAACAGAAGGAACACTACCCAATTCCTTCTACGAAGCCACAATTACGCTGATACCAAAGCCACACAAAGATCCAACAAAGAAAGAGAACTTCAGACCAATTTCCCTTATGAACATCGATGCAAAAATACTCAATAAAATTCTTGCCAACCGAATCCAAGAACACATCAAAACGATCATCCACCATGATCAAGTAGGCTTTATCCCGGGAATGTAGGGTTGGTTCAATATAGGGAAATCCATCAATGCAATCCACTACATAAACAAACTCAAAGAACAAAACCACATGGTCATTTCATTGGATGCTGAAAAAGCATTTGACAAAATTCAGCATCCTTTCATGCTTAAAGTCTTGGAGAGAACAGGAATTCAAGGCCCATACCTAAACATACTAAAAGCAATATACAGCAAACCGGTAGCCAGCATCAAACTAAATGGAGAGAAACTTGAAGCAATCCCACTGAAATCAGGGATCAGACAAGGCTGCCCCTTTTCTCCTTATCTTTTCAATATTGTACTTGAGGTACTAGCTCGGGCAATTCGACAACATAAGGAGGTCAAAGGGATACAAATTGGAAAGGAAGAAGTAAAACTTTCATTATTTGCAGATGACATGATAGTCTACCTAAGTGACCCAAAAAACTCCACTAGAGAGCTCCTACAGCTGATAAACAACTTCAGCAAATTGGCAGGTTATAAAATCAACACAAGCAAATCAGTGGCCTTCCTATACTCAAAGGATAAGCAGGCTGAGAAAGAAATTAGGGAAATGACCCCCTTCACAATAGCCACAAACAATATAAAGTATCTTGGGGTGACTCTTACCAAACATGTGAAAGATCTGTATGACAAGAACTTCAAGACTCTGAAGAAGGAAATGGAAGAAGACCTCAAAAAATGGGAAAACCTCCCATGCTCATGGATCGGTAGAATCAATATAGTTAAAATGGCCATTTTGCCAAAAGCAATATACAGATTCAATGCAATACCCATCAAAATCCCAACTCAATTCTTCACAGAGTTAGAAAGAGCAATTATCAAATTCATCTGGAACAACAAAAAACCCAGGATAGCTAAAACTATTCTCAGCAACAAAAGAAAATCTGGGGGAATCAGTATCCCTGACCTCAAGCAATACTACAGAGCAATAGTGTTAAAAAACTGCATGGTATTGGTACAGTGACAGGCAGGAGGATCAATGGAACAGGATTGAAGATCCAGAAATGAACCCACACACCTATGGCCACTTGATCCTCGACAAAGAGGCTGAAAACATCCAATGGAAAAAAGATAGCCTTTACAACAAATGGTGCTGGTTCAACTGGAGGGCAGCATGCAGAAGAATGCGAACTGATCCATCCTTGTCTCCATGTACTAAGCTCAAATCCAAATGGATCAAGGACCTCCACATAAAGCCAGACACTCTGAAGCTAATAGAAAAGAAACTGGGGAAGACCCTTGAGGACTTCGGTACAGGGAGAAAGTTTCTGAACAGAACACCAATAGCGTATGCTCTAAGAGCAAGAATTGACAAATGGGACCTCATAAAATAACAAAGTTTCTGTAAGGCAAAGGACACCATCAAGAGGACAAATCGGCAACCAACAAATTGGGAAAAGATCTTCACCAATCCTACATCAGATAGACGGCTAATATCCAATATATATAAAGAACTCAAGAAGTTAGACTCCAGAAAACCGAACAACCCTATTAAAAAAATGGGGTACAGAGTTAAACAAAGAATTCACACCTGAAGAACTTCGGATGGCAGAGAAGCATCTTAAAAAATGCTCAACTTCATTAGTCATTAGGGAAATGCAAATCAAAACAACCCTGAGATTTCATCTTACACCAGTCAGAATGGCTAAGATTAAAAATTCAGGAGACAGCAGGTGTTGGAGAGGGTGTGGAGAAAGAGGAACACTCCTCCACTGCTGGAGGGGCTGCAAATTGGTAAAAACATCTTTTAATGAGAAAGATCTGGAATAAAAATAAAACCTGACAATTTAGAATTCTGTGTACAATAAAATATTCTCTTAAAAGAAAGCATGTTGTTATGTTCCCAGGTAACGAAAAAGAAACTTTTCAAAGTGGTTATACAATATTACAATCCCACCAGCAGTGGAAGAGTGTTCCTCTTTCTCCACATTCTCACCAACACCTGCTGTCTCCTGAGTTTTTAATCTTAGCCATTCTGACTGGTCTGAAGTGAAATCTCAGGGTTGTTTTGATTTGCATTTCCCTAATGACTAATGATGTTGAACATTTCTTAAGGTGCTTCTCAGTCATCCAACGTTAATCATGGGAAAATTCTTTGTTTAGCTCCGTACCCCACTTTTTAATAGTGTTATTTGGTTCTCTGGGGTCTACCTTCTTGAGTTCTTTGTATATATTAGATATTAGCCCTCTGTCGGACTAAGGATTGGTGAAGATCCTTTCCCAATCTGTTGGTTGATGTTTTGTCCTTTTGACAGTGTCCATTGCCTTACAGAAAATTTGTAATTTTATGAGGTCCCATTTGTCAATTTTTGATCTTAGAGCATAAGCTATTGGTGTTCTCTTCAGGAACTTTTCCCCATAACCATGTTCTCAAGGGTCTTCCCCAGTTTCTTTTCTATTAGTTTCAGTGTGTCAGGTTTTATGTGGAGGTCCTTGATCCACTTGGAATTTAGCTTAGTACAAGGAGATAAGAATGGATCAATTCACATTCTCTGTATGCTGACCTCCAGTTGAACCAGTACCATTTGTTGAAAAGGCTACCTTTTTTCAACCGGATGTTTTCAGCTCCTTCGTTGAAGATCAATTGACCATAGGTGTGTGGGTTCATTTCTGGGTCTTCAATCCTATCCCATTGATCCACTTGCCTGACACTGTACCAATACCATATAGTTTTTATCACTATTGCTCTGTAGTAATGTTTGAGGTCTGGGATACTGATTCGCCCAGAAGTTCTTTTACTGTTGAAAATAGAAATCTGGGCATGACACTTCCGGAGGACCCTGCCATACCACTCCTGGGCATATACTCAGAGGATTCCTTGGCATGCAATAAAGACACATGCTCCACTATGTTCATAGCAGCCCTGTTTGTAATAGCCAGAACCTGGAAAGAACCCAGGTGTCCCTCAATGGAGGAATGGATACAAAAAATGTGGTATATTTGCACAATGGAGTACTATTCAGACATCAGAAACAATGAATACATGAAATTCGTAGACAAATAGATGGAGCTGGAGAACATCATACTAAGTGAGGCAACCCAGTCTCAAAAGATCAATCATGGTATGCACTCACTGATAAGTTGATATTAGCCTAGAAACGTGGAATACCCAAGACATAATCCTCATATTAAATGATGCCCAAGAGGAACAGAGGAGTGGCCCGTGGTTCTGGAATGACTCACTGCAGCAGTGTAAGGGAATACCAGAACAGGGAAGTGGGAAGGGGCAGATGTGGGAATAGGGTGAAGAGAGCTTATGGGTCTTTTGTTTAGTGGGGAACCAGAAAAGGGAAAATTATTTTAAATGTAAATAAAAATATATCGAATAAAAAAAAAGAAAAAGAAACTCTTGCCAAAGTCCTATAAAAACAGAACCAAACATAAAAACAAACAAAAGCTTGTAAAATAAAATTAGTATATGTAATATAAAGCAAGAATGAACCCATACACATTAACAAATATTGCATTATTTTACATATTTTTATTTAAAAACAAGTTCAGACTAATTTATGTCATTCAACAAGGTAAGTATGCTGTTTTTAATGAGTGCCTTATAGAAATTTGCAGGAAGTAAATTGCTTGTTTCTTAACTGATCATGCTATATAGATCTTCATATCATTGGCAGCAAATGATTATGCCTACTTTGTAATAATTATGAGACCATTTGTGCATATTTTTATGTAGAGTTCTTATAGATCACTGTTGTGCATTTGTTACAATTGGGTAAAATACATTTGCTAGAAGAAAAATAATTTAATGAATAAAAATAGTTATCTAATTTTTATGAAGTATAAATTTCAACAAATATTAGTAAAAGTAAGACGTAAGGATTATGTTTACGCTTTGAATCTAATACTTTTGATAAAATATATTTTCTTTTTTCATATATACATTACATCCTGATCACATTTTCCTCTACCTATCCTCTTCTCAGGAATAGATGACCAACACAAAATGGACTCTGTACTTGTGTGTGTGTGTATGTGTGTGTGTGTGTGTGTGTGTGTGTGTGTCTGTATGTCTGTGTGTCTGTGTGTGTGTGCATGTGTGCATGTTTCTTTCTGTTTTGTTTGTTTGTTCTATAAAGAAGGAACAAGAATATGAAGTTTGATGGGTTGTAGGGGCTAGTCACTCTACAATTATTCTCTTCCAACATAATACCATATAGCCTGGCCACATGTCAGAGACTCAGAGTGAGGTGTCTGGACTTACTGTAATATTAAGAAATAACATACATTACCTTCTCAAGTTTGTTCAGTTACATTCTAGGCAAGAATTTTGGACATCCTGATGTTGTATTTACTTGTATGGATCAGTAGCACATGAAAAACTGGCTCATAGCAAACATAGACTTAAGACATTGGTATTGAAGCACTAGTAAAGATTGTAGTTTTAAAAAAAATTCATCTCTGACTTAAAATTTCTGGGAAAATAGGCAGAAGCAATCCAAGGTAGAAGATCAATGTCAAAATATATAATATGTTTTATATATATATATATATAATCCTTCAATCACAGGATATACTGAACACAAAAGATTTCAGAGCTTTGGAGAAATCATGTGTTATTGTTTACATGTAAATGTCCCACAGGCTTATTTGTTTTTATATTGAGTTCTGAGAATTTGATATTATTTTAGGAGTCTGGGGAAACTATTGCAGAATGGCCAAGCTAGAGGAAAATCCTTAGTCAGGGTGCAGGTTGGGGCTTTCTACTATGCCTTTTTTTCTACCATTGGCCAACATGTGAACAAGTGCCTAAGGACACTGTTCTAATAGTCATAAGCCTTCAATCTGCCATTATCTCTGAAAATGATGAACTTCACTTTCAATCCATATGCTGAATGGGATTTCCTTCCATTAAGTTGATTCCTGAGAGAAATGAAATAACAGTAATGGGACAATAATTAACAAACCATATGGTAACAAAGGGTCACTAAACAGTACTTAGTATGGCTGATTACTTAGAAGCAAAATTTTCAAAGAATCCTTTTAAAAAAACAAAGGAACTTTAAGATAACACAGAGAAAGGATTCAATATTCCAACAGAGAAACAACATAAGGAAGCAATTTCCAAAATTTTGACTATATATTGTTATGTAGAAAAAAGTCTTAGTGAAGTTAACATATAAGAACAGATAAAGCATAAGGCACAATCTTGAAAATACATTGTGTCACATACATGGTTACAAATAAAACACATGTAAAAATCATCAAGAGATCAACAGTAAAAAATAAATATGAGTTCTCATAGTTTAAAATCACCTTGAGAATGCTAGTTTGCTATAAAGGTATTTTTAAAATTATTTTACTTAAGTTCATTCTTCTCTCATATATCCACTACAGTTTCTGTTTTGTCTACCACTCACAGTCTCTCCTCTCACCTTCCCTATTCCCTAGATCCTCCCTTTCTCCATCCACCTTCAGGAAGGTGCTAGCCTCCTAGTGATATCAGCCAAGCATGGCATCTCAAATTGCAGTAAGAATAGGAACCACACTTTATATTAAGGCTGGACAAATCATCGCAATAGAAGGAATGACACAATAGCAGACAAAAGAGTTAGAAACTGCCCTGGCTCCAACGTTTAGGAATCCCTAAAGAAGACTAAGCACCACATTCATAATATATATGCAGAGATCCTCTGGTTTCTGGTCTTGCAGGCAGTTTTAGGTGTGGGTTCCCTTTCATGGCATCTCAATCAGAACAAGGCACTGATTGCCACTCTTTCAAATTCTACCGTACCTTTTACCCAGAGTTTCTACAAGCAGGACAAACTGGTCAAAAGGTGTATGGATGGGTTTATGTTCCACTCCCCTCACTGGAAGTCTTTTCTGATTATAGGAGATGGACAGCTCAGGATCTGTATCTCCCATTGCAATAATCTTAGTTGTGGTCACCCTCATAGAGTCCTGGGAGTTTCCATTGCACTAGGTTTCTAGATCTCCCGAGAAATGTCCTCTTTTCCAGGTGCCTTCCCCAGTACTTTTTTGTTCATCCTCTACCTCCCTGATCCTCCTGTTCCTATCCCCATCAGCGCCCCTCCTTGTTTATCTGCCAAATGTCATCTATTTCCTCTTCCCAGGAAGATTAATGCTTGCCACATTGAGCACTCCTTGTTACTTAGCATCTCAGGATCTGTGGATTATAGCATAGTTAACCTTCACATTACAGCTCATTTCCACTCATAGGTGAATACAAACCATGTTTTCTTTTCTGGGTCTCAGTTACCTCACTCAATATGACTTGTTTCTAGTTCTACCCTTTTGCCTGCAAATTGCATGAAGTTATTTTCTTCTAACAGTTGAGTAACACTCCACTGAGTAAATGTACCAATATGGTTTTTTTTTTGTCTTTTCTTCAGTTCAGAGACATCTAGGTTATTTCCAGATTCTGATTATTATGGAAAAGGCCACAGGGGACATAGTTGTAAAAGTGTCCTTTTAGTAGGAAGAAATATCCTTTGTATATGGCCAGGAATGAAACTCCTCAAAATTCCTAATTTTCTGAGAATCCACCATATTGACTGCCAGATAGGTTTATACTCCCACCAGAAATAATGGAGTGTTTCACATGCTGAATATCTGCACATCCTTGCCAGCATGACATGTCATTTGTGGGGTTTCTTTCAATAATTATTTTATCCACTTTACATCTCAATCACAGGCTAGCTCCCTACTCTCCTCTCAGTCCCACCCTAACATATCTCTCCCCCCCATTGCCAGCACCCCTTTTGTGCTGCCTCACTCCAAGATATCTAGAACCAGATGAACTAGGCACATTCTCTCTCACTGAGACTCAAACAGGCAGTTATAATTTTAGCTATAGCTCTGTAGACTAGCTTGAAATTTGCTCTGATGATACTTACATATGTTCTTTTATTTTACATGACTTTTTAATCTACCTTGTGTTCTTGTTTGTGTCATATGAAGCTTAGCATTATTTTTTAAGTGTCTGTAAAAAATTGTGTTAAAATTTGGATGAGAATTGTGTTAAATTTGTAGATGGACTTTGGTAAGAAGCTCATTTAAACTTATTAATCTTACTGATATATTTAAGCATGGGAGATATTTGATCTTCAGATATATTGTCCAATTTCTTTCTTCAAACATTGGAGTTCTTGTCATATTTGGTCCTAAAGGATTTTAAAGGTCATCAAGGTCTTAGAACTCTCAATCCTGAACATCTATGCTCCAAATACAAGGGCACCCTCATTAATAAAAGAAACTTTACTAAAGCTCAAAGCACACATTGCACCTAACACAATAATTGTGGTTGACTTCAACACTGCACTTTCGTCAATAGACCTATGATAAGGAAAACAGAAACTGAACAGGGACACAGTGAAACTAATTGAAAATTTGGACCAATTAGACTTAACATATATATATATATATATATATATATATATATATATATATATATATATATATATATATATATTATAAATGTTATATATATATAACATTTTATCCTAAAGCAAAAGAATATAACTTTTTCTCAGCACCTCATGGTACCTTCTCCAAAATCGATCATATAATTGGTCACAAGACAGACCTCAACAAATAAAAAAAGAGAGAAATAATCCCATGCCTCCTATCAGATCACTGTGGAGTAAAAGTGGTCGTCAATAGCAACAAAAACAACAGAAAGCCCACATACACGTGGAAACTGAACAATATTCTCCTCAATGATACCTTGATCAAGGAAGAAATAAAGAAAGAAATCAAAGACTTCTTAGAATTTAGTGAAAATTAAGACACAACATACACAAATCTATGGAACATAATGAAAGCAATGTTAACAGGAAAACTCATAGCCCTGATTGCCTCCAAAAAGAAAATAGAGAGAGCATACAAATAGCAGCTTAACAATACACCTGAAAGCCCTGGAACAAAAAGAAGCTATTTTACCCAGGAGGAGTAGAAGGCAGGAAATCATCAAACTCAGGGCTGAAATCAATCAAGTAGAAGCAAAGAGAACCATACAAAGAATCAACAAATCCAGGAGCTGGTTCTTTGAGAAAATCAACAAGATGGATAAACTCTTAGACAGACTAACCAAAGTGCACATAGACAGTATCCAGATTAACATAATTAGAAGTGAAAAGGGAGATAAAACAACAGAAACTGACGAAATTCAAAAAATCATTAAATCCTACTACAAAAGCCTATTCTCAACACAACTGGAGAATCTGAAGGAAATGGATGATTTCCTAGACAGATATCAGACACCAAAATTAAATCAGGATCAAATAGATCATCTAAACAGTCCCATAACCCCTAAAGAAATAAAAGGGATCATAGAAAGTCTCCCAACCCAAAAAAAGCACTGGACCAGATGGCTTCAGTGCAGAATTCTATCAGCCCTTCATAGAAGACCTAACACCAATACTCTTCAAACTTCAACCCTTCACTTTCCTCATTGGACCGATCAGGAAAACAGAAACTGAACAGGGACATAATGAAACTAATTGAAGCTTTGGATGAATTAGATTTAACAGATATATAGAACATTCTAATCTAAAGCAAAAGAACATACCTTTTTCTCAGCACCTCACGGTACCTTCTCCAAAATCTACCATATAATTGGTCACAAGACAGACCTCAACAAATATAAGAAGATAGAAATAATCCCATGCCTCCTATCAGATCACTATGGAGTAAAAGTGGTCTTCAATAGCAACAAAAACAACAGAAAACCCACATACACGTGGAAACTGAACAATATTCTACTCAATGATACCTTGGTCAAGGAAGAAATAAAGAATGAAATTAAAGACTTTTTAGAACACAATGAAAATGAAGACACAACATACCCAAATCTATGGGACACAATGAAAGCAGTGCTAAGAGGAAAACTCATAGCCCTGAGTGCCTCCAAAAAGAAAATGGAGAGAGCATACATTACCAGCTTAATGACATACCTGAAAGTCCTGGAACAAAAAGAAGTAATTTCACCCAGGAGTAGTAGAAGGCAGAAAATCATCAAACTCAGGGCTGAAATCAATCAAGTAGAAACAAAGAGAACCATACAAAGAATCAACAAAACCAAGAGCTTGTTCTTTGAGAAAATCAACAAGATACATCAACCCTTAGCCAGACAAACAAAGGGCACAGAGACAGTATCCAGATTAACAAACTTAGAAATGAAAAGGGAGATATAACAACAGAAACTGAGAAAATTCAAAAAATCATTATATCCTACTACAAAAGCCTATACTCAACACAACTGGAGAATCTGGAGGAAATAAACAGTGTCCTAGACAGATATCTGACACCAAAACTAAATCAGGATCAAATAGATCAACTAAACAGTCCCATAACACCTGAAGAAATAAAAAGGGTCATAGAAAGTCTCCCAACCAAAATAAAGCACGGGACCAGATGGCTTCAGTGCAGAATTCTATCAGACCTTCATAGAAGACCTAACACCAATACTCTTCAAACTATTCCACAAAATAGGAACAGAAGGAACTCTGCCCAACTCGTTCTATGAAGCCACAATTGCGCTGATACCAAAACCACACATAGATCCAACAAAGAAAGAGAACTTCAGGCCAATTTCTCTTATGAATATTGATGCAAAAATACTTAATAAAATTCTTGCCAACTGAATCCAAGAACACATCAAAATGATCATCCACCATGATCAAGTGGGCTTCATCCCAGGGATGCAGGAATGGTTCAATATAAGGAAATCCATCAATGCTATCCACTACATAGACAAACTCAAAGAAAAAAACCATATGATCATCTCATTAGATGCAGAAAAAGCATTTGACAAAATTCAGCATCCTTTCATGCTAAAAGACTTGGAAAGAACAGAAATTCAAGGCCCATACCTAAACATAGTAAAAGCAATATACAGCAAACCGGTAGCCAATATCAAACTAAATGGAGAGACCTTGAAGCTATCCCACTAAAATCAGGGACTAGACAAGGCTGTCCTCTCTCTCCATATCTTTTCAATGTAGTACTTGAAGTTCTGGCTAGAACAATTAGACAACATAAGGAGGTCAAGGCGATACAAATTGGAAAGGAAGAACTCAAACTAATCCACAAAATAGAAACAGAACGAACACTACCCAACTCATTTTATGAAGCCACAATTACGCTGATACAAAAACCACACAAAGATCCAACAAAGAAAGAGAACTTCAGGCCAAAAGTCATAAGGGTCTTAAAGGTTTTTGTTAACTTGTCTGGCTAGAGTTACCCCAAGATATTTTATATTATTTGTAGCTATTGTAAAGGGTGTTGTTTCCTGAATTTCTTTCTTGGCCTGTTATGTACATTATATATAAGAAACTACTGACTTTTTAAGTTAATTTTATACCTAGCCAATTTGTAGAAGTAGTTTATAAACTATTTAAGTTCTCTGGTAGAATTTTAGGGGTTACTTCTGTAAATTGCTCTCTATTTAATTTGCTGTTGGCTGTTGGATTTCTATCAATTACCTTTATTATGTTTACGTATGTCCCTTTTATCCTTCAAGACCTGGGGTTATAGATACCAGCATAGATTCTGGAGAGTAGGGAGGCTTCTGCTGGAGATATGAAGACTTAAAAATTATTTTAAAGAGGTTATTTTTATTAATTATTAATAGTACAAAATATCTCAAATTTAAAGAGATGTAAGTATTAAAACAGTGAAAACTGAAAAACCAATAATCAAATTTAACTCCATCTTACTTACCTCAAAAAAATTAAAAATCTCAAAAGTAAGTGTAAAATAAGACTGTCAAAGTGTTAAGAATACAGGAATTGTCACACAAACCATATGATCATTGATCCCAGTAAGCAAGAATAATATATTGATTGTACACCCCAAGACTGATTGATCAGTACCACAAAAAGGACTCAAGAGCCTAATTTTATAGTACCAGTCTGTACTCAGGGCAAGCTTACAAAGGAAAAAAAAAGATTAAAGGCCATGAAAACAACTGCCATAAAAATCACATGAACTTATACCCAGGTACAAAAAGTACTGCCTAGTTGTTAGCTATGTTTCAAGCCATTTAGATAAAACAGTTCATATAGACCTTTAATTTGATGGTTCTATATACATCTTTGTAGAATTTCTTTTTAATTTTTTAAATTAGATATTTACATTTCAAATGATTTCCCTTTTCCTCAATCCCCTCTCACCGAAATTCCCATAAGCCCTCTTTCCTTCCCCTCTTCCCCAATCAGCACCCTCCTGTTTCTATGTCCTGCCAATCTACTACACTACTGCATAGAGCCTTTCAAGGATGAGAGGCCTCTCCTTCCTTCTTCTTGGGCATCATTTGATATGTGAATTATTTCTTGGATTTTTTGAGCTTCCGGAAAATATTCGGGCTAATATCCACATATAAGTGAGTGCATACCATGTGTGTTCTTTTGGGATTGGGTTACCTCACTTAGGATGATTGCTATTTTCCAGTTCCAACCATTTGCCTAAGAATTTCATGAATTCATTGTTTTTTGTTGTTGTTTTTGGTTTTATCGAGACAGGGTTTCTCTGTGTAGCCCTGGCTGTCCTGGAACTCACTCTGCAGACCAGGCTGGCCTCGAACTCAGAAATCTGCCTGCCTCTGCCTCTCAAGTGCTGGGATTAAAGGTGTAGGCCACCACCACCCAAATTCATTGTCTTTAATACCAGAGCAATATCCCATAGGGTAAATATACCACATATTCTGTATCCATTCCTCCATTGAGGGACATCTCAATTCTTTTCAGCTTCTGGTTATTATACATAAGACTGCTATGAACATAGTGGGGCATGTGTCCTTATTGCATGCCAGGGAATCCTCTGGGTATATGCCTAGGAGTGATATAGTGGGGTCCACCGGAAGTGTCATGCCTAGTTTTTTGAGGAACCACTAGATAGATTTCTGGAGTGGATATATCATCTTGCAATCCCACCAGCAATGGAGGAGTGTTACTCTTTCTCCACATTCTTGCCAACACCTCCTGTCTTCTTAGTTTTTAAACTTAGCCCTTCTGATTGGTGTGAGGTGAAATCTCAAGGTTGTTTTGATTTGCATTTCCTTAATGACTAATGATGTTGAACATTTCTTAAGGTGCTTCTTAGCCATCCAAAGTTCAGAAGGGGTTTTCAGCACCATAGGAGAAACAATAACATGTTTCAGACTCTCAGAGCTCCCAGGGACAAAAACATCAACCAGATAGTTCACATGGTGTTACCCATGGCTCCAGATATATAGGCAGCAGAGAATTGACTTGTTGAACATCAAAGGGAGGAGAGGCCCTTGGTCATGGAAAGGCTTGATGCAGCAGTGTAGGGGAATACCAAGACAGGAAAGCAGGAGGGAGTTGATTGGGGGAAAGGGGAAGGGGAGATTGCTTTCTGGGAGCAGGAGTAGGAAAGGGAAAATCATTTGAAATGTAAATAAAGAATATATCTAAGCAAAAAAAAAAAAAAAGAAAAAAAGAAAAAAATTCACTGACCATGATCAAAAGGGCCTTATCCATGAGATTCAAGGATGATTAAACAGACATGAACTAATAAATAAAATACATCATATAAACAAACTGAGAGACAAAAATATGATCATCTCTTTAGGAGAAGAAAAAGGCCTTTTACAAAATCTAATGCTCCTTCATATTTAATGCCCTAGAGATATTCAGGTTACAAAAGGCAATGCTCAGAAGGAAAAAAATAAAATAAAAGGCAGTTTACAAGAAGCCCATTAAAACAATCCACTAAAATTAGGCACAGGACAATTGAATCCTTAGAACAGTTAGAAAGATTGTCTGCTCTCTTCATACTTGTTCAATATAGTAGGTGCAATCATAGCTAGAACAATTAGACAGCTGAAGGAGATCAAGGAGATAAAAATTTGAAAAGATGGAGTCAAATATCGTTATTTGCAAAAGACTTGATAATACACATAAGTGATTAGGGAAATTCCACCAGGGAACTCCTGCACTTGATAAATGCATTTATCAAAGTAGCTGAAGACAAAATTACCTAAAACAATTGTAATTCTCCTAATGAAAAATGGTTTGTGAAAGAAATTAGGGAAGTCAATCCCTTTCACAATACCCTCATATAATATAAAATACCTTGCTGTAACCCTAATCAAGTGAAAAACATGAATGATAAAAACAATTCATTATATAAAGAAACTAAAGAGATATTAGAAAAGAGAAGGAGCGCCCCTGTTCATGAGAGGGTAGGATTTACATAGTGAAAATGGCCATCCAACCTAAGGCATTCTAATATTCAATGCAATCCCTATCGAAATTCAAAGAACCCACTTCTAGGAGCAGATGCGAACAAATATAGAGGTCAACAGCTAGATATTAAGCACAGAGTGAGAGACCTTAATACACTCAGCCCTAAAGGTGATGCCTGCCTTAAAACCCTTCCCTGAGTTCTATAGAAACTGCAGAAAGTGATGAAAGGAAGAATGCCAAAGTAGGAGGTTGAGGACATTAAGAAAACATTGACTTCTAAATTGACATAACTAAAGCTCATATGTACTCACTGAGACAACATACAGATATTCACCATATCCTCTATGCTTTATTATGGCTTATGAGATTGCTGAGTATGCAAAAAAGGGGAGTCTCTGAGTTTTGTGACTTTGTGCCCTCCCTTGGGCTCTTTGGGTTATGTTGGTTTGTCATGACCTACCTTAATGTGATCATTCTTGTGTTCTCTTATTATGTTTTACATTGTTATATTTAAAAATGGTGAATGAATAAATGTAACCCTAGCCACAAGGGTAAAGTTAAAAATGAAACTGTCATTTATACATACTGGAAGAAAGAAAAATCAGTTTTCTCCAATAGACTGACATTGGGAATATTTACCACTTCAGGACAGATCTCATATTCAGTAGTTGAACAATGGTCCCCACAGTGTTATCTGTGTGTTCTTATTTAGTTATGGTTTGGTTTTGGGGCTTTCTGTGATTTCTGTTTTGTTTTGGGGAATCTGGTATATTTTTTTTTCTAGGTTTGGAGCATGATGCTGTTGTATTGGGTTTTGAGGTTTTTTTTCAGAAAGAACTTAATACTTGGCTGAGTCCAGAACAGGAAAGGATCTAGATAAATTTGAGGATGGTGGAAATTATATGATACTAATATCCTTAAATTTAATTTAAAGAATAAAATCTTAACATGTTTGAATGCAATATTTAACTACAAATTTTGAACTCTGGTGTTGGGTTAGATAAACTATCTCAGGAGCCTCTTTCCATCAGTCTCTGGTCTCTTTCAACCTAAGCCCCAGTACTGACTATTTAATATCTCAATATTAAAAGTTTTTTTAATAAACTTCAACCTTGCTTCTTTTTTAAAAAATTCAATATATTATTTACTTACATTTCAAATGATTTCTCCTTTCCTGGATCCCCCCTCACCAAAAGCCTCATAAGCCCTCTTCCCTTGTTCTGTTCCCCCATTCACCCCTTCCCACTTTCCTGTTCTTGTTCCCTACACTGATGTGCTGAGGCATTCCAGAACTAGGGACCACTCCTTCCTTCTTCATGGATATCATTTGATATGTGGATTGTGTCTTGGCTATTCCAAGCTTCTGGGATAATATCCACTTATCAGTGAGTGAATACCATGAGTGTTCTTTTGAGACTGGGTTACCTCACTTAGGATGATGTTCTCCAGCTCCATCCATTTGCTAAGAATTTCATGAATTCGTTCTTTCTAATGGCTGAATAGTAGTCCATTGTGTATATATACCACATTGGTTTTGTATCCATTCCTCCCTTGAGGTACATCTGGATTCTTATAAGATTTTAGCTATTATAAATAGGGCTGCTGTGAACATAGTGGAACATATATCCTTATTACATGCTGGGGAATCCTCTGGGTATAGGCCCAGGAATGGTATGGCAGGGTCCTCCAAAAGTGTCCTGCCCAGTTTTCTGAGGAACCATCAGACTGATTTCCAGAGTGGTTGTACAAGTTTGCAATCCTACCAGCAGTGGAGGAGTGTTCCTCTTTCTCTACATCCTCGCCAACACCTGCTGTGCCCTGAGTTTTTAATCTTAGCCATTCTGACTGCTATAAGGTAAAATCTCAGGGTTGTTTTGATTTACATTTCCCTAATGACTAATGATGCTGAACATTTATTAAGGTGCTTGCAAGCCATCTGAAATCCTTCAGGAGAAAATTCTTTGTTTACTTCTATACCCCTTTTTTAAATAGGGTTCTTTGGTTTTCTGGGGTCTAACTTCTTGAGTTCTTTGTATATATTGGATATTAGCCCTCTGTTGGATGTAGGGTTTATGAAGATTTTTTTTCCCAATTTGTTGGTTGCCATTTTGTCCTTTTGATGGTGTTCTTTGCCTTATAAAAACATTGTAATTTTAGGAGGTCCCATTTGTCAATTCTTGATCTTAGAGCATAAGCTACAGTTCTTAATAGAATTAGAAAGAGAAATTCTCAAATTCTTCTGGAATAACAAAAAAAACCCATTATAGCTAAAACTATTCTCAACGGTAAAAGAACTTCTGAGCGGATCAGTATCCCAGACATCAAGCAATATTACAGAGCAATAGTGTTAAAAACTGCATGGTATTGGTACAGTGACAGGCAGGTGGATCAAAGGATTAGGATTGAAGACCCAGAAATGAACACACACACCTATGGTCAGTTGATCTTTGACAAAGTAACTGAAAACATCCAATGGAAAAAAGATGACCTTTTCAACAAATGGTGCTGGTTCAATTGGATTTCAGCATGCAGAAGAATGTGAATTGATCCATTCTCATCTTCTTGTACTGAGCTCAACTCCAAGTAGATCAAGGACCTCCACATAAAGCCAGACACAATGAAACTAATAGAAAAGAAACTGGGGAAGATCCTTGGGACATGCGCACAGGGGGAAAGTTCCTGAACGGAACATCAACCTTGCTTCATACAGACTCATTCTTAAACTCTGTCTTTCAAAGAAGTCATAAATCTTTGTTTATACTAAACATAGGACTGTACAAAGAACTTGAATTCCCACAGTAAGGCTTTACAAGCTACATTTCCATTCCTAGATTTGTCTGTTACTGACTAACTCAAAATAATTTTTCTTACAATATTCTAAAATCAAGGAGGAGGGAGCAATTTGTGATCATATTCTATGTATTCAAAATTACCTTGCCTTCCGAACAAGAGAAAGATAAAAGAAAAATTAAACGAGAAAACAGTAATACTTTTGATCCAAACATACCTTTATGAATCATATTTAAAAGTTCATACTAGAATATGATCTCATGAAATACAACAGCATGTTAAAGCATGTTAAATTCATTGGAAATGAAGTAGTTATATCAGCCTTGAAAACAAAGTTACATACATTTCATCAAAAAACTTGACACCACACAGCAGCATTATAATGGGTAAAATATATATGATCATTCTTAAGTTATACAAAGGATTTTCTATAATTCATGACAGACTGAACCAATTAAATACTGAAGAAACTTCAAATACTTCAAAATAAGAAAAGGTCAGGCATAACAAAAAAAGCTAACATTTTAAATGAAGTGGAAAAGCTGAACACTTTTACTCTGAACTCTGATGCAAGACAAGAATGTACCCTCAACAATTTTCAACAGCATAAACAACTAATAGCCAGACTAACAAGGCTTTTTAGTTGATAAAGTTGTCACAATTTATAGATGAAATGATTATATATACAGACCCAAAACCAGACAATGCAAGACATCTACACACTTAGAAATATAGCAAAGTTTTAAATACAAACTCCATATAATAATTGATCTCACAAAAAAGAATTATTTGAAATAATATTTAAGAGCCCCAATTTTAGAGAGTGAAAGTATTAACATTTCACTTAACCACTTAGGGAAAATATCTCTACAATGAAACTATTAGACATTGAATAAATCAAATGAAGCAAACACAGATAATACAGATGTTTACAAAGTTAAAAGTTTGAAACAATCATTATCCTAAAAGTAGTCACACTACTGAAAATTACCTACAGTCTTAGTGTGTTCCCTACCAATATAATGATATTCTTCACAAAATTAGAAATAATGCTAAAATCCTTGGGGAAACACTAAAACCTCTAAATAGGATATATTATTTTGGTCAAAAAGAAGTAAACATATTGCTTTAGACTATTTGAATTCAAAATACACTACAGTAGTATTAATCTAAAACATGTATATAAATGGCACAGAATAGAAAACCTAAAAATGCACATTAGTGGACTTAATTCACAGAGTCTAACTATTGTTTTCTCCAAAAATTCCAGATGCAAACCCACAAATTCTCACTAACATGATTGAGCAAACACGATCTAATATGGATAGTACTAGACCTATCATAGTCAACAAGAAGTTCATGACACATCAACATTACACAAAGAACCACATGTAACTGAAGAAATCTGAAATTGGGGAAGGTGGCACTCCCCAAAGAAGAGCACACCAACTGACTGTCCAGTGACAAGTGATCAACCCTGAAAATATGTATACAAGTACCACAGGTATATGATAGGTAAATATATGTGCATGGAATAACAATTACCAAAATAAAGACCATCAATTTCATGACAACAGAGGTAAATGGGAGATTCTGGAAAGAAGAATAGGAAAGGAGAAAGGTTGTGATTCTGTTTTAATTCCCCCCCAAAAAATATTATTCTCAGAACCTTGCATTGGATTAAAAATCCAGTCTTCTAAATGGTGGAAGAACATTCTACTATACAAATGCAAAGGTATCAGTCTCTTATCACTTTCAAACACCAACTCAAACAAATTAAAAACTCACATATTAAAGTCAAACATTTTAAAGCAGTAGAAGAAAACAAGGTAAACACTTCACATAGTATAGTAGTTAAATCATTGTAAGGATTCAACAAAGAGTGTAATTATTAGAATCTTTTTACTTGCCGGGCGGTGGTGGCACATGCCTGTAATCCCAGCACTCTGGAAGGCAGAGGCAGGCGGCTATCTGAGTTTGAGGCCAGCTTGGTCTACAGAGTGAGTTCCAGGACAGTCAGGGCTATACTGAGAAACCCTGTCTCGAAACAAAACAAGACAAAACAAAACAAAACAACAACAACAACAACAACAACAACAAAAACAAATCCAAAAAACCAAAATAAAAAAAAAACCCAAAAAACAAAAAACAAAAAACAAAAAAAGAACAGGAATAATACCAACAATACAACAAATTCCTGTTTCTAAAGCACTGAAAATAATGCCTGGCATAGAACAAATGCATTCTTATATATATTTCTTCTTTTCATTGTCAATAAGTTATATATATATATATATATATATATATATATATATATATATATATATATATATATATTATATATTTGATGAAGACTCATAAAATAAGGCTAGAAAAACTATATAAATACACATTTATTTATGTATAACTATAAAATATATATATATAATACATCAGTAAGTTAATGCTGAGAAAGACTAAGAAATTTGCCAGGTTGCATAGCTGGTAATTGTTAGTAACATCATTCAAACCCAGCTGCTCTGGCTCACAAATGTACATTTACAACGATTATAATATGTGTTCCTTGGAGTCGGTGTGGGGAGTCATGCTTTCTCACATGAAAAATATGTATAAGAAATATGATATTAAAATGGTAAGTATACAAAAAGAAGACATGAAGTTGGGAGGGGTAGGAGTGGATCTTGGAGTCCTAACGGCAAGGGAGGTATGATGGAAATACAGAAAAAAAAAAGAATCCTTTTACTTAAAATTAATTTTCCATGATAATATTGTAAGCATGAGAAAATCTAGAATCACATAAGAGATGGTTCAGTCAGCCTGCCAGTGGGAGATTATCTTGATTAAATTAAGGTGGGAAGAGCCACCTTATTTGTCAATGGAATTATTACCTCAGCAGGAGATTCAGGATTTTATGAAATGGAACAACCAGACTAACACAGGCAGGTATGCATTCATTTTTCTCATCTACTGCTTACTTCAGTCTTCTGCTGCAAAGACGTTCCTGCAAGACAGACTGTACTTTGAACTGAGAGCTAAAATAAACAATTCATGCCATTTTCAGGCTATTGTTAATCACAAAATTATATATCTAAGACAGTGGCTTCATTTATTTGTCCATTTTTCCAAGTGCAGGAAGAGTCGACAATTTTTTTTAAACAATTCATCTAAACAATATTTACTGAAAAGATAACCAATGGGAAAATAAAAAAGTAAAACAAAAAAAACCCTATAATTTTTGCCTTTACTTTCTTAAAATTTATCAAATGTGACTCCTAAAAATGAAGAATATAATGGTAAAATTAGAATGAAATTAAATAAAACTCTAATATCTTAACTTAGTTATCAGCTAAAACCAGAGAGTACATTAGCTTAGAAGAAGGAAACTGGGGTTTTATGTAGTAGTACCATCTTGCCCTTTAAGTCTAAAATGTGCTCAAAAAATAAGTTAGTGTAATCATGTTGGTTTCTTTTGTTTTAAAACCAAGTCTCTTTTCTTGGGTCATGAAGGTACTCCAGTTCAATTTGCTAATCTGAAGTTGATCTTCGAGTTGTGCCATCATGTTTGAGATGCAATATCAATTTAAATCTACAGAAAAAGTCAAGCAAATATATTCTTTTGCTTTCATTCCTAGCCCATTTAAAACATTTTTTACATTTTTCAGATTTACTTGAGTCATTTTATGACAGGCAATGATTTACATTTACTTTGACTTCTCCTAAATTTAATTCCATATTTGTTCTCTTACTGTTTTCCCAAATTACATTCTCTACAAATGGAAATTTACCAGAATAGAGAATATCTAAGTTTCTTAAATTGATAATGGACATTGTATTAAATTGTTTATAACAACCGAAAAACTAAGTTCACCTTGTTGTCCTTAAAGTATATTAAAAGTGACTACATTCCCATTTTTAAAATTCAATTTAGTGACTCTAAAAAGAAAGAAATGAAGAAAGAAAGAAAGAAAGAAGAAAGAAAGAAAGAGAGAAAGAAAGAAAGAGAGAAAGAAAGAAAGAGAGAAAGAAAGAAAGAAAGAAAGAAAGAAAGAAGTAAAAGAAAAGAAAAGAAATCCATTGTTCATAGAGGGAATGACAAGGTTCCCACAGCCTTCTTGTCCATTTTTGAGTTAATGGATTCAATAGAATAGTCTGGGCTATAATACCTTATTATAATCTGTAACTTTTTAGTTTATGCTGGCATTGTTTACAGAACAAGAGAACTAGTTGAGAAGATACTTCTATTTTAAATGTATTGATTGTTATCTGTAGAACCAGGGTAAATCACATATGCTCAGTTTTCTCTCTTGTGAAATTGACTAGTTATCAGGAATGCTCAAGAATTAATACATTTTTGCATTATTTTCTTTACTTACATTTCAAATACTTTCTCCCTTCCCAGTCTCCCCTCTGCAAACTCTCCACATCTTTGTCTTTAGGTAGTAACTCTCTCACCCACACACCTACTCCTACCTCACTCTTCTAGCATCCTCCATGCAGGGGTATCAAACCTCCACAAGAACAAGGGCCTCCCCTCCCGTTGACATCAGATAACACAATCTTCTACTAAATATGTAGCTGGAGCCATGGACCCATCCATGTCTACTCTTTGGTTGGTATTTTTTTCTGAGAGGTTGCGTTAGTTGATATTGGTGTTCTTCCTATGAGGTTACATTTAAATTTAAATCTTACAGGAACAAAATGCCATCATGAATGGATTTCACTTTATATTATATGTAGTTGTGATGCTTATTAGTCTTAAGTTAAATCTTTGAAAATTCAGCTTATTTCTTTGTTTCTAGGAAACAAAGTTCCAATTTGTGGGGTTTAATCTCACATAAAAAATTATTTTAAATCTCACTTAAACCTACAGTGCAATTGTGATGGCGTTTGAGAAAGAAAGCTATAGAGTTGGGAAGTTACACATCTTAGTAAAGACCAGTAAAAAGGTGGGTGGACAATGAAGAAATAAGTTGCATTTGACTTATCATGAAAGCAAACAGGCTGAAGGTAGCATAGAGAGATAGGAAAACTTCTGTAATATGGATATAGAAATAGTCCCATAAACCACTGTGTGGTTGAAGCTTTTGCTTCAAAGGCAATTACTACTGCTGCACAAATTTTAGACAAGGGAGACTCCCTGTTTTACAACCAGATGTTTTATGTTGAAGTAGCAATGATTAAGTTTGACTTTCTAATTGTATCTGTCTTTGAAAAAGACCCCAGTCTTTTATTCTTCCAGATTTTTTTCTTATTCTTTTATCTTTTTTTTTCTTTTTTGCGAGGGGCACTCACAAATAAGATGATTAATTCTTTTTACAAAGTAACCTTAACTTCCTTCTTCTCTGTGATGTAGAGTTGAAAACTTATGATCCTCTTAGGTGTTTCTCAAAAACCACTCTGTGATCTTATTTAAGTTCCATGGCAATATTTTGAAGATAATGGCTTTGAAGCTTATCAAAATGGTTTATATGCTACTGCAAAAAACACCCAGTGAGGCTTTCTCTGGGAGCTCACATATACTCACTCTGGTGTGTGTGGTTTCAAAACTTATTAAAAATGTTTTTTTTAAAATGTCTGTATTTATTTTTGTATTAGTTATTGTATCTGTGTATGTGTGAGTGAATATATATGCACACACTGAATATCATACAAACTAAAAATTCTATACCTGACGTACAATATTTATTTAAATGATAATTCATAATAGAATTATAGTATTAATTAAAGGTATCTCAATGAAATGATGAGAAATCCAGAAAGATAAGTGAATGGAGGGTTATTCTTTCTCTCTAATAGGTTAGAGAGAATAGTGAATGGAAGGTTAGTTCTTTCAGTACTGTATTTGCTATGGCAATGTTTGTGAGGCAGGCTATGGGAAATATTTCAGAGATAAACTCATGCAACACTGCCCAAATTTGTTAAACATGATGCAATCCAAGGCACTAATCTGATCTTATTTTCTAAATTAATAAGCAACACTTGTCTACTAAAATAATATCTTACACTTAAATTTATGTCTAGGATGATTGTTCTTTATCATTAAAAATTCTCTGCCCAAGGAGCTGCGGAAGGGGAGAAGCCCCGCGACCATATTTTCTGCCTGCCAGGACAGAAAAGTATCACTAGGTACTGTACCACCCTGAGCTTTAGATTTCTGGTGGTGCAAACCGAGAGGGGTCTGCCTGCACTCAAGAACTGAGCACTTAGGTGGTTCATCTGCAAGCCAGTCCATCCCAGGACCTGTGTCCTATCTGAGAATCAACAGGGGGAGTGACCCCCACCACAACATCTTAGCTCCATAAAAGAGCAGAGAACACCTGGTTGACCTTGAGAACCTAAGTATAACATTGCTTGAGGCAAGACTGAGAAGGGCTCCAAAGGCACAAAAGAGGAAGGCAGCATATCAGTAATCTGTGCCAGAAAAAACCCCAGTCATCCAGTGTTGCAGAGATAAACTTAAAGATCTACAGTAGGTTGAAGCACCAGCCAGTGACAATAAGACCATCTAATACCTGGGAGAACCAGATGGCTAAAGGCAAACGTGGGAATGTTTAATAAAATTCTAAATAAAAATCTTGCCCACTGAATCCATGAACACATAAAAACAATCATCCACCATGATCAAGTAGGCTTCATCCCAGGGATGCAGGGATGGTTCAATATAAGGAAATCCATAAATGCTATCCACTACATAAACAAACTCAAAGAAAAAAACTACATGATCATTTCATTAGATGCTGAAAAAGCATTTGACAAAATTCAGCATCCTTTAATGCTAAAAGTCTTGGAAAGGACAGGAATTCAAGGCCCATATCCAAACAGAGTAAAAGCAATTTACAGCAAACCGGTAGCAAACATCAAACTAAATGGAGAGAAATTTGAAGCAATCCCACTAAAATCAGAGACTAGACAAGGCTGCCCCCTTCTCCATATCTTTTCAATATAGTTCTTGAAGTCCTTGCTAGAGCAATTAGACAACATAAGGAAGTCAAAGGGATACAAATTAGAAAGGAAGAAGTCAAACTATCACTATTTGCAGATGATATGATCGTATACTTAAGTGACCCTAAAAACTCTACTAGAGAACTCCTACTGCTGATAAACAACTTCAGCAAAGTGGCTGGCTACAAAATCAATGCAAGCAAATCAGTAGCCTTTATATATTCAAAGGAGAAGCAGACTGAGAAAGAAATTAGGGAAATGGCCCCCTTCACAATAGCTACAAACAGCATAAAGTATCTTGGGGTGACTCTAACCAAACAAGTGAAAGACATATATGAAAAGAACTTCAGATCTCTGAAGAAGGAAATTGAAGAAGATCTCAGAAAATGGAAAAACCTTCCATGCTCGTAGATTGGCAGGATTAATATAGTTAAAATGGCCATCTTGCCAAAGGCAATCTACAGATTCAATGCTATCCCCATAAAAATCCCAACCCAGTTCTTCATAGAGCTAGAAAGAGCAATTCTCAAATTCATCTGGAATAACAAAAAACCCAGGATAGCTAAAACTATTCTCAACAGTAAAAGAACTTCAGGGGGATTCAGTATCCCAGACTTTAAACTCTACTACAGAGCAATAGTGATAAAAACTGCATGGTATTGGTACAATATCAGGCAAGTGGATCAATGTAATAGGATTGAAGATCCAGAAATGAACCAACACACCTATGGTCACTTGGTCTTCGACAAAGGAGCTGAAAGCATCCAGTGGAAAAAAGATAGTCTTTTCAACAAATGGTGCTGGTTCAATTGGAGGTCAGCATGCAGAAGAATGCTCATCGATCCATTCTTATCTCCTTGTACCAACCTCAACTCCAAATGGATCAAGGACCTCCACATAAAACCTGACACACGGAAACTAATCAAAAAGAAACTGGGGAAGACCCTGGAGGACATGGGCACAGGGGAACAGTTCCTGAATAGAACACCAATAGCTTATGCTCTAAGATCAAGAATTGACAAATGGGACCTCATAAAACTACAAAGTTTCTGTAAGGCAAAGGACACCATCAAAAGGACAAAACGTCAACCAACAGACTGGGAAAGGATCTTCACCAACCCTAAATCCAACAGAGGGCTAATATCTAATATATACAAAGAATTCAAGAAAGTAGAACTCAGAGAAAGCAATAACCCCATTAAATGTGGGGTACGGAGCTAAACAAAGAATTTTCACATGACAAACTTCTGAGAGCTGAGAAACACCTTAAGAAATGTTCACCATGATTAATCATTAGGGAAATGCAAATCAAAACAACCCTGAGATTTCACCTCACACCAGTCAGAATGGCTAAGGTCAAAAACTCAGGAGACAGCAGGTGTTAGCGAGGATGTGGAGAAAGAGTAACACTCTTCCTCTGCTGGTGGGATTACAAGATGGTGCAACCACTTTGGAAATCAGTCTGGTGGTTCCTCAGAAAACTGGGCATGTCACTTCCTGAGGACACTGCTATACCACTCCTTGGCATATATCCAGAGAATTCTTCAGCATGCAATAAGGACACATGCTCCACTATGTTCATAGCAGCCCTATTTGTAGTAGCCAGAAGCTGGAAAGAACCTAGGTGTCCTTCAACGGAGGAATGGAAACAAAAAATGTGGTATATTTACACAATGGAGTACTATTCAGCAATTAGAAACAATGAATTCATAAAATTCTTAGACAAATGAATAGAACTGGAGAACATCATACTAAGTAAGGTAACCCAGACTCAAAAGATCAATCATGGTATACACTCACTGATTAGTGGATATTAGCCTAGAAACTTTGAATACCCAGGACATAATCCACAAATTAAATGATGTCCAAAAAGAATGGAGGAGTGGCCCCTGGTTCTGGAAAGACTCAGTGCAAGAGTATAGGGGAATTCCAGAACAGGGAAATGGGAAGGGGTAGATGGAGGAACAGGGGGACCGAAGAGGGCTTATGGGACTTGCGGGGAGTGGGGGACCCAGAAAAGGGGAAGTCATTTGAAATGTAAATAAAAAATATATCAATAAAAAAAAATTCTCCAACTATCTTCAAGGTCCAGGAAGAGAACTACTTTACATAGTATCTGGTCAGTAAACTAAGAAAAATAGAACAATATGCAAGCATATAAATGTCTAGATGTACAATTAATTCACATTAATGATTAAGTGTTTTAAATACAGAAAAAGTCACATGTGCCTGTTCTGCTGTAAGCCTTTCCACTAAGGTTCTTTGTAGAGATAGAATACCTCATAAATAGTTGAATTTATTTCATATTAAATTTTACAGGAACAATTTTATTTCTTTGGTAAAACTTTCTTTTCCTTTTTTTATGTAGGATACTTATAAGTACCATACTTACACATTGAAGTATTTTATCATAATTACTTTATACGCTTCAGAAAATTGAATTTTTGTCATCTGGATATTAATATACATAGATTGTTCTTTACCCCTAATTTTAGATGTTCCTGGCATTGGATAGGGGTTTTTCTTCAGAATTTATTTATTTGTTTATTTATTTATAACATTCATATATATCCATATATATATTCATATATATGTCCATATATGTATGTATCTATGTATATATATGTGTGCGTATGTGTGTGTGTGTGTGTATATATCTACATACATATATATGTGTGTGTGTATATATATATATATATATATATATATATATATGAATTTTCCTGGATTTAAAGAAAACTATTCTTTAATAGAACTTGCCATGAGTCTATTTAAAGCCACTGACATAGCAGAAAGATAAAGTTGGATGAACACTTCAGTTGAAGTGCTGAAGTTGAAGTCCTTGTGCTTATGAAGAACCGTGTGTGGGGGTGTGCTCCTTCACTATCTGTGTTTGTTAATTGCTTGTAGTCAAGTCAAATTTATCATAATTACTTTATACGCTTCAGAAAATTGAATTTTTGTCTCCAATATTCATAGTGGAAAGTTGTTTTATATCTTTCAACCAGGTTAAAGCCTGACACTTAATAAGGAGATAGTGCTATTATCATTCTTGTTGGTTGCTTTTCAAAGCATTCCAAGATCCTTGGAAAAGACAGTCTTCAGTTATAAACTAGCAAATAGCTTTAAATGTTCCATTCAAATGAGCAGAGAAATGATCTGTAGCTGTAAGGCATGTAGGAGAGAGAGGACAAGGTTGCAAAGTCAGGAAAAGGCCAGTTTCAGATTTGGTCACATAAAGAAAAGTTAAGGTTATGTTGGTCACTGTCTAAATTTTGCTCCTTTTACAAAATGAAAGCACAAGAAAATCAAAAATTTTTGGTTACTAATTTCAAATAGACAAATTACAGCCCAATTTTTTTTCACTCATACTTCTAGGACATGCAAAGAGGTGAAATTCCTTATTAAGACTAAAGGATTTCATTTCTACATATGGGCTCCCTCTTTAAACTGTTGGGCAGGTGGGACATTACTAACCACAAATTCACTTCAAGTACCCAGTGGGAAGGAGCTGTAATTGTTTACTGCTTTGTGGGCTAAAAGTTCAGTTAACTCCATCAGTGTGAATGGTTTGGTACCTACACAGTCTCCTCAAAAAAACGTATTATTGTTCTTTACAGTGTGGTTGACCATGATGAATATTTTTGTTTTGCTCCTTGTAGAAAGCTTAAAGACTCATCTACCACTCAGCATAGAAGAGGAACTTGGCAGGATCTGAATCATCTATATATAATAATTGGTATTTTTTTTTAATTTTACTTTTTTGTAGAGAGTACAAATCAGAGGTCATTAATTGATGAATACTGCATGTGGAGCATATAGAAAATTAAGCACACAACCAAAATAAGCTCAAAAGGTATGAGCATCTAGTCTAGGGTTTGTGCATCATTTTGGTAGTATGTGCTACTTCTAAAATTATTCACTTAATGCTAACACCTTCTCATATATTGTGTGTATTCATGAGCACACATGTATAGCTGTTCTCTGCCTAGAGTTAAGAACTTTTCACTTCAAGAAACTTTGCATTTCCCAAAACAGAACACATCAATTATTTTGTCACTTAAATAGATGTGCACACACACATATGTGTGTGTGTGTGTGTGTGTGGGTGTGTGTGAAAATTGACATTTATGAACTAGTGAAAGATGTACATCCCACTTACAAGTCTTACAAATAACTGCAATATGATAAAGAAAGAAAAATATCAGTAACAATATTCAAATGTGATATCAAAGAAAAATAGCAAGGTTTTCAATATGAAAAGAACATGGATTTACAGCTCTAGGGATTTCCATAAGTAAAACTTATGTAAGTAATTTGCCCTATGTAAATATCACTATTATAATATGTGATTATGGAGAGGTAAGCGTTGGAAAGGTTTTTATTTTGAGGAAAGTAAAGTATTCTACTTTTATGTGGAAACTTGTCCCTGTTTCCATCCTTAAAACTAAATTCAGTAAGGCCAGTAAATCATCTGGCCAAAGAAGCATCCTTAAGAAACAAGAATTACTCTTGAGGTCAGTAATGGTAATTCCACCAGAAGTTCTTTCATTGTTGAGAATAGTTTCAGATGTCCAGGGTTTTGTGTTATTCCAGATCAATTTGGAAATTGCTCTTTCTAACTACATGAAGAATTTAGTTGGAATTTTGATGGGGATTGCATTGAATCTGTAGATTGCTTTTGGCAAAATGCCCATTTTTCTATATTTATCCTACCATTCCATCAGCATGGGAGATCTTTCAATTCTGAAATCTTTAATTTCTTTATTTATATGTTTAAAGTTCTTGTCATACAAATCTTTCACTTGCTCAGTTAGAGTAATACAAAGGTATTTTGTATTGTTTGTGAGTATTGTGAAGGGTGTTGTGTCCCTAATTTCTTTCTCAGCCTGTTTATCATTTGAAAATCTTCTATCGGATGTAGGATTGCTTTTCCCAATCTGTTGGTTGCCCTAATGTCTTATTGATAGTTTCCTTTGCCTTACAGAAGCTTTACAATTTTATGAGGTCCATTTATCAATTCTTGATCTTAGAGAAAAAGCTATTGGTGTTCTGTTCAGGAAATTTTCCCCTGTGTTCATGTGCTACTGATTTGTTTGAGTTAGTTTTAAAACACTTTGCTGAAGTTGTTTATCAGGATTAAGAGTTCTCTGGTAGAATTTTAGAAGTCACTTAATTATACTATTATATCATCTGAAAATAGTGATATTTTGATTTCTTACCTTCCAATTTGTACACCTTTGATCTCCTTTATTGACTAATTGTTCTGGTTAGGATGTTAATTACTATTTTATGCAAGTAGAGAGAAACTGGACAGCTTTGTCTAATCCCTGATCTTAGTAGGTTTGCTTCAAGTTTCTCTCCGTTTAGATTGATATTGGCTACTAGTTTGCTATATATTGTTTTTATTATGTTTAGGTATGGATCTTGAACTCCTGATATTTCCATGACTTTTATCATGAAGTCGTGTTGGATATTGTCAAATGCTTTTTCAGCATTTAATAAAATCAGCATGAATTTTTTTCTTTGAGTTGGTTTACGTTAGATTGTGTTGATTGATTTCCATATATTGAACCATCTTTGCATCCCTGGGATGAAGCCTACTTGATAATGATGGATAGTCATTTTGATGTGTTCTTAAATTCGGTTTGTGAGAATTTTATTGAGTATTTTTTATTGATATGCAACCAGAAAATTGATCTGAATTTCCCTTTCTATAATGAGTCATTGTGCTGTTTAGCTATCAGAGTAATTGTGGATTCACAGAACAAATTGGGTAGTGTTCATTCTGTTTCTAATTTGTGGACTAGTTTGAAGAGTATTGGTGTTCATTCTTTGAAGGTATGATAGAACTTTGTATTAAACCCATCTGATCCTGGGATTTTTTTTTTTTTGTTGGGAGACTATGACTGCTTCTACTTCTTTAGGGGTTATAGGACTGTTTGGATCATTTATCTGATCCTGACTTACATTTGGTACCTTGTATCTGTGTAGAAAAATTTTCATTTCATGCATGTTTTCCAGTTTTGTTGAGCCCTTTGTAGTAGGATCTGAATTTTTTTTTATTTCATCAGCTTCTGTTGTTATGTCTACCTTTTCATTTCTGATTTTGTTGATTTGGATACTGTCTCTGTGCCCTCTGGTTAGTTTGGCTAAGAGTTTATCAATCTTGTTGATTTTCTTGAAGAAGCAGCTCCTGGTTTTGTTGATTCTTTGTATAATTCTTTTTGTTCTACTTGGTTAATTTCAGGCCTGAGTTTGATTATTTCCTGCCTTCTACTCCTCTTGGGTGGATTTGTTTCTTTTTGTTCTATAGCTTTCAGGTGTGCTGTTAAGCTGCTAGTGTATGCTCTTGACAGTTTCTTTCTGAAGGCACTCAGAGATGAGTTTTCCTCTTAGCACTGCTTTCATTGTGTCTCACAAGTTTGGGTATGTTTTGGCATCATTTTGATTAAATTCTATAGAGTCTTTAATTTATTTCTTTATTTCTCCCTTGTCCAAGTTATCATTGAGTAAATTGTAGTTCAGTTTCCACGTGTATGTCAGCTTTCTTTTATTTTTGTTGTTATTGAAGACCAGCCTTAGTCTGTGTTGATCTGATAGGAGGCATAGGATTATTTCAATCTTCTTGTATCTATCGAGGTCTGTTTTTTTTTTTTTTCTGATTATATGGTCAGTTTTGGAAAAGGAACCATGAGGGACTGAGAAGAAGGCATATTCTATAGTTTTAGGCTAAAATGTTTTGTAGATGTCTGTTCAGTCCATTTGGTTCATAACTTCTGTTTGTCTCACTGTGCCTCCATATAGTTTTTGTTTCCATTATCTCTCTATTGAAGTCTCTCACTATTATTGTATGAGGTTCAATGTGTATGTTGAGTTTTAGTAAAGCTTCTTTTAGTAAAGTTTTCGGTGCCCTTGCATTTAGAGCCTAGATGTTCAGACTTGAGAGTACTTCTTCGTAGATTTTTTTCTTTAATAATTATGAAGTATCCTTACTTATATTTTTTGATACCTTTATGTTGAATTCAATTTTATTCAATATTAGAATGGCTACTCCATTGTGTTTCTTAGGACCATTTACTTGGAAAATTATTTTCCAGGCTTTTACTCTAAGGTAACCTCTAAGGGACCAAGCAAAATGTTGGGTCCCTTTTATGTATCCAGTCTGTTAGTCTATATTTTTTAATGGTGGAATTGAATCCACTGATATTAAGAGATATTAAGGAAAAATGATTGTTGCTTCCTCTTATCTTTTTTTTGTTAGAGGAGGAATTATGTTTATGTGGCTATCTTCTTTTCAGTTTGTCAAATGATTATTTTCTTGCTTTTTTTTTTAAGGTTTAGTTTCCTTCCTATTGTTGGAGTTTATCATTATTATCCTTTTAATGGCTGGATTTGTAAAAATATATTGTGTAATTTTGTTTTTCTCATGGAATACCTTTGTTTCTCAATCTATGGTAATTGAGAGTTTTGCTGGGTATAGTAACATGGACTGTCATTTGTGTTCTCTTAGGGTCTGTATTACATCTATCCAGGATCTTCTGGCTTTTATAGACTCTGGTGAGAAGTCTAGTGTAATTCTTATAGGTCTACATTCAATATGTTACTTGATCTTTCACTCTTAAATCTTTTAATATTCTTTCTTTGTTTTATTCATTTGCTATTTTGGTTATTATGTGATTGGAGGAATTCCTTTTCTGGTCCAATCTATTTGGAGTTCTGTAAGCTTCTTGTATACTCATGGGCATCTCTTTTCTTAGGTTAGAGAAAGTTTTTAGAATTAGCAGTGCCTTACAGGGCTATGTACTTGGTACAGCTTGGTAAGTAGCTGGATTTACTCACTCAATTAAAGAATAAGTCTTTACTTTTGTCCTTTTTTCTTCTTCCCTCCCCTTCCTTTCCTTGAAGTTCCCTCCATCATTTCCATTCTTCCTCAGATAAAATGAACCTCTGGTTTTTTGTTTGTTTGTTTGTTTGTTTTTCAGAAAAGAGCCACCATTACAGAGATACCAACCACACTTGGAAAAATTAGTTTCAATATGAGTAGGTACCTGTCTTCATATCAAGACTGAAAGAGGCAACCCAGTAGGAGGAAAAGGGTTCCAACACAGGCAAAAGAATCAGAGACAGCCTGTGCTCTCACAGCCATAACACAGAGGACTTTGCTTAGACCCATACAGGCTCCCTGACAGTTGTTTCAGTCTTTATAAGCCACTATGTTCCCTAGTTAATTCATTCACTTGGCCTTGTCTTGTAGTTTCTGAGACCCTCTTATTCCTACAACCCTTCTTCCCATTCTTAAATCTCTGTAGGAGGAGATGGAGATTGGAACAGGACAAGAAAGATGAGGTTGATTGAGTGGAGGGAGAAAGTACTATAAAAGACAACTGAAATTCTAGGGCATTACCAGGGGACAAGATGGAAACACAGCACAACAGAAATTCCCTAGTATTTATGCAGCAATCTTAGTCAAGGGTTCAAGTGATGAGGAATATAAAGCCCCACTGGCTATCTTCTATAACTAGGCAAGTCTTACAATTGAGAGATGGAGACACAAACCCAAGATGGAAACACAAATCTAATGCAAAAACTTTCAACCTATAATTTTTCCTTCCTGAGAGATGTACTGGGATAAAAGTGGAGCAGACTTTGTGGAGGGGTAAAACCAGTAATTGGTCCAACTTGTGACCTAGGCCATGAATGGAACCCCATGTCTGACACTGACTGGATGGATAGGAATCAAAAGTTGGATAACTCAATGACTTAAGATAGAATCAAGACAACTGAAAAAAATCATGATTCCTAATGATTTTCTGCTAGACTCAAAGACTAGATATCAGGTGCTCTGCCAGTTTGCTTTCTAGCAACTCAGAGGCAGAAGCTCTTATAAATCACCACCTGCCACTGCTAGGTGTGGTCCATTTTCATAGTCACCAACAATTGTTATTTACCCATTTGACACATCTACTCTTTAAAAGGTCCCCCTTCAACTCACGGCTCTCTCTCCCTCCTCCAATTTACTCTTTTTCTCTCTTCCCTGTCTCATTTCTCCTGTCTCTCAGACTATCTGGCCTTATCTCTCATGATCCATACTCCAATATGGCTTTTGGTCCCCTACCCCCATAAACCTCTTGTGTTAGATTTGTTGCAATTTATGTTCCATGCAGAATAATTTGGCATTTATTCACTTATAAATCTTTTACTGATTAATGATAACACTGAAACCTAGCGTAATCCTCATAAGAAACTTAGCCCAACACATATAAGAGCAGATGCAGAGACCCACAATCAAACATCAGGCATTCATTCTTAAATTCCTGAAACTAAAGGGTAGAGCTTTCTTTTCCTTCATTTCTCCATTCTCCTCTGTGGAGCTGATGAAGTATAGTTTGCCTGATCAATTATGCTTTTCTTTAAAATCTAAGACTTTTATTGAGATTTCACTTGTAATTATTCTTAAATATGTTTATAAATGAGATCAAAATTCCTGAGAGAGTGCTCCTATTTTTCTGTTATTATCTGACAACTGTTAATCAAAGATGTGAGGAGAAATATCTCTGACCCAAATCATAATGCCCAAGTTAGATAAAGCAGGCAATGAATTAAAGTTGGCTTTTTTGCACATGCACATAGGCTGTCTCTGTTGTGATTATAAACATATAAAGAAGTATAAGAATATGTTCTATTGGGTGTGGTGAGGGGTGGAGGAAGGGGGTGCTTCAGCAGGCTTATGCCAAGGCATCCCTTCCCCCTGAGGGACTAGCCACAGGAGAGTATAGTATAGAATAGAGTTTATTCAGGGCATGGGGAGGGAGGTTAAGAGGGTAGCTGAGGCAGAGAAAGGTAAAGAGAAGGAGAGAGAAGAGAAGTAGGCGCAGACTATGGCCATGTGGAAAAAGGGGGGAAGGGAAGAGGGAGAGAGGAGCCTAAGAGGGCAAGAGATAAGAGAGAGAGGAAAGGGCAAGAATTTATAGGGGGTCAGGGCTACATAGCTTTTACCAGGAAACTGTGGGGGAGGGGCATATGCGGCTGTTGTCAGGTAACTGGAGTGGAGCTTAGACAGAATCCTAACAGTGTCACTGAAGCAGGGTATAAGAGATCCACATAGGACATGTGGAAGTTAAGATTTATTTGTTTTGTTTTGTTTTGTTTTTAATAGCTCTAAGTAGTGGCTTCAAAATGGGGATTTGACAGGCATATAGGCAGGATTATAGAATCACAACAGAACAAGGTAGTCATAGCATTAGGTCAAAGCATTATGACAGCCTTTAAAACGGAGGTAGGCTGCAAGGTAGTCATAATAACTTTTTGACACAAAGATATGCTTATCTTTTTCTGAAACGGGCAGTACAGAATCACTGGTAGTTCAGGTTTATAGGTGAGTTATAACCCAATCTTTGAGAATCCAAGGTTTAATCTTCAACAGGAATGAATGAAGTTTTTCTCTCAATTCTTAAAATGGAAGTTGGCTAGTACATCACAACCTATGAGGGAGACCTACAGTTACCAGTAACATTAAGATAGTAACTATTCTTTTTTCAATAACCTTACAAACCGACTTCAAATACACCCTGAATTTTGGAAGCCATATTTCAGCCTTCTAATCTATAAAGTAGATTCATTACACAGAAACAAATAATTCAGATAAATTTTCTTTGATAGAGTACATATAAAGTTAAAGAAGTTAGCAGAAAAACCATCTTACTCTTTCAATGGAAAAGAATTTTAAGTCATTTTGTAACTGATAACAGATGGAAATTAAAGTGAACTTAATTTAATATACAGCTTTTGTCAGTATCAAGTCAAATTTTTACTTCAAAAAGTCTGCAATTCATTAATTGAAGCTTCCTGGTAAAAATCTTATTTGACATTCCTGTAGAAAACTAGGAGATTAAAATTAACCTGGGTTGCCACCAAAATACCTACCCACAAAACTGAACAAATGACCAATTACTGCATGTTCTTTTCACAATATTCATAAAACAGTTCCTAAACATATTTATTAAAAAGTAATATTAGAAGAGTGTGCAACAGTTATAAAAAATGTCAATTACAGATTGTCAACTCATTCCACAGCAATTTTATGCCCCAAATTTTGTAATTATTTTTTCAGATGGACTGGATTGCTCCTCCTACTTTTATGAAATAGGAAAAGTTATTAGGTTTAAAATAAAAGAAATTATTTATCCCAGAAGCATCCTGGATTAAAAGAAACTCAGTTTATAACTCGGTGCTAGAATATTAATGTGGGAAAAATATTTCTGTTCCATTTGTCTAACCCCTTCATTTTACACCTGACAAAACTGCCATTCACATGGGTTTATCATCTTAACCAAGCACACACAGGTAGAAGATTCATAGTATTTTTCTCATTGCATATTTTATCAAGTAAAAATGCCTATAAATTTCAAAATATATTAAACAGAAAAAAGAAATTATGAAATAAAATATACTTTTAACCACTAGCAAAGTAATAATAATGGTTAAACAATAATCGATTAGTAATTCAATTATTGATGGCAATACTATGACTTCATCAGCCCCTAGATGAAAAACACAAGAGATATCCATCCTTATTCATATGTCCAAGAATGACTGCCGTGTTTAGGCAAAACTCCACAATATAGTGGAAATAACTATAAATTATACACAGACATCAATTTTATCTATGTTCATATTATGCCATAAATACTGTCTCCATAGTTAATCTTCTCCATGTGTTTAAAGTAAATGTTCTATCTTTTAGAAGGAATTGAAACCTATACTTTAAAAATCTTTCCTTCTAAATTATGCTGCACTATTGCTGTAGTTCATAGCTTGAATATCTACAAAGGCCCATAGGTTAAAATGTGCTCATCAAAATGTCCCTATTTGGAAATTGTGGATAATTCCAAGGATGTAGTCTAAAGGGAGGTTACTCAGGCTTCTAGGAGGTACCCTTGAGCAAGAGTTTGGGAGCCTAGCATATTCTCTTCGTTTGCTTCCTTTTCATGATGTCAGTGCTTTTGTATGTTATATTATCCCACCTTTTGTGGGATCATGTCACCTTTTGTGACAGCTTGTTACATGCCTAAATCCAAGGAGTCAAATTATTGTAATCTGGTACTTGCAATACTATGATTCTAACAAAATTTCTTTATAAATTGATCATTTGTATATTCTGTCTTAATAGTGCAAAGCTGCTGTTACTAGCAGATACTATGTACAGAGAAGTGCATAGGCACAAAGTTGAACTCTTTCAGTGTTATACTGTATTTTGCTTATAAATTTCTGCTTCCACATTTAAGGTTTTGTTACTGTTTCATAGAGCTATTATTTTCAAGCCCCCTCCCTGTATCTACTATCAATGTGATTTCTACTTCTTTGCTTCTCAAAAAAAAAGACTCTTTAGACTGATTCAAGATGACATGGTGACAGCTGGCATGAACAGGACCATGGAGACTCTCAGGGGAGCCTGTGAGACCAAGGGTGCCTTCATGAGTAGATGCAGCACAGAGCTTTCATGGCTGCAGACCAGGCTGCTACCCTTGCTGGGGAAAGGAGAGTGCAGACTTCCATACTACCCTAAGACAGCAAGCAGGATTTTCATGAGGGGTGCATAGCAGCCCAAAATGCACATTAATTCTGTCCCTGGACATGATACGTTGCCACAGATCACGCTGACTCTGGGCAACAATAGGATATATCTGTAATCAACAGTAGGGTGTTTTATCAAGTACCTTGAACCAGGCAAATGACTCATTGCAATAAATATTTGTATATAAAATTATTTGGGCAAACAGTTATAGCCTGTTAAATACAGCAGTTTCCAATGCCACTCTAATAAATAAATAAATATGTGATAGAGAGGTGAGAAAGGTCACAAAATGGAACTTTGAGAGGCAGAATTAGAGATGTGGAAGGGAAGACAGGTTGGGAGTATTGCTGTGATAGACAAAGGAACATGTGGTTTATGACTAGGGAGGCCAGGGTGATATTCAGTGCCCTGGAGCTGGAACAGGCAGATACCAGGTCACCCTGGCTCTTAGCAACAAGACATACAAGGTAAAAAACTTTATTTTTGGATAAAGCCTCCACAAAATAAATGAGCAGCAGCAACAACGACAACAGCAACCACAACAACAAAAAACATGTCAGTATCTGTGCTCCATGCTGCTACTACAGACTGTGTTGACTCCCATTATCTGTGAAGCCACTGGAGGATATGAAGACATTTGTGGTTCAAGTTACTGCCAGCAGCCATCTTAATGTCTCTGGTCTGAACTGCCTTCTGAGACCATGTTGATATTTGAGGTCTGTGTTCCTGCTGGGGGCTGTGTTGATGTTCATGATCAGCACTTCCCCAGAAGACCATTTTGATATCTGATTCTTGCTGGAACAGGAGGCCATGTGAGTGTCCATTGTCTGTGCTTCTGCCAAAAGCCATGTGGAAGTCCATGATTTGCTATGGCTATTAAGGGCAAAGTAGCTTCTTGTGCAGTCGTATGGATGCCTGCAGACTTATAATTGAGAATAAGCAACATTGAAAGCTTTTCTGTCCCAAATGGAAAGAGTCCAGACAGGAATCCATTGAAGAAAGTCCTCATTAACTGAGACAAAGTCATTGAAGTGTAGCTCATCAGAGTTTATGGCTTCTAGCAGGGGTTGGTAAGGACTCAGTTTTCTTTAAGGGTCTGTCCAAAGACATATAGATACATGAACACAAATACAGACACACACATCAAGAGACACAGACAGACAGGCACAGACACAAATATACAGACACACACAGAGACACACATACATACACAAGCACATGCTTTGTCCAACGAGTATATGGGCAATAGAAATTGGACTTGGTCTTCCTTCCTTCCTTCCTTCCTTCCTTCCTTCCTTCCTTCCTTCCTTCCTTCCTTCCATCCTTCCTTCCTTCTTTCCTTTAGAGCAAGTAGGTACAAAGATAAGAGTATGGACCTGGGAAGAATGGGAAGCAGCACCTGTGATCAGGAAGCATTGTTCGAAATTTCCAAATAAACAATGGGGATATTATTATTTTGAGAAAATAAAGAGAAAATAACTGACCCTCATGTAGCAAATAACATATACACACATACACAAACATATAAAGATATGCACACATATACAGAACACACCCAGACACATGAACATACACAATTCACAAAGAAACAGACATCCACATACGGACACATATGTACATACACATAAGCAGACATAGCCGTAGAAACACAAACACAGATACATATATTCATATCAAGAGACTCAGACAGATAGGCACAGACACAGATAAACACACAGAGATACACATACACATGAATAGACACATACATAGACATGCATACACTGGCACAAAGGCACAAATACACAAATATAAACACACATAAGCAGATTAGCAGACAACGGATTTTCTTAGATATGCAAATGAAGGTTTAATATTTCGACCTAAGGAATATTTTTCTTTGTAGCCAAGAACCATATTGACATGCCTGAAGGTGCAGAGCTCACTTTGAAGCTGCAGTCTATGTCCTCATAGTATCAGAGAGGAAGTGTCCTGCCTTTGCTTTCACATGGATTGTATTCTCTGAATCTGAGTCCATTACTGAACCTCAGTAGTATAAGCAAACTAAGAAGGAAAGTTTAGGACATTCTGCACTTCCATTTCTCCCTTCCTATAATTGGATAGATGAGAAAATTTCCTAGTCATAAATATTGTCTTAAAGATGAATAGTGAATATTCAACAAAAATGTTCCATTATAACTTTCAATTTTTAAAAAAATTCTATTATTTTAAAAATATAGACAAATTCAAATATGCACAAAAGTTCTACTAACAACTTGTTTATTTATTGATTTATTTATTTTTATGGAGATTTTATTTATTTACATTTCAAATATTATCCTCTTTCCTGGTTTCCCTTCCACAAACACCCTATTCATCCCCACTCTCCCTGCTTCTATTAGGTTGCTCCCCCATACAACCAACCACACCTCACCACCCAGGCATTCCGGGAATCATGGCTTCAGCGGACCAAGGGATTCTCCACCCATTGATGACAGATAAGGCCATCCTCTGCCATATATGCAACTAGAGTCATGGGTCACTCCATGTGTATTTTCCGGCTGGTGGTTTAGTCCCTGGAAGCTCTGGGGTGTTGGGGGGGACTGGTTGGTTGATATTGTTGTTCTTCCTATGGGGTTGTAAACCCCTTCACTCTTTCTCACTCTTTCAGTCCTTTGCCTAGCTTCTCCATTGGGGTCCCTGTGCTCAGTCCAATGGGCAGTTGGGAGCATCTCCATCTTTATCTGTCAGCCTCTATCAAATAATTTCTAGAGATAGTTATATCAGTCTCCTGTCAGCAAGTACTTCTTGGCACCCACAGTAGGGTCTGAGTTTGATGCCTGCATATGGAATGAATCCCCAGGTAGGGCAGCCTCTGGATGGCCTTTCCTTCAGGCTCTGCTCTGTACTTTGTCCCTGTATTTCCAGATGGGAGAAATTCTGGTTTAAAAACTTGAACATAGGTGGGTGGCCCCATCCCTCAATCAGGTGCCTTGCCTAACCTCTGGATATGGTCTCTGCAGGTTCTCTCTCCCCTTTGTTGGTCATTTTAGCTAATCTCATCTGCTTTGTGTCCGGGGAGCCTCTTGCTTTACTGTTATCTGGGATTTCTTCACACAGAGAGAAAGAACAGTTCTCAAATTCATTTATAACAACAAAAATCCAAGGATAGTGAAAACTATTCTCAACAATTAAAGAACTTCTGGGGAATCACCATCCCTGACCTCAAGCTGTATCACAGGGCAATCATGATTTAAAAAAAAAAAAAATCCTGCATGGGATTGGATAGATGGGAGTGATACAGAAGCAGGCAGGTAGATCAATGGAATAGAAGACCAAGAAATGAACCCACACACCTATAGTCATTTGATCTTTGACAAAGGAGATAAAACCATCCAGTGGGAAAAAAGACAGCATTTTCAACAAATAGTGCTGGTTCAAGCGGCAGTCAGCATGTAGAAGAATGCAAATTGATCCATTCTTATCTCCTCAAACAAAGCCCAAGTCCAAGTATATCAAGGACCTCAACATAAAACCAGATTCACTGAAACTAATACAAATGAAAGTGGGGAAAAGTCTAGAGCACATGAGCACAAGGGAAAATTTTCTGCACAGAACACCAATAGCTTTTTCTCTAAATTCAAGAATTGACAAATGGAACCTCATAAAGTTTTGAAGTGTCTGTAAGGCAAAGAACACTATCAATAGGACAAAACAGCAACCAACAGATTGGGAGAAGTTCTTTTCCAATCCTACATCTGATAGAGGGCAAATATCTAATGTATACAAAGAACTCAAGAATTTAGATTCCAGGAAAACAGATAACCCTATGAAAAATGGGGTACAGAGATAAACAAAGAATTTTCATGCGATGAATATTGAATGGCTGTGAAGCACCAAATGAAATAGCCCAGAAGCTCTGAATACCCAAGATATAATTCACATATCAAATCATTCCCAAGAAGAAGGAAGGAGACAGCCCTGGTCCTGGAAAGGCTTGATGCAGCAATGTAGGGGATTACCAGGACAGAGAAGTGGGAGGGGCTTGGTTGGGGAACAGGCAGAGGGAAGAGTGCTTATGGGGAGGGGAGAACTGGGAATGGGGAAATCATTTGGAATGTAAACAAAGAATATAGAAAAAAAAAAGAAAGAAATACAAACATCAAACCCAGACACTATTGCAAATGCTAAGAAGTGCTTGCTGATAGGAGCCTGATATAGCTGTCTCCTGAGAGACTCTGCCAACCATTGGACTGAGCACAGAGTCCCCAATGGAGGAGTTAGAGAGAGGACTGAAGAATGTGAAGGAGTTTGAAACCCCATAGGAGGAACAACAATACCAACAACCAAAGTTCCCAGGCACTAAACCACCAGACAATGAGTACACACGCATGGCTTCAGCTGCTTATGAAGCTGAGGATGGCCTTGTCAGTCATCAGTGGGAGAGGCCCTTGGTCCTGTGAAGGCTACAAGCTCCATTGTAAGAGAATGCCAGGGTAATGAGTTGTTAATGGGTGGGGGAACACCCTCATGGAAGTATGTGGAGCGGGGCAGAATTGGGGTTTCTGGAGGGGAAACCAGGAAAGGGGATAACATTTATAGTGTAAATAATTAAAATATCCAATAAAAAAAGAAATGTTCAACATCTTTGTTCAGCAGGAAAATGCAAATCAAAATTACTCTGAGTTTCTACCTCACACTAGTCATAATGGCTAAGATAAAAAACTTAGGTGCAGTAGATGCTGCTGAGGATGTGGAGAAAGAGGAACACTCCTTTACTGTTGGTGGGAGTGCAAGCTCGTATTTTTAATACATTTAATAATTGACCAAATTTGTTACCTGTAAAAAACATAAAATAAAAAAGATATCTTATACATGCATCAAGAACTTATTTTATTTATCTTTCTCTCATATCTCATTATTAATGAAGATATATATTACTATGATAAAGGTTTTTCCAATGTTAACATATATACATATGTCAGTAACAGGGATGTTTGGCATATTCTACACTTTAAGTGAATAAATAAATCAAATATGTTATTCACTTTTCTCAATATTAATTTTCACTTTAACAGGGGACACATATGGGTATTTTCAACTATATTCACCTATGCAAACAAAAATGACACAAATAATACATATTGCAGTGAAGAATGACTGGTGAAATATGAATGGAGATTTTTGGCGGGAAAGTTTGGAAACCATCAAGAAAAGCACAGAGGCTGTGAAGAAAAGTTCTCTCATTGCTCCATGTTGATTTGAGTTTAACATCTGAAATTTTGTTTTACAGTTCTCTTTTACACAGTGTTATAATAAATATAGTACAAGAGGAGACTTTTGAAATTTCACAATTAAATTTTAAATACAGAGGATTCATAACTTTGAAAATAGTATACATTACTATCTAAATTATGGGATTCATAAAAAGTAACTGTCTTCCTTTGCCTACAGTATGAACATAGGGAATATCTGGGTTATTTTACAAATTTTGCCATTTTATTTGTAGGACTTTAGGAAGAGAAAAAACACACTGGTTAATATACTATGAAATATTTGTACTTTTTTGGCATTTATGTATAATACTTTCATTTTATTTACTTTTATTCATGAAGTATTGTATGTAAATTAAAGAGTAAATATATATATATATATATATATATAAAATGAACTTAAAATAAAAACAACTCATACATATTTAGTATCATTTCTTATTCCTTTGTCTACTTCTTCATTTTTTATCTACTTTTTAGTTTTAAGTAATATGCCTTGTGTTAATTAATTTAATGTACCAACTTGTGCTTTCACTACAGTTCAGTTATTTTGTAACACTATTCTATCTATCTAGAATATGCATTTATATATGATAGAAATAATTAAACCAATACACCTTCAGTTAAGTAAATTGTGTTCCCTAATATATGAAGGTTGTATTCACTTAGCTGAAAGCCCTAATAATGATCATCAGCAGAAGAAAGGAAATTCTGACCACAGGCTGCCTTGGAACTTGAGCTTTTTTGTTTTGTATCTATTATCTGAAGTCTTATTCTGGAAATGTAACACCTGCCTATCTTCACAATAAGTGAGACAGATCAGTCTGCCTCTACACCTGCTTACCAATTCACCTACTATAATGACTTCCAAACGCCAGAAGGCAAAAGTGAAATTCTTATTCCCCTCCATTTAGTAAATAATTTATCAGTTTTCTAGTTATACAAATTGTAATTCTAAATCTATAGTTTTGTACATGCATTCAATGCTATTTTGTTATTGTAACACATAATTAACAGTATGTTTTCATTATGGTATAGGGAAGACTGCCGTTACTGGCAGATGCAACAGTCTGCCTTTAGTTCTTCTTTAGTTCACGAGTTTGCATAATTCTTTACAAAATATTGGACATCAACAAAATAGAGCAGAAATGTCCTTCCTTAGACTATTTTGTGATAGTGGATTTTCAAAATGTCTTTAGTATCAAGTCAGTCATAGAAATGATAATCTCGTTAATATAAAGCAGAGAACAAAACAAAAATTAAATGCTGATTTTGGATGCCTTGACCCCTACAACTTGCATCCTTGATTTGTGGCTAGGAAGGTATAGGTGAAGAAAGGACAGACACACATCAATGAAGATGAGGTCATGTAAGGTGATCTAGCCACCAAAACCAAGAAGCTCCACTTTGGTGAGATATATCACAGAGTGAATGATTAGTTGTTCTTCATAGGATATCTTTGTAGGCAAGCAGTATCAGGCTGTAAACATTCAGTAGGAAGAAGAATATGCAATTTTCAGTCTTTGTATACACTGAAAAATCATACACAAACACTCATAATCTGATACCTACAGAAAGTTTTGCCATGCCTCCTAGGCATGGCCCATATGCATAGCAGCTTCACAAATTCCCTATGGACTTGTTGATTGTGGGAGTTCAAATTTGAGTACCAATTTTATCCAATTGAAAATAAACATTCACTTAGGACTTCTTTCATTGCTTTTCCAACTTTCTACGCCTGATTGTACACAATTGACAAAAATTTTAATCATCTCCAGGAAGATATATTAATTTCAAAAACACATATTTAACCATAATGTATACAACAATATTTGTTAAGAGATGAATCTTCCTTAGGGAATGGCCAACCAATGAGCAGCCCTACTTGAGACTCATTCCATAGGCACACACCAAACCTTGCCACTATTAATAATACTCTGTTATGTTTGTAGAGAGAAGCCTCAAATAACTGCCCTCTGAGAAGCTCCATCTAGCAGCAGACCTAAACAGATGCAGAGACCCACAGAAAAACATTGTATTGAGCTCTGTAAATCTTATAGACATGTTGAGGAAAATATTGATGGACCCAGAGGGAATAAAATCTTCACATGAAGACCATCTGAGCCAATTAACCTGGACTTTTAGTGGCTCCCAGAGACTGACCCACAGTACCAAAGAGCATATATGGGCTGGACCTAGCCCCACCTCCAGCAAATATGTATCAGATGTGCAGCTCAGTCTTTATATGGGTCCCCCAACAACTGAAGTGGGCAGTGTCCCTGGGTCTGTTGCTTGTCTGCAGATTCTGTCCTCCTAACTGGGCTATCTTATCTGGCATTAGTGGGAGAGGATGTGTATGATCTTGGTGAACCTTTATGTCCCAGGGTTGTGGGATACCAAATAGGCCATTCCCTTTCCAGAAAAAAAAAAGTGTTTTGGGATGAAAGGAGGGCCTCCTTGAGGTTGGCTTGGAGGAAATGGTTGGCTGCTATCAGGAAGTAAAGTGAAGAACTACATAAATGAATGAAGATTTCAAAAAATTTCAAAATATACATGAATAAATAAAAATATTAAATAATAATGGTCTTATTTAAGGAATAAAATCTATAGAAAGGAAGAAAAGAAGAAATACAATTATTTTTCTTTGAAAGAATGTACAACATTTAAAATTAATAAATGATTTTTATGGATGTATTTCAAGCAAAAACTTTGCAAAGCACTGGTTCCTAATCATTAACAAATCCTGCAGTAGATCAGTGACTTGTATGTTGCATTCATCCCTATATCAAGAAAATACATGGAACATCATTTTTATGCTATGCAAAATTCAAGCAAGCTGTTCTCCTTAATCTGTTGTAATTTAATATAAACACATAATACAATACAGAATACAAATTTGAGTACCTTCGGTGGTATTTTGAACAGTTGTTGTTTTTTACCAAAGTGAAATCCTAATTATTTTTTTATGTGAAGAGAAATAAAAAAGACCATAATAATACATCAGAGATTTGGTATGCATTAATATTATATTGTCTAACTCTTCTGTGGGTAGATCATTTTTCACATATATAATAAATAAATTCTGAATGAAATACTAAAATCATGTTGAGATATTATGTGAAGTTCTATAAGTCATGAGGGTTATGTGTTACAGATAAAGGACAAACATTTAAAAATAATGATTGCCTTGTAGAATGATTGTTAAGAATATACTTGCATTCAGTCAACTCTATTACAATATTACTTAAGTACTACAATTACTACCACTGACAGCAGCTGTTCCTGTCTCGGCCAAAAGGGTGTCAAACTAGGTATAAATTTAAAAATGCAAATTTTATTGCTTCGTTTCAAAGCAAAGTTTGCATATTATATTTCAAACTATGAATAAATTTTAGAGACTTACATTTCTTTCCCTTTTATCTAATCATTAATCCTCTTTATTTGTTAAAAACATGCTTTGTTTCTGTCGGTCTATAAAATGAATTTCCATAGAATCACATTAAATAACAAAGGTGGGTTTAAACTTTGATTTTATGATAATGATGATGATGGTCATGATCATGTCTGCAATAATCACAACTAAGATAATGACAAAACAGAGATGATATGATGATTATACTGATTGTTAAAACAACCTCAAAGTTTTAAGTGTTTACCTTGTTCATTGTAAGGAAGCCAAAGAAATCCTTTACTATATCAGATAATGCTAGCAAATTAGCACACATGAGCATGTATTACAATATCATTTACTGTCATTCATTCTATTTTATCAACATCACTATGTTCATTTCTTAATGAATCATTTGGTAATTCAACTAAGTACTTCTTAGGGATAACCAAGTTACTAGAAGAGTATGACAAGACTATATGAATATGACCATCATAGACACATTACTAGAAAACTACTAGACGTGTCATAACTGTGTTAGTACAACTTCTGAAAGAAGAATGATACCACAAGTGGTATCAAAGGAGATGATGATATAATTAATAATGAAGGCATAAACCACTCATTATATTTGAAATGAAAGACATGGATATTGTATATATTTGGTTAATATCCACTTATCAGTGAGTACATAACATGCATGTGCTTTTGGATTTGGGTTACATTGCTCAGGATCCTACTTTCTAGTCCCATCCATTTGCCTGCCAAAAATCATGATGTCCACATTTTTAGTACATGAATATTGATCCATTGTATAAATGAACCACATTTTCTGTGTACATTCTTTAGTTGAGGGACATCTGGATTGCTTCTTGTTTCTGGCCTTTATGAATAAGACTATGAACATAGTGGAACATATGTCATTGTAATATGGTAGAACATTCTTTTGGGTATACACTCAGGAGTGGTATAGCTGGGTCTTCAGGTAGACCTATTTTAAATTTTCTGAGAAACCACAAGCATGATTTATTTCTCCACGTTCTTTCCAGAATCTGCTGTGGCTTGAGATTCTAATCTTAGCCATTCTTATTCGGGTAAAGTAGAATCTCGGGTTTATTTTTATTTGCATTTCCCTAATGTGCAAGGATCCTGAACATTTCCTTAAGTGCTTCTTGCCCATTCAAAATTCCTCTACTGAAATTCTCTATTTAGAACAGTGCCCAATTTTTAATTGGATTATTTGGTTATTTGAAGTCTGATTTCTTGAGTTCTTCATATATTTTAGATATTAGCCCTTCATCTGATGTAGGATGAGTGATGATCTTTTCCAAGCTGTAGGTTTTCATTCTATCCTATTGAAAATGTTGTTTGGCTTCCAGAAGATTTTCAGTTCTATGAGGTCTCATTTATCTGTTGTTGATCTTAGAACCTGAGCCATTGGCATTCTGTTCAGAAAAATTTCCCCTGTGCCAATGAGCTTGAGTCTACTTCTATTAAATTCAGTGCCTATAGTAATATGAAGTCCTTGGACTTAAATAAATTTCACATAGAAGCACTAGCAAAACAATATAGATATGAAGAGCTGAAACATAGCACGTGATTTAGAGAAACTGAAGGAAAGTTACTCCACATAGGGGAACAGTGGTCAGTTGGAAGTACCAAAGAAGAGACACACCTCATGTTAAGAAAAATAAGCATGCCTTGGTAAAAGCAGAATTTCAAGTTACTTTAACTAGGAGGCTCTCTGAAAAATCAAGTGGAAGGAAGTATAGTTACTTCCGAATAACAAAACATATTCATTTCAAAAGGGGAAAGAGGGCTTGAGGGCATAGCTGGGTTCAGTGTTTGTCAAGTATCTACAAGCAGCTGTATTTTATTCTCAGTACTACACAAATGAAATACAGTGTTTGGTGCACATGTACCAGCTCAGCACTGGAAGATGGAGGCAGAAGGACCATTATTTTCAGGTGAATAGCAAGCTTGAGGCAAGTCTGGATTTACAGACTCTGTCTCAAAATAAAATATAATAAATAAATAAATGAACTTTTAATTTAATAAATAAATAAATATATAAACTTTATATAAGAGAGAGTTACTTATACCTTATACTCTCTGTTGTTTTAATAGGAAATTAATAAGTTAAAAAAAACAAAATGATTTATAGTTTGTGACAGAATTTGATTAGAATAAACAATGTGAAGTATATTGTAAATTCTTAGTATGTTATTTTCATGCCACTTTGTGAATTATTGACTGCAGCCAAATAGGCCAAACTGTGATTTTGAATGAGTGGTGTTTCCTTCATGCAGTTTTTCCTTACATTTACCAACACTTGCCTATCTATCTCTGAGGCCTAACCAAAGTGTCCCCATGAGTACTCAACTCCCAAGAATATTTCTATTGAAGCTGAGAAGCAGGTAAATATATCTTGCATATTTCTACAATAACATGACTTATTTACAGGTGATATTTTTCAAATAAATTGCTATATTTCAGAGACTAATTTATTTGGTTTTTATTCTATGTATCAAAATTTTTATTGTGTATAGTTCTTAGGTAATATTCATTGTGTTTATAAATAAAACATTTTATCATTCATTATATGGTCATTAGAAGACATGACCAGTTTTACCTACTACTAAGGATATAAGCAAAAGTGGAAATCATGGAGATGAGGCAGAAAACATATCCAGGATAAGAGCTCCTCCCATACAGAAGACATAGGATGTTCTGTTAGAATAAATTCCCTTTGAGTTCAGAAAATGTTATCAATTTGATCAGATGTAATTTGATCATACTTTGATCATAGTGTAATTGTAGACCTCCATACATCACAGACAGAACATTCAAATCCTGTGAGTGCTGAAAAAACCTTTTAGAAGTTTGCCTAAAGCAGTATCACACTTCTCCATAACACACTTCAGTTATCATTGTACTTAGAATAAAACCTATTGTCATAATGTTTGTAATATAATCATCCATATGCAAGATGCCAGATTGTCCTCCCTCATCTGACTTTATCTTATCATTCTATTTTATCTAAACTGAATTTTCTCGACATTGCAAATATAATCCCTTAATTTCTGAAGAGAAATCTAGACAGATTTTTACCTGCTAAACCTTTCTTGCCATGGAGCCCCAAGGTCTTATTTACATCTGAGATGAAATATGAATTTCTGAGGAGGGTTTCTCTGATCTACTGCAAACTCCCAGTCACTATCATTTTAGACTTCCTTGTCCTTCTATTTCTTTGATAAAACATCATAACCAAAGCAAGTTTTAGGCAACTTACTATCTTTAATCATATTTTTAGCTGTCTTATAATCTTTGTTTACATGTAGGTACCACAAAAGCAGAAAATCTGTCTCTCTAGTTCACTATTTTATTCACAGAAAGCAGAATATTATCCATCACCTTTCAATTACACAGTAACTACTGTAAGATAAGGGAGAGCTAAATCACAACTAAAAATAATCAGCCTTCCAACACCTCCTCTCTTCCTTGGTGAAAAAGCAGCAGCAGACAAGATATTATAGATCCTTTAGTTGACAGAATTCATAATGCCAACATTACTTCTAAACTTTTTATTAGAATTGTCCAGAGACAGCTATATGAAATTTAATGTCATTGCCTGATAAAGAAAAAGAATTAAATAATTTGAAATAGTAACAATTTTACTACAATGGGAGTTAAATCGATATCAATATTATTCAGGTAATTTTTTCCTTTTCTTTTCTCCTTGAAGATAGATTATTTTTTCATACAATAAATTCCAACCATGTTTTCACTTCCTTTCTTTTCTCCCAAATATCCAGCATGTTCCCTTTCCTCTGATTTAACTCCTCTGTCTTCTTTCAGAAAACAACATACCTCCAAGAGACAAATTCAAATACAACAAAACAAAATGCATTAAAACTAGACTAAAGCCCGGGCACCCAGGATGGTAAATGAAACCCACTCTGCTTTTGTACCACTTTAAGTACATGCAAATAATAAGATCAGTTTTTAGTCAAGGAAAATGCAAAGCAATACACAAATAGTCAAGGAACAAGCAAGGTAATAAGCAAAATTCCTTAAAAAACTTTTCCAGGGTATCAGGATGACCAAGATAAGGAAGAATGCCACACATTCCTCCGATGAGTGGGCTCTGAGCTTTGCATTTGTTCAAATGTAAATATTCTTAAATCTTCTGGGTCCTAGCCCAAAGTCAGATTCCCATAGGAGCTTACTTCTTTGTCCTGGTCCAAGTTTTTAGAAGCGCTCCCCCAAATCTCTACAAACTGAAGGGGTGTTATATGTTTTCTGAGGTCTTTCCTACGTCTAAGAAAATGGTCGTTTTTTTATTTCTGTTTGTTTGTAAGGTAAATTATCTTTACTGCTTTTCTAATTTTGAAACACCCCTGCATCTACAGGATGATGCATACGTGATCATGGTGAATTACCTTTTTGATGTGTTCTTAGATTTTGTTTGCAAGTATTTTATTGATTATTTTTGCATGCTCACAAGGGAAATTGGTGTGTAATTCTTCCTCTTTCTCTTTTGTTGACTCTTTATGTGGTTTGGGCATTAGTGTAGTTATGGCCTCAGAAAATAAATTGGATCGTGTTTCTTTTGTCAATATTATGAAGAACTATTTGGGGACTATTGACTTTAGCTCTTTTGTGAAAGTCTGGTATAATTCTCTACTAAAACTTTCTGGTCTTAGGAATTTGAGTTGGGAAACCTTTAAATGATTTGTTTTTATTTCAGTGATAGTTATAGGTCAATTTAAGTTACTTCTATCTATTTAGTTTAGTAAATTCTACCTCTCTGGAATATTACCCTTTTTCGATTTCTAATTTGTTGGTGATACTAGATTTTACAGTATCAATCATCTATCTTTTCTTCAATGACTGATTCTCTCTTCCATCTCTTTTATTCCTTTGGTGAAGGTTCCTTTTCTGATCCTGTTTGAATTCCTAACTTTTCATTTCCAGAATTCCCTCAGTTTGTGTTTTCTTTATTGTTTCATTTTCTACTCTCAGGTCATGAACTGAACTGTTTTAGTCATTTCTTTTAAATATTTATCTGTATTTTCTTGCATTTTTAATGGATTTATTCATTATCTTTAATGACTTATACTATCTTTATATAATTTTTTGAGGTCTGTTTATCATCATTATTATTATTATTATTATTATTATTATATTATATTGGATGATTCATTGCCTACATTGATTGGATAGCTGTGCTCTAGTGGAGATATATTGTCCTAGCTCTTAAGCATTATTTTTTCCTCTGGCATCTATTCATTTGGGTTTGGAATGATTATAGGTCTAAAGACTGATTTCTCATTTGGTCATTTTTGGTTGGGTGTTTTGTTCTTTGGTTTCTGTCTCCTATCTGTATTTCCAGAAAGTGTGGTTCCTGTGTGTTGCCTGTGGCTGGCCTGATTAGCTGGCTTGCATGTTCATAAGGAATGCCTGTTGATGTTGGAGGTGGGACAGACATGTAGGGATGGTCTCTGTGATCCAGAAGACGCATAGAGAAAAAGAGAAGGTAAAATACAGCTTGTGTTCTACTTCAGTGCTAGGGATAAGTCTAATAGATTTGGTCTGTAGAAGAAAGAGAACAGAGAAGGTCTATAGGTAGGCTGCCTGGTATTCTGGCAGGTATGGCTTGTGTTTGTGTTTGGGCTGCCTTTGGAACTGGACACAAAGATACAGGGATATGTAGGGGTTGGATTACAAGAGTAGATGATCTGAGGGCCTCACAGAAGGCACAGAAGAGGAGGAAGTGAGTCTGTAGATGGTATTCTGTTTCATTGATTAGGAAGGGCCTGAGGAATTGGGGAAACCTTAATTATTTAATCTAAGTCTTTAGAGAATAACAAAGATCAACTCTGTTTATGAATAATTGCTTGAGTATCAGAGAGTATAAAAGACAAAACATTGACGGACTATAAACCTTAGATACCTGTCAAACTAAACCCTGTACTTGTTATTAAAATATTGTGAAATAAAACAATGACATGATTTTATTTCAAAGTCAAATTGTGATAACATTGGAATAGCATACAAATTATCTAAGTTGCAAGAGCAGTGAGTGATTTTTTTTCAGGTAAAAATATCCATTCACTAGTCAATCATTCTCCATTCTGTTTTGTTTACCTAGAAGGAAATGTTTATACAGGTATGCTAGCTACTTCAAGAACTTCACATAGATTAAATCTTCATGATAGCCCTTCTCACTGTGACTATGATTCCATAAAAACAGATGGGCCTATGCATCCTGCTAAAGGTTGAATTCATCATAGACAGAAGATGATCTTAGTTTTCTCACTGTAGACAACTAGCCACTATGGTATCCTACTTATCACATGGGTTTCCCTTGTGAGAAAATAGAGATAAGCGTGTGTAGCATCATGACAAATCTAGCTGGTAGAGAAGAGAAATTTTAAAGTCAGATGCAGAAATTCAGAGCACAGGAAGCAGAACCAAGAGGAGTTATATAAGAAGTTAAATGATTCATAGAACTTCAATTAAATTTCAAATTGATTTTGACTGATTTCTTTTCAACTAATATTTCCTGCCACAATTAAGATTAAAAAAATTCCCCAGCTTTGAAAAGCAGGTATAATCATAGATAACTAATCAAATGTCAATTGTGCTTTCTGTTCTTTTAGTGAAATAACTGTGTTAAAAGTTTCATTCCTTTTAAAGATTATTTTCTGTTCTAATCAAGGTTATGAAATTGTAACATTTTATTTAAAATGACTTTTATTTATTAAAGAAATATACTGATGTTGAATATATATTTAAGCTGTCAAAAAAGCATCTAAGAAAATGAGACATGTTTTCCTGTCCTCTCTACACTACTATAAATAAAACTGTTATGAAATGCCTTATCTTCTTTACACATTACTTTTTCTATTTATATCAGGGTACAGAATACTTTAGGGGTATCATGCCTCATCATTGCCTACTTGTGATTTTCAAAGCTACTTTTTACTTTCTTCTTTTTCTCTTTGGTATTATACTCTAATTGCAACATTTCTCCTATACCTTTCTTCCCTGAAAACCCTCCTTTTTTCTTTTGCTCTTTCAAATTTATGGCGTCTTTTTTAAAATTTTTTATCTTATACCTATATGTGTCTGTATGCATGCATATACATGTTTGATTATGTGAATATTTATGTATATATAGGTATATATTTACTTGTATATAAGTGTAATGTTCCTTGCATATAAGTTTTCACAGCTGAACAGTTGAAACTGGACAATTAATTAGTTTGATCTTCTAGGGATAAGACAATTTCTCTAGATTACAACCTTTCTTAGTTACTTGCAGTTCTTTGTGAAGGGTTAAGACCTGTTGGATTTTTTTCTTATCCACTTTGGTACATCTGTTGATACCATCATTGTTCATCTCATGTTTGGGCAGTTAGATTGGTGAGACTATGGGTTTAGCTTCTGGTGCCATTGAAAACACAGGCTCAAACCAAATTTAGTAGTCTTCTGTACTTACAATCATTTTGGTTCTTCTTCTACAATGTTACCAGAGTCTTAGTTGTGGGAGTGTTTTGTAGATACAACCACTGGGACTGGGCTCCCCAACGTTCTAATTTGATTGGTTGTTTTCTGTAGGGATTGCAATCTGTTGCAAAGATAGTCTTTCACAATGAAAGGTTAAGACTACAATAATCTGTGGGCCTAAACACATATGTTTAGATTGTTGTTAAACATTAAAAACTACTTAACTAATATGTTGTTGTAGGTTTTCCTTCAATATCAATCACTTCACTAATACTGAGTACTGAGACAAGTTTCCAGTACCAGTCATTGTTTCCCCCTTGTTTATCAGGTCATAAGTTCAATGAGAGCTAGTGGTTACTGTCAAAGTATGCACATCCTATTGTACCCTTACGGTTTTGTGCCATGCTGGCCATTGATGTGGTTTATAGGCATCATATCCTGGTAGGATTGTTGGTTGACACATGAATAATAATGAATTCATGAGTAAGCATGAATGTTCTTAGATACCAGGATAACCAATTTTTAGGGATGTGATATCCAGTTCACTTTAAGTTCATATATCTCTGATGTGTTTTTCTGATATGCATATCTTCAGCTATAGAAACCTACCTTCTACATCTGTTGAATAACGAAGGGTAATAACCGCAGGCTGTGTGTTTGGAAATCTCCTGGATATCCCTGACCAACAACTCAAACAGGGCTTCCCAGGTCTGGTGTTATATTTTTGTTAGGTGGTCTTTGGCTCTTAGAGGAAGTATTGTCATCTCACTTGAGAAAAGTTCATTAGAACAATGTATATGTATGTATTTAAAGGTAAATGGGCAACAGCATGACTCTTTATGGTCTACATCCTAAGTGTTATTTTACCTGTCTTCCTCCTACTATTTGTACTTCTCTTGCATTAACTGAAGAATTCTTTCCCTTTTCCCTGATCTGATCAAATATTATGTGACACACTTTCTATTGCTCATAACCTGACTTCCCCATATCTTGCAACTATGATATTTATGCTTTTTGTTTTTGTTGTTACCAAAGGCTATCTCTTCTCATCTGAAGATTTGAAGTTATAAACTACAATGAGAGATAATGCAGAATTTGAATTTTTTGGGTTTAAGTTCTATCTGTCAGTAGGATCTTCTCTAATTTCATTCATTTACTTGAAAGTTTAGAATTTGAATTTCTTTACAACTGAGCAGTATTCTATATTGAATATATATCATATTTCATTGTCTATTGTCAGTTGAAGAAAAATTAGCTTTCTTCTACTTTATTATTGTAAATAGAGTTACAGTAGTTCAGCTGAGAAAGTAGAAGTAGAAACTACTCTTCAATTCTAATGATAACTCTAATCATGTGATCCTTCTTTCTTGGTCTTCATGAGTCTTTAATTGTAAAGGCTTTATCAGGTGTCAATCAAGCTGGAACAAGAAGTTTAGGGAAGCGGGAAGAGGTAGATGGAGGAACAGGGGGAGGGAAGAGGGCTTATAGGACTTGCGGTGAGTGGGGACCCAGAAAAGGGGAAATCATTTGAAATGTAAATAAAAAGTATATCAATAAAATAAAGAAGTTTAGAGTATTACAGGAGTACAGTAGTATAGTAGTAGTACAGGTGGCAGCATCTTGTTGCTGTTAACTAAGCATGCCAGCATGTCTGGGACTGACTCATTTCCAAAATATTAGAATTTGAGCAATGGCTTTTCTTAAAATTCAACAAATTAAACAATTAGTATTGCTTTCTAACTCTTACAGTTAGAGAATATAAAATGACCCAGTAAGTTATCCCTGTCTTACTCACAAAACTTACAAAGGTAAGTTTTGGTCATATACATTTAAGGACTATGAAATCATTACCTATGTATACTGAATAGTTTGATAATTTTTAGGTTGAAATGAAACTTTTGATTTATGGTCTGTGAAGATTAAACATTACTGTAAGGTTGTTGAATCTGATAGAAATTAAGATATATGCATTATAGATAATGTTAGTGTATATTCTCAGTCACATCAAATCATAGAGAGAGACCCAACCTAAATGTAGGTGGTATTTTCTGATAGCACTTAGAATAATGGATGTCCAAAGGAGGAGGCTTTTCTTTTTTCTTTTTGTTGTTTATTCCCCTAATTTGTGTGCCAGCTACCATGCCAGTTTACTGTTGCAGCTGCCACATTCATCCATTGTGTAACTCAACTTCTTTGATCTTCCATAGATGACTAGAGATTATTGGCTCTCTGGTATTCCTCCATGTCTTCAGCAACTTATATGAGACATATACTATATTCATCCTTGTGAGCTTATAACTACTGTGTACTTGGCTTCTTTAATATGAATACAGCCACTATTTCAATACATGAAACATATTATAAACCAATTCTAATATATCTCATTTTGATATTTGTTCACCTATCTCTCTATTCACTTATAGAGTGGTACTAGAGCAACATTTGTTTAAAATAAATACAAATTTCATACTTCAAAATATTGTATATGTTCAATGCTGATGAGTGTGTATGTGTTTGTGAGGGTGACTTCATGTTATAGTGCACATGTAGAAGTCTGCTGACAAATTGTCATATCTCTTTATAATATAATCTTGTCATCCTTGTCATACTACCTATTAAATAAATGTTCCAAGGAGAAATGATGAGATAAAATATTGAGGTATTCAAAGATTTTGCTATGACTCTTTTTAAACTCAAACTTAGAGAAAAAAATGTTCTGAATGGTGTATTAAGCTGCATTTACCCATAAACTCTTGATAATCACATGTTAAGGTGATCCTGCATCAGCAAACATATTTGTTAATGATTGTAAGTACAATAATTGTCATGTAGATACTATTTTAATAATAAGTGTAGTTACCTAGGAATTAAGAATCTATGTACAATGATTACTTTTTCTTCCTAAACTTTTATTTGTCATCCTTATGAAATCAAGGTTTAAGCTTCTGCAGAAATAGAACATTATAAAGAGATTTGAGGGTTCTGATATTTTATAAAGTATAGTAAATTAACACTATTAAATGATACTGTAAAGCAGGTGAGCAAACATTAATCGCTGAAACAGACTCCTTGAAGGAAACTCCAAAGGTCACATAGTTAATTCTCTTGACTATGACTAGACTTTCTTGAAATTAATCTAGACTGATGTGTGTCTGTCCAAGCTCTTACAGGTCAAACAGTATAAAAAATGTGTGAACATCACTACCCAAGTGCAAGGGGAGGTGGCAATATATGTAATTCAAAAGCAAGATCATCAAAATAGTACAATCACCTTAATATATGAAGAAATTGATTAGACTGAAGAGTAGTTTATTAGGAGAAAGGGTTTCAGAATCATAAATTCTAGACTAGAAAATTTTGTAAAAATGAGAGTTTGCATATAGTATTTCTTTTATTGGTTATTTCTGTGTAGCAGTCCACCAAAAACTTTAAAAAATATATAAAATTAAATTCTTTATTAAGGTATATATGTGTGGCTGTTTCCCTTCTCTGTTTCCATGTATCTATATATGTATGTAAAGGTTTGAATATATTTGTCCTATATGGAGTGGTGCTGTTAGGAGGTGTGGCCTTTCTGGAGGAATTGTGTCACTGTGGACCCTTTTCTTAGGAATGTGGCAGCTAGTCTTTTTTTGTCTACCTTTGAATCAAGATGTACAACTCTCTATCACCATGACTACCTGGATGCTACCATGCTCTCTGCTATGAAGAAAAAGGACTGAACCTCTAAACCTGTAAGCTAGACCTAATTAAATGTGGTCTCTTATAAGAGTTGCCTTGGTCATGGTGTCTAATCACAGCTATGGACACTCTAACTAAGAAAATGTCTGTCTGTCTTTGTAACTACACCAGGATTGAAAGGAAAGAAATATTCTGTGTTGCAACATTTCCTCTAGGACATGCTGATTTCACTTGTAGAAAGCAAAATCCCAGGATATCATATATGGAAACCAAAGGCATTCATAGTAACCATCTTCTGAGTGAGACATTATAACACTATGTGGCAATATAAATGGGACATGTTGTCTATATACAACATGACAATTTTCTTTTATATCAATTAGGTAGTGTATAAAAATCAAAAGTGCAGTTTTGATTAATTAGATATACTTAATAAATATCTATTTAGAAAGTAAAACATTTGCCTTTAATTTACTTACGGAGATATGGATTAGAATTGTAAACCTCTGTTTTAAGCCAAGCAATGGCTTCAGGAGCAACTCATTTTAAGATAACAAGTATTAGTAAATAAGAAATAAAACATTTAAGCATGGAGATAAAGTACAGAGTAAAAGAATTGGAATAAAGGGGTGTTGCTTTGAAACCTGGTATTCAAACAGGTTAATAATGGAGTTGGTGGGGGAAGACTTGATATATCAACTCTAAGAAAAAGGAAAGTAAGTAAATTCCAAGCATAAGAATGGACACAAAGGCCAAAGTGAGTATAATACTCTTCAGGTAAAATTAAGTGCAGTGTAGCTGACTACGGTTATATTGAAAAATATTTAAAATGCCAATTGGTTCACTGTGTCTGACAAAATATAAGAAAAGAGTAAGGTATAAAAAAGTAAAAATTTTCTCTCTGTATGGGTGAGTTAGAAGTGCCAAGCCTGCCTTTGGAGGGACATAGTGATGTTTGTGTCCCATATTACTATGGAGGCCCATCTGTATATCTATGGTCTATGCTGCAGCCTGAAGCTATCTTGATGTCTATAGGTAGACTGCATTTGTATCAGGGCCATACTGATCTCAGTATCCTGTGCTGTCACCTGAGACTATATTTATTTAAGTGGTTTGGGCAGGCATGAGCAGTGTTCATGGTTTCATCTGTCACCAGAGGCCACCTGGAGGGCTGTAATGCATGCTCCTGCTGATTGAGGAGTGAGGAAGGTGCTTTTGCTTTGATATTGATGACTGCAGACATGATTGAGAGAGGGGGGCATGGGCAGCTTCTGTAACAACCCCTATCCTCACCAGATTCCCCATCACCAAAATAAACAAACAAAGAAGCAGATAAATAGCAACCTAGAGAGGAAGCCACTGAAGAGGACTCTTAAGAAGTCTTATGGGGATATTTAAGTGTTCCTCTCTTGAATGGATGGCTTCTGGGAAGGGTGCAGGAGTAGGACTCAGCAGTATTGGGCTAGGGCACTGAAAAAATAGCTGTGCTCCAGTGAGTATATAAATTCTAGTGTAAACTTATTCTTATTTCACTTTACTTTCTTTTTGGGTGGGTAACACTGGTTGGGGGTTAGAAATGGAAGAAGTGGAAAGGGAGTATGATCATGAGGCATGATGTGAAATTCCCAGAGAATCCATAAAAATGTTACGTTAAAAAAAAGAACAGTAGTAAAACCTTCAGTTTTTAAATAGAACAAAAGATATATTTACATCTGTGGAATTACTAGGTAGCTATTCACAGGATCAAAACCAGGGAGAGCAATCCATATATATTATTTTTTGCATTTGTAAAATTCAAATAGGATGCTAGCTGCTAGTTGGAGGTCTACTTGTGCTGCAATGTGAGTTCTAGTCCAGCCTAGTCTAAATTTAAGAAATATACCTGTAACTTCATCACTTGGGAGGCTGATATTGTTAGGATTCTGTCTACATTCTACCCCACAGTTACCTGGCCACAGCTAGGTATGCCCCTCCCCGCAGTTACCTGGCATCAGTCAGGAAGGGCTGGCCCACTACAAAAGGGGATGCTTGCCCCTCTTCTCCCTCTTTCCTCTTTTCCTCTTACTCTCTTAGCTTCTTTCTTGCCTTCTTGGGCTCTTCCCTTCCCCCTTCCCTTCCCACATGGTCAAGGCCAGCCTCTACTCCACTTTCTTCTCTCTGCCTTTCTCTGGCTCCTCTACCCCCTTAAATCCCCTCCCCATACCCTAAATAAACCCTAGTCTATGCTATAGCATCACGTATCTGGTCTCTCAGGGGGAAGGGATGCCTCAGCATGGACCTGCTGAGGCACCCCCTTCCCCCACATGCTCATAGAAAATATTCTTACACTCCTTTCTCTTTTTGTGATCACAATAGATATGGAGAACCATAAGTTTATTTTAGGCATGGAATATATGTACAAAGCTTCAAACAGTCCTGAACTATATTGCAATGTCCTGTTTCTAAAACTAAGACTTTAAAAGGAAAGACAGGATAATTGAAATAAGGCATGTCATCATTTAACATTAGTCACTATCTACATGTAGACATGAGGTGAAAGTTATATTTCCCTAAGTTGAGTGCTTCACAAGTAGAGAAATAAATTGCTCCTAATCTAGAAAGGATATTGTTCAAGAGAATTCAGGTTTGTAGCCCAAAGTTTATAATGGCCTGATGTGAAGACATTTTGTGAGAATGGCTTTTCTCTAAGGAAATGAATACTAACTTACTCCTTTAATTTCAAATGTAAACAACTCATCTTTATTCTTTTCTTTCCTAACTTTCCATTGCTTTTTCACTTTTCAATATTATTTTCTTATTTTTATTATTATAACATTGCATCATAAATATATAATAATCAGATCAAATCACCCTTTTTACTCCCCTAATACTGCAATATACATCTCTTTGCTTTATTTCAAATTCAAGACTTATTTTTTTCTTACTTGTCATACACACACACACACACACACATGCACACAAATACTGCTCAGCCTGTATAATGTCAGTAGTCTTGATATTTCCCATTCTTTTTAAGTCTTAGTTTTGCACTGTTGCCATTCTTACACCAGGTAGTTTACCCAGCCGGAAACATGATATGAGACGATGGTGTCAGAAGTCATGTTCTAATGGGAGCAGTTTCCTAAGGGCTGAGTCTAAGGAGGTAATCAGCATATATTCTACACGTAGGAATGCTTTTTAAGCAGGGAGCATTTAGATTTTCATTTATGTATTTGTCTTTTCAATACATGCTTGCCTTCCTCTCATCCAGGAATGTATATAACATTCTCTTCTATAAATATGCATGGTCCTCTGACTTGTATGTCCAATAAAACACAATGAAAATGAAACATACATGGCTTCATGTTAAAATGCACAGTAGTTTTATTTAAATCTCTTTGGAGCTTATATGTAAAAACAGTCTTCTTAACAGTTTCAATCTGCTTTTACTAATCCAGCATTATCAATTACAGGATAGAATATTTTGAAATTTTCAAAAATGTAATACATACATACATGCATACACACACACACACACACACACACACACACACACACACAGTGCCTGTGAGGACAGATGCCCAGAGTCATCAAAGGAGTCAAATCACACTAAAAAGTATTTATGAGACATTAAGAAGTTTCCTGATGAGGGTCCAAAGACCTAAAAATGGTTATATTATAGACACATAGTAACCACTGACAGATCTTTCCAGTACTTCTCATATATGTTTTGAAATTTTAAAAACTATTTAATGATTTTTATGGCATACTTTTCTTTCTATATCAAGTTTGATTTGAAGAAAAATGAGCTGTGGTAGAACTTGCAATAGTAAAGTTTTTAAACAAACTTTTTTCTTTTGTTATTCTTTTAGATCCTCTTCACCTCCCCATATCAGCAATTCTGAGTCATTTCTTTATTAAAATAAAGACACATGAGGGAAAGAAACAAGAAATGCACACAGAAACCCATAAAATAGAAATCAAAATATACATTAGAAAGACCAATAAAGAGAAGCAATGTTCAAACAACGCAACAAGAAATATAAAGTCTACAAAATATTATCAGCTTTATTTTGCTTCGACCAACTACTCTTGAGCATGGAACATACCCAGAAGTGTGTTTAGTATACTCAGTGAGACTCCATTGGAGAAAAACAACTTTTTCCTTTGCAAATGAATATCGATTACGGCTATTTCTTTAATCAGGGGTGAAAACTCATACCCTCTCGACCACTCACTTCTCTTATTTCTAAGACCCTGTTTGGCTTGAGCATGTGAAGGCATGTTCTCTGTGGATGATGCCATAGTCTCTATGAGCTTATATTTATAACACTACTATTATACCTAGAATAGAATTTTTCCTTGAAATAATCCATAACCTCTATCTACTACTTTTTCCTTCTTCCCTACTGCCTTAGTAAAGGCTTCTATTCCTGCACGAAACATAATGACCAAGAAGCAAGTTGAGAAGGAAAGGGTTTATTCAGCTTATACTTCCACATTGTTGTTCCTCATCAAAGGAAGTCAGGACTGGAACTCAAGCAGGTCAGGAAGCAGGAACTGATGCAGAGAGTATGGAGAGATTTTGCTTACTGGCTTGCTTCCTCTGGCTTGCTCAGCTTGCTTTTTTTATTTAATTTATTGATATATTTATTTACATTTCAAATGACTTCCCCTTTTCTGGAACCCCACTCCCCGAAAGTCCCATCAGTCCCCTTCCCTCCCCCTGTTTTCCCACCCAACCCTTCCCACTTCCCTGTTCTGATTTTGTTCTATACTGCTTCACTACCATCCCAGGGATGGCCCCTTGCACAATGGGCCCTCTCACCTTTAATCACTAATTGAGAAAATGCCTTATAGCTGAATCCCATGAAGGCATTTCCTCAACTGAGGCTACTTTCTCTGTGATAATTCCACGGTTATCACAGCTTGTGTCAAGCTGACACACAAAATCAGCCAGTATACCCACAGGTCGCTGAACCCTGAGAGGAGGGCTTTGATGGTGATAAGTCATATAAAAATTAATTTGTGAAAAAAATATATTGCAAGCTTTGATGTTTATTATATGATGGGGAGAGATTTGCTTTTAGTGGAGTTGCCTCTGTTCTCACTGCTTTTTCTTTATCTACATAGAGGTAGGGAATTGAATTTAACAATGTGAAGTTTTATATGTTCTTTTTACTCCTTTGTAAACCATTAGTTATACATCAGTGCCATCTGACAATTATGAGAGGTTCTCATCTTCTCATCTGCGTAAGGATCTAGCTGGAAAGATATATTGTCTATGTTTGGTATATGGGTAGCATATGGTGGTGAGCACCAATGTAAAGGTGATACTTGCATGGTCTGCTTGAATATACTCTAGTTTTTATGTTAGTGAGATTTTTTTCTTTCCTAGCAGCTATCTTGGAGAACAAAGGAAGTAATTTCTGGATATGAATACTCAGGAGGATTGACATCTTATTATTTTGGTGTCAGGCCTCAGGGAATGAGTTTAAAAGGCACTGAAAGTATCAATAGTTAGGAACCTCAGACTGACACATTGGCAGTGACAAAAGGAGGTCTCCACACAGTGTCAGTAGTTGTGGCAGTAAGTGGTTCGAGCAGGGTGGCCTTTACCAGAAAAGAAGTGGGTGATGAGAGGAGCCACTTTTATCTGTTTGAGACCTAGAGGCATTTCAGAAAGCCTTTTCAAAGTGCTTTGTGTTGGCAATACTGAGAAAGAGGACATGAAAATGTGTTTTCAAGGCTGAACGTGGAGTTCTCCCCAAAAGCCTTTTGGATTGCAGAAAGAGAGATGTATGTTTTTCTCATGTTCTCACTTACTTCCCTCAGTTTGCACACTGGTTGAAGAGGAAATGGAAGGGAGTACAAGGGATAAGTGTAGTGTTCAGGGCCAAGTGGAGTGTTCAGTGAATCCAGTTCATGTGCATAGATCTGAATGGCTTAAAAAGATTATAATAGTAGAGTAGTTTAGGTGAATGCAGAGCAAGGTGTGAAAGGACAATCATACAGGGTTGAGGTGAGATAAAGAAGGAGGTTTAGTTATCTAGTTGCAGTGATAGAAGTTTCAAAAGCAGATCCCTGTATTTATATGAACACTATGCTAAACTATGTAGTGGAGAATCGACCTATGAGCTGAATGCATTTTTTGATTCCCTGTGTGAGAAATATTTTCATGCATTTTCACATTTACATAGGAAGATGTGTATGCTGCTACAAATGCACATGTGTGGGTACATACAAATATAGACCCAAGGTTGACACTGAATGCTTTCTTCAATGTTTACCATTCAGAGTTAAAGCAGGTTATTTCACTGAAAATATAGGTCGCAAGTTTGGCTAGTCTATGTACCCAACATTCTCTGACGATCTCCTATCTCTGACTTCTATGCTCTGGAATTGCAAGTTTGCTCTAGCCTACTTGGTTTTTATATTGGTACTGGTATACATAAACTCTGGTTCTCATGCTTTGAATGATGATTACTTAACTGGATTTACAATCTACCCATCCCAAAAAAAATGAAAACATTTGGCATGATCAATTATTCCAGGAACTAAAAAAGATCCTTTAATTAAAATGTGTCCTCTCTTAAGATTAGTGTTATGGTTTTATTGCCGATTCTTTTCAGTGTTTAATGAATGTCTTCAACACTACTAGTGGGCCAAAAGGTGTCAAGTCTTATGTGATTAAATCAAAACTTAACTGGCTTTGCTGTTAGATCTCCATAGAAGTAGCAACCTTTGGCCTAGAATAAAGGCAGACAGGTACTGATAGGCTTTCCTCAGATTCTACAGGAATACAGATTCTAATCAGGAATACCCAGAGTTTGAAAACCTTCATATTGATAAATATTATTTTCATTTTTTTCCTACTCATTGTCTGCTAACATCTGTACATACCTAAATCCACATGAAGTGAATTATGATGTAAACATCAGCATATTTTTATTTTTCCATTTATTTTTCTAGAGTAAAACATTACAGGAAAAACTCACATATTACACAATAAAGTATATGTCTAGGTATACATTAATATTTTCAGTTAAAAGCACTTCATTTCCACCTAAAATATATCTTATTATACTTGTTTATCTGAAAATTAGATTATGCTATAATGAATAAACATGTACATAGACATGTCTAAATATACATGCTTCTGCAATTCCAGAAGTGATCCAGTTTAAAAGGCAAAACTCTAATGGAAAAAGGCATGTTTCAAGAGAGATCAAATTGTTTGTTTGTGGATGAGTGTGTGTGTATGAGTGTGTGTGTGTGTGTGTGTGTGTGTGTGTGTGTCTGTGTGGCCGTGTGTGTGTGTGATACAGCCTCCTTATTGTGAACTTTTATCCATGTGAATATTTGCCTAAAATATTATATTTCATTCATAAAGTGACATCAATTATTGTAAATTTAACTTTTATTCACCTGAAATGATTGCAGTCTCAGAGGCTTACTGCTGAATAAGTTAACCCTTTATAGTTCTTTCTGAATTCTTTCTAATAGGTTCAACTTAGTTTTTCTGGTCCAAACTCCTCTCTGAGCCGCCAGAATAGATCTGACTTCTCTCAGCTTCTCATTGGATTGTTCTGCTTAGGTTCAAACTAACTCTAGCAATGTCTTCTAATCTTCTGCATCCTTGTTTGTGAGGTTCAGGAAATCACCACTCAAACCATATGTATATCATCTCAGTTATGTAAGAATATTTTTTAGTATTAATAATTACTTTATTGTAAGTGTTCTTATGAGTCTATCTGACATTCTCTGATTTGAATATGTCTCAACTAAGTAAAATGTTGATAATACACACCATAATATTGGAAATCCAGAACCACAAAAAGGACTGAGGTCCTAGTCTGCGTTCCGAATAGGTATTTATAAGAAAATCCAGGTTCAAAAGTTTAAAGGGCAAGGAGGGGAACAATTGGCTTACTAGGCAAAATATTGCTAGTAACTTTCAAGCTTTTTCATCCTGAGTAAGGTGAAGAAGGTGGTAAATGGGTGGTGAACAGGGAATTTTGGAACACTGAGATAAGAGAATCTGAGTATTATAAGTTTTGGCATATTAATTGTATTCTTCAGCATCAGCCTCAAAAATCATAGTGAGCTGATACATGGGTGCAGAAAGGGCTGCTCTGTGGTCCTCTCTGATTCAAGCCATCTTAGATACAACAGTTTATAATGACTTTTGATTTAATGGTCCCTATAGAAAACTTCTTAAGATTAGGAAACTTCATACAAAACATTCACAAGACACTAAACAAAACACTATATGTGGTCAGCATGTCATTGAGCCAAGTCATTTTTTTCTGTCAATGACTGGCAGGTATGGATCAAAATAGGTTACAACTATTCTGCGTGTGGGGATATTGGTCTACCATAACATTCTTATTCTCTGTTTTCAACTGCCCTGAACTGCATGAACTCACAAACTCAACTGCACTACAAAATCTGTATTGAGTGAACTGATTCATCACTGACAGACTGAACTGACTTCCAACTCCTCTCTCTAGTCTTGTATGACTCTTAAATAGCCTCTCTTTTCTGTCTTTTCTCATGAGAATTGGATGTATCACATCTCTGACTTATTCTCTCAAATATTTCTCCAAGTGATCACTTTGTCTGCTCCTCAATTAGACAGCACACTCAAATAAGGCAACTTCTTTCTACAAACTACAGTTACCTACAGTGTTTTGGATTAAAGGGTTTTTCTGTATTCCATCCTGAGCAGCGATGTTTCTGGATTAAAATTTCTCTACAAATAATTGATAGTATATTATAAATTTATCTATTTAATAGATGCAGACTCTGACTTGGAGATTAACATTGTGTGGCACCCAATCAGAGCTTGAGGACCCCATGAAAAAAGATGAGGAAAGATTGTCGGGGTCAGAGAAAATTGACAGTCGAGAGGAATTTTAATCCAACAACATATCTGCTCTTGCAAGAGCTCACATCCAAAGACCTTCTACATTTATATGATCTAGTGAATGTGCAGACACCCCATAAAGTATAATATTATCTAGGTAGAATGCAGATACACCCTTAATACAGACCTTTTTCTTTTTAAAGATTTATTTATTATATGTATATGAGTAATACCAGAAGAGGGTATCAGATCCCAGTACAGATGGTTGTAAACCATCATGTGGTTGCTGGGAATTGAACTTAGGACATCTGGAAGAACAGGTAGTGTGCTTAAGTGCAGAGCCATCTCTCGATCCCCAATACAGACCTTTAATCTATAATAATGAAGGTAAAGTTAGTTTGTAGAAGGAAGTATCCATGTTTGAAAATGTTGTCTAATTGAGGGGCAGACCAGAGCCAGTGAAAGATTTGACAGAATGATTTAGAGGTCTAATACACCCAACTCACATGAGAAAAGCACAGGAAACAGTGGCTACTGAAGAGCATCAAAAGATTTAAAGAGTGGTCTCTCTGTCTCTCTGTCTCTCTGTCTCTTTGTCTCTGTCTCTGTCTGTCTGTCTCTGTCTGTCTGTCTCTGTCTGTCTCTCTGTCTGTCTCTGTCTCTGTCTCTCTCTCTCTCTCTCTCTCTCTCTCTCTCTCTCTCTCTCTCTCTCTCTCTCTCTCTCATTCTACCTGGAAAGTTTTATAGATGCAGGTTGCAGAGAGAACTATCTTGATCAAGGTGAAGACAGAATGACCAGAGCAGGAGAGTGGGCCAGAAGATCATAACCCTAGGGATAGTTAGAACAGAGAAAAACAGCTCTGGGATCAACCCAAGGCATGCTTTCACAAAGCTTTGATAGGAGGCTCATATCATACCTTCATCTAGGAAATAAACACAGCATTAACAGAAAGACAACAAGAGAGCATAGCCCATTGAATCAACTAATCAGGCTTCACACAAGTTCATAGAGAATGAAGCACAATTATAGATCCTGCACGAGTTTGTAGCAGGTCCTTGGCATGTATAATATGGTTGTTAAATTGATGGTTTTGTGGGACATCTAATGATGTGTATGAATAAATCTTTTGCCTGTTTTTGGGACTCTTTCCTGCCTGGTAGGTTACCTTGTCCAGCCTTAAAGTGAAGGATGTTACCTTATATTATTGTATCTTGTTTTGTCCTATGTGGCTGTCATCTTAGAAGATATCCACACTTTGCTGAAGAGGATATTAAGGAGGATTGGCTCTTGTAGAATAGAGAGGATGGTAGGAGCTGGGAAAAATATAGAGAAAGGAAGGTGTTGTCCAGACCTTTTGTATGAGAGTAGAACCTATTTCCTTTTCTTTATTTATTATTTATTTATTTATTTATTTATTTATTTATTTATTTATTTATTTATTTATTTTATATGAGGACACTGTGGCTGTCTTTAGACACACCAGAAGAGGCCATCAGATCACATTACAGATGGTTGTGAGCCACCATGTGGTTTCTGGGAATTGAACTCAGGACATCTGGAAGAACAGTCTGTGCTTGTAACCTGTAAGCCATCTCTCTAGCCCAGATGAACTTATTTTCAATAATAAAAATGTGTATTTTTTATATACTTTTGTCTCTTTTCAATAAAAATCACTTGTTTCCATAGTGATTTTAAAAAAATCACAAAAATAGATTGTCATAAACACTATATTTTAAGGGATACTTGTCACTCATTCCCAATTACTATAAACAATAATATGTATGTATATTGTATACATATATATACAAGCAAAAGTAGCTTCTTTTAGTCCTAAGAAAGGACATTTCTTCCTATTTCTGCCTTATAAATGTTCCTTGTAGATTTCCTCTCATGTAAGTATGTTATCAAATTTTAGCCTCTCTATGCCAGAGAGCCAAATAATGCTATTAAAAAATGGGGTACAGAGCGAAACAAAGAATTTTCACATGAAGAACTTCGAATGGCTGAGAAGCACCTTAAAACATGTTCAACATCATTAGTCTTTAGGGAAATGCAAATCAAAACAACCCTCATATTTCACCTTACACCAGTTAGAATGGCTAAGATTAAAAACTCAGGAGACAGCAGGTGTTGGCAAGGATGTGGAGAAAGAGGTACACTCCTCCACTGCTGGTGGGAATGCAAGTTGGTATAACCACTCTAAAAATCAGTCTGGCTTTCCTCAGAAAACTGGGCATAACACTTTCGGGGGACCCTGCAATATCTACCACTCCTGGGTATATACCCAGAGGATTCCCGAGCATGCAATAAGGACACATGCTCTACTGTGTTCATAGCAGCCCTATTTATAATAGCCAGAAGCTGGAAAAAACCCAGATGTCCCTCAATGGAGGAATGGATACAGAAAATGTGGTATATTTACACAATGGAATACTACTCAGCAATTAAAAACAATGAATTCATGAAATTCTTAGGCAAATGGTTGGAACTGGAAAATATCATTCTAAGTGAGATAACCCAATCACAAAAGAACACACATGGAGTCCAGTCACTAATAAGTGGATATTCGCTCAGAAACTCTGAATACCCAAGACACAATTCACATATCAATTGACTCCCAAGAAGAAGGAAGGAGAGGTCCTGGATCCTGAAAATGCTTGTTCTAGCATTGTAGGGGAGTACCAGGACAGAAGTAGAAGGGGGATGATAGGAGAATGGGCAGAAGGATGAGGGATTAGGGAATTTATGGGGAGGAGGGAACCTGGAAAGGGAAAATCATTTGGAATGTAAATATAGAATATAGATTATAATAAATAAATATAAAAGAAGCTTCAAAAAAGTTGTCAGCTATATGTAAAAGAAAAATCTATTTTCATAAAAAATTACAGTCCCATAGACATAAGTAGTATTTTCTTCATCAATTTTGTTCTTATTAATGCATTCATTAATTTGTTGGGCTTTTAAATAAACTTTTTGTATAATGTGTTTATTTATGCTTGCCTGTTTATCTCATAGGGTTTCTAATTTCCTTTAAAAACAAAACTTTCATACATAAAAATGTCTTGGTAAAGTATATTTATTTTCTTCACATCTGGTTTTGGCTTTTATAATTTTAATTACTTTTATCATCAGATTATTAATATTTACAAAAGTCACATTTGTAACAATGTTTAACTTTTCACATATATTTGCAAAGGACTTTGCAATACCTCTATATTTAATATTTGGTTTTTGGTAATTAAAAATGGAGATTGTTTTTGTGAGAATAAGATTCTTATCTTCCTTTTTCATATTCTTACAGAATCACTAATGAGATCACTGGTGAATGCTCAAATAGTTTTCTTTATTTTCAATTTGCATGATTATATTTAAGAAGCTGTGTAAATCAAATGTTCTTATGTATTTTGAACATATGTAAATTAAGTAATTGACTGTGGACTTTTCTGAAATGAATGGAGTAGTACAAGTTTTGAAATCAAATACCATAAGCCTTTGGCAATGATACTAGCCTTATGCATGCTGGTCATGGATCTGATCTGAGATCAGTTCACATATGTACCTATACCCTTTACTGTCTTGTAATGCATATATTATTACTAGATTTTTTTTTGGTTTTGAGAGACGGGGTTTCTCTGGGTCCTGGATGTCTTTGAGCTCATTCTGTAGACCAGGCTGGCCTCAAACTCAGAAATCCACCTGCCTCTGCCTCCCAAGTGCTGGGATTAAAGTCATGAATCACCACTGCCCAGCTAGAATGGTTGTAAATTAAGAAGAAGAAGAATATTGAAGAAAAAGCTAATTCAGACATGAACTAATAGCAATAATATTGTGTCCTATAGAGTTGACAGTAGAGAAATCTGATTATGATATAATGTTAAAATTGCAAAATACTGGCTCTTGCATTGATGTATCATATATACATCTTGCTTTACATCAATGATGCACATCTATGTTAAACTACAAATTATAATCTATAACATAAAATGATGTCAGTAGTAGATATATAAATCATCAGTCAAAAGATGTGTACATCACAACATAAACACAACAACATGTTTGGAGAGATATATAGACTACATAATTTGCATAGATTGTAAACAAATTACTACTATGAAATTTTAAGTATTGCTGTGTTTTTCTGTACTGTTTGTGTTAATATTTTTAAGTGACTTCTTTTGGTTTTGTTCTAAATCCAGGAGATTTACTTCTATTAACAGAATTGAAAATAAAGAAAGTGAAGAAACACAGGTGCTTGATATGTTTTTTTTTTTACAACAAAGAATAGGGCAATTGAGGTTCATGAAATAGTTGTACATGTCACCAAGTGACAACGCATTGGGTAATTATACCACCTGTATTTGTTTTTTTCTCTTTCCTTATGTACAGTTATAGTACATCATTTATTAAGTTAAAGAATTTTGCAAAATGCACAAAATGCAAAATGATCATAAACCACAACTCTTCCTAAACAAGTCCTCTAATTCCTATATGTGCAAATCCCACCTCATCTCTCTTCTTTTTAAAACATGGAATATAATTTTTGTTCTCATATATTATTAGGTTTATTAGTGTTCATTGATGTGTCGCCAACTTGCCAGGGACCAAAACCTTGAAGAAAAGTAACCCTCCATTTGTATTTTAAAATCATACTGGTGCTAATTTTGATTTGTATGCTATACACATACTTAAATTAAAAAAAAAAAAGAATGCTCCTTGTATTTACCTGTACATTCAATGATATAGGTACTATTCAAATATTTCCAAGTGTGTTGAAAGAGAATAAAAATTTCTAAAATATTTGCACTTCACCTTACCCCAAGTATTGAAAAATAAAAAGCTATTTACAGAAGGATTGAGAATCTGAGCTCTTTAGATATGTTCTTTACTGAAGCTCATTTTAAATTCAGGTCAGAAGAGCTAGTGTAATATTAGAATTGAAAAGAGCAACAGTGGTTTGACATTGCATAGCTTGGCATAAACCATGCCTCATTCACAGTATGAGATGTCATGAAACTCCAGTAAGCTTAACATAAAATCAAAGATACTAAACGAGGTCACAAAGGAAACATCCAGGTGTCTCTGATGTTGAGCATCCAGAGATGCAAGGGAGTTGACACATTCCTATCATTTAATTTGTCTTTTATGAACTAGGTATGTGCCAAGCAATGTGTTAAAGACATAAAAAAATTAAGAAAATATGTGATTTGGACTGGGGACATAGTTCAGATAAGAGCATACTCATCTATTATGGCAGAGCTCTGAACTCAGTCCCATGCAGCACATAAACACTGTCCATGGTGATACAAACCTATAACAATAACACCTGGAAGGTAAGGACAGGAAAATGAAAAATGCAATGTTTATCCTTTACTATATTGTGAATTAGTGTTTACAAAAGATTTTTGGAGACTCCCCCCCCCCCACAAAAGGATTATTTTCCACAATAGTCTAATCTAACAGCTAGGATGTGATATAAAGTATGTAAATTATAGCATTTTAGATGTTTCACCTTTGCCTTATAAATTTACAGACACACAACACACACACACACACACACACACACACACACACATGGCACTAACCTACTGGATGGACTTTTACAAAAGACAGCACAAAGCTGAACGTTTAGAAAAGAAAATCTGTATGTGTATGGGTGGGGAGTGGACATGAATAGAATTAATGTGTGCCATGCAGAATTCTCAGAAAAGTAATATCAAAGAGAAAATATAAAACAAAAGTTTATTTGCATAAGAAATATATAAATTTTAACAATATAGAATAAAAACCATTTTTTACTTAATATTATCAGATAACTATTTGTAATAGCTAAGCATTAACTTCAAAAGTTTTTTACAATTTTAGTTACAATGATTTATTTTTTGCACTGTCCTCTGAAGGAAACAAATTTTTAAATATTTTAATTTGGCCTTAGGCTAGAGAGATGTGTCAACACTTAAGACATTGATACTTTTGCAGAGACCTAGGGTCAGTTACCAGTTCCCACTTCCAACTGTCACTTCAGGTCAAGAGTATAAAGTATCCTCTGCTACACACAGTTTATCTAACTTTCTCTTCAAACCTCTGCAGGAACTCGTATTTAGGTACTACATACATACATACATACACACACACACACACACACACACACACACACACACACACACAGTAGAATAATAAAAAAAACCTTCATTGCAAGATTTTACTTTGTGTGACTCAATGCAAATTACATGGCTGTAGAGAGTATGTAATTTCTCATCTTTGTTGATGTTGTATTCCATTTGTTTGTCTATGCTGAAGCATGAGTTCATATTTTATTGTACTTAGTGGTTTAAGTACACTTCAGGATAGAGAAACATTGAGAAGAATATTACAAAGAAAAGTAGAAAAACAACATATACACTAATAGGCATGCAATGACAACAGAGTTATGAGGTTGAGAGGCTAAACAAGGTCAGGCAAGAAGATCATATTTAAAATTTAAAAATCTGTTGCCACTCAAAATATCAGGGCTTAAATATTATTTTGCTACTGTAATCTGTTTGAATTATAGTAAGCATCTTGATTGTAATATTTTAAACTAATATGCAAATACTCTAATATCATTTATTTTCACAAACATAGAAGAGATTAGAAGAAGAAAAATCTCTTGTCTGATATCAAACCCTTCAGACAGGAAAGAAATGGAGTGCGCAAGGAGCATTTAAAGGAATAAAAGAAATGTTTCTTCCCCAGGGTGTGGAAATGGAGCTGAGGATAGGGCACTGGCTGATTTTCTAGAGAGCCCAGGTTCAATTTGTATGACTCACATAGTAACTCAGGTAATTTTCCTTTAGTTTGTAGCTTTAGTTCAGGAGATTTCACACCCTCTCTAAAAACCAAATATAACTTTGTTGCATATATGTACATGTAGGCAAAACCAACCATATACATAACATAAACACATTTAAAAGAAAGTAAAAATGCTTTCTGAGTTGAAATATTTTACTTTTGGTTATCTATGATAGCAGAATTTCTAGTTTATTTACTTTATCTATGTTTTCACGTTTCAAAATGATTTAATATAATTACATTATTTCTCTTCTCTTTTCTCTCTAAACCTTCCCATGTATCTTTTGCTTGCTCTATTTTTATGTGTTGCATACATATGTATATGCCCATATTTGTACAAACACACACACACACACACACACTGCTGATGTATAAATTCAACAAGCTTATTCTGTACAATGTTATTATATGCATGTTTTCAGACTTATTTGGTCTTGAATAGCTAATTGGTGTGGTCTTCACTGGATATTTCTCAGCATTCGTTTAGTTGCCTGTAGTTCTTTGCACAAAGTTAGATCCCTTTGAGTTCCCCACCATCCATTTTAAAGTGATTGTTATTGTTGTCTTTATGCACATCTTGTTTACTCAACAATATTGATAAGTCTTCATGGGTGTAAGTTCTCTTACATTTCTAGCAATCATTGTACGGCAAGCTCCTGTTCCTCTGGCTCTTACAACCTCTGTGCCCTTTCCCCCTGATTCACAATGATCCCTGAGTCTTAAGTTGAAGAGTTATCTCACAGACATATTATTTATACACTGTGTGTGCTGTTTTTCCGTCCCACATACTTCATAGACTCCTCTCAAACTCCAAACCCATTATTAGCTCACGTAGGTGGGCACTGCACAAAGAAGGTACTCTGTTTGTGTGTTCTAAGTTATTCATAGGAGAGAGTGTGACAAAGTGCTTAGAGAAGAAGAGGCATATTACAGGTGGGGCAAGTTGACTGTACCACCAGACAGAACTGGTAAGGGTAAGTGAGCTTGAACCCTGTGAATCTTAAAATTGAGTATGGTAGGAGTGGGGATTACTCCCTGACTAATTGCATCTGCTCTGTGGCACCCCCAGAGAGGAGCATGGCAATAAATTACGTAGGAAGAACACCTGAAGTCCTTCCCCACATGAATACAGCATCAGTAACATCTCAAACTCAGCCAATGGGAAACATCTACCACTGAATCCTACCCTACTCCTCAATGATTATAAAGTCCATACCCACATGAAGTAATGTGTGCAAGTTATTTCATGAAGAATCATACAAGAGTGTCTGCTTTGGACTCTCTGGAGGACCTGAAACCCCAGTTACCAGCTATTGCTCAAATTACACTTTAGCCTGCTCCTGCTAGGCCAGAGATCCATTAAACAAATTAGTCACAGTTCTGTGGAGGACAACTACATACACTGACATATTATTATATGATGTTAGGTTTAACACCTATGAAAAATGGCTGAGGTGTTTCCTTAAAATATCAAAGCAGATTATGGCTGACAGGTTCTCCATGGCATCCTTGAGCCCATACCTGTTACAGGGTCCTCTTGGCTGGCATTCTCTGTCCCTACCCTGAACTTCTTCAGCTCGGGAGCTGGGCTTTTTGCCCTATATATTCCAACCAAGTTGTTTACCCATGCTTTGCGCCTCCTGGCTGCTGTGCCTGGTCTCTCTGTCTCCTCTCTCTCTTCCCTTTCGCTTCCCCTACATGGCCTAGCTCAGTCTGGTCCTATCCACACTAACTAGGCTCTTCCATGCATTTATAATAAACCCACTACTGGCCTTCACCCAGAAGCAGTCATTTCCTTCCTATTTCTTTTTCTTCATTCATTTGGTGCTGAAACCTAGAACCAGTCATGTTCTTTCTCTTTTATTTTTATTCACATATATATTAATTTTTCTATTGTTTTTGAGATTAAAATGAAATCTCATTATTTTCCCCTTCCCTTTCCACCCCCCCCCCACACACTTCATATATATAGTACTTGAGGTTCAACTTGTTAGGGAAGAGAAATACCATTAATTCTTTCAATTCTAAGCAAATAATTAGAAACAGCACCATACTCCCTGAGTAAACCACATGTCACAGAAGAAGATTTTGGGGACTGATGTGAATATCTGTTATTGTTTTGTCAGTAGCAATCACTTCACAGTTAAACCATCTAGCACCATACTTCAAAATTTATCCAAATTTCTCTGGAGCTGGATTTCTACTTGTTAAAACATGCTAATACTGATACATTAAATTTCTAGTTTTTATACCATTCCTTTGCATCTAATGTTGCTTGATATGTATTTATTTGTAATTTTGCTTCCATTATAGTAGTTCATTTATTTAAAAGAATTTTTAATGTATTTTCTTATATTAAAGTTTTATGATTTTGTTCTTTTCAACATTTGGATGTTAAATCATTTCAATGTCAGTAACACTAGAAAAGGTTTCATAAATATACAAATTCAGATTTTCAAAATGCACATTTTAGGAAAATAAATATTGGTCAACTGCTTATGAGAACTAGTATGGCATTTTCAAGTTCATGCATCTGTTTTACATCCTCATTCCCTGAGTGTTAACTTAAACTCTTAAAGCAGTAACTTACTTTTTAGACTGCAGTGGATTAAAGTCAAAGGACAGCATGCCAGGTATCTACACTACCACTAAGCTACCTCTGTATAGTGGTTTGAATAGTTTTGGCCCCTATAGACACATGTGTTTGAATACTTGGCACACAGGAATGGCACTATTAGGAGGTGTGTCTTTGTAGGAATAGGTATGGCCTTGTTGGAGGAAGTGTGTTGCTGTGGAGATAGGCTTGGAAGTCCTATGCTCAAGCACCATCCAGTAAGGAAGAGGCTACCTTCTGATTAAGAGATGTACTCTCAGCTCCTTCTCCTACATCATGACTGTTTGGACACTGCTATGCTTCTAGCCATGATGATAATGAACTGAACCTCTGAAATTGTAAGCCAACTCCAAATAATGTTTGCCTTTATAATAGTTGCCTTGGTCATGGTGTAGCTTCACAGCAATGGAAACCCTAACTTAGACTGTCTACAACCCTTACATGGTGAATATTTCAAGAATAAATTGTGCAAACTTGATGTACTACAAAGAAGATCTATGTCTATGTTTCAGTGATTGTTAAATATTATATTAATATTTAGAATATATTTTTATATATAAACTATATTTGAGAAGAATACAAAAACAAGTAAATTCCTATGGTAAACATATTTTTTTTTTTGATACCTGGTTTTTCTGTATAGCCCTGGGTGTTCTGGAAGTCACTCTGTAGACCAGGCTGGCTTCAAACTCAGAAATCTGCCTGCCTCTGCCTCCCAAGTGCTGGGATTAAAGGCATGCGCCACAACTGCCCAACTATGACAAACTTTTATGAAGCAGGAAAACATATATACTCCATGATTCCTTGCACATTACATGTTTGCTCCTTAGTAACTGGCCAAACAGAAATATTTTGTACATGAGCATAAATAGGATTTTGTACATGTGTCTAAATAGGTATATTGTGATTGAGTATATTAAGTTAGTGCTTTTTAAAACCTATAAATTGATGATTTTATATATATATGATTTTGCAGCTGTGTATATGCCATTGTTTCATCTTAGTAACTGCCTAATATAAATACAAAATTGACTCATTTTAATGACTTATAAAATGTTTAAATCACTTTTGATTTCAAATCAAATTTTACCTTTCATACTATTATACATAGGAGTAATTTAAGTGGCTAAGAAAATGACTTATTTTTAACTGAAGAAGTTAATTCATGATTTTATGTTTCAATATTAATAGAATATTAATAGTTATTAACTAACTTTACACAGATATCAAGGGTGATTTACTGAAAATATGCCTAATGTCTCCTCTAAGAAGACCTTTGGTTTTATTATATGATAGTGACATTAAAATTATATTTACATTGAACCAACCTTGCATTCATGTAATTATTTTCAACTTTTCCTATTCTTCTTCAATATGAGACTGAATTATATTTATTGAAATTTGGCTAATACATTACTATCCATAGTTGGATTATTGTACTGTATTTTCACTGCAGTTATTATCTCTAACTGGTTTTAGCTAAATAATATCATAGGAAAAACTATGTAGGAAAATTTTGCAAATAACGTTGTATATATCAGAGTTGATTTAGTTTAGAATACTGACAACATACAATCTGTACATATATTTGTGATTATGAATGATTTAATTTGCATCACCTAAACTCTGAGATGGCTTTTTTTTTCTTGCAGAAAATACTCACAAACCAAACACCAACACGCAGAAACATAGTCACATAAGGGTAACCAGAATATATTTTATAACATCATTTTAAAGAATATAATACATTTATATAATCTAGCTTGATTATTTTTAATTTCTAAAGATTATTTTTTTGTCTGTGACTGTTTGTGAATATATCTGCCCAGTGATTATAACAGGTGCTGACAGAATCCAAAAAACAACATTAGAACTCCTGGAAGAAAAGATTCAAGTGGTTATAAACCATCATATGGGTGCTGGCACCTAAATCCAGATCCTCCACTATGTTCATAGCAGCTATATTTATAATCGGCAGAAGCTGGAAACAACCCAGATGTCCCTCAACAGAGAAATGGATATAGAAAATGTGGTACATTCACACAATGGAATCTTAACTCTCTTCTATACCTATTATGTGTGACTACTGAACTACCAAAATCAATGACTTCATGAAATGTGCAGGCTAATGGATGGAATTTGAAAATATCATCCCGAATAAGGTAACTGTAAAAGAACTATTTTATATTAATTGATGAAAAAGCTATTTTATATTATTTTGACTATTGGGAAGAGTGTCATTTCTCTAATTTCATTCTCACTGTTTGTCCTTACTTAGTTAGTTATTTAGTTAGCTTACTATCCATTCACTTTGCTGAAGTCATTTACCAGATTTAGAAGTTCTCTGGTGGTACTTTCAGGACCATTTACATATACTATCATATAATCTGCAAATAGTGATATTTTGATTTCTTCATTTCCAATTTGTATCCCTTTGACCACTATTTGTTGTCTAATTGCTCTAGCTGGGACTTTTTCTAGGGTGTAGGTTCCCTCCTTGTGTTGGAGTTTTCCATCTATTATCCTTTGTAGTTCAGGATTTGTGGAAAGATATTATATAAATTTGATTTTGTCATAGAATATTTTTGTTTCTCTATCTATGCTAATTGAGTGTTTTGCTGGGTATAGTAGCCTGGACTTGCATTCATGTTCTCTTAGGGTCTGTATGAGATTTTCCCAGGATCTTCTGGTTTTCATAGTCTCTGGTGAGAAGTCTGGTATAATTCTGATAGGTCTGCCTTTTTATGTTCCTTGACATTTTTCCTTACTCCTTTTAATATTCTTTCTTTTTTAGTACATTTGGTGTTTGGATTATTATGTGATGTGATTCTTTTCTGGTCTAGTCTATTTGGAGTTCTGTAGGCTTCTTATAAGTTCATGGGAATCTCTTTAGGTTAGGGAAGTTTTCTTCTATAATTTTGGTGAAGATAATTACTGGCCCTTTAAGTTGGGAATCTTAGCTCTCTTCTATTATCCTTAGATTGGGTCTTTTCATTGTGTCCTGGATTTCTTGGATGTTTTGAGTTAGACTTTTGTATCTTGCATTTTCTTTGACAGTTGAGTCAATGTTTTGTATGATATCCTCTGCCTATGAGATTCTATGTTCTATCTCTTATATTCTGGTGGTTATATGCATCTATGACTCCTGATCTCTTTTCTGGATTTTTCTATATCCTGGGTTGCCTCCCTTTGTGCTTTCTTTATTGTTTTTATTTCCATTTTCTGATCCTGAATGGTAATGTTCAATTCCTTCACCTGTTTGGTTGTGTTTTCATATAATTTGTTAAGTGATTTTTGTGTTTCCTCTTTAAGGGTTTCTACCTATTTACCTGTGTTCTCCTGTATTACATTAAGGGAGTTACACATGTCCTTCTTTAAGTTATCTATCTTCATCAAGAGATGTGATTTTAAATCTGAATCTTGCTTTTCTGATGTATTGGGATATTCAAGGCTTACTGTGGTAGGAATGCTAGGTTCTGCTGATGGCAAGTAGCCTTGATTTCTGTTGGTAATGTTCTTGTGCTTGCCTCTCAATATCTGGTTATCTCTGGTGGTAGTTGGTCTTGCTGTCTTTTATTGGATCTTTCCCTTCTGTAGGCCTGCATGTCTGTGATCTTAGATATGTCAGCACTCCTTGGAGAACAGCTCTCTCTTGAGTGGGGTTTGGGTGTGGAGGGCTGTGGGGCAGCATCAGATCCTGGGTGCAGATAGAGACCAGAAGTATCCTGCTCCCAGATTTTCCACTGTTCCTGTGCCCTGTGTGCTCCTGAATGGTCTGATTTTGGACAGGTATTGAAGCAAAAGTCATGATCTCACCTCTGAGCTTAGGAGTAAGTGCACTCCTGGGACACCAGCACTCTCCTGGCAGGATTTGCCTGTGGAGGGCTATGGAGCAACCTTAGCTCCTGGGTCCAAATGGAGGTTGGTATTTACAATTTGAGTTGTAGAAAAAAACCACTAAACACAGAGTTGAGAATTCCTAAGATGATTTATAAGGAGCGACAGTTTCATGTTTCAAACTTGTATCAGTCATATTTCATAGGCTTCATTCAAAATATCATCATAAACTTTCAAGTTATGTGCTGGGAAAATCCAAAATCTACTTAGAATAATTGAATAAACAGACTACTATAATGATCTTTAGAGAATTTACTTGTTAGTTTTCTAGATTATAAAATGCCTAATTCCATTTAAAATGGGAAGTGAAAGGGCAATGTGAAATTAATTATACATGCAAGGTGAAAATTATCAATTATGCTTTTCACTTAAATGGATAAAGGTAATAAACCACACAAGTGCTATGAGCATGTATACAAGTGAGTGTTTTCTTAAGAGTTTAAATGACTAGTCATTAACATCAGAACATTTTAGTGGGAGAATAGTTTGAGTTTTTAGAACTGCTCAGTTTGTACACATAGGGAAGTCATGCTTACAGAGAAATGTGAACCACCAAAGACATAGTAAGCATGAAAGGAGAAGTAACATCCTAAAAATTTAGTATTAGAAGTAAGGTTACTGTAAATTATATTAAACAAAAAATATATGTGAACTTTTGCTAGAGAGTGTCCACAATGTGCCATACATTACTCTGCTTCACATAAGAAAACTATCTCCAGTATTTAATCTCTGGTATATCATTCTGTTCAAACATAAGATTTTATGAGTTATCTACTACTTTATATTTAATATTTTAGAATTTTTGTTTTTTTTTCTTGAGCTATGAATATACTTCAAACTTTAAAAGAAAATCTAAAAAATATAACCAATATCCTAATTTATAAAAGCATCTCCTCTCCATGATATTTCACTGAAATTTCAAATCAATGTTTGTAGAATAGTATATGCTGCAAAGTATATAAGTATAGAAACATGTAAGGGATCAAATGGTAGAATATGCCTAGATTTTAGACAGATGTATGCATGACTAAAAATGTGTTAAATGACAGAAAGGGAGAATTTATCACCTGAATATATCTGTAGAATTTACATTGGACACTTAATTTCACAATTTAGACATGAAACAGATGATAGTATGAGGTAAACAATGTGCAGAGATTTAGGCTTTTTTCTAACAAATAAGCTTTGTAACACTATTCATAAGGAATTCTAGTCATGCTCACAGAAAGCTTAATTCTGAGGAAAAACTGTAGATAGCATATGACAGAATATTACCTGGTACATGGAAATTTCCTTTAAACTTATTCATATTTGCTTATTTTAATCCTATACTAATGCTAAGAAATATTTAGCTTTCTCTTTAATTAGGAATGAATAGTTGAGCCAAACAGGGGTTAGTATCTGAATTTACCTATATTTATTATATCACATTCTGTGAATTTTCAGGTCACCAAGTTATAACTCTCCCAATTCAACAAGCAGAGTGCTTAAAAGAGAATTTCATAATACCCATAGCACAGGCTGGTTTGCCTCTGCCTTAATCTTTAGTTCCTCAATGAAAACTTTCATGTGAATGTACACTGTTAATGTTATTTTGGGAATCAAATTAGTTCCTGGTACACGGCTTAATGCACAGTACAGGTAAAGGTTCTCAGGAAATCAGAGATTTTTCTAATATTCAAGAGAGACAAGGTTGAAAACTGTTTTTTTATTCTAGCAAAGTAAAAACGTCATCAAGTATGATATAAATTTGTAAAAAAAAAAGGAAGCTTTAGTATCTCGAAATTTAGCTTTCAATGAGTAAGATCAGAAGAATATAACATGTTTTGAATAAAATTCTCTTAGGAGTATTGTCAATGTTGTTAGTAATATGTTTTAAGCATTCCTTAGCCTGTATTTGTCATAAATCTAGAGTTAATACAAGTAGGTCATATGCATTTTTATTTATCAATAGATTTCATTTTTTATTTTTTAGAGAAAATAAGAAAATGAAGTGAGTTTTCTTATAAATTTGGGTCAAATCATCGTATTTATATTTATTTCACATTTGGGAATAACCCAAAAGAAAAATATTTTATATATATACATATATATGTATATAAATACACATACACACATATATATGTTTATGAAATATACACAAAAATATGTACACATGAACACACCACATTTGCTCTTGATATGTATTCATGTAAATATGTGCTAATAGAAAACCAAAATATATTTGTAAATAATACATTTTTATTAAAAACCAAAAATATTTGTAAATAATGTCTTATGAATCTTAAAAACTAAAATATATTGTAGTATTATACTTTTAACTAAGAAATTAAGTGATATTGTATCATTTTAAAATATGTAATATATTGCCATTGAGTCAGTCAGCTATGTTTTACCACCAAAATTTCAGAGGTCTGCAATTCATCCTTCATTGGATTTTAGAACAGTACAGACAATTTTTTGTATATGACTCTGTTGCCTGCCATCAGATACCCTTTCCATACCTAAACTGCCTTGTTAGACTTCAATTAAGAGAATGTCCTTAGTCCTTCTGGAACAAGGTATCTCAGGGTGATGTGGTACCCTAAGGGAACTTCCCCTTCGCTGAAGAGGACAGTGAGTACTGGCGAGAGGGATTCCTAATATTATAGCTGGGAGGAAAGGGGGAAGGACGCTGCAGCTGGAAGGTAAATAGAATAAAACGGAATTACAGAAAGAAAACATGAACAATATTGAGTAATAAAGGTTATGTGCAAACATGATGCCTGGGAAATATCTACTTAATTCCAACAAAGAAACCAAATTCACATGCATTTGTAATTACTGAAAAAAAAAAAAAAGAAACCAATTGCTAAAATATTTTGCAACAACATTCAAATAATCTTGCATAATTGGAAAGTCATGGATAATTTTTCTAGAATGGATATCTTTTATATTAAGCTATTTACTTTTTAAGTAGTTTTGAGTGAATATTTTAAAATATACTGAAGCATAATTTTTAATAATTATAATACTTTTATTGTCCCCCAAGGTTTACAAGCATTTTGTTCTTGAATATTCCTTTTTCAGTAGTTGCAGGATTTGATTTATAGTTTCTTCTCAGTTTTTCTTTCTCTTGTACCTATCTCAATCTCAACTCATCTTACAAATTTACTCTTTTCTGTACTTTTCTTCACCACTAAGAGATGGTCAATCTGTACTTCCATTTCTCAGCTTCATACTCCACTACTTCTTCTAAAGCAATCAAAACTACCCACCAGCCTGATTTGCCACCTTTACCTGGACAACGCTGGCTGTACCCCTCACGGTAAAGAAGCTCTTCTATGTGTGGAGTGATAGCTATTCCTATGCCAATGACATTAATTGTGTCACTTTAGATTCAACTTTTTCCACTGAACACATGAAATTTCACTCTTATTTCTTCACATGATAGTGTCAGCATCTGTCTTGTTCCCAAACCAAAAATTAATTAATTGCAATTAATACATGAGTCTTCCTTTACCTTCAACCTACAGATGTATTAATATGCCACATGACACTTGAAATACTTGAAATACTCTTTCAAAGCAATTTCAGCCCCTTGCCTTTATGAAAATAACTCCTGTTATTCTGTGATAATGTAATAAACTTGTTAGTATTTAGTTTAATACTGTACAAAGTTGTTAAAATATTAATTTATACAAGCAGGCATTACCCCATCTCATGCTGAGACTTTCATGAATTCCTCATTCTAAAAGAAAGTTTGTAACAATCCATTCCATGAGTTGAATTTACATGACTCCTTGATATAATTATTTCAATGAGTAATACTTCATGAATGAGCCCAACATTAATTTTTGCTTTTTGTGTTTTCTAACTACTTCACCATCAATTTATCAAGCTTCATTATAAACAAGATCTCATCTGTCATCTCATGTCATACACACATACAGAAACATGGTTGTGTATGTGTGTTTACTAAGCATGTTTATTTCAGAAACTGCTTAGCTTTGTGAAAAAACAGTATAGTACTTCCCATAAACAACTCTAAGACATATTTAGGTTAACACATTGCATTTTGCTGCTGTATCCCTTTAAGCACCATAAGGTTCTCACAGTTTTTCTTTTTAAATATTTGACAATGTAAAAATGTTCATCAAGAAAATTTATAGAATATTCTCTGGTGGGAAATGGATATTGCAATTCTAATAATATATGTGAATTGTGGAAAGGCAAAGTGACCTTAGAGGTGAATTGCCATGTCCTTGAGATGCAGACTGAGAAAACATCTTGCTTTGTAGAACCCACTGGCACAGTTTTCACAAAAAAGCTCAGACTAGGCTTATGCAAGCACTAATATCCTCTTTCCTCAGACTGACTTTGCATGCTGATCATCCTTGGTTAGCCTGGTAAGATATTCTTTGGCAGGGTTCTTCACTGCAATGTGAAGCAATTTTTTCTGATCCATAAATTGTTTTCAGCATTATAATGAGCAGAACAAATAAGAAGAATACAAGGTTAAGCTTCATGCTGTTGAGGACAGCTTTTCAAATAAATTAGTATCAGTTCTTTGTAAGAGAAAGTTGTCCGTTATTCTTTTGTTTAGTTATTTTTGTATACCAGTGTTGGATTCAGGATACCATTTATTAAATATGTCATACTATGTCATTCCTTTTCCTGCTTAATTGCTCACCAATGCCATTACATAATTGAGTCTGCATAAAACTTTATTGTTGCTTATATAAGACTTTTTAATCATTTTTCATACATTTTTGTCTGTTATTTATTTATTTACACTCCAGATTTATCCCCCTTCCCTGGTCCACACTCCAACTTTTCCATATCCCATACCTCCTCTCCACCTCCCATCTCCACAACGGTGTCCCCACCCAACCACCAACCACTGTCCACCCATCCAGACCTCTAAACTCTCTGGGGCCTACAGTCTCTTGAGGGTTAAGTGCATCTTTTCTGACTGACCCAAGACCTGGCAGTCCTCTGCTGTATTTATGTTGGGGCCCTCATACTAGCTGGTGCATGTTACCTGGTTGGTGGTCCAGTGTTTGAGAGATCTTGGGTGTCCAGGTTAATTGAAACTGCTCTTCCTCCTACAGGGTCACCCTGCTCCTCAGCTTTTTCTAGCCTTTCCCTAATTCAACCACAGGGTTCCATAGATTCTGTCCATTGGTTGGGTGAAAATATGTGCATTTGACTCTTTCAGCTGCTTGTTGGGTCTTCCAGAGTGTGGTCATGACAGGTCTCTTTATGTGAGTGCTCCATGACCTCAGGAATAGTGTCAAACCTTGGGACTTCCCCTTGAGCTGGATCCCACGTTGGGCCTGGCTCTGGAACTTCTTGTCCTCAGGCTCCTCTCCATTTCTATTCCTATAGTTCTTTCTTTTTTTTAATATTTTTATTTTCTATATTCTTTGTTTATAATCGAACAGCTTTCCCCTTTCCCAGTTTCCCCCTCCCCATATGTCCCATAAGTCCTCTTCTCTCCATCTATTCTCCTATCTTTCCCCCTCCCTTTTCTCTGTCCTGGTACTCCCCTACAATGCTGGATCAAGCCTTTCCAGGAATAGGTCCCTCTTCTTCCTTCTTCATGGGAATCATTTGATATGCTAATTGTATCTTCAGTATTCAGAGTTTCAGAGCTAATTAATATTCACTTATCAATGATTGCATTCCATGTGTATTCTTTTTTGATTGTGTTACCTCGCTTAGGATAATATTTTCCAGTTCCAAACATTTGCCCAAAAAATTCATGAATTCATTGTTTTTAATTGCTGAATAGTACTCCATTGTGTATATATACCACATTTTCTGTATCCATTCCACCACTGAGGGATATCTGGGTTCTTTCCAGATTCTGGCTATTATAAATAAGGCTGCTAAGAACATATGTCAGTTTTTTTTTAATATTTTTATTTTCTATATTCTTTGTTTACATTCCAAATGATTTCCCCTTTCCCAGATCCCTCCTTCCCATATGTCCCATAAACCTTCTTCTCTCCATCCCTTCTCCAATCACCTCCCTCCTTTTTCTCTGTCCTTATATTCCCTTCCCATGCTAGATCAATCTTTTCCAGGATCAGGACCCTCTCCATACTTCTTCATGGGAGTCATTTGTTATGCAATTTGTGCCTTGGGTATTCAGGGCTTCTGGGCTAATTAATATCCACTTATCAGAGATTGCATTCCATGTGTATTCTTTTGTGATTGGGTTACCTCACTTAGGATGATATTTTCCAGATCAAATCATTTGCCTAAAAATTTTGTGAATTCATTGTTTCTAATTGCTGAGTAGTTTTCCATTGTGTAAATATACCACATTTTCTGTATCCATTCCTCCTTTGAGGGGCATCTGGGTTCTTTCCAGCTTCTAGCTATTATAAATAAGGCTGCTATGAACATAATGGAGCATGTGTCTTTATTGCATGCCAGGGAATCCTTTGGGTATATGCCCAGAAATTCAGATGGCTGAGAGGCACCTTAAGAAGTGCTCAACATCATTAGTTATTAGGGAAATGCAGATCAAAACAACCCTTGAGATTTCATCTTACACCAGTCAGAATGGCTAAAGTCAAAAACTCAGGAGACAGCAGGTGTTGGCGAGGATGTGGAGAAAGAGGAACACTCATCCACTGCTGGTGGGGCTGTAAGATGGTGCAACCACTGTGGAAATCAGTCTGGATGTTCCTCAGAAAACTGGACATGACACTTCCAGAGGACCCTGCATATGTCAGTTTTGACTATGGGATGGCAACCCCATTCCTCACTTGATGCCCTGTTTTCCTATGGGAAGTGGAAGTCAGGCATTTCATCTAAGGTCCCTCACTTTGAGTCCTAAGTGTTTCTCACCTCCCAGGTCTCTGGTGCATTTTGCAGGGTCCCTCCAACCTCCTACCTCCAGAGGATGCCTGTTTCCATTTTTTACGCTGTCCTTCAGGGCTTCTGTTGTTTTTGGTCACCAAATACCAGATCAGGTTCTCCTCTCCACCCTCTAAACACCTTCCCAATCCACTTTCCCTACTGCATCTCTCCCTCCCTCCCTACTTGTGATTGCTTTGTTTTCCCCCTAAGTAGGTCTGAGGCATCCTCACTTGGGCCCTTCAGCTTATTGAACTATTTGACTTCTGTGCACTGTATCTTCAGTATTCTGTACTTTTTTTTTTCTGGTTAATATCCACTTATTAGTGAGTACATACCATGTGTGTACTTTTGGATATGAGTGACCTCAAGCAGGATTATATATATATTAGTTGTATCCATTTGCTTACAAAAATCAGGATCTTATTTTTTAATAGCTGAGTAGTATTCCATTGTGTAAATGAACCAGATTATATGTATCCGTCCTTCTGTCGTGGGACATGTGGATTCTTTTTACCTTCTGGCTATCACAAATAAGGCTGCTATGAATGTAGTGGAACACATGTCCCTGTGGCATGATGAGGCATATTTTCAGTATATTTGCAAAAGTGGTATTCTTTTTCTTCAGGTAAATCTATTGGCAATTTTTTGAAGAAACTCCAGATTGATTTCCAGAGTGGTTGTATTCCCACCATTAATGGAGAAGAGTTCCTTATTAACCACATACTTGCCACCATGTGTTGTCACCATGAGGATTTCATCTGAGTCAGATTGGTTTAAGATTTCTCATGGTCATTATGATTTGCATTTCTCTGATCACTTAAGACAGAACATTTCTTTAAGTACTTCTCAGCCATTTTAAATTCCTCTGTTGTGAATTCTCAGTTTAGTTCTATACCCCATTTTTTGATTGGGTTGTTTGGCTTTTTGGTGGTTAGCCTTTTGAGTCTTTATATATTTTGGATATAAGCCCTCTATCAGATGTGGGGTTATTGAATTTTTTTCCCAATCTGAAGGCTTCTGATTTGTCTTGTTGACTGTGTCCTTTGCCTTACAGAAGTTTTCCATTTTTATGAGGTCCCATTTATCAATTCTTGATCTTAGAGTGTGAACCATTGGAGTTCTGTTTAAGAAATTTCCCCCTGTGCCAATGAATTCAAGGGTGTTGCCCTCTTTCTCTTCTATTGGATTCAGTGTATATGGTGTTATGTTGAGGTATTTGAGCCACTTGGACTTTAGCTTTGCTAAAGGTGACAAAGATGGGTTCATTTTCACTTTTTGACATAAAGAGAGCCTGTTTGACCACCACCATTTATTGAACATGCTTTCTTTTTTCCATTGTATGTTTTTGGCTTCGTACTCAAAGATAAAGTGTCTGTAACTGTGGTTTTATTTCTGGGTCTTCACTTCCACAATTCCATTCCATTGATCAATGTGTATGTCTCTGTATCAATACCATGGAGCTTTTCTCATTATTGCTCTGTAGTAAAGCTTGAGGTCATAGATGGTGATTTCCACAGCTATTCTTTTATTGTTAAGAATTCTTTTGGCTATTCTGGGTTTTTTTGTTGTTGTTGTTGTTGTTTGTTTTGTTTTGTTTTGCTTTGTTTTTGTCTTTCCAGATGAATTTAAGGGTTGCATTTTCCATGTCTTTAAAGAATTGTGTTTGGATGTTGAAGTGGATTGCATTGAATCTTTGGATTGCCTTTAATAAGAAGGCCTATTTTTTCTATACTAATTCTGCCAAACAATGAGAATGGAAGATCTCTCCACTTTCTGAGATGTTCTTCTATTTCTTCCATGAGACATGTGAAATTATTGTCATACAGTTCTTTCACTTGTTTGGTTAGAATTACACAAAGATATTTTATATTATTTGTGGTTATTGTGAAGGGAATTGTTTCCCTATTTTCTTTCTCAGCCTAATTATCTTAGGTATAAAGGATGTCTACTGATTTATTTGAGTTAATTTTGTATCCAGTCACTTTTCTGAAGTTCTTTATCAGCTGGAATAGTTCTCTTAGAATTTTTTTGGGTTGCTTATATATATTATCATATCACCAGCGAATAGTGACACATTTTTTACTTCTTTGTCAATTTTTGTGCCCTTGAACTCCTCTTGTTGCCTTATTGTTCTAGCTATCACTTTAAATACTCTATTGAATAGATATGGGGAGAGTGGGCATCCTTGTCTTTTCCCCAATTTTCTTTTATGAACATGGGTTCCCTTGCATTTGAGGCATAGATATTCAGTATTGAGACTTTCTCTTGGTGGATTTTTCCTTTGATGTAAATGAAGTGTCCTTATCATACTTGATAACTTTTGGTTGAAAAATCTATGTTATTGGCTATTGGGATGGCAACTCCAGCTTGTTTCCTGAGACCATTTGCTTGGAAGAATTTTTTTCACCCTTTTATTCTAAGATAGTGTTTGTCTTTGTTATTGAGGTGTGTTTCTTGGATGTGAAAAATGCTGGATCTTGTTTGCATATCCAATCTGTTAGCTTATGTACTTTTTTTGTGTTGGAATTTTCCTTCTAGGATCATCTGTAGGGCTGGATTGGTAGATGGATACTGTCTGAATTTGGTTTTGTCCTGGAATATTTTGGTTTCTCCATCTATGTTTATTGAGGGTTTTGCTGGGTATAGTATCCTAGGTTGGAATTTGTGTTATCTTAGAGTCTCCATGATCTCTAACTAGGCTCTTCTGGCTTTCATAATCTCTGTTGAGAAGTCTGGTGTAATTCTGCTAGGTCTACTTTTGTATGTTTCTTGGCCCTTTTCCCTTGCAGCTTTTAATATTCTTTCTGTTTTCTGTGTGTTTAGTGCTTTGATTGTTATGTGATGAGAAGATTTTTTTCGTAGTCCCATTTATTTGGTGTTTGATAGCCTTCTCGAAGCTTTATGGTCATCTCTCTTTAACTTGGAGAAGTTTTCTTTTTTTTTTTTTCCTACGATTTTGTTGAAGACATTTTCAGGTCCATTGACTTGGGAATCTGCATTCTCCTCTGTTCTGATTATTCTTAGATTTGGTCTTTCATTGTGTCCTGAATTTCCTGGATGCTTTGGGTTAGGAGCTTTTTACATTTTGAATTTTCTTTGACAGTTGTTTTCATCTCTTCTATGGTAACTTTTATACCTGAGATTGTCTCTTTTATCTCTTCTATTCTGTTAGTGATACTTACATCTATAATTCCTGACCTCTTTCCTAGATTTTCCATTTTGAGGTTCACCTCCATTTGCACATTTTAATATAAGAATTGTGGTCCAATTTTTGCACTCTATCATTGTTATGCTAATGAGGGCATGAGAGGTGTTTTTTTTACTTGTATAATTATATTTTTCAATCTCTGTTACTATAAAGTGTCTCAGATTCCTCTTATATTTTTTCTGTTTATTTTTATCATTCTTGTCCTATAATGAAATGTTGATTTAAGCCATTCTGCTTCCTTTAACTAGAGAAAGGCAAGTGGCTTATCTGTGAGTTGTCTTTATGGCTCCTAAAGATTTTTGCATATATATTTCTATCTCTATATCTATATGTTTACTCATATGTATGTGTACACTGTAGATTAATAGATAAAAATGAACAAACACTATAATATATGCTAACTCTTATAGCATCCTATAAAATCCATTTTATCCTTCTCACCTAATCTCTTTATCTGGATAATGTCCTCTTTCTCAGTATGAAATTCTGGTTGCTAATCATGTCACCATCTTCACATTTTATTGTTTATAAATTTAATCTAAATACAGTCACAATTTTAGCTGATTCATCAATGCAAGGCAAGCAAGATGGCTTAATGTAGTATCACCATCCCTTGTGATGTTGATGTGGAAGGTTCATTGTGATTCTGAGGCTAACCTAAGCTAGAAAGTGAGTAATGAGGCTAAAAATGTGATTCTTTGTTTCGAGAAAATTAAAAATAAAATATATTATTTGTTGCTTTTTCCCAGACTGATATTATACTAATTCTTATTGATTAGTGAAAGACTCATCACTGTCATTCTATCTATTCATTTAGTTACTGATAAATGACTCGGAGACCTTCAGTTTATCATGGCTGAAGCTGTTGCTATAAATATGCACATGAAGGTTTCTGTTAGAATCCACCTTTTCACCCCAATTAGGAACATTCTTAGAAACCACATGGCTGGCAATATGATAAAAGAAAAAGTTCTATTATTTTATCTTCACTCTGACAAATTAATAATTCTCCAGTGACCCATCAATAATATAAACTTTTAAAGTTAACAACCACACATCTTAGTCATTATAATTGGTTATCAGTAATTTGTCACTTGAAATTGATAGATTTATTATGTATAGTGTTAGTACCAAGTTTCTCAACATGTGGTATGGTCTTATATTTTTTGTACCTTAAACCTGCCTTTCTTATGATAAGCTTTACTTTTATTCACCATTTGTTCACATTTGGTATCTTATAGATTTTTCATAGCATTGCTACTATTGTGTGATTCAAAATAAAAAAAATGAGCAAATGAACAAGATTGTTTCTAATGAAAAATTTCAAAAATGGTTTGTATAATAATGTATACATATATGGTTATAATGTGATATGTGTTTTACTAAATTATTCAACATCTAGTTTACTATGGAAGAACTTTCTTAGCAACACTCTGGTGGTCTTTACTCTTAAAAATAATTTAATAATCATCATAAATAGTTTTTACATATTCACTTATCAGAAATACTTATTTACTTATCAGGATTGCTCACTGCCCCATTCCTGATCATTTTCCCCAATCTTTCCCCCTTTCTATCCCCCTTATAGTCTGAGAGGGTAGAAACCCCTGGTATCCTCCTCTCCCCACTCCCCCCCCCCCAGCAAGTCAAGTGTCTGTGTGCTAAACACTTCTACCACTTGTACCACTGACGTCATACAAAGCAACCCAAATAGTAGAACATATCTCACATACATGCCCACAACTTTTGGGATCACTCCTTTATTAGTTGTTCAGGACCCACATGAAGGTCAAGATGCACATCTGCTACATATTAGCAGAGAGACCTTGACCCATTCCATGTATATTCTTTGGTTAGTGGTTCAGACTTTGAAAGCCACAAGATACCAGATGAGTTGGCTTTCATGGTCTTCCTGTACAATTACTATCCCCTTCATGGCTCACAATCCTTCTTCTATTCTATATACATCCCCAATCTCCATTAAATGTTTGTGGATGTCTGTATCTGTGGAGTCAGCGGCTTGGATCCTCTCAAATAACAACATGCTCATGTCTGCACGCATAAAAGAGTATTGTTAATATTTATCCTCTCCACAAGTAATGCAGGCACAGGGGAGGGATCAGAGTCTAAGAGAATGAGCAGGCAAAATCTCGCCCAATCTGAGACTCATCCCATGAACTAGCTTCAACATGTAAAAATATTAGTGATATTTTCTTTAAAACCTTGCATTAGAAATTTGTTTCAATAATTCATTGAAAATACCTATTGAAATCTCCATTTCCAAAATGTATTAATTTCCCAAATTTAGTTATGATTTATGCCATAAAATATCTTTTATTATAAAGGAATAATATTTAATTTCCCAATCAGGTGTCAATGACTGGATTTTTTTTAATATAATTAAGTATATTTGGCCAGTATTTAATTTTTAGATGTTGGAATGGCTACTTACCTTCGGATAAGTTATGATAATGATTAAAATAGTACTTAATAGTAAACAAATTGAGAATGGTACATATATTACATTGTTAAAATTAATGATCATTTAAAAATAATTCTACTTGTTAAAATAGATTTCTTCTAAAACATTTTAAAGATATTTACCATTCTAAGGTACAGTAAGACTAGGGGAATTTAAGAAATGGAATGAATGTAATTTTTTTCCTTTATAATGCTTCAAAGAAAAGAAACAGCATTCGTACTTCCCCACTAAACATCTACATTAACTGTGTATGTGCCAGTTGACTTTTCTAATCCCATTAGATTTTATTAAACCATAAAACCTACAAATCATGCTCATAATCTAACTCTTCTGACTTATTTCTCATATTGTAATGTATCTTGAGTACTAAAATGAGGTTATGCTATGAACATTAGAACAGTTATAATATAAAAGAAGGCAAAGGGGAAAACTTACAAAATCTACCATCATCTTACAATGTGTTTCACTTCCTGATTTTCTATTGACCTCAACTTTTGCTGTACACTCACAAATTTCCACTGATGCCCTGAGGTGCTTTCCAGTAATACTCAGTGTCAGTATTTACATCCCACACATCCCCATCCTTTTAGAAATGAAATTAGAGTGATCAGGAGAAAGTGACTCAGAGATGCTCAAATTTGTACTATGTGAAAATTTATTCTCAAACCCATCTTCTACCTTCCTTGCCAAGTTTCTGGACTCTCATGTACTTTTTGCTGACACTGTGGAATTTATATTCTTTTCTCCTACTCTTTCTGAGATAGAACTTGGATGAATGTCTACTTCCAACAGTAAATCAGCTGCTCTATGCACAAAGAACATTTGTTCCAGTAAATATTTTTTCCTTGATTCCAGAGTAAAGTTTGAGCCAAAAACTAGTTAGGTTTATGAAATGTCATGAGGTTGTTGCCACTGGAATGTTTTATGTTGATTGAAAATTGTGGGAGACGAATATTTGTTAGTCAACCGGTGAAACAACTTTGGTCAGTACTCACCCCGCTGCTCAAAGAATGTTATTATCTTTTCAGGTGATGAGTGAAGCAAAGATAAGAGTGTCAAAACAGAAGTATATCCAATTTTTAAATATTTGTTAATAGTGAAATGAGTTCATTCATTCATAGAATCATGAAAAATATATGATGGCCATTCAGTAATTCTCATTTTGATAGCTCCATGAATATATCCCTTGTCAATCACTTTCAAGAAGTACATTAAAATAACCCTTATTTAGATGACATTATAAAGGATTACATATGTTTAATTGAGATTAATTATGTGGATAGTGACCCCCAATAAAACTGAGGGAAGAGGCAAAGCAGAAAGTGTGGTTCAGGTTTTGGGGAGAGAGGGCAAGACTAAAGCCATGAGGACCAACAGAAATGGAAACAGGCAACCTAAAGGAAGTAGAAGGTGTCTGGACCCTCTAGAAGGTACCAGAGAGACCCTCAGGACTCAAAGGGAGGGACCTTAGGTTAAATGCCTTGCAGTAGGGAGAAGGAACTTGTAGAACCTCAAGAAGAAAGGGCATCAAGTGGAGGAAAGGGGCTTCCATCCCATAGTCAAAAACTCTGACCCAGAACTGTTACTCTGATAGAACTATAGGAACAAAAATTGAGGAGAACCTAAGTAAAGGAGGTCTGGTGACAGGCCCATATTGAAATCCAACTTAGGAGGCAGTTCCAAGGCCTGATACTATTACTGATGCTATGCTGTGCTTACAAACAGGGGCCTATCATGACTACCCTACACAAATCCCAACATGCAGCTGAAGGAGTGTGATGCAGGTATTTACACCCAACAAATGGATAGATGCTAATGACCCCTGTGGTTGAATTAGGGAAAAGCTAGCAGAAGCTGAGGGAGAAGTCAACTCTATTAGAAGACCAGAAGTCTCAACTAACCTGGACCCCCTGTATCTCTCAGACACAAAGCCATGAACCAGGCAGCATACACCAGCTGATATGAGGCTCCAAAAATATGTACAGTAGAAGACTGCTGGGTCTGGATTCAGTCAGAGAAGATGCACCTAATTCTCAAGAGACTTGGGGCCACAGAGAATGTGGATGTTTGGGGGCTGGGGAGTGCTGACATCCTCTTGGAGACTGGGGGCTGGGGTCAAGGTGTGGGAACTGGAAGAGTTGAAGGGTACACTGAGAGGGGAATAATGTCTGGAATATCAAAAAAGATTAAAGAATAAAAATAAATGAATAAATAATATATATATAAAAGAGGCAAGAGTTCTATACTGAGTGTCTTCCTCAAGTCCTCTACCTTAAAAAATTTGGGCCGGGCAGTGGTGGCACACGTCTTTAATCCCAGCATTTAGGAGGCAGAGGCAGGCGGATTTTTGACTTTGAGGCCAGCCTGGTCTTCAGAGTGAGTTCCAGGACAGTCAGGGCTATATAGAAAAACCCTGTCTTAAAACAAAACAAAACAAAACAAAAATTGGGATAAAAAATTTTAGTTGAACCTGCTGTTCAACATTTTTATTAGACTCACTAGCCAGCAAACTCCTAGTATTCTTTCATTTTGGTCAACCATATCCAGATCTAAGGTTATAGCAGTATATTGTCCCAATGTTTTTACATGGGTATTGGGAATATGAGTTCAGGTCATCAGGTACAACAAACACTTTACCCACTGAACCTCATCCTTCACAACCTCTTATGATACAATTATAGACCAAGCTATAGCCTAGATTGTGCCAAAAAAGTTAAATCAATGAACCACAAATAATATTACTAAATTATGCCAAAGAATATAACAGAATCAGAAAAAGTGTTGTATAACTTCATTGTCAAGTAACATACCATAATACAGAATACAAGCATCTTCCCTTGACCATGAATTCTGTTGGTTCCCCCACCATTATTTTCTTTTATTATATTTTTATATTTTTTCATTAGATATATTCTTTATTTACATTTCAAATCTTTTCCTTGTTCCTGGTTCCCCACCCAGAGAGTCTCATAAGCCATCTCCCCTCCCCCTGTTCTGCAATCAACCACCTCCCTCTTCCCTGTCTTGGTATTCCCCTACACTGCTACATTGGGCATTTCCAAGACCAGGGGCCTCTCCTCCCTTTGATGTCCAACAAGGCCATCCATGATTTCTGTTGTTAAAAGTAATCTAGATTTTGAGGATTTTATTTTCTTACAAGACTTCATCTTAGATTATTTAAATAAGTTAAAATTACACAGGTTTTATTCAGTGATCTGTAGATACTGACACTTAGAAATTAGCTCATTAAATAAGTCATATTGGTTTTCACAGTTAAATTTTACTAATCTATTGATTTTACTTTATCCATAAAGAAAATAAGGCTAAGTAACTTGATCATGTTTCAGTCTGTAATTAAAAGTGTCTTTTTCTTGATATCCAACTTGTCTCTTCTACATTAGGGAATTCTCATTCAGGAAATTTTTCAGTTTAGATTGCTAACTTATCTCTTGTAATATTTAAATTACTCTTAAGTTTAAATTACTGTATAATTTTCATGGCATATATCTAATGGATATGTATATACAATATATGGTTATTATGTGCATATATTATATAACTAGAAATATACTTATGTATATATTAAAACACATTACAGATAGCCTAGATTGTTCTTAAATTCATTATTCAAATTTGAGCATAATTTTTATGAATCTTATGCTTCTACTTTCTCAGTCTTTGGATTAGAGATATAAGCTTTCATCCAATGGTGTATATGAAGCCCCTGAAAGGCATCCCACATTTTAGACAAGTCATTTACCATGTTACTTATATCTAGCTGTGGACATCTTAATGTTTTTGGTTAGTGTTTTGGGAATAGACTTGCAAGACTACTACCCAAAATTTCCTTGTTTAGAATTGTAGATAGCCTTGAGTTTTGGAGAGGCTGATTAAAAAAGCAAGTTTGTAGTGTCTTCTAGTAGAGTTAATTGTTTTTTTTTTTCTCACTTTTGTCCACATAAGTACCTTAGGTTTCTTGAATAGAACATTAAACTGAGAAATTATTACATTGTTTTGTTGGATTCTGGAGTGAAATGACATCACTTACACAGAATTCTGTATTTCTTATCACTTTATTCTATTCAGCTTAATTCTTAATTCTAGATATTACATTAAAGGAATATCATTGTAAATCTCTAGTATATCTTACTTCAGGTTTAAAGACCTCATTAGGATTGTTATCTCAAGCTACTAACAATTGGAAAGAGCAGAATATATCATCAGGAAAAATAACAGTTAATCCTTGCAAATATACATTTCTTCAGTTCTCAAGATCACTAGGATGGTTATAAAAATTGATAAACCAAAGTGTTAAAAATGTCAACAATATGGTAAGTTGTTTTCAGTGAGTTTCACACCTCTGTAAGGTAACAAAAATGCTGGAGATAATTTATTTTAAGAAGTGTCTTTTTTCAGTGAAGAACAGAAGTATGAAAATCTGAGATATAAGAACCAAAGTGAGAGGCAAAATCAATTAGCAGTCACATCCACAATTGCTATGCTACATATTAGACTTGGTCAAAAGTTTATCATTTAAAGTAAGAAATTTAATACATAAAATATACAGTATTCAAGTCTAGTATTGAACATTAGTACATGAATGTACAGTTTTGCTTATATAAATATATTGATATCTTACTATTCCTACAATAAAACTTTACAAAACTATGAGACTTTTAAAATATTTTATCCATATATAAATCTACTAGAATTCCCTTGTGTAAGAAATCACTTACACATTTCAGAATAGTTATAGTTGTAAAGGTTTCTTTAACTTTGTATGGAGTAAAGAAATAGTAAATAAATAATATAAAACTGTAGCATTCAGATAATATTGTATTAGATTGGCTTCATAATATTTGGAACTATTTACAGTGTGTGTTTTCATGCTTTTATGTGTTACAAAAACAAGAAAGCTTTGCTATAGAATATAGAAATTATATCAACCAAAAGACACAAACACTAGTTAATGAGGCAGATGGCAAATGCATATATACATATGTCAATATATACATATATATACATATATATTTCAAACACATCATACATATTTGCTTATTTCCCACCCATTTATATGATAAATTGCTCAAAGAAGTTGAATGCTTAGAAACATATTTTATGATAAGATGAGGACTTGAGGATGATGAGATTTGAAAGCTTTGTGAATATGTGTGCTTTGATGGAAGAGCCATTTACCTATGAAAGTCAACATTACTAGAAAATGGATACTTTGGGACACTACATGTGCCCTCAGTATCTGGATGTTACTTAATCAGTAGCACATCCCAGAAACTCTAGTGACAAGAAGAAACAGAGAAGTAGTTAAGCACTGGGATAGTGTATTATTTCTTAGTCTTATCATAACTACAAGCAGTCATACCACATACACATTTAAAACCCACAGGGGAAATTATGTTTCTAAATACATTCCCAGACTTTTGGTATCTTCACTAACTCTTTATTACTTAAAAGAAAGACACACTGTTTTCAGATATTTTCTCCTCAGCTGCTGCATTGCTTTTAAATATAGTACATGAAGGATTGAACATACTGTGCTGTTATTTGCCTAGGCATGTAGTGTGCATGCCTCTCCTCACTCAGGGAAGGCATCTTTCAAATATCCTATAAATTACTTCAAGTTTTTTATATCCCCTATGTAAATTCTCAATTTTTTATATTGCATGTCAATTTGGGAGTTGAAGATTTTATGTCTTTTATTTTTTCTACTCCAAAGTGTCCCTGTACTGAAACTCACTTCTATTATTCCTCCTGATCCCCATCACCAATTAACAATGTGAAACCTATTTCAGAGTAAGAGCTAAATATCCTCTTTTATCTGCATTTTCTTCTCCCTCACTTTTAATTTAGATTAAATTAATAAAATCAACATTTACCGGAAGATGATAGATTTGTCTACATTAAATAATTTTATATATGATTCTCTTTGTTTTTGTTTGATTTTGTATCAATTCTTTTTATCTTTTTGATATTATAATATAATTATATCATTATCACTTCGTTTCTCTTTTTAAACCCTCTCATAAATTCTTCATTACTCTCTTACAAAATAATTATCATTTTAGTAATTAATGTTATTTATGTATCTGTAGTACTTATTCCTAAATACATAAGTATAACCCACTCAGTCACTCAGTGTAATGTTACATATATTTATGCTTTCAGGACTGACCACTTGTTATTGAGTAACCAATGCTGTGCTTCTCCCGTGGAAACGATTTCTCCTGATCTCACATTTCTTACTCCTTACTTGCAAATAGTTCTTAACATAGTGTTTGCATGTTCAACCTAGCATGTCTATTGGAGTAGTCCTTGTCAGGTCATATATGAACATTCATGTTGATGAAACTTCATTTGAGTAGCTTTGGATGTTCTGAGGAGATAAAAAATCTCACAGTCAATTTCCTGATGCCCTGATTCTTAAAATCTGTCTGCACTTCCTTTTCCACAATGGTCTGTGGTTCATGTCTTTTTAGTCCTTTTTGGATTTTTTTATTTTAGGAGCTTTGCTGTGATGAAAATAGTTATAGAAAAAATAGAAAAGAAATGAATGCCTAAATTGTAGTACAGTACCACCATAAGTTTATCTATGTGAGTGTTAATATATATGTATCTATATGTATATATATATATATATTTATATCACACACACACACATATATATATATGTATGTGTATGTGTATATGATGTATGTGTATGTATATGTTTATGTGTATATCCACATAAATATCTCATTCTGTACATGATATTATGGGCATATTTCAAACATACCTGTTGCAGGATTATACAGGTCTAATCACATTAGGACAGTAGAAAGCCTGTGAATGGACAGGAAAAGGGCAGAGTTAGAATTAGGGGATATGGAGAGGTGAAAGGAGGAGAAGGAAGAGAATCGAAATGGCTTCGGATGTGGACCTGCATGGGATTTACTAGCCATAAAGAGCCATGTTTTTATATGGTAAGAAATATTGGGATAAAGTTTTTATCATTATGAATTGGCTCTAAAATTATTGCATTGACATCTTGTAAATAGTGATATTATTTATACATAAATGTGATTGGTTAATTAAGCATTAAGAGTCTTGATTCTACAGGGTAATTAGGTGGTGAGGAGGCAGATAGTGGGGTGTGGGGGCCATTGCTTGGTAGTGAGAAGAATTCAGGGTCCCCTCTGCAGGGATGGTGGGCAGAGAGACTGCTTAGTGAGATGGCCCAGTGGACCTGGAGACCAGCAGCTCCAGAGATTTGGCGAGTTGACTTTTTAAATATTTCCCGCAACACATACCCATATATAAAACTTTAAAATTCATGCTGGAGAGATTACTCAGAAGTTAGGATCACTGACTGCTTTTCCAGAGGTATTGAGTCAATTCCCAGCAACTACATTGCGACTCACAACCATCTGAAATGGGATCAGATGTAGCCTTTGGTGGTGTCTAAAGATAGGTATAGTGTGTAGTCATATAACTAAAATAAATAATACTAAAAATTAAAACTCATATTGAGAAATCTGCAGGTTCATTACATTTCCAATGTTCTAATTTTTTATTCTGTATAAATACACTATAAAATCCTATTTGAAAAAAACTCTATAATGCATCTCATAGAAAAGTAGGTATTTGCATTTGCACTTGAGAGTACTTGTAAAAGTAAAAGAAACCTAGATTTACCTTCCTTCAAAGCCCATCCCATTGCCACTGTATTAGCTTATTTTCCAGCATGACATTTTCAATTATTTTAATACATATCACTGGCCTAGATCAATTATTCTAGGTAGTGACAACAAGATTAAATAGTTCGTTCATTTTTACTTTCTCACTATACAAAATAAGGCCTCATCAACATATTTGAGTCTTCGTGTGCTAGTAATATGATAGCATTCTATCCAAACTCTTGTTCTTTATAATTTTGAAAGTCACTGTGGAAAATTCCACATATAAATGCCCCAGATGTATTAGTTGGAACATTATCCCTATGTATAAGCTGCCACTGCTCTAAAATGAGCAGTTAGAACAATAAAACAGTGCTCACCAGTTGCCTGATATTGTGTAAACCAGTCATAAAGTGCATGTTATGATGTAACACCCACTGTGCCTCATTATTCCCTTTTATGTTCAGAAAGGCACAAGCTGTGCAACCTTTGGGAATATTGACTCCTCAGAAAGCTTTTCATTCTGCATTCCTCCCACTCTCTGCCCACAATAGGAATTGTCCCATCAAGCATCCATTCTACTAAGACATAGAATAGACTCTTTGGAAATTGATAGTCTATGCTTCCATATAGAGTGGAGCAAACACTAGCTAATGTGCCTCTACCCAGACATGTTAAAGTATTTCCAGTGCCAAAGGGGTGCAGGGAGGGACCAATAGCAACAACAACAACAACAACAACAACAACAACAGCAATTCCTTTAATACAGCCAAATATCCTCCAGTAGAGGACACCCCAGATATCCTCTATAACTGCTTCACTAACAAATCAATTCTCTTAATTCTCTTCTTGTCTCCTTGCCTATATAATCTCCTACCTGTGCTGAGCTGAGTCTGTCCTTCCACACAGGCAGTCAAATTATTATATATTCTCCCTGGCATGTTCTTTGGCCTCTGCGGTTGCAGAAGTTATTCATTTACTAATTGGTGGTGCATATTTGCTTCTAATTGAAGCTGCCTACTGTGAATCTTAATTTAATTTGTGTGTGTGTGAGTATGTGTCTACAAGTGCACACATTTGGTGTGTTGTGTACATATGATTATATGTTTGCACTGATGGATGCATATATGCAGGTATGCATGTGTGTGTGTACAAGTGTGAGTGTGTGTGTGTGTGTGTGTGTGTGTGTGTATGTGTGTGTGTGTAGGCTCCAGATTGGTGTCTAATGTCTACTTTCTTAACATGCCAATTTTATATATTAAAACAGGTTTTTATGTATTTGTTTGTTTGCTTTGCTTTTATTTATTTATTTATTTATTTATTTATTTGCTTTTTTTTTCTTTCTGAAGCCAGAGGTTTCCTGTATCAGCAAGACTGGTGATCCAGCCTGATGAGGTGATTGCCTGCCTCCACCCTCTTCTGTGATTACAGACTGTGACGTCAGTCTGATTTCATGTTTTCTGGGATCCAAACACAAGTTCTCAGGCTTCTATGGCAAATGCTTTACCTATTGAGTCACCTTCCCAGCTCTGTGTATTTTAATTTTTAAATTATCTGTTATCCAGAAAAATGCCATTATGTGCCTTAACTGTGATATCCTTAGGTTCAATATCTTTTCTTAAGGGTTCAGATATAGTGATTTATCAATTTCCTTGAACTTATGACTTGGTCCTTTCTGAGAAAGATTTTCCTATGTCTGTACAGGAAAGGAGCCCATAAGAAAAGTTTCTTTTGGAGAGCCAACTCAAATCACTACTTCAAAGGATCATTAAGATTTGTGTTAGACCATGAAAGGGTATTGGGTGCCAATTAGCAAGTGTGATTGAAGGCAGTATTTGTAACACTGATAAAATCTAAGATAAGAAGAGAAAATAGGTTTAAAATATTTAATAGCAAAGGAAGGCAATCCCCTCAAAAGATTTCTTTGAGTCCATTTTTACTTAGAAAGGACAAGGTAAAAGTTATAATGCTTACTATGGAAGTAAAATGCTGAACTTTTAAACCATCATGCTGGTTTAATACCAGGAATATTTAAAGAGGCCTTTAGCTATTTTGCTGTTCTCATATTATGGGCAAATAGTCATAGTTTATCTTCTGCTGTGCTGCTGTAGGGTCTTCAGAGCCAATCTCAATAGGTAAATATCAATTGTTCAGCCATAAAAGCCCATAAAAACCAGAGTTCCAGAAAAAGCATTATGTTTAGCATACAGTAATGTGTTGGTGTGTTTTATAAGCCCCATACAGCAAAAGTGGCAGAGTGAGTACCCACAATACAGTACTTCAGTTACTCTTTGGGACACTTAATAATATTAGGAATATGTTTCATTCAAGCTGATACTGCAATATTAAGGAGCTTTATGCTGTTTTCTTTTCCTGTTTGAAGCTAATACATTGCTAAACAGAACTCCCAGTAACTGTGACATCAATTCTTATCTGTGAGGTGCTGTTTATAACAATATAGCATGGTGCATTACTTTCTGAATGACTAGAAAGCCAAACTATGAATGTAGGAGGGCTATATGAGTACCCATTACCAAGTTCCAGCAACCTACAATAATTGATAAGACATCAACTAAATCAACTGCACATTGCAAATGTGGCAACAAATGCTGACTTCTTGTAAACTGTTCCCTGCTGCCTTCTACCATCTGTACTATGCCCTCCCATAGTTTAAACTATTCCAATGGTGATGACCCTCAGAATAATTTTAATTATGTACTTCTGGCCCTAGCCCTCATCCCTTCAGGATGGCCCTTAAAAGTAGGGGTAATAGAGCACATAGTCAATGACACAAACTCTAGGAGTCATGTGAGAAGTAGAAGCAGACTCATTTATTGTAGAATTGAGGAGTGACTTTATTCATTCTACCCATGTCTCCTTGGTCCCAAATTGCTTGTCCCATGAAGTTTGCACCAAACAATTGGCTCCCCTCATCACGTTCAGATTATGGGGGCCAATTTCAGCTACATACCTAGAAAGTGTAAGTTTTTGGATTTTAATTTCAACAAATCATATGAAGATGAACACCCTCGGGTAAGAAAGCTCCCCTCCTAGTCTTGGGGCAAAGTTTCTCTCTTTATAAAAATTAGCTGAAGTATTCTTTAATATGATGTTGGCTCCAGTCATTTTCATGTTTGCACTTTTCTTTTTCTTTCTAATATCATCTGCATAAAAATACTCAAAGATGACTCCTTTTATGAACCTTGAAAATATATATATATATATTTTTTTTACAAATTTTTGTCTATGCTGCCTGGTTAGTGGTCCAGTGTTTGAGATATCTTGGGAGTCAAGGTTAGTTGAGACTGCTTGTCCTTCTACAGGGTCGCCCCAACACTGGACCACCAGCCAGGCACCATATCCCAGCTGATATGAGGCTCCCAACACATATACTGTAGAGGACTGCTGCCGGGTCTGGGTTCAATTACGGATAATGCACCTAACCCTCAAGAAACTGGAGGCCCCAGGGAGTTCACAGGTCAGGTGGGGTGGGGGTGGGGGTAAAGACATCCTTGTGGAGACAAGGAGACAGGGGTTTGGGGAGAAGGTATGGAATGTGGAACAGTCAGAGGCTGGACTGGGGGTGGTGGTGGGGATAACATGTGGGGTGTAAATACATGCATACATACATACATACATACATACATACATACATACATACATAAATTAATAAATAACAAATCTTTGTCTATTTATTAAGTACAAATCTTTATTTTTATAAAATTTATACTTTTTCTTCATTGTATTTGTATGTGGTTATGCAATTGTAGCACCCAAGGAAGACATAGGAATATCTTGGAATATCTTAAATTCCTTTGAGATGGAGTTACAGACAATTATGAGTTACTTAGGATGGCTTCTGGGAACTGAACTCAGTCCACTTCAAGACCAATATATACCCTTAATCACTTTATTCAGGACAATTTTTGATTCACCAGTAACAAATGTATTGTGTTATCAATTTAATGATATATAATTATTCATCTGTACATAACATGAATTTAGAAGAAATGTTTAAAGCCAGGTTGGGATTTTAAATGGTTAGTTTTTCATTACTTGAAACAAACCAGAGATATTCAGCAAAAGTAAAACTCCATGAGAAATTGCCCCCATAAGTTTGGTCCATAGTCATACCTGTGTTTATTTATCAATTAATGATTGATATAGAAGGGCTCTGGCCTATTTGGTAGTATGAACTCAGTAGATGGTTCTGAGTTGTATAAGAAAGGAGACTGAGCAGGCCAGTAAAGTTAAATCAATAAGTTGCATTGTTCCATGGACTTTGCTTCAGTTCTTTCTTTTTTTTTAAGTGATATCATTTGTTGCAGAAATTACATAGAATTATTCATCATATATTTATTTTCATAATTATAAAGGTAACAACATGTGCAAGGTTAAATTGTATAGAAATACATATACATAATATAAAAATCTCCAGGTTTCTAAATGGCAACACTGGTTATCTTTTAACTACATTCAATTTTTCTTTGGTATAAGACTTTAGTAAAACAGACTTAGAAGAAATTAAACTCATTCCAGTGGTTCACTGTCCTTCATTCTCTAAACAAATGTCAGCACCATGAGGATGAGATGCAGTAAGCAAGTGCCTCATTCAGTTCTTGGCTCTAGAGACATGCCTTAAGTTCCTGACTTGGTCCATTCAATGACAGATAGCTGCTTGTAAACCATATGAAGCCTTTTTTCCCCTTAAGTTGTTTTAGTAGTGGTTTTTACAGCAAAAAAGGAGAAAACCAGTACAGTTCAAAATATAGCAGTAAATTCTGTTTTTTATAAAAAATATATTTTTAAGGTTATAATATCATTATATTATTTCTCTATCCCCTTATTTCTGAACCATCATATATTCTTATATTCTGAACCATTTATAGCTCTTCCTGCTTTTTTTCTAATTCATGGACATTTTTTCTATAATTATTATAACATATGCACACACATATACAAACACACTCAGACTCATAAATAAAATAAATAAAACATGTCCAGAATGTGTAATGTTACTTCTATGTACATGTTTTCATAGCTGGTCATTTGATATTTATGTTTTTATATGTTTGTTTCTTTTGATACAACTGATATAATTGGCAAATCTTACAAAATTAAGCATGTATTTACCATACATTCTAGCAATTTTGTGTATTGTCATTTATTCAAATAAACTGAAAGACATGTACATACCATATTTTTTTTGGACAAAAAACCTTTGCATTAGACAGGAAGTTAAATGATTTAAGTAGCTCCTGATGGGGCACACTTGTGGGAACATGGAAGAAAGTAGTGCTGAGGGTGATTTGGATTGGCGTGCTGATTTCAGAGGAGGAGAAATTTAGTATGTGGTCTAGGGATTGTTCTTGTGAAAGTGGCTGCCTTCTTCTCCTGTCTATAAACTTCTTACTGAGGTAAATTAAAGAGTTATAGATGTTTGAAAGAGGACATTTTCAAACAATCCAGCATTGAGTGTGTTATGTCGCTATTAGTGGCCAGTCTTATGAAGATTTGCAGTGAAAAGCAGCAAGCTAAGCAAGAAAAATAAATGCAAAATGTATATTTGAAAGAGAAACAGAGCATTCTAAAACAAAAAGCATAGTACTGAATATAAAAAAGGTATGGGTGACATCATAGGAAGACCCAACCAAGCTATGCTTCCACCTTGGGGAAAGGAATTTTTTAAAAAGTGAAAAGAAATGAAAGAAAAGCTTAGGGCCAAGTGTGATGGTATATATCATTAAGAGAAACACCCAAGACACAGAGGCAAGGAAATCTCTAAGTTCAAGGTCACCCTGGCCTGTAGAACCAGATCTAGTGAAGTCAGTCTTAGGCAGTCCAGGAGATAATTAATAATAATAATAATAATAATAATAATAAACTGTTGAAGATGTACTTGAATGAGGGGGCCCATGTTCCAGCCTCAGCAATCAGGCTAACGTGACAGCTTTGACCACAAGATTCTGTAATGGAGGTCCAGAAAGCCTATTGTGTGAAGTCATGAATAAGTAGTCTGGATTATCTTGGAGATACATGGCAAGATGGTAAAAATACCAGAGTCCTGAAATATTGGCAGACCAAAGCTTCTAAGAGGGGCTAGAGCAACCCCAATAGAAAGAAGTTCATTTTGGTGAAGAAAGGTAAAAGTGGGAGCTCTAAATAATAATTTGACTTCAGACCTGCACATGAAGATGTTGGAGCTTGCCTAGGAGATATATTGGTATATTTTGTTGATATTCCCTTACTATTTCCCCTTTTTTTCCTCCCCTTTGGTACAGTAATCTATAGTCTGTGGCATTATATTTAGGAATATATGATATGCTTTTTTCTTTCTTTCTTTCTTCCTTTCTTTCTTTCTTTCTTTTTTTCTTTCTTTCTTTCATATGCTTCTTTATTGCTTTAGAGAAATTGTAGTGACAGGATGGCCTTGAGTCTCTGAATAGGCTGAATTATTATAAAAGGGTTCATACAGGGAACTTTTAAAATTGGATTATCTGCATTTTGCTTTGTGATAAGATCACAACTCAATGGGGGCCAGGAACTAGTCTATGGTATTTTGAATAAAAATGGGCCCCATAAACTCAGAGGATTTGGCATTAATGTCCTCTGCTTTGAGTAGGTATGGTCTTGCTGGAGAATGTGTGCCATAGAAGGTAGGATTTGAGATGTCAGATGATCAAGTGAGGCCCTATGTCATCTCTCTTCTGCTGCCTTTAGATGAAAATGTAGAAATCTCAGCAACTTCTCCAGCACCATGTTTCCCTGCATACTACCTTATTATGAACAAAGGTGATAATGGTCTAAACATCTCAACTGTAAACAAGACTCCAATTACTTTTTTTCTAACAGTAGCCATTGTCAAAGTATGTCTCACAGTGAGAGGACTGAAACATGCTGACTCCATGCCAGGCTTTAAACTGGTCAGGAGACTATGCCTATATTTCTGTTTCCCAGAATTGGCAAGTCTGGACAAGACAGTTAACTGGAAAAGCTCCAGGTCTTGAGCAGCCAATCAGAAACTGCCCCAAAATTAGAATCTGCCCAGCCCCCTGGCATGAAACAAGGGCAGAGTCAGCAACAATTTCCAGGCTTCCTCAGCAAGTTCTCAACTCCAGCAATGGTTCTGGAATGTCCCTAGATATAGATCCAATGAATTAAGGTAAAGGTTACTACCCCTCCCTGGAATTCTCCTAATTTGCTTTAAATTTGGCCTGTGAGCTCACTTGGGCATCTCCATCTTGGTAAATGAAAGAACTCCCGCAGGCTGTACTTCTGCAGAATAAAATGCTCTTTGATTTGCATACAATTTGATTTTGTGGTACAGTTCTTCAGTGAAACCTAAACCCTTCCAACAGCAATAGAAACTGTAACTAAAACAAACATAAATGTTTTAAATACAAATGAGTCTTGTGATACCTTTAAGACACAAAAATATTATACTCTGGTGACTTTAATAGGAGTCTCATGGAACAAATGTTGATGTCACTTCCTCTTATGTAATGATAGCTTCTTAACCTTTTAACTGAAAAACGGTATGGGATAGATTTTATTTACTGTAGCAGGAAAAACTAAGTACCAGTTCTTTAAAAGATTCCTTCTGACATACAGTCATCAATGTTTACGGTTTGTTCAATTTTAAATATTGTTACTTGTACTTCTATAGATTTTTTGAATTGGAGAAAGCTTTTAAACTTTACTTTCCCAATGTGAAATAGAAAATTATGCAGCAAAATATTTGACAGAATGTAGATTTATAGAGAATGGTCAATAAAACTTTCACAAGGGAATGAGTATTAAACTATATATTTGAATGTTAAAAGGCAACCAGCCATTAATAAAAAAAAATCTTTAGAGATTAGTCCAAGATTTGAGAATAATAAACATTCTCTGAGGCAATTATAATCTTTGCTCATTTTAATAACATAAACTTTAAAATATGATACAAAACATGATAAACATGAGTTTAAGAGACCAGATATAGTTCTATGCTGATTACAATTTTCAATAAGTATTACAAACACAGTAATCTCACTGTCACATTTGTCTTGTCTGTTGTGAGGGGGGAAAAGGGAAATTAAGAAGTACAATTGTCAGTAGACATAACCAAGATAATACTATGAATGTTTAGACAACAGACTGAAAAATGGACTGAAATTTGGAGACAGATTTTTATTTGAAATTAAGGATTAAGACAAAGAAAGAATTTATGTGCCGATATCTTTTGAAATTCTTTAAATGCTAACATTGCTAAGAGCTATACTAGTGGAAGAAAGATTAATTATGAAGAGATAAAACTTTGCATTTGCTTGTAATGAGGCAACATTCTAAGCAAGTCATCAAGTTTGCAGCTGGAGACATCTTTCTGGCACTCAGAAATATATATTTTGACATCAATATTTCAAACTGTACTTGAAACTGCCTGTCTTTCAAATTCCATCTGCAACAGAATGTAGCTAGTGAGGAAAGTAGATCCAAGTTGTACCTGAGCCAAGCTGACATTTTAGAGGGCAGAGAAACTGAGGGAGGGAGTGGGAAGTGGTTTGGGCACAAAAAGGAAGTCAAACATTATGTCTGAAAGCTTCAATTAATAAAAAAAAAATGCCTTAGTACAAGGAGATGAGAATGGATCAATTTGCATTCTTCTGCATGCTGACCTCCAGTTGAACCAGCACCATTTGTTGAAAAGGCTATTTTTTTCCACTGGATGACTTTAGCTCCTTTGTTGAAGATCAAGTGACCATAGGTATGTTGGTTCATTTCTGGGTCTTCAATTCTATTCCATTGATAAACCTGCCTGTCACTGTGCCAATTCCATGCAATTTTTAACACTAATTCTCTGTAGTATTGCTTAAGGTCTGGGATACTGATTCCCCTAGAAGTACTTTTACTCTTGAAGCTAATTTTAGCTATCCTGGTTTTTTGTTATTCCAGAGGAATTTGAGAATTGTTCTTTCTAACTCTATGAAGAACTGAGTTGGGAGTTTGATGGGGATTGAATTAAATCTGTATATTGCTTTTGGCAAGACAGCCATTTTTACTATATTAATTCTGCCAATCCATTTTCTGATGTCTTCTTCAATTTCCTTCTTCAGAGACCTGAAGTTCTTGTTATACAGATCTTTCACTTATTTGGTTAGAATTACACCAAGATACTTTATATTTTTTGTGGCTATTGTGAATGTTGTCAATTCTCTAATTTCTTTCTAAGCCTGCTTATCCTTTGAGTATAGGAAAGCTACTGATTTGCTTGAGTCGATTTTATAACCAGCCATTTTACTGAAGTTGTTTATCAGCTAGTAGTTCTCTGGTGGAGTTTTTGGATCACACGTATATCATCTACGAATAGTGATAGTTTGATTTCTTCCTTTCCAAATTGTATCCCTTTGATCTCCTTATGTTGTCTAATTGCTCTAGCTAGAAATTCAAGTAATATATTGAAAAGATATGGAGAGAGAGGACAGCCTTGACTTCTCCCTGATTTCAGTGGGATTGCTTCAAGGTTCTCTCCATTTGGTTTGATGTTGGCTACCGGTTTGCTGTATATTGCTTTTACTATGTTTAGGTATGGGTCTTGAACTCTGTTCTTTCCAAGACTTTTAGCATAAAAGGATGCTGAATTTTGTCCAAAACTTTTATAGCATCCAATGAAATGACCATGTGCTTTTTTTTCTTTGAGTTTGTTTATGTAGTAGATTGCATTGATGGATTTCTGTATATTGAACCATCCTTGCATCCCTGAGATGAAACCTACTTGATCAAGGTGAATGATGACTTTGATGTGTTCTTGGATTCGGTAGGCAAGAATTTTACTGAGTATTTTTGCATTGATATTCGTTAGGGAAATTTGTCTGAAGGGATCAAGGACCTCCACATAAAACCAGACACACTGAAACTAATAGAAAAAAAACTGGGGAAGACATTTGAGGACATGGGCACAGAGGAAAAGTTCCTGAATACAACACCAATAGCTTATGCTTTAAGATCAATAATTAGCAAATGGGACCTAAAATTCCAAAGTTTCTGTAAGGTAAAGGACACTGTCAAAAGGATAAGATGGCAACTAACAAATTGGAAAAAGATCTTCACCAACCCTACATCTGACAGAGGGCTAATATCCAATATATACAAATAACTCAAGAAGGTAGACTCCAGAGAGCCAAATAACCCTATTAAAAATGGGTTACAGAGCTAAACAAAGAATTTTCACCTGAAGAATTTCAAATGGCTGAGAAGCACCTTAAGGAATGTTCAACATCATTAGTCATTAGGGAAATGCAAATCAAAACAACCCTGAGATTTCACCTCGCAACAAGGAGACAATGAATAGGGTGCAATGCTTGGAAGACAGTGTCTTGCTTGGAGCCTTTGCTTGTACACTGAACTACATTACAGATACAGAGTTCTAAGATCTTTTTACTGCATAGACCTGCTTGAATTCCCTTGAAATCATATATTCATGTTTTAGCCACCAAGACAATTATTTAAAAACAGGGTTGTTAGGAAGTAACTAGAGTCAAATGAATTCTCAATCAATGGATTATAACCAACTAAAATGGTAGTTTTTATGAACAAGAGAAATTTTCACACATACTTATATAGAGGCCAGGTAAAGAGCATTCAGAACAATAAACCAGACTATACCCTTATTTCTGATTCCAGGATCTAGTACTGTTAGGAAATATATATTTCTATGTTCTCGTCAAATTTGTATACTAACCGTATATGAAGCACTCCTCTGAATTTTATTTCGGTTTTTTATCTACCACTATCTCCCATGTTATATTTGGCATGATTTCAACTTAAATTTCTTCTTTTTTTGAACCTTAAACACTATCACATCAAACCCTAAATAATTAGAAAGATCTAGATTTGTTGGCAGTCTTATTACACAATATTTTCCTATTTGCCAAAAAAGTTTTAATTATAAAAGTATCCTAAATGTGTGTGTGTGTGAGAGAGAGACAGAGACAGAGAAAGAGAGAGACAGACAGACAAAGAGAGAGAGAGAGAGAGAGAGAGAGAGAGAGAGAGAGAGAGAGAGAGAGAGGATAAAATATAAATTCACAGGAAAAGGATGTGAGGAGGAAAGAATGATTCAGTTTAGCTCTTTTGGGAAAACTGTGGCATACTTGTAAGTGTTAACAATAGAGGTAATTTTACCAAAAATTCAATAGCTCTCTATTCATTTTCACTTTCAACAATATACAGGTCTATTTTTACTAATCCTCAAAAAATACTAATTATAATTTATACTTCAATATTTTTATTGATAGTTGAGTTTTTGATATTGTGAAACATAATTGAACAGGTTACCTAGGACACATAGCAAGGGCAAAATTCTCTAAAGTTTCTTGTATGCTGTTTTTCTTTCTCTATAGGCCTAGAAATTTGTATATATATAATATTTTTGATGTATGACATGCCTACTTAAATTACATTACTAAACTTGAATAAAGCTGATTTTTTAAAAAAATGTGATTCTAGGAAAACTAATTTCCATCGGAAAACATTGAATATTTATTTTCGAACTGAAATATAAAATTATGTCTTACTATTATTCAACTAAGGAAATTTAGATCAATCATTATTTAAATTTCTACCCATTAATTGTTTAAGATTATCTTCCTCAGTTAAGGCTGTATGGTACTGTCTAAATTTCCAATTCATTCAGACCACATTTACATAGTTAGAATTCCAGAAGAGTTCTTTAAAAATTGCTTTTTACAAATAACTATTAATTGCATATTAGTCACCTGACCCCACTTCATTCTTAGAGTGTTTTCCAATACTTATGAATCAATTTTCATTTTACTCTCTCCAATACAATTTTTAAACAATTGGCTTATTTTTAACAAGTTAATATATGCTTGTTATAAAGAACCCAGATGTCCCTCAATGGAGGAATAGATACAGAAAATGTGGTATTTTTACACAATGGAATACTACTCAGCAATTAAAAACAACGAATTCATGAAATTTGTAGGCAAATGGTTGGAACTGGAAAATATCATTCTAAGTGAGGTAACCCAATCACAAAAGTATATACATGGAATGAAATCACTGATAAGTGGATATTAACTAGCCCAGAAGCTCTGAATACCCAAGACACAAGTAACATAACAAATGACTCCCATGAAGAAGTAAGGAGAGGGCCCTGATCCTGGAAAGGCCTGATCCAGCATTGTAGGGGAGTACCAGGACAGAGAAAAAGGAGGGAGGTGATTGGAGTATGGGTGTAGAGAAGGCTTATGAGGCTTATGGGGACAGGGGAACTGGGAAAGGGGAAAGCATTTTGGAATGTAAACAAAGAATCTAGAAAATAATATATATATATATATGCTTGTTAAAGAAAATGACTTCTGAAGGAGCCATCAGGCAAATGTCAGATGTTTAATGTCAAAACAGCTCAAGCCATATTGTCTCAGTTGCTGTTTATTTTATAAATGAACACAAGCAATTTCATAAACATGTAACATGGAACTTATCTTTCTGATGATTATAAAATAGTTTTCAAAATTGCCAAATGATAAATTATCTGGAACCCAATCTGTGTGAAAATTAATCAGTAATTTAATTTAAAATCTAAAAATAAAAATGTACCTGATATTTAAGTTCATAAAGTATCAATTATTAGATCAAGATTATTTTGGAATATAAGATGTATGAACTTGAAACAATTAAAGTAAAAAGATAGATTATACATATATTTTACATACATATTTATATATATGAATGTAGATACTGTATATACAGATATACATATAAGTATATATTATACATATGCATGTACTTAATGCAGTCATACTTATATATGTAATAGATTAATAATATAGTGTTAATATTAATATATACTTGCATGATATATACATTATTGTGAATATACTCACATAGATACATATGTATTTAGATATACATGTATATATTTATAATTTTTTGGTTTTGACTGAACCAGTTAAAGAAAGAGTAGACAAGCAGTAATAAGTAACCTAAGTGATGAAACCAGCTGTCACTATCTCTCAGCAAAGAAAATGCTCTTAATGTTTTCATTAACAACTGAGACTCTCTTTCAAGGAATAAAAATATTCAGGCAGCGAATGTCCCTGGGAATGCATACATGCTTAATGTCTGGGGTTAGACCAAGGGCTATTCCTGAAAGGTGATATAAAGAATCTCAAAGGCTATGTTTGCTTCACTACCTTACTGAATATGACTCATTAAATCCTTCTATACAATGGTCTGGTTTTGTACTAAAGAAGTTTAAAACGAGTCTTGCCTTGCGCTAAAGACGTTTAAGACAAATTGCCCCATGATAGAAAGGAAGGCTGTGACTCTTCAGAAGCTAAGCTCAATCACGTTGTTGTTGTTTTAAAAAGATATATTTAAAAAATATTTAAAAGATATTTTTTCCTCTCAAGATTCAAGATCCATCTGAGTAACCAGAAAACAGAGTAAATTCCACACCAGAGAATTTAAAGGATGTAGAAATCCTTAGGGAACTTTTTATATCACTCTCAAATTTCATTCATATATTGATTAAATAAAAACTGTTATAACATTGTATGTTTTTTAAATCCAAAATTTCACTGTCAAATTGCAACAAGTAGGTGTTGTGTTGCTAGGGTAAAAATGCAGAAATTATGAGTTCAAATGTACATACTCAAAAATCAAGAAATTACAAACTCAAAATGTTCAGAGCTGTAGAGATACAGAAATGATTGCATATTTCTCAAGATTTTTATAACCTAATAATTGTCATATTAAAGCATCTTGATCAATAATTGCATAAATTTTACTAAATTAATTATTAAGATTGAAATTATAAATCGAGCAGGGTCAGAAAATATAAGCTGGCTATGAACTTTAAATGCATGGGTGAGATCCATTGTCCAGGTGTATTGCATGTTAATAAGAACAGTTATCATGGTAAGGAAAAACCTAATAACTTTATAATACTAAGATCCCATAAGTATCAGACTCCTGCTCTAGTTTTCTTTTAAAAATAATATGCATTAAAGTCAGTTCTTAGAGGATTTTTTTAGCAAACCATGTTATGAGTGTCACCTGTAAAAAGTAAATGGCTTGAGTGTGAAAGAACCATAGATGTGGTAAGACAAAGCCCTAGAATCATCACCAGAAAAAATATAGTGTAGAGAGGAAGAGAGAGTGAGAGATAGGGAAGGAAGGAGTGAGAGAGGGAGTAAGAGGAAAAGATAAAGAAACAGAGAGAGATAGAGACACAGACATAGACAGACATAGAATGATACAGACATATAGAGAGACAGAGAGAGGGAAAGAGATCAGAATCTCAAGGTCTCCTTCAAGTAATAATTTCATAGATCTTACAAAGAATTAACATCAACTGTATATAAAGAACTAATAAATAGAGTCTAAAACTAAGACAAATAAAATTGTCCATTCAAAATTGGGCATGAAACCCGAATAGAGCTCAAATTAAATAAATGAATAAATGGTTTACATGTATCTGAAAAAAAGGTTGATTGTACCTAGAAATTATAGAAATACAGGTACAAAATTTAAAAAAAACATTTAGAATTCATCTTACACAAATTAGAATGGTAAATATGAACAAAACAAAACAACAAACAATTAAAACAAATGCTGAAAGGCATATGGGTAATGGGAACCTTCATTCACTGTTGGTGAGCTTGCGACCTTGTCCAGACAGTATGGAGATGCCTCAAAAATCTAAAAATAAATCTATCATCTGAATCAGGTATGCCACTTTTTGGCATATACTCAAAGTACTTGATGCTCCCCAAATACTTGCTCAGCCATATTCAGGTATATGTTATGTATAATTATTAGGAAATGGGTGCAACTTAAATGGTCTTTATCTGGTTAATAGATAATAGATAATTAAAACACTGTCCTTTATATATTATGAACATATTTAAGTGTAAAGTAAAATGACATTAATAAATATGCAAATAAATGTGTGGAAATAGAAGGGTTCATATTGATAGAGGAAACTGAGATCTTAAAAAAGGAATGCTTTATGTTTTTCTTTCTTATCTGAGGTTCTTAAATCCAAATAATGTGATATTTGGGGAAAGAGAGAGGAAAAGCATTGTACAAATGACTTCATTGTAAAATAAGAAAAGTGAGTATGGACTTCAATTGAGGGAGAAGTGTAATAATTACAAAAGGAAGGAGGGTTGATAAATTAACTAAAATTATAAATAATCTTAATGATAACTACTTAAAATATATAAAATAAACATAAATCTATGTGTAAATATACATATATTGTTTAAAGAAAATTAATCTGACTGGGCTAACAATGCTTCCCACAACAGCTTCAGGTTATCTAACAAAATATCCTCAATACCAAGAATTACAAGGTCTCTATTGAGTTGTTGACTACTGTGCTGACTAATGTGTATATTCATATACACATACATATGTGTGTGTATATATATATACATATATATATATGTATATATATATGTGTGTGTGTTTGTGTGTGTGTGTCTATGTGTGGTCTTAAATTTAGAAATAAGTATACTCTACATCCTTTATAAAGGAAATATTACATCAGATAGGGGCCACTACAATTTCTGCATCTTTTTACCAGGACGAAGTCTTAGCTGGGATTTATATTGTTCTGACTAAGCAAGGTAAAGGAAAGCAATTTGGGGGTAGGTGGGAAAGAGTTTATTTTAACTCACATGGAAAGGAGAATAAAGCAGTAATGGGGTGGTGGTGCAGAGGGAGGGAGGGACCTGGGCTGGAGAGGGAACAGGGAGGAAAAGGTAGGAACATGATCAAGTAGTGGAACAGGGACTTTGGGAGGGAAGAGGTTGGGGTACCCTCTAACCTGGGAGGTGAGAGACTCTCAAAACTCAAAATCGTGGATAAAATGCTCTACAGTGGGGAGAAGAAACTTGTAGCGTCCAATAGAAAGATAGGACATTATGAGGAGGGATGGAGTTGCCATTCCACAGTCAAAAACTCTGACCCACAACTCTTCATGTCTGAAGGAATTGCAAGGGCAAAAATGGAGAAGAGCATGAAAGGTTCAGTGATGGGCCCAAATATGGATCCAGCCTAAGGGAAGGCCTAGGGCCCTGACACTGTTGCTGATGCTGTGGTATGCTTATAGACAGCAGCCTAGCATGGCTTCCCTCTGAGAGGGCCAACAATCAGATGAAAGAGTCCCAACCAATGAACAGGGACCCCTATGTTTGGTTTGGGGAAAGGCTGGACTAAGTTATGAAGGAGGGCGGCCCCATGGGCAGACCAGTAGTCTCAACTGACCTGGAACCCAGAGATCTCTCAGACACTGAGCCACCAATCAGGCAGAATACACCAGCTGATATGAGGCCCCTGACACATAAACAGCCCAGGACTCTGTGGTCTGGCCTCAATGAGAGAAGATGAACCTAATCCTTGAGAAACTTGAGACCACAGGGAGTGGGGAGGCCTGGTGGAGTGGGGGTGGGGGTGGTGACCTCCTTTTTGGAGACTGAGAAAGGAGGTAAGGGGTGGGGAGCAGCTGGGGGGCAAACTGTGAGGGGTATGAAATCTGGATTATAAAAAAAGATTGAAGAATAAAAATAAATAACTTTTTTTAAAAATGAGTTTATTTTAGCTCACTGATCATTGCAATCATGACATAGAAAAACTAGAAGATCCAGAAGAATTTGGATGTTTCTTCAGGAGAGTGTCTCTGAGGAACATCAGATGGTGTATCCATGGAGTCTCAGTAACCTGGATGCCTAAATAAATAGTCATGCTAACTTGGACCAGGTAAGCTCATGAATCCTCAAACTTAGGCAAAGAACTACAGGTAACTAAGGAATGCTGATAGTGGAGGAAATCATCTTCTCCAAGAATAATCAATTGGTTATCTAATACTAAATGATCAGCTCTGAAAACATATATGTACACATTATATTATATGAACTGTGTGGGCAATATTTACACACATATACCACCACCACCACCATCAACAATAGTAATAGGGGAAAAGAGACTATTAATTTTAAATAGAGCAAGGGAATAACGTGATAAGGGATATGAGGGAAGAGGTAATGATTCAATTGTATTTGTCTCAAAATATAAGAAAACTATACTTAAAAGACTTCCTTACCTAGAATTCACTTAGGTTCAAATAATTCAAAAGTGTGACAATATAAGGGCATGAAATACGGTGGTACATTTAAGTTATAGACTATAGGCTTGGGTTAAAGCTCTGTGCTACATCGCATTCTTCTTCGACTATTTGGCAAAAGAATATTATTCAAAGATGAGAATCAGAACCACATGAAGAGAAAAAGTGATGCAACCATTATTCTATTGTACAAGGTCTTCTAAAGTTCCTAGTATGTTATAAAATTTAGTACTCCAATGCTATATAAATAAAAGAGTTAATCAATTCACAAGCAGCAAATTCTCTTAATGAGTAAAAGTTTTCAGTAAATGTTTCTTAAATATTTTTTTTTATTTAATCCCATCACATTTTAAGACTAAATGGTTTATGTGTGAGGTTCAGTAGATGAGGCATGGTAAGAATGTTGAGACATTCCGGATCCAGATAGAGAACTTTCCCTTCTGCCCTGTGCAGAACAAGCACCGTTTAAATGAATAAATAAATAAATAAATAAATAAATAAATAAATAAATAAATAAATAAATGATGCATTTTGTCCATGAAATTGTGAAATTGTTGTGCCCCTGCCCCCACTTCCTAAAGTGGAGAATGAGAACCAAGGCAATGAGAAAGGCTCAGTTTGGAAAATCTTAATATTTTAAAGCCTGCAAAGGATAATTGGAAATTCTGAGCTTTATTGACAAATCTTTCTAATATTCTTCAAAAAGGTTTTCTCTAGACCGAGTTTGCACTGTTGTTGCTGCTCTCTATGAAAGGATGAGGATACAAGATATGCTCGACTCACCTGGGGAAATGGGTGTGAGAAAAATGAGCAATGCACAGCAGATAAAGGACATATTTTCTTTTTTTATTCATCTCTCATACATTATATCCCTTCTGCAGTTTGCCTTCCTTCAACTCTTCCCACTCCTTCCCCACATTTCCCCCTCTATTTTGCTACAGAAATGAGCAATGAGCAGGCCTCATAAGGATATAAGCCTCAACCCTGAAATTTCACCTCACACCAGTCAGAATGGTTAAGATCAAGGACTGGGGAGAAAACATGTGCTGGTGAGGATTTGGAGAAAGAGGAACACTTCTCCACTGCTGGTGGGGTTGCTAGCTGTTTCAACCACTCTGGAAATCAGTCTGGGGATTCCTCAGAAAACTGGGTCTGTTCTTGGATTCAGTTGGCAAGAATTTTATTAAGTATTTTTGCATCAATATTCATAAGGGAAATTGGCCTGAAGTTCTCCTTCTTTGTTGGATCTTTGTGTGGTTTTGGTATCAGCGTAATTGTGGCTTCAGAGAATGAGTTGGGTAGAGTTCCTTCTGTTTCTATTTTGTGGAATAATTTGAAGAGTATTGGTGTTAGGTCTTCTATGAAGGTCTGATAGAATTCTACACTGAAGCCATCTGGTCCCATGCTTTTTTTAGTTGGAAGACTTTCTATGACCATTTTTATTTCTTCAGGTGTTATGGGACTGTTTAGATGATCTACTTGATCCTGATTTAGTTTTGGTGTTGGATATCTGTCTAGGAAACTGTCCATTTCCTCCAGATTCTCCACTTGTGTTGAGTATAGGCATTTGTAGTAGGATCTAATGATTTTTTTGAATTTCATCAGTTTCTGTTGTTATATCTCCACTTACAGCCCCACCAGCAGAAGGTGGGGCTTCATTTCTAAGTTTGTTAATCTGTATACTGTCTGTGCCCTTTGGTTAGTCTGGCTAAGGGTTTATCTATCTTGTTGATTTTCTCAAAGAACCAGCTCCTGGTTTTGTTGATTCTTTGTATGGTTCTCTTTGTTTCTACTTAATTGATTTCGGCCCTGAGTTTTATGATTTCCTGCCTTCTATTCCTCCTGGGTGAAATAGCTTCTTTTTGTTCCAGGGCTTTCAGGTGTGTCATTAAGCTGTTAGTGTATGCTCTCTCCATTTTCTTTTTAGAGGCACTCAGGGCTATGAGTTTTCCTCTTAGCACTGCTTTCATTGTGTCCCATAGATTTGGGTATGTTGTGTCCCCAACAATGGGACCCCCCCATTAAGTTCTAAAAAGTCTTTAATATCTTTCTTTATTTCTTCCTTGACCAAGGTATCATTGAGTAGAATATTGCTCAGTTTCCACGTGTATGTGGGTTTTCTGTTTTTTTGTTGTTGTTGTTGTTGCTATTGAAGACCACTTTTACTCCATAGTGATCTGATAGGAGGCATGGGTTTATTTCCATCTTCTTGTATTTGTTGAGTTCTGTCTTGTGACCAATTATATGGTCTATTTTGGAGAAGGTACCATGAGGTGCTGAGAAAAAGTTATACTCTTTTGCTTTAGGATAGAATGTTCTATATATATCTGTTAAATCTAATTGGTCCAACGGTTCAATTAGTTTCACTGCGTCCCTGTTCAGTTTCTGTTTTCCTGATAGATCCATTGAGGAAAGTGCAGTGTTGAAGTCATCCAAAATCATTGTGTTAGGTGCCTTCTCTAAGGCAAAGGACACTGTTAAAAGGACAAAATGGCAACCATCAAATTGGGAAAGGATATTCACCAATCCTACATCTGATAGAGGGCTAATATCCAATATATACAAAGAATTCAAGAAGTTAGACCCCAGGGAAACAAATAACCCTATTAAAAAGTGGGGTACAGATCTAAACAAAGAATTTTCACCTGAAGAAATTCGGATGTACAAGAGGCACCTTGAGAAGTGATCAACATTATTAATCATTAGGAAAATGCAAATCAAAACAACCCTGAGATTTCACGTTACACCAGTCAGAATGGCTAAGGTCAAAAACTCAGGAGACAGCAGGTGTTGGCGAGGATGTGGAGAAAGAGGAAGACTCCTCCACTGCTGGTGGGGCTGTAAGATGATACGACCACTTTGGAAATCAATCTGGCGGTTCCTCAGAATACTGGACATGACACTTCCAGAGGACCCTGCTATACCTCTCCTGGGCATATATTCTCTGGCATGCAATAAAGACACATGCTCCATTATGTTCATAGCAGCATTAATTATAAAAGTCATAAGCTGGAAAGATCCCAGATGTCCCTCAAAGGAGGAATGGATACAGAAAATGTGGTATATTTACACAATGGAATACTACTCAGCAATTAGAAACAGTGAATTCACAAAATTTTTAGGCAAATGGTTTGATCTGGAAAATATTATCCTAAGTGAGGTAACCCAATCCAAAAGAATACACATGGAATGCAATCTCTGATAAGTGGATATTAATTAGCCCAGAAGCCCTGAATACCCAAGGCACAAATCGCATAACAAATGACTCCCATGAAGAAGTATGGAGAGGGTCCTGATCCTGGAAAGGATTGATCTAGCATTGGAGGGGAATATAAGAACAGAGGAAAAGGAGGGAGGTGATTGGAGAATGGATGGAGAGAAAAAGGTTTATGGGATATACGGGGAGGGGGGATCTGGGAAAAGGGAAATCATTTGGAATGTAAATAAAGAATATAGAAAATAAAAATATTAAAAAAAAACAAAAACAAAACAAACAACAAAACAAAAACAAAAACAAAAACAAAAGAAAAGAAAACTGGGTCTGATACTACTGGAGGACCCAGCTATACCACTCCTGGGCATATACCTAGAGGATTCCCCAGCATGTAATAGAGATACATGCTCCACCATGGTCATTGCAGCCCTATTTATAATAGCCAGAAGCTGTAATTAACCTATATGTCCGTCAACAGAGGAATCGATACAGAAAATGTGGTATATATACACAATGGAGTACTATTCATCCATTAAAAACAATTAATTCATGAAATTCTTAGACAAATGAATGGAGCTGGAGAACATCATCCTAAGTGAGGTAACCCAGTCTCAAAAGAACACTCACGGTATGCACTCATGGATAAGCAGATATTAGCCTAGAAGCTTGGAATACCCAAGACACATTGCACATATCAAATAATGTCCAAGAAGAAGGAAGGAGTGGCCCCTGGTCCTGAAAAGTCTCAGTTCAGCAGTGTAGGGGAATGCCAGGACAGGGAACAAGGGGAGGGAAGAGGGTTTATGGGACTTTCAGGGAGGGAGGTTCCTGGAAAGGGGAAATCATTTGCAATGTAAATAAAGAATATATCAAATAAAAAAAAGAAGCAAATTGAGTAAAGTTTATTTTAATTATTTTGAACATTTAGCAGACACAATTTTGATATATGTAGGGTGTTCAGTATGGTAATTTAATTAGGCACTGGACAATAATGCAATCCAATGAAACTTATTTCTTGTTATTGCTCAAACACCAATCACTCCACAGTTCTCTGGCAGTTTTTATGTGCATTTTAGATTATAGTAGTGTGTTGTTACATTAGCCCTATTCTGTAATAAACACCACATCTCTTCAGTTTTGACTGTATCTTGACATCTGTTTTTTAACCGCTCTTCCTCTTCCTGCTTCTATTAGTATTGAGTAACTGGTTTTATGATAAATTGTTTTAAATCATCTGTTATATTTGTAACAAACAATGAACAGTACATGAAACTTAACTTACACCTTTGCTATTGTTGTTTCACTTAAGATGAGATATTCCAGATCCACTGACATACACAGTTTTGTGTGTGTGTGTGTGTGTGTGTGTGTATGTGTGTGTGTGTGTGTTTGTGTACATGTGTGTCTATTCAGGGTAATGGTCTATTTTGTTAGTGGCTAATTTATCCAATTCTTTTCTTTTACTCTTTACCAAAATGTTTTAATGTTTTTTTCTGATAATTTCATACACAGTCACATGTACACACACACATACACACATATATACATATATGCACATAGACACACATATACCTGTATACACATGCATGCAGTTGTGTGTGTGTGTGTGTGTGTGTGTGTGTGTACTTAAATACATTTGTACATGTATTAGGCTAATTCTCACTGCTATCATCATTTTCTTTCCTTGTTTCCCTAACATCTTTCTTCTCTCTCCCACACAAGTCCCTTTTCTACATTCACAGCATTTTGTTGTGTTTTGTGGTCCAGCTAGTTTAGCCAGAAATACCTGTCTGACTGTGGTTTTGGCAGTATATTTTGGAGTATGGTGAGGTCATCAGTGGGTATACAACTGAAAAAAATCTGCCCTTCCCCTCAAATCCAACAGTTCAATATTCAGCAGAAAGGAATGTGGCCACATGGGCTCCTATTTGAACTAGTATTGACAGTTGACATGCCCAATCTTGTAGGAGCATGCTACTGTGCTGTGAAATTGAAATTTCATTGGCTGCATCATGCCCATGGGATAGCATTTCACAGAACTTCTCCCTACGTTCTGGCTATTACATTTTTAGTCAGATTATTTCTTTGCTGTTGAATTGTATAAGTTGTTTACATATAGTGAAAATTAGCTCTCATATCCAATAAATAGTTTTAATATATTTTCTTCAGGTAACATCACTTATATAACTATTCTCTTTTACACAGAACATTTTAATATGATAAAAATCATATTGCTTTTACATTGTGAGTGATATCCTAAAGGTTGTTTTTTTGTTGTTGTTGTTGTTGCTACTGATGATATTTGTTCTTTTAACTCTACTGAAGCATGTAGACATATTTTAGATTCTGTTGCCTAATTTCAGGTGTAACATTTATGTCTTTCCTTGACATTTTGAGAAAACATTGATTTGTGGTGAAATGTAGTAATCTTTTTATCTTACTTGTACAAATGAAAATACAGTTTACTCAGTTCTATTATTGATCAAAATGGCAGTCTCTGAAGAATGTTCCTGAAGCTTTTGTGTCACATGATGTGACTATATATTTTGATTAATTTCTGTGTGATCTATTATGTTTCATGTATGGGGTGTATGAGTCTTTATGCCAATGCAGGATTTAACTTGGTAACTTGTTTTAGGTTGTTCTAAAGTTCATTATTGTGATGCTTCTTGTTTTGTTTGTTGTTTTCTTCACTGTTGTGCTGTTGTGGTAATTCTTTATTATCATTGTGATAATGTTTGGATCTAAGGGGCTAAACCTCCTACCTGTAGGTATTTGAGGGTACGGCTAGAAGACTAACAGGAGAGAACATTCCATAAGAGACTGGGTGAGAGCAAGAGAGGCTGAGGGAAAACTGTTGGTGCTTTCTTGTGTACCTTCTCTTTTTGCTAATGACTTTGCTACTGGAGCTGTTATAGCTGCTGCAATCCACCATAGTTACCAGATTCCAGTTTCTGTGACATCCCACTATCATCTGAAAACTTGAAACTCATAGAAAATTTCCATGGCTTCAGTATCACTGGAGAATACTGAGATGTCCTACATGTGGTCAGAGTAACTACCAGATTTTCAGCCTATCAAATGTGCATTATTGGACTTCCAAGCCTGCTGATTGCCAGCCTTCAACTAAATTTCCCTGAAAAATAATGGATCAGCTCCCCCAGAGAAAACAACCTAATGAACTTGGTTAAATTTATTTCCAGTTATATAATTTTGGGCCTGCTATGAATTGGTCTGTATTTGTATCTCTTTTCTGAAAATATTTTTCCTATGGGTTTTTAAAATGGTACTATTTTGTGTGTTAATCCTGTGTTCAGTATTTTTCCATTTTTTAACATTTTCGAGAGGATCTAGAGAGGGATAGGTCTTTATGTTTTTCTAGACTAAAAAGTCATGAAATCTTAAATGAAGTATAATTTTAGTTTTTCCTTTCCTGCCTTTAACTTCTTTTAGATGTTACTTGGAAAAAAATCCAGCTGTTCTTCATCTAGTAAATTGTCTCTAGGTTTGCCATATATAGCATTCCTTATGTTGAAGTCTGTAGAGATGTATTCTAATATTGGCTGAGAGCTTTTATAATGCTGGAATTTTATATTTTTGGTTTTCTTTTCTCTGTTGCTATCATACAGTACTTGTCACACAATGGCTGATGTATGCAATTACTTTTATTAAGTTTTACATGTTCAGCTATCCTGTATTCCTAGCAAAAACGACTAAGTTATTTTTCATGTTAAATTATTTTAATGATTTTTCCCTGTTGGTGTGTTTGTGGTTGTTGTTTATCTTTCTTTTTCTTTTTGAATCTTATTGTCTGTATTCATCAGGAATGTTTAGTTGTACTTTTATTTTTTTGTGTTTGGTTTGGGATTATATAGCATTCCTAACTTCACAGAATGCATTAGACAGATTTCCCTTGAATCTTTTACCTTTTAATTGTTTAAAATGATTTCAAGGAAATGGTCTTTCTATCTCTTCCATGCATGTTTTGTAGCAGTCAATATTTAATCAGTCAAGAAGTACTGATATGTTATTCATTGGACTTTCAATTACATTTTAACTAATGTCACAATATTACTAATTTCTTTAAACTTTTTATAAAATCAAAGTTTAAAGATTGATGTCTTGGAGTATTTCATTTATATTATATTTCCTAATTCTGTAGCATATTCTTTTCACAGTAATTTCTTATCATCATTTGGATTTCTCTGATCAAAGTGGCTGTGTGTCCTTCTTAGCTGTAATTAATTTTAGTTATTTTTCTCTTTTATTTTATTCTACCATTTTGTTGATAATTATTTTCTTTGAAAAGTTAGTCTGCAACTTGTTTATTTCTTCATTATAACTTATATTCCTAGTACATTTATTTCTACATTTTTAGGTTTTTCTTTTACTTACTTTTTTCTTAGATTCTTGTTCTCATAGATCCTTAACGTATATTGTTGAGCTGCTTGTTTTAAAGCTAATTTATTGACATTAAACTTTCTGATAAAACCTTCATAGTTATTCTTTTGATGCATTTGAAGGGTTCTATAGCTTTACTTTCATTTTGCTTTGTTCCAAAAAGTCTTTTAACTTTTACTTTTATAGTGACTTTTTTTTCTGTTGTTTTCTTTTCTTTTTTCCTTTTCTTTTATTGGATATTTTCTTCATTTTCATTTCAAATATTACCCCTTTCCAAGTTTCCTCTCTGGAAACTCCCTAGCTCATCCTCCCTCCCCCTGCTTCTATGAGGGTGTTCCACAACCCACCCATCCACAACTGCCTCCCAGCCCTGGCATTCTGCTATACTGGGTCACTGGGCATTCAAAGACATAGCTCATTCTTGTGTGTTTTCTATTGCTCTTACTGAGCTCTACTTTTATTTTGCTGCATCACAGAAGATATTATACAAAATTTTTAAAATTTGTTCACCTAACACAAAATGGACTCCATATGGTTTTGTGTCTTTTTTGCTTTTTGTTTTTATTTTATTTTATTTTATTTTATGTTGTTGATTTATTTTTAATGTCTTCTTATCTGTGTATATGTTTCTAAAATATAAAAACAATGTGAAATTGGGTTCTTATGGAAGTAAGGAGGATCTGAGTGAGTTAAATGTTTTAAAATAATATAATCAAAATATATTTCATGAAAAAAATAAAAATCTTTAAAAATAGCAATTAGGTTTTCAGTCAGAGAAGATGCACCTAGCCCTCAAGAGACTGGTGGTCCCAGGGATTGGGGAGGTCTGGTAAGTTGGGTGGGGTTAGGGATAGAAGGAGGTGGAGATATGGGATGTGGAACAGTCAGAAGGTAGTCTGGGAGGGAGATAAAATCAGGAGAAAAAAAAGATAAATAAAATTAAAATAAATAATAATTACAGGAAACAGAGGAATGCTGAGAGTTAAAGTCCTCCCCAAAGAAGACATCTAAATGGTTATTATCTGATACCAAAGGTTCTTCCCTGAATACACACAAGTAGCATACAGGCTGATAGGTTATATTTAAGAATATATACAATATGTTATATAGTCACATAATAAATACTAATGAATAATGGTCATGCATTTGTAGGAGAGCAACTGAAAGCATATTTGAGCAGGACTTCAGAAAGAAAGGGGAAAGGAAATTATGTAATTATAATCTCAAAAATAAATTTAAATGGAAGAACGTTGTTGAGATTTGTTTATAAATACCACATGATCACTAGAAAATTTTTCATCTGTTAGTGATACATCTGTATCTTATGAAGCTGTTGAAGAAAATGTACTATAAATGTTTTTAGGATTATGTTGGAGTTTTGCATAAAAGTGTTGCTGTCTCCCTTTAGGGATATAAAATTCCATCACATTCCTGTGATTTTAATTCTTATATTAACGTTTCTACTCTGTAACAGTTTTTCTTCCAATATTAGTGAATGTTTTTCAAGGTGAGCTATTTTCTCACGTAGCTGGAGTGTAAGGCATTGCTAGGGTGGGCACTGTGGGAGTGAACTCAGAAATGTACTCTCCATGTGACTTTGTCAGTTATACCAAGTATCAATGATACTTGTACCTCAATAATCTAGACACAGATACTTGATAAAGCAGTAGTTTTATTTTATGTTAACAAAGGGTGTCAGATAAACATAACTGAAAGTACTGTTAAGATGGCTGATGTTAGTAATGGGTAATGGTGACAGTCATCATATTAGGGACCTGGGTAAGAAAAGCAGATATCCTCAGGATGTATGGAGTAGAAAACAAACTGGTTTACACCTTCCAGTGAAAGCAGTTACAGTGCTTGGATACAGGTTACATAGGGTCACATATGTAGACCCATCAGAGGCAGGTATATTTGGATCTGTTGAGATAATAACAGCACTGTCTAAGAGACTTGCATATGGCAATGACCTCGGGTGACACAGAAGCAGGAACTGAGACAATAGAAATTGGTAAAGCTGTAAGGCTTTGGCCTTTGGTGAAGTAATTCCTTGAGTTTTGGAAAATAAACCTCTCTAGTTTATAAAAGAACTTGATACTTTGGCTATGAGACATGTTCCTCTACCCTATAATGTGAGCTATGGTGTCTCCAGGGATTCAGACAGTGATGCTTGCTATTACTACCATCAACACAGTAGCCCATAAGTAGGCTTCATAGAGGAATACTCAGTGATATCATGGGTGTTATGCATTCAGATGTCAAGATCCATTGTATTGAGTTCACATGCAATGAAAGGTTCTGGCCTCAGAAGCATGCAACAATGATGTTTTCAATGCATGTGGAAATAGTTGAGGTATAATGGTGGCACATAGAACACTTTGATAAGAGAATCCAAGTATTGACTCTTTATCTCTGATGGTATTGGTATTTAGATGCTATAGAAATTGTCAGGGGACAGAATATAAGGAACAAAAAGTAATCTCCTTTTCTGGAACAAAGCTGTTGTATAGATACCAAGCAAAGAATCACAGCCTATGGAAACTGTTGATCATATTGCCATTGGTGACTGCCAAGACACACTGAGAATATAGGCCTTGGAGGACTTCCCAATTTGATTTATAAACAACATTGAGTCTTCCCTGGGTAAATAGCTGGGATTGAAATTGTGAACGTATCCCTTCTTTCTGTGGTGACACTGAAATTCCTTATCATCTAGGATTCTACCTACCCTTTGCTGAGTCTCTTGATGGAGTTAGTTGCTGTCCTCAGATGGCTGTCCTTGCTTTGTCTCTCTAGTTCTTTTTTTGAGGAGGCAAACAAAAGCTACCCTGGATGATCCTCTCTCAGAATTAAGATACAATTCAGAATTTCTACAGGAGATCTGAACTAGTATAGTCCTAGGAGAAAATTTCAACCTAAGAAACATTAACATTTAACAAAGTATAGGCAGCTCCTGAATTTGATGTTTGGTTTAGGATACATCAGTTTTATGCTGACAGAAATCTGTATGCATTGAGGAAATACTGCCCTTGGAATTTTCTTGTCTTTCTGGTTATACTTGTTTAAGTGATGATCTTTTATAGCAATCCAAGCCGGCCTCAGAGCCCTTTTATAGATATGAGTGACCTTGAACTTCTTTTTAATTTTTTTTTAAAATTTTTATGTGTGTGTACATGCGTGTGTGTTCATGTATAAGGGTGAGCATGCATGTGTGTGTATATGTGTGTATGAGTGTGAGAAAGAGACACACACAGGGATACAAAGAGAGGGGGAGAGAAAGGTATAAATATCCTTGATTGGTATGCCTCTATAATCTAAGTGCTAGCCTTGAAACTCAGCTTCCAATCAGACATGTAACAACAAATATAAGCAGCAATTTCTTTTTTTTTATTCGATATATTTTTTATTTACATTTCAAATGATTTCCCCTTTTCTAGCCCCTCACTCCCCGAAAGTCCCATAAGCCCCCTTTTTTCCCCCTGTCCTCCCACCCACCCCTTCCCACTTCCCCGTTCTGGTTTTGCCCTATACTTCTTCACTGAGTCTTTCTAGAACAAGGGGCCACTCCTCCTTTCTTCTTGTACCTCATTTGATGTGTGGATTATGTTTTGGGTATTCCAGTTTTCTAGGTTAATATCCACTTATTAGTGAGTGCATACCATGATTCACCTTTTGAGTCTGGGTTACCTCACTTAGTATGATGTTCTCTAACTCCATCCATTTGCCTAAGAATTTCATGAATTCATTGTTTCTAATGGCTGAATAGTACTCCATTGTGTAGATATACCACATTTTTTGCATCCACTCTTCTGTTGAGGGATACCTGGGTTCTTTCCAGCATCTGGCAATTATAAATAGGGCTGCTATGAACATAGTAGAGCATGTATCCTTATTACATGCTGGGGAATCCTTTGGGTATATGCCCAGGAGTGGTATAGCAGGATGTTTTGGAAGTGAGGTGCCCAGTTTTCGGAGGAACCGCCAGACTGATTTCCAGAGTGGTTGTACCAATTTGCAACCCCACCAGCAGTGGAGGAGTGTTCCTCTTTCTCCACATCCTCTCCAACACCTTAAGCAGCAATTTCTTAACCTCACTGTATTGCTCAGAGAGTTGTTTGTTAAGTTAAATGTATTTAGTGACATTTTTGCTTATAATTATTTTTGACTTACTGATGCATTGTAAGCCAAGAAGTATCTAGTTTTGTTTGTTTGGTTGGTTGGTTGTGTGTATTGCCTATCTCCTATACTGATGGGAATTGAAAGATCTCATGAAATTAAAATTGTAATTATTAGAAATTCTATTATTTCAAATATTACATGAAGTAATTGAATCAATACTGTGAGCTTTTTTGTTTGTATTGATTCAAATATTTGCAAGTTGTTCTAAGAGACAGAGTTTAGTTTGTTCCAGTTTGATTTAGTCACCTGTGTTTTCTACATTTTGATGATTTTTAAATATCCATTCAAAATTTTTGAAGATTTACTGATCATTATTCTAATAAATTCTTACCATAAATAATTTAGTCATCTAATAAATTGTATATTCTTGCATTTACTTGTAACATTGTCAGGATTGTTCCCCTAATACGTCTGCAAATTATGACCATTCTTTCTGTGTAAAACTGGGTATCATGACATTATGATCTGCATTTATTTTAAAAGAGGTAAGTATTAATTAGTGATTATATGAATTGAAAATTTTCATTTTATTAAAATATTATATGGGCAATTCTAGTTTTATTATGGAATTATTGTTTTCTTGGAAGAAACAAGTCATCAGGTGGGTCAGCATGACTATTATTACACTCTCAGTAGGATTATCATTATATTTATTTCGAAGCCATTTCTCATTTGCTGATAATTCCTGTTAAGGACTAAACTAAATTGTAAGTAAGAGTAAATACGTTTTGTAAATATAAGTACATCCACCTTAAATAGTATCCTTTTGCCTCAAGGCATCTTTCCACTTCTGCATGATCAACACTATCTGGAAAGACCCTTCTTCCTTAAAAAAAAAAAAAAAAAAAAAACAATTCAGTAAAAGAAAAAAAATGTGTACTGCACTCATTCTCCAGTTTTCACTTAAAATCTGCATAATATTCTGGTCCAGTGAGGAAGGCAGGATGATAAAACATTTGTAACCAAGTGAAAATGTTTCCAGGCTGATAAATTTATAAATGCATCTGCAAGGCCAAGCAGGATTTATGCAGAGTATGCGAAGAGAACTAAGTGCTCCCCAGATGGAAAGCCACACTCCCATGCTTGTTTACACCTAACACAACTTTAAGGTCTTCATTCCTCTTCTGCTGAAGCTGTACTTTCCAAAATTTTGCAGTTATCACGGGAGTCATGCAGAGAAATATGTTTTGGTTTCCATAGCACTTCACAACATCTCCTTGATACTATTAATGGTGATGGACAAGAGTTTTATTTCTGGAAGCACAGTCACCATGTAAAACCAAATTATCAGATTTCAGGGCCAAAAAGAACATTTTGTGGGATGTAATAGCTATAAATCATCCCTTTCTTGAATACTGAAAGTTGTGGCTTTTAGCAAAGAAATATATCAAATGTAGTTTAATATTGATTTTTTTCCCTTCAGAAATGTGTTTCAGTCACAAAGACCCCAAAGCTTAGTAAATCTACATAGAATTCTTAAGCAGGCTCTAGTTGTATTTTCTTCTTTATTTCATTGATAAATTTCTATGACAGTTCATTCAATTCATTTCCTGATTCTGACTCACTGGCATAAGATCATATCATGTGAGACTGTAGCTTCACAGCTATCTAGAAGTTCAGGGTGTGTATACTTGATCTATTATAGTATGTAACTCCTCATAGATGTCTAATAAAACCCTTCCATCAGGAAGGATCATGTATAAAACACATCATATTTAATAATCCATGACCCATTCATGTCAGCTAGGATTTATTGTGGAATGCTGAAAGACTAAGCAAAATGAAATATAAACCTCTGGATTTTCTCCAAAAATTAAAAGGAAAAATCGAATAGTTCCAGAATGAGAAAGTATAAGGAATGACTAAAATTAATCTGTAGTAGAATGAACTGCCATCTATGATAGGCATGATTAAGAGTAATTTATCACTCATAATAGAAATATTAAGGATTCTGGTTAAATGTTTGTACATATTAACAATTCAGGCTGTCTAAAACATTTAAAATAAAATGTCTAAGGACTTTGAACATTTCTTTAAGTACTTTGTGGCCATTCAAGATTCCTCTGTTGTAAATACTCTGTTTAACTCTATACTCCATATGTTTCCTTTTTTTTTCTATATTCTTTGTTTACATTCCAAATGTTTTCCCCTTTCTCAGTTCCCTCCTCCAAGTTTCATAAGCCTTCTTCTCTGCACACATTCTCCAATCACCTCCTTCCATTCTCTGTCCTGGTACTCCCCTACAATGCTAGATCAAGCCTTTCCAGGATCAGGACCCTCTCCTTACTTCTTCATGGGAGTCATTTGTTATGCTAATTATGCCTTGGGTATTCAGAGTTTCTGGGCTAATTAATATCCACTTATCAGCAATTGCATTCCATGTGTATTCTTTTGTGATTGGGTTACCTCAATTAGGATGATATTTTCCAGTTCCAACCATTTGCCTAAAAAATTCATGAATTCATTCTTTTTAATTGCTGAGTAGTATTCCATTGTGTAAATATACTACATTTTCTGTATCCATTCTTCCATTGATGGACATCAGGATTCTTTCCAGCTTCTGGCTATTATAAAGAAGGCTGCTATGAACATATGGAACATGTTTCCTTGTTGCATGCCGGTGAATCCTTTGGGTATATGCCCAGGAGAGGTATAGCAGGGTCCTCGGGAAGTATTGTGCCCAGTTTTCTGAGGAACCGCCACACTGATTTCCGTAGTAGTGGTTGTACCATCTTACAATCCCTACAGCAGTAGAGGAATGTTCCTCTTTCTCCACATCCTAGCCAACACCTGCTGTCTCCTGATTTTTTAACCTTAGCCATTCTGACTGGTGTGATGTGAAATCGCAGGGTTGTTTTGATTTGCATTTCCCTAATGACTAATGATGTTGAGCATTTCTTAAGGTGCTTCTCAGTCATTCGAATTTCTTCAGGTGAAAATTCTTTGTTTAGATCTGTACCCCATTTTTAATAGGGTTATTTGGTTCCCTGGGGTCTAATTTCTTGAGTTCTTTGTATATATTGGATATTAGCCCTCCATCAGATGTAGGGTTGTTGAAGATCTTTTCCCAATTTGTTGGTTGCTATTTTGTCCTTTTGACAGTGGCCTTTGCCTTACAGAAACTTTGTAATTTATGAGGTCCCATTTGTTAATTCTTGATATTAGAGCATAAGCTATTGGTGTTCTGTTCAGGAACTTTTCCCCTATGCCCATATACTCAAGGGTTTCCCCCAGTTTCTTTTCTATTAGTTTCAGTGTATCAAGTTTTATGTGGAGGGCCTTGATCCACTTGGAGTTGAGCTTAGAACAAGGAGATAAGAATGGATCAATTTGCATTCTTCTATATTCTGACCTCCAGTTGAACCAGCACCATTTGTTGAAAAGGCTATCTTTTTTCCACTGAATGTTTTCCACTACTTTGTCGAAGATCAAGTTACCATAGGTGTGTGGATTAATTTCTGGGTCTTCAATTCTAGTCCATTGGTCCACTTGCCTGTCACTGTGCCAATACCATGCTGTTTTTAACACTATTGCTCCATAGTTTTGCTTGAGGTCTGGGATACTGATTCCTCCAGAAGTTCTTTTACTGTTGAGAAAAGTTTTAACTATCCTGGGTGGTTTTTGTTTTGGGTTTTGGGTTCTTTTTGTTTGTTTGTTTTTTATTCCACATGAATTTGAGAATTGCTTTTTCTAACTCTGTGAAGAACTGATTTTGGGATTTTGATGGGGATTGCATTGAATCTGTAGATTGCTTTTGGCAAGATGGCCATTTTAACTATATTAATCCTGCCAATCCATGAGCATGGGAGAGTTTTCCATTTTCTGAGGTCTTCTTTGATTTCCTTCTTCAGAGACCTGAAGTTCTTGTCATATAGATCTTTCACTTGTTTGGTTAGAGTCACACCAAGATACTTTATATTGTTTGTAGCTATTGTGAAGGGTGTCATTTCCCTAATTTCTTTCTCAGCCTGCTTATCCTTTGAGTATAGGAAGGCAACTGATTTGCTTGAGTTGATTTTATAACCAGCCTCTTTACTGAAGTTGTTTATCAGCTGTAGGAGTTCTCTGGTGGACTTTTTTGGATCACGTAAGTATACTATCATGTCATCTGCAAATAGTGATAACTTGACTTCTTCCTTTCCAATTTGTATCCATTTGACCTCCTTATGTTGTCTAATTGCTCTAGCTAGAACTTCAAGTACTTTATTGAAAAGAAATGGAGAGAAAGCATAGCCTTGTCTAGTCCCTGATTTTAGTGGGATCACTTCAAGTTTCTCTCCATTTAGTTTGATGTTGGCTACTGGTTTGCTGTATATTGCTTTAACTATGTGTAGGTATGGGCCTTGAATTCCTGTTCTTTTCAAGACTTTTAGCAGGAAAGGATGCTGAATTTTGTCAAATGCTTTTTCAGCATTTAATGAAATGATCTTTTTTTTTCTTTGAGTTTGTTTATGTAGTGGATTTCATTGATGGTTTTCCTGATATTGAACCATCCCTGCATCCCTGGGATAATGCCTACTTGATCATGTTGGATGATCATTTTGATGTGTTCTTGGATTTGGTTGGCAAGAATTTTATTCAGTATTTTTGCATCTATGTTCATAAGGGAAATTGGCCTGAAGTTCTCTTTTTTTGTTGGGCATTTGTGTGGTTTCGGTATCAGCATAATTGTGGCTTCGTAAAATGAGTTGGGTAGTGTTCTTTCTGTTCTATTTTGTGGAATAGTTTGAATAATATTGGTGTTAGGTCTTCTTTGAAGATCTGATAGAATTCTGCACTGAAGCTATCTGGTCCCGTGCTTTTTTTGGCTGGAAGACTTTCTATGACCCCTTTTATTACTTTAGGAGTTATGGGACTGTTTAGATGATTTATTTGATCCTGATTTAATTTTGGTGTTTGATATCTGTCTAGGAAATTGTCCATTTCCTCCAGGTTTCTCCAGTTGTGTTGAGTATAGGCTTTTGTAGTAGGATCTGATGATTTTTTGAATTTCCTCAGTTTCTGTTGTTACATCTCCCTTTTCATTTCTAATTTTGTTAATCTGGATACTGACTCTTTGCCTTTGGGTTTGTCTGGCTAAGGGTTTATCTATCTTTGGATTTTCTCAAAGAACCAGCTCCTGTTTTTGTTGATTCTTTGTATGGTTCTACTTAATTGATTTCAGCCCTGAATTTGATGATGTTGAGCCTTCTACTCCTCCTGAGTGAATTAGCTTCTTTTTGTTCCAGGGCTTTTAGGTGTGCCATTAAGCTGCTAGTGTATGCTCTCTACATTTTCTTTTTGGAGGCACTCAGGGCTATGAGTTTTCCTCTTAGCACTGCTTTCATTGTTTCCCATATATTTGGGCATGTTGTGTCTTCATTTTTATTAAATTCTAAAAAGTCTTTAATTTCTTTTTTTTATTTCTTCCTTGACAAAGGTATCATTGAGTAGAGTATTATACAGTTTCCATGTGTATGTAGGCTTTCTGTTGTTTTTGTTGCTATTGAAGACCACTTTTACTCCATAGTGATATGAAAGTAATCATGGGATTATTTCAATCTTCTTATATTTGTTGAGGTCTGTCTTGTAACAAATTATGTGATCGATTTCGGAGAAGGTACCATGAGATGCTGAGAAAAAGGTATATTCTTTATATGAAATATTATATGGTATATGCTTTAGGATGAAATGTCTAATTGGTCCAAAGCTTCAGTTAGTTTTACTGTGTCCCTGTTCAGTTTCTGTTTTCCTGATTTGTCTATTAAGGAAAGTACAGTGTTGAAGTCACCCACAATTACTGTGTTAGGTGCAATGTGTGCTTTGAGCTTTAGTAAAGTTTCTTTTATGAATGAGAGCGCCCTTGCATTTGGAGCATAGATGTTCAGGATTGAGAGTTCTTGGTGTATTTTTCCTTTGACCAGCAAGAAGTGTCCTTCTGTATTTCTTTTGATGACTTCAGGTTGAAAGTAAATTTTATCTGATATTAGAAGTGCTACACCGATTTGTTTCCTGAGACCATTGGCTTGTAAAATTGTCTTCCCGCCTTTTACTGTAAGGTAGTATTTGTCTTTGACACTGAGGTGTGTTTCCCGTATGCAGCAAAATGTAGGGTCCTGTTTACATATCCAGTCTGTTAGTCTATGTCTTTTTATTGGGGAATTGAGTCCATTGACGTTAAGAGATATTAAGGAATAGTGATTATTACTTCCTGTCATTTTTGATGTTATTTTTTAATTTGATTGGTTATCTTCTTTTGGGTTTGATGAAAGAAGGTTACTATCTCGCTTTTTCCAGGGTGAAGTTTCCCTCCTTGTATTGGTGTTTTCCTCCTATTATCCTTTGTAGGGCTGGGTTTGTGGAAAGATATTGGGTAAACTTGGTTTTGTCATGGAATATCTTGGTTTCTCCATCTATGGTGATTGAGAATTTTGCTGGGTATAGTAGTTTTGGCTTGCATTTGTGTTCTCTTAGAGTCTGCATGATATTTGCCCAGGATCTTCTAGCTTTCATAGTCTCTGGTGAGAAGTCTGGTATGATTCACATAGGTCTTCCTTTATATATTACTTGGACTTTTTCTCTTACTGCCTTTAATATTATTTCTTTGTTTAGTACATTTGGGGTTTTGATTATTATGTGATGGGAGGTAATTCTGTTCTGGTCCAGTCTGTTTGGAATTCTGTAGGCTTCTTGTATATTCATAGGCATCTCTCTCTTTAGGTTAGGGAAGTTTTCTTCCATAATTTTATTGAAGATATTTTCTGGGCCTTTAAGTTGTAAATCTTCACTCTCATCTATGCCTATAATCCTTAGGTTTGGTCTTCTCATTGTGTCCTGGATTTCCTGGATATTTTGGGTTACAAGCTTTTTGCATTTTGCATTTTCTTCAACTGTTGAGTCCATGGTTTCTATGGTATCTTCAGCATCTGAGATTCTTTCTTCTATCTCTTGTATTCTATTGTTGATATTTGCATCTATGTCCCCTGATTTCTTCCCACGGTTTTCTATCTCCAAAGTTGTCTCCCTTTGTGATTTCTTAGTTGTTTCTACTTCTGTTTTTAGATCCTGGATGGTTTTGCTCAGGTCCTTCACTTGCTTGTTTGTGTTTTGCTGTAATTCTTTAAGAGATTTTTGTGTTTCCTCTTTCATGACCTCATCCTGTTGACCAACGTTCTCCTGTATTTCTTTAAGTGATTTTTGCATTTCCTCTTTATTGACTTCTATTTTTTGACCTGTATTCTCCTGAATTTCTTTCAATGATTTTTGTGTTTCCCTTGTAAGAGCTTCTAACTTTTTATTCATTTTCTCCTGAATTTCTTTAAGAGATTTATTTACATCCTTCAGGTGTTCCTGTAACAGCATCATGACCAGTGATTTTAAGCCAAATCTTGTTTTTTCTGGTGTGTTGGGGTATCCAGGACATGCTGTTAATGGAGGATTGGGTTCAGAAGCTGCCATATTGCCTTGATTTCTGTTAGTAATGTTCCTATGTTTGCCTTTGGCCATCTAGTTCTCACTGGTGTTAGTTGGTCTTGTTGTCAGTGCTGGACTCACCAGTGCATGCTGCCTCCTCCCAGGGGGCCTCCAGGTGCACAGCTGGCCTCTTGCACTACCTGGAGAAGGGATTCTGTGGCCCAGGCTGTTCCAGATCCTGAGGTGGAGACTGACCGGAAGGTTCCCGCCAGAGGCCTCTGGACTGGGTCCTCTGCTCTGCAGGGCCGGACTCACCAGTGCATGTTGCCTCCTCCCAGTTGACCTCCAGGTACCCAGCTGGCCTCCTGCACTGCCTGGAGAAGGGGCTCTGTGGTCCCAGATGTTCCCAATCCAGAGGCGGAGACCTGAAGGCTCTATACCCCATTTTTTGATTGGGTTTTTGGTTTTTTGGCGGTTAGCTTTTTGAGTTCTTTATATATTTGGGGTATTAGCCCTCTCTCAGATATGGAGTTAGTGAAGATTTTTTTCCCAATCTGCAGGTTGCCAATTTGTCCTATTGATTATATGTCCTTTGACTTACAAAAGTTTTCAGTTTAATGAGGTCCCATTTAACAATTCTTGATCTTAGAGCATGAGCCATTGGAGTTTGTTTAGGAAAATTTCCCTGCCAATGAGATCAAGGCTATTTGCACTTTCTCCACTATTAGATTTGGTTTATCTAGTTTTAGTTTTAAGACGTCCTTCATCCACATGTACTTGACCTTTGTGAATGGTGAAAAATATGAATCTATTTTCATTTTACTACATATTGACCACCAGTTAGACCAACACCATTTATAGCAGATGCTTTCTTTTTTCCATTGTATATTTTTGTCCCGTTTGTCAAAGATCAAATGTTCATAAACATGTAGTTTTTTTTTCTGGGTTTTCAATTATATCCTATTAATCTACCTGTCCATTTCAGTGCTAATACCATGCAGTTTTAATCATTGTTGCTCTATAGTAAAATATGAGGTCAGGGATGGTGATTTCTCTAGAAGTTCTTTTACTATTCAGAATTTTTTCACTATCTGGGTTTGTTTGTTTGTTAGTTTGTTTGTTTGTTTTACTATATGAAATTGAGAATTCCTCTTTCCATGACTTTGAAGAATTGTGTTGGAATTTTGATGGAGATTGCATTGAATATGCAGATTGATTCTGGTAGGATGGCCATTTTTACTATGTTAATCCTATTAATCCATTAATAATCATAGGAGATCTCTCCATTTTCTGAAGTCTTCTTTGATTTTTTTCCCTGAGGATTTGATGTTCTTCTCACACAGATTGTTCACTTGTTTGGATAGAGTTACCTCAAGATATTTTATATTATTTATGACTATTGTGAAGGGTGTCATTTTCCTGTTTTCTTTCTCAGCCCATTTATCATTTATACAAAGGAAGGCATCTGGTTTTCTTGAGTTAATTTTATATCCAGCCACTTTTCTGAAGTTGTTTATCAGCTGTAGAAAACCTTTGGCAGAATTTTTGTGTTCAGTTATGCATACCATCATATAACCTGCAAATAGTGATACAAAGTACTTAGTCATCAGGGAAATGTAAATCAAAGAAACCCTGAGATTACACCTTATACTAACCAAATTCACTAAGATCAAAAACAGGCAACAGCAGATGCTGGGGAGAATGTGGATAGAGAGGAACACTCCTCCATTGCTGGAGGGATTGCAAACTGGTACAAACACTCTGGAAATCATTCTGGAGGTTCCTCAGAAAATTCCAAATAGATCTACCTGAATAACCCTCTTGGGCATAGGCCCAAGAGATGCCCCACCATTCCACATGAGCACATGTTCTACTATGTTCATAGTGGACTTAAATGTGACAGCAAGAAGCTGGAAGCAACACAGATGTTCCACAATGGAAGAATGGCTACAGAAAATATGATTCATTTACACAATGGAATACTATTCAGCTATTAAGAACAAGGACCACATGAATTTTGCAGGCAAATGGATGGAACTAGAAAATATCCTGAGTGAATTAACTCAGACCCAAGAGGACATGCATGGTATGTATTCACTAATAAGTGGATATTAGCCAAAAAATACAGAATACCTAGGATACATTTTACAGAACCCAAAATAGTGAACAAGTGGAAGGGCCTAAGTGAGGATGCCTCAATCCCTATTGGGAGGGAAAATAGAGCAATCAGGTAAGGAAGATGGAGGGAGGGACATGTGTAGGACATGGAGGGGAAAAGTAGAGCATGTTGAGGTATTGGCTGGGGCAAAAGAGAAGCCATGAGGGCTAAGAGAATGAATTGGAATATGCAACCTCAGGGCCTGGGAGGTGGGGCACTCTCTAGAATGTTCAAGAGACCTGGGAGGTGAGGGACTCTCAGGACTCAAAAAGGGGGAACTTAGATGAAATGCCAAACTGTGCAAAGAAGGAACTTCTAGAGTCCACCTCCAGTAGAGCAACAGGGCATCAAGAGGAGCCATGGGGTTGCCAACCCACAGTTAAAAACTATGATCCAGAATTGTTGCTGTCTGAAAGAACTGCTGGGTCAAAAATGGAGAAGATAGTGAGGGAAAGGAGATTTAGTGACTGTACCAACTTGAGACCCATTTCAAGGAGAGGTTCTAAGACTTGACAGTATTACTGATGCTATGGTTTGCTTATAGATAGAAGCCTAGCATGGCTGTCCTACAAGAGGCTCGACAAGCAACTGACTGAGAGAAATTCAGATATTTACACTCAACCATTGAACTGACGTTTGGAAATATTTTTGGTGAATTAGGGAAAGACTGAAAGATGCTGAGGGGGAAGCAACACTACAGAGAAACCAGCAGTCTTTACTAACCTGGACCCCTGATAACTCTCAGAAACTGAGCCACCAACCTATAGCATTTTATTTTACCCTAAAGCTTCAGAGATTTTCAGTACAACATCATTTTCGTTTTACTAGTAACTGTTGTGTTAAGTCAGATCTTTGTTGAACACTGTGACTAAAATATATATATATATATCTACAAGAATCTCTAAACTAAATTTAGGATTAGTTGACTTTATTTTGAAGGGACTTAGATTTCATATACAAACTATACTTAGTTCAATAAAACCTAATTGTTTTTATTTGCTTCACTTGTTTATTTTTAACTGTTGAGACAGGGTCTCTTTATATAGCTTTATGTGTCCTTGAACATACTACATATAGTTATTGGCCATTATATTTCTAGAATTAAAGGCATAAAGCACTCTGTCAGGCCCAAATATTTTTAATGAATACATTGGCAATTTATATCCAGCTGAGGAGCCAGGGAAACTGAGATGACTAAGTTGGTGCTCACTATAGAACTCTCATTGGTGTGCAGTTTTCCATTCAGAAGATGATGAAGCTTTCCAAGATTCAGCTTCTTCCTTCATTTAGTGTGTAATCCCCTAAAATTTCTTTTGTTGGTTATAAAATTTAACTGGATTGTGCACGGATACTGATCTTTTTCATAAATATGATTCATAATTTCAGTCCTGTCCAGTACTCCTACCTTGGTTCCTCAAGTTCTAGGAACAAAACATCTAATAGATAGTTTATTTTCTTCACTTTACATAATATTCTAACAGAATATTTTTAAAATTAAAGAGATGACCCAGTTTTTTCAATACACCTTTCTTTATTATTTTTTAACTCTCATATTTATTGGGGCTGGCTTACAGATTCAGAGGTCCGGTCCAGTATTATCAAGGTACAAGCATGGCAGCATCTAGCCAGACATAGAGCAGAAGAAACTGAGAAGTCTATATCTTGTTCCAAAGGGAAACAATAGAAATTTGGCTTCCAAGCAGCTAAGATCAGAGTCTTTTTTCATGTTTTCATTTGGTTATTTTATTTATTTACATTTCAAATGTTATCCCCTATAGTGGCTATTTCTGGATGTCAACTTGACTATATCTAGAATGAACTACAATCAAGAATTGGAAGACTCACCTGTGATTCTGCTCTTGAGGCTTGGAGATATAAGTTTCCTACCTGGATCTTGGTATAGAGATCTTGAGGCACAGTGACTATGAATCCAAGGAGATTAAGGCAAAGAGATCTCTGAATTCAAGGTCATCTGTGACAAAGTTAGCCCCAGATCCATGCATGGTCACACACACTTTTAATCTGGGCAACATCTTCTACTAGAGGCCAACATAAGAATGTTGAAAAAAGGAATATTCTCTTTTATTCACCTGCTTGCCTTGTGGGACTGAACAACTGCTAGACCCTTGGACATACATTTGCATCTGCTGCTGACCATTATTGGGTAGTTGGACTTCAGACTGTAACTCATCAACAAATTCCTTTACTATATAGAGACTTCCCACAAAATCTGTGACTATAGGGAACCCTGACTAATATATCCTCCTTCTTAGTTTCCCCTCCACAAGCCCCCATCCTCTTCCCTCCCTCCTGCCTCTATGAGGGTGCTTTTGTACCTACACACCAACTCCTGCCTCAGCGTCCTACCCCTAGCATTCTCTATCCTGGGCCATCAAGCCTACATATGACCAAGGGGCTCCCCTCCCAGTGAACCCAGATAAGGCAATCCTCTGCTATATATCCAGCTAGAGCCATGCGTCTCACCATGTGTACTCTTTGGTTGATCATTTAGTCCCTGGAAGCTTTGCAGGGGTCTGTTTGGTTAATATTGTTATTTCTATGGGGTTGCAAACCCCTTCAGATAGTACAGTCCTTGCCATAACTTCTCCATTGGGATCCCCAAGCTCAGTCTGATGTGGCTATGGATATATGCATCTCTATTGGTCAGGCTCTGACAGAGCTTCACAGAGAACAGCTATACCAGGCTCCTGCCAGTAAGCACATTTTGGTATCAGTAATAGTGTCTGAATTTGGTGTGTGCAGATGGTATGTATTCCTAGGTTGGTCAGTCTCTGGATGGCCTTTTCTTCAGTCTCTGATACACTCCCTGCATTTCCTTTTGACATGAGGAATTTTTGAGGTGTGGGTAGCCCCATCCCTCAGTTGGGAACCATGCCTATCAACTAGATATGGTCTCTACAGGTTCTATACCCCTTTGGTGGGTATCTCAGCTAAAATCCTACCTGTTTAGTCCTGGAAACCTCTTGGGTCCCTGGCATCTGGGACTTTCTAGTGGCTACCCTCATCCCCCCTCCACTACTGCTATGCACCTACTATCAAATTCTTGACCCTCTGTACTTCTCCCCAATCTCCTCCCATATCTGAACTGGCTCCCCTTTTATCATCCCCCTCTTCTCTCCCTCCCAGATCCCTCTCTTCATCTACTTCCTTGGAATTATTTTCTTCCCCCTTCTGAGTAGACTGTAGCATCCATACTTTGGTATGATCATCTTTCTTCTTGGGTTTCATATGGTTGGTGAGTTGTATCGTGGATATTCCAAGCTTCCTTTTGGCTAATATCCACTTATCAGTGAGCATAGATCATGAATGCACCTTTCTTTACAGTTACATTTTCATTGCCTCTGTATAATTTGCCACTTTCTTATTCATAACATGTGATTGTGCATGAACAAAGAGTTAGTACCATGTGACCACAATTAAAGTAGTGAGAAATAACCATAGGCTTTGGTGCCTTAGAGTGTCTGAACTTTATCAATTAACCTGAATGGAAGCACCAATTTAATAACATTAGTCTCTCTCCATTTAATCCTGTTGTGAGTTCTTTTGTAAGATAAAAATACCTTTTTACAACAGACAAGTTCATACCTTCATTGACATATGTAATTTGTGTCATCAGGCTCATTAACTGAAGCACAGGTATAGCAACATCTTTATAATTACTGTCAAATAAAAAAAAAAACCTGTTTATTTGTACTAAGTTTTAATTCTACTCTAAAATGTCCAAATGTAACATGCACACCTGCCAGATTCCAGCTTTGACAAATGTGTCAGACAGGTAAACTGCAGGGAAATAGCAGTGTTGGACAGATCAACCTGGCATGATGCGATCTGCAAATAGGCCTCCTTGAAAAAAAAAATCTAATATTACCTAGCTGTAAATGCAACTGGATTTCAATCATTGTTGTGGTCTTTGGAGATATTGTCCTGTTCTAAATTTTATGTCTCTCCATTTATATACAGGAATATCCAATCATTGTCAGCATCACCTACAAGAAATGTGAAAGACAGCAAGGTGTGAAACACGAAAAAGACATACCAAAGGCAGCCACAGTAGGAGTTACGTACTTTCCTAGAGACCTGGGGATGCTAAAAGTGACAGGTTCTGCAAAAGATGGATAGGTGGAATTTTCAAAAGACCTCAGAGTTTACAATTTAGGAAAAGGTAATAACACCACAGAGGAAGAATGAGTAGCTTGGTCTTCCCATTGTGAAGTACTAACTGCAACTATATCATTGAGCCAAGACTTTAATTTGGATAAACCAAAAATATCAATAATAACTACAGCATAGCAATATCCAGTACTGTGTGAAAGACACTTTTTAAATGAAAGTGTCTATTTCTTTCTATTGTGTTTTGAACAGTATATAAAACAGAATGTTTGATCCTTCAAAAAAATTGTTCTTTGCTACTGGTGTATGACAAAAACGAAACTGGTCATTCCCAGTAATAAAACTGATTTGATCATGAGAAGAAACTACTGGCTTAAGAAAGCATGGAGTTGTACAGATGTAGACATGTAGGGAAACATGAAATAACTTCATTATGCCTAGGGAAAACTTATAACAGAGAAACTGATATTTTCAATTTCAAAACATTCTTCCTTTTTTCATACTCTATTTCTTTGTATAGAAAGCTGCAATGTACAAAGTCTCAGGATTTTGCATTAAAAATGACAATGAGATCTTAAATATACAGTTTAGAACACAGTGAAGCAGCATGAGGATGTCATGTTTTCCTCTCAAAAGTCACATCAACTATTATCGCACTATTTTAATTTTATTTATTCATTTATTTCCTTTTATTTTTGAAATTATAATATAAATAATTAATTTCCCCTTATGTTTTCTCATTCAAATAATCCTACCTGCTCATCCTTGCTACCATTAAAATTCATGAAATCTTCAATACTTATACTTACACACACACACATATAGATTTACATATTCATAAATATACAAGTACAACTCCCTTGGCATATATAATACTACTTGTTTAGATATTTAAAATAAAAGAAATTGTGGTTCCAGAAATAAGAGACGAACACTGATTTAAGAATCTTAATTTATCAAATAAAGCTAAAACATTTTGAAATGATCATCATTTGGAAAATAATTCTAATCTTGAATGGGAAATAACATTTCTGTTGTGGCTGGCCAAACTGTGATATTTAAATAGTAAAATGAATTAAAATGCTCAGACTGTGAAAAAAAATGTTGGGCCCTTTGATACACATTTTTAAAGAGAAAAAGAGGATTATATTGCCAAGAATTTTGTGGAAATACTGATGCTCAAAATTGAGAAATAGAAGATCCCTTCTTTGTGGAGAAAAGAAGAATGCAATGTGCAAGAGAGGAAAGAACCAGGTTTATTTATTTATTTATTTATTTATTTATTTATTTATTTATTTATTTATTTATTTTTTGCAGAATGTTGATATCCAGTGTGTATGTTGCATTGGTCTCTATGATCATAGGAACTATTTTTACTCAAAAATTTTTGGGTTGATGATATTTCTACTTTTATGGGGATATGAAGAACTGAAGTAGATTTTCAAGTGAAGAAAATATAAAGCCTGACCTCCAAGGGTTCAGAAGCAAACCTGACTTTGTTCTTAGTACTGGTAATAAGAGACAAGGAGAGGTTTCTTGCTAGTTTCACCTCTTTCTAACTTCAAATTTAGTACAAATTTTATTCAGATATTTTCTTAAATCTAAAATTAGAAATTACTTCTGATCAGAAAGTAAACTCATGGGAATGCGTATTCAACCTTTCCACCGCAGTCAGAGTCCAGGGTCAAATTCTTTGGAGCATTGAAACACAAATGAGGCATAAAGGAGGCAAGCATCTGTGAATCACACTGATTCAGAAAAGCTTGGTTGCTGATTTTGTTTCCTCAAGATAGAGTAGATAATTATGTTTTTTTTTCAGGATGAAATATGTCATTTAACACTGAGCAATGGCTTCAAGAACTTCATGTGTCAAAGAAAACCTTCAATTTATTATTAATAACTATATTGGCAAATTTTTAACTTGATCTAGAGTCATCTGAGTGGAGTGAGCTTCAGTTGAGAAAAAAAAAAGCATTTTTCTGATTGATGATTAAAGTGAGCTTGGCCAGTTTATTGTGAATGGGGCAATACCATGAGGAGTTCAGTACTATAAGAAATCAGGATGAGCAAGCTATGACTACCAAGCCATGAAGGGAGTGCTCCTTAATGGTCTCTTCATCCATTCTCTTTGTTTGCTCTGATGATAGATATGACACTTAGAGTTGAAAACTAAAGTTAACTCTTTCTTTCCCCAGTTGCTTTTCATTGTGGACTTTATCACAGCAATGAAAAAATAACTAAGGTAATAACGCAGATATATCGTGTTTATAAAGAAAAGCTAAGACCTGAAATACCTGCTTTGCTTTATAAATACTGTGATACAAAATAGAGAATTTAAAATTTATGTTCAAGCTGATTGGCTTTAAAAGAATGAAAACACACACTATATATATATGTAGACACCTGAATCATGCTCTATGTTCATGCCCAGTTAAGAAACACTACCCAGCACATATGTATTAATAATTTTCATATTAGAAGATTAAATTAAAGTGTATCAATTTTTTGTCAAGAGAAGTTGATACTAAAACATTGATAGTGTGCAAAGGTGATTAAAGAAATCTCCTTCATATATGTGTGTGTATCATATACATTCTAGTATATACATAAAGTATGTCATTTATGTAATTTGTATATGAACACATACATAAATGTGTGTCATATATTTAACATATATATGCACACATGTACATATATATGTACACAGTATATGTATGTCACACATATAACATGAAAGTTAAAGACAATAGGAAGGAGAATAGCAGAAGGGATACAAAGGATATACAGGTGAAATGAATTGGAACAAAATACAATAATATACAGGCATCAAAATATTTTCAAAAAACTGGTATGGGAGCTCAGAAGTATGCTTGCATAGCAAGCATGAACATTAGAGTTTATTCATCAGAGCTCAGTAAAAATTAAGCAAAGCAATAACAAAATCAAACCACAAATGAATAATATCAACAAAATCCAGAAAAACAAAACAAAACATGCAAACAAACAAAATCAGGAAGACCAGACCAATGATCTTTGAGATCCTATTCCTTAGGAGACATGAATAAGCATCTATTCACTCCAAAGAGAGAACCATTTAACAATACACTAAGGCCCAACTTGATGAATGAATGAGTTTATTAACATCAGTTACCCAGTATCGGTGGCACAAAGACAACTGCATCATTGAAACTGTATCCCAGCAGGCATCACAGTGGTTTAACAGTCTGTGAGTGCTGAATGTCTGGAACTCTATGAATTTCCAGGCAGTAACATCCCCAGTGTCAGATCAGTGGATATCCTCAGCTCTCCAATGGCTTGTATACCTAGGGATAGGGAAAGACTTTTGCATCTTTCAGTTTTCAGGGATTGTCTGAGACTATGGATTTATTTACTGCCTCATATTATTGGGGGTCTCTTTTCATTATTTTCTGACAGAAAGACTCAGTGTATAAGGCAAAACAGAACAGGGAAGTGGGAAGGGGTGGGTGGGAGAACAGGGGGAGGGAAGGGGGCTTATGTGACTTTCAGGGAGTGGGGGGCCAGAAAAGGGGAAATCATTTGAAATGTAAATAAAAAATATATAGAATAAAAAAAAGTATACGATCATAAAAAAAAAAAAAGAAATTAATAAAGAAACCACTCTGTAGGAACAAAATTATGAAGAGGGAATTCATATACAGAGGTCTCAAACTTTTGCTCCTAAATAATTGTGACTCAATAAAACTTATTATAGTTAAAAAAAAAATGTCTGCCAAGTGAGGTAACCCAATCACAAAAGAATACACATGGAATGCAGTCACTGATAAGTGGATACTAATTATCCCAGAAACTCTGAAGACTCAAGACACAATTAACATATCAAATGATTCCCAAGAAGAAGGAAGGAGAGGGCCCTGGTCCTGGAAAGGCTTGATGCAGCATTGTAGAGGAGTACCAGAACAGAGAAATGGGAGGTGGGTGATTGGGGAATGCGCAGAGAGAAGAGGGCTTATGGGACTTATGGGGGGGGGCGGAAACCAGGAAAGGGGAAATCATTTGGAATGTAAACAAAGAATATAGACAATAAAAATAAATAAATAAAAGAAATCTGCAAGCCAGAAACTCCAGATTCCACGTGGAACCCTACGGAACCTTTGGACTTATGACATCTTAGCCATATACTACTCAATTAAAAATAAAACTTCATGCAAAAAAAGTGTCTGCTTAGGATACTTTAATTCTGATAAGACTGTTGTATGATCCTTGTACTTTTAATAGCAAGTTTAGAGGGGTGGAGATAGGAAGTTCACTAAGACTTACTTGACAGACAGCCTAAGCTAACCAAGAAGTTCCAGAACAAAGACTGTCTCAAAAATCTAATGTGATGGTTCCTGAGAACTTCACTAAAGTTTTTCCTACAGCCTCCACATGCAGGCTCATACCCATGAATGCATGTCCATACACACAGACACATAAAAACATGCATACAAACCCACACACTATATTTTTTAATTCATTATTTTCTGAATTTAGTAAATAAATAGAAATGCATATCATTAAAACAATGTGTCAAAACATTAATTTTGTTACTCTCTTCAGACCTTTAGGCAATCTCATATGCCTTAGGTTAAAATTCTGTAAATCTTGTAGATTTTATAATTATTTTGTTAAAAAAAAAGCTTCAAAGTCATGGAAATTATTCTATGATTTGTTTATCATGATATAAAACAAACTATTTTAGATAGTCTCTTATGTTTAAATATTAATTTCAAATATTAATGGCAGTTTGACTCCTGATTGAGACAGCGAAATAGCATTATAATTAAAAAAAAACTGTAGCTTATTGGTTTTGTCATAGCTCCTTATTGAAATTAAGGAAAACAAACAAACAACATAAAATGCTAATTCTTTTGTTTGGTTGGTTTTGTTTGGTTGGTTTTGTTTTTTGTTTGTTTGTTTATGTTTTTCCAGACAGGGTTTCTCTGTATAGCCCTGGGTATTCTGGAAGTCACTCTGTAGACCAGGCTGGCCTCAAACTCAGAAATCCACCTACCTCTGCCTCCCAAGTGCTGGGATTAAAGGCGTGCACCACCACAGCCCAGCAAAATGCCAGTTCTTTTTTTTTTTAATTGATATATGTTTTATTTATATTTCAAATGCAATATAAACTGGGTCCCCACTCCCGCAAGTCCCATAAGCCCTCTTCCCTCCCCCTGTTCTTCCATCTACCCCTTCCCCCTTCCCTGTTCTGGAACTCCCCTATACTCTTGCACTGAGTCTTTCCAGAACCAGGGGCCACTCCTCCATTCTTTTTTGGACATCATTTAATTTGTGGATTATGTCTTGGGTATTCAAAGTTTCAAGGCTAATATCCACTTATCAGTGAGTGCATACCATGACTAATCTTTTGAGACTGGGTTACCTCACTTAGTATGATGTTCTCCAGCTCCATCCATTTGTCTAAGAATTTCATTAATTCATTGTTTCTAATGGCTGAATAGTACTCCATTGTGTAAATATACCACATTTTTTTGTATCCATTCCCCTGTTGAAGGACACTTGGGTTCTTTCCAGCTTCTGGCTACTAAAAATAGGGCTGCTATGAACATAGTGGAGCAAGTGTGTCCTTATTGCATGCTGAAGAATCCTCTGGATATATGCCCAGGAGTGGTATAGCAGGGTCCTCAGGAAGTATCATACCCAGTTTTCTGAGGAACCGCCAGACTGATTTCCAAAGTGGTTGCACCATCTTGCAATCCCACCAGCAGTGGAGGAGTGTTCCTCTTTCTCCACATCCTCGCCAACACCTGCTGTCTCCTGCATTTTTGATCTTAGCCATTCTGACTGGTGTGAGGTGAAATCTCAGGGTTGTTTTGATTTGCATTTCCCTAATGATTAATGATGTTGAACATTTCTTAAGGTGTTTCTCAGCTCTCCAACGTTTTTCATGTGAAAATTCTTTGTTTAGCACCATACCCCACTTTTTAATGGGGTTATTTGGTTCTCTGCGTTCTACTTTCTTGAGTTCTTTGTATATATTAGATATTAGCCCTCTGTCGGATTTAGTGTTGGTGAAGATCCTTTCCCAATCTGTTGGTTGACGTTTTGTCCTTTTGACAGTGTCCTTTGCCTTACAGAAACTTTTTCATTTCTTGATCTTAGAGCATAAGCTATTGGTGTTCTATTCAGGAAGGTTTCCCCTGTGCCTAGGTCCTCCAGGGTCTTCCCCAGTTTCCTTTCAATTAGTTTCAGTGTATCAGGTTTTATGTGGAGGTCCTTGATCCATTTGGAGTTGAGCTTAGTACAAGGAGACAAGGATGGATCAATTCACATTCTTCTGCATGCTGACCTCCATGCTGAACCAGCACCATTTGTTGAAAAGACTATCTTTTTTCCACTGGATGCTTTCAGCTCCTTTGTCGAAGATCAAGTGACCATAAGTGTGTTGGTTCATTTCTGGGGCTTCAATCCTATTCCATTGATCCGCATGCCTGATATTGTACCAATACTATGCAGTTTTTATCACTATTGCTCTGTAGTAAAGTTTAAAGTCTAGGATACGGAATCCTCCTGAGGTTCTTTTAATGTTGAGAACAGTTTTAGCTATCTGGGTTTTTTTTGTTATTCCAGATGAATTTAAAAATTGCTCTTTCTAGCTCTAAGAAGAACTGAATTTTATGGGGATAGCATTGAATGTGTAGATTGCCTTTGGCAAGATGGCCATTTTAACTATAATAATCCTGCCAATCCATGAGCATGGAATATTTATCCATTTTCTGAGATCTTCTTCGATTTCAGTCTTCAGAGATCTGAAGTTCTTGTCATATAGGTCTTTCACTTGTTTGGTTAGAGTCACCCCAAGATACTTTATGCTGTTTGTGGCTATTGTGAAGGTTGTCATTTCCCTAATTTCTTTCTCAGTCTGCTTATCCTTTGAATATATAAAGGCTACTGATTTGCTTGAGTTGATTTTGTAGCCAGCTAATTTGCTGAAGTTGTTTATCAGCTGTAGGAGTTCTCTAGTAGAACTTTTTGGGTCACTTAAGTATACTATGATATCATCTGCAAATAGTGATAATTTGACTTCTTCCTTTCCAATTTGTATCCCTTTGACTTTCTTATGTTGTCTAATTGCTCTAGCTAGGACTTCAAGAACTATATTGAAAAGATATAGAGAGAGGGGTCAGCCTTGTCTAGTTCCTGATTTTAGTGGGATTGCTTCAAGTTTCTCTCTATTTAGTTTGATGTTGGCTACCGGTTTGCTGTATATTGCTTTTACTATGTTTAGATATGGGCCTTGAATTCCTGTCCCTTCCAAGTCTTTTAGCATGAAAGGATGATGAATTTTGTCAAATGCTTTTTCAGCATCTAATGGAATGATCATGTGGTTTTTTTTCTTTGAGTTTGTTTATGTAATGGATAGAATTTATGGATTTCCTTATATTGAACCATCCCTGCATCCCTGGGATGAAGCCTACTTGATCATCGTGGATGATTGTTTTGATGTGTTCTTGGATTCGATGGGCAAGAATTTTATTTAGTATTTTTACATCGATATTCATAAGGGAAATTGGCCTGAAATTCTCTTTCTTAGTTGGATCTTTGTGTGGTTTGGTATCAGCATAATAGTGGCTTCTAAGAAGGAGTTTGGTAGTGTTCCTTCTATTTCTATTTGGTGGAAAAGTTTGAAGAGTATTGGTGTTAAGTCTTCTTTGAAGGTCTGATAGAATTCTGCACTGAAACCATCTGCTCCTGTGCTTTTTTTGATCGGAAGCCTATCTATGACCCCTTCTATTTCTTTAGGGGTTATGGGTCTCTTTAGATGGTCTATTTGATCCTGGTTTAATTTTGGTAATTGGTATCTGTCTAAGAAAATGTCCATTTCCTCCAAATTCTCCAGTTGTGTTGAGTATAGGTTTCTGTAGTAGGATCTGTTGATTTTTTGAATTTCCTCGGTTTCTGTTGTAGTATCTCCATTTTCATTTCTAATTTTGTTAATTTGGATACTTTCTCTGTGCTCTTTGGTTAGTCTGGATAAGGGTTGATCTATCTTGTTGATTTTTTCAAAGAACCAGCTTTTGGTTTTGTTGCTTCTTTGTATGGTTCTCTTGGTTTCTATTTGATTGATTTCAGTCCTGAGTTTGATGATTTCCTGTCTTCTTCTCCTCCTGGGTGAATTAGCTTCTTCTTGTTCCAGGGTTTTCAGTTGTTCCATTAATCTTCTAGTGTATGCTCTCTCGAATTTCTTTTTGGAGGCACTCAAAGCTATGAGTTTTCCTCTTAGCACTGCTTTCATTGTGTCCCATAGATTTGTGTATGTTGTGCCTTCATTTTCATTAAATTCTAAGAAATCTTTGATTTCTTTCTTTATTTCTTCCTTGACCAAAGTATCATTTAGTAGAGTATTGTTCAGTTTCCATGTGTACGTGGGATTTCTGTTGTTTTTACTGTTATTAAAGACCACTTTTACTCCATAGTGATCTTATAGGAGGCATGGGATTATTTCAATCTTTTTATATTTGTTGAGGTCTGTCTTGTGACCAACTATATGATCTATTTTGGAGAAGGTACCATGAGGTGCTGAGAAAAAGGTATATTCTTTTAGTTTGGGATGAAAAGTTCTCTATATATATATCTGTTAACTCCAATTGGTTCAAAGCTTCAATTAGTTTCACTGTCTCCCTGTTTAGTTTCTCTTTTCCTGATAGGTCCATTGGTGAGATTGGAGTGTTGAAGTCATCCACAATTATTGTGTTAGGTGCAATGTGTACTTTGGGCTTTAGTAAAGTTTCTTTTATGAATGAGGGCACCCTTGTATTTGGGGCATAGATGTTCAAAATTGACAGTTCTTCTTGTTGGATTTTTCCTTTGACCAGCAAGTAGTGACCTTCCATGTCTGTTTTGATAACATTAGGTTGAAAGTCAGTTTTATCTGAAATTAGAATGGCAACTCCGGCTTGTTTCCTGGGACCATTTGCTTGTAGAATTGTCTTCCAGACTTTTACTCTAAGGTAGTTTTTGTCTTTGACACTGAGGTGTGTTTCCTGTGTGCAGCAAAATGTAGGATCCTGTTTAAGTAACCAGTCTGTTAGTCTAAGTCTTTTTATTGGGGAATTGAGTCCATTGATGTTAAGAGATATTAAGGAGTAGTGGTTATTGCTTCCTATCATTTTTTATTTTAATTTTATACGTGTGTGGTTATCTTCTTTGGGTTTGATGAAAGAAGCTTAATATCCTGCTTTTTCCAGGGTATAGTTTCCCTCGTTGTAATGGTGTTTTCCCCTTATTATCCTTTGTAGGGCTGGGTTTGTAGAAACATATTGTGTAAATTTGGTTTTTGTCATGGAATATCTTGGTTTCTCCATCTATAGTAATTAAAATTTCGCTGGGTCTAGTAGTCTTGGCTGGCATTTGTGTTCTCTTAGAGTCTGCATGAGCTCTGCTCAGGATCTCCTAGCTTTCATGGTCTCTAGTGAGAAATCTGGTGTAATTCTAATAGGTCTTCCTTTATATGTCACTTGCCTTTTTTCTCTTACTGCCCTAAGTATTCTTTCTTTGTTTAGTACATTTGGGAAAAAAACTGGAACGCTTCACGAATTTGCTTGTCATCCTTGCGAAAATGCCATTTCTTAAGATGAGGGAGTGGCAGGAAGTAGATGGCTATGTCTTCACATATGCATAAAATTCACAAACCTCGAAATTAAATCCACAGTAAAATACCAGTATTTTCTAAAGACAGCCTGAAGACACTCCTCACTTTGGAAAGTAGAAAGTAAGATGTGGTGTGATATTTTCGTTACTATTAAATATCACAATTATTCCTACTAGCTAAGATTTGTCTCCGCAACCTACATGATGATGTGCTTGTGTACCAGGAGGTCGCTACAAAGCTGAGTTATGTGCTAGAAATTGATTCTCAATGATAGTAATAAAGATTAGTATTGAGACAGGCAATAAGTTCATATAACTCTATAATGAACGTACATCAGGGAAACTTAAAATGAAATCAAACCAAAAAAAAAAAATAGAGTTTCTTTAGCAAGAGGAGACTGATAGGAATGAAATTCATATCGCCAACCACCTTTTATAACACACCAAATATTTCAGACTTCAGATTGAAGACTGCCAAAAACTGGAATCGAATGATAAAGTATTTTCTCTACTGGTAGTAATCAAAACCAAAGACAACAAAACTACTACGTACCTGTATTAGGTACAAAGTACAAAACTACATACCTGTATGTATGCTTCTGGGAAATGAGCCAGTGGAATTTGCTAAGAAGGAAGATAGGGAGAAAGAACTAGGAGAAATGTTCTTTCTGTTTAGTTATATTGTTGTTTGCAGATGCATTTTCCTGCTTTACACACATGTTTTTTTTTTTTGACAGTTGTCCCTTAAACTGTGGCTTTTTTGTTTGTTTGTTTGTTTTTTATTTAGTTGGGTTTTTTTTTTTTTCTGCCTTTATAAATTGTCTCAGGAAAAAAAAACAAAAAAAACAAAAAAAACAAAAAACGCTTTAGCTTCTTAACACTAGGGGGTGCCGTCATTGCACATATTGCTCTGTGGACCGCATAGCAATGATCAGAAGGAAGACAGAAAGATGGATTTTACTTTTGACTCATTTAATTCCGAACCACTTTTGGTATTGTTATTACTTCTTCCTCACTGGTTTAATGATTTGATACCACTTCCTTTTTCATTCAGAGATGTTGGTTATCTTTTCAGAGTGTTCTTATTAGTTGATCTCTCAGGGGAAATAGAGAAGCATTAGAAACTCCTACTGCTCAGATTTTGCCTCTCTTCAAGAGAAAAAAGTTGTCAGAGGAGCATTACATAATTTTTAAAATTTACATAGTTATTTATATATCTTCATCAATTTAAAACATTTTTCAAAATCTACAACACTAGCACATTTTAGAATATTTAAAATACTTGAATCTTGCTGTGAAAAAAATACTATTTTAAATCTCTAGTTTTAAATGTATTGATTTGTTATTCCTAGTGTGAAGAACATACAGTTGTGTTTGTGTTAATCTATCAGTGTTTTAAAAACTCATAACATCCCCTTTCATTCAAAATTTAACACGGTCTCAAATATATAATACCCTATTATTTTATATGAGATTCACTACTAAACAACATAAAACTAATGGAAATATATAGGAGTTTTAATTTCCCAATATTTGTAAATGAATTCCATTTCCCTAATATGAGATACATAAGCAGTAAATCAGAGAGATTGAATAATGCTGATAAATAAAGAAGTACTCTAAATAGAGTAACATTAGGCTTTAGTTAAAGTCTGGAAGATATTTGACTGCAAAATTGGCAAACACAGTGTGGGTTTTATTGATTATCGTCTGGAATCTATGTTCCAGATGTATAATATGATAGAAACAATGAAAAAGAATTCTGCTTATAAAGTCTATTAATTGTATTATGTAAAACATAAGTTGTTGAAGCCCTGACAATGGAGAGTTTTTTACTTTGAACTTCAACAATGCCTTTCTCTTTCATTACAAAATTAACATTTTGACATGTGATTACCTCATATTTGTGCAAGTGTCATGAAATCACCATCACTTGATAATTATTGTTCATAAAATTTATGATCTAGATTAATAGGTAGGTATTCAGGTTACCAAATGCAGGTTGGAACCTATTAACATAAAATTTATTAAAATTAGCATGTTTAATAAAGTTCTACTAAGATCTCATATTGTTTGAATATATTAAAATATAACATTGTTTCGTGTAGACAAGCCTTTTAATTAGCCATTATCTTGATTCAGCTTTTGAGAGCTGAACTTTGTACAGAACTTCTAATTAAGTTCCATGATCAATATCAATGTCATGCACCAGATATTATTTAATAATTTTGAGTAAAATGTGTATGACAAATATCATTTTAGGTCCACCTTACTAGACTGTAGCTCTGTGACATAAGTTGTTTAATAAATTCCAAGTATAAACACTTATTTCCTGATATTTTCAAACTTGACTTTTTCTAGCTGTAATCATAATTTGTTATATGAATGGGAATATATTTAAGAGTGCTTATAAAGGTAGAACTGCATTTTGTGGATGTTGTATGAGAGTATAAAAGATTTTTTCTCCCTAGAGATAGCCTACATTTTTAAGTTATTTCAAAATTGTAGCTTCAAAGGAATATTACTTTTTTCAAGCTGAGCAATTCTTGGGTCTTAGTAAATGGCAGCTCTATCTTCTGAAGTCATATCCATGTGGTCAGTGTTTTCTGGATGAACAACATCAAGTAACTGGCCAACAGTGCAGTTGCTCATGGCAACAATCTTCAGGGAGCTCAATAGAACTACAGAGTATCTAAAATATCATGGGAAATACAACCTGATGACGAAAATTCAGGTACAATTGCAGAACTTCTGGAACTTTTAATGATTGTCTGTCTGTCTGTCTGTCTGTCTGTCTCTCTCTCTCTCTCTCTCTCTCTCTCTCTCTCTCTCTCTAACAGTCTATCCATATATCCATTCTCTATCAATCCACTTATTATTTCTCTATCATTTTATTTATCTTCAATATGAATGCTTCCGTGTGTTTATGTGTGTGTGTGTGTATATACATGTGTTTATAGGCAGCATTATGTGCCTGCAGAAAAGCTGAGCTGTAGAGGTATTGGATAACATTTAGGTAGAGGTGTTGTTGGATTTAGTGACATTTTAATTCACATAAAGGTATTTCATTCCCTAAATTTAGCTTTATTAATCTGTATCTTTAAACTACATCTCCACTGGACAGAAAAGTTTTTTAAATTTGGATATCAAGTGGACCCATCCTTTTAAGTTAGAAGAAATTGTGGTTAGCCACTACTAAATCAAGTGAAGTGGAATGACTTCAAGAAGGTCTACTTGATGAATAGGGACACCTGGTTTCCTGGGATTTGTATGTGAATACCCTTTATGAGTTTGCATTGTTTTCATTTGCAATAAAGTCCAAAAGTGCAGTTTATGTTACACACTATATACAATTTAGAATCACTACGGAAGTTCACCATGGAACTTCTCCGCATGAGAGCTTCTAAATTACGTTAATTCAGGTGGCAAAAGCTACTATAAACATGGATCACATAGTTTCCCTGGACTAAAATGAAAGCAAGGGAGCTGAACATTAGTTCTCATCTTTTTCTATGCTTCCTGGTATAGATGGCATAGACCTGAAGTCTCAATCAGCCTTTAACCCCCTGCCATAACAAACTATACCCTCAAAATGACAGGCAGAATAAAACCTTCCATCAAGTTGCTTTTATAAGGTAGAACCAACAAGTATGTAACTGTTATAATTGTGTTTGATGGGTAAGAAGCTAGCCAGACAAGGTATTAATGGTGTAAAAACTGCTTGGACAGCAATTCTCAGAAGGGACAACCAGGGCATTTGGAGGTCTGAGCACTGTTTGGCCATGTGAGATACTACATGCTCTCCTTGGCCACATAGCCAGAACCCATTTCAAAACAACAAAGACAAATGATCCAAATAACTGATGGAAGGTGATAGGGTATTTAAAACAGTATTTTAAAAGAGAAAGAACACTTTTTGATTTCAATGTAAGCAATGCCAAATTATAATCATTTCTGGTATGTCCTCACTGGGCCTCTCTTAACCTTCCATGATATGATTTGGAAGAAACAGGGGCAGCCTAATTATGTTTACTAAATGAGGACATGCACAAACCAGAGGGAACACACACATAGTTATCAAGCCTGGAGCAGACAATGACTGATGGAGGATAGAATGATCATGTTTGTAAATTTACATTTTATAATCAACTATAAATTTACTGAGGATACATCTTCATTATCTCCCAACTTTTCCCAAATTACAGGAAGAATGCAAGACTCAGGAAAGAATGTTTTCATTCTTGAATTTGCGGAGACAGTGAGGAAAAATGAACAGGTAGTCTTATCATCTCTCAATTTCCTATCTCTCCTCTAGAAGTAGCAAGTAGCAGATGACACTATAATTACAAAAAGCAATGACAAAGAAATATAAGCTTGAGAACTAAAAAATTGTTTTGGTAAGCAAAGCTTATAAGTTTGAGGTGAAAAGAGACTTTTTTCATCAATAAGGTGAGTAGAAAGCTTCTGTTTTTTACAAAATTTTGGTATATATTTTTCTATAAAAATTGAATTTTCAGAATATCAGTAAGAAGGGAAATTAGGATTTTACAAACTACTCAGGCTTTGTTTAAATCCTTTCCTTCGTAGATCATTTGTTTCATCTGGAGATCATGTTAGAACTCGTTATGAGAGAGTTTTCCTTAAATCTGCACTTACATATTTCCTTCTGACTCAACACTTTTTTTTCTTTAAACTTAAAAATTAGTAATTCAGCTAAATTCTTTTATCTATTCTCCCTGAAGCACACTTTTTAATACATTCAACAATAAAATTAATTCATTCCTTAATTTATTCCCTGCTTCAATTTATTTACAGAGCACTTAGCTTATGGAGAAAGGATCCTTGAAGTTGTATGTGGACTGCCATACTAACTACATCTATTCATTTCCCTGAGACATAAGCATTTTGTTAACACAAGCATACTGAGGGCCAACAATGCACTTGGGATTGTAATAAATATTAGACATATTCAGAATTTCATTTCAGAATCAAGAAAGTGTCTGTTCCTTAAATTAGAGAATACACTGGATGAAAATTGTTTATTTTTGGAAGACTTAACATGATTTTAACCCTCATGGAATTTAAATTCTAAACTATAAGAGAAATACTGGATGGTGATGGAAAAAATAATGAATAGACAAATTTTCAGTGTTTTGCAAACATGATTTCTGCACATTTTGAACAGAGTCCATATTGTTTGCAAAGTCTACTAAAGCTTATGAATAAAAGCAAGCACGGTAAGGGCATTTCTTGACTGCTATTGAGGGCCAAATGTTGCCAATTAGTTTCAAAGCAATGTACTTAATTGAGCTTGTAATTGACTACTTATTAAGGCTTCAGATCCAAGGTTAACTTCAGACATTTTGGCTCATATACATAGAAATAATTTCTCTCTACTAGAACTGAGAGATCTAAGAAACTTATGACATGGTATATCAATCAACCTTGTGTCTAATCCAGTGCTCATTTTCTTTTTTTTCTTTTTTTTAATTCGATATATTTTTTATTTACATTTCAAATGATTTCTCCTTTCCTAGCACCCCCACTCCCCAAAAGTCCCGTAAGCCCCCTTCTCTCCCCCTGTCCTCCCACCCACCCCTTCCCACTTCCCCGTTCTGGTTTTGCTGAATACTACTTCACTGAGTCTTTCCAGAACAAGGGGCAAATCTTTTTCCTTGTACCTCATTTGATGCGTAGATTATGTTTTGGATGTTCCAGGTCTCTAGGTTAATATCCACTTATTAGTGAGTGCATACCATGATTCACCTTTTGAGTCTGGGTTACCTCACTTAGTATGATGTTCTCTAGCTCCATCCATTTGCCTAAGAATTTCATGAATTCATTGTTTCTAAAGGCTGAATAGTACTCCATTGTGTAGATATACCACATTTTTTGCATCCACTCTTCTGTTGAGGGATACCTGGGTTCTTCCAGCATCTGGCAATTATAAATAGGGCTGCTATGAACATAGTAGAGCATGTATCCTTATTACATGGTGGGGAATCTTTTGGGTATATGCCCAGGAGTGGTATAGCAGGATCTTCTGGCAGTGAGGTGCCCAGTTTTCGGAGGAACCACCAGACTGATTTCCAGAGTGGTTGTAACAATTTGCAACCCCACCAGCAGTGGAGGAGTGTTCCTCTTTCTCAACATCCTCTCCAACACCTGCTATCTCCTGAATTTTTAATCTTAGCCATTCTGAATGGTGTAAGGTGAAATCTCAGGGTTGTTTTGATTTGCATTTCACTAATGACTAATGAAGTTGAGCATTTTTTTAAGATGCTTCTCCGCCATCCGAAGTTCTTCAGGTAAGAATTCTTTGTTTAACTCTGTACCCCATTTTTAATAGGGTTGTTTGGTTTTCTGGAGTCTAACTTCTTGAGTTCTTTATATATATTGGATATTAGCCCTCTATCTGATGTAGGATTGGTGAAGATCTTTTCCCAATTTGTTGGTTGCCGATTTGTCCCCTAGATGGTGTCCTTTGCCTTACAGAAACTCTGTAATTTTATGAGGTCCCATTTGTCAATTCTTACTCTTAGAGCATACGCTATTGGTGTTCTGTTCAGAAACTTTCTCCCTGTACCGATGTCCTCAAGGGTCTTCCGCAGTTTCTTTTCTATTAGCTTCAGAGTGTCTGGCTTTATGTGGAGGTCCTTGATCCATTTGGGTTTGAGCTTAGTACAAGGAGACAAGAATGGATCAATTCGCATTCTTCTGCATGCGGACCTCCAGTTGAACCAGCACCATTTGTTGAAAAGGTTATCTTTTTTTCCATTGGATGTTTTCAGCCTCTTTGTCGAGGATCAAGTGGCCATAGGTGTGTGGGTTCATTTCTGGATCTTCAATCCTGTTCCATTGATCCTCCTGCCTGTCACTGTACCAATACCATGCAGTTTTTAACACTATTGCTCTGTAGTATTGCTTGAGGTCAGGGATACTGATTTCCCCAGACTTACTTTTGTTGTTGAGAATAGTTTTACCTATCCTGGGTTTTTTGTTATTCCAGATGAATTTGAGAATTGCTCTTTCTAACTCTGTGAAGAATTGAGTTGGGATTTTGATGGATATTGCATTGAATCTGTATATTGCTTTTGGAAAAATGGCCATTTTAACTATATTGATTCTACCGATCCATGAGCATGGGAGGTTTCCCCATTTTTTGAAGTCTTCTTCCATTTCCTTCTTCAGAGTCTTGAAGTTCTTGTCATACAGATCTTTCACATGTTTGGTAAGAGTCACCCCATAATATTTTATACTGTTTCTGGCTTATGTGAAGGGGGTCATTTCCCTAATTTCTTTCTCAGCCTGCTTATCCTTTGAGTATAGGAAGGCCACTGATTTGCTTGAGTTGATTTTATAACCTGCCACTTTGCTGAAGTTGTTTATCAGCTGTAAGAGTTCTCTAGTGGAGTTTTTCGGGTCACTTAGGTAGACTATCATGTCATCTGCAAATAATGATAGTTTCACTTCTTCCTTTCCAATTTGTATCCCTTTGACCTCCTTATGTTGTCGAATTGCCCGAGCTAGTACCTCAAGTACAATATTGAAAAGATAAGAAGAAAGGGGGCAGCCCTGTCTAGTCCCTGATTTTAGTGGGATTGCTTCAAGTTTCTCTCCATTTAGTTTGATGCTGGCTACCGGTTTGCTGTATATTGCTTTTACAATGTTTAGCTATGGGCCTTGAATTCCTGTTCTTTCCAAGACTTTAAGCATGAAAGGATGCTGAATTTTGTCAAATGCCTTTTCAGCATCCAATGAAATGACCATGTGGTTTTTTTCTTTGAGTTTGTTTATGTAGTGGACTGCATTGATGGATTGTCTTATATTGAACCAACCCTGCGTTCCCGGGATAAAGCCTACTTGATCATGGTGGATGATCGTTTTGATGTGTTCTTGGATTCGGTTGGCAAGAATTTTATTGAGTATTTTTGCATCGATGTTCATAAGGGAAATTGGTCTGAAGTTTTCTTTCTTTGTTGGATCTTTGTGTGGTTTTGGTATCAGCGTAATTGTGGCTTCATCGAAGGAATTGGGTAGGGTTCCTTCTGTTTCTATTTTGTGGAATAATTTGAAGAGTATTGGTGTTAACTCTTCTTTGAAGGTCTGATAGAATTCTGCCCTGAAACCATCTGGTCCTGTGCTTTTTGTGGTTGGAAGATTTTCTATGACTCCTTCTATTTCTTTAGGCATTATGGGACTGTTTAGATGATCTATTTGGTTCTGATTTAATTTTGGTATTTGGTATCTGTCAAGGAAATTGTCCATTTCCTCCAGATTCTCCAGTTGTGTTGAGTACAGGCTCTTGTGGTAGGATCTGATGATTTTTTGGATTTGCTCAGTTTCTGTTGTTATATCTCCCTTTTCATTTCTAAGTTTGTTAATTTGGATACTTTCTCGGTGCCCTTTGGTCAGTCTGGCTAAGGGTTTATCTATCTTGTTGATTTTCTCAAAGAACCAGCTCCTGGTTTTGTTGATTCTTTGTATGGTTTTCTTTGTTTCTACTTGATTGATTTCAGCCCTGAGTTTGATGATTTCCTGCCTTCTACTCCTGGGTGAAATAGCTTCTTTTTGTTCCAGGGCTTTCAGGTGTGTCATTAAGCTGGTAATGTATGCTCTCTCCATTTTCTTTTTGGAGGCCCTCAGGGCTATGAGTTTTCCTCTTAGCACTGCTTTCATTGTGTCCCATAGATTTGGGTATGTTGTATATTCATTTTCATTATGTTCTAAAAAGTCTTTAATTTCTTTCTTTATTTCTTCCTTGAACAAGGTATCATTGAGTAGAATATTGTTCAATTTCCACATGTATGTGGGTTTTCTGTTGTTTTTGTTGCTATTGAAGACCACTTTTACTCCATAGTGATCTGATAGGAGGCATGGGATTAGTTCGATCTTCTTATATTTGTTGAGGTCTGTCTTGTGACCGATTATATGGTCGATTTTGGAGAAGGTACCATGAGGTGCTGAGAAAAAGGTATATTCTTTTGCTTTAGGATAGAATGTTCTATATATATCTGTTAAATCTAATTGGTCCAAAGCTTCAATTAGTTTCATTGTGTCCCTGTTTAGTTTCTGTTTTCCTGATCGGTCCATTGAGGAAAGCGCAATGTTTAAGTCACCCACTATTATTGTGTTAGGTGCAATGTGTGCTTTGAGCTTTAATAAAGTTTCTTTTACGAAAGAGGGTGCCCTTGCATTTGGAGCATAGATGTTCAGGATGGAGAGTTCTTCTTGTTGTATTTTTCCTTTGACCAGCAAGAAGTGTCCCTCAGAGTCTCTTTTGATGACTTTGGGTTGAAAGTCAATTTTATCTGATATTAAAATGGCTACTCCAGCTTGTTTCCTGAGACCGTTTGCTTGTAAAATTGTCTTCCAGCCTTTTACTCTAAGGCAGTGTTTCTCTTTGACCCTTAGGTGTGTTTCCTGTAAGCAGCAAAATGTAGGGTCCTGTTTACGTATCCAGTCAGTTAGTCTATGTCTTTTTATTGGAGCATTGAGTCCATTGATGTTAAGAGATATTAAGGAATAGTGATTGTTACTTCCTGTCATTTTTGACGTTATTTTTTAAATTTGATTGGTTAACTTCTTTTGGGTTTGGTGAAAGGTTACTATCTTGCTTTTTCCAGGGTGAAGTTTCCCTCCTTGTATTGGTGTTTTCCTCCTATTATCCTTTGTAGGGCTGTGTTTGTGGATAGATATTGTGTAAACTTGGTTTTGTCATGGAATATCTTAGTTTCTCCATCTAAAGTGATTGAGAGTTTTGCTGGATATAGTAGTTTTGGCTGGCATTTGTGTTCTCTTAGAGTTTGCATGAGATCAGCCCAGAATCTTCTAGCCTTCATAGTCTCAGGTGAAAAGTCTGCTGTGATTCTGATAGGTCTTCCTTTATATGTTACTTGGCCTTTTTCTCTTACTGCCTTTAATATTCTTTCTTTGTTTAGTACATTTGGTGTTTTGATTATTATGTGATAGGAAGTATTTCTGTTCTGGTCTAGTCTGTTTGGAGTTCTGTAGGCTTCTTGTATATTCATGGGCATCTCTCTCTTTAGGTTAGGGAAGTTTTCTTCCATAATTTTATTGAAGATATTTTCTGGGCCTTTAAGTTGTAAATCTTCACTCTCATCTATGCCTATAATCCTTAGGTTTGGTCTTCTCATTGTGTCCTGGATTTCCTGGATATTTTGGGTTACAAGCTTTTTGCTTTTTGCATTTTCTTTAACTGTTGAGTCCATGGTTTCTATGGTATCTTCAGCATCTGGGATTCTTTCTTCTATCTCTTGTATTCTGTTGTTGATATTTGCATCTCTGTCCCCTGATTTCTTCCCAAGGCTTTCTATCTCCAAAGTTGTCTCCCTTTGAGTTTTCTTAGTTGTTTCTACTTCTGATTTTAGATCCTGGATGGTTTTGCTTAGCTCCTTCACTTGCTTGTTTGTGCTTTCCTGTAATTCTTTAAGAGATTTTTGTGTTTCCTCTTTCATGACCTCAGCCTGTTGACCAAAGTTCTCCTGTATTTCTTTAAGTGTTTTTTGTGTTTCCTTATTATTGTCTTTTGTATTCTCCTGGATTTCTTTCAATGATTTTTGTGTTTCCCTTGCAAGGGCTTCTAACTTTTGATCCATTTTCTCCTTAATTTCTTTAAGTATGTCCTTCATGTGTTCTTGTACCAGTATCATGACCAGTGATTTTAAATCCAAATCTTGTTTTACTGGTGTGATGGGGTATCCAGGACATGCTGGTAAAGGAGAATTGGTTTCAGATGCTGCCATATTGCCTTGATTTCTGTTAGTGACGTTCCTGCGTTTGCCTTTTGCCATCTAGTTCTCACTGGTGTTAGTTGGTCTTGTCAATGCTGGACTCACCAGTGCAAGCTGCCCCTTCCCAGGTGGCCTCTGGTTCACAGCTTACCTCTTGCACTGCCTGGAGACAGGGTTCTGTTGCCCAGGCTGTTCAGACCCCGAAGCAGACACCTGAAGGCTCCTACTGGGGCCCGCTGGATTCACCAGAGCACACTGACTTCTCTCTGCTGGCCGCCCAGAAGCTCCACTTGCCTCTTTCAGGACCTGGAGATGTGGTTTTGCTGCTCAGGCTGATCTGGATCTGGAAGCGGAGAGGTCTGAGGGCCACCGCCAGAGGCCTCAGGACTGAAGCCTAATCTCTGTGCCACAGGAAGGAGCTGTGTTGTGAGCTCCCAGACTGCCTCTGGGTGCACACCAGGTCTCCTGCACTTCCTGGAGACCGAGTTCTGTGGCCCAGGCTGTTCAGATCCCAAAGCAGGCACCTGAAGGCTCCTGCTGGGGCCTGCTGGATTCACCAGAGCACCCTGACTTCTCCCTGCTGGCCGCCTGGAAGCCCCACTTGCCTCTTTCAGGACCTGGAGATGTGGTGTTGCTGCTCAGGCTGATCTGGATCCGGAAGCGTAGATCCAGTGCTCATTTTCTAACATTGTTTATACATTCTTGGTTCAATATATTCTTTAAGCAACTCGAAATATCTCATGCTTCTCATAAATGAATAAAGTAGAATAAGATTCCTTCAAAGATAATTGTTTTGCAATTGTCTGAGAAGTATTATTTGCCTTTTAAATTTGAAGATTCAAATGGACCCATTTATTAGAAGAAAACGGGGGAACCAACTACTCTCAACCTTTACCTAACATTTCTGTATTTTTGGTGAAATCATGTTATGGCTTCGTGGATAACAGATGCCCTGTTTTGTTTTAATCACTAAGTATGTTTGCTACAATATTAATTTATACTTTTAATTTACATGATGGTAAAATAAATTACTGGGTCAAAAGATTTGCATATTTAAAATTAGTAAATAATACAATGTTTTAGTCTATAAACCTATCGTCCATTTCTACTTCTGCCAGCTTGTGTTACTCAGGCTTCATATTATTAAGCATATTTCTATTTGTTTTCCAATGTGATATTTAAAACATTAAATTTTTTAAATTGGATTTATTTTGCTTATTCTAGTTTTTAACCTTTTTAATAATTCTGTCAATGAAAATGTCTTCTTTATAACTACTCTCAATTTTAAATGGTTTATTGATTTATGATTAACATGCACAATGCACATATTATTGGCCATACAACTAGATATTACACATGTATGCACCCAAGATTCCATCACCAAAACCAATGCCACTTCCAAAAGCTATCTCCATTTTAATCATTCTCAAAGTTAATATATTTTGCATTCTTTGATATCTACCTACTTACTGAAATTTAAAAAGTAAGTTTGTTTATATATAAGCAGCATACTATACTGGATCTCAATAATGGATTTATCTTGCATAACTAAAAATTATTTTCCTGTTCCTGTCCCCTTACCCCCTGTCTTTGTAGCCTATCAATCTAATCTTTGCTTGTATGATGAATTTGAATATTTGAGAACTTTATATAAATGGTATGCTGTAAAATCGATTCTGTGTGTGTGTGTTTGTGTGTGTGTGTCTGTGTGTGTGTGTGGTTTCTTTCACCTTCTGTTATACTTTAAAATCATCCATAAGTTAGAGAATTCTCTTTACTTTTAAGTGAGATATTCTAAAATATATACATATATAAAGCAATGCAATGTGTTTTTCTGAGAACATTTGATTTATTTTCTAGCTTTGACTTTATAAATCAATTAATTTATATAAATTATTTCATATAATAATTTTATTATTTTTCAGTGTGCACTCAGCAGCAGTAATGTATTGTTGAAATAAATATGAAATCCTGCCTCTGGGTTAACTGAATGTTCCTGGATGAAAACACACAAACAGCCCTTATATTTTAATATGCCTTAAACAACACAATAGCTGGGTTCTCTTCCTAACTTCGATGTGGTTAATCCTCAGTTAATATTTAGGAGAGAAGGAAGGAAACAATCTGCCATTCTGGGAGAATGTGGAGCAGAAGTGAGGAGAGATGCCATGCCTGAGGAGAGTACAAGACAGAGAGGCACGTCTGTGATGTGAGGGAGCTGCGAGAGCATGGACCGCTTGGGCAGCCCTCTGGGTCCAGCGCAGCCATGATGGAACATAGAATTAGCAATAACTCAGGATTAACTGTCACAAGTCATATTTATTTCAAAAATGTATCACCATAGTCTTGGATTATATTCTATTTTCAATTGTTGAGGAATAGCTATGCTGCTTTTAATAGTGTTTTATTAAACTTATATTCCCACAAACATCATTACATAATATTTCTTTTCTCTACATAGCCACAAACACCTGTTATCTTCTTTATTTTACCAGTAGTCATACTAATATGAGATGAAGCCATTTAATTGTACTTTGTGCTTATTAAATTAGTAATGTTGAAAGCCTTTTCATATGCCTTTGGTTCATTATCACATTGACTTTGCAGAAATAGCTACTCAATTCACTTGATTACTTTTAAAGTGGTCTATATGATATCTGCCTTTTCTAAAACCATTTTGTATAAAGATTAATTTTAACTTATGTGTGTTTGTGTCTGTGTGTGACTATCTGCATATGTATACAAACATTCACAGATGACAGAAGGCATCAAATGGATGTCTGGAGACACAGGCAGTGGTGTGATACCCAGTATGGGTAATTGGAACTGAACTTATGTCTTCTTTAAAAGCAATGCACACTTTTAATCTCAAGGCCACATCTTTAGCCCCTAATTACTGTATTGCTGTTAATTGTTTGTTAAATTTTAGTGCTTCCATGAGTGAGTGTCAAAGGAGGTCCCATGACAGAGGGAGAACCTATATTTAACTTGAAGAATCTTGTCACTGTCACAAGAATTTAGAGGCAAGGCAAGTTAGGACATGGAAGAAAGATTTTAAAAAAATATATGCACACTCAAGTGCTGGGTATGGGTTCTGTGAGTAAGCTCTGACCTTCAGGTTTTAGAATAATATATCCTGTTGATAAACTTTCATTATGTGCATATTTATTAATGAGCCCAAACAAGAAATTCCATGGTGACTGAGAGCTTAGCAAGAGTAGAAGCTGCTCTCTTTTAGTCTTCATAAAAATTTTCAGATATATTATGACATCAGCCATGGGGGAGAATCCTGGAAATGATTATGCTAATAGTATAGGAAAAGTTGTCACAGTGCAGCCGAGGCTTCTTTGTATTTATCATTTTTGACCACATTGATCCACCTTCAATGGAGAGTTTTTGCTGTCACTATTCCCACTGGACAAATGGTAATGTGCTGTGATAAACCTGTTGTATTTCATCATTTTTCAACCTCCATGAAATTATCAATTTTTTATTATATCTAGCTATATCAGCAGAAAACAAAAAATCTCCAATAGAGAGATTTTGAATAAAAATAAAGGTTTAACATTACTTCATTTCACAATATGTTAACAAACTTGTAATAAAGAAAACGGTATTATTTGGGGATGAAAGCATACATAGAAGGGTAAAATAGTAGATAATATAGAAATAAGCAAATTAACCTAGGGCCAAATATATATGATATCAAGATGATAGTTTTATTAGTTGATCATATTAGAAAACTGGATATTCACAAGGAGAAAGCAAAAAAAAATAGGCCATTAAAGCACACACACACACACACACACACACACACACACAAACTAGATAAATGAAAACATCAAAATGTTTTAAATTGAAAAATCAGAAACCTCAGACAATTTGAAACTTATTGAAAGAAAGTTACTGTCTAAAAATACAATAACTTTTTTATACAAAAGACTTCAAAAATGTGATGTAAGTAAATATTTCCCAAGTATAGCACACAAATGGAACAGTCAGTTTAGTGATGAGAGTACTGATGGGTAACTTTATCCATGGGACAAAAATGATTTTGGTGTTGACATGGATGGGACAAGGAATGCCCAAAATTTCTGGGATGCTGACATTTTCTTGTTCTTAAATTATTTTAACTTTATTACTTATTTTCTCTTAATAAATTTATTTACTCACTTTATATCCCAATCACAGCCTTTCTCACTCCTTTCCTCCCAGTCTCACCCTTATAAGTCCCTCCACCCATTGCCCTATCATCTCATTGTCAAACAAGAGAGAAATTTCCTTGGGTACCACCCAACCCTAGGACAATGAGTCTCAGCAGAACTAAGCACATCTTCTCCCACTGAGTCTCAACCATGTAGTGTAGGTAGGGGAAAGGGGATCCAGTGGCAGGAAACAGAGGTGAAGACAGACTCTGCTCCACTTATTAAGGGATCCACAGGAAGAAAAAGCTGCACATCTGCTACAAATGTGTGTGTGGCCTAGGTCTGGCTCCTGTATGCCCCCTGGTTACAGCCAAGTTCCTGTGTGCCTCATGCTCCCAAGTTAGTTGACTCTATTGGTCTTCTTGTGGTGTACTTGTCTGCACTGGCTTGCCCAATTCTAACCCTTCTCATACAAAAGACTCCTCAATCTTGTTTCCTGTTGTTTGACTGTGGGTCTCTGCATCTATCTCCACCTACTGATGAATGAAGCCTCTCTAGAGACATTTATGCTAGGCTTCAGGGTCACTTATTATTTTTTCTTTTTTTTATTCAATATATTCTTTATTTACATTTCAAGTGATTTTCCCTTTCCTGGATCCCCCCTCCCCAAAAATACCATAAGCCCTCTTCCCTCTCACTGTTTCCCAATCCACACTTCCCTGCAGAGGATTCCCCAGCATGTTATAAGGACACATGCTCCACTATGTTCATAGCAGCCCTATTTATAATAGCCAGAAGCTGGAAAGAACCCAGATGTCCCTCAACAGAGGAATGGATACAGAAAATGTGGTATATATACACAATGGAGTACTATTCAGCCATCAGAAACAATGAATTCATGAAATTCTTAGACAAATGGATGGAACTGGAGAACATCATACTAAGTGAGGTAACCCAGTCTCAAAAGATCAATCATGGTATGCACTCAGTAATAAGTGGATATTAGCCTAGAAGCTTGGAATACCCAAGACACAATTCATATATCAAATGATACCCAAGAAGAAGGAAGGAGTGGCCCCTGGTCCTGGAAAGGTTCAGTGTAGCCATGTAGGGGAATATCAGGGTCACTTATTGAGAGGGAAAAAACAGAATTTATTAAGTGACCTTGTGCCAGGCAGTGATGGTACAAACCTTCAATCCCAGCACTTGGAAGGCAGAGGCAGGTTTATGAATTCACGGCCAGCCTGGTTTACACAGTGAGTTACAGGACAGTCAAGACTACACAGAGAAATCCTCTTGGAAAAAAGAAAGTAAAAAATGAAAAAAAAATCAAAAAACAAAAAGAAGAAACTGACCATGTATAGCAAGGTAACAAAGCATTAGATTCAATAATAGCCTTCCGAAGTCAGAATGTCGCTGAATGTCTCCAGTTGCTTTGTCCTTACTTTTCTCCTAAATGAGATATTTAGCTAGTTTTTTTTCTTTTTTCTTTTTCTTTTTTAAGAAAAAAAATGGACTAAAACAAAAAGGAGGCATGGCCGGATTGTCAGGACAACTGAAATCGTTGGTTCACTGTCCCCTCCCTCCACTCATCACTGATTTTAGTCCTTCAAAGAGCCTGAAGGCTATCAGTTCAGTGATCCAGATTTCCTTCTTTGCAGCTTTGTGTGCTCTCCTCCTCCCTCTGTGCCTTCCCCTGCTCCTCTTCCCCTTCTTTTTTCTCATTCCTCTTTCTTCTGTAAACTCCTCCTTCACTCTTAAATTCTTGCTACAATAATTAATAGTAGAAATAGTAATAATAATAATAATAATTGAACTCTACAAAACTAATTATTTTTATATAAAAAGTGACACACTTCATGCACAAACACCTTACAGACAATGAAACAACAGATGAATATGAGGTCCAGCTACATTTCTATGAACAAAATAAGAAGAATGATCCTGCTTCTAAAAATTTCCTTAAACATTTTTATGAGTACATGTTTTCTGTGTCTACATGTATATCTGTGTACCGTATGCATGTTTGGTTCTTGCAGAGACAAGAAGACATAGCTGCCCTGACACTGGAGTTACAGCAACTTGTGAATCATTATGTGGGTACAAGGATGAAACTGGGATACTCTGGAAGATCCTCCAATATTCTTAACAGAACACCCATCTCCAAGCCCCACTTTCCTCATTTTTATTATCATATTTACTGTAATATTCCCCTTGTATTTCTGCAAAGATGGATGACCACATAATTTTATCCTGGGTTTATTTTTAATGTACTCATTGTCTAATTTAACTTTTTTTCTATAATCACCTTTGTAGTTAGAGAATGCTCACATCTTTCTGTGTGGTATAAACATATAAACCTGCAAGAGATACCATATTAACCTCTGCTTCCGTTTTTCAGGGGTGTTCTAAGAGCCTCAACTATGATTATACTATCCCTTCTAGAGATACATGTATATATATATGTACTCATGTATATGAAAAGGACCCATATGTATTCATACGACTGAGTTAATATTTCTAGAAAACTAAAATGACACGTCCAAAAAAAAAAAGTCAATTTTATAATCTCAGCATGTTAGAAACCACCATGAAGCTATAGACATTACAATTAGAGGTGATGACAGACTTTTCAAAAAATATATTTGTTCTCACAACAAAGCAGACAGTTGGAAGAAACACTTAATAAAATGTGTTTCACATTTCCAGAATGACTCCAGTCCATTTCGCACACTATCTGAAGAAATGTTAACACATTCAATAGTCTGAGTAGACATATTTGATGTCTCTATTAACTAAATAACTTACGCTTAAAGCCAAGATTGTATTAGTTATGAGTAAAATAAACTCAGTGTAAAATAATTAATCAAAACACAAAAACACAGGGATTGCTGACCAATTTCAATCATGGGCAGCTCTCCCGGGGAGTAGTGGTCAGATAGTAAGAAAATAGCATGAGGAAACTATTCCTTTCTTTTTTATTTCTTATTTCACAAAACTTGTTATTTATCAGATATTTATATTTTTTGTATGTATCCTTTTCTGCTTTTTGAAAAATGGTGATGTCAGCCTCATGTGCTGTGTCACCTTACATACATGTGTGCAACTCAGTTTGCTTGGAAATAAATGGGTGAAAATCACAATGGCTGACATAGAAAACAAAAAGATTTAATTTATTTTTTCCCAAGGCTATTTCAACAGCAAAAGAATTAGAATAAAGTACAATGAACAAAAATAAGGTTTTTAAGAGGCAGAATTAGTGGAAATATATTGGAGGATGTGTTATAGAAGCAGATCAATGGGACATGTTAAGTGCAATGCCTTGGTGCCAAGTTTATTTTCCTTATTTTTCTTCCCTCTTCAGAAACTAGGGTATATTTGTTAGTTGGCATTCAGTGAAAATATACTATTATTCTATAAAGGGGGGCAATAAGAACACATTTGGTGAATGCACCATATTTTCACTATCTATTCCTCTCTTGAAGAACATCTGGGTTCCTTTCAGCTTCTGGCTATTATAAATAAGGCTGCTGTGAACATAGTGGAGCATGTGTCCTTGATACATGTTGTTACATTTTGGGTATATGCCCAGGAGTGATATAGCTGAGTTCTAAGTAATACTATGTCCAATTTTTGAGGAACTGCCAAACTGATTTCCAGAGTGGTTGTACCAGCTTGCAATCACACCAGCAATGGAGGAGTGTTGTTCTTTCTCCATATCCTTGCCAGCTTCTCCTATTACCTGAGTTTTTTTTATCTTAGCCATTCTGGGTGGTGTGAGGTGGAATTTCAGTGTCGTTTTAATTTGCATTTCCCTAATGACTAAGGATGTTGAAAGTTTCTTTATGTGTTTCTTGGCCATTTGATATTCCTCCATTTAGAATTCTTTGTTTAGGTCTTTACCCCATTTTTAATAGGGTTATATTGGATATATAATCTTCCTGCTAGTCTCTTTACCAATACCATGCAGTTCTTTTTATCACTGTTGCTCTGTAGTACATCTTGAGGACAGGGATGTTGATTCCCTGAGAAGTTATTTTATTGTTGAGAATAGTTTATGCTATCCTGGATTCTTTTGTTATTTCAAATGAATTTGAAAATTGCTCTTCCTAACTCTATGAAGAATTGAGTTGGAATTTTGATGGGGATTTGATGAATCTGCAGATTTCTTTCTGCAAGATAGCCAGTTTTACTATATTAATCCTGGCAATTCATAAGCATGGGAGATCTTTCCATCATGAAATTCTTAGGCTAATGGATATAACTAGAAATTTTCATCCTGTGTGAGGTAGTGAGGTAACCCAATCCCAAAAGAACACAAATTGTATGTACTCACTGATCAGTGGATATTAGCCCAGAAACTAGGAATACCCAAGATATAATTCACAGACCACATGAAGCTCAAGAAGAAGGAAGACCAAAGTGTAGATACTTAGGTCCTTCTGAGAAAGGGGAACAGAATAACTCTGGGAGGAAAGACAGAGACAAAGTGTGGAGCAGAGACTGAAGGAAAGGCCATCCAGAGAGTGCCCCACCTGGGTATCCATACCATATACAGTAAATCAAATGTAAATAAATGAAATATCCAATAAAAATAATAAAAAGTAATCTTTGGGGTTTACCTATTCTATCTTTAAATGAGAAACATTAATATTTTTGAAATCTGATTAAATATTGGAAAAACATTTGTATAAACTTTGAAAGAAAGGGAGATAATTTGACTTGAGAATTAAGCTTTCTAAAGAATGAGAACTGAAAATGGTATGTGAAGAAGCCCATCTAAATTTATTAACATACAATGGAATATGACTTCCCCTTAGTGTAGCTGAAAGTTAGTAAGTAATAATATCTTTTGTGTTCCAAACTCTCCTGCTCTTAAACTTGATTGGCTATTGGGAGGTGATATAAATTATGTTCACTAAGCATTTATCATACAAGTGATGGAGCACAAGTATTCCTAGAGGCACAGATTGTAGTTAAACAGGTCTGCAAAGTAAACCCACGCACATGTTTTCTGGATTATTATTCTGAACACATGGTTTATTATTTGGCAAACTTGAAGCATTGAAGTTATGTCTCCCAGCCAACTCATTGAATAGGACATGTAGCATGAGAAGATACTAATGGATCCTCAAAGTTGTGAAACTAATTAACAAAATATTCATGTTAACAATATGCAGTAAAACTTGAAAAAACGATGCAGTTTAGGTAAAAATGAGCTTTCTGAGGTTCTTTTTCTGTACTTAAATTCGTTGAAAACTGTTTTATGTGTCTGAGGTCATGGTATATATCCCAGATTGAAACCCAGAGACTGACCATCCACTGAACATATGACTACAATGAGGATTTATACCTTCAATATATTGAACAAATAATTATATAAACCTAAATGATAAATAAGGAACAAACCTCAAAAAAGAAAAATATATAGCATTGTGGAAGAGTATAACAGAAATGAAGTAATGATTTGCCTAATGTTGCTTAGGAGATGGAAGAGAAGAACATTGTTGAAATGGAAACAACCCATGCCCAGAGTAAGTATTGAGAAGCATGAAATATTATTTCAGGTGCACAGTTTGGACAGAAGAGAAAAATCATGAAGGTTATATAACAGGAGAAGTTACAGACGTGATTAATGAGTCAGTCTAATGAAGGAAAATGATGGGACACTAAAGCCAAGAAAGCCTTGTGCATCTTTTTCTGAATTTTAAATTAATACTTGCAAATCTCAAAATGTTCATTGTAAACACTAGGCTCCTGTAATTACTTTGTTTTCATCATGGTATATTTTGGAACTATGAATTTCATGTCTAAATATAAACAAAGAAATTTTACTTGCCTACCCTGTGCCTCTTCCTTACTCCTTCCTCATCCCAGGAAAATGTATACTTGCACCCAATGCTAAGGTCATCACTTGTACTGTGGCTATCACCTGAAAGCTTGGTAATGACATTAATAGAGAGCTGAGTGACAGGTTCAAAGCAAAGTGGGAGTCAAGGTACTAAGGCGTATGATAAGGTGTATTAAGATGTGTTCTAAGGAAACCCTGGGAAGAAGTTGACAGAGCTTAATGACTCATAGGTTTGACCAAAGAATGGCTGCTTCAGTCCTTCTTAAAAGGGGGAGCAAAATACTCATGGGAGGAAATGCAGAGACAAAGTGTGGAAGAGAGACTGAATGAAAGGCCATCCAGAGACTGCACCACCTGGGAATCCATCACATATACAGTCAACAAGCTCAGACACTATTGTGGATGCCAAGATGTACTGGATGACAGGAGCCTGATATAGCGGCCTACTGAGAGGTTTTTCCAGATGCTTATAGACAACCATTGGACTGGGCAGGGGTCCCCAGTGGAGGAGATAAAGGACTGAAGAAGCTGAAGGGGTTTGTAAACCCATAGTAAGAATAACATTATCTATCAACCAGAACCCCCAGAACTCTGGGGTACTAAACCACTGACAGAAGAGTTCACAATGAGGGACCCATGGCTCCAGCCACATGTGTAGCAGAGGATGGGCTTGTTGGACATCAATGGGAAGAGAAGTCTTTACTCCTGTGGGTGTTCGATGCTCCAGTGTGGAAGAATGCCAGAGAGAGGAGGCAGTGGCGGTAGGGGCCTTGGTGGGGTAACACCCTAAAAGAAGCAGGGGAAGGGGAATGCGAGAGGGGGCTTTCAGGAAAGAGGGCTAAATTTCAAATGTAAATAAAGAACATGTCCAATTAAAAGAAATGATGGGTAGGAAAGATGCTAGTATTACCAACAACCTGTAGTACTAAATAAGATTGTGTACTAGCAATATGATAATCTTATATCCTATGTAGGTAAAAATGCCATGGTACCAGAGTATACCAGTGAGGGAAAAATAATAGAAAAATAAGAAGAAGTATACTGTCCTGGCTAGTTTTGTGTGTCAACTTGACACAGGCTGGAGTTATCACAGAGAAACGAGCTTCAGTTGGGGAAGTACCTCCATGAGATCCACCTGTGGGGCATTTTCTCAATTACTGATCAAGTGGAGAGGGCTCCTTGTGGGTGGTACTACCTTTGGGCTGGTGTTCTTGGGTTCTATAAGAGAGCAGGCTGAGCAAGCCAGGGGAAACAAGCCAGTAAGAATCATCCCTCCATGGTCTCTGCATCAGCTCCTGCTTCCTGACCTGCTTGAGTTCCAGTCCTGACTTCCTGTAGTGATGAACTGCAATATGAAAGTGTAAGCTCAATAAACCCTTTCCCCCGCAACTTGCTTCTTGGTCATGATGTTTGTGCAGGAATAGAAACCCTGACTAAGACAAATTGGTACCAGCTTAGTGGGGTATTCCTATGACAACCTGACCATGTTTTGGGGAGGACTGTGGAAGAACTTTGGAACTTTGAGCTAGAAAAGCCATTAGAATATTAAGAGCTCAGTGGAAAGTTCTGTAGGAGCTTGGAAGACAATGTTAAGAACAGTGCAAAAAATGGAGGCCTGGCTTGTGAAATTTCAGAGGGAAGATTAAATGCTCTTACAGTGGCCATGTTTTCATTGTGAAGATTCTCTGGTTTTGGTTAGCTGGGACTGAAGAATCAGCTGTGAGCAACAAGATACCAGAACCACTAAAGCAAACCTTTGTGTTACTTGGACTATTGATGTTGGTTAGCTGGAGCTAAGAAATTAGTGGTGATTAAGAGGAGACCAGCATCACTGAGATGAAATCTTCTGGGAAGTGTTTTCTGAGAGCACAGAGAGTGTGTTCCAGAGATAGCCACAGTTGTATCTTGTGCTGTGGCTGGACTTGGTACTGTGTAAGAGCCATCCAGGTGGTACTGGTTTTAAAGGCATGAAGGTGTCATGAAGAGCAGCTGAGGCTCTTGGCACAGTGAGAGGCCATGGAAGGCCATTGGTGAAGGTCCAGCCTCAGTTGCAATTGATGTCCCAGGACTTGAAGGGGTCATGCATAGGAGCAGAGGCTTGTCACCCTGAAGAGAGCCTATGAGAGGCTATTGGTGAAGCCTAATTACAGTGGTAGATAGCAGTATTTTGGAGATGCCAGTACCATGCAATGACCACCAAGAACATCAGCAGCAGTGGAGTACAGGCAGCTGGAACCTAGAAGATAAGCTGTGTGCTACAAAGGGCAGGACTGAAGAAGTGACCCAAGCCTTTGGAGGAGTCTAGAAGATCGTGAGTTGGATCCCAGACATTGAATCATTGGAGTTTGAGTTTTGGTTTTGGTTGTGACTGTGACCTGATATGTTTCCCCATTGAAGGAAGAAAGTATTTCAGTGTCACAGTATCTTAGTATCACAGTTAAGAGACTTTGATTTTTTAAAAGACTTTGAATTTTAAAGATATTGGACATTTTAAGGTGATTGAACTTTTAATATGTAAAGACTGTCGGACTTTTAAAGTAATTTAGATCTTGGGGATGAATAAGAAAGTAAGTGTTGAGGCTTAATAATGATGTGTTTGTGTGTCAAGTTGACAAGGGGTCAATTGTACTGGCTAGTTTGTGTGTCAACTTGACACAGGCTTGAGTTATCACAGAGAAAGGAGCTTCAGTTGGGGCAGTGCCTCCATGAGATCCAGCTGTGGGGCATTTTCTCAATTACTGATCAAGTGGGGAGGGCCCCATGTGGGTGGTACACCTTTGGGCTGGTGTTCTTGGGTTCTATAAGAGAGCAGGCTGAGCAAGCCAGGGGAAGCAAGCCAATAAGAAACATCCCTCCATGGCCTCTGCATCACCTCCTGCTTCCTGACCTGCTTGAGTTCCAGTCCTGACTTCCTTTAGTGATGAACTGCAACGTGGAAGTGTAAGCTCAATAAACCCTTTCCTCCCCAACTTGCTTCTTGGTCATGATGTTTGTGCAGGAATAGAAACCCTGACTAAGACATATACCATAAGAGAAAATGTAAGACACATTTAGTGAAAAAATAATTAAATATAAATGTTTCAGCTATATGAAGGTAATATGTGTGTGTATGTATATATAAATTTTTTCAATATATATGCTAGTGGAATATATGTATTCCACTAGCTAGTGGAAAACTATGTATTCCTATTTTTAAAACGATGTGCTGAAGTGGGACTGATGAAACCATTTAATAAGGCCTCTGTCCATCAATTTATAGCAAAATCTCTGATCTCAAAATCTTAAATAGCTCTTATCATATAAAAAACAAGATCCTTTTCTTTTTATAAAACCAAGTTTGAGGTGAACTTGTATATTAAGAGTAGATTCACTTTTAACATTTTTACTTTTCTACAAACAAGGTCAGAATAATTGTATAGACTTTGCTTTGATACTTTAAATGTCATCAATAGAAGGAGGAATCTAAGTTGGGTGAGACAAAATAAACTTGTTTCCTATGCTGTGTAAGTAAATTGGGAGAATATGGATTTATTTTATAAAGCATATTATAGTCTATAATGTATATGAGATAGACCTTCCAGTCAAGAATCTGGGGGTAGGAACAGAAGCAGAGACCTTGGAGGAATACTGCTTACTGATTTGTTTCTCATGGGCTGTTCAACCTCTTCTTCTAACAGCACACAGCATCAGCAATCAAGGTAAGGCACTGTTACCAGTAAGCTTAGCTCATGCATATCAGTCATAAATCCAGAAAATGCACCACAGGCTTAAACCCAGGCCAATTTAATGGGGGTATATTTTCAGTTGTGGTTCATTATTAAAAATGATTTAGCTGGGTATAGCAGCTTAATGACACACCTGAAAGACCTGGAACAAAAAGAAGCTATTTCACCCAGGAAGAGTAGAAGACAGGAAATCATCAAACTCAGGGCTGAAATCAGTCAAGTAGAAACAAAGAGAACCATACAAAGAATCAATAAAACCAGGAGCTGGTTCTTTGAGAAAATCAACAAGATAGATAAACCCTTAGCCAGACTGACAAAAGGGCACAGAGAAAGTATCCAAATGAACAGAATTAGAAATGAAAAGGGGGATATAACAAAAGAAACTGAGGAAATCCAAAAAATCATCAGATCCTACTACAAAAGTCTATACTCAACACAACTGGAGAATCTGGAGGAAATGAACAATTTCCTAGACAGATACCAAATACCAAAATTAAATCAGGACCAAATAGAACATCTAAACAGTCCCATAACCCCTAAAGAAATAGAAGGGGTCATAGAAAGTCTTCCAACCAAACAAAGCACAGGGCCAGATGGTTTCAGTGCAGAATTCTATCAGACCTTCAAAGAAGACCTAACACCAATACTCTTCAAACTATTCCACAAAATAGAAAAAGAAGGAACCCTACCCAATTCCTTCTACAAAGCCACAATTACGCTGATACCAAAACCACACAAAGATCCAACAAAGAAAGAAAACTTCAGACCAATCTCCCTTATGAACATCGATGCAAAAATACTCAATAAAATTCTTGCCAACCGAATCCAAGAACACATCAAAACGATCATCCACCATGATCAAGTAGGCTTTATCCCAGGGATGCAGGGTTGGTTCAATATACGGAAATCCATCAATGCAATCCACTACATAAACAAACTCAAAGAAAAAAACCACATGGTCATTTCATTGGATTCTGAAAAGGCATTTGACAAAATTCAGCATCCTTTCATGTTTAAAGTCTTGGAAAGAACACGAATTCAAGGCCCATACCTAAACATCGTTAAAGCAATATACAGCAAACCAGTAGCCAGCATCAAACTAAATGGAGAGAAACTTGAAGCAATCCCACTAAAATCAGGGACTAGACAGGGCTGCCCCCTTTCTCCTTATCTTTTCAATACTGTACTTGAGGTACTAGCTAGGGCAATTAGACAGCATAAGGAGGTCAAAGGGATACAAATTGGAAAGGAAGAAGTCAAACTATCATTATTTGCAGATGACATGATAGTCTACTTAAGTGACCCAAAAAAACTCCACTAGATAACTCCTACAGCTGATAAACAACTTCAGCAAAGTGGCAGGTTATAAAATCAACTCAAGCAAATCAGTGGCCTTCCTATACTCAAAGGATAAGCAGGCTGAGAAAGAAATTAGGGAAATGACCCACTTCACAATAGCCACAAACAGTATAAAGTACCTTGGATGACTCTTATGAAACATGTGAAAGATCTGTATGACAAGAACTTCAAGACTCTGAAGAAGGAAATGGAAGAAGACCTCAAAAAATGGGGAAACCTCCCATGCTCATGGATCGGCAGGATCAATATAGTTAAAATGGCCATTTTGCCAAAAGCAATATACAGATTCAATGCAATACCCATCAAAATCCCAACTCAATTCTTCACAGAGTTAGAAAGAGCAATTCTCAAATTCATCTGGAATAACAAAAAACCCAGGATAGCTAAAACTATTCTCAGCAACAAAAGAAATTCTGGGGTATCAGTATCCCTGACCTCAAGCAATACTACAGAGCAATAGTGTTAAAAACTGCATGGTATTGGTACAGTGACAGGCAGGCAGATCAATGGAACAGGATTGAAGATCCAGAAATGAACCCACACACCTATGGCCACTTGATCCTCTACAAAGAGGCTGAAAACATCCAATGGAAAAAAGATAGCCTTTTCAACAAATGGTGTAGGTTCAACTGGAGGTCTGCATGCAGAAGAATGGGAATTGATCCATCCTTGTCTCCTTGTATTAAGCTCAAATCCAAATGGATCAAGGACCTCCACATAAAGCCAGACACTCTGAAGCTAATAGAAAAGAAACTGGGGAAGACCCTTGAGGACATCGGTACAGGGAGAAAGTTTCTAAACAGAACACCAATAGCTTATGCTCTAAGATCAAGAATTGACAAATGGGACCTCATAAAATTACAAAGTTTCTGTAAGGCAAAGGACACCATCAAGAGGACAAATCGGCAACCAACAAATTGGGAAAAGATCTTCACCAATCCTACAACTGATAGAGGTCTAATATCCAATATATATAAAGAACTCAAGAAGTTAGACTCCAGAAAACCAAACAACCTTATTAAAAAACGGGGTACAGAGTTAAACAAAGAATTATCCCCTGAAGAACTTCAGAAGGCTGAGAAACATCTTATGTGGAAAAAAGAACATTCTTCCATCTATGGTGGGATTGAAAACTGGTATAACCACTCTGGAAATTGAACTGGTGGTTAGAAATAGTGCTGAATATTAGAAATAGTGCTACCTGAAGATCCAACTATTCCATTCCTGGGCATATACCCAAAAGATGCTCCACCATATCACACTATGTTCATAACAGCCTTATTTTTAATAACCAGAAGCTAGAAGCAACCCAGATATCCCTCAAAAGAAGAATGGATCCAGAAAATGAGGTTCATTTACACAATGGAATAGTACTCAATAAAAATGAGGACATCATGAAATTTTCAGATATGTGGAAGTAGAAAATATCATCCTGGATGAGGTTGCCCAGGCCAAGAAGGACATGGATGGTATATACTCACTCTTAAGTTGATATTAAGTTGATATTCAGAATTCCCATGATACAACTCACAGAGTCTATGAAGCTTAACAAAAAAGAAGGCCCAAACATAGATGCTTCAATCCTACTTAGAAAAGAGAACAAAATAATCATGGGAACTGGAGGGAGGGAGGAATCTTATTGGAAGAAGAGAGGGGGAGGAGAAAAAAGTTAAGCAGGATCAGGTATGGGAGGAGACAGGTGTGAAGCCCAGATACCCAGGATAATTAACAAAATTATGCAGCAGCATGTGGATGGGCTGAACTTCTAGAATGTCCCAGACACAACAGAAATGAGAGGTTTGCAGGACCAATGGGGACAATCTTAGCCAAAATGCCCACGAGTGGGGAGATGGAACCTGAAGAGACTACCTCCAGTAGGTAAAAAAAGTCCCCAGAAGAAGGATGGGGACACTCACCTATATGAAACTTTTTGACCCAGAATTGTTCCTGTGTAAAGGAAATGCATATAAAAATGGAGCAAAGACTAATGGAAAGGCCACCCAGAGAATGCCCAAACTTGCAGTCCATCTCAGGCATAGGCACCAAAATAAGATACTATTGCTGATTCCACATTGTGCTTGTAGTAAGGAGCCTGGCACAACTCTCCTCTGAGAGTCTCTACCAGCAACTGACTGAGACAGATGCAGATACTTATAGCCAGTCATTGGAATGTACTCAGGATGCCAATGGAAAAGTTAGGTGAAGGATATTTGGACAGCATAGCAACCCCATAATAAGGACAACAATATCAATTAAACAGACCCCCTCAGAGTTCCCAGAGACTAAGCCACCAACAAAATAATATGTATGGTCTGGTCCATGGCCCCAGCACATATGTAGCACAGGACTGACTTGTGTGTCCTCAGTGGGAGAGAATACACCTGGTCTTAGGGAGGCTTGATGACCCAGAGAAGGCGGATTCTAGAGGAGTGTGGTGAGAGTGGATGGGTGGGTAGGGAGCACCCTCTTAGAGGTGAAGGGAAAAGAAGAAGGGCCTCATGGAGGAGTGTGATATGCTTGGCCCAGGAAGCAACACTATTTTGTATGGCCCTGTTCTGTGTCATGTGCATGTGGGCTTTAAGACCCTCATCCTAGCTGCCTGGAAGTCAGTCTTCTCCTAGTTGTCATCAGATGAAGATGTAAAATTCTCACTTCCACCTGCACTATTCTTGCCTGTACACTGCCATTTTCCCACCTTCATGATAATGGACTAAACATTTGATCCTGTAAGACTGCCCCAATTAAATATTGCCCATAAGAGCTATCTTGGCCATATTATCTGTTCACAGCATTAAAAATCCTTACTAGGACAAGGAAGAGACCAGGAAGGGAGATGATATGAAATGTAAATAATAAAATAATTCATTCTAAAATAGAAGGAAAAAAGAAAGAACACTAGCCAGCACACTAGACAAGTAGCCAGAAGAGAGATGATTGGCTCATAGTTCAGATAATATATTGCATCAAGGCCAGAAAACATGGTAGTAGGAACAAGAGCTAGTTGGTCACATCATATTTGCAATCAGGAAGTAGAATGTTAAATGTAGGACTGAATTATAAAACATCAATGTGTGCTTATAGATATTTATAATCTTTTATATGACGATATATACATCATGAAAATCTTTAATTCAAATCATTAGTTACAGTCCTCACTGGTTGCATTAAACCCTCAAATTCATCTTATATACCTGCTGATATACCATTGACCTAATTGTTTCTCAACCAGCATATAGTTCCCCATTTCTTTTCAGCTTAGAATCAGAGGATATAAAATAGCTACCTCATACCAATATCTATATCCTCTTACTTATTGAACACTTTGACAGGACCAAGGAATAATAACAACTTAACTGTTAACTAGTGAATGAAGCAAATGTGGCATACACAGAAATATTCCTCAACAGTTAAAAGGAAATTTTTCCTTTGCCACAACATGTACACCAGGATACTGCTAAGCAAATTCAGCTACACACACAAAACAAAGTCAAAACTGTAAAATTTTACATCTCACATATAAAGAGATTAAATAAGCACTCATCTAATAAATTTAAAAAAAAATATTTCTTCCTTAAGAAATACAAAGTTTAATTCTAACTAACTAAATTAAGTTTGATTAATACACTTAATTAAATATCTAATTTAATTTAATTCTAAATTCTAAAGTTTAATTCTAACAGATAAACTCTGTATGTTCTACATGTATAAATGTGAAGGTAACACACACATGTCCAAAGCTTAAGGAATTGAAATTCAAGATCTGAACTAGGAACTCAGAGCCTAGGTACTAGGTACTTAGATAGTATCTAAGTACAGACAAGTCATCAAGGTCGAAACCCTAGACAAAGTATGTGTAGTTCATTCTTCCCCAGGAATCTTGAGGTTATAGTGTGATTTGGCACCTGTGCAGACCAGAGGTGGTCTTATCACTCAAAACCTAGATCTCCCTTCATTATGGAGCTACTTTGTCAGCCTTCAAACAAGGGTGATCCTTACAAATATCCCCCGTGCTTCTCTGGGCGTATCAGTTTTGTGGACATGCCTGAACTTATATGTGGCTCAAAGTATTTGAACTCTGGTACACATGCTTGTGCTGCAAGCTCTCTTACCTGCTGATATAGTTTCACCCCTCCCCACTCTTTCTCTTCGTTATTTTACCAGGTTTTACAACACACATAAACCACAGGGGGATGCTTCCAACTTGAACCATCACAGTATGGCTTAAGTTTTTAATAATAAACATTAATTTCAGATTTTTATTATAATAGAACTAGAGTTTAACTTTAGCATTGGGCATGCATGAAAAAGAATATTCTACTAAACTAAATTTTGGCAGTAAAAAAAATGAAGTCACCACACCCCCAGAGATTAAATGTTCAGGGTAAAAAGTCACCTTCTGAAAGACAGCCAGTGCCCTCAGGTAGGGAGAAAATGGAGAGAAGATTCAGTAGGTAGGAATTAACCCTGACTAAAGAAACCTCTTTCCCACTCTGTTCTGTCCCTTTGCACTTTTATGATGTTATCTTTTTCATTATATACTTCTAGCAAAAAAAAGGCTGTGAAGCAAGAAGGGGTGTGCTTTCTTCATCATTGTGGTGTCAGCAGCTAGGACAATACTTGACATATGTAATTTGCTACATGAAGTTTTAATTAGAACAACTTTATAAAGAAACAGTAGCATTATTTGCTGTTTATTAAATCAGTCAAATATTTAAAAAAATTTTAAAAAGCTGGCAGAAAGAATAAGAAAGAACAAGAAAAATATACTACAAAACTGTAGGTTTACATCAAACATATATACTCATTACATTTTTCCTCATTTTTGAAATTATGTCTTATGTAGATCAGGCTGGCCTTGAACTTTCTATTTTTATCCTGCTGTATATATCTCTACTTCTAAGGCTAGGCAAGTGCCACTACCTTCAGCAAGCTCCTTTCAGTTTCATGTGGAAAAAACTAAAATGCCATTTTTGTGTTTGTTCTATCAGAGTGAACTTTGTGAAATCTAAAGGGGATAAATGCTTAAAGCGTCTCTTATTGTTTTGTGGCTTTGCCCTTTCTGAAAGGGATTTCCTGTATGTCTCAGTGGCAGAACAGAGGGAAAACACTTTACTTTATGGAAGCAATTAGTCACTCACCTACTGTTTCAATACTTCCATAATAAATGCCAGTCTGCACATAGTCTTACATAGAAAACTTCCTTTTGAAGCACATGGTATTTTAGCTCTCAGGGATGTATTTGGACATACCATGAAATCTCCATCTTTCACTTCCAGTTAGTAAAAATATTATCATTCTTTGAGAAGGCAAAAGTCAGAATGGATCTGTATTGTTCCCTGCCTAAAATGGTTATAATAATATGTTTGGGTTTTTCTATCAATTTATGATCTAAATAAGAATGTCATTTTATTTTTCTGTAACCTCTTTGGGTACTAGTCAGTAAATTATTATCTACTGATTCAATGAAACTATGACAGAATAAGAAGAAAAGAAAATCATTTGGATTTTTTAAAATTTTTATTGGATATTTTCTTTATTTACATTTCAGATGCTATCCCCTTTCCTTGTCCACTCCCTGAAATATCCTATTCCATCCCCATCCCCTGCTTCTACAATGGTGTTCCCCCACCTACCTACCCATCCACTCCCACATTCCCGCCCTTGCATTCCCTTACACTGGGGCATCGAACCTTCACAGGAGAATGGCCATCTCCTCCCATTGATGCCTGACAAGGCCATAGATGATACTATAAACTAACACAAAGAATTTCAAAATTAGATCTGACTTCCCTTTAATGATATCTGAAATAATTAAATTAGATATGTTAAATAAATGTATAAATGCAGAGAATTATTAACTGATGTGGACTTTGATGAATGCTTTCTGATGACCAAGTTTGAGGGAGCTTCCTTCTTTATGAAAGCAAAGAACTTAAATTTAATGAAAGACAACATTTTATTTAAATATTTTATTTTTATCATTATGCTCATTTCTCATAAGATTAGAAATAACATGAGCATGAACTACACATTGTGAACACAGAGTGCTGACTTGCTATAGTCTAGACATGTCTCCGAGGAAGTATTTAGACTAGGTTAAATTCTGGACATATTTATGAGATATTATCTATATTTTCTTATTGGAGTTGACAAACTCTATTCTAAATTTTGTTTTCAACAAATTTGTTTTATTTTGTTTGTATAAATATCTTGCCTGATTATCTGTATGTCTACCATGTGTGCTCTTGTGGAAATCAGAAAGTGGTTTTAGATCACTAATACTGTCACGGTAGGTGGCTTTGAACCACCTTGTGGAGCTGTGAATCTAACTTGGGTCCTCTACAATAGCAGAGAAATCTTAGCTAATTAGAGCTTGTTGCAGCCTCTGAAAAAGTTCCCCTGTAGGTAAAAGGTTGTCTATAAAGAAGAAATTTAGCTAACCACAGACATTCATTAGTCTTTGCTCCTAGCTATAGATGCACTGTGGCCATCTGCTCCAAACTTCTTTTGCCATAACTCCCTGCCATGGTGGACCTTACCCTTAGTCAGTGAGCCAAAGTAAACCCTTGTCCACTTGTGTTGCTTTTCTTGGGTTATAGACACAACAACAAATAATACAAAGTATAGTTTAAGATAATTGTACTCACTCAATAAAAATCCAATGTCTACAGCTTCAGGAAGCACAGTTTTCTTCTACAACAGTGTAATCATCATTGCTCACACAAACTCTGTATATATCAAATGCTCTCCCTGGCATACATATAAAACTAGCAAATAAAATATAACAAATAGTGAATTGTATTTCTCATGAATATTAAATGTAGCCCTATAGGAAGAATGAGCTGGATTGGGTATGAATAAAATCTACTACATTCATGTATGAAGTTACCAAAGAATAAATTCAATATTTCAAAATTAAAAATTAATATTTTTTAGAATTACAATCATGGAATATTTTAGAATGTATTAAGATATATTGGTCTTGTTTTATGTCTATGTGTGTTTTGCCTACATTCATGTCTGTATGTTATGTCTATAAAGTGTACACAGATACCACCAGAGTATATTGGATCCATGCAAATATAGTTACTATATGACTGTGAGCCACAAAGCAGGGTTGTTAAACATAAAATCAGGGTTCTCTGGAAGAACACACAGTACATTAACTTCTGGGCCATTTCCCCAGCTGGCTGTAATAATATATTATTTTATCCTAAAATAAATCTTAATAGTTTTTGTTTATATATGTTAGTTATTATGAACTGATCATTGTTCTTTGACAAATCTAGCTTGTGGTCATTTTAAAAACAGCAAATTATCTTGTCTTGCCTGGTAACAGATTGTAGCACATGCTTGGCTTTCAAGCATGCCCTTTAATCAGTCTTGTTGTTAATTAATGATAACTACATTAGCAACCATTTGGGGGATGTATGCTAATCTTAATAAAGTGCATAATGAATGAAAATGGGCCATAGTGAAGATTTTAATCCATAAAATTATAAGTATGGTATCTGATTCTCTTGACAGAAATGAGAAATGAGGTCTTATGAGGAGATATGAGAGGATCTTCCAGTAATTGAAAGTGGCCCCTGGGTTCTTCAGATGTCAAGAAGAAGGATGCATAGGAGTGCTTTGAAAGTCGCTTTTATATCAGACTCTATGAAAATCTTTCTTTATTTGTGAACCTCAGAACATTACTGCCTGGAGTGGAAAACAATTAGATTCATTAATTTGTTTCCCTTCTCACTTGATTTAATACATCCTGAGTAACAGAGCTTACTAACAATTGCAGTCTTGACTGTAGTACTTATTAGCAAATTATAATTTAAACTGAATATTAAATTATCATCAAAGCACATGAATAAAAAGAGGGCATTTCAAAGCAAATGAAATAAAAAAATAGCCATTGGTATCCTCTCAGTGGCTATTTAGAAGTTGAACACCTATAGCAAAAATGTGTCTTACATTGTGTACTTAATAACGTGAAATCTGATCACATAAGATTAAAAATATATTTTTAGATTTTTTACTATTAAATTAATCTCTCATTCATAATGAAGGGGTCCTTAATAACGATGAAGGATATTGATGATCTTTGAGTTTCTAACAATTCAATGTTGACATTAATAAGTCTTGGTTGAAAGCTTTTCTACTTTAGTGATCAACTAACTCTTAAACTGAATGTTGGATTACCAACCCCAAGTTACAAAAGACATTATGAAGCTGTAACAATGACTCAGTATTTCACTGGAGATGGTGAAATGGAAAAGTAATAATAGAGAGCGACCTGAGAATCCAGTATTCAAATGAGGTAGATACTTTTCTGAGTCAAGACTTTTCTTATTTTTACATATTCACAAGTTGAGCTATTAATAAAGCAGTTTTCAGCTCACATTTAGTTTATGTTGCTAAGGTATGAAATGATACTATGCTCATTAAATACATAGAAGGGGAACTATAAGAAAAGAACATTTACAAATACATTTATTAATTCGATAGTGCCCCCATGAAGTACGTGGCCAAAGTTTATCCAATATATACTTTGTCTTGAGATGATCCTAACCTCTAGAGTTAAATTTTAAACAAAAATGAAGATAACTTAATTCATATTGAAATACATGTTCTAAGAGCTTTGTCAACTATTAATACTCAGTAAACAAAAACACTTTAGCAAATTTGGAAACATGAGAATGTAGAAATATCTTTTAAAAGTCATCAATTAGAACATTTGCATGTGAGTAATACACTGTCTGAAAATTTAAAACTCAAAAGTGATATTAGATTGCCATACACCCATATTTCAAATGGATGATAAAGTGACTAAATAATGTTAAAATGATTGCTAAAAATAAATTGAAAAGATTTGGTAATAGAGGTTGAAGAAAAGATTTATTGGGGACTCCCTGATCTCCAAAGTTATAGAGCATGTATTCCTGAGCCCTGAGCCCTAAGCAAAAATAGTCAATATGTTCAGTTTTCTGCTCCAAACTGATTAAAGTCAGAAGCAATAAAAAGTCCTTTAAGAAAAATCATAAACTATTAATATGTTTCTTATATACAAAGAGTTTAAAAAATGTTCAGTGGAATGAGACATAGAAACTAGCATTTTGCATAGGTTACCATAAGCCTGGGGTTCTCACATAAATTGTGTGTGCTTGAGTAATATTTTTAAAAGAAGCATAGGAAAATCTGAGGAAATGCAAAACTTCAGCAAAAACATAATGCATTTGTATATATGAACTACACACAACTTATCAATTATATTTGCACACACTAAAGCCAAATGACTTTGCATTGAGCATGGAAGCATTTTCAGAGTCACTGTTGATAAAATAACAATCTCATCTTAAGTTTTGGTAAGTGAACAACTGTAATTCTCTCCCAAGAGTCTTTAAAATACATGTGACCACTTAAATAAAAAATGCATGGCACTCTACTAGGTTTCAAAGTAGAAATTGTAATATATATTATAATAAGACAAAGATAGATTAAAAATATTTATGATATTAAATTTCTATGTTTTCTTGAAGTGGGGATTTCAAGTGAACTGTAAATTAAGTGGGTATGTAATCTCCAAAGTTATATAAAAATTTCAACTAATATTTGAGATTTAGAATTATAAAATAATAAGAATTATCTAATATTGGAGGCAAAAGGACAAAGGGCATAAAGAAAAGACAGAGGACAAAAATAATAAATATAACTGAAATTGCACCAATACTACACAAAATAAAAACTAAGCCAAATTGTTAACTAATTCTAATGAAAAAAATGCAAATATCAAAAAATAATGTCTCTTCTTTTTGTAGTTCATAGATAGGTAAACAGAAAAATATGAATAATAAATATGACTGTTAATATCACTGTTTAGAAATTTAAGACATCTGAACAGTTGGAATTTGAACATATTTTTTCCAAAATAATATGAAGCAATTGCTTAGCAGTGACACAAAAGACAAGGAAACAAAACTTAGCAAATTTTAGAAAGTTAAATTTTATCAAAGTAAAATTTATTTATAGCTAAGTATAAAGTATTGAGCTCTAAAAATGTTAACAAAACACTGATAAGTAATATTGAGTCAGTAAGGAAGAAACTAAAATGTAGACTAGAAAATAAACAAACAAGGATAGAAATTTTTGTCGATCGGTAGTGTTTCTCTATCATGAATAATGTTCTAGATTCAATTTTTCAGTACTACATACAGTAAGCCTGGTGGAACATTACTGTAATTACAACTTTAAGGAAGGTGAATTAATAATTAAGCATTAAGCGAGGGAATAAGTTCAAAATCAGTAATGGGGTGTGAGAAAATAAAAAAAGATTAAGATTTAAAATCTAAGTTTTGAAGAAAGAAATATTGTAATTTTTTTCAAATGCAAACAATAAAGTACAAAATGATGAGTTCTATAATGAAGAACTGATATGTCAACAGAAATGATGAAAACTTATGTGATAATGCTGCAGACAAAAAGATATAGAAATTCAAATGTTCTAATGTAATGCATACTTTTTAGAGTAATGAATAACTGGTCTTAGTTAAGACAAAGTAATGTACAGCTAGACAAATGGTTCATCAGTCAGACCACTTCTTACTTTTATAGATGATATAGGTGATGCAGGTTTAACTTCTGGTGACCAAATATTGGCTCACAGCTATTCAATACCTTCAGGGCCAGGGTATCTGATGCCCAATTCTGACTCACACAGGTACATGAACATTGTGGGTAAGTGAATAAACACACACACACACACACAGAGAGAGAGAGAGAGAGAGAGAGAGAGAGAGAGAGTTTTCAGTCCAAAAATTCATGCACATAAGATTAAATAAATAAACTAAAACAAAATTTCCAACATTAAAAATATAATGTGAATAGTTGTGATAGTGAAAGAAAAACTGAGAAAGTAAATTTTAGTTAAAACATCCCTATAAAAGTGTATTATAATTTCTTATATTTGCTTATGGTTGATTATAGAATAATATTTAAGAAAAAATGAATTGTGTGTAATATTTTCTTCAGTATAAGTGATAAGTTCTCATTTTTAATGAAATTACTCCAGTGCTAATGGCAAAATAAGATTCAGTCATTATAATAAAATTAAAGATTATATCCCCAAGGAGCAATGATACAATTATCCTAATACAATGCTATTAAGGAGAATGTGACAATGTCCAAAAATCAACTACAACAAAATTGTGTTTATTTCAGAATACTAGAACAGTTCAATATTTGAAAATCATATAATACACTTGCCATTCCATCAAATTAAAAGACAAGAAAGCATATCACATTAACAGATGTGGAAAATTAATAAATATCAAAATACATGAATCATAAAATCTCTTCTAGGATTAAATGTAAACCAGAATTCAGTAGCAATGAATTCACATCCCAAAGAATAAGTAAAGTAAGAAAAATATATAGAAAATTTTATGAGTGCAAAAATAACGAAACAAAACAAAACTTAAAAGATTAAGGGTGGTTTTCTAGACAGTTTCTCTAACACTCACTCTGTAGACTGGGCTGACCTTGAACTCACCAAGATCTGCCTACCTCTGCCTCTGCCTCCTAGATTCTGGAATTAAATGCTTATACATGCAGCAAACTACTTTTTAATGTGATATGAGGAGAAATAAAAGAAGAAAGAAGAGGAAAGAAAGAGGAGGGGAGAGGACAAAGGAAGAAGGGGGTGAGGAGAAATTTACTTTTTTTTGTTTTTGTTTTGTCTTTTATTGGCTATTTTCTTTATTTACATTTCAAATTTTAACCCCTTTCCAGGTTTCCCCTCTGTAAATAGCTATCCCATCCCCTCTTCCCCTGCTTCTGTGAGGGTGCTCTACCACACACTCACCTACTCCTGCCTCCCTACCCTTGAATTCTGCTTTACTGGGGCATCTATCTAGCCTTCATAGGATCAAGGACCTATCCTCCCACTGATGTCTGACAAGGCCATCCTCTGCTATATATGTGACTGGAGCTATGGGTCCCTCTATGTGTACTTCTTGGTTGGTGGCTTAGTCCCTGGGGTCTCTGGGTCATCTGGTTGGTTGATATTATTGTTTTCCTTTGGGGTTGCAAACCCCTTCAGCTACTTCAATCCTTTCTCTAACTCTTCCTTTGGAGACCCCGAGCTCAGTCCAATGTTTGACTGCAATCATTCACCTCTGTATTTCTCAGTCTCTGAGAGAGCCTCTTAGGAGGCTGCTATATCAGGTTCCTTTCAGCAAGGATTTCTTGGCATCCACAATAGTGTCTGGGCTTAGTGACTATATACAGGATTGCTCCCAAGTTGGGGCAGTATCTGGATGGACTTTCCTTCAGTCTCTGCTCTAAACTTTGTCTCCATATTTGCTCCTGTGTGAAAAGGGAGACTTGACAACAGATACCGAGGAAATTCAAAAATTCCTCAATTTTTTTTGAAAAATTCAAAAATCATCAGATCCTACTACAAAAGCTTATAGTCAACAAAATTGGAAATCTGGATGAAATGGGAAATTTTCTATACATATACCAAGTACTAAAGTTAAACCAGAATAAACTAAACAATCTAAACTGTCCCATAACCTCTAAAAAAATAGAAGCAGTTATTAGCAGTCTCCCAACAACAGCAACAACAATAAAAATAGCCCTGCCCCAGATGGGTTAGTGGAGAATTCTATCCAACTGTAAAAGAAGATCTAATACCAATACTTGTCAAAATATTCCACAAAATAGAAGGAACAGAAGGAACACTATCCAAGTTGTTCTATGAAGCCACAATTACACTTATAACTAAACCACATGAAGACCAAACAAAGAAAGAGAACTTCAGACTAATTTCCCTTATGAATATTGATGCAAAAATACTCAACAAAATTCTTGCAAACTGAATCAAAGAACACATCAAAACAGTCATCCATCGTAATCAAGTAGGCTTCATCCCAGGGATGCAGGGATCATTCAATATATGGAAATCCATGAATAAGTAGCTAGGACAATTAGACAACAAAAGGAGGTCCAAGGGATACAAGTTGGAAAGGAAAAAGTCAAAATATCAGTATTCGCAGATGATGATAGTATACTTAAGTGAACCCAAAATTCCACCATAGAACTCCTAAAGATGATAACGTCAGCAAAGTGGCTAGATATAAAATTAACTCAAACCAATCAGTAGCCATTAGGTTTTCAATTTACTTTTCTTCACATATCTGTTCTTTCTGAAAACCCCAATCCAACTTTAGGAGGATTTGACTCAATGTCATTAACAATAATAGCTATGAAAATAAAGACTATTTTGAAAATATGACTCAAAAGGTTATAGTGTCTGCTGAGAAGGCATAAAGACCTGTTTTTGGATCCCTAGCACCTATGTATGAAATGGAGCATGCCAGTTTATATATGTAGCCCCAGAACCAGATGGAGGAGAGGGATTGGCTAGGGTCTCTACAGAAAACCAGCCAATTGAAAACTAAGGCATTTTAGGTTCAATGATAAATCACATCTAACAAAATTATATGGAAAAGTGATTTGAGGATGACATACTAAAGTTCATTTTTGTCATTGACCCATATCCACACAAAGAATTGTAGGATATATAAACACATGTGCACTCACAAAATTTAAAAAATTGATAAAGAAAAACAGTGGAATATAAATTAACTTTGGATAAAATGTCTATCATCTACACTCAAAAGTAATGAATGTTGTTTGGGATTCAGGAAAGTGCAAAGTCCTCAAAACTGGTAGATAGGCAAATTATCATTATAAAGAAGTATGTGGAGCTGTTTAATGAAATATATCAGTTGATCAAATTATGACATGTTTAGCTATTCATTGAAAGGAGATATTATTAGCATATCAGAGTTCTTCCTGAAACCTTGTAATTGGGACTCTAGTCTAAATATCTAAGACATGTCAATGGATGACTTCATGAAAAAAAAATCCATGCTGAGTAGTATTTCTCTGTGTAAATGTACCATGCTTTCTGTATCCATTCCTCTGTTGAGAGACATCTGGGTTCTTTCCAGCTTCTGGCTATTATAAATAAGGTTATTATGAACATAGTGGAGCATGTGTCCTTACTACATATTGGAGAATCTTCATGACATATATATGCCCAGGAGTTGTATATTGGGGTCCTCTGGTAGTACTATGTCCAATTTTCTCTTTCTTTTTCTTTTTCTTTTTCTTGAGATTTATTGAGATGGGAAATGGCAAAGGTGACAGTTGGAAGAGAAGAGGATAAGTGTGAGGGTGTGTGGGTGCTCCTCTTATACATATGGATGGTGATGTGCCAAACTGATTTCCAGAGTGGTTGTTACTAGTTTGCAATCCCACCAGCAGTGGAGAAGTGTTCAACTTTCTCCACATCCTTGCCAGCACCTGCTGTCACCTGAGATTTTTAGTTTAGCCATTCTGACTGGTATGAGGTGGTTGTTAATACTACTGAGCTATTAAACACAATGAATTCATGAAATTTGCAGGCAAATGTATGGAACTAGAAAATGTCATACTGAGTGTGGTAACCCAACCACAAAAGAACACACATGGTATGCACTCATTGATAAGTGGATATTAGCCCAGAAGCTTGGAATACCAAAGATAAAATTTACAGACCAAAGGAAGTTCAAGAAGACAGAAGACCACAGTATGGATAGTTTGGTCCTTCTTAGAAGGGGGAATAAAATACCCATGGGAGGAGAGACAAAGACAAAATATGGAGCAAAGAATAAAGGAAAGACTATCCAGAGATGACCTTACCTGGGGTTCCATCCCATACAGTCACCTAACCCAGACACTGTTTTGGATACCAACAAGGGCTTGCTGACAGAAGCCTGATATAGCTGTTTCCTGAGAGGTTCTGTCTATACCTGACAAATACAGAGGTGGGTGCTCTCAGTCAACCATTGGACTGAGCACAAGGTCCCCAATGGAGGAGGTAGAGAAAAGACCTGAGGAGCTGAAGGAGCTTCCAGCCCCATAAGAGGAACAACAATATGAAACATTCCGTACCCCAGATTTCCCAGGGAGTAAACCACCAACCAAAGAATACACATGAAGGGACCCAAGACTCCAGCTGCATATGTAGCAGAGGATGGCCTTGTTGAACATCAAAGGGAGGAGAGGCCTTTGGTCCTGAGAAGGCTGGATTTCCCAGTATAGGTAATGCCAGGACAGAGAAGCAGGAGTGGGTGGGTTGGTACACAGGGGGAAGGGGGATGGGATAGGGTGTTTTTTTTGGGGGGGGGCAAGAAAGGGAATAACATTTGAAATGTAAATAAAGAAAATATCTAAAAAAAAGAAAAATATCCATGCTATATATATGTATATAAATGGCTTGAATTATTACACAAAATATAATGATAATTATAGTTAGTATATATTGATAGAAGATATAAATATAACTTATTTTGTATATCTCCATCTCTAACACCATTTTGAAATATAGACAGGTGATAATTATATATCTTATATGGATTGTATGATATAATGATGAAAAATGAAATAATATCAATTAAACATATATCAGAAATGTCTTTAAGATTCCAATTTAGTCTTCAACCTTACTTTCCCTTTTTGCAGGACACTTACCTCCTTCCCCACTTGTGGTTGTTTTGTTTTCCCTGTCATGTTTGTCCCCTATCATGTTATGACTGATGTCTTACTTGTGATTTGTGATTCTTTTTAATTAACTTATTTTTTTACACTCCATATTTTATTCTACCCCAACACCATCAACCCTCCTACTGTTCCACATCCCATACCACTTCCCCAACCCCTGTCTCCACATGAATGTCCCCACCCCCCACCCTACCTGACCTCTAAATTTTCTGAGACATCCAGTCTTGAGAGGGTAAAATGCATCATCTCTGAATGAACACAGATCAAGCAGTCCTCTACTGTATGTGAGTTAGGGGCCTCACATTAGCTAGTGTATGCTGCCTGTTTGGTGGTCTAGTGTTTGAGAAATTTCAGGGGTCCAGATTAATTGAGACTGCTGGTCTTCCTACAGGATTGCACTTCTCAGCTTCTTTTGGCCTTCCCTAACTCAACAACAGAATTCAGCTGCTTCTGTCCATTAGTTGGTTGCAAATATCTGCATCTCACTCTTTCAGCTGCTGGATGGGACTTCCAGAGTGTGGTCATACACTGTCCCTTTTTTTGAGAACTCCATAAACATAGTAATAGTGTCAGGCCTTGGGACCTTCCCTTGAGCTGAATTCCACTTTGGGCCTGTCTCTAGACCTTCTTTTCCTTAGCCTCCTCTCCATTTCCATCCCAGTAATTCTTTCAGTGAAGAATAATTATGGGTCACAGTTGTGACTGTGGGATGACCCTCATTTGATACCCTTTCTTTCTGTTAGCGATGGGATCTATGATTTCCCTCTCCCTACTGTCAAGCATTTCATCTGAGATTCCTCCATTTGAGAGTCTCTCACCTCCCAGGTCTCTGGTACATTCTGGAGGGTCCCCCCCCCACCATGCCTACCTGCTATCTTCAGAGGTTGCCTGTTTCCATTCTTTCTGCTGGACCTCAGGACTTCAGACCATTTCCCTCACCCAATACCAGATCAGATTCCCCTCTCTCCTTGACTCCCTCCCCCATCCTATCAACTTTTCCTCTTTCCCCACTTGTGTTTGTTTTGTTTTCCCTCCCAAGTTGGACTGAGGCATCTGCATTTGGGCATGCTAGCTTGTTGAGCTTTTTGGGTTCCATAGACCATATCTCGAGTACTCTATTCATTTCCATCTATCTATCTATCTATCTATCTATCTATCTATCTATCTATCTATCTATTTACTTATTTATTTTGGCTGGCATTCACTTATTAGTGAGTCTATAATATGCATGTCCTTTTGGGTCTGAGTTACCTCGCTCAGGATGATCTTTTCTAGTTCCATCCATTTGCCTTCAAAACTCAGGATGTCCTTGTTCTTAATAGATGAGCAGTATTCTATTGTGTAACTGAACCACATTTTCTGTATCCATTCTTCTGTCATGGGACATCTGTGTTGTTTGTACCTTCTGGATATCATAAATAAGGCCACTATGAACATAGTGGAACACATGCCCCTGTGGCATGGTGGAACATCTTTTGGGTATATTCCCATGATGAGTATAGCTGAGTCTTCAGGTAGATCTATTATCAAATTTATGAGGAACCTCCAGACTGATTTCCAGAGTGGTTGTATTAGTTTATAATTCTGCCAGTCATAGAGGAGTGTTTCTCTTTCTCCACATCCTTTCCAACATGTGTTGTCACCTGAGGGTTTGATCTTAGCCATTCTGATTGGTGTAAGGTGGAATCTCAGGGTATGACCTCAAGCTTTAATACAGAGCAATACTGATATAAACTGCACAATATTGATAGAGAGACTGACATGTTGATCAATGGAATAGAATTGAAGACCCAGAATTAAAACCACACACTTATGGACATTTGATCTTTGACAAAAATGTCAAAAATATACAATGGAATAAAGAAAGCATATTCAATAATTGGTGCTGGTCTAACTGGCTGTCTTTGTGTAGAAAATGAAAATAGACCCATATTTGTCACCTTGCACAAAACTTGAGTCCAAGAAGATCAAGGACCTCAATAGAAAACCAGATACATTGAATCTGATAGAAGAGAAAGAGGGAAAGACCCTTCAACTCATTGGCACAGGGGGAAATTTCCTAAACAGAACTTCAATGGCTCATGGTCTAATATCAAGAATTGATAAATGGGATCTCATTGAATTGGAAAGCTTCTGCAAGGCAAAGGACATAGTCCATAAGACAAAATGGCAACCTACAGATTGGGAGAAAATCTTCACTAATTCCATATCTGATAGAGGGCTAATATCCAAATTATATAAAGAACTTAAGAAACTAATCAACAAAGAAGCAAACAACCTAATTAATCAAAAATGGGATATAGAACTAAACGGAGATTACACAACTGAGGAATCTTGAATGGCTGACAGGAACCTAAAGAAATGTTCAATGTCCTTAGTGATCAGAGAAATGCAAATAAAAATGACCCTGACTTGTTATTTTAACTGGCAGCATATCCGATGGAATCTTTGTGGGAAGCCCCATGATTTAGAGACTGTGCAAGCTAATTTGGTTTATATTTATTTCTTTATTATATCATCTATCCTCCAAATTTCCTCATATTCTTCTGTAATTTCTTTAAACAATTTCACATTTTTATTTTACAGTCTTTGTTTGCTAAATTCAGTTAGAGACCATTTTATATCCATTTTAAGGGCTGTTTTGGTTATGGTGGTATTTCCTATATCTCATCACATCAAATGTTTTTTTTTTAATCCCAATTTTTGTCATTTGTACTGGACACTTTTGAAAAATAGTAAAGTCAGATTTGAACAGGCAATGAGTTCCTTCAAAAAGCTCTTGCTCTTTCCACTATCAGGTAGATTTGATGGGGACTTTATTCCGTCTACTCCTCTTGAGGGTCACACTAAATTTATGCTGTTTATAGTTTTCTTAACTCTTCTAGTAATTAAATTATTAAGTGATTACAGTGAAAAATTTCCATTTTAGATCTTTTACCTGTCTTCTAATGTATTTGGTGTGACTGAGATGCCCCTAAACATTGCTTGGGTCGTACATGATCTCCTTTTCTTTTCTATACCACATGTTGTTGCATGATTTTCCCCTGAAAAGGAGTGAAAATGGAGCAAAATCTGAATTGCATTTTTATTTACTAATACTGACATCATTAATTAATAGGACATGGAAGAAATACTTTGTCATTTTCTGCAACTATCTCATAAGGTACAACCTCCAAAAAAATTACTTTGATTCTGAAAAGTATTATTTTTACTCTCATAGTACATGACATCTCAATGAGGAATGTTTTCCCACATATTTACTACATATTACTACCCAGTCAATAGGTTAATGATAGTTCATCTAATATATACATACATATATGCCTATATATTTATACATGTGTATATATGTATACATGCTTATACACTTATACATACATATATAAATATATTTTTCTTATAAAATAGTATATATGTACATGTATGAATGTGTGTTTGGATTTGTGTATGTGTATGCAGGTGTGCATTTGTGTGTTCTGAAACAGTCTTCTGTGTTAAACTTGCCTTCAATTCTCATGGAAGCCCTACCAGTCCTTGAATTTATAGTCCTTCTTTCACAGCCTCTTGAATAAATGACAGTACAGGCCTCAGCAAAAATTATGCCTTTCTATTTATATAACTAAAGTATAAACTTAAATACATTGTATGGTATTGCTCGTGTGAATCACAAAGATTAGAATTAATAAATAAAATTGTTGATATTCATTGTTGTTCTTTCTTAAAGTATATATAATTTGTGAATGAAATGAGAATAGATGAAAGAAATTTCTCAACTTCAGAATTCAGCAGTGAGTTTAGAAATTTAAATCTCTCTCAGTCTTATTATATGCCAGGAATGAGCATTACCTAGTAGTTTTGTGTTTATCAAATACTGGATTATTTCACTAACTACTCTGCATCTCCAAGTAACACCAGGATTTTATTGAGTCAATGTCTGCATTTTTGGTCTCAATGAACTGAAAATAGAATTCTAAGTACCTACCTACTTCATTCAGTCTTCTTATCATTTTATGTTAAATTATCAGTATTTACTTTTTATAATGCTACTTTTTTATTAATTTCTTTATTTACTTTACATCAGAACTGCAGTTTCCCCTTCCTCATCTCTTTCAGTCCTCCACCCTTACCCACTCATCCACTTCAGAAAAGGGGAAACCTCCCATGGATATCAACCAGTCCTGACCTATCAATTTACAGTATGACTAGGAGCATCCTCTCCTATTGAGGCTTGAGGAAGCAGCCCAAAGAATAATTTTTAATTGTTTGAATATATTTAGTTAAAGGCAGCCAAAAATAGACAGACATACACACACACACACACACACACACACAGAGAGAGAGAGAGAGAGAGAGAGAGAGAGAGAATGATATATATGCCACCGCATACCTGTTGGAATTACAGAACAATGTGGAGAAGTCAGTTTACTATTTTCACCATGGGAATTTCCGGAATTGAACTGAAGCTGCCTAACTTGGTAGCCACAGATTTTACACACTGAACTATCTCCCTAGCCTTGATGCTTTTTCTTACTATCCAACTGTTAAGCCTCTTAGAGAGCAACGTCATGTCTACATCTCCAGCTTTTCTAGTGTTAAGTAGAGTTTCAGACTCAGACCTTTTTCTGTGTGAGTCAAATCAAATCAAAAGAGTCTCCATCACCATCACTTCCTTCTCCCAAAAGCTGAAAGAACTCTGAGTAAGAGGAATCAGAAAAAGTACAAGATACATAAGAGATGGAAGACACTGAGAAAACAAGACCCTCTCACTCAACAAGAATAAAGATCATATGAACTCTCAGAGATGGAAGCATTATGCACAGGACCTGCACTGGTCTGTATTTGGTCCTCAGAACTTATATATGGCTTCCAATTTAGTATTTTTATGGTACTGCTGAATGCGTGATTAAGTAAGTCTCTATTTCATGTGTCTTCTCTTGGCCTATTTATCTTTGATTTGTTTATCTTATCCAACTCCAATATGATAGGTTTGTTTCATCTTATTTTTTATTCGATATATTTTTTTATTTACATTTCAAATGATTTCCCCTTTTCCGGCTTCCCACTCCCCAAAAGTCCCATAAGCCCTCTTCCCCCCCCCCTGTTCCCCCATGCGCCCCTTCCCACTTCCCTGTTCTGGTATTGCCCTATACTGCTACACTGAGTCTATCCATAACCAGGGGCCACTACTCCATTCTTGTTGGACATTATTTGATGTGTGGATGGTGTTTTGGGTATTCCAATTTTCTAGGCTAATATCCACTTATTAGTGAGTGCATACCATGATTGAACTTTTGAGTCTGGGTTACCTCACTTAGTATGATGCTCTCCAGCTCTATCCATTTGTCTAAGAATTTCATGAATTCATTGTTTCTAATGGCTGAATAATACTCCATTGTGTATATATACCACATTTTTTGTATCAATTCCTCTGTTGAGGGATACCTGGGTTCTTTCCAGCTTCTGGCCATTATAAATAGGGCTGCTATGAACAAAGTGGAGCATGTGTCCTTATTACATGCTGGGGAATCCTCTGGGTATATGCCCAGGAGTGGCATAGCAGGATCCTCCAGAAGTGATGTACCCAGTTTTCTGAGGAATCACCAGACTGATATCCAGAGTGGTTGTACCAATTTGCAACCCTACCAGCAGTGGAGGAGTGTTTCTCTTTCCCCACATCCTCACCAACATCTGCTGTCTCCTGAGGTTTTAATCTTCGCAATTCTGACTGGTGTAAGTGAAATCTCAGGGTTGTTTTGATTTGCATTTCCCTAATGACTAATGATGTTGAGCTTTTTTTTTTCCTTTTTTTTTTATTTGATATATTTTTTATTTACATTTCAAATGATTTCCCCTTTTCTAGACCCCCACTCCCCGAAAGTCCCATAAGCCCCCTTCTCTCAACCCTGTACTCCCACCCACCCCTTCCCACTTCTCCATTCTGGTTTTGCCCTATACTGCTTCACTGAGTCTTTCCAGAACAAGGGGCCACTCCTCCGTTCTTCTTGTACCTCATTTGATGTGTGGATTATGTTTTGTGTATTCCAGTTTTCTAGGTTAATATCCACGTATTAGTGAGTGCACACCATGATTCATCTTTTGAGTCTGGGTTACCTCACTTAGTATGATGTTCTCCAGCTCCATCCATTTGCCTAAGAATTTCATGAATTCATTGTTTCTAATGGCTGAATAGTACTCCATTGTGTATATAATACCACAATTTTTGCATCCACTCTTCTGTTGAGGGATACCTGGGTTCTTTCAAGCTTCTGGCAATTATAAATAGGGCTGCTATGAACATAGTGGAGTATGTATCCTTATTACATGCTGGGGAATCTTCTGGGTATATGCCCAGGAGTGGTATAGCAGGATCTTCTGGAAGTGAGGTGCCCAGTTTTCAGAGGAACCGCCAGACTGATTTCCAGAGTGGTTGTACCAATTTGCAACCCCACCAGCAGTGGAGAAGTGTTCCTCTTTCTCCACATCTTCGCCAACACCTGCTGTCTCCTGAATTTTTAATTTTAGCCATTCTGACTGGTGTAAGGTGAAATCTCAGGGTTATTTTGATTTGCATTTCCCTAATGGCTAATGAAGTTGAGCATTTTTTAAGATGTTTCTCCGCCATCCAAAGTTCTTCATGTGAGAATTCCTTGTTTAACTCTGTACCTCATTTTTTAATAGGGTTGTTAGGTTTTCTGGAGTCTAACTTCTTGAGTTCTTTATATATATTGGATATTAGCCCTCTATCTGATGTGATGTTGAGCTTTTTTAAGATGCTTCTCAGCCATCCGAATTTCTTTGGGTGAAAATTCTTTGTTTAGCTCTGTACCCCATTTTTTAATATGGTTATTTAAACCCAGGATAGCTAAATCTATTCTCAACAACCAAAGAAATTCTGGGGGAAATCAGTATCCTTGACCTCAAGCGATACTACAGAGCAATAGTGTTAAAAACTGCATGGTATTAATACAGTGACAGGTGGGCGGATCAATGGAATAGGATTGAAAATCCATAAATGAACCCACACACCTATGGCCACTTGATCCCTGACAAAGGGGCTGAAAATACCCAGTGGAAAAAATATAGCCTTTTCAACAAATGGTGCTGGTTCAACTGGAGTTCAGCATACAGAAGAATGCAAATTGATCCATCATTATCTCCTTGCACTAAGCTCAACTCCAAATGGAACAAGGACCTCCACATAAAGTCAGATTCTCTGAAGCTAATAGAAAAGAAACTGGGGAAGACCCCTGAGGACATCAGTACAGGGGGAAAGTTCCAGAACAGAACACCAATAGCTTATGTTCTAAGATCAATAATTGACAAATGGGACCTCATAAAATTACAAAGTTTCTGTAAGGCAAAGAACACCATCAAAAGGACAAATTGGCAACCAACAAATTGGAAAAGATCTTTACCAACCCTACATCCAACAGAGGACTATGTTTCATCTTATTTTAATTTGTTATTTTGTATAAAAATACCTTAGAATCCTGTTATTTTCTATTAAGAAATAGAAAAGGAACATATCTGAAAGGGAGGGACATAGGAAGGAACTGGAAGGAGTTAATGGAGGGAAACCATATTCACAATATATTATGTGAGAAAGGGATATGTTTTCAATAAAAGATATAAACCAGTTTCAGGTTTCTGAAGTTATTTTTTACTTTGTCTCATCTCAGTCCTTAGTTTACTTTTCTATTGCTGTAATAATGCACCCTGACCACGGCAATTTACAGAATCAACCTTTAATTGTAGACTTGCTTCCAAATTCAAATGAGTACACAAACAGAATGGTGGGCTGTACAACAGAAATCAGGAAGAGGTAGCACTGGAGGAATGCCTGATAGAGTACATCTCATCCACAGGCATGAGACACAGAGAGAGAATGCAAATGGAAACTTCCTAGGACACCCCCCCCCCAAAAAAAGCACATGATACACAAGACCCTTCTTCTGAATCATGCCCAAGGATATTGGCTCCTATTGCTTATGGTCTTGCACTTGCCCCTTGCTATCTGGATATCCCTGTTGGTCTGGGTGACTTTGTCTGAAGTTTGCCTCTTTTGTCCCTGGGTTGCTTCAGGTCTCCTGATAGATCTGTGGCCCTGGCAGTAGCAAACCACCTGTGGAACCTTCCAACTGGAGGCTCTTCCAAGGGCAGAGAAGCTGCTGATCTGTGTTGCTGTGTTGTGATCTGTGATATTGTGGCTGCAATAGATCTCCTGGGTGGTCTTCAGTCTATTGGGACTTCACTGGAGCAGTCAGGCTGTTGTCCTTGTGAAGATGTTCTAGTGGGTAGGTACAGAGTGTGGGAGGCTATGGACTGTGGTTTCTGTTTCCCTGTAGCAGAACTCCAGGGAGGCTTAAGTCTGTTAGGTAAATTACTCTGCATGCCGTCAAGCTGTGATTTCTTCAGGGGAGCTGGCATCCAGTTTTTCTGTTGCCCAGTATGCAGTAGACCTCCTGGGATGCCTCAGGCTATGGTATCAGTTGCCTAACTGCTCTGAGTGCAAAGGATCTTCAGGGGTGGCTTAGGATATGGTACCTTCATGGGAGAAGACCAGCTAGCAGACCAGCATAAAGGACAACTGCTCTGAGTGGAGAAGATCCTCTAGGATGGCTCAGGATATGGTGTCTTCCCTGGAGCAGATAAGCTAGGTGTCTGCCCTACAGAAGTTATTCAGTTTTATGAGGTCTCATTTATTGATTGTTGATATGAAAGCTTGTGTCATTGATGATTTGTTCAGGAAATTTTCAATAGAGGCTTTTTTTCTCTGTTCTCTTCTAATACATTCAGTTAGTGTATCTGGTTTTATTTGGAGTTTCTTGATACACTTGGACTTGATATTTGTATAAGGTGATAATATAGATCAATTGCATTCTTCTGCATACAGACAGCCAGTCAGTTAGATAAGCACCAATTGTTGAAGATGCTTTCTTTTCTTCTACTGTATGTTTTTGGATTCTTTGCCAAAGATCAGGGGTCCATAGGTGTTTGTATTTATTTCTGGGTCTTCAATTCTACTCCATAGATGGACATATCTGTTTCTGTACCAATACAATGCAATTTTTTTTATCACTATTGCTCCTACATCTTGAAGTCAGGAATGGCAATTACCCCAAAAGTTCTTTTGTGGTTTTTTTGTTATTCCATATGCAGTTGAAAATTGCTCTTTCTAATTGAGAAGTTAGTTAGGATTTTGATAAGGATTTCATTGCATCTGTAGAATGCTTTTGGTAAGATGAACATTTTTACTCTGCTAATCCTACCAATCCATGTGCATGGAAGATCTTTCCATTTTATGAGTTCTTCAATTTCTTTGTTCGGGGACTTGAAGTTCTTGTCATACAGATCTTTCACTTGCTTGGTTAGAGTTATACCAAGATATTTTATATTATTTGTAGTTATTGTGAAGGTGTTGTTTCCCATATTTCTTTCTCAGCCAGTTTATCCTTTGTATAGAAGAAGGCTACTGATTTATTTTTAGTTAATTTTATATGTAGTCACTTTGATGAAGTCACTTACTAGCTGTAGTAATTCCCTGGTCTAATTCTTGGGGGCATACATTTAGGTATGTTTTGTATCCCTGATCTTTCCAATACTTCTATCAAGAAGGGGCACTGGATTTCATCTAAGGTCCTTTCGGTATCTTATAAGACCATGTGTTTTGTTTTTCTTTCAGTTTGTTTATATGATAGATTACATTGCTATTCTGCTAAACTTACATACAGGAACCCAGCATAAATGTCATCAGAGAGACTCCATCCAGCAACTGGTGAAAACAGATCTGGAATCCACAGCCAAATGGGTGAAGCTTAGACAAGCCTGTGGAAGAGAAGGGGGATTTTGAGGGGACAGAAACAAGACAAGAAAACTCACAGAATCACCTAACCTCAACTCACAGGGGCTAACACAGACTGACTCTGCCTATGGTGAGGGAGCCTGTAGGGATGGATGGACCAGGGTGTTCTGCATGTACATTAAAGTTGTGTAACTTAATCTTCTTGTGATTTACTTAATAGTAGGAAATAGGGCTATCTCTGGCTCTTTTGCTTGTTTTTGTAAATCCTTTCCTCCCACTGTGTCTCCTTGTCCACTTTAATAGAAGGGAGGTGCCTAATCATATTGAAATCTGATATTGCATGTTTGCTTGATGCCCTTGGGAGGCCTGTCCTTTTCATCAGGGAATTGAGGAAAAGTGGATGCAGGGGAGAAACTGGGAAAAGAGATGGGAAAGGAAAATGCAGTCTGGATGTACTATATAAGCAAAAAAAAATGTGTAAGAGGAGAAACATCAATTTAGAGTCAATACTTACATCTAAGCATATTTTATTAGCATATATTTAATTAAATCTTTTGTGAAATACCTTTTCACATTTCTTCTGTAAAATGAGGTACACTGGTGCATTTTTATATTAAATCATATCAGCAATCTTAAAAGAATTACACTAGAACGTGTTGTATTTACTTAGCCACTATTGATAGTCTCTCTCTTTTTTTGAATACATCACAGCTAATATATTTTAAGTTTATTGTCATGATAATATTGGTTAATAATTCTATATTCTTTAAGTTTTATACTAGGTTTAGCGAATAAGGTAGTAATTTCAGCAAAAGTGAATTTAGGAGGATTCCCTCTTTGTACACTCTGAGAATATCATTTTACAGCCATGATTCTTAAGATCCACAAGCATACTTCCTCATCTTCCCAGGACTATTTTGGATAGGGTTTGACTGTTTATGCATATGTATGCCTTTATATTTCTTTCTTTTTTCATATTCTCTATTTGCAGTTTTACTTGTGAATTTTGTATTAGAATTATCTTGTTAACAGTAATTTACACTTCTATTATCCTCTATAGCCATCTGAGTCTTCCCTCTCCACATATTAATTTCTTTGGATTGTGTTCTCATCACATTTATTAATGAATTAATACCTGCATTTAAAATTCTTATCTGGTGGGTACTTAGAAAAATGCAGTCTTCCTATTCTCCCATTAAGACACACAACAGCTCCTAATCCAAAGAAACCAAACAAATAAACAACAAACAAAACACCTAAATTAAAAACACTACAACAAAACAATACTTTTAGTGTGTTCCATGGCTAATTCTTGTACCGATGTCCAGTTTTAAGAAGGCCCTAAGCAAGTGGTAGAGTCATTTTGCATTTTGTTCTATCTCTTGGCATAAGTGTCATCTAGAGTTTTTAAAGATCTGAACAGGATATAGTGACACATACAAAATCTCAGAACTCAGGAGGCTTTTCGATCATGAGACTGTTGAGACTAAGACCCAATTATAATAGCAACAGCAATGACAATGATTGTAATATTTTTAAATTTTTAAATAATGTATTTATTCATGTTGTTTTTGTTGATTTGCATTCTGGGTCCCTGGATAGCATTTCTCCCTTGTTCCTGCTGAGCTTTGGTATGATTTCTTGTCAAGGATTGTTGAGGAGAATGTCTATACAAACTTACATTTTATGTCCTGAGTGATGCATCACCTAGAGGGATTGATGTGATGATTAATAGAGTCTATGAGCTTTACTAAAACTATTCAAAAATAGTAAATTATTTAAGAATATGAAAAAAGCGGACAGTTTCAATATTCTTTGTGATGAGACATCAATCGAAGTATGTAAATACCTCAGTATGAAGGAGAATGAGTGGCCAAGACTGGAAGGTGAAAAACCCAGGTCCCTGGGAAAAAGGAATCATTGAAAACATAGAAAGCCATGTAAAATAAGGGGAACACCAGCTAAGATGGGCATTTAGTATCTGTGATATTTTTCACTGTTATGCCCACTAGTGTCACCTAGTCTAAGAGTCTTGAATGTTAGAAATCACATTTGTCTGGCAATTTAGGACTGGGATATGAGTTTCATAATACCACAAGCATCATTTTTGTGTTCCGCTTCTTTAAGGTATCTGGACTGAATAAAAGCATTGGTTTGAAGACAGTTATCTTTCCATCCCATGAGGGTTTTGCTTGTAATGTTTAGAGAGAGTCCCAAGAGTATTTGTCAACTAGCACACTTGATGACTGAGGAGGTAGAGCTAATTTTCACAAGCTTAGGTGTTGATTTTATTAATCAACCCTTTGTGAAAATTTACTTTGTGAAAATCTTCATTTTTGAATTTTATTTACTTTATCTCACCTGCCTCAGAGTTGTGAAGCAATTTCCTATATGACACTTACTGCTCACTTAAACGACTTGATTTCTATAAGGAAAACAGAAGATTTTGCCTTCGTATTTTCTTTAACCATGTACAAAGGCATGCAAGGAAATCTGTATTATGAACAATTTTGCTTCCAATTTGCTTGCAGCAGTTTCCTTCCCAGGATATTTTTGGAGGGGAGAGTAAAAATGGCAGAAGCAGAGAGCCCTTTCCCTGTACCATATGCCACTATGTGCCTCTTGTCAGAAAGCCTAGAACCAAATTTACCTTTGTATTTCTATGCATGGAGTTCATGCCTCATATAAACTAATAGTATCTTGCTAAAGAAAGACCTAGATAAAAGCACAGAGATATAACTAACAAATTAGAAATTTGAAAAATGTTCCTTATAGGATATAAGACACACATATTCATAAAATTGAATCTATGTATAAACTAAATAACTATGCTTAATTAGAATCTGATGGCTATGCATCAAATGACTTCTAATAATGACAACAACAACAATAATAATAATAATAATAATAAAAATCACAGTGAAACACCTTTAAATTTGCAAACATTTCATATTCAATCACTGAGTACTTCAGCTGGAAGCTGATATTTGTTAGATATTCTTGCAACCTTGCATGTGTGTCTGTGTGTGTCTCTGTGTGTGCATGTCTGTCTAACAGAGGTAGAAAGCCAAGATATATGTCATGCCATAATAATGGTGGATAGATAGATAGATAGATAGATAGATAGATAGATAGATAGATAGATAGAACAGCTTTTAAATAATGCACCTACCTTTACAAAACCTGGGTTCTAGGTATTGGCTTCACATTGCCAGGGCTACAAGGGTAGAGGCTTAAAATTTTGAGTCTTTCCATTTAAAAAAAATGTAATTAATTACTTAATTAACTTAAAATGAAAGAAAGAAAAAGGAAAGTGGATCCAAAATCAAGGACAGAATATTTTTCCAAGGCTATACCACATTCCTTGTCATTTATTACTTAAATACAGTGGAAAACCATATGCTTAGGGTGAAAAAATAATTTGTTTCTTTTACATTTTAGTTTATTAATTTTACCTTATCTGTAATTTTACTTGTGTGACTAATTCTTCTTTCATACATTATATCGCAACTGCAGTTACCATCTCTCCCCTTTCCTCAGTATATTCTCCACCCCTCCCACATTCCTCTGATCCACCCTGCCACTTCACCTCCCCATGAAGAGATCAGGACTTCCAGGGACATATGGCATCCCACATGCACAAGTTAACCATTATAAGCTACAATAAGACCAGGGCCATTTTTCACATAAAGTATGAATGAGGCAACCTAGAAGCAGGAAAGGGGTCTTAAAGGCAAGCAAAAGAGACAGCCCTCACTGTTAGGACTTCCCTAAGAACACTGATCTTTACAACCATAGCATATATGCAAAAGATATTTTTAGACCTGTATAGACTCCCTGATCTTGTTGATCCTATTTGAGTCCTGGTCCTGGTCTGATTCTGTGGACAATATTCTTGTGGTGTTCTTGATCCCTGTGGTTTCTCCACTCCTTTCTCCCCCTCCCTTATAAAACTGCCCGAGCTCTACCTAATGTGTGGCTGTGGGATTCTGCATCTAGTCCTATTAGTTCCTGGATAAAGTCTTTCTGGTCTCTGTGACAATGATTATGCTAGGCTCCAGTCCCAGGACAGCATTTAGGAAGGACAAACTGTAAGTTGGGGGTAAGTTGGTATCCAAATCTCTCTACTTGAAACCCTCTCTGATTACAGAGAATGACTGTTCTTCACTCCCTGTCCCCCACTACTAAGAGGCTCCATCTACCACATTATCCTTCATTTTCCAATTCCCCCACTTTTTACTCCACCCTTGAAACATATGCTATTTCCACTTTCTAAGAAGATCCGTTCATCCCCTTAAGCTCTGCTTTCTTCTTAGTCTTCCTGGGTCTGTAGACTATATAGCATGATTCCTTTACCACTAGTTAATGTCCACTTATAATTGAGTACATACTATGTTATTTTTGTTTTGACTTGTTTTTTGTTTTTGTTTTTTGGTGTTTGGTTTTTCTTTGGTCTGGATTACCTCACTGGAGATGAGTTTTGCTAGGTACATTCAATTGTCAGCAGATTTCATGAAATAATTTTTTATGTTTTGTTATTTGTTTTATTTTTATTAATCATTTTATTTGTTTACACTTCAAATGATATTCCTCTTCTGGTTACCCATCCACAAATCCCCTATCCCATAACCCCTCTCCCCCCTCCACTTTGCATTAATGACGATGCTCCTCCACCCACTCAACTATTCCTGCCTCATAGCTCTAGTATCCCCCTACACTGGGGCATCAATCGTGATAGGACCAAGGGTTTCCCCGCCTGATGATGTCACATAGGGCTGTCATCTGCTTCAATGTATCTGGAGTCACAGATCCCTCCATGTTTTAATCTTTGCTTGGTAGATCTGTCTCTGGGAGTTCTGGGTAGTTCAGTTAGTTGATACTGTTCTTCCTACAGAGTTGCAATCCCCTTCAGACCCTTCAGTCCCTCTCTTGGCATTTCCATTGGGGTTTCCAGGGTCATTTTGATAGTTGCTTGTAAGTATCTGAATCTGTATTGGTAAAGGGTGGGTAGAACCTCTCATGAAATCCCAGAAGACCTGTGATACAACCCACAAACCATATGGAGCTTAAAAAGAAGGAAGGCCAAAGCATAGATGCTTCAATCCTACATAGAAGGGAGAACAAAATAATCACAAGAGGTAGAGGGAAGGAGGGACCTGGGCAGGAAAGAGGAGGGAGAGGAAAAAACAGGGGGCAAGGGGTAGGTATTGGAAGAAACAGGAGAGAAGTACAGAGAGCCAGGAAATAAAATAAAAATATATATCAGTGGGAGATGAGAAATGGGGGGTACCTACAAAAAAGTCCCAGATACCAGGGAAATGAGAGTTTTCCAGGACCTGATACAGATGACTTTAGCCAAAATACCAAAGAAACGGGAGGTAAAACCAACAGAGACAACATCCAACAGAGACATGACCCCAAGCTGAGGGATGGGGCCGCCAAACCATCTCAACATTTTTAACCCAGAAATCTTCCTGTCCAAAGGAAAGACAGGGACAATTGAGTAAAGACTGAAGGAAAGGCCTTCCAGAGAGAATGCCACCTATAGATCCATCCCATCACAGACAGCAAACCCCAACACTAATGCTGATGCCAAGAGGCCCTTGATGACATATTTTTTAAAGCTGGGTAATAATTTCATTGTATAAATGTACATAATAAAAATAATCATCTTCCCCAAAGCACCCAAAGATTTAACACAATCCCCATCAAAATTCTAATAAATTTTACAGACCTTGAAAGAACAGTATTCAACATCATATGTAAAAACAAAAAAACAATCTCACGACTGCATGACTTTTCAAGGTAGCATGGAAACAGAAGTTTATGAGATAATCTTACTTATTTCATTAAATCTCAGTTTAGAAATGATTATTTTTCCATAATATTTAATTTTCAATATCAATTTCATTTCATTTAGAAGTACCGAAATGTGTGCTATGTGAGCAGACCTATGAATTTTTTCCAGAAAGTTTTAGCTGAGGAGGGGATCTAATCCAAATGCATAGGGGTAAGCAAGCACTGTACCATTATATGAAGACACGGGAAAGAAGAAAACATACAGAATGCCCACATTCAGCAATTTCTGACTAAGAACAGGATGTGATCCACTTCCCCTTTGTGCTGCCAAGATGCTTTACTACCTAGATGAACTATATCCTATCTTAAAACATGAGACAGATATAATTTGTTTTCCTTTAATTCGCGTTGGTCAGGTGTCTCAATAGTAATGCATGTAATGAATATAAATCCATTGTTTGTCAACTCATATACTTAGGCCTCGGATAAAGCTGGCAAATCATGCCTTTAAATATTAGATGAAAATAAAAAACAAATTTTATATTATAAATAATTCTTAGTAAACATGATAAAAATCAAATATTGAAAACTCAGAGTCAGAATCTTTTCTTGGACAAGAGAATCTGGCTGTATGTACTACTTAGTAGTAGCATTCGACAGTATGTTGTCAGGGTATTATATTTCATAGACTCAAATAATCCCTATTTTATTTTTATAAGGCCATAAAATAAAGTTCTGCACGGTAAGCAATTCGGACAGCACTCCTAAAAATTAAGTAAAATAAACAAAAGAATCAAAGCAAATAACAGCAACAAAACAAAATTATAAAGTTTCTTTTAACAGATTAACTATCTTGACTTAATATAAATGAAATGTTTTTGCTAACTATGCAGTAGTAATAGATTTTCAATAACTGCATGAACACATGTATACACACACACACACACTCATACCATAATAAGTTTCCGTTTTTGCATCAAGCTGCAGAGTTTATGGACACAGAGCATGAAAAGTGCTTAGTGAAGATGTAAACAGCATCAACTTCCCAGGTGAATCCTAGTCTTGATTTTATGTACCTAGTAGGTAAGTGTAATGCATGCTATTTCTCGTGGAGAAGGTGATTACCCTTCATCAGTTATTTTTATATTTGTTTATTTATAGAAATTTTCTTACAGGTACATATTTTAATCATTTATTGCTCATCCCCCTCCAACTCCCTCTGAAGCTTTTCTTTTTCAGAAGGTCATTTTCATATCCTTCATTATTTCTTTGTTTGTTTTGTGACCAGACATAGAGCTAAATTAGGAATGTTTATATGAGAATGGGGTGGGGATTGCTTATTAGCTCGTGGATAACTTAAATGGACCTGCACCATGGAGGAAAGTAATTATCTTCCCCCAGAACACATTAATTATAAATATCTCCTCAAGGATGGGTTGAACCTCATGAGTCTCTTGCCAATTTGTTATGGGAAGTTGAGATTTCCCATCCTGTAGAGGAATTTTAGTCCAGAAATTTGGCTGCTGTTATTAGAAATCACATCCAAAGAACTTCTAAGTCTCTGCTATCTAGCAGGAAGGACACACCTTTAATTCTTATGGCTAGAGTATAGACATGCCCTTGGTATGTCCTTTAATACCTAACAATGAATGTAAAGTTAGTTTGTAGAAGAAAGCAGCCATGTTTGAGACTGCCATCTATCAGGGGCCTTTGGGGGTATACAAAATAACAATTCAGAGAAAGATTTGAAAGAGTCAAAGATAAGATATGCCCACCTCTCAGGAGAACAGGACAGGAAAGGAAAGAGACGACTTATGAGCAGCACAGTAAGAACTGAAAAAGGAGATTTTTTTTTTTTTTTTACCACCGTGGTTTAACAAAGACAGGTTGCAGAAAGAACCAGTTAGATGCAGCTGAAGGAAGAATGACCAAGAGAAAGAGGAGAAGCCAGGAGATTAGAACAGGTTGCCTAAGTGAGTATGAGGCCAAGCACAGCAAGTCAGTGAGAAGCCAAGAGAAACTGGCTTGAATCAGTTGGCTTGAAGAGGAGTTTGGTCCAAAAGAGCTAAGTTGAACCAGCCAGCTAGAGTTCAGAAATGGTGAGTTTGTTCTGTTGTAAGCTACTGAGATGGCAATTACTTCTAATGAATAATAGTTACCTTTATACCATCTTGGGCAAGTTAGCACAGTGCTGGGAGTTCATAAAAAGAAAACACAAAGGTATGTCAAGAAGACAGGGATCCATGGCAATCTCCCCATCTATTGGTCCTTTCATTCTTTCTCCTGCTTCTTGCATCATGTTCTGCGACTCTTGGTGAGAATAATATAGAAAAGGCATGGTATGAACTCACTAATAAGTGGATATTAGCCAAGAAAAAAAGTACAGAATCCCCAAGATACAGTCCACAGTACACAAAAAGGTCAACAGGATGAAAGGCCCAAGTGAGCACTCGTCAGTCCTACAAGGGAGGAAGAGGAAAACAATCACAAGTGGGAATGGAGGCACCTGCGAGGGAAATTGGATGGGGGGCGAACTTGATCTGGTATTAGGTGAGGAAAATGGAGTGAAACCCTGAGGGCCAGCAGAAAAAATGGAAACACCCAACTTCAGGAGGTAGAGGGTAGGGGACCCTCCAAATGCACCAGAGACCTGGGAGATGAGAGACTCCCAGGACCCAAAGGGAGGGACCTTAGATGAAGTGTCTGACAGTAAGGAGAGGAAAATTATAGAGCCCACCTCCAGCAGGAAGACAGGGCATCATGTGAGAGAGCGGGTTGCTATCCTATAGTCAAAACTCTGACTGATGTGGAAATGGAGAGGAACATGAGGAAAAGAAGGTCCAGTGACAGGCCTAGTGTGGGATCCTGCTCAAGGGGAGGCCCCAAGGCCTAGCACTATTACTGAGGCTATGGAGCCCTCACAAAAAGGGACCTATCTAGACTGCCCTTGGGAAGTCCCAACAAGCAGCTGAAAGAGTAAGATGCAACCAACCAATGGACAGAAGCTACTGACTCCAGTGGTTGAATTAGTGAAAGGCTGGAAGAAGCTGAGGAGGAGGGTGAACCTGTAGGAGGACCAGCAGTCTCAATTAAGCTGGACCTCTGAGAGCTCTCAAACACTAAACCACCAACCAGGCAGCATACATACACCAGCTGATATGAGGCCCCCACACATATACAGCAGAGGACTGTTGGGTTTCAGTTGAGTCAGAGAAGATGGACCTAGGCCTCAAAAGAGTAGAGACCCTGGGGAGTTTAGAGGTCTGGTTGGGTGGTGGTGGGGATGGCAGTGGAGGCATCCTTGTGGAGACAGGGCGGGGGAGGAGGTATGGGATATGGAATAGTTGGAGGGTGAACAGCATTTGGGGGAGGAAAAAATCTGGAGTGTAAATAAAGAAATAAAAGATTAAATATATAGATATTCTTTTTTAGAGGACTCAACAGCCACATACTCTGAACATTTTGACCAGATATGAGTCTCAACATTAACCTCTGACCATTGAAGAGGAACTTTTGTCACCAAGGCTATGACACTTAAATGTATCAGAACATCAGTATTTAGAAGGCAGTTTTTGGTTTTAAAATTTAGCCATAAGACTATAATTTTTATATGTATAAAATATTTAAAATTTTATCATACAATTATCTATGTATGCTATTACAAATGCCTGGATTTTACATGTTTAAGTGTTTTAATAATACTGCCACACATATTACCATTAAAGATATAAGAACATCCTTGCTTTTCAGCCTTGTGGATTACTATTGTAATGCTTGATTATGTGAATCTATACACTCTACAGAACTCAGAAAATTTAACACAAATTTGCTGCTTCCACTGACTGGTGGCAGGGCTACATTAGCGACTTGGCATTAATTTCTTATAGTAGAAAGAAATGCAAAATGTTCTAAATTACCAGCTAGGTGACCAGTTATCTTCCAGTTTTCTTATTCAAGCAGAAATGTTGTTGTTTTCATTGTTCAATGTTCTCACATACATGAATTATGTTTTAAGTCTTCTAAGTGAGAGCGTATTATAAAAATGAATTACAAAGATTTCTATAGTTAGATTACAAAATCTCCAGAGTTCATGGAATTGAAAGATTCAGCCTAGGTCCTTGAGTATTTTTCTCCTTATTTCACTATAGAGGTTTAAATATGCTTGGCCCAGGGAACATGCTACTATTAGGAGGTTAGAGGAAGTCTGTCACTGTGTTAGCAGACTTTGAGGGCTCCTAATGATAAGGCTGCACCAAGTTCAGAAGAGTCAGTCTCTACTGGTGGCAGTTGGATGAAGCTGTAGAACTCTCACCTCCTTATCTTGCACTGTATTTGACTGCCTGCTTCCTGCCATGATGATAATGGACTGAACCTCTGATATTGCGAACTATCCCCAAATAAATTTATCCTTTAGAAATGTTGCCATGGTCATGGTGTCTTTTCACAATAATGAAACCCGAAGATATTCACATAGAAATTCAACAAAATAATACTCTAGTTTTGAATGGAAGCATTATAACACATTTTTCAAAGTATTGATATTTTATAAATTATATCACATTTCTAATTGTTCAAAGGAAAAAACCTCTATTTCTGTTATTATTTATATCTAAAATATTAGTAAAACAAGTTATCTTGATATCTAAATTTTTCTTATATTTTTATTGAAATATTATTACCTATTCCTATGATAAAATTTGAGTCCAGAAATCTCCATATACGAAGTAAATAGTACTGAAGTTTGATTTTGTTTTCTTGACTGTGAGAAAAAGAAGGTAAGACAAATAATAATTACCCCCAGATTTTATTATAGATTCTGATCCTGGAGCTAGACATGGTTTGAATTATGCCTCCATTCTTTTTATTCCACAGGGATATTCTTTGTACAGAGACAAAGGAAATTTTATGACCTAGGTTCTTAGGAAATGTACCTCAATTATATGAACTATATTTTCTATCTCTTTATATGACAGCATTCTTTTGAGACATATAAGGAAATTTAGATGATTTAAGTTTTAAGACCTATTTTAAATAGTGAATGACCAAATACAGTGTAGATTTTGTGATTTATTTATACTGTATCTTAATTATTTACAATTTTATAAAATAAATACAATGAAGAGATTTCTCTTTACACATAGTAAAACATGTATTACATGATTAGATTTTTATTGTTTATATTTTATTTTTATTAACATTAAAATAAATTGTGGAAAGTTCAACAAAAACAGGAGACTAAAATGAAAAATAACATGTTGTAGGACAGCTTTCTTAGCTAGATTATTTTTTAAGACCATAGCAATAATTGCTGTGGAACTCGCACAAGAAAATAATGTAAAACTTTAATTAACAGGCATCAATTTCATTGTGATTTCACATGCTATGTATCATAAAACTTTGTGAGACATAAGAAAAAATTCCAGAAACTTGGAAGAAATCAAGTTTATTAACAAAATATAAAATTATTTAAATGCTACTTCAGTGAGGACAGGAAAGAGAAACCAGATTAAAGCAGCACTTTCCTTCTGAGAGAATGATCTGATAACAGCCTTGGAGAAGTTAACAAATCAAAGTGAGATAAAAATGGCCCTTCAAAATTCATCAATAAGAGTATAAATATGAACCTCCCTCCTGACATGGCCCACTGGTGTATTTCTTTGTATTAAAAGCTATGAGTTAGGTTATTTGTCAATGAGATGTTAAATTTAGCACAAAGCTGTGAACAAGCAATAACATTCCTAAATCACTGCTCAATGAATTTATGAAACATAGTTCATATTGAAATTATTGTTAGAAGATTACTTCTGCCTAGTGAAGTGTGCCTATTCTGGGCTTCAAAAATCATCCTGTGCGCTGAGATGTTAAGGTCAAATTTGAAGAAAGGGCTAATGTGGTTATCTGATAGGCTCAAAAAGGTCTTTGAGGAACAAGAAAAGATCTGAAGAACCTTGTAGTATGTTATAGAAAACCTATCATTCTACTGTCTGCTTTGTGATAGTCTCTTTTTCTTGTGGGGAAGATGAAAACAGAACAACACTAACATTTTATAGCACACTTTGGGTATTTTATCATTTTAGTAGACCCAAGTTTCTCTGTGATAAAATTTTAGTCTAGCTGTTCGTATGAAGAATAAAAGTGACAATGGTCCCATAGCAAAGACTATTAAAGAAGAAAATTGAGGAAAACCAAGTAAATGAAGCACAAGAAAATAGGTATTCTAAGAAGAGAAACATAACTGATATCTGTCCTCTCACAAAGAAATATAGTTGCATTTTGTCCAACAGATAATCCACTTCTATACAAAAATTTTATTAAATTATATTAAATTTTCTCTGTGATTAAGTCCCTTTGGAGCAAATGGCAACCTAAACTATCCAAAGAAATGACTTCTAATCTAAGTGTGGATCCTCAGAAGCTATAGTGTTTCAACCAACTAGAGGTAAGCACTCACCACTCTGTGCCCTAAATAAAGATGCTGTCTATTGCCAAGAAGGACTTTTATGCTTTTATTTTGACATTGATTGTGTGGCTCACAGATAATACTAGTATGTTCAGAACACTCACTCAAGGTCCTTAAAGCTTCACTAATCATCCATTTCACACATTTTAATTAGTCTAAAAAATTTTAAACAGTATCCTTTGTTAAAATATACTTTTATTATATATTATTATAATATAATAAATCATATATACAAACTTGTGGTAAGATAAATCAGGATTTAGTGACATTTGTTTAACAAAATATGCTTTAATAAGAAGGTGATCGAATTGATTGATATTTTTCTCTTAATTTTATCAAACCATAAATAATAAGCTTAATCCATTGGTAAAGAAAAGTAATGTAAAAATATTAATATACAAAGGCTATATTAATATTACAGTGATAAGAACAACTTAATAGTATTTGCAATAGTATTTGGTCATTCTACTTTATAAGATACATCAGAGTTTTATCTCATGATTATATTATATTAAAAACAATATTATAATGGAAAAATCATTCTATATTTCAATATATACATTAGAAAACTGAGGTTCAAGAGGATTTTATAGTTCCTATAATATTCCTTCTGAATATAAGAAACCTGTTTTACTTTCTGAAGCAATTTCCAGATCATGGCTTATTATTTAGTATCTTAAGTAAGAAGTTCATAGATGTGTACTAAATCTGAGAATGAGAATGCTAATTTTTCCAGGCTCCATGTAATATTATGAGAATAAAAATTATCTCATTAAACTCAGAGTACATACTCATAGTGTGATAAAAGGACGCTATTGTTTTCAATTTGTGAGTAATTTTATTTAAGGAAAAAACTTGGTAAAATTCATAACTGTTTTGTGAAATTATAATATTTTCTTAGTAGAGAATCAAGTCAACAAGAGCCTGTCTATGAATATTCTAGTTAGTTACCCTTCAGTGCAATCCTTAGATGTCTTACTCTTTCATTCATTCATGTAATGCTTCATTGGTTATTTAGGGAACATTTTGTGACCCAGAATGCTACTGGCAGTCTAATGGGAACAATAAAGACCCTTTCCTCAAATGACTTTGCTTAGGCTGTATGTAGTCTGACCTAGAGATTTCCTTCAGTGTGAGCATCAATTCTGTCTCTCTTTATGCAATTTCCTTTCCTCTAATTTCACATAACAGGATAAATCCTTTCTTTGAAAGACTGCCATGTGGGTAATATATGAAGGATGCAGGAAATTGCAAATATGGAAACACAGGGACAAACTGATTGTATGAATAAAGGATGACTAATCAGGATCACAGTGCTAAATTATCAAAAAAAAATGAATTCTAAACATTTTCAAAAAACATCATTATATCTCCTAGCTTTTCCTACTTTTTAATTGAAAACAATTTTACTTTTGTTGTTTTCATAAATGTCTTCTGATTACAGTTTCTCCTCCTTCAACTTCTCCCAGATCCTTCCCACCACAGTTGGGAAATTTTAACTGGAGTTATTTTGCTATTATTAAAGTTAACTAATATAAATAATAATATGGAAACTCAAAAATTGCTTGTATGAGATACTATAATTTATACAGAGGAATTCTGAAGCTTCCTAGTAAGATTACAAAGTATACTGATCTTGAGAAGAATTTATAAGGACTTGTTTACCTGAAGCAACATTCTAGGATAATTTTACCAGAAATCTTCCAAAGCATCCAAGCAAGACAGTACTCTAATGCCTGCCATTGATGAAAATGCTATTCACTCTATAAAATAGCATTCAAAAACATGGAAGATTGATTTACAGCACATAATAATATCAGAAATATTCACAGAATGAAGACTGATTTAAATGAAGACATGGCCTTTCATTCTAGAGGGTGTCAGAACATGTGATACCAAGAAACACCACCTTAGCACTAGGATCATTTGAAGGATATGCAATCAAACAAACAGCAGTGCGATGTGAGTTCTTACAGTCATTCCTATTTGTAAGTGATTAAACCTTATGTGGAGGCTAGTTCTATGTGGAGGATAATGCTCCAAAAGCAAGAGAAAAACTTTATTCCTATCAGGAAGAAAATAAAGCCAAATCTAGAAAATTCAGTATAAGCAAATCTTGTTAAATGCACTCACATCTTCCTAGTTACTTTATCCAATTAACTACTGCAGTCCAGGCTCCTTGGCATTGCCACGTGTTCCCAATTTACTATTGTTTGTCCAATTCAGTATGTAACTATTTGACTTTAATTGCCTTATTGAATTCTCATTTCCTTCTGAGTGCCCCTGTGTTATGTGAAACTCATATTAAATAAATTTGTATGCTTTATTCCAGCTAATCTCTTTGATGTCTATTTAATTCTCAGGCCTAGCAGAAAATCCTAAGGATAAAGGGAAAAACTGCTTTTCTAACAATGCTGTTAATATAAACTTAAAAAAAAATGAATCAATACAGCAAGCAAACCAAAGTTAATAATTTATAACTTTAGATATCAGAAAAATACAAAATAATGAATAGAAATCTTCTTGATTGGAGCACTAATTTAAAAGTATATGCATGGTTATGAAAATTTACAGTCATCAGCTTATTTCTCCAGCTGTATTCCACTTTAATAAAAGTCAGATAATAAGACTTCATAATTGCTTTATAAAGGCATGTAAGTTTGTACATGCCTTTAATTCTAGCTCTGGAAAGTAACAGCAGACATGTTGCTGTGAATTCGAGGCATGTTTAGCCTATATAAAAGTTCCAGGCCAATCAGAGCTTTATAGTGAGAACTTTACTAAAAACAAAGCAAATTAAAACAAATAAAAATCAAACAAAAAGAACTTATAGAGGGTAGGGTTTTCTTTAACATTAAGAGCATAGAACATTCATACTCATTCTTAAGTGCTTTGAAATGATTTACATATTTGATTTAGTTACACTAAAAAAAAACCCAAATGCTAATTTGAAGAGGAGAAAAATATTTGTTTATTAAATACTTCAACTACTAAGTTGGAAATACCCATAGTCACTAGAGATTTAGATCAGGACAATGTATTTAACAACATATAGTGATTTTGTGATTTCTAGTTAATTATACTCCATGACGGCTAACTTGAGTATAATCCACATAAAAGAAAGTCTTGCCTGTTTGAGAGCCATAAATGTAAAGAAAAAAGGAAGAAAAAAGGAAGTAAAGGAGGCGTAAAGAAGGAAAGAAAGTTTTAAAAAAAAAAAGAGGAAAATGGTGACAAAGTCAAGGAGTCATCCCAGTCTTTAAATCAGGTCAAAATAAATGCCAACTAAAACACTTCTATTTTGAAAACTGCATTTTGTTGTATGTGTGCATGCACAAACATGCGCAAGCATGTGCACATTCAAGCTCATGGCATGTAGGTGACATCAGGAGAATATGCATATGTGGCTTCTCTCCTTTCACCATAGGGAACCAGATGACTGATCTCACTTATTCAGAATTGAGAGTAAACTCCTTTCCCCGAGGAACCATCTTGCCAGCCCCAGCAAAACTTAGATATAAAAATAAAGGACTGGGCAAGTCTGTGTTCAAAGAGGAGAATTCAGGGATATCACTGATAAAAGCCCACATACAACAAACAAAGCATGAATATTTGCTTATGTATGTGCACCATGGACCCTTGCATGCTGAAAGCACTGGATATCCTAAAACTGAATCTATACAAGTTTCTGAGTGAATTAGCTTCTTCTTGTTCCAGGGTTTTCAGTTGTTCTGTTAATCTTCTAGTGTAAGCTCTCTCGCATTTCTTTTTGGAGGCACTCAAAGCTATGAGTTTTCCTCTTAGCACTGCTTTCATTGTGTCCCATAGATTTGTGTATGTTGTGCCTTCATTTTCATCAAATTCTAAGAAATCTTTGATTTCTTTCTTTATTTCTTCCTTGACCAAGGTATCATTGAGTAGAGTATTGTTCAGTTTCCATGTGTATGTGGGCTTTCTGTTGTTTTTACTGTTACTAAAGACTACTTTTACTCCATAGTGATCTCATAGGAGGCATGGGATTAATTCAATCTTCTTATATTTGTTGAGGTCTGTCTTGTGACCAAATATATGATCTATTTTGGAGAAGGTACCATGAGGTGCTGAGAAAAAGGTATATTCTTTTGCTTTGGGATAAAAAGTTCTATATATATCTGTTAACTCCAATTGGTTCAAAGCTTCAATTAGTTTCATTGTCTCCCTATTTAGTTTCTGTTTCCCTGATCGGTCCATTAGTGAACGTAGAGTGTTGACGTCACCCACAACTATTGTGTTAGGTGCAATGTGTACTTTGAGCTTTAGTAAAGTTTCTTTTATGAATGAGGGTGCCCTTGTATTTGGGGCATAGATGTTCAGGATTGAGAATTCTTCTTGTTGGATTTTTCCTTTGACCAGCAAGTAGTGACCTTCACTACAAACAGCATAAAGTATCTCGGGGTGACTCTAACCAAACAAGTGAAAGACCTATATGACAAGAACTTCAGATCTCTGAAGAAGGAAATCGAAGATCTCAGAAAATGGAAAAACCTTCCATGCTCATGGATTGGCAGGATTAATATAGTTAAAATGGCCATCTTGCCAAAGGCAATCTACAGATTGAATGCTATCCCCATAAAAATCCCAACCCAGTTCTTCATAGAGCTAGAAAGAGCAATTCTCAAATTCATCTGGAATAACAAAAAACCCAGGATAGCTAAAACTATTCTCAACAGTAAAAGAACTTCAGGGGGTTTCAATATCCCAGACTTTAAACTCTACTACAGAGCAATAGTGATAAAAACTGCATGTTATTGGTACAATATCAGGCAAGCGGATCAATGGAATAGGATTGAAGATCCAGAAATGAACCAACACACCTATGGTCACTTGGTCTTCGACAAAGGAGCTGAAAGCATCCAGTGGAAAAAAGATAGTCTTTTCAACAAATGGTGCTGGTTCAATTGGAGGTCAGCATGCAGAAGAATGCACATCAATCCATTCTTATCTCCTTGTACCAAGCTCAACTCCAAATGGATCAAGGACCTCCACATAAAACCTGACACACTGAAACTAATCGAAAAGAAACTGGGGAAGACCCTGGAGGACATGGGCACAGGGGAAAAGTTCCTGAATAGAACACCAATAGCTTATGCTCTAAGATCAAGAATTAACAAATGGGACCTCATAAAACTACAAAGTTTCTGTAAGGCAAAGGACACTGTCAAAAGGACAAAACGTCAACCAACAGACTGGGAAAGGATCTTCACCAACCCTAAATCTGACAGGGGGCTAATATCTAATATATACAAAGAATTTAAGAAAGTAGAACCCAGAGAACCAAATAATCCCATTAAAAAGTGGGGTACGGAGCTAAATAAAGAATTTTCACATGAAGAACTTCGGAGATCTGAGAAACACCTTAAGAAATGTTCAACATCATTAATCATTAGGGAAATGCAAATTAAAATAACCCTGAGATATCACCTCACACCAGTCAGAATGGCTAAGGTCAAAAACTCAGGAGACAGTAGGTGTTGGCAAGGATGTGGCGAAAGAGGAACACTCCTCCACTGCTGGTGGGATTGCAAGATGGTGCAACCACTTTGGAAATCAGTCTGGCGGTTCCTCAGAAAACTGGGCATGTCACTTCCTGAGGACCCTGTTATACCACTACTGGGCATATATCCAGAGGATTCTTCAGCATGCAATAAGGACACATGCTCAACTATGTTCATAGAAGCCCTATTTGTAGTAGCCAGAAGCTGGAAAGAACATAGGTGTCCTTCAACGGAGGAATGGATACAAAAAATGTGGTATATTTACACAATGAAGTACTATTCAGCCATTAGAAACAATGAATTCATGAAATTCTTAGACAAATGGATCGAGCTGGAGAACATCATACTAAGTGAAGTAACCCAGTCTCAAAAGATCAATCATGGTATGCACTCACTGATAAGTGGATATTAGCCTAGAAACTTTGAATACCCAGGACATAATCCACAAATTAAATGATATCCAAAGAGAATGGAGGAGTGGCCCCTGGATCTGGAAAGACTCAGTGCAAGAGTATAGGGAAATTCCAGAACAGGGAAGTGGGAAGGGGTGGATGGAAGTATAGGGGGACTGAAGAGGGCTTATGGGACTTGCGGGGAGTGCGGACCCAGAAAAGGGGAAAGCATTTGCAATGTAAATAAAAAAAATAAAATAAGAAAAAAGAGATAAAAAAAAAGTTTCTGGGAAACAGACACAAGTACACTCTCCAAGAACAGAAAGTGTCAGTAACCAATGATACATATTTGTTTTTGAAAAGCATGTTCTTTTATTGAAAAATGAAGTAAAAATATTTTATGATAAAATTGAATACTTACATAGAAAATTTTTCTGAGAAAATACAAGAGATATATAGAAAAACATGTTAAAATTGACAGTTTTCATAGAAAATTGACGAGTGAAGTGGTAGACATAAAAACCATTGCTAAATTAATTGGAAAAGGAAGTAGAAACATTTTATGATAGAATTTAGGATTTATGTGAAAAATATTTCCAATAAAATTATATAAAAATGTAGAAAAACATGTTAAATTGAAGATTGTCATAGAAAACTTTATATAGATATGATAATGGTAGGTCTAAAAGTATTACTAAGTTGATTGAAAGTGGAATATAAACATTTTCTGATAAAGTTGAAGATTTACATGGAAAATATTTCTGACAAAATTGAAAAAATATATAGAAAAACATTAAAATGGACTATTTCATGGAAAATTATACAGATCATAAACATAATTGTAGACACTCATAAACTTTAAGTAAAAAATAAAATATAAAATAAAATAACTAAATGAATTCACCCATAGAAGTTACAAAAATTATTTAAAGTATTAAAGTAATAGATGAAATAATGAAGAAAATATTAACACTGTTTTTGTTCTTTTATGAATAAAAGTAAGTTTATGCTTTTCTGACAGGATTTTTTGCTTCATTTGGTTTTTTGTTTTTTATTTTGTTGTTCTTCTTTCCTTTAAAGTTTGGTCTAATAAGTTGATTTCCTATCTTAGGTACCTTTGTTTTTCACATCATGCCACATTCTCAGATACTGGCATGAAGAATTAAAACAGTTACTGTTTTACTCTGTGACAATAACGTTAGAGATGTAAGAGAGGATGAGATCTCTCGAAAGGTAAGTATAACACACACGCGCGCACATACACACCACACACACACACACACACATACACACAAACAACACTCACACCAGTGCATGTATATATATATACACACACATATATATGTATACACACACACACACACACACATATATATATATGTGTGTGTGTGTGTGTGTGTGTGTGTGTGTGTGTGTGTGTATATATATACAAATACATATATGTATGCAATAACAACTTGGGGGAGAAAAAGCCAATGAATGTGAAGGAGCACAAGGAGGTATTTATGAGAATGTTTGGAGGGAGGAAAAAGAGAGTGTTGTAATTAAAATACAATTTAAAATTACATACCTGCCTTTGTGTGAGGAGAAGGGTATTTTAACTCAACATGAAATAGCTTTTGTTTTGCTTTACAAAAGACTGAGGTTAATTATTCTTAGAACTGGAGTTTTTTCTTCAAAATTAGACTTTTCCTTCTTTTGCATTTAATGAAATATTGCTAACTGAAGTCAATTTGACATCATGAGAGATGTCAGACTAATGGAAGGTATGTAGGCTGACTGAAAACTTGTTTTAAATCCGTGCACCCTTTTGTAGAAGAATAAGTCATATTTTACAAATATATACAGTTTTAAAATTTAAAAAACAAAATAGAAATAAAAAAAATAAAACAGGGCAAATTGTAGCATTCTGCACAGTACATGTATATTTAAATACCTTCAATCTTCATGAGAAGGGGCTGAAGAAAAGTAAAACACTAGATGTTTACTAGTTGCTTAGCCTATATCAGAGTTTAGATTTTAGCTTGTATGCTATTGTAAGGGAGATGTGGAGTCATTTAAAAGAGGAATTCGCAGGACAACGCTTACAAACAAAGAAGACTATCTGGCTGGTGACAAAAGTGCCTCATTAAAAAATATAAGAAAAGGAAAGAATATATTGGAACAGAGTAGAGGTGAGAATGGAAATTCTTCAAAGGAAACCTCTGGCAGGAGCAAGAAAAGATGATGGAACAGGGATTATGGTGGTGTTTTCTCCAGTGTTTAGAAATTGGTGAGACCAGAGTGAGGAATGCAAGTTAGTTTAATAAAGTATGTTTGCCTTCTGTCATTTCTCCAGGTTTCTTTCATAATAATGTTATTATTCCTAGAGAAATAATTGGTTTTATATATAAATTCAATGGTTTTAACTATGCTTTTCTCAGTGTGCTAGGTCATTCACTAATATAAACTATGCACTTGGGAACATAAGATGTCAAATAAATATTATTTCTGACAAACATAAAATAAAATACAAAAACAACAAAACCTAGGGATAGAATAACTGAGGATCAAATAGGCATCTTTTCAATATATAAAACACACATTTTAATTAAAATATAATTGTTATTTTACACCATCCTTTCCCCTCCTCCCTCTTCCTATTTCCCCTCATTTTCTTTGATTATTACTGTTACAAGTAGATAGTTTATAAGAAGACAGATAAATATATGGATTGATATATAGATGCACAAATATGTAAATTAAATCTACTTAATCTGTGCATACTGCTGGTGTGTATATGATTTCAGAGTTGAACACTTTGTACTGGGTAAACAGCAAATGGTGCTGACCACAGTTCTTCTAATTACCTAATAAAAGCAAGTTGACAACATTAACGATCACTAGCAAAAGCAGAGACATGTACAAAAGTCGGGGATATTTTAGCCCAAAACTGTCATAAGTAACATTCCAAAATACAGATCATTTTCTCCTCGGTCAATTATGATTGAATAAGTAAACAACTCAAACATTTTGGGCATCTATTTTTAGAGGGATGATGATCAATATAAAATGTATTTAATTTATTAATTTCATGAGGACTAGACAGATTCCCAAAATGGCATAGCAAAGGGCTGTCTGTCTAATTTTTTTTCTTTGAACCCATAATCACATCCTACTGGATCTCATTTTAATTAAAGGACTAAATCAAATCATGACACATGCCCATTTAATGTTTGTATCAAAATCATAATTTAAATTTTTAGATTAAATTATTCTTTAACTCTGAATTTAGTCACTGATTAACTGCTAATTTATGACATACTCAATTAAAATTTTCTTCCTGTTTATATGTGTATTGCATACAAAAATTTCTTCTACATAGAAGTATCTCACAGTTTCCATGGGTTAGTTACAGAATGTGTTCAGCACAGTGCCTTCTTCCTACCCTGAAAGTTACATCTTTTTCCTCTGTATTGAAAACTATTGTGTTTCTTGGGGTATAAAAGATATTATACACAGATTTATGTTAATTACTAGTAGAAATGTAATTTTTAAGATTAATTAATATATGCAGGTTGAGAGGAAGAGAGTTTTGAATAGATTAAAATTTTATACTAATTATGTTAAGTATCAAAGCTAAGCATGTATCAAATGTTTTCTGTACTTTATCCACTAAATTTTCTATTTTACAGTATTAAACTTTCTAATCAAGAATAAAAATGAACTTTAACGTTTAATTTACATTTAAATGCTTCTCTCTCTCTCTCTCTCTCTCTCTCTCTCTCTCTCTCTCATTCTCTGTCTCTCTCTTTCTTACATATTCTGGGGACTAAACAGATGTGTATAGGGGAGAAGAACACCAGATAGAGGAATGGTTGATTATTAAGAAAGGGCAGAAAAGTATGTGGAAAAGAGGTGATCCAAGTAGAGATTTAAGAATGGAAATATTAAAATTTGAAACTCTTTCCCTGATTTTATTTTTTTTTACTTAATTTTGTTTTATTTGTAAGTATATTTTGCCAGCATGTATGTCTATGAAACATACACATGGCTCAAGTCAACGAAGTCTAGAAGAGGTCAATTGAATTTCCTGGAATTGGAGTGAGAACCAATTGTGAACTGTCAAGGATGTGGTGAGATTCTGACCTTGGCAACTGGAAAAGCATCCTGTGCTCTTAACTACCAAATCATCTGTTCCTTCCTTTGTTCTTATAGTGCAAGTAAATGTATAATGTGGCCCATCATGTTAGGAAAACTATATTTTAAATTAATTGGCATTTGTTACAGATACATTGGGAAACCTTACTTGGGTGTCTGTAAACAAAGAGGGAAGAAAGTCAACAAGCCTTTGAAGTAGATGGTAATCTGATCCATGTCATTACAAGCACAAGTGTTTTTGTGAGGACTTAAAAAGAATTATATATGCTGTAAAACCAAACAAAGCACAGGGCAGATAGAGAGTTGAACATTAAGGTTTATTTAAGATGCACATTATTATTCAAGGCATGATAAAAAGTAAGGTTTTAATATTTTAGTCCATTTTTATACACAGTAATATGAAGATGCATGTGGCATATTCCCATATATCTATAATGAATTTCAATTGGATTTTTCTCTCTTTTCTTCCTTCTGATCCTACTAATCCCTCTCCTTCCTATCTTCTCCTCCTCTTTTCATGTCTCTTTTCTTATGGTTGCTTATAAGAGTGTGGATGAAGGTTGCCTGAAAAGCATGAATACTATGACCTTGGTTCATATCTGATAATGCAGTATGTAGAGTATCTTTAGCATTTTTCAGAGATCACTGGCATTTTAACAAAACACTTTTCAATACTTCCGCCCATAAACATGTAACTTACATGTAAGTACTCATATATGTGAGGTATTTCATTTTAACTTAATTTTGCCTAATGTGCATTTCAAAACCTTTTCTTGTTCGAAGAATATTTAGGAATATTTAAATCACATATTTACATATAGGATCAGCCCCCCACTCTTTCAGAAACTGAGTTTTGTGTGGACAATTATTTTTCATAATTACAAACCATAGTGAAATTAATAATTGCCAAACATTTTGAGTAAAATTTTACTTATTGAACACTGAAGACAAAATTTTGCTAATTTGAAGAGAAACAAATTATAAACAAAAAGATAAAAGAAAGTAACAGTATAATGATTGATAATTATCTTAATTTATAAAGAGTTTATTTTTAAGGTAATTTTATGTTAAAAGAATTGAGGAGGAGCGGTCCTCACTTGGGCCTTTCACCCTGTTGAAATTGTAAGAACATACCATGCATGTCCTTTTGCCTCACTCAGGATGATATTTTCTACTTCCACCCATTTGCCTCCAAAACTCAGTATGTCCTCATTCTTAATAGCTGAGTAGTACTCCACTGTGTAAATGAACCACATTCTCTGTATCCATTCTTCTGTCTTGGGACACCTGGGTTTTTCCCAGGTTCTGACTACCACAAATCAGGCCACTATGGACATAGTGCAACTTGTTTCCCTGTGGCATGGTGGGCCAACTTTTGGGCATATTTGCAAAAGTGGTCTTCAGGTAGATCTATTTCCAATTTTCTGAAACCTCCAGATTGATTTCCAGAGTGTTTGTACCAGTTTGCAATTGTACCAGCAATGGAGGAAATTCCTTTTTCTCCACACCCTTGCCAACTTGTGTTGTCACCCTGAGTGGAAGCTCAGGGTCACTTTGATTTTCATTTCTCTGATCACTAAGGACTTTGAACATTTCCTTAAGTGCTTCTCAGCCATTCCAGATTCCTCTGTTCTAAATTCTTGTTTTCTTCTATTCCACATTTTTTTTAATTGGGTTGCTTGGTTATTTTGGTGGTTAGCTACTTGAGTTCTTTATGTATTTTGGATATTAGGTCTCTATGAGATGTGAGGTTAGTGAAAAATTGTACCCCAATCTGTGGGTTGCCGATTTGATTTGTCTATTAAGATCATTAGACTGTGTCCTTTATCTTACAGAAGCTTTCCAGTTTCATGAGGTCCCATTTATCAGTTTTTGATCTTATAACATGAGCCATTAGAGTTCTGTTTAAAAAAATTTCCCCTGTGCCAATGGATACCTCATTCCCACTTGAGAGGGAGAAGAAAGCAATCACAAGTGTGGACGGAGGTGGGGGAGGGACCTGGAAGGGAAAGTGGATGGCGTGAGGGGAGAAGGGGCACCTGATCTGTTATTGGTGGAGGAAAAGGACTGAAGCACTGAGGACCAGCAGGAAGAATGGAAGCAGGCAACATCTGGGGTTAGGAGGCTGGGGGGACTCTCAAGAATGTACCAGAGACTTGCAAGGTGAGAAGCTCTTAGGACTCAAAGGAAGGGAGCTTGGATGAAAAGCTTCACAGTAGGGAGAGAGAAACTATAACCAACTTAGCTTTGTAAGAGACTTCACAATTATGTTTCACTATCCTTTTATCATACTTAATATGAAACTGTGTGGGATGGTGCACTTTTTAAAGAAAATCTGCATCTGTTTTGAAATTTGAAAATGACAATCAATAATAGTACCTTAGTATTTAGTATGTATACATTTTATTGAAACTATAATCACTATTAAAAAACAATTACTACCACCACAGCAACTGCATCTGAAATTGCAACAGCAAAAAATGTGAAATTTTCATATATTCTGGATTTTTATCAAACAGTAATAATCATATCTTAGGTTTTCAGTATACAGTAATTTCAAAATATTGCATCTTTGATATCAAAAGATGAAATTAAATTAAAACTTTTACTCAACTAAATTGTACATCATTATGAAAGCAAAAGGAAGATCTTGTAACACTGGCTGTCTTGACTGATGATCCTTCTGATATTCTTTATTGACTGTTTTATATAAGTTAAATGGTAAGAGCAAGCCAAAATTTGCTATGACAATCCTGTGTAAGTCAATCTGACACATTTTTCATGTATACAAATGACCTAATTTGCATGCCAACTCAATTAAAAAGACAAAATGAAAAACAAAGTAAAAAAAACAAACAAAAACCAAAATCCAGTAAGAAAGACTACTTAGCCAGAATTATATGTATTAAACATTGTACTACCTTCTTGCATTGTCTTCTCAGGATAGTAAAATTTCCCCGATATCTCTTTAATTTGTGACATGCTACATAAGGTAAGTGTATCAGAATGTACTCTAAAACCTCGTAAAATGGAAGCTAGAAAAATGAGCAATTCTACTTTTGCCAAAATGTCTATGTACATGCATGCTGAACAAAAGAGGCATAATTTCACAATCTATCTTTGATTTCACATATGATCGAGTGAAGTTGGTTCTGAAATGTCTGTCTACCAATATGTACTTTCCACAACTCCAAAAACAACAGATTTGGTCTAGTAGAGCAGTCTCTTCAACTGACGTGTTTGTAGAAGGCCTTCAGTTAGAGGCTGATAGAACTGAATCAATGAAGGAAAAAAAGCAATCTCAGTTCTATCCTGCAGAACTTCCTAGATGTTGCAGGAATTGTCTACAATCTCTGCTTTGGATTTATGTCCTATTTTCTTTCATCATTTAGTGACTGTTTAACCACTTTATGACATTATGGGTTAAATGTACTTAGACTAGGTCAATTGACAAATAGAATATGAATAAAGTTTGTTTACCTATGCTAAAAATTCTAAGTATCTCCAATGTAATTTTGGTGCAACTTTGAATGTTTGGCAAATATTTCTCATTTAGGTTTTCACAAACTTTGGACTTGTAAACAGAACAATTTCATCCATGTGTATTTAAAAAATTAAAACAATTACAAGCTGAACTCTAAAAATTACTATGCTTTTATTTTTTGAAATTTTAAATAGATTCCTCTCTGCTGTATACCTATGTAAATTTAAGTTTTATTCACCAGATATAATTTTCCTCTAGAGCTTTAGAGTTGAAGAAGCTTATGCTTTCTAGTTCTTTCTGAACCCTGACAGGCTGGTTTGAGTCAGTTTTGGCTCCAAACCCCTCTCTAAGCTGACAAATGCATAGAGACTTCTTTCAGCTTACGACTGAATTACACTGCTGGACCTCATACCAAATTTGGCAATGTGTTCTAATTTGACTCCTCATTCTATCTTCAGCTCCTCTCAAGCTTCGCTTCCATACATTTCTGTAAAGCTGTCCTGGTAAGACATCCTTTCTCTGTCTTTCTGTGCTGCTCTCATAAGTTGCCTCGATTCCTTGGCTGTTCTTCTGAGAGTGAGGAGTATTCTATCTCTGATTCATTCGGTCAAAACTTCTCTTAATTTTCCCATTGTCTACCTTTCACATTCAAACATGACTGCCTTCTTCTACAAACCAACTTTACCTTCATTGTTAGAGATGAAAAATGTGTACTAAGGGCACGTCTGTATTCCAGGGCCAGATCATGCTAGAGTACAAGAAGTGTCTATTCTATTAGTTTCAGTGTGTCTGGTTTTATGTGGAGGTCCTCGATCCACTTGGAGTTGAGCTTAGTACAAGGAGATAAGGATGGATCAATTCACATTCTTCTGCATGTTGACCTCCAGTTGAACCAGCACCATTTGTTGAAAAGGCTATCTTTGTTCCACTGGATGTTTTCAGCTCCTTTGTCAAAGATCAAGTGGCCATAGGTGTGTGGGCTCATTTCTGGATCTTCAATCCTATTTCATTGATCCACCTGCCTGTCACTGTACCAATACCATGCAGTTTTTAACACTATTGCTCTGTAGTATTGCTTGAGGTCTAGGAATCTGTTTCCCCAGAATTTCTTTTGTTGTTGAGAATAGTTTTAGCTATCCTGGGTTTTTTTGTTATTCCAGGTGAATTTGAGAATTGTTCTTTCTAACTCTATGAAGAACTGAGTTGGGATTTTGATGGGTATTGCATTGAACCTATATATTTCTTTTGGCAAGATGGCCATTTTAACTATATTAATCCTGCCAAGTCACCAGCATGGCAGATTTTTCCATTTCCTGAGGCTGTCTTCCATTTCCTTCTTCAGAGACTAGAAGTTCTTATCATACAGATCTTTCACTTGTTAGGTCAGAGTCACACCATGGTACTTTATATTGTTTGTGGCTATTGTGAAGGGTGTTATTTCCCTAATTTCTTTCTCAGCCTGCTTATCCTTTGAGTATAGGAAGGCTACTGATTAGCTTGAGTTGATTTTATAATCTGCCACTTTGCTGAAGTTGTTTATCAGCAGTAGGAGTTCTCTGATGGAGGAGTTTTTTGCATCACTTAAGTATACTATCATATCATCTGCAAATAGTGATAGTTTGACTTCTTCCTTTCCAATTTGTATCCCTTTGACCTCCTTCTGTTGTCTAATTGCCCTCGCTAGTACCTCAAGTGCAATATTGAAAAGATGGAGAGAGGGGCAGCCTATATAGAAAAGAAACTGGGAAAGACCCTTGAGGACATGGGCACAGGGGAAAAGTTCCTGAAGAGAACACCAATAGCTTATGCTCTAAGATCAAGAATTGACAAATAGGACCTCATAAAATTACAAAGTTTCTGTAAGGCAAAGGATACCATCAAAAGGACAAATCAGCAACCAATAAATTGGAAAAAGATGTTCACTAACCCTACATTTGACAGAGGGCTAATATCCAATATATCCAAAGAACTCAAGAAGTTAGACCCCGAAAACCAAATAACCCTATTAAAAATGGGGTACAGAGCTAAACAAATAATTTTCACCTGAAGAATTTCAGATGAAGATGAGACTCTGGGTTTTAATGTTTAAATGAGACTCATTTAAAGATGAGAAGCATCTTTAAAAATGTTCAACATCATTAGTCATTAGGGAAATGCAAATCCAAACAACCTTGAGATTTCACCTCACACCAGTCAGAATGGCTAAGACAAAAAACTCAGGAGAAAACCCAGGTACTGGTGAGGATGTAGAGAAAGAGGAACACTCCTCCCCTGCTGGTGGGATTGTTAATTGGTGCAACCACTCTTGAAATTAGTCTGGTGGTTTCTCAGAAAACTGGGCTTGTCACTTTCAGAGGACCCTGATATACCACTCCTGGGCACATACCCAGAGGATTCCCCAGCATGTAATAAGGATACATGCTCCGCTATGTTCATAGCAGCCCTATTTATAATAGCCAGAAGCTGGAAAGAACCCAGGTGTCCCTCAACCGAGAAATGAATACAAAAATGTAATATATATATATATATACAATGGAGTACTATACAGCCATTAGAAACAATGATTTCATGAAATTCTTAGGCAAATGAATGGAGCTGGAGAACATCATACTAAGTGAGGTAACCCAGTCTCAAAAGATCAATCATGGTATGCACTCACTAATAAGCAGATATTAGCCTAGAAACTTGAATTGCCCAAGTCATAATCCACATGTCTAATGATGTCCTAGAAGAAAGGAGGAGTGGCCCCTGGTTCTGGAAAGGCTCAATGCAGCAGTATTGGGGAATACCAGAACAGGGAAGTGGAAAGGGGTGGGTGGGGGAACAGGGGGAGGGAAGAGGGTTTATGGGACTTTTGGCGAGTAGGGAGCCAGGAAATGGGAAATCATTTGAAACGTAAATAAAAAATATATCAAGTTAAAAAAAAAAGAAGTGTCTACATTCCAGCCAGATCACATAGATCAAGAAAGTCTTCGGATGTGTTTAATTACCACAGCAACTATGTTGCTGCATTAAAATTTCTCTAGAAACTGATAATGGATTTTACATGCACATATGTACATATGGTGTACGTACATGTAGTTATATAGTTAATCCTAAAGACATAAATACAAATTGCCCAGTAGGTATAATGCTATCTGTATGTATGTTTTTACTTTCACCCATCAATATAGGTTAACCATACGTGGGCTCTTGGTAGAGTTATTTGAAGCTTTTCTGTTCTGAAATAAATAAAGCCTCATTTAGAAGGATTTTGTTTGTTTGCTGAGGACTCTTCAGCTGAAATATACACAGGAGTGGAATATGGAATGTGTACAAATATTCTATTATGTAACTGTATTTGAAATTTATAATTCCTCATTGTGTATCCACATGAATCTTTCCCTTTACAATTTCAATTAGTGAGTTTGTATTTATGCAATGTTGATTTCACAGTATCTTCATTAATAACATTCACATTTCTATTATTGATTAGAACTCCAAAACTTATTTAAATTGATGAAATCATTCCATGGAAGTCATGATTTCTAAAATTTCATGGAAATGTAGCATTGGAAGCGTTTTAAGTATTATATTCTGTCATGTGTGGGAACAAAGATTTCTATAATTACAGTTATTTTGTTGCTGTTTCATATTTCAAACTACCAAAGTGCTTTTAGCACATGGTAAAACACAGATTCAAGAACAAGCAATGTTATGTCTCAGTCATTTAGTTATTGTAATAAAATATCAGAAGGAAGGTAGTGTTTAAATAACACACTTTTCCTTCTAGTTCTAGAGGCTGTAGTATTCAACCTCAGTGGTGTAAGCTTATATTTTTCAATACCAACTTCAATAAGTGTGCTTAAATGATGTAACCTCTCTTCTAAGCCACTATTCACCAAAAGTAGTGCCAAGATTAATAGGGCAATGGAAGATGTGGACCTGTTTAGAAATAGTTCTTTGCTGGAAATCCAAACTGCATTGTCAGGATATCAATAGTTCGGTTCACATGAATCCGCAGTAGTATCTCCATCAGAAGAAACCTCTCAAGTTTCTGCCAATCAGCCTGAGTCCACTGAAGCTACAACAAGGCCCTGTAACACCATCTGAAGTTCTCTAGTGTGTCTCTCTCTACATAGTCAGGACAAACAATGACCAGCAAAGAGTGGCAAGAGGAACAAGTAATATACAACATCTTCAAAATAGACTAGATTAGCAAAGTCCAACACTGACCAGCATAGAGTGGCAAGGCAAAACATTATACCATAGTATTATCCACTGTCTTTTGAGTTATATTTGTACTCTTTCCAAACATGTGTTCTTGCAGGTGTCAGCTCTGGCAAAGTATCACGTTTCTTTTGCAGGCTACTACTAGAAAAACACTATGTGTCTGTTCTCAGCAAAACATCCCCCACGTGTCTGCTTCAGCACAAACATCCTCTCAAAAAACAGTTTTTAGAAAAATACCACTTGACACAACTACAAAAATCCAGAAATTTCAAATTCATAGTGGACTACCATATTTGATATTGAGAAATAGCATAATAGCTTTTTACCTTTCTTTTTGTTATATTCTCAATATCAAAGAGTGACAGATTATATCTCACATGCATCTTTCTTCATGTTTGAGGACTCTACGCTATGACCTAATCATCTCTCATAAGACCATCTATATATGCTATGTCACTGTGTCCTAAGTTATAATAAACTAAACTTTTTGGCGATACAGTGTTACCAGTCATAACAACTTATATAAGAATTGCAAATAGGCAAAAAAAGAGATGCTGTAAATACATGTTAATTGGAAGTTGTCAAGAAGAAAATGAAGATGGGCTGAATTGAAACAATACTTCTTGCGTGTTGACCATAAATTGACTCTTAGAGGGGAAGATATATATATATATATATATATATATATATATATATATATATATATATATATATATATATGCCACCAAATATTAAAGTCTCAGCTTGTTGATTCATCACTCTTGAGATAATATGCCATTCTTATTTTGGCTTTGTTTATTGCTATAGTTTTCATGAATTTGAGGTCAGACCTTTATTTTCATAAGGGGCTATAAATTCTTTATTTATATTTAGTACCATGGTGTTATTCTGTTTTTATATATGAAAGAGCTTAGACCATAAAAATTTAAAATTGAAATAAAACCAAAAGTTCTAAATTACACATTTGTTTTACTTGCTCAGGACTTGGTGTTTGAATATAAAAGCAAAGCATTCGTGTAATATATGAGAAATAAAGAACTACCACTATGAACCTTAATTTTAATACAAACATATGAATATAACATAATGTCATATGTTTCTAACCATCAAATATATTTACTGTTTTATGTACTTTCTTGCTGTGTTTTCCAAGAGAATTCTGTAACCATATTTTGTTGACAGCCTCTTAATTGTTTAATATTAAAAGCAGCTGTGCATCAACTCAATTACAGGATCCTGTTTGTCATCATTTATCTCTAGAAGTGAATTAAATGTTAACATCAGATACAAGGAAATGTGCTCACATAGGCATTTCTATTCTTTACCTCTTTGCTCTTTAAGTGTATCAAATGGAGACACTCAGGGAAATGACTTTGTTACATTGCCAGATTTTTTTGGTACATAGCACTCAAAAGATGTTGGTCTTCTCTGTAACTAAAGCAACATGAAAATATTTTTTTTAGAGTGCTTGTCAATCTGGGGATTTTTAGTGTGCATATTTTGATGTAGCCATCTTGTCATCATAAAACAGAATAGCAACATAGGTTTTCAGAAGGGTCTTTTTAATTTCCTCATGCTGAGCAATTTATCATGAGAATAATTGTGAATACTTTAAAAAATGTTAGACTAAATAAAGAAAAATAATTGAAATGTGATGGCTTCTAGTGACAATCATGAGAAAAGTTGGTGGGTTACCAAATGGAATAAAAAGAGGGTTTTTAAATACTTACACTGTAGAAGAAGAATGCAAGTTCTTCCAATTCTGATTCATGCTCTTTCAAATAACAGAAAGGCATAACAAGTCATTATGCAAATCCCTTTTAATTTAGAACTCAAAGCAAAGCAGCTTTAATGGGAAGCAGTACTGGCATTGTGACTAAAGACAAAACTAAGGGAAGTATGCTGACATTATCATGAATTAGTAAAGTCAGGGGCATTTGTAAGGTTGAGTTATTTAACTGATTCTTCCTTTGCCATTTATGTCATTAAATTATAGCAAAGCTGAATAAGCCAAAGTCATGTATAGCTAACAATGTCAGGAGTCAGGGTGCTGGGATCAAATTTCACCTTAAACTTGTCTATAATTTTCCAGTAGTGCGTTGAAGCCCTAATATAACCTCACATGTCCTTCCTGGACATGATTTTGAAGATCTTAGAGAGAGAAAAGCAAATAATTATTTCTACTTTATTACTGACCAGAACAATTTAGTCAGTCTGATTAACAGCAAAATGGCAGGGAGATAATTTAATTAAAGGATATATTAATGTCCCTGACCCTTGACTTCCTGCCAAGTAACCCTTTCTGAATGAAACAGAATTATTTTGATAGGTCTAAAGAGAATCTCCCAAGTTTATATGTCTAATAAGTCAATAGCAAATACTCATGCAATATGGCCTTGGGTACAAAATTTTAAGAAGGATTCATTGAAAACAATGTATTTCCATTACTGAATTCAATGCAATATAATATACAAATATATGTTTCCTTTTGTTTGGAAGATCTAGTATTCACCATAGGGAAAAATAGCTGAAATCATCCTAGAACTGGAATAGATACAGAGTGAGTATAAATTCTGGAATCAACTATGGCATGACTTTTTTAAAAAGGTTAAATATTTTAACCATAATGAATTAAAATTCCCAGGTTCACACCTCAATCAAATAGCATTTGAAGGGCAAGTCAGGATTGATCTTATATTTGCAAAAGAGGTAATGCCAAATTTATTGAGGTAAAATAAGAAATATTAAGTAATTGAGACCTAATTTTTAAATTAGATTTTATAAAACAATCATCTTATTTTTGCAATTTGTCTTAATATAAACAAAATCTTGTAAGCTACATCAAAAGGATCCAGCATTTTTCTGCATACAAAAACATTCTCTGTGATAAAAATAGACAATATTTCAGAGTAAATTGCTGGAAAAAAGTTTGCCAAGTAAATGGTCCCAAGAAACGGGGTGGAGTAGCCATTCTAACATCCCATAAAATAGACTTTCAATCAAAAGTTATCAAAAGAGATAGGAAAGGACACTTTATATTCATTAAGAGAAAAATCCAGGAAGATGAAGTCTTAATTCTGAATATTTATGCTCAAAATGTAATAACACCCATATTCATAAACTTTATTAAACCTTAAAACACACACTATAATAGTGGGAGACTAACATCCCACTCTTACCAATGGACAGATAATTGAAAGAGAAACTAAACAGACATATAGCAAAACTAAAAGAACTTATGACTTAACTTATGAACAGTTATCTGTGGAATGTTTTACCCTAAAATAATATAATATATGTTCAGGGTACCTTCTCCAAAACTGACCAAACAATTTGACACAATACAAGCCTCAAAAAATACAATAAGATTGAAATATTTTCCTGCAGTCTATCAGATAATCACAGCATAAGGCTGGACTTCAATACCAGACACAACAAAAAGCACAAATACTCATGCAAACTAAACAACTCTCTTCTCAATGATAACTTGGTCAGGGAAGAAATAAAGGTAGAAAGCGAAGACTTCCCAGAATACAATGAAAATGAAGAAACAGAATACCCAAACTTATTGGATCAATAAAATCAATGTTAATAGGAAAATTAATAGCACTAGGTGAATTCATAAAGAAATTGGAGAGCTCCTATACTAGCAACTTTACAGCACACCTGAAACCTCTAAAACAAAACAAACAAACAAACAAATAAAAACAAACACACCCAAAAGGAGTAGAAAACAGGAAATACCAAACTCAGGGCTGAAATCACCCAATTAGAAACAAAGAGAACAAAACAAAACAAAAAAAAATTAAAGAATAAAATAAAAAGTTGGTTCTTTGAGAAAGTCAACAAAAAATATAAGCCTGTAGCCAAACTAATTAAAGGGCTCAGAGACAGTACAAAAAAATAACACAATGAAAAATAAAAAGGCAGGCACAAAAAAGCTGAGGCAGACACACAAAACTTTAACATGCCTTAATACATAAGCCTATACTCTACAAAACTGGAATATCTAAATGAAATGGATAATTTTCTAGAAAGATAATATGAATCAAGATTTAATTAAGATCAGGTAAATCATCTCAATGGTCCTATGACCTGCTAAGGAAATAGAAGCAGTCATTACAAACCGTCCAGTGGCGGGGGGGGGGGGGGGGGAGCCCAGTAACAGTTGGTTTTATTTCAGAATTCTATCAGACCTTCAAAGAAGACCTAATACCAATACTCCTCAAACCATTCCAAAAGTAAAAACAGAAGCAACACTACCTAATTTACTCTATGAGGGCACAGTCACTCTGATGCCTCAACAACATAAAGATCCAACAAAGAAAGAAAATTTCAGACTAATTTCACTTATAAAATAGTGAAATTAGTCAATAAAATTCTCTCAAACTGAGTCCAAGAACATATCAAAACTATCATTCACCACAAACAAGTAGGCTTCATCCCAGAGTTGCAGGGATGGTTCAATATATGAAAATCTATCAATGTAGTCACTATATAAAGGAAAAAAATCAAATGATAATCTCTTTAGATTCTGAAAAAGCCTTTGACAACATACAATACCCCTTCATGAGAAGACTTAGGACAGTACTTAATGGTGCATGCCTAAACATAATAAAAGCAATATGCATCAAATCAGCAGCAAACATCAAATTAAATAGAAAATAACTAGAAACAATTCCACTAAAATAAGGGACAAACACTCTGTGTCTATTCAACTTCTAGCTACAAAAATTAGACAAAAAAAAAAAAAAAAACAACAGAAAATCATGTGGATACAAATTGGAAAGGAAGAAATCAAAGTATTACTATTTGCACATGATATTATAGTATACAAAAGTGACCCCCAAAATTTCAACAGAGAATTCTGATGCCTAATAAACAACTTTACCAAGCTGGCATGATATAAAATTAACTCCAACAAATCAGTATCCTTTCTTAATACAACTGATAAACAGTTTGAGAAAGAAATTAAGAAAATAACTCATTTAATAATGGCCACAAATAATATAAAATATCTTGTAACTCTTATCAAGCAAGTGAAAGATCTGCATGACAAGAACTTCAAGTCCCTGAAGAAAGAAATCAAAGAAGACCTCAGGAAATGGAAAGGTCTTCCATGTTCATGGATTGGTATGATTAACAGTGAAAATGCCATCTTACCAAAAGCAATCTCTAGATCAATACAATCCCCATCAAAATTCCAACACAGTTTTTCACAGACAGGGAAAGATCAATTCTCAAGTTTATATGGAAAAACAAAAAACCCAGGATATACAAAAATATATCCACAATAAAATATAATCCAGTGGTATCACTAGCCCTGATCTCAAGCTGTACTATGAACAATAGTAATAAAAATAGCATGGTATTGGTATAGAGACAGATGGAAAGATCAATGAAATAGAAGTAAGGACCTAAAATAAAGCATCTTCGAAAAATGTTGCTGGTCTAATTAGGGGTCTGAATGTAGAAGAATAAAAATAGATCAATATTTATCACCTTGCACAATGTTCAATTATAAGTAGATCAAAGACCTCAACATAAAACCAGATACACTGAATTTAGTACAAGAGAAAGTGAGAAAAAGTCCCTAACTCTTTGGCACAGAAGAAAATTTCCTGAATAGGGCACCGATACCTCAGGCTCTAAGATCAACAACTGATAAATGGGACCTCATGAACTTGAAAAGTTTCTGTAAGACTGTCAACAGGATAAAATGGGAACATACAGATTGGGAAAAGATCTTCACTAACCTTACATCTGATAGCGTGTTAATTTCAAAAATATAGAAAGAACTCAAGAAGCTTACCTCCAAAAAAATATCAAATAACCCTATTAAAAACTGAGGTACAGACTAAAGTGAAAATTTTCAACAGAACCTCAAATGGACTAGAAGCACTAAAATAAATCTTCAATGTCCTTAGTCATCAGGGAAATGCAAATCAAAATGACCCTGAGAATCTACCTTATATCAGTCAGAATGGCTAAGATCAAAAACTCAGGTGACAGCAAGAAAGAGGAATACTCCATTGTTAGTGGGATTGCAAACTGGTCCAACCACAATGGGGAAATTAATCTTGTAGTTTCTCAGAAAACTGGAAATAGTTCTACCTGAAGACCCACCTATACTCTTTCTGGACATACAAACAAAAGATGTTCTACCATACTATAAGGACATGTGCTCCATTATGTTCATGGCAGCCTTATTCATAATAGCAAGAACCTGGAAACAACCCAGATGTCATTCAAGTGAAGACTGAATACAGAAAATGTACTACACTATTCAGCTATTAAAAATGAGAATTTTGTAGGCAAATGAATGGAACTACAAAATATCATGCTGAATGAGGTAACCCAGATCCAAAAGGTCATGCATGGTATGTACTTCTTAACAAGAAGGAAGGTGCAAGTGAGGATGCTTCATTCCCATTTAGAAAGGGGAAAAATAAGGGAGGCAGGGGGAATAGGGCTCTGGGTTGGAAAGGGGAGGAGGAGAGGAAAAGGGGGCAGGGGCAGGTATGGAGGTGGGAAAATAGAGAAGCTCAAAGGGCCAAGAGGATGAATGGAAATATGCAGCTTCTTAGGGTAGGAGTGGTGGGACCCTCTAGAAAGTTCTAGGGGCCTGGGATTTAAGAAAGTGCCAGGACTCAGTAAGCATGACCTTAGCTGAAATGCCCAAAAGGGGGAGAGGAGACCTGAAGAGATCACCTCCAGTAGATAGGAAGAACCCAACTGGAGAGAGGGTATCACCAACCCATCATCAAATTTTGTGAGCCAGAATTGTTCCTGTCTTATAGAAATGCAGGGGAGAAGATATGAAGTAGAGTTTGAAGAAAAGGCTGTCCAGATACTGGCCCAAATTGGGATCAATCTCATGGTGGAGCACCAAATCCTGACTCTATTACTGATGCTATGATGTGCTTACAAACAGTGCTTAGCATGACTGTACTCTAAGAGGTGCTATTAGCAGCTGATTGTAACAGATGCAGTTACTTAGGGTCAACCATATGATTGAGATCAGGGAACCACATAAAAGTACTGGGGGGAAGAAATGAAAGAGCTGCAGAGGATGGTAACCCTATTGGAAGACCAATAATATCAACTAACCTGAAGACCTAAGGCACAAGCAAAGAGCATATGGGAGCTGGTAGAAGGTCCCTAGCACATGTATAGCAGAGGACTGCCTTGTCTGGCTTCAGTTGGAAAGGATGTGCCTAGTCCAGTAGAGATTTGGGGTCCCAGGAAAGAGAGATACCTGGGTAGTGTGAGAGGGAGAACATCCTGTCAGAGGCAAATGGAAGGGAGTGTGATGAAGATCTGTGGGACAAGGTATCATAATTTAAAATAAAATAATTAATTAAAAAAACATAAACAAATTAACATTTGTACTGGCTGGTTTTGTGTGTCAACTTAACATGGACTGAACTTATAGAGAAAAGAGCTTCAGGTGAGGAAATGCCTCCATGAGATCCAGGTGTAAGACATTTTCTCAATTAGTGATCAAGTCGGGGATGGCTCATTGTAGGTGGTGCCATCCCTGGACTGGTAGTATTGGGTTCTATAAGAAAGCAAGCTGAGAAAGCCAGGGGAAGCAAGCCAGTAAGTAACATCCCTGCATGGCCTCTGCATCAGCTCCTGCTTCCTGACCTGTTTGAGTTCCAGATCTGACTTCCTTTGGTGATGAACAGCAATGTGAAAGTTTAAGTTGAATAAACCCTTTCCTCCTCAACTTGCTACTGGTTTGCTGTATGTTGCTTTTACTTTGTTTAGATATGGGCCTTGAATTCCTGAACTTTCCAATACTTTTAACATGAAGGGGTACTGAATATTGTCAAATGCTTTTTCAGCATCTAATGAGATGATCATGGGTTTTTTTCCTTTGAGTTTGTTTATGTAGTGGATTATGTTGATATGTAGTGGGTTTCCATATACTGAGCCTTCCCTGCATCCCTGGGATGAAGCCTACTTGATTGTGGTGAATGATTGTTTTGATGTGTTCTTGGATTCAGTTGGCAAGAATTTTATTGAGTATTTTGCATCACATCAATGTTCATAAGGAAAATTGGTCTAAAGTTCCCTTTTTTTGGTCTTTGTTAGGTTTAAGTATAAGTGTAATTGTGGTTTCATAGAACAAATTGGGTAGTATTCCTTCTGTTTCTATTTTGTGGAATAGTTTGAAAAGTATGGGTACTAGATCTTCTTTGAAGGTCTGATAGAATTCTCCACTAAAACCATCTGGACCTGTGCTTTTTTTTTTTTTTTTTTTTTTTTTTTTTTTGGTTGGGAGACTTTGAATGACTGCTTCTATTTCTTCAGAGGTAATGGGACAGTTTATATGGTTTATCTGATCCTGTTTTAACTTTGGAACCTGGTATGCGTCTTGAAAATTATCCATTTCATCCAGATTTTCCAATTTTGTTGAGTATAAGCTTTTACAGTAGAATCTGTTGAATTTTTGAATTTCCATAGTTACATTATTTTGTCTCCCTTTTCATTTCTGATTTTATTAATTTGGGTACTGTTTCTGTGCCCTCTGGTTAGTCTGGCTAAGGGTTTACTTATCTTGTTGATTTTCTTAAAGAACCAGATCCTGGTTCTGTTGATTCTTCATATAGTTTTTGTTTGTTTGTTTGTTTCTATCTTGTTGATTTGGTTGAGTTTGATTATTTCCAGCCATCTACTCCTCTTGAGTGTATTTACTTCTTCCTTCTAGAGCTTTCAGGTATGCTATCTAGCCCTCTCCAGTTTCTTTTAGGAACACTTAGAGCTATGAGTTTTCCTCTTACCACTGCTTTCTTGGAGTTCCATAAATGATGTCCCTTCATTTTCATTAAATTGTAAAGTCTTTAATTTCTTTCTTTGCCTTGCAGAAACTTTGTAATTTTATAAGGTTCCATTTGTCAATTCTTGATCTTAGAGCATAAGCTATTGATGTTCTGTTCAGGAACTTTTCCCCTGTGCCCCAAAAGGGTCTTCCACAGTTTCTTTTCTATTAGTTTCAGTGTGTCTGGTTTTATGTGGTGGTCTTTGATACACTTGGAGTTGAGCTTGGTACAAGGAGATAAGGATGGATCAATTCACATTCTTCTGCATGCTGGACTCCAGTTGAATCAGCACCTTTTGTTGAAAAGGCTATCTTTTTTCTACTGGATGTTTTCAGATCCTTTGTTAAAGATCAAGTGACCATGGTGTGTGGATTCATTTCTTGGTTTTCAATCCTAATCCATTGATCCAACTGCCTGTCACTGTATGAATACCATGCAGTTTTTAACACTATTGCTCTGTAGTATTGCTTGAGGTCTGGGATAATGATTCCCCTAGAAGTTCTTTTACTGTTGAAAATAGTTTTAGCAATCCTGGGTTTTTTGTTATTCCAGATGAATTTGAGAATTGCTCTTTCTAACTCTATGAAGAACTGCATTGGGATTTTCATGGGGATTGCATTGAATCTGTATATTGCTTTTGGCAAGATGGCCATTTTAACTATATTAATCCAACCAATCCATGAGCATGGAAGATTTTTCCATTTTCTGAGGTCTTCTTCAATTTCCTTCTTCAGAGACCTGAAGTTTTTGTCATACAGATCTTTCATTTATTTGGTTAGAGTCACACCAAGATACTTTATATTGTTTGTTGCCATCATCAAAAGGACAAAACATCAACCAACAAATTGGGAATAGATCTTCACCAAGCCTACATCTGACAGAGGTCTAATATCCAATGGATATAAAGAACTCAAGAAGTCAGACCCCAGAGAACCAAATAACCCTATTAAAAATGGGGTACAGAGCTAAACAAAGAATTTTCACCTGAAGAACTTCAAATGGCTTAGAAGCACCTTAAGAAATGTTCAACATCATTAGTCACTAGGGAAATTCAAATCAAAACAACCCTGAGATTTCACCTCACACCAGTTAGAATGGCTAAGATTAAAAACTCAGGAGACAGCAGGTGTTGGCAAGGATGTGGAGAAAGAGGAACACTCCTCCACTGCTGGTGTGATTGCAAGATGGTACAACCACTCTGGAAATCAGTCTGGAGGTTCCTGAGAAAACTGGGCACAACAATTCCAGAGGACCATGCTACATCACTCCTGGGCATATACCCCGAGGATTCCATGGCATGCAATAAGGACACATGCTCCACTATGTTCATGTGGAGCCTTATTTATAATAGCCAGAAGCTGGAAAGAACACAGAGGTCCCTCTGTGGAAGAATGGATACAGAAACTGTGGTATTTTACACAATGGAACACTATTCAGCAATTAAAAACAATGAATTCATGAAATTCATAGGCAAATGGTTGGATCTGGAAAATATCATCCTAAGTGAGGTAACCCAATCACAAAAGAACACACATGGAATTCAGTCACTGATAAGTGGATATTAGCCCAGAAGCTCAGAATACCCAAAACACAACCCCCATATCAAATTATTCCCAAGAAGAATGAAGGAGAGGGCCCAGGTCCTGGAAAGGCTTGATGCAGCATTGTAGGGCAGTGCCAGGACAGAGGAGTGGGAGGGGGGTTGATTGGGGAACTGGTGGAGGGAAGAGGGCTTATGGGACTTATGGGGAGGGGGGAACCGGGAAAGGGAAAATCATTTGGAATGTAAACAAAGAATATAGGAAAAAAAAATTTGTTATATATTTTTTCCTTTGCCACATTGTCATTGAGTAGCGTGTTGTACAGCTTCCAGGTTTATGCATGTTTTTTCATTGTTTTTGTTGGAATTTAAGACCAGCCTTGGACCATGGTGATCAAATAGGGCGCATGGGATTATTTCAATCTTCTTATGTCTGTTGAAGGCTGTTTTGTGACCAATTATTTGGTCAGTTTTTGAGAAGGTACCATGAGGTGCTGAGAAGAAGGTGTATTCTTTTGCTTTAGAATGAACTGTTCTATAAATATCAGTTAGATTCATTTGGTTCATTACTTCTGTTAGTTTTACTATGTCTCTGTTTAGTTTCTGTTTCTATGATCTATCCATTGCTGAGAATGGGGTGTTGATGTCTTCCACTATTGTTTTGTGGGGTTTGGCCACATGTCCATTTAGCAAAATGACAGTAATATCCCTCCTATCCCATTCCTATCAAGACTTGTGACTTTTGATCATGTTTATGGTACCATGCTTGAATTCTCTCCAATGAACTGGGCATCTAATCCAACATGAAAGAAGTTGGTTGCCTCCATAAGATTATGCCACCATGTCAACAGTGGACACATATTTGGCTGACATGTTAGTGGTATAGGGAGCAGTATTCACAGCTTGAACTGTTGATGGCTTTTCTCTTCCAACAAGGTGCCTAACACCTTTCAGTACTATGAGAACTACCCAGTTGGAGAAACTTGCAGCTTTTTTCTGGATGTATTTCTCCATGTCTGTAACTTAAGTATATGATGTATTCAACAATAGGGCTTTAACACCAAGTTCTTTTTGGAAACCAAGAGCAATGGCAGTGGCCTCTATTTGGGGGCCTCCCTGACTCAGGGGGAGCTACCCTACATTTGCCTCTGAGGTTTGTGTTTAGAACCTATGAGTTCTGGATGAAGCATTACTTGCTCAGTTAGGATGTCTCCATTACGACTGTTTTTAAATTATGTTTTTAATAAGCTTATAAAATAATGGATTAGATAGATACATGAATATCTTATTTCCTCACAAGTTGAATAATTAATATTTAGAAAACATAAATACTTAAATATTATTTATTGCCTTAACTTGATGTTCATTGCTCTTTAGGTTTCACAAGTTCTGTATGTTAAGTCCCTCATCCTCCAGTGACCAAAAATGTAACATCTTTAGGAATAATTGCATGTGAAATATAAAGGATATATTATATCCATATAGATGAAGACAGGAGAAAGAAACTAGGAAGACTATTTTATGATAGAAAGTGAGCAATATTGAGTCTTATCTGTGACTACATGTAATTGCCATTTATTCCGTGGGCACTTCTGTCCTCTCCAGAGGACATGAGATGCCAGAGGGCAATTCTGCATCCTAGTTGCTTTTTATCTCTATCCATAAAAGAGCAAAACCACCTGGGGAAAATGTAGAAAAAATTTTAATCCAGAAGTAGTCTACTCTGACAAGGGATCACATCCAAAATCCTAGGTTTGTGAGATCCATCTGGAATGCAGATAGGCATATACCTTTAAGATAAAATTGGTTTGTAGAAAGAAGCAACCATGTTTGAAAGTGAAGTCTAACTGAGGGCCGAAGTGACGAATCAGAGAAAGATCTGACAGCATGAGTCAGAGATAGGACATGCCCTATCCTCTCTTGAGAATAGCACAACTGGTTATTAATTACATGAGTTCATACATCATACCAAATATATTCTTTTGAAACATGGTGGTCTATTGCCACCATAGGTAGTTTACTGGCAGCTTGGGGTATTCTCTTGGGTCTTCAAAGAACGAGGCTCTCATTTAAATCTTGCTAAGTCTCCCTTGCTCTAAACTTCAGGTTTCTATGAATGCTGTCTGATCCAGGTCAATGGTTCAATATTATAGCAAAAGAAATATATAATATTCAATCAAATACTTCTTATATCATATATAAATATGTCATTTATTTACAAATGAGCCAAAGAAAAGAAGGACATAAATAAATAAAAGTAGGTAGATAGACAATAGATTGGAAAAATGGGAGTTAAAAAAGGAAAAGTGAAGAAGAAAGAACTAAATATGTATAGATATAATAACTTAGTTATTCTATTCTAGATCTTTTATCTTTTCCTAAAATAAATAACCGTTTCCTTCATCACATAGCAATTTGAAGAAAGAATTTCTTCCCAGAACTTATGTGAATGTGATGTTCAGTAATTGGACAGTATTTCTACAATAATTCATAGCTGGGGGCCTTTATTCTTTCATCAAATTAAAGTTTCTGTCATTTTTTAATGAATACAAATAAATCATCACAAGTGGGACACCCTGGGATCCTTTGTTGGAAGACAAATGTTTCAGTCACTACAGCACCATGTGTTAACACAGTTCACACTAACAGCATGGCTACAATCTTATTTTGGAAATGAATAAAAAGATAAAAGAAAACATGCATGCTTTGTGGTTTGATGTTTTTCAATAACCATTAATGTCTATTTCTCACCAAAATAGAGAAAAATGTCAGGAAATGCTCATGATAAGGGAAATATAACCCAGACATTTTTATTCCCATTTACTGCTAAATTTTTTTGAGTCTAAGCTCATTCAGTAAATCATATAAAGCAGAAGTAATATTTGTATATTAATTAAACAGCACAAAACTAGACACTGATATCTCTAACTCCCCAATTTAACATAATTCCATAGTGAGATTATCTTTATGACTTATGGCAATATTTATATTTATTTCCCTTAATTGTAAAACAGCCCAAATTAACATGAAATGATGAAAGGAATCCAAATGAAATTATTAAAACTTTCTAAATGCTAAGTATATCATCTTCAAGCTCTAGCCTCAACACTTGTTTTTTGAAACCTTAACAATTGTACAGTTTCTCCTTATCACAGAAAAACACAACTAGAATTTCTTTAAATTATATCAAACATGCTTACCTATTTTCAATCATATTTATCTTTATTTTATATTTAATAGTCAATATATCGAGTATAGAAATTACAGAAATTTGTAGCCATAATTATCTTCTTTGAATGATCCTCATTTTGGTATTCTTTATTGTTAGTATTGATTTATTTAAACTTTCTCATGCAATTTTAGTAATATACATATATGTGGTTTATATTCAACAAATAACTTTTATTTTATTATATATACATATAACAATATATCTATAATATTATCTAATAAAATTTATTATATATGAAATATAACATAATAGAATAATTTTAGTGATATATAAATGTATAACATATTACATATAACATAACATATATATCATATAAATACAATATATCTATAATATAATTTATAACATATATTATTTATACTATAGTATATATTATATTATTTATACTGTAGGATATACTATACTATAGTATATATTAGTATAGCTTATTAGAATCAAGTTATTGATATCTAGTCAACAATCCCAACACTATATTTAATGTTAAGAAGAAGAGGGTTTCTTCTACAGCTAGGATGAGCAGACTGTTTTCTCCAGAACCACCTGTTCTCTTCCAGAGCTTATGTGATTAAAAATGTCTACTCTCATTCCTGGGATGGAGTTTAAGCTTCAATGAATTCCAGTCTTGCCTCTGTGCAGACTTGCTGAATCTCCATACTTTGTAGTAATCAGGGCACCTCTTTTGCTATTCTAGAAACTCTAACTTTCTCTCTTTTTGAAAGTTATTCTCTCATAGATAGTCCAAGGACCAAGGAGAAAACCAAATACTACTGTTTAACTAAAAGGATGTATCAATAAAAGGAATGCTAATGACACTTTGCTCTACTCATAGACCAATGCCATCATCAGCCATCATCACAGACACATCGTCCTGCAGCAGATGGGATGACACAGAAACCCACAGTCACACAATCTAAGGAAAGGGAGAGACCTTGGAACACTTAGGCTTGAACCAGATGTCTCCACTGAAGCCTTCCATTCATGCCTCAAGGGATATTATGGGGGAAAAAACAGCAGAAAGACTGTAAGAGCAAGAAGATTGGGAGGATACTAAAAAAATAAATAAAGCCTACTAAATCAACAGGACAGTTACAGCCATGCAACTTCCAGAGACTCTGGCAGCCAGCATGTGCTGGGCCTGTACTGGTCCATTATACCAAAGGGAGCGCAAAAGATGAATTGAGAAGTGGACATATGCTAACCCAAAAGCAATCTCCTGTTAATAACCATTATCAAATGACAAAAAGAAACATTTCTTTCAAACGTGTCTTACTTGGGAAACAAATTTAAGGAGAGACCAAGTGTCCAACAGTAGATGGTCAATAAAAATTGAATTCAGTGGTATCTTTGTAGGCTCCTCTTCTCATAACGTTGTGTCATGAGATTTTAATTTAAATTTTAATTTACAAAAAATTAAATTTTATGTAAATTTTATGATTCTAATTCTCAGGATTTGTGCCAGGGAGCCTGATTGTCAGAATTACCTGTATTACTTGTTTAAAAGGCAAACACAGGGTTCTACAACATGGAATGGATACCATTTCATGGATAGCATTTCATTTTCTCTTTCATAAAAAAATACTTTTTTCTGTATTCTTCCTATATATTCTCATGGCTCCAATTTGGTGTTTCTATGAGAATTCTGAGTGTATAAACAACTGCAGCTCTACATCTTTTGACATTTCTTATGCCCTTTTTTTTTTTTTTGGTGTCTTTTATTTCTGATTTCTTATTTTGTCCTTTCCTATGTGCTTGGATTTTGTTTTATATACTTATATAATATTTCGTTAACATTGCTTAGAAGACTGTTTTTTGTTTTAATGTTATTTTAAAGAGGTGGATGCATATGGGAGGTTAGGTAATAATGATCTGAGAGGTAGAGAAGAGTAAACTTCAATCAAGATGTATTATGCAAGAAAAGTCTATTTTCAACAAAATGAAAAAGAAAACAACAGCAACAAAAAAACCTAGTCTCACCAAAATTAGTAACCAGGGTGAAAAAGCTTACCACCTCTTTTGAGAAAAGCAATTATACTTTCCTTTGAATTTCTACATATCAAAAAATATATAATGCTTATCTTTCTGGTTAATTTTATGTTACATAACTCTAGTCACCTCTATTTTCATATAGATTACATGGATCTTCAGAGTGATTCATGGTTAGTGGGAGATGCTTAGGTATCCATTCCATGATGTAGAACCCTGTGTTTGCCTTTTAAACAAGTAATACAGGTAATTCTGACAATCAGGATCCCTGGCACAAATCCTGAGAATTAGAATCATAAATTATCAAGAGCTTGGTTATAATATACTTTAGTAAATGTTCAATCAAAGTTCAGTAAATCATGCTTGTATTTGAAGGAATACATCAGAAGTACAAATAAATAATTTAAGAAGGAAAGTACAGTGATTTATTTTATAAAGCTGGAGGAGATCTGACAGGAAGTGCGAAGGGTGCCATTTCTCAGAACTACACTTGGTTGGCATTACAACTCTACTATTTATTCCACTCCAGTAATTGGTAGCATTTTCTCTTTCAGTATTTTCCTCTTCTTAGATGAAAGCCCTGGGCATTAGTCATGGCCAAAGAGCAGTGGGTGTTGTCCTTGGGAACAAGATGTCTAGCATCATCAATATCAGTCAGGAATGATTACCTTGTTCTTTGGGCCAAAGGACAGAAAAAGAAGACACAACAGCACAAGTTGAGAATGAGAGGGTATAGTGTGTCATGCTGTAAAGAATTGTGTTCCTGAGGTGACAAGTAATGAGAGACTATCATTTACAACTTAACCAAGACTGGAATAGAAATCAATGTCACCTCTTAGAAACATCCCAGCAGAAAACAGATACTGAAACAGTATTTGTATAAAAATATTTTGTTTTTTTTCAAATATAAAATGCCAATTTTAAGTTTGTTTTCCCTGAGTATAGAATTTTTCACTATTCTTTCATGAGAGTAGAACCTTTATTTTTTTTTTCTTCTGGTTTTCTACTGAGCTATGATTCTTTAAGATCCAAAACGGCCTCTTCAAACATGAAGTGGAGAATGTTATCAAGGATATACCACTATTTTTTATTAGATATTTTCTTTATTTATATTTCAAATATTATCACCTTTCCTGGTTTTCCCTCTGAAAACTCCCTATTCCATCCCCCCTCCCCCTGTTCAACAACCCACCCATTCCTACTTCCCTGTCCTGGCATTCCTCTACAGATTTGGGCATTTAGCATTTACAAGGCCAAAGGCCTCTCCTCCCATTGATGTCCCAAAAGCCCATCTTCTGCTACACATGCAGCTGGAACCATGGATACCTCCATGTGTACTCTTTGTTTGGTGGTTTAGTCCCCAGGAGCTCTGGAGGTACTGGTTGGTTTATATTGTTGTTCCTCCTCTGGGGCTGCAAATCCCTTCAGCTCCCTTTGTCCATTAACTAAACTAAAATATATGAAATGACTCTAGATTCTGCTAAAATGAAAGGAATTCCCAAGGCAGTGCTATTTGCTTGTGTACCTGTCTCTCTTCTGACCTGGTTAAAATGCTTATTTTCTTGATGGCCTGCATATACCACTAGAACCAAAGACCTCTTTGAATTACTAAAATAATATTCACCATTTATTCCTTTAAGTTAGATTACATTGTATAAAAAAGTGATGATTTCATGCAATATGCTATCATAATCAGTGACTTAGGAACTCATGCTATCCTATGATGATATTTGACTGACCTTTATACTGCCTCTATACTTAACGAAAAACGATTAAATTTGCAATTACAAAATATGGCATTCAATACTTCTAAAACCGTTTCAGATTAAAGTCATAAAAACTATTCAATAAGATAAATTGGATTTTATACTTTTCTTTCTATTTTCTAAGTGAAAATAGCTAATTTCATTCAATATATTCTGATCACAGTTCTCCCCGCTCAACTCTTCCCAGATCCTTTGCACCTTCATTCCTATCCAAATCTACCCCTTAGAAGAAAGTCATCTGAAAGGGATAATAATCCTTACTGAGACAGAGACAGAAACTGAGAGAGTGATGGAGACTGAGATTGAAATCTAAGATGCACATTTAAGAGTACTTATATTTCATTTGTCAAAATAATCTTCAATTCTATTTTCATGAAAATACTATGATTTCATTTTTCCTTATAGTTGTATAAAATTTCATCAGAAAATCAGTTTCAATGTATAGAAAAGAACACGAAGGAGTGGATAGCAGCATTAAATAACTAGCAAATCTTAGAGTATGTAAACAAAATATCTCTCATATGCATTATCGTTGGTAGCCTGGAGAATTGCTCAAAGAAGATATTTGTCACTCCTCTGTTCTTATTTCAAACTGTTCTGATCTGCAGAATGTCAAAACCTGACTAATACAGAGTTGTCATTTCTAAACACCATTTAGTTTAATAATAGATAATTAGAATACTTTGTTCAAAATGCCTGGATCACAACTAGACACCTAATTACCAGTTTTTTTTTAATTGAATATCATCTCCATTTACATTGCCAATAGTATAACCTTTCCCAATTTCCCCTCTACCCGAAGACCCCCAACCCCTCCTCCCACCCCCTGCCTCCACTTATATGCCCCTCCACCTGACACACTCCCACCTCTCTCTGCTCGGATTCCCTTTGTTGGGGCCTCTACTGAGCTTTTACCTGACCAAGGACCACTCTTCCTAATGATGCCCAACAAGGCCTTCCTGTACCACATTTTTGGCTGGAACCATTTGTACCCTGATGGTTCAGTCCCTGGGAGTCTTGGGGCACCGGGGTGGCTAAAGTCATTGTTCTTCCCATGGGGCTGTAAACCCCTTCAGCTCCTCCAGACTACCCTCCAGTTCCTCCATTGGGGACCCCACGCCCAGTCCAATAGTTGTTTGCTAGTTTCTGCCTCTGTATTTGTAAGGCTCTGGCAGGGCCCTTCCGGAGACAACCATGGCATGGTCCTTTTGGTACACACTTCTTGTCATAGTGTTGGGGTTGGGTGACTGTTTATAGGATGAATCCCCAGGTAAGGCAGTCTCTGGGTGACCTTTGCTTCAGTCTCTGTTCCACACATTATCTCCCTTATTGCTCCTGTGAGTATTATGTTCCGTTTCTCAGAGGAACCAAAGCACCCTCACTTAAGTCCTTCTTGAGCTTCCTGTGTTGCATGAATTGTAACTTGTTTATTTTGAGCTTTTGGGCTAGCATCCACTTATCAGTGAGGGCATTCCATGTGCATTCTTTTGTGATTGGGTTACCTAGCTCAGGATGAAACCTTCTAGTTCCATCCATTTGCCTAAGAATTTCATGAATTTATTCTTTTTAATAGCTGAATAGTACTCCATTGTATATATATATATATACAACAGTTTCTGTATCCATTCCTCTGTTGAGGGACATCTGGGTTCTTTCCAGCTTCTTACTATTGTAAATAAGGCAGCTATGAACATAGTGGAGCATGTGTCCTTACTACCTGTAGGAGTACCTTATGGCTATATGCCCAGGAGTGGTATAGCTAGGTCCTCAGGTAGTACTATGTCTAATTTTCTGAGGAATCACCAAACTGATATCCAGAGTGGTTTACCAGCTTGCAGTCTCACCAATAATGGAGAAGTGTTGCTCTTTCCCCACATCCTCTCCAGCATCTGCAGTCCCCTGAGTTTTTCATCTTAGACATTCCGACTGGTGTAAGGTGAAATCTCAGTGTTGTTTTGATTTGCATTTACCTGATATCTAAAGATACTGAACATTTCTTTAGGTGCTTTAGAGCCATTTAAGTTTCCTCAGTTGAGAATTCCCTGTTTAGCTCTGTGCCCCATTTTTTTATTTGATATATTTTTTATTTACATTTCAAATGATTTCCCCTTTCCTGGTTCCCCACTCCCCAAAGTCCCATAAGCCCTCTTCCCTCACCCTATTCCCCCATCCCTCCCCTTCCCACTTCTCTGTTCTGGTATTGCCCTATACTGCTGAACTGAGCTTTTCTAGAACTAGAGGCCACTCCACCATTCTTATTGGAGATCATTTGACAGGTGGATTATGACTTGGGTAGTCCAAGTTTCTAAATTCCACTTACCAGTGAGTGCATACCATGATTGATCTTTTGAGACTGGGTTACCTCACTTAGTATGATGTTCTCCACCTCCATCCATTTGTCTAAGAATTTCATGAATTCATTGTTTCTAATGGCTGAATAGTACTCCACTGTGTATGTATACCACTATTTTTTTTTATACATTCCTCCATTGAGGGACACCTGGGTTCTTTCCAGCTTCTGGCTATTATAAATAGGGCTACTAGGAACATAATGGAGCATGTATCCTTATTACATGCTGGAGAATACTCTAGGTATATGCCCAGGAGTGTTATAGCAGAGTCCTCCAGAAGTGACAAGCCCAGTTTTCTGAGGAACTGCCAGACTGATTTCCAGAGTGATTGTACCAATTCGCAACCCCACCAGCAAGGGAGAAGTGTTCCTCTTTCTCCACATCACCTGTTTTCTCCTGAGATTTTAATCTTAGCCATTCTGACTGGTGTGAGGTAAAATCTCAGGGTTGTTTTGATTTGCATTTCCCTAATGACTAATGATGTTGAATATTTTTTAAGATTCTTCTCAACCATCCGAAGTTCTTTGGGTGAAAATTCTTTGTTTAGCTCTGTACCCCATTTTTTAATAAGGTTATTTGGTTTTCTGAGGTCTAACTTCTTGAGTTGTTTGTATATATTGGATATTAGCCCTCTGTCAGATGTAGGGTCGATGAAGATCTTTTCCCAATTTGTTGGTTGCAGATTTGTCCTTTTAACAGTGTCCTTTGCCTTACAGAAACTTTGTAATTTTATAAGGTCCTATTTGTCAATTCTTGATCTTATAGCATAAGCTATTGGTGTTCTGTTCAGGAACTTTCCCCCTGTGCCCATGCCCTCAAGGGTCTTTCCCAGTTTCTTTTCTATTAGTTTCAGTGTGTCTGGTTTTATGTGGATGTCCTTGATACACTTGGAGTTGAGATTAGTACAAGGATATAAGGATGGATCAATTCACATTCTTCTGCATGCTGACCTCCAGTTGAACCAGCACCATTTGTTGAAAAGGCTATTTTTTTCCCACTGAATGTTTTCAGCTCCTTTGTCAGAGATCAAGTGGCCATAGGTGTGTGGGTTCATTTCTGAATCTTCAGTCCTACTCCATTGATCTGCCTGCCTGTCACTGTACCAATACCATGCAGTTTTTAACACTATATAGCATTATTTGATTTTCTGGAGACTATCTTCTTGAGTTCTTTTTATACATTGGATATTAGCCCTCTAACAGGTGTAGGGTTAATAAAGAACTTTTCCCAATTTGTTGGTTGCCATTTTGTCCTATTGACCATGTCCTTTGCCTTACAGAAGCTTTGCAATTGGTGTTCTGTTCAGGAACGTTTTCCTTGTGCCCATGTGTTCAAGATTTGTCCTTACTTTCTCCTCTATAAGATGCACTGTGTCTGGTTTTATGTGTAGATTCTTGATCCACTTGAACTTGACCTTTGTACAAGGAGATAAGAATGGGTCGATTTGTAATTTTCTGCATGAAGACCTCCAGTTGATCCAGCACCATTTTTTTTTTTAAAAAATGCTGTCTTTTATCCACTGTATGTTTTAGCTCCTTTGTCAAATATCAAGTGAACGTTTGTGTGTGGGTTCTTTCTGGGTCTTCAATTCTATTCCATTGATCTTCCTGCCTGTCTACATACCAATACCAAACAGTTTTTTTTTTTTTTAAATCACTATTGCTCTGTAGTAGAGCTTGAGGTCAGGGATGGTGATTCCCCCAGAAGATCTTTTGTGGTGGGGAATAGTTTTTGCTATCCTGGGTTTTTTGTTATTCCAGATGAATTTGAGAATCCTTCTTTCTCGATCTATGAAGAATTGATTTGGGATTTTCATGGGGATGGATTAAATCTATAGATTGCTTTCGGCAAGATGGCCATTTTTACTATATTGATCTTGCCAATGCACGGACATGGGAGGTCTTTCCATCTTCTAAGACTTTCTTCAATATATTTCTTCAGATGTTTAAAGTTCTTGTCATATAGATCTTTCACTTGCTTCATTAGGGTCACACCTAGGTATGAAATATTATTTGGGACTATTGTGAAGGGTGTCATTTCCCTAATTTCTTTGTCCTTTTGTTTATCCTTTGAGTATAGGAAGGTTACTGATTTGCGTGAGTTAATTTTATATTCAGCCACTTTGCTGAAGTTATTTATCAGCTTTAGGAGTTCTCTGGTGGAAGTCTTGGCAATGCTTAAGTATACTATCATATCATTTGTAAAAACTGATAGTTTGACTACTTCCTTTCCAATTTGTATACCTTTGACCCCTTTTTGCTGCCTGATTGCTCTGGCTGGGACTTCAAGTACTACACTGAATAGATAGGGAGTGAGTGGGCAGTCTTGTCTGGTCCCTGATTTTAGTGGGATTGCTTCAAGGTTCTCTCGATTTAGTTTGATGTTTGCTACCAATTTGCAGTATATTGCTTTCACTATGTTTAGTTATGGGCCCTGGATTCCCGATCTCTCCAAGATTTTTATCATGATGGGATGATGGATTTTATCAAAAAGCCTTTTCAGCATCTAATGAAATGACCATGTGGTTTTTTTTTCCTTTAGTTTGTTTATGTAGTGGATTACATTGATGGATTTCCATATATTGAACCATCCCTGCATCGCTGGGATGAAGCCTACCTGATCTTCGTGAATTATAGTTTTGATGCATACTTAGATTCGGTTGGCCAGAATTTTGTTTAGTATTTTGCATCAAAGTTCATGAGGGAGATTGCTCTGAAGTTCTTCGTCCTTGGTTGGTCTTTGTTTGGTTTAGGTATAAGTGTTATTGTGGCTTCATAGAATGAATTGGGTAGTGTTCCTTGAGTTTCTATTTTGTGGAAAGTTTGAAGAGTATGAGAATTAACTCTTCTTTGAGAATTCCCCACTAAACCCATCTGGTCCTAGGCTTTTTTTGTTTTTTTTTTTTGTTTTGTTTTGTTTTGTTTTTTGTTTTTTGTTTTTTGTTTTTTGATGGGAGACTATTAATGTCTGCTTCTATTTCCTCCGGACTTATGCGACGATTTAGATGGTTTATCCCACCTGGTATGTATCTAGGAAGTTTTCCATTTCATCGGGGTTTTCAAACATTGTTTAGTATAAACTCTTGTAGTAAGAACTGATGACTTTTTTCATTTCCACAGTTTCTGTTGTTATGTCTCCATTTCATTTCTATTTTTATTAATTTGGATACTGTTTCTGTGCTCTTTGGTTAGTCTAGCTAAGGGTTTATCTATCTTGTCAATTTTTTCAAAGAACCAGCTCCTTGTTTTGTTGATTCATTGTATAGTTCTTTTTGTTTCTCTTTGTTGATTCCGGCTCTAAGTTTGACTATTTCCTGCAGTCTACTCTTCTTGGGTGTATTAGCTTCTTTTTGTTGTAGAGCTTTCAAGTGCACTGTCAAGCTGTTAATGTAAGCTCTCTCCACTCTCTTTTTTGGAGGCACTCAGGCTATGAGTTTTCCTCTTAGCACTGCTTTCATTGTGTCCCATAAATTTTGGTATGATGTGTCTTCATTTTCATTAAATTCTAAAAAGTCTTTAATTTCTTTCTTTATTTCTTCCTTGAGCAAGCTATCGTTGAGAAGAGCATTGTTCAAAGTCCATGCGCTTGTGTGTTTTTCTTTGCTTTTGTTTGAGCTTAAGATGAGTCTTAGGCTGTGGTGATATAATAAGATACCTGGAATAATGTCAATATGTCTGTATCTGTTGAGGCCCATTTTGTGACCAATTATATGGTCAGTTTTGGAGAAGGTTCCATGAGGTGCTGAGAAGGAGGTACATTTTTTTGCTTTAGGGAGGTAGAATGTTCTATAAATATCTGTTAGATCCATTTGGTCCATAACTTCAGTCAGTTTCACTGTATCTCTGTTTAGTTTCTGATTCCATGATTTGTCCATTTTTGCCAGTTAAAGTCTCCCACTATTATTGTGTGGGGCACAATGTGTGCTTTGAGCTTTATTAAAGTTTATTTTATGAATGTGGGTGTCCTTGCATTCAGAGCATGATGCTCAGAATTGAGAGTTCATCTTGGTAGACTTTTATTTTGACCAGTATAAAATGTCACTCCTTATCTTTTTTGACAACTTTTGGTTGAATATCAATTTTATCCGATATAAGAATGACCACTCCAGCTTGTTTTTTTGGGACCATTTGCTTGGAAAATTGTTTTCCAACCTTTGATCCTTTTATTGTCTACAGTTTATTTTTTATTTTTTTAATATTTTTTATTCGATATATTTTTATTTACATTTCAAATGATTTCCCCTTTTCTGGCACCCCACTCCCCGAATGTCGCATAAGCCCTCTTTCTTCCCCCATCCTCCCATCCTTTGATTCTTAAATAGTGACTGTCTTTGTCACTGAGGTGGGTTTATTTTATGAAGCAGAACGTTGGGTCCTGTTCACGTATCCAGTTTGTTAGTCTATGTCTTTTTATAGGGGAATTGAGACCATTGATATTAAGAGATATTAAGGAGAAATGATTGTTGTTTACTGTTATCTTCTTAGTTAAATGTGACAACATTCTGATTGTGTAGCTGTCTGCTATTGGGTTTGTTGAGAGATTACCTTATTGCTTTTTCTATGGTGTCGTTTGCTGACTTCTGTTGGTATTTTCCACCCATTATCCTTTGCAGAGCTGGATTTGTGGAAAGACACTGTGTAAATTTGCTTTTTTCATGGAATGTCTTGTTTTCTCAGTCTATGGTAATTGAAAGTTTTGCTGGGTATAGTAGTCTGGGTTGACATTTATGTTCTCTTAGGGTCTGTATGGCATCTGCTCAGTCCCTTCTGGCTTTCATAGGCTCTAGTGAGAAGTCTGGTATAATTCTGATAGGTCTGCCTTTATATGTTATTTGACCTTTTTCTCTCAGTGCTTTTAATATTCTTTCTTTGTTTAGTGCATTTGATGTTTTGATTATTTTGTGACGGGATGAATTCCTGCTCTGGTCCAATCTGTTTGGAGGTCTGTAGGCTTCCTGTATATTCACTGGCATCTCTTTCTTTAGGTTAGAGGAGTTTTCTTTCATAATTTTGTGAAAGATATTTATTGGCCCTTTAAGATGTAAATCCTTGATTTCTTCTAGTTCTATAATCCTTAGGTTGGTCTTCTCATTGCGTCCTGGATTTCCTGGATGTTTTAGGTTACAAACTTTTTGCATTTTGCATTTTCTTTAACTGTTGAGTCAATGTTTTCTATGGAATCTTCAGCATCTGAGATTCTTTCTTCTATCTCTTGTATTCTGTTGTTGATCTTGCATCTATGACTCCTATATTCTTTTCAAGGTTTTCTACCTTCAGAGGTGTCTCACTTTATGATTTTTTTTATTGATTCTATTTCCAGTTTTAGATCCTAAATAATTTCGTTCACTTCCTTCACTTGTTTGTTTGTTTTTTTCCTGAAATTCTTTAAGGAATTTTTGTGTTTCATCTTTAAGGGTTTCTACCTGTTGACCCATGTTCTTCTGTGTTTCTTGTAGGAATTTTTGTTATTCCTCTTTAAGGGATTCTGCATGTTGACCCGTGTTTTCCCATAATTCCCTATGGGATTTTTGTATTGCCTTTTTAAGGGTTTCAACCTGTTGACCCATGTTCTCCTGTATTTCTTTAAGAGATGTTTGAGGTTCCTCTTTACGGACTTCTAACTTTTGATCTTGTATTTCTTTAAGGGATTTTTATGCTTCTACCTGTTGACTGTCCTTCTTGAAGTCCTCCATCAATGAAATGAAATTTGATTTTAAATCTATTTCTTGCTTTTCTGATGTGATGAAGTATGCAGGATTTGATGTTGTGGGAGAACTGGGTTCTGATGGTGCCATGTTGCTTTGGTTTCTGTTGGTGGTGATCTTGCTTTTGCCTTTGGCCAACTCATTATCTCTGGTGTTAGCTGGCCTTGCTATCTCTAACTTTCCTGTCCTGCAGGCCTGTGTTTCTGTATTCCTGGTATTCTCTTTCTGTCCAATGCCCTGCAAACAGCTGATTCTCCAGGAAGTATCAGGTAATGCGGTCTCCCCTCTGGCAGACTAGGCAATAGTCAAATGACCTGCAGGCTGCTAGCTCTCAAATGATCTGCTCCTAATGGATCTCCAATGCCCTGTTTATGCTTGCTCTTGAATGTCCCGTTTCTACCTGTTTGAATGCCCTGCTCCTCCTGTTGGTTCTCTAGAGAAGATCAGGAACTAGTACCCTCTCCATGACAGATGGGGTGCAGATCTACCACATCTGATGGAAAGTGGTGGTGACAGGGGACGAGGGAGGGGTAGAAGGGGTGGAAGGGGAGTGGCAATCTGGAGGTTGCTAGGTAGTAAATCCCAGAGCAGAGTGGCTCCGGGACTCTAGGTAGTGGGCAGTGATTCTTACCTAATACCTTGTTCCTGTTTGTTCTCTAGAGAGTATCAGGAATTGGGGTCCTTTCTGAGCCAGATGTGGCACAGGTCTAAGTTCTAGATTTGTATAACCCTTCCATACCAGGTAGATTTTTAACACCTTCCATTGTGTAGAACTCATTGCATAGCTTCATCCAACTGAAAGGAATATAGAATATTTACACATGTCCTGTATCCAGAAGAAAAAGAAAGTAGAAGCTAGCAATCACTTGAACTTTCACAAAGTCTAAAAACATCATGAGGATAGGATAAGTGAAAACAAGGGGTGTGAAAAAAAATCATGAGTTATTTAAACAAGGAGCCAGTATTCTACAAATGTCATAAAGAATGAGACCATGAAAGGAAAGGCAAGAAAGTCATATACAAACTGTGTCATGCAGCAATTTATAGAGAAGATAATGTGTGTCTTTATTTCTGTCTTGATTCACTCTGAATTTTAACAGCATATTCATTTTCAGCATTGTTTTTCCTAATCATAGTTGTCTTCTGAAACTTATTCAATATGTTTCAAAGTACAGCTACATTTTTTCTTTCACTTTCTGTCAAGTAAATGGAATTCTGACTAGCATAATTACAATCAAAATAGGCAAATAATATTTTCCACCTAATCCAGAATATTTAGACTCATACAGATGTCCTCTGTTAATAGAAATTGATTTCATTGAGTCTTGGAAACTGGCTTTGGGATGCTTTCAGGCTCCATTTCATCATTTCAGATACAGTATTATTTTATTAACTAGGAAGATGTTTTATACATAAATCAACACAATAATTAATTAACAATAGTATATAAGAGAAATCTCAGAAATAAGTGTTAAGAATTAGAGAAGATAGATAGATAGATAGATAGATATAGAAATATAGATAGATATAGATATAGATATAGAGATAGAGATAGAGATAGAGATAGAGATAGATAGATATAGATATAGATAGATATAGATATAGATATAATGGGTCAAATTGGGACATACTTAAACTCTGTTAATCTATAAAAAAATCATTAGGCATTTGTAAATAGATCTATTCACCCTAGAAGTAAGAGTTTAATGGTTAGTTTTATAGAATCATAACAATTTACAAGGAAAGGAAGTCTAAGGAAGAATCAGAGCTTTGTTTAAAAAAAGGTGAATGTAAAATGACTTGTATAAACTTTTTGGTTAATGTACTTTGTGAGATTGACTATTAAATGTATAAAAATAATTTACCACTTTATACCACTTTACATGTGAGATTTCACATTGACATGATAAAAATATTATAGTACCTATTACCTACAAGAAGTCATTTTAAAGTAAATATTTTAAGTTTTATTTGCCTTTCATATTGTTTCTGTAATATTTAACTTTGAATTTTGTACACTTTGATTATTTACTCTCCTTCCCCAAAATCTTCCTATACAAGTCTAGTCTTTCCTACCCATTTAACATTATGTGTCCCTTGTTTATTTCCTGTTTTTCATCAAGACATTTTTTCCACATTCTTTCCACAGTTCTTCCACAACTACTTTCTTATGTTGAGATTTAGTCTGGTCTGATCTTGCACAAGTCTTTTTTTTTCTATATTCTTTGTTTACATTCCAAATGATTTCATGTCTCCTGATTCTCCATTCCTCATAAGTCCCATAAGCCCTCTTCCCTCCACCCCTTCCACAGTCAGATCCCTCCCACTTCTCTGTCTTGGTAATCCCCCTTGTTTACATTCCAAATGATTTCCCCTTTCCCTATTCTCCCCTCGCATAAGTCCCATAAGCCCTCTTCCCTCAGCCCTCAGCCCATTCCAGATCAACCCTCTCCTATTTCTCTGTCCTGGTAATCCCCTACATTGCTACATCAAGCCTTTCCAGGACCAGGGTCCTCTCCTTCCTTCTGGGAAATCATTTGATATGTTAATTGTATCATCAAGACCATTTTTTTATGCCACAATATTCTTGGACAGATAGATCTCCACTTGAGATCTTTCAAAGGCTACACTTGTAGAGAAAATTGATATTCCTTCTTCTAGAAGTTGAGAATTGACAATAGCTCATAAGATAGGGATAGGACACTCAGTCCAACTACTTTCTTATGTTGAGATTTATTCTGGTCTGATCTTGCACAAGTCTTTTTTTTTCTATATTCTTTGTTTACATTCCAAATGATTTCCTGTCTCCTGATTCTCCATTCCTCATAAGTCCCATAAGCCCTCTTCCCTCCACCCCTTCCACAGTCAGATCCCTCCCACTTCTCTGTCTTGGTAATCCCCTACAATGCTGCATCAAGCCTTTCCAGGACCAGGGCCCTCTCCTTCCTTCTTCTTGGCAATGATTTGATATATGAATTGTATCTTGGGTATTTAGAGCTTCTGGGCTAATATCCTCTTATCAGTGACTGCATTCCATGTGTGTTCTTCTGTGAATGGGTTACCTCACTTAGGATGATATTTTCTAGTTCCAGCCATTTGCCTAAGAATTTCATGAATTCATTGTTTTAATTGCTGTGTAGTATTCCACTGTATAAATATACCACATTTTCTGTATCCATTCCTCCACTGAGGGACATCAGGGTTCTTTCCAGCTTCTGGCTATTATAAATAAGGTTTCTATGAACATAGTGAAACATGTGTCCTTATTGCATGCCGGAGAATCCTCTGGGTATATACCCAGGAGGGATATAGCAGGGTCCTCCAGAAGTGTCATGCCCAGTTTTCTGAGGAACCTCCAGACTGAATTCCAGAGTGGTTGTACCAGCTTGCAATCCCACCAGCAGTGGAGGAGTGTTTCACTTTCTCCATATTCTCGCCAACACCTGCTGTCTCCTGAGTTTTTAATCTTAGCTATTCTGACTGGTGTAAGGTAAAATATCAGGGTTGTTTTGATTTGCATTTCCCTGATGACTAATGATGTTTCTTAAGGTGCTTCTCAGCCATTCAAAATTCTTTAGGTGAAAATTCCTTGTTTAGCTCTGTACCCCAGAGCTTGCACAAGTCTTACACATGCAGCTACAACTACATGATTTCAAATGTGAAGTATCTATAATGTGCCCAGTAGACACTATATTTCATACACATCATCTTATTTTTACCTTCTTTCTACCCTCTCTGCTTACCTCAATGACTGCTGAGCTTTTTATGGAGGGTACATGGTATTTATAATGCACGCCATAGAAAGAACAAATATATCAACTAATTGGAACCCCAGAGCTCCAAGGAACTAAACCACCAACCAAAGAGTATATATAGGTGGGGCCATGGCTCCAGGTACATATGTACGGAGATAAGAGAGATGCCTTATCTGGCATCAGTGAGAGAGGAGGGCCTTAGTCTTATGGAAGCTTGATGCCCCAGGATAGGGGGATGCTAGATTGATGAGGGAGAGCGTGGGTAGAGAAGCTCTTAGAGGTAAAGAGGAGGGGGATTGGATGGGTGTTGCAAATGGGAGACTGAGGTGGGGGCAACATTTGAAATGTAGACAATTAAAAATATAAAGTAAATAAAAAATATGAATATTCTTCATTCTGTTATTCTCTACTTTGGCCAGTTATGAATCTTTGTATTGATCACTACCTACTACAAATAGACATTTTACTCTTGAGGGCTGAGAAATATATTCAGCTATGAGAATAAGAATAAGTCATTGGGAGTTGCTATAGTTTAAGGATAAGTCATTTCATGGAGTCATTGTGATATAACTCCATTTCATTCTTTTCTATGGATATATATGGATATATTTTAAAATGATGTTTGTTGTTAGCTTCTTTTATTTTATCTTTAAAATTTTGAGGGATGTCTGATGTATACATAAATACATAGGACATTGATAATGAAATAATACTGCATATAAATTAGTGTTTAGATATAATAATGGAGGCAATATTGTAAAACTGAAAACTCCTTGCAACTTCAAAAGACTTATTTCCTGATGGAATTATGAGAATGCATACTAAATGAAAATAATTACAGGACAGTTTTCATATTTTAAAAAGCATCAGGTCTTAGATCATTCTACCCATAAAATACCCAAAGCAGAAGCAGAAAGGATATTTTCCCATTTACCTTGAAATCTAATGCTATCCCCTGAATGCAGATCCTATGTTTCATTCTATATGTATCTTCTCAATGTTCAGGGAAGGGGAAATGCTTTAATTCCTGAAATCACAAATATCCCGGGAAAACAATCTGACCAAAGAATTCTTCCTAAGTCTAATCTTATTACCAATAGACTAAACTGGTTATCCAGTACTTATAACTCTGCATAACATGTTAATATCCTGGTCCTTTATTTGGGTACTTTCTGTTTTTTTCCCCAATTTCTATTATTTTATTTATTTATATCACAGACATTGCCCCCCCCCCCCCGTTCATTCCCATACCCACAGTTCCTCATCTCATCCCTCCTCTATTTTGCCTGTGAAAGGGTGCTCCCCACCTACTAGGCCTCCCTCTTCCCTGGAGCCTCATATCTCTGGATGATTAAGCACATCTTCTCCCACTAATGCCTGACTAGGCAGACCTCTGATACATTTGTGTTAGAGACCTCTGTATTCTCCTGGTTGGTGGTTAAGTTTCTGGGATTTCCAGGGTATCTAGGTAAGTTGAGGTGGTTGGTCTTCCTATGGGATTCCTCTCTCCTTCACCTTTTTCAATGCTTCCCCTAATTCAACTATAGGAGTCCACAACTTCAATTCAATGATTGCGTATAAGCATTTGCTTCTGTCTCTGTCAGATGCTGATAGGGACTCTCAGAAGTCAGTCATGACAGGCTCCTGTCTGGAAAACCATCATAGCAACAGTAATATTGTCAGGCCTTGGTGCCTTCCTGTGAGATTGATCCTCAGTTGGGTTGGTCATTGGACTTCCTTTCCTTCAATCTCTTCTCCAATTTTGTCCCTTAAGTTGTTTTCAACAGGAACAGTTCTGGGACAGAAAATTTGACTGTGCGTTAGTAACCTTGTTCCTCTGTTTAAGGCCTGGTCTATCTACTGGAAGTGGACTCTTCAGGTATACTTCTTCTCCCTAATATTAGGCTAAGGTCACTCCCATTGAGTCCTTAGAATCTCTCACCTCCTATGTCTCTCATACTTTCTGGAGATCACCTCCCCCCCAGCTTATCTCCATTCATTCTCTTTCCCCTCTGGGATTCTCTACTGTACCCCCATACATGATCCTATATCCATTTTCCTCTCCTCCTACCCCTCCCCTATCCCACTCATCCCACTCAGGACCCTCCCTCCCTCCCTCTGCCTCCTGTGATTATTTCCTTCCCCCTTCTAAATTGAATTGAGACATTCTCACTTTGACCTTTCTACTCTCCACACTTCTTATATTCTGTTGATTGTACACTGGGTTTTCTGTACTTTTGTCAAATATACACTAAAGAGTGAGTACATACTATGTAAGTCCTTTGGTGTCTGACTTACCTCCTTTAGGACTATATTTTCTAGTTCCATTGATTTGCTTGTAAAATTCATGATGTCCTTTGTTTTTTTTTTTTTTTTAATTTTGTGATTCTGATTTTATTGCTATAAAATATATGGTTACAGTATTCTTTTGTGTATGCTTATATTTTTAATTGGTTATTTTATTTATTTACATTTCAAATTCTATCCTCCTTCTCAGGTTCCTTTCCACAAGCCCTCTATCCCCTTCTCCCTCCACCCTGCCTCTGTGAGTACGCTCCCCACCCCGCCCACCCACTCCCACTTCAGCAGTCTAGCATTCTCATATCCTGGGTTATCAAGCCTCCACAGATCCTAGGGGGTCTCCTCCCAGTGATGCCAGATAAGGCCATCTTCTGTTACATATCTAGCTGGAGCCATGGGTATCCCTTGTGTACTCTTTGTTTAGTTGTTTAGTCTCTGGGAACTTTGGGGGCGGGGTCTGGTTGCTTGATATTGTTGTTCTTCCTATGGGGTTTCAAACATTTTCAGCTCCTACAGTCCTTGCCTTAACTTCCCCATTTGTGTCCCTGCACTCAGTCCAATGTTTGGCTGTGTACATCTGTATCTGTATTGGTCTGGCTCTAGCAGAACCTCTAAGGGGACAGCTAAATTGGGCTCCTGTAAAAAACTAGATCTAGGCCTCAGCAATAGTGTCTAGGTTTATTGTCAGCAAATGGGATGGGCCACTAGGTGAGCCAGTCTCTAGATGGCCTTTCCTTCAATTTCTGCTCCATTTATACCTGCATTTCCTTTTGACAGGAGGATTGCTGGATTAATATTTTTGAGGTGCTTGAATGGCTGCATCCCTCAACTGGGGGCGATGCCTATGCACTAGATATAGTCTATACAGGTTCTCTCTCCCCTTTGTTGGGTATTTCATCTAAAGTTCTCCCTGTTAGGTGCTGGGAAACTTTTGGGTCTCTAGCATCTGAGACTTTCTAGTGGCTACCACCACTTTCCGATTCCCTTCTGCTATACACCTACTTTCAAATTCCTGATCCTCTGTACTTCTCCCCCGTCTCCTCCCAAAACTGAACTGGCCCCCTGTTTTTCCTCTCCCTCCTCTTGCCTTCCCAGTTCCTCCCCCCTCTCTGTTTCCCTGAGATTATTCTCTTCCCCCCTTACTGAGTAGTAGGACTGCAGCATCCACACTTTGGTGTGATCTTCTTGGGTTTCATATGCTCTATGAGTTGTATTGTGGATATTCCAAGCTACGTTTTGGCCAATATCCACTTATCAGTGAGTACATAACACATGTGTTCTTTTGTGACTGGATTACCTCACTCAAGATGATATTTTCATCCTGAAATATCCTCAGTTCAGAATTCTCTATTTAGCTCTGTACCCTGTTTTTTAATAGGGTTATTAGGTTCTCTGGAGTCTAACTTCTTGAATTCTTTGTATAGTTTGTATATTATCATTCAATATAGAGGGAATATCTTCATTCTTAATAGCTGAGTAGTATTCCATTGTGTAAATGAACCACATTTTCTGTATCTATTCTTCCATTTTGGGACATACAGGTGTTTCAGCTGGCTATTACAAATAAGGCTACTATGAACCTAGTAGTGAATGTGTCCTTGTGGTGGAGCATTGTTTGGATATATGCCCAAGGTTGGTACAGCTGATTCTTCAGATAGAAATATTTCCAGTTTAATGAGGAACAACCAGACTGATTTCCAAAGTAGTTGTACCCATTTGCAATCCTGCCAGCTATGGAGGAGTATTCCTCTGTCTCAACATCCTCATCAGTATGTGCTGTCATTGAGTTTTTTATCTTAGGCTCTCTGATTGGTGTGAGGTAAAATTCCAGGGTCATTTTGGTTTGCATTTCTCTGATAACGAAGGGTTTAGAACTTTTATTTAAGTGCTTCTCAGCCGTTTGAGATTCTTCTGTTGTAAATTATCTGTTTCACACTATACCCCATTTAATTGGGTTATTTGAGTTTTTTGAGGTTAACATCTTGAGATTTTTTTTATATATTTTGGAATTAAGCCTTTTGTAGGATGAAGGGTTAATGAAGTTTTTTTCCAATATGTTTGCTGATTTGTCCTATAGGTGGTGCCTTTTGACTTACAGAAGCTTTTCAGTTTCATGCTGTCCCATTTACTAATTATTGATCTTAGACTCTAAGCCACTGGTGTTCTGTTAAGGAAATTTCTTCTTGTGCCAATGAGTTCCAGACTTTTTCCTACTTTCTCTTGTATTAGATTCAGTGTATCTGGCTTTATGTTGAGGTTATTGATCCACTTGGGCTTAAGTTCAGTGCAGGGTAATAAATATGGATCTATTTTCATTCTCCTACATACGAACTGCCAATTATACCAGTACAATTTGTTGAAGATTCTTTTTTTTTTACATTATATGTTTTTGGTTTCTTTGTCAAATATCAAGTGACCATAGGTATGTGGTGTTTTTTCTAGGACTTCAATTCTATTCCATTTTTCTAAGTGTCTGGTCTTGTACCAATACTGTGCAGTGTTTATTGATATTGCTTTGTAATACAGTTTCAGGTCAGGGATGGTGATTCCCAAAAGTCATTTTATTGTTGAGAATTGTTTCGGCTATCCTGAGTATTTTGTTTTTCCATATGAAGTTGAGAATTTCTCTTTCTATCTCTGTGAAGAAGTGAGTTAGAATTTTGATGGGGATTGCATTGAATCTGTAGATTGCTTGGTAAGAGTTACACCAAGATATTATTTGTGGATATTTTGAAAGATTTTGTTTCCCTAATTTCTTTCTCAGCCTGTTTATCATTTGTGTCAATGAAGGCTGCTAATTTGATTGAGTTAATTTTATATCCTGCCACTTTGTGGAAGCTACCAGCTGGAGGTGTTCGGGTGTCATTTGTGTATACTAGGGCACAGATACAGTAACCAAATTAACAAATTCAGAAATGAAAAGGGAGACACAGAAAGGGAAAATGGAATCTAAAGAAAATTTAAAAATCATTAGAATCTACTACAAAAGCCTATGCTCTACAAAACTGGAAAATCTAAATGAAACAGATGATTTTCTAGACAAATACCACATGCCAAAGTTAAAATCAGATCAACTAAACTATCTAAACAGTCCCATAACCACTAAGGAAATTAAAATATTCATCAAAAACCTCCCAAATAGAAATAAAAACAAAAACCAGAAAAAGCACCCTGGGCCAGATTGTTTTAGTACAGAATTCTTTCAGACCTTCAAAGAAGATCTAATAGCACTATTCCTCAAACTAATCTAAAAACTAGAAACATAAGAAATACCTCCTAATATATTTTCTGAAGCCACAGTTACTGTGATCCCTATACCACACAAAGACCCAACAAAGAAAGAGAACTTCAGACCAATCTTCCTTATAAATATTGATGAAAAATATTCAATAAAATTCTTGCAAACTGAATCCAAAAATACATCAAAATGATCATTCACCATGATTAAATAGACTTCATCTGAAAATTCAGTGATGCTTCCATATACAAAAATCCATCAGTGCAATACACTATATATACAAACTCAAGGAAAAAAACCACATGATCATATCATTAGATGCTGAAAAAGCTTTTGACAAAATGCAACACCCCTTCATGTTAGCTTCTTGAAAAGAACAGGAATTCATGGCATACACTTAAAAATAATAAAAGCAATATATGTCCAACAAACAGCCAACATCAACTTAAATGGAGAGAAACTAGAAGTAATTCCACTAAACTCTGGGACAAGATAAGGTTGTTCATTCTCTCCCTAACTATTCACTACAGTACTTGAAGTTCTAGTCAGAGCATTTAGACAACAAAAGGAAATCAAGAGAATACAAAGTGGAAAGGAAAAAGTCAATGTATCATTATTAGGGTGATTTCTATCAGATCAGTTTGTGTATTTTTTTTTCTGTCTTGATTGTCTCTTGTTATAGACAACCAAGCCATAAACTACTGAATGTGTTTTGACACATATATTACTTTTCTTCCTTGTAGCAGGAATCCAGAATACCAATTCATAGAACATTGTTTTCCACATTTATCATTATCTTAAGTATTTCCAGAGATTCTTCTGTAAAAAATTTTCTAAATAACTATATGATTTTTCCCTTTAATCCCCAGATCTTGTTAAAAATAAATAATTCTCTCGGGTAAAACTAATTGTGAACAGTTCTACATTGTCTTATATTGTCGTTAAGGATGCTCGTCTTGATATGGTCTTCTCTTCCTTTTTTGAGTAGCCCACCAATAAAGAAGAACAACTTTACTCTTGATTTTTTTCCTTCCATGTGACATTGATAATGCGCTGATTACTGACACAAAATCCTTACTCACTGAGTTCCTTTACTGAGTGGTAATTTCCCTCCTTTTCCTTCTCTGTGAAGTATGAACATAAGTATAATTTTCCTTGAGATTCTCAGAGGACTGCCAAGCCCAGTTTCTTAGCTCTCACATAAAAGTAGTAAATAAAATCAGAAAACAGAGATCAGGTATATCCCTGATGTTGATTTGATAGTATAGTGGGTGAAGAAAATTGTTAAGCTGACCATTGCATAGTTAGTGACTGCATCCCATCTATAGATGAGATTATATTATGATTACTTTACGTAGTCCAAGTTTGGGAGGATTTCAGTTTCAAAATAAAATTTGCTACACCTCTGTTCTTTAATATACCAGAAAATTGGCATTGGAGACTATACAATGAGTACATTTATTCAAATCCATACCCCTTCCTTTGCTTTCACATTAAAAGTAGACAAATACTGAGTTTTGGGGGAATAAAAACACTACCACCAGCACCACACACCACCAAAAAATGTTAAAATGAGAGAGCCATGTGAAGCTTCACATGAGATCTTCACTTTCAGAGACAGACCTTCATAATCATTAATGATATGTTTGTTCATTTTAACTTCTTTGCACCCAAGTAGTTATCCATTTTCATGGCTTCTGTTTTCATTTTATATGGTTTGAGGTGGGCTACAAGTCATACTTCTTTTTAATACTCTCATCTTTAGAAATAAAAATCAGAATGTACTGTCTTGTCTTAAGGAGCATCTTCTTGGAATAGCCACTTTCTAAGATGCTCAAGTTTTAGTTTCTTTTACCTTACACAAAATATTTTTTAAATTGTTTTTGCCAATTTTAATTTGTCAAAAATAACTATACTTTTTCTATTAAATCAACATGAAAATGGAAACTTTTAAATTGAACAGATAAATGAGTCTTAGAAAAATGAATTCTATATAGTATTAAAAGCCATTATATCAGTAGGTCATGGGTGACCTTGGGTACAAATCTATTTTAAAATTGGGTTAGATGAGCTTCTGAGACTGTAAATGACAGATTATACTAAGAATTATTTTCCCCATAATTCAAAACTCCTTGCCCTGGACTTTTGACACATTTTTCAAAAATCATTTGAACAGTGTTTTGCAACCATTGCTGCAAAAGCCTAGATATATGCCCAAGCAATACCATTTTCAATACATCCATTGGTAGCTAAATGTAGTGCTAGCTTTCAAATAAAGGTAGTCTGTTGACTCATGTTAAGAAAATGTTCCATTTTTTCCAACAGTTTATAAAAAAAGGTTGTTTATTTATTCCACAGCAAGAGAAAAATGTAATGCCATGGCACATTACATTTTTCAAACTATTTGACTTGAACAACTATTACAATATCCAATTTGTACCTAATTAGTTTTTATTAAATTGAACAGTGGACTTGAGCTAAATTCAGCAAATCGTCTTTTCTTATGACACCTAAAAAAATATATGGTTTTTAAAAGTACAGTTTTGGAGACAGGGCATTTACTCTGAAAACTTAAGATATTTTAAATTTTTCTGAAAGAATTTCCTTTTGAGTATTCTCATTGGTACATAGAAATTATACATAGTAATAGGATTCACTATGACATTTTCATACATGCCCATAATATATTTTTACTCACATTTAACCCCATTTACTTGTCCTTTTCCTCCTGCTACTCTCAGTAATCTTCTTTCTAATTATTTCTTAGGAATAATAATTAATTCATTAGGAAGAAAATCCTAATGTTGCTTTCCTGCCTAATCATTGTCATTTGGACATTGGTGCCTAAGCATCAACATATTTATGAGACTTATTTTTATACATGGAAGTCCAAAAGATGTACATGTTAAAAAGAAGAATATTCAAGATCTTCAGAAAACTGGGAACATGGCCCTTTAAAGCTCTATGAGACAGACCCCTATCCTCTGCCTTCCTTTCTAGATTAAACTAATTATTTTCTTTCTCATACTCTTGAGCACTTTCAATCTACCAAAGATGAAATAGCTATGAGAGGGTACTCATTAAACCTTTTGCCATATCATTTGAAATTTATGCTTTCAATATTTTTAAATTAAGTAATCCCCTTTTTTTATTAGCTGGGCAATCTCATGCTTTTATTAGGCTACTTATTTTTACCATATTATACTTATGCAGTGACACTCATTCATGCACGTACTACTCGATATGCACTCAATTCTCCCTCCACACCAATGCATATGTTGAACAACAATTGGCATTTCCTTCATGTGTCAGGTTTCTTTGTGTGGTCCCATAGTAAAATATAGACTATAAAAACCACAGATTTTGCAAGCAAAATCCACTGTGGATGGGATCTTCTCATTTTTTCCCCTAACATTCCCTTAATCTGCATGTAACTTAAAAGACTTCTTATCCTCAATGAATGAGAAAAATCCTATGAACAATAAGGAGAAATACAAAATTTCATGTCAATTACTTATGCTGTCCTTTTCTTCCATCCCTCTCATCCTTATAGTGCTTCTTCCTGTTACACACAAGTACCAGAAGTCCAGCTACTGCAATTAGGCATGCTGTGTTGTTTCAGAGGGTGAAGAGGTCAGGATGCTTCCTAGTATATAGTGGTTCACATTGAAAAGGAAAATGGAAAGAAATGAGAAGAAATGGAGGAGAGAAGAAGGCAAGGAGGGAGACCTATTTCAAGGGTCTATTTTGGAATTTTTGTTCAGTGTCTTTCTTAAAATTATATTACAAACAAAGAACTTTTAATCACAAAAATTTGTATCCCTATTGCATGATAAAATAATAAGACTGCATGACAGGACAATATTAGAATTGAGGAAATTATAATCTTAGTTAAAAAGTAAAAGTCAATAGAGCTACTGTTAAAAAGATATAAATAAACATACATATACATAGGCAAGTACAGATTCATCTACATATATACATATATATGCATATATACATATGTCTGTATTTCACAAATACATATATGCATATGTATACTTACATATTGTAAGACAAACAGACAGACAGAGGAAAGATAGATTGATTTTTCTCCTTTACTCACTCCCTTCCTTCCTCTGTTCTCTATTTGTTCCTTAGTCCTTCTTTTGCCCTTTTCAATTTAAACTAATATATACCTGGAAACATTGATTCTATCTGAAATAACACACTCACACACACACACACACACAAATGTGTATGTGCATGTATGTATATGTGTGTGTGTATAAACATATGTATATGTATATAAATGCATATATTATTTGCTTTTCATTGTGTAGTCCAGAAAACTGTAAAATTTCATACATGTGTTTAGTTTGGAAATTAATAAAGACAAACTGAAAATAAAAATTAAATGTGTGCTCTACCTTACCAGCAGGGAATGGATTCTACCTCATTTGGTCCTGACAGTTCTTTCACAGAATAATGGGAATTTTGGACTTTCCTACTGGTAAGATTGCATTTCACAGACTTGTTCATATTGCTGTGTGTGTAATCAGTAGAACTAGGGTGCTAGGAACTTTAAATATGGTTTAAATATGGTGTTTATTTAATATTTCTTATAAATCCAACATTCTGTGCTGGAGTATTGACATCATCTATAAGCATCAGAGCCATGCATGTATTTTTGAACTATTCCTGCTGGAACGTTCCTGTGAGGAATGTTCTGGCAGGCATGTTTTCTGAGTAAGACTATAATTATGCCCATTATTTTATCCACCATTCCTTGATTTTACAGCCTCTAGATTTATCCTAATTCATCTAATTTTATTAAGAATTATCCATAAGTATTTTTTTCCAGAATTGTATAATGGATATCTAATCATCCTAGATGTCTGATAAGTTTTCTCATTGGCCAACTGCTCACAGGTGATATCTGAGTCTACTGGCCTCCTTCAAGGAACTTTGTGAGTCTGAGGAGATCAAAACTGCCCTTCCTCCATAAAAGATGTGCAATAAGTTCCTAAATACCACATAGTATTATACCTTGATCTTTTAAGAGTTTTTGTTTTCCTTTCTCTACTTCCGTCAATTTGCAGTAAACCTTCCTGCAATAAACCTGCTTTATCACAATTTAATGACTATCACAAATATTACTTAATAACACATTATATATTACTTACCCCCATTTATAAGTATAGGAGTATGTTTATTTACATGTGCTTAAAACTTCCTGTTTATATAGCTATATGTGTAGATATACACTTATGTCAACAAATAAATAGATACAGCATATATAACCATGAGTGAAATGAGCTGAAACATCAAAGTAAAATGATGAAATCATACCATAACTTCATTATCTCAGTAAATATTTAAATTCACCTAATTATATATATATATGCTAAACACACACATATATATATAAACACATTTTTTTCTGTAAAACTGAACAGAAATGGAATTCATAAAAAAGAAACATTTGCTTAAGTTCTATTACTTGTCAATTATATTTCTTCATTTAAACACTATGTTAGATTGTAAAGTTTTCCTAACAAATTGTATATTGCAATAAGCATTATATAGAAATAAGGTAAATATCCAGATGTGAAATATTAGAAAATTGATAAATTATATTTTAATTATTTAGAAGCATTTCATAAATATCCATCTAGTAATATTAAACAAATAATTGATGATAAAACTGTTTCTTGCAAATTTTTGCTTATATAAATCAATGAAAACTTTATGTCTTTGTTTTTCAATAAGAACTTTCTCTTGCTTATATGTTTGGGAGAGTATAAATAACTTTCTTGAAAACATGCAGACTCGTGTGCATATGCACACACACACACTCACAAACATTTCATTGATCATTTGTTTTTTGTTTTCTTCTTGTATTATTGGCTTACAAAACTTAAAGGCTAATTTAGTTTGGTTCCTTTTTCTCTAAATCTGTGTATGAACATAGCAATAACAAGAAATCTGTCTCAGTTTCAACACTGAACTGCCTATAGCTGGTGTACTCTGGTTACTTTACAAGTTTTTTTTTTCCTACAACAGAGTTTTTCCTTTCTTGGGATACTCACAACTTTTCTGTTCTCAAATTTCTAAGAGCACTCAGTGTTCAAACTTTCCCCAAGGTCACCTGTGTCACACTGTAAATACCTTACATTCCCTGAAAGTCACTGCTCTTGATAAAGCTAAATTTGTTTTCTCAGGGAGAAACACTTTGTCCACATGACTTACACCGCATTTTTTTTTTCAGTTTATAACCAATATATGTACTCATCCTCATAGTGCCAAAAACAACTTAACTTCGAACTCTTTTGTCAGTTTGTGCTTGGATATAGAGACAAGCACACATTTGTAACAGCAGCAGTTAATGGCAAATCATGACTCAGTACACACCCATTGCCTAGAAATATCACAGAAGAAAGAGACATATCTTTATTTATATATTATTGAGATTGTGAAATCTATAAAAATAAAATTCTTCTTTGAAAAGCAATTAATGTATGTGTCAGCCATATGGTTCTGGATCAAGTCTTTTCTGAGAAACTATCACATAATTATCAATTATAAGCAATCATCAAATTAAACCAGTTGTGTAAGTTAAAATTGTTGTAAAATGTAGCCACCCACTACTACATTTGAATGGGTTACTGGGTTCCCTGGAAGGAAAGCTGGTGATAGGAACAGGGTGGTGAGAGAAACATGAAGACATGATTTCCTACTCAAGACTCAAAGTTTAATGGAGTCTCCAAATATATACAGGCGAGAGAATACCCTTCCCCAAAAAGCTGGAAATAAGTCTGCAGAACTGGTTTGCTTGTTCCACAGGAGGCTGCTGTCAGGTGTAGACTAAGGTATCTCAGGAAGCAGCTATCCTTGGAGAACAATGGGCTTCACCTTGATCTGAGTGCTCCACCCTAGGTGGAGGGGATTATGGCTAGCACAGGAATTCCTGCAGGAAAGCTGGGACAGGAACTTCACCTAGGTAAATGTCAAATTGTGCCAGGTGGCACAGCACCCCAGTATGGCTCTCTACAGTAAAATGAGGAAAAGTAAATTTTCTTTCAATGGAAAATTATGAGCTATTGATTTAAATTATTTGACAAGAGTGTCACAAATATAAAACTGTAGTTCAAACAGTGATACCTCTCTTGATGTGGGTAGTTTGACAGTTCTGTAGGACTATGTGCACTGGCTTGTCCTGTATAAACAGTAAGAAAGTGAATTCTTAGGAGTGACCATGTTTATTCTCTTTAAACCTAGTAAGCTTTCTGATCACACACACACACACACACACACACACACACACACACACATATGTATATCTACATAAACATATACACATACATATATATATACATATGTGTGTACGTTTGTAATATACATATATTTATCATATATATAGATATCTCAACACTACTTGTCACTACCTGGAATTCTTTTCAAAGATAGAGATTTTTTTTTTAAGTTAGTTTTCAACTGTAATTTATACTTCTTATGTTTAACCTCATATTTATGGGCAAATATTTTTCTAAATGTAGCACATATGAAAAAGTTATATAAAAATGACCTTGTATATGTCTTTAAATATGTAATAACACTGGAGTTTTGTTTAAATATTGAATTGGAAAAAAGGGAAAACTTAGACAAAAATCTATTTTTGTAAAACCTTGCACAGAATCCATTAAATAGCCTTGACAATAACTTTAGAGTGTAGAATCTGTGACAACATTTGAATACTTTTCTGTCAAACTTTCTTCCATTTATGTTTGTTTTCCATGTTTTCTTCAACATGCTCCAAAGCAATGTTTAAAATGTTAAGTATTTCAAGAACACAGAAGAAATATGAGGTGTTAAATGAAGAAAGAAAGACCCTTGTTATTCTATGATCTTGATACTTTAGAGATGCTGCAAGATCAGTCAAGGCCACAAAACTAGCAAAATAAGATAATACAAGAGTAAAAACCAAGAAAGAAGCTCAGGATTAGAAAAATGTCTATATCATCCTGAAATCAGACAAGAAACATCCAGGTTCTTTAGAGCTCTTCCCCCTTTCATTCCTATAAGGAAGATTTATTTAATAAATATAATCTATAATATATAGTTTGTATATTACAGAAAAAATACTCCCTAGTTGACATTAGGGAGGAATGTGTAAAGACAAAATGCAACTTTGTAATGTGGGCATGCACACTATGTATAAAGCCTTACTTTTTTGTGTGTTTAGTAGATAACATATAAAAAAATATAAAAATATGCTGTATGTAATATTGGACAGCGATTATATTGTAACTTTTGCTATTCTAAGAATTTTTGTCATAGTTCATTAATCTGAAGAAACAGATCTGTAGGTGTGATGTGAGAGGGCCATTAGAAAGTTACTGACTCTGGGTCTCACTAAGAAACAGTATGTTTCCTGCTTTTTAGTGCTGATTCCATGTGATGATCAAATGGTGTGTTATCAAAGTGCTCAGTTCCAGAAGATGCTAGTTCTTCATTAACATCTTGGGAAGTAAAGTTGATACACTAATATTCAAAGTAAACACAAATGAATATAAAATAACAACAACAACAAAATGATCTTATTTTCACACACATAATTAGTCATTTGTTCTATGTGTGGGAGTAGAAGAGAAAACAAGATAAACCCAGTTGAGAGAATGCATACGATAATGATTAGACAAGCATCAAATATAAAGCTTGGAAGTTCAAATATATAAATATATTAGGATGCCCATGTGGGTTAAATAGCTCAGTTTCAATAAAACATCTTCCCAAGTTTTATTTTCAGATGAATTAGTTCTAAGAAATCAATCATATTCATACATAAGAACTAAACAAATGATGATTCAATAATGTGAATAATGGGAAGTTATGAAAGACATACTACCTATAGGGCTGCCATCCATACATTAAATGACAGTAATGACCTATCCAAACTTTTATTGTGTAGGCTGAGTGTTCAACCTATGAAGGCATGTGCCTCAACAGTCACAAGCTCATGCTGATTAACTTGAAGATTTCTTAAAATCTATTTGTACTTAGTTTGTATATGGCAGCTGAAGAAGCTGTGATAGCCCAAACCCTATATATGCTACATAACGTAAGCATAAAGGACATAAGTCTGCATAAAATCAGCCTTAAAGTTCTTCAGTTCACTTTATGCCTGAGTTTCCTCAGGAAGAGACTGGCTACTATGCAGGAGGATATTTCCCCTCCCTCACAATACTGTCACAGACTCATCCACAGGTATATTTCCTCTGTGATTCCAGAGGCAAAAATGTTTGACGACCAATATTAATCATCACAATAATAAAAGCCCCAAATTTCAAATGTAACATGGAAGTCAGACTTCAAAGGAAGAAAGCTCTGAGTTTAAGCTTTTGAAAGTGGAGACATTGATTCAATACTTGATGTTTTCCACTTTCCATTACTCCTTATTGCTTAAATTATAACTGTATGACATTGTGAAAGGTAAATTCGAGTTAAGTTATTCTGTTAATTTGGGAACACATTCTTTTTATGAAGTTAATTGAAAAATTACTTTTAAATAATAGACAATTATGTTAGACCTCATTGTGTTAATGTATAATTAACGAAGTGTCTAACAAAAGGCATTAGCTTTGTTTTCAAAAATTGAGTTAAGTTAAATATTTGATAATATGAATATATTACCACATTTTAATACACCATTTATTACAGTCTATTTTGAGAACCTATCTAAGAAGTCAGTGAGATCTTAAACTATGTGAAGTTATCTAATCCAATTTAAGATCCCAAATGGTATTTCTTTACATTTTTCTCTATCAATTTAATTTGCTATAGTAGGCATTTTAATCTAAACTTCAACACACTACTTCTACTTATAATTCCAAAGAACATTGACTATATTAGAATTTATTGTGACTATTTAGTAGCAATGTATTTTAATAACTAATTTACAGAATAAACCTCTTGGCAACTCTCTGGAGTAGACATCATTATCGATCAGAGTGTTTATAAATTGGTAACCACAGGCATTAAGAGTACACATATCTTACTAAGGCTAAAGAGTCATCCTTCACATAGCATGATTGGAGATCTATTTAAAATTGTTTATTGATAAAATTAACACATAATAAAGACAGTTGTCTTTCACTTGCTCAAACAAGGAGCAAACTTCATCCTTAGCTAATATATGCCTCTTGCACCATCCATACAAATATCTTTATAGTACTAAAAATCTGGTTGTAAGATTCATATTGCAGAATGAAAGAGCAAAATATAGATCTGACAGGATTCATCCCTGGGGTTGCTGAAATAAAATTTGGTTCCAGGTTCTACCTCCTGAGTCTGTTTCCTCCAGAGAGTTGCCTCCAGAACTGCTTCAGGAATAGCTTCTGATTCCTGAGGAACTCAGTTCATCCATCCTTTCAAACAGATTGAGTCAGAATTTCAGCCAAGCCCTGAACTTTCGAAGCATACAAAGACTAGATCACAAATGCTAAAGCTAGCTTTCTTAAGTCTAACCCTATTTTCCATTTTTCCTATCCCTCCCAAACCCTTAAAAAATTAATTGCCCCTATTCAGCAGGAAAAAGACATGGAGAGCTGTCATCTCTAGTCCTTGATTTTGGGTCTCTGGTTAGAGTTACTTTATAAATTATAAATAGGTTGCCACTTTAAGGAATAATTTGGAAATGGTCATAATTTTGGACATGGAGGAAACTAAATAGAGAACATAGACTTGGAGATTTCTGTCTTTCTTCTCCTCTTCTCTATCCTTTGCTCTTAGATAATCAGAAGAGGGTTGAAAGAAAATAGAGGGATAGAGTAATATAAGAAATCAGATATATGGGTATAGATTACTAAATTTATTCTTAAACAAAACATTTTATAGGCATAATCTTACAATGGTCAAAATCATCAATTTTTATACAGAATTTGAATTTTATATTTTCTTACATTGGTACAGAATTTGTATGTCAGTACAAGTTTAAGGTTTGCATTGGCATAAATTTTTGTATATTGATATAAAAATATAAAATTAATATTGCTTTCTTAGACAGGCACTGTGCCTATGTAACTCATTTAAGAATACAGGACATAGAAAAAGTCCCTATATTAGTAGATATTACAAACTGTTTAGGATAATTAAGTAATGCAAGTTAAGGGCCAGATAGTAAATTGACAGTTATATTAACTTCTGATTTAATTATAATAAAGTGGTTTCAATATTATTCAAATATAAATAGCTAAATTAATCAAGGCTTAACTGTTCAGATATACTGTACATAGATAGTTTTCAAAGGCATCAGAGTTCTATAGAATATGGCATTTAAAATCATTTCATTATTAATATGTCTTTTGATTAGAAGACATGTCTTCTCCTGATAGTACCCTGCTTCCGCTTCAAAGAAGATATTGAGCATCATTATCTCCATATAGATTGCTCCATTGTGGCAAGGAAGCCACTGGGTAAGAATTGCCCTAATTCATCTACAGACAAAAAATTAAAAAAAATACTATCCAGGAAAGGACATATGATGTGGGATAGTCTACAGCTTAACTCTGCCAAGATGGGATAAGCTAGTCTTTCATAATTCCTGTTTAACTTAATGTCTGTCAGATAGTTCTGGGACAGAAGGCTTAAGACTGATGCTCCAATGCTGTGAGTAATATAGGAGACTGTCTAGGTAATCGACTGTCTCAACAAATTGTTTGAGTTTGGTTTTGTGCTTCCCATATTTTTGGGTAATATTTTATTCATTCCTGAATTTCTGAAGGTGTTGAAAAGTATTTGTAGTCTCATAATCAAACTTACATTCTTTAGAATTCAGCAAGATGATCTATATTTAAAAGGATGATTTTCAGATTGTCATGAAGTTAAATATGTTTCAGATATAGAATTGTAAACTCTTTAAGTTAGAATAGATAATAGAGTAGTTTATCTAAATTCCCAAGTAAGGTGGAATGGACATTATTTTTATATAACATTCCTTATAGTTTGTATATCTGTTAAAACTATGTTCACTGTATATTTGAGAGGAAAGGCCTTTTTATTAGACAAAAGGGAGAAATGTAGCTGCTAACATACTAATTAGGTTCCCCAAAATCCTGTTTGTAGTATCTTGCTACTAAGGGGAGCCTGCCCTCAGTTGGGTTTGATTTATAAATACAATATCCAATGGCCAATGATTGGGCAGGGAGACAGAGGTGGGACTATTAGGACTCCTGAGCAAGGAACTGAAGAAGAGTTAGAAGATGATTTACAAGAGATGGTGAAAGAGAACAAACACACCTACTGTGCCTGAAAAAGTGAGGGACAGAGAACATAGCCACAATGTCTGAGGAGGAAAAGTGGCCCCAATAGGGACATCCAAATGCATTTAGGCAGCAAAGATGGAATATAGGTTTTAAAAAGTAATAACTAGGGAATATCAGAGAGGGTTGGTTAGCCATGTGGAGGTTAGGAAGTGGCCAAGATATTGAGTTTTTTAAGGCATATCAAAATATAAAGGCTGTCTGTGTGAGTGTGTATCTCATTCAATAAGAAAAAAAATTGGGGAGGGTGGTATGACCATGCTGTCTGGCCAAGATTGAATAGTATTACTTGGAAACTGCTACAATATGGATACTTTTATTTGAAAAGGCATCTCATACTGTATTAAAATATTTTGGGTAATATACCAAAAGTGAATATACTGGAATTGTAAAGTGAAATCCACATGTTACTAAAATTAGCATCTTTAAAGCATAAAAAGCTGTCCAAACATTATGGTTCTTATTTTTAGTTTGCTTTGCTATGAAAAATAAAACTATACACATAGATGAAATGAAGTGATAAGTATGCTTCTTGCTTCTTCCTCACATTGTATTTGTCTACAGAAAACACAATATTGTTTCAATTGTTGACAATCAAAAATATAAAAAAGTCAGATTTCTGTAGAGGGAAAATATATGATACAGAGAGCTGGCATCATGAAATCCAAAACAGATGAACAAACAAGCAAACAAGAGTACATCCAGTTATGCTGCTATTTCAAAAGAATCTCTGGATATGGTCTAAGGCAGTTATGACAAAACCATCCACAAAGATGTTTTCCCTAAAATAGAGTTCTTTTATACTTCATTCAAATCTTAGTGTGCTCAGCAGATATAATGTTTGAATTTTAAAACAATTATTGTTCATTTTTGAAAACTAAGTATTTCAATATAATGATTTTGATAGCTTCTAGCCATTCTTTACACTCTTTATAGATATGCAAACAATGATAGATATTTTGATTTCTAGCTCATGTTGTTATATATCATTTCCTATAGTTTTCATGATGCACTCTGTGTTACTGGAGATAAGGAGGAGGAGGAGGGAGAGGAGAAGGAGGAGGAGGAGGAGGAGGAGGAAGAGGAAGAAGAAGAAGAAGAAGAAGAAGAAGAAGAAGAAGAAGAAGAAGAAGAAGAAGAAGAAGAAGAAGAAGAATGCAGTCACTATAAGCGTGATTGTATATTCTATTTATTAATCACTTATACTTTAAGATGTATTTGCCATATTGCCTATTAGATCTCATTGCATATCAGTCACACTGCACTGATAGCCATTCAGTACTGGTAAAGTATTTAAAATTGCTCACATAGGAAGGCCTTATGTTGGAATGTGAAACATCTGGTCTCTAATCATTCTTATGCTTACCTGGGTACATTATTTAAACTCCTAATTAGTGATTGAGTGATCTGAAACTTACAAGTTATGCATGTCTATGCTCTCACTTTTGAAAATTGAAATGCAACTTCCTCAGTCAACAATAAAACCAATCATCTTTATCAAAAAATGAACATGATGAATAGAAGTGTTACCTTTGCTACGCATAAAATAAGCTGATTATACTATAAACTTAAAATTTAATTTGTATTATATTATTAAAAATGCATAATGTTTCTAATTTGTAAATAAGGTAAACTTTAATTTTTATAGATATGAAAATTCTGAATGTTTTTATGTAAATCTGACTTAAAATAACATTTCCAGGCATTAGTTTCTTTGCTAGATATTTTATCTCTCTTAACCCGTTTTTCTTGACATCTTTGTAATTGATTTTGTTGAGTTGTTGTTTTCTTCATATATGCATTATATATATATATGTATATATATAATGAAATAATTAGAAATAAATGAATATCAAAGAAAAAAGATAAGACAATTCTGCTACTTTCATAAATATCTGGTTTTATACTTAAAAAAAAGACTAAATAGTAAGACTATGTTGTACTCCTAAGAATTAAAATAATATCAAATTTTTAGAATACAATGAAGAATATAATTTTTTTCCAGTTTATGTCAAGCTACAGAAAGGATTTTAACACATTCTTGGTTGTTAATAAAGATTTTCTACTTTTACATGTATATAGTTCATTAGATTATGTCAAATTCAATATACAGATAGATATACACAGTTACTATGTTTTAATGTATTTATATATATTAGTATACATTAATATATTATATGTGTGTGTACTTTGGCAACATGATAGTGATAAAACATTGGTTGCTTTAGAATAAAACAAATCCAAATAGTTTTGAAGATAGAATTAAATTGTAGTGGTACATTATATTTCAGTATACATAATCTATTGTCATATATGTTTATAAAACTTTTCATCTTTATTGTTCATTACTAAAGATTTCCCTATGATAAATACATAAGTTACAAAAGTATTTTTGTTTCTTACATTTATAATTTTTGATCTCCATGAAATAATAAAACTTGTTACATGATGGCAAATGAAAGAATATAATATAAGCATAAATACAGAAACCTATACCTATAGTATTTCTATTAATCAATTATATATCTTCCTTATTAGCAATATCATCTAATTTTTAAAGTCAAGTCAGGAGCTAAAATGTGGAAACAGTGTATGAGTATAATTTTTTCTTTATTGTTAAAAGAAAATATAATTAAAATATTAAGTCACCAATGCATCGCACAAGCCAAATTGCTTGAACTCACTGGTCATAACTGTAGGTGCTGTTTCATCAGGTTGTGACACTGAATGGCCATGATCTCCATATTGAAGAATATTAAAATAATATAATAAAATTACACAGTTGTATGTAACTTTATTGTATATAATATTTGTTTTGTAAGTGGTAATATCAATTCCCCAAGAAAAATAGAAAAGAAAAATTTCCTTGATTTATTTATACCAAGAGCATGGAGTATATAGATGTTCTCTATTGATTTCAATACAAACAAAACAATAGAAAAAGAGCTCTCCCTTTTAAATGATACATTACACAAGCATTTATTCAAGATATCATGTAAAGATTGTCATGGCTCTAATTACACTTTCATTATTCATTAGCAAACTCCATGAGATCAATGTGTTTTCAGAGACAACATTTAATATAATGTAACAAGTTCTCTTACAAATTCTTGGATTTAATTACCCAGAGAAATGAATTTTCAGTCATGCTATTAGTGACTGTATCCAAAGAATTACCAAGGAAAAATGCACACAATATAAGTTTCCATTGTAATATTTTGCTTCAGATAACATTCCTGAGGGAATAGTCATGAAAAATATTTGAGACTTACATTTATTTATACTGAAGCATATCTATTAAAATTATCTCACCACTGGTTAAGCTAATGAATTTTCTCCTTGCATATTTACGCAGAACTCTGGAATAGTAGCTGAACCTAAAAATAAATCAATAATACAGTGTTTTAGAAATAACTGTACTCACAAATATATGACAATTTGTCTTAAATATTTAAAGTATGTTTCTTCCTTAATATTTCTGAATTTGGTGAGGGTTACTGAAAATGCTGCTTCTAGTAATGCTGAGACTTTTAGTTATAGTACATAAATTCAGCATTTTAGAGAGTATTGAAATGGTCTATAATTTTCTACCTGATGTAGCTCATTATCAATCTTTAATCTCCCATCAAAACTGTCAATCATTATCATTCAGTCCTATGTACTCCTTTTATATTATTGCATTGATATAATTATATTTTAATGCAATAATATAAGGGAGTACATAAGACTGAATAACAGAAAATCAGTTATTCCATATAGAAAATTAAGAACATAATTTATATATCAACTAAATATAGATATTGAGCTGGATACATGGGTATCAATCTTCATTATTCATATCATCATCTCCATAGATATTTATATTAATATATACAAAAATATATGCATATATTATGAATAAATCTTTAATATAAATGTTTGTTAATTATTCCAAGGTAGAAAAAATTATGCAAATAAGAATTTTTTTATGTTGTACAAATATGATTTCTTTCTGGTCTTTACTTAAAAGAAATTAGAAATGGGCTAGAGAAGTGGACAATAGTAAGACACTAACAGAGCAGCTAGGTGTGGTAGCATAGACTTATAATTCCAGTATTTGTTAGGGTGGGAGATCATGATTACATTAAGTGTAAGGAATACCTGAGCTATAGAGGCAAGATCTAGTCTCAGAAATTAAACAAACAAGCAAACAAAGTAGTTCCCTTCCTAAAATAAGGAAACTAGTAACCTTATATTTAACTCTTAAATTTTCTTAATGGTTCTTCTTTCAAAAAGAAGAGGATGAAGGGCCCAATTGATGTTAAATCATCCCAAAGACTGGTTATAGATTCTCACATAAAAAAGCTAATGCCATGAAGAATGTCACGATTTACATAAGTTAGGAAATTATGTTTGTATCTATGTATCATAGAAGTTATTAATCAGTAACTTTTGGGTAATATGAGAACAATAGACACATTTGCAATACCTCATTCAATTCATAATTCAAGGAAGTTATTTATATTAGTTTTTCTTTCTCTTTGACCATTAATAATTTGTACAGTTGTTCTTTTGTAGCCTGTGAGACAATTATAGCTAAACAGATACTGGCTCTTTGTAAGTATCCATCAGCTTAGGGAATCCTCTGATCATCAAACTGTGAGTTATTTAAATACTGTACCCATCTAATATATATTTTCTAGGAGTTTGATTTATAAATTTAATTGCAAAAGTGTAAGTATTATATGCATATAAAATTGTTGAATCTAAGATTAAGAAAAATGGCAACCTCTGGAGGTAGGCAGTTGGGGGAGACCCTCCAGAATGTACCAGAAACACACAAGGTGAGAAACTGTCAGGAATCAAAATGAGGGACCTTTGACTAGATATCCTACAGCAGGGACAGGGAACTTGTAGAGCCCATGTCCAGCAGAAAGTCAGGACAACAAGTAAGGGATGGGCTGCTATCCCACAGTCAAAACTCTGACCCATAAATTGTCCCTGTCTGAAAGAACTGCAGGGATAGAAATGGAGAGGAACCTGAGGAAAAGAAGGTCCAGTGACAAGCACAAAGTGGGATCCAGCTCAAGGGAATCCCCAAGGCCTGATACTATTAGTGAGGCTATGGAGCATTCACAAAAAGGGACCTATCATGATTGCCCTCCAAAAGACACAACAAGCAGCTGAAAGAGTCAGATGCAGATATTTCCACCCAACCAATGGACAGAAGCTGCTGACCCCTGTGGTTGAATTAGGGAAAAGCTGGAAGAAGCTGAGGAGGAGAGGAAACCTGTAGGAGGACCAGCGGTCTCAATTAATCTCGACCTCTGAGATCTCTCAAACACTGGACCACCAACCAGGTAGCATACACCAGCTGATATGAGTCCCCCAACACACATATAGTAGGGAACTGACGGGTCTGGGTTTAGTCAGAGAAGATGCACTTAACCCTCAAGAGACTGCAGGCTCTAGGGAGTTTAGAGGTCTGGTAGGGTTGGGGTTGAGTACTTCCTCATGGAGACAGTGGGTAGGTAGGCGGTATAGGATGTGGAACAGTTGGAGGGTAGTAAAATCTGGAATTTAAAAGAAAGAAAGAGAGAGAGAGAGAGAGAGAGAGAGAGAGAGAGAGAGAGAGAGAGAGAGAGAGAAGAAAGAGAAAAGCAAAGCAAAAATGTCTTCATAATGACATGACGTGCATATTACATTCTCATTTTGGGAAATGGGTGAATGGAAAAAAGGTAGAAAGGCAAGAAAGAAGGAAGGAAGGAAGGAAGGAAGGAAGGAAGGAAGGAAGGAAGGAAGGAAGGAAGATAAAAGGAAACAATCTTTGATAAGGAATTTGAATGAGTAGTGAGAAACTGCAAAAATTCCAAGGTTCAAAATGTTATAATTCTTAACTTAAAATACAGAGAAAATTGTAATAAAGTAATAAATTAAAGAAGCACAAATACAAAAATTTGCATATTCTTATTTTTGTTCTTTAAGCATTATTGGAAATGTTACAGATGGCATCATATGTAGTAAGATGGCATCTATAAAGACAATTTATTGACATTGGAGAGACTAAATAATCAGAAATGTAGACTAGAGTAGTTGGGAAATTTGTACTATTGTAGCTCTGGTGACAACAAAATGTTGTTCTCCACAGAGATTTTAATTACTTTTGAAGACATCTCAGCAGTCTTCCAAAGCATTTGATCTGAGTATTTAAAATCTGAGGCAGGGGTGAGAGGGGGACTTGGGGGTTTTCAGGGAGGGGGGAAACCAGAAAGGTTTTAGCATTTGAAATGTAAATGAAGATTATATTCAATTAAAAAAAAAACACGCTAAGAGCAGGAGAAGGCCAGCAGTAGAGTGACTAGGATATCAACCTAGCCACAACAACCTTTGACCAAGGATTTGTCATGCCTTAATGATATGGTAAACATTTCAGAGGACTTGTAGGAGGCAATTACGCAGGCTTTATAGAAACCCACAGAGACAGGAGAAACGATCAGGGACCCTGGATGGGTTTGAGAAGGTCCTCTGTATATATGCTATGGTTTGCAGCTTGCTATTTTTTTGTGATTTCTAATACTGTGAACGAGACCTCGAGGGCCTGTCTGTGACTCATTTGCCTGCTTGTTTTGGAGCCCTTTTCTACTACTGGGTTGCCTCATTCAGCTTTGATATGAGAGTATGTGTCTAGTCATATTGCAGCAAGTTATGTCATGTTTACTTAATATCCTTGGGATTCCTGTTCTTTTCTGATTGGGGAGGAATAGATCCGGGGGGAGGGGGAAAGGAGAGGAACAAGGGAGAGACTGGGATGAGAGGTAAGTGAACAGAACTGCAGTCATGATATTAAGGAGTTATTCTGAAGAAATAGTGATAAAATTTCTATTTTTATAATAAATTTTGTTACATAAAATAAGGGTATATATTCGAACATTCTGTAGCAAGAGGTTTCTGTTTGTTTTTTTTAATGTCAAATATATAGTTTTAAACTCAGATTGCCGATAAAATGCAGATGGCCATGCTGAGGTGATGGATGCTACAAACAGTAAGGACAGTGTGCCTTGTCATTATTGCTTGCATTTCCATTCTTTTATTCTATATGATATACTCAGTGGCTCTCTGTTGTAAATTTTTTTAAAAAATTATAATTTTATCCATTACTTATTCACTGTACATCCTGCTCACTGCCCACCTCCCGGTCAACCCCCGCCCCCCACAATCCTTCCTCCAGCCAACCTCCCCTTCTTATCTAAATGGGTAACACCCTCTCTGGGTATCCCATGACCCTGGCACTTCAAGTCTCTCTGAGGCTAGGCTCACCTTTTCCCACTAAGGCCAGACAAGGTAGCCCAGCTAGAAGAACTTATCCCTCTTCCAGGCAATAACATTTGCGGTAGATCCAACTTCAGTTTTTTGGGGACCCATATGAAGAAGACTAAGATGCACATCTGCTATATATGTGCAGCGAGGACTAGGTCCAGATGCTGTTGTACTGAGCCATATTGGGGCAGTCTTGCACTTGGTCAGAGTTTGACTTTGGTCAAGGTTAACTTCTCCCAGAAAGCCAGGATCCTGCTCCACCTAGGGTGGAGCGCTCGTAGTAAAGGTTAAGTTCATTGCTCCTCCAGGTATAGGATTTCCTGAATTAAACAGGTGACCCACCCAGCTGCCGGAGCAGTCAAGACGAAGACCTCCAAGAGAAGCTAGACAACTTCCACCGGAACTCAGCCTGGAGTCTGGGGGGAAGGGTTTGCCCAAACTGTTAAAAGGTCTGGCGCCATTAAAGTTTACGGCTTTGATCAGTGAACATTGACTTGGCCGCGCTTCCTTTTCGCCCCTCTTCCCTATAACCCCAAAATTCTCTCAACAGGTAACCCGGTTTACATGTGGCTGCGGGCAGCTACATAATTGGCGCCCAACGTGGGGCGACCTGGTACGAGAGAATTTCCTGAGGTAGCCCTATCCAGCGAAGCTTCGCAGAAAAGGTGGTAAGAAGTAGTATCCGCACGGTAAGCAACATAGAGGTCAAAACTAGCGCTAGTGAATTCGTGTCTATTGTTGTGAGTGCAGGAAGGGATACAGTTTTTCAAGCAAACTGTGCGGACCCGGCACAGGGACTGCTTGGGTTGAAAAGATAGGGAAATATGGGGAAGGAATTTGGTAGGCATTTGCCCAAAGCTCGTAAGAGCTGATTTCGGCGAAAAAGAAAGGGGTTTTTAAAAATAGGCATATGTCCACAGCTTCTAAGAGCTGTTTAAAGAAGAAAATGGATGCAATTGCTTAACAAGCACGCTTAACTTTCTGTGTATCTTTCCGTGTTTGTCCCGGTGCACCGACTGTCTATGTGTATGTTTATGCCCTCTCTGTGTCTTTGTGTGAATGACTGTTTCATGTTAAAAAGGAAAATTGGTAAGGATTTCATCTGCTGGCAACCTCTTGAGCCAGCCACAGTTTGTGTGGAGATTGATTTAAAGGCGCGCCGCAGCAGCGTAGCTCACTCACCCAAGAGGCTAGCATGGCTGGGGAAAAAGCCGCTCTTAAAAGCCCAGAAACCTCAAGATTTGGGAAGACTTTGGTTTGGCTTGTGAAATTCATGTAGTCGCTTTATACTTGTTTCTAATTGGTTTTAATGGTATAAGGCTTTACATTTCTTGACTAAAGAGTTATAAATTAATTGGTTATTATGTAAAAGGTATAGTGTTATTAAGAAAAGGTTAGTTTAAAACTGGTGATTCAGTGTTAGAGCCATCTTAACTACACGTGGCCTAACGCCACTCATGCTTTGTTCTTGTTTATAATTGGATTTAAAGGTATATTTTACATGTCTTGACTATAGAGTATTGGCTTAAGTCACTAGACATGATTTAAAAGGTATAATGTTATTAACAAAAGTTAGGTTAAAGCTGGTAGTTTAGGGTAGTCGCCATTTTTAAACAACACGTGACATGATGGTTAAAACTGGTAGTTTAGGGTAGTCGCCATTTTGAACAACACGTGGCATGACGCAATCCAGGAAATACAGGCCTTTGCGACGCTCCTAAATTGGCATGGTGTTTCATGTGAATCTTGGCCTGGAGATTAGACTTAATGAAGATTAAGATTTAAAATATTGTCTCTTTAATAAGTTACACTGTTATACACTTGAACATAAGAACTGGCAGACAAACCTTGTGCTGTAAATATGTGTTTGCCATTGATTTTAAAGAAAATAGATTGTTTAAAATTGAGATTTGCTTCCAAAATTACAATTGTGCTCTAATATTGCAAGAAAACATTGAGTTACAATAAAAATCAGTGTGTCATTGGCTGCAGTTTTCAGTTTACAGGCTCATAATTCTTAACATTTTGTAATTAAGATAATTTTGAGAGTGATACAGCTATGGGTTTTAGAGGCCCATTGCCACTTTTCCACAAGTTTATAGGCTACAATGGTAGGAGCAAAATTTAACCCTCCAAGATTAAAAAGGATATCTCTGTGGAAATGTATTTGATATCAAGCAGGTTCCTTTGACCATGGAATTACAGGTTTCTTTTGTTTAATCCTGAAAACGTCCTAGCAGGTTTGGGTCTGGTCTTAGATAAAAGGCTCAGATCTAGTCCTTGCCAAGGACTAAAGGTGGATCCTAGGGCAGATAAATAAAAAAAATGTGTTTTGTCTCTGTTTCAATACTAGAAGTTAAGATCTTAAAATTTTCAGTGTATAATGTTCATAGAATGTTTGTTACAGGCCCTTGCTCCTATGGACTTTTAGAATTTTTAGGTAAATGGCTTTCAAAGGTTGTTAGGATATATTAATTGGCTTTATCTTATATTTACTTCATTTTAAGATTGCCACAGGAGGTCTTAAACCTCTGTTTTCAAGGTAGGAAACGTTTGTTCCTTGCTTCAACAACAATCAAATTTATTATTAATGGTTGGTCTATTACATGGCAAGCATTTTTAGGCAAAATTAATAATTGTTATCCAAAAGATAATTTGTACTATCAGATCACATGTTTATTCCTTTAAGTTTCTCCCTGCTTCAACACAGATACCTGAATTGGGTGCAATAACAGCTATTTTTAAGATGTTAAAAGTCAAGCTTTTAATAATAGTAGATATATATAGCTCATGGTTTATAATTGCTTAAAATTGGTCCATTTTTAATACTGCTAATTCTTAATTTCTACAGTTTATACAAATGTGATTCAAATTTCTAAGAACAAAAGATATGTTCTCTAAATTACTGTCCTTCAGGTATTTAAAATAATTTTATATTTTGTGCACATCAAATGTAAAGATTTGTTCTTGATGTCCTCAATTTCTACCTCTACCACGTAATGGTGTTAATCCTAGAGGACTTAGTTATTACAGATAAATGATACTCATATTTCTAATTTAGAAGATAAAAAAAAATATGTGCATGTGACTAATGATTCATTTTTAGGCTGTCTAGTTACAACTGCTCTAACAGAAAAAACAACTAAAAATGCTATGTTTATTTTATATAATTACATAGTTATTGCCTATGTTATGGGTTATACTTTGTGTTCCAACTTAAATTAATAAAACAATATCTTCTTGGAAGAGAGAAGAGAGGGGAAATTGTGTCCCTGTGCATATCATTTATATTATGCTTACATGTTTTTAAAAAAAATTTTAAAATTTAGATGCCAAGAAACTCCTTGCTAAATGTATATGACATCTTGTAATTAGGCATATTGATGTCTAGGTGAAATGAAGGAATTCACTTACTAACATATGCCATGATCCTGATTTAATATTGGGGGAGAAGGCATGTCCTCTGTTTTTTCCACAGAATGCTACAGAAGATATGCTGACTGTGCTTGCTGAATGCCCAGACCATGGTAACATAAGAGCTATATTGGGTATATGTTCTTGACTTACCTTAATTGTCAAATGTCCCAGGTTAGATAAATTGCCTAGCTTCAAGCTTTTAGACTTTGTGGGACAGAACATGGAGACTGTTAAGCTAGCTTAGGAAAAATTAATCAAGAAGAGTTAAATTGACTCTTCTCCTTATTGTGTTCAGCTGACTCAACCATAGACTGGTCTAGAAATAATTCCATTATTGAAGATTCCAATTTTGAAGATGGCTAACAATCTTCAGCCAGCTGTGTTAATTTAACATTTAGTCTCCACTTTTCCTGAGAAGTAACAGCTTATTTCTTGATTCACAAGGCTACCTCTCCCACCTCAGAGGCCAAGCTTTGGGTCCTTAAAGTTGTTAATTTACAACTGAATTGGATACTTCTGGGAAAAGTTAATCCTATTCCACCTTTAACTCTTGACCTTGTCTGTTAAGCAGACTGGCTGTCTCCACCCAGGCTCACCTGGATGGAGAGATTGCATGTCTGTTAAAGACACTTGCAGACCCCCCTGGCTTCAAAACTTACACAAATGGATCTCCAAAGAGGGAGCCACATAGAACTCAGATCTATGTGTGTTTGTTTATGAACAAACATGGGTACCAGCGAGACGTGCGAGGCAAAGCACTGCATGGGGAGGTGAATTTCTGCTTCTGAGTCCCCAGGAAGTACACCTAATTGCATAGGGGTTAACGTCGAGAGGCTGTCCTTAAAATAATAAGGGAGCCTATTACCCCTCCTCTGAAAAAGACGTTATACAATATTTAAGAGGAATTACGGTCAATGCTTCCTCTCCTGGTTAAGGCCCGCCTTCTTATGAAGGATATTTATCCACTTGTTTTCTACCTCCTCGTGTTCAAATTAATAAAAAAAGGGAGGACATGTACTGTGCCATATTGGGGCAGTCTTGCACTTGGTCAGAGTTTGACTTTGGTCAAGGTTAACTTCTCCCAGAAAGCCAGGATCCTGCTCCACCTAGGGTGGAGCGCTCGTAGTAAAGGTTAAGTTCATCGTTCCTCCAGGTATAGGATTTCCTGAATTAAACAGGTGACCCACCCAGCTGCCGGAGCAGTCAAGACGAAGACCTCCAAGAGAAGCTAGACAACTTCCACCGGAACTCAGCCTGGAGTCTGGGGGGAAGGGTTTGCCCAAACTGTTAAAAGGTCTGGCGCCATTAAAGTTTACGGCTTTGATCAGTGAACATTGACTTGGCCGCGCTTCCTTTTCGCCCCTCTTCCCTATAACCCCAAAATTCTCTCAACAGGTAACCCGGTTTACATGTGGCTGCGGGCAGCTACAGCTGTAAATAATTTTCTTGGTGGTTCAGTCTCTGAGAGTCTCACTGTCCAGATTAGTTGACTCTGTTGTTCTTTCTCTGGAGTGCCTATTCCTCTGGTCAATCCTTCCTATTCTTCCATAAGACTCCCCAACCTCCATGAACTATTTGTCTGTTGGTGTCTCCATCTGTCTGAGTCAGTTGCTGGGTGGAACTTCTCAAGCGACAGCTATGATAGACTCTTATGTGCAAGCATAACAGATTATCATTAATAGTGTCAGGAATTGGTGCTTGCCAATGGAATGAGTCTCAATTATCTTGAGCAATCTTTATCTCTATGAACCTTGCAGGTGTGTGTATATTGAGTCAGATATCAAAGCAATGCTGAGTGAATTATATACCTTGTTTTCATAAAACATTTAAATCTGAGATTAAACAGCAATTATAATTTTATTCCTTCATAATTAACAATTAGATCATGAAGTTTATCTTCCTGTGATTTGAAAATGTCAAAAGGCATTTCATTTTCAAAGAAATAGCATATAAAATTGTGTCCTCTACCAGTGAATAAATAGCATTTTTTTAGTACTATAATATTGAGCCAATCTCCAAATCCATCAATATGCTTACTTTTTTATCAAAATTTAAATGGACTTATCTCAAATTTCAGCACTCAAATATGTAAATTTTAAGGTACTCAAAAAGTAAAGTTTAAAAGCTACCTGTCCAAAGCCAGTAGGCTCAATGATTAAGTAACAAAATACATCAACAGAAATATGGTTTTTGAAACGTTTGTAGTAGTTATAGGAAAAAATTTAAATCCTTTATCACTGCTCAGTATATCTCTTTCTTTAGCTCCCATCACATCTTCAGGTGCACTAGTCTTGTTCCCGTGTAACCAGACACATTGCTGGCCTTCTCTTCTTCTCTTAATAGCTTAGTTCTGCATGGCTGAACCTAAATATCAAGTATGATTGGAAAGACGCAGGGTGTCAGTGTTGGAAGGCCTGTCTAAAAGGTTAGGAGCTGTTCTGTGAGAGTAAGACAGGACTGTTATGCATCCTTTCCAGTAGAACACGATCTGCTTGCTCATTAATTGCATACTTTTTGCCCCACACGGACCTCTTTGTATTTTGTGGTTAATGCCAAAACGAAATAAAAATAAGTCCTTTCCTTAGAGTCCGGTAAAATTTATTGTTTTTCTCCTTTTTGACATTTAAGAATGATCTCATTTTCACGAGTAGTGGGTCATTGAAGCAAAACACAACAAAAACCATCAAGATGTTTCTCTTCTCCCTTCATATAGACTCTGTATTTGTCCATTTGGCATTTGGAAAAGCACATATAGAAAGAATAACTTCTTTTCTTTTACAATTTTAAGACATGAATGAAATCTTAAAACAAAATGTGTTACCCTTTTTATAATTGATTACATATTTATATTTTATTGTCAATAACACAAAATATGAAACATATATAGTAAACTGAATTGTAGATTTTAAAAATATGTGGATGTCCTGTTCTAAACTTTGGTACCTGAGAATATGATTTTGTTTATAAATACAGTCTTTTGTGACTCTTTCTTTTTTAAATAATTAAATATGATTCATTTGTAGTAATAATCATTGGATACAATGAAGAGAATTATATTCAAACCAATTCAAGTCACTATAACTTTATAAGGATGCAAGAACTTCCTGAAACTAGGGACAGAGCATAAAATAGCCAAGCCCAGAGCAATCTATGAACAAAGCTACTGCCAGTAGTTTATCTCTGCATCTCTCTGTATATTCTCTGCTTATTTATCTGTTCATCTCCTCTTGCTGTGCCCATCTTATATATGGGCTGGAAATTGCAAGGTGTTGTCACTTCTCCTTGATCCTCATAGTTCTAATGAAAATATAATTTGGTGGTTCTAGATGCTTTGAGCCAAGCACAATAAGGAATGATTCTTTGGCAAGTCCAGGCTGATATTGCAAATTTAATATATATAGCAATCATATATGATGGGTTTTCTATGATACATTCATACTACACATACACACATACACATATGTGCATATGTATACACTTAACAGCTTATAGCCATCCGTTTTCTTTTTTCCTTTTCTTTTTTTGTTTTTCTTTCTTTTTTTTTTTTGATTTACTTTACAGTGAGCAACACAGCCTTAGAAAAGCAGTGTTGCAGATGTAATTAACCTAAGATCATAAGAAGAGCCTCTTCTGAACATATAACAGAGATCCACTTCAATGCACTTGCTGTTCTTTTTTGTGTGTGGCTCTGTGTAGAGTACCACATGCATATCCCTGTTTGAGTGAGAGTGTGGATGTTTGTATGAGTGTGGATGTGTGTGAGTACATTTGTGGAAGCGAAATGCGTGAGTTCATGTATGGAGATCAAATGCTGAAGTCTAGTATCCACCTTTGTCACTTTTGCTTTTAATTTTTGAGAGAAGGCCTCTCATTGAACTAAAAGTTAGCAATTCCAAGGGGATGCTGGCCAGAAATCCCCCAGGTTTCTCATATAACTAACTCCAGTCTGCCACTGCACCTTACCACTCGCTTCAACTCTCCAGTCCTCCAACTGTTATTCTCCTAAGAGTAAAGAAGCAAGGCAAAGTTTAATATAAATAAAAAGCAGGAAGCAGAGGGGATGCTGAGGGTGAAAAAGGTAATTGTGAACCTACAAGTCAAAAAACACTCAGGAGTATCTAGAGCTCTAGAAACTCTTAGAAAGATGTGGATTCTTCTAGCATTTTTGAGAGAGTTTCTGACTATGTATCCAGGATAGCCTTCATCTCATAATCCTCCTGTATCTGTCTTTCAAGTTCTGGCCTCAGAGATATATATCACAACATTGCTAGGAATCAATACTTCCTATATCAGTAGTTATAGAGATTAGGTTTCTTGGAGGTGGAGAGGAAAAAAATTCAAATTTCATCCAAAGTATGATTTCTTACTCTTGGGAGCATTCTTTTACACTGTCCAATTTCTCATTAAAACACATTGTGAACAATGCATATGCAAATTAATTTCCTTTATTTTAAACTCTTTCTAATTTGAAAACAATAATTACCAAATCAATCATTCATCTTAAAGAGCATCTTCAACTGAAGTCTTTCTTGAAAGAGAAGCACTCATGCAGATAAAGAATTTCCTTATTACCCATTCTTTTTAGCATTTGACTTTGACTGTGTTTGGGAGATGATATAATTAGCAAGATGAATTAGTAGTCAGCAGAATATAGGCATCTTTCCCCGCATTAGCAATATGCCAGTATCAAAACGCTGAATCTTTAGTGAAATGAGATCAAAACATGTTCTGTGCTTGTTGGGTCAGACAAGTCAGTGAGAACACACCATTTTGGGTGTGCTGATGTGCAAAAAATGAGAAAGAGGCAGTCAGATGAAGGGGATGGAGATTCATTAGGTTTGTAAAAACTCTTTAATTGCTAATTAGGTAGGAGCACATCAAATTCAAATTAGAAACAATTAACTCGTTTACTCCTGACCAATGAATAATTAGACAGAGGAGCTGTCTGATCCAGCTGTGATATTTAGGAAGTCTTTCTTTTTTTTTTTTTTTAACATAAATCAAAGTTGTACAAAGTGTTTCTTTGCATAAAGTAATATCACGACAGTATAAGCAACAATAAGGAGAATTAGGTTGTTTATTTGCAACAGCTTGAGGAAGCAAACTGTTTACTTAGGGTAAACAGTTTCTAGAATGTGGAGAGGAAAAAAGACAGATCACAGAAGTGATCTGCTTTGAGAGCACTGAAACTTTATTAGTGTTAGTATGTGACCTAATATTCCATTTTAACTTGTACTTCAATTTTTTGTCTCCCTTTTAAATGAAATCCATAAAAAGCCCTAGAAAAGTCTGACACATGAGAAAAAAAATCCACGACTCAGTTTTCAATTCATGTCACTCTTGAAAGTTGCATCAGTATATGTTTTGAAAAAGTACTGAACAATGCTGTTAGTTATTTTGAGTATAATGTTATTGATGCCTCTGTGGAAGAACTATACTAGAGTGGGAACTTAGTTGACTCATTGTCATGTGAATCTTAGTCCTATATGTACACAGTGACTGGCATGTGACAACACATTACTGATACTTAAGAAACAGATGCTTAAGAAATGCCATCCTCAATTTTCTTATTGCTATGACAAAACAGCATGAGCAAAGCAACATATTTAAAAAATGTTTAATTTGGGACTAAAGTTTTCAGAGAAATACAATCCGTGAGGGCAGAGCAGAGGTCTGATGTCAGAAAGAGCTGTGAGCTTATTTCTTGTTCTGCAACTAGGAGACAGAGACTGAGGACCCATTGGAAATGGTTTAAATCTTTTGAAACTTCTAAGTTTGCCGCTAGTGACACATCCTCTCTAATGAGGTCATACCTATTAATCTTCCCCCCCCCCCAAAGTTTCACCAAATTTGGAAATAAGTATCAAATACATGAGTATCTTTCGGCCATTCACATTTAAACCAACACAAAAAGGGAGACTACAGGACAGTGGGTGAAGTACTTGTGTGAAACTCAGAATATTTTTCTTAAAAAAGGCAAATACCATTAAATATCCTGGGAGACAGAACCCTGAATATGGTGGTTACTTGCTTGCTCACCTTCCTAACCATTTAGTGACAGATCCTATCTCAAACAGTGAGATGGAGAGTACTAGAGGAAGACATCCAGCCCCAACTTCTGGGCTGCATTCATGTAGAGCCACACATCTGTACACACACACACACACACACACACACACACACACACACACACCACAATCTTAATGAGCACTTTACTAGGATCATGTAACTCTTTCAAATATAACTCAAGGTATACAAAGAGAAACAAAAGTGATCCCACAGGATAGTAACTGGGAGAATTTGTAAATAAGAACAAGGTCATTATGTTAAAGCAAATCTTCTACCAGATAATACATAGTTCAGTTTTTTTTCTGTGATATTTATCTTCAGATCCACATGGAGAGACAAGGCCCACAGTGCTGCCATGGAGCTTTAGAAACTAGAACCTAGATTCAATAGAAAGTACAGCTGACTAAAGACTATCCTTATTCTCCTACTGGGGTTAAGTCACTGAGTACCAGTAGCCATCCCCACTAAGGCCATCAGGACTGAGGCAATGAGCAACAACCTTGCAGATGAGGAGATCCAGAGTCTTATGAAAAATAAATATACATTGTAGAGGGCTATATATGGTAGTCACACCAATCCACACTGCTCTACAAATATCATCCTTGTGATATAAACACTGGTAAAAGAGAGAGCTTCTTTTTCTGATTTATTTGACCTGGATAGTTGTTTGCTGCTGTTTTGTTTTGTTTTGTTTTGTTTTGTTTCCCTCTTTTCCTTCTGGATCCTAAGACTAATTGGCAGCTGCTTTGAATAGAGTACTGATTCCTGACACATCTCACTGTGTGTAAAACAGTTTTACTAATTTAGTGTTAGCCCCTATGTTTCTTACATATTTGAAAAGGCATCCAGGAATCTCACAAAGACAGTAGACAGTGTAAATAAAGAAAACAAGCAGATGTGGGAAAGAATTACTTCCAAGAATGCAAAAATCCCAGTGTCAGAAAAAAAAAAAAAAAACCCTATGTCTCTAAGAGCAATTAGGAAGTAAGTAGCTTATGTCTCATTACATAAAAAGGTATTGCCATTCTGCAGGTTACATGGCATAGTATATGATAAATCTATATTACTTCAGGACCTGCATAAATTGAGACTTTTATATTTGGCATGTAACCAAGTAACTTTCACTGTGCCCAGATATGCTAAATAGGCTACTGTGAGTGAGTTCTTACCAAGAGTGCTATTCTGTGGATCTTGAGTGCTATTCTACTAATAAATCAAGCAATATGTGCCTGTTAGTACCATAGTGACATCACAATTATTGATACAACCAACTGTTTTCTGGTTGAATTAAACCCAAATATCATATGAGGGAATTCATTTCTAATACTGTAAATGCAGGGCAAATGTAGTAGTGGCTTGACATGCCTATGAACTTCATGAGCAGCAAATGTTATTATTTTATGAATTGGATGTGAAATTCCTGTCAAACTGTTTTTAACACATTTGGTTTCTGCACAGGGACTACTGATACTGAGAGTCTCAATCTTGGAGCAAAATTTATTTTGTAGTGGGCAAGGGCTACTACTGAGATTCATCACTGGCCAATGTCTTTAGTATCTGTCTCTAACTGCAGAGACAAAGTGATTCAAAACTCATCAAAGAACAAAGGAAAATGAGAAATCTATATTATTCTCTGTATATTTGATAAAAAGCCACAGAAGAGCTGGCAAAAGTGAATTAGAGAGAGATGTAGAAGGAGTAGAATTTTGTGTCATTATTTCTACTGGTGTAAATGTTCACTCTTGGCAAGGAGAGGAGTCCTAGCAGACTCAGAGAAATACTGAAATTTAAAAAAAATCAAAAATTTCAGAAACCTATAGGGTTCAAAGTGCCCATGTTCAATGTTATATATACAGTAGCATTTGCTAGAGAAGGAGACTCTGTAGCTGAGCAAGCTGCCTGCACGGAGCTCTACAGTCTGCAAGTATTGTTTGTCATCACCCATCCCAGAGAGGGTTACTTGGTAACTCATTTGCCTCCATGTTACTCATTTTCTACAAGTCCTCACTGATGATACTGAGAGTAGCATTAATAGATTCATTAATTTAAAATTGAATACAAAATCTATTTATTCTATCGATATTGAACTCAAAAACTAATTAACTCATGTTCCATGTTTCAGCAGTAAAGTTGCAAACTAGATCATGTAGATTTAGATATATAATGTAATAATATAATAATAAATGGTGTATATATACACTGTCAGTGGATGGAACTGTTCACAATAGTGCATAAAACTACCGTATAAAATACACTTGGGCTTCTCAAAAGTATTAATGCTTAGGTGGACCTCAGTTTTGAAGAAGCATTCTTCAATTGATGTGTTTCATTAAAGACCAGTTTCTCTTTACTAAGCAGGGATTTAATATTTTAGTAGCCTTTTCAACCAAGAGGGCAACAATTGTACATTCCTCCCAACTACTAGGACCTCCATTTTGTTTGAATAAATGTCCATTCTTGAAATGGTCTCTCCACCAAACAATGATCTAAGCTGTCACTTCTTCTGAAAAAAAATATCAAGATTATCTTTATGTCTGGTCTGCCCTGAATTCAAATAGAATAAAATAATAATATTTTGAATTCTAGAGCAAGAAAAAAATTTCACTGTCTGTTTACAAGACAGGAATCACAAGTCTATGAATTGTGACTACTGCTTTAAGTAAAGAATATTAAGATTTGAGTGTAAAATGAATGATAATCTCAGAGATTGTAGGCCAATAATAATGATGGTTTGAGTGGCAGTCCTGGATTTTAGATCAACATAACCAAAACTAGATCTCTTTCATCAATCAATCTTTGAAAGCATCTATTAAAATGTATTGTCCCAAATTCTTTTTTTTTTTTTGTAGTAAATTAAGAGCCTTAAAAAGTACCCTTTTAGGATTGATTTAAAATTTTAGTTTACTAATTCTTCTAAAGCAAAACTTTTTTTATTTGATATATTCTTTATTTACATTTTAAGTGATTCTCCCTTTCCTGGATCCCCCCTCCCCGAAAGTCCAATAAGCCCTCTTCCCTCCCCCTGTACCCCATTCTACTCCTTCCCACTTCCCTCTCCTGGTATTCTCCTACACTGCTGCACTGAGCCTTTCCTGGACCAGAGGTCACTCCTTCCTTCTTCTAGCAAAACTTAACACAATGCTGTCTGCTGAATCCTGCTTGGCCTTGTGTAAAGGGTGGCATGGCATGATTCCTGCAGTTTCAGCAGGGCACACTGCTAGTTGCCATGAGTGAAAGGCTTCTTTATACAGTAGTGTACATAATTTCATGACCCTCCTTAGAGTAATGCCCTCTCTGTCGAGGCTAAGGAATCCATGATAAACAGAGACAGCTGGAGTCCAGGCAGTCAGGGTATATTTATATCTCAGCAAAATGGTAGAATATAGTAACCATGAGGTCAGCCCTTAAAGCTGTGTAAAAGAACTCTGAAAACATGAGTCCCAAGTTATACAATGTTTCAACTATGCAAAACATGTGTATCCAATATGAATTGTATAAGAACCTTCACAGATCTAAAGAAATAGAGACAGCTGTACATTGATCCAGCTCATCACTATCTACTAAGGAAGAAAATAAAGAGATTTAGGGAGTGGTGATCCCAGGTCAAGAACCCACTTAATTATGTGGGGTTTTGTTGGTTTATATTATTGTTATTATTATTTCTGAGTTGAAGTTCAGCTTGGGACAGGGGGAGTTTAGGTCTAAAATTACAGAGCAGGGTCCCACCCAGCTATTTTACTGTTTGTGCTTGTGCTTGCTGTCTCTTTTGAAAAAATCAATGAGCTAGAAGCTGGAATAGTGGAAGGTTGATTCTCAGGCTAATCAAAAGGGAACTTGGAGTAATGACTGAATTCATATGTAAATAAAAAGTGGGCTTTTGATATGCAAGACATTCAATTTCTAGAGAGGTTTTAGATTAGCAAGAGAATGGTTTCTCAAGCAGACCAGAATACAGAGACATTAATCTGGAAAGCTGTTTCTAGCAGAACAGAGGTCCTTTCTTGTACCCATGATTTGAATTCAGTCATTTGCTTCACTGATCCCAGGCACTCCTTCCCTCGGGATCCCCTCTCCAAGCCCAGGCTGGTCTTTGGCACCTGCCATTTAATTAGAATCTTCTAACCTTAAACACACACACACACACACACACACACACACACACAAACACACACACGTTTTTGAACTACAAGAAATCATTTTAAATGCCTATCTCAAAGTTTTAATATTTTCTTATAAAAAGGTTTAGACTGTATTCTTCCTTTTTTTTTTTTTTTTTTTTTTTGGTCCAATACCTGAACAAAGAAAAATCCTTCAAGTTTAGGTCCATTTGACTTTAATTTAAATACATAAGGTAGATATGTCTGTAATTACAAGCTTACATATTGAAGGAATAAGGAATAAACGGAAAACACAATAAAATGTAATTACAGAAGCTGATGCATTTTTTCCTTTGAAAGAAGTTTATGCTGGATATGAAAGAGCTGATTTCTATTATTTTTATGATTACAGCATTCTATTTATATTCTCATCACTGAATTAATTTTCTTGTCTAATGCTAACCTTTCTGAAGATCCTTCTAAAATTCTTTAATGAATAGAGTACATAAATCATCCAACTGAACATTAACACTTGTATATAAAATTCTGTAGAGACCTTTCTGAAGATTTTTGAATGGTAAACAATTTAAAGGCTTCATGCCCCGTCATTTTATCTATCAAGCTAAGAAAAAATAGTTGTCTTTCATACAAACTTTAGAGTGTTTTAAAATATTTATAATAATAATAATAATCCAAAATCAATAAGCAGAATTATAAATGGAGAGTAAGATGTGTATTATTACAAAAGACTAACAAGATGTAGTACTACTGAGGACCCAGCTATACCACTCCTGGCCATATAGCCAAAAGACGCTCCAACATATAACAAGGACACAAGTTCCACTATGTTCAGAGCAGCCTTATTTGTAATAGCCAGAACCGCGAAAGAACCCAGATGTCTTTCAACAGAAAAAATGGATAAAGAAAATGTGGTACATTTATACAATGGAATACTACTCAGCTATTAAAAACAATGAATTTATGAAATTCTTAGGCAAGTGGATGGAACTAGAAAATATTATCCTGAGTGAGATAACCCAATAACAAAAGAACACACATGGTATGCACTCACTGATAAGTGGATATTAGCCCAGAAACTGGGAATGCTCAAGATAAAATTCACAAACCACATGAAGCTCAAGAAGAAGGAAGACCAGAGTGTGGGTGCTTGGTCCTTCTTAGAAAGGGGAACAAAATACTCATGAGAGCAACTATGGAGACAAAGTGTAGAGCAGAGATTGAAGGAAAAGCCATACAAAAACTGTTTCACCTGGGGATTCATCCCAGAGACAGTCACTGAACTCTGACACTATTGTAGATGTTAAAAAAAGGCTTGCTGACAAGAACCTGATATAGCTCTCTCCTGAAAGGTCTTGCCAAGAGTCTTATAAATACAAAGTTGGATGCTTGTAGCCAACCATTGCACTGAGTGTGGGGTCCCCAATGTGAGTTAGAGAAAGGACTGAAGCAGCTGAAGGGTTGTGCAAACCCATAGGAAGAATAATAATATCAACCAACCAGACCCCCAGCGTTCCCAGGGACTAAACCACCAACCAAGGAATACACAGGGCTCTAGCTGCATATGTAGCAGAGGACAGCCTTGTCAGCCATCAATGGGAGAAGAGGTCCTTGGTCCTATGAAGGTTTGATAGATATCCCAGTGTAGGGGAATTGAGTGCAGGGAGGTTGTGCAGCATGCATGAGTCATAATTAAATATTTAAATTCAGTAGTGATTTTCAATCACATTATTTAAGGCCTGTCATTTGGGTGGTTGAGCTGTAAGATGTTGTGAAGAAATGCAAGGTAGTGAACAGACTACCTGGGTCAAACATCGCTTTTGCACTTTTAATTAACTTGCAGTCAATATATGATACTTTTTATTTCCATTTACCATAAGTATCTAAACCTTCCCCTATAGGCAGAAACTCAAATTTGTTTTCAAATCATAATCATTGATGGGAATATAGAGATTAAGTTATAATCAAATTGGGAAAGGGTTGATAAGTTTCAATTTATTTAAATTCATTCCATATAAACCCTGGGTTATATTTATCTATATCACAATGTGTTGGAAAACTGAAAAAAAGTATGTTTACCTTGCTGCTTGTTGTTTCTGATTATTATCACAAAGATATATTAGGAAACATATAAATGCCATCAGTTAATGGGAAATGTCAAGGAAATTGATATTATTTTTCTGATTCTTTGAGTTCTACTACAAAATTCTAATCTTTCTAACCCTTAGTTTTTTCTTTACATTCAAACAAGGGAAAGCAATATTGAGTCCATAAGTTATAAATTACTTAACTAACATATGCATTAAATCACAAAGCCTAAGATGAACTGTATAACACAGTAATTGGTATTAGACTAAACTAAATATCATATCCCAAAAGTTAAATATCCTGTTCAAATGTATAAATCCCATAGAATATTTCTTGTTTTTCTCCAATGAGCACTTTCCTGCTGAGATAACAAACCTATACTTTTGTTTTTTGATAGTTTACAACAGTACAAATTGCTCCGATAACTATCTCTACTGCCCTCTGCGGAGGCATTCTGTTAATTATAAAAAACTTTATTCAATCTTTGTTTATGGTCTCATTTGATTAATACATTTAGATTAATAGGCATTAATGTAGCCTGACTATAAACTCGTTAATTGCAAGTCAAATTTGATAGATCATAAGAAAATTGGGGTAATTTCAGAAATTTATTAGCTCTATAGAGATTCAGGGTGTGTGTGTGTGAGAGAGAGAGAGAAAGAGAAAGAGAGAGAGAGACAGAGAGACAGAGAGACAGAGAGAGAGAGACAGAGAGTGAGAGAGGGGGGAGAGAGAGAGGGAAAAAGAGATTGAGTGTGTATATGTGATATATATATTCATATTCAAAGTTTTAACTCCAAATTATTGCTTTGTATAAAATCACTTGGTAGACAATGACCTATCATCTACAAAATTATATTTGCATGATCCCTAAGGTTTGCATTGGTTTTAATTGATGATGACACATGCCCTAAATTAAGTTAAGGAATCTCACTCCTTGGAGGCTGAGGGAAGTAGATTGTATATATTACTTTTTGTCAGGATCCATAAAGAACACAGTGAGAAAAATGATACTTGAATCATAGAACTTGGAGAAATTTGATTGGTACTGACTTGGAAATTTCAGTCATACCATAAAAGTTTCATAGTACTTGAAAGTGCTATACAATCTAATAAAAAAGAAAAGCAAACTTCATTACTGTATGTCTATGAACTCTGTGAGTTGCAATAATAATGATTGTTGAGGCAAGAGGTATTCACTGGGGCAACAATGAAATGAACTTGATGATGAAAAGCCACACTTAATAATTAAATTTAAGGTCTATGAAACCTACACTGGTACAACTATCAGGCCCAGAACCTGTAGGCAGACAAGACATAAATTCTAGTGTAGAACATGATACTATCATTTTGTTAAATGGATATAATATTAAATGATCCATAATAACATATATTTATACACATAGATCAATGTATCTGTCAGGCCTCATCAGATAAGCTTGATTTTGCAGTAGAGAATAATTAGCATAGAGACCCACAACTGGTGTACATAAAAAGAATGAAAGAGTGTTGAATAATTAGCCTGCCTAACCGTAGACACAATATGATAGATAAAGACACAAACTCACAGTGGTTACAATATCAAAAAAACACCTGTACAAACTCATGCCTAATTAAGTTCTAATATTCTAAGGAGAGGAGAACATAAGAATCCCATCGATAGTCTTGTAGCTATTGTCAACTGGTAGTGACTAGGAAAAAGAAAGTCATTGTTTTCTAAGAGTATTGCCCTTGATTAGTTGATCATGTTCAAATGGAAGATCAGATGCACATTAATGTATAGATATCACACACTGGATTAATTTTCTCTTTGTTGTTGTTTTCATGTGGAACACAAAGGTTCGTAGATATATAGAATCAGGAGTAAGTTTCTATGAAGACTTGATGCATGAACAAATATGATCAAAAGTCATTGCCAAGAGATGAGGAATTCTGGCCAAGACTTATCAATTCAATGGCTATCCTGGAGAGACATGCTCTTTTTTTTTTTTTTTTTTTTTTTTTTTTTTTTTTTTTTTTTTGGTTATAAAAGTTGTTTTGTTTTACTTAATTGGATATTTTATTTGTTTACATTTCAAATGTTAGCCCCTTTCCCAGTTTTCCCTCTCCAAATCCCCTATCATAGCCCCCCTTACCCTGCTTCTATGAAGGTGCTCCCTCATCCACCCACTCCCACCTCACCATTCCTCTATGCTGGGGCTTAAAGCCTTCACAAGAGGGCCTTCCCACCCAGATAAGGCCCCTTCAGCTCCTTCAGTCCTTTCCCTAACTCCACTAGGGTCCCTGTACTCAGTTCGATGGTTTGCTGCAGGCCTCTGCGTCTGTATTAGTCAGGTTCTGGCAGAGCCTCTCAGGAGACAGCTGTATCAGTCTCCTGTCAGCAAGCACTTCTTGGCATCAGCAATAGTGTCTGGGTTTGGTGTCCTTATGTGGGATGGATCCTCAGGTGGAGAAATCTCCCAAGATGCCCTTTTCTTCAGTCTCTGCCCTATTCTTTGTCTCTGTATTTCCAAGCAAATACACCCAAAGAGTAGACAGCATGAAATAATCAAATTCATGGCTGATACTGAATTTAATAGAATGAAAAATGGAGAAAAGCCTTAAACACATGGGCACAGAGGAATGTTTCCTGAACAGAACACCAGAAGCTTTAAAATCAAGAATCAATCAACAAATGGGACCTCATACAAACCAGAGGAATAGATACAGAAAATGTGCTACATTTATCCAATGGAGTACTGCTCAGCTATTAAAAACAATGAGTTCATAAAATTCACAGTAAATGGAAGGATTTGTTCTTAAGAAAACAGAAGAATAGATTTTAGAGGGAGTAGAAGTTGTAGGGAGGACTGGAAAGAGTATACAAAAGGAAAACTGAAGTAAGGATAAAATATCTGAGAGAAAAATAAAAGAAACAAACAATTATATCAGTAACAATAATGGAAACAAAAACAAAACCTAAAAAGCAAAATGAAAGCTTCATTGTAATGAAATTCTCAAATAAGATTTCAATTAAAACTTTTCTGGTTAAAAATAATAAAATATTAGTGAGTACATACTTTGCATATTCTTTTCGGTCTGAGTTACTGCACTTGAGATGATATTTTCTAGTTCCATCCATTTGTCTGCAAAATTCAGACTGTCGTCATTCTTAATAGCTAAGTAGTATTCCATTGTGTAAATGAACCATTTTCTGTATACATTCTTCTGTTGTCAGACATCTGGGTTATTCCCAGCTTCTGGCTATCACAAACAAGGTTGCTATGAACATAGAACACATGCCCCTGTGGCATGGTGGGGCACCTTTTGGGTATATACCCAAAAATGGTGTAGCTGTGTCTTCTGGTAGATCTTCTTCCATTTTTCTGAGGAACTTCCAGATTGATTTCCAGTATGATTTTACCAGTTTGCAATCCTAACAGGAATGGAGGAGTGTTTCTCTTTCTCCATATTTTCAGCAACATATGCAGTCACATGCAGTTTTGATCTTAGCCATTCTGATTGGTATAAGGTGGAATCTCAGGGGTTGTTTTGATTTGCATTTGCCTGATGACAAGGAACTTTGAATATTTCTCTCTTTTTTGATATATTCTTTATTTATATTTCAAATTATTTCCTCTTTCCTTAATTTCCTTATGTGCTTCTCAGCCATTAGAGATTACTCTGTTGTGAATTATCTGTTTAGTTCTTTACCCCATTTTTCAACTGGGTTGTTTTGTGGGTTTTTTTTTTGGAGGTTAGCTTCTTGAGTTCTTTATATAATCTGGATACTTGCCCTCTATCATATGTGGGGTTAGTGAAGTTATTTTTTCCAATTTGTAAGTTGGTGATTTGTCCAATTTGTCCTATTCCCTTACAGAAGCTTTCAAGTTTCATGGGTCCCATTTATCAATTCTTGATCTTAGAGCATGAGCCACTGAAGTTCTGTTTAGGAAATACTGCCCCCATACTCCCCAGTGTCAAAGATTTGGAGGCTCTTTGCCACTTTCTCTTCTATTAGATTCAGTGTATTTGGTTTTACCTTGAGGTTCTTGATACACTTGGACTTGAGCTTTGTTCAAGGTAACCAATATGATCTATTTTCACTTTTCTACATATAGTGTGCCAGTTAGACCAGCACTATTTATTGAAGACACTTTCTTTTTTCCATTGTATATTTTTGGCTTCTTTGTCAAAGCTCAAGTGTCTGCAAATGTGTGGTTTTATTTCTGGGTCTTTAGTTCTAGTCCATTGATAATTTATCTGTCTCTGTACCAATACCATTCAGTTTTTATCAATATTGTTTGGTAGTATAGCTTGTTTAACTATACTGGAATTAGTGGACATTCACCAAAAATTTACAGAATACCCAGAATACAATCTATAGAATTTAAGAAGGTTAACAAGCCAAAGAGCCCAAGTGAGGGTGACCCCATCCCACTTTGGAGAGAGAAGAAAGCAATCATGGGGGAGGGAGGAGAGGAAGGGAGAATCCTGGGTGGAAGAGGGGAGAAAGGAGAAGAAAATGGACCATGATCAGGTATTGAGGGCCAGGGTGGAATAGGACTGAAACCATGAGGGCCAGCAGAAAGGGAAACAGGCAACCTTGGAAGGTAGGAGGTGAGAGGACCCTCTAGAATGTACCAGAGACCTGGAGGTAAGAGACTCTCAGGACTCAAAGAGAAGGACCTTGGATGAAGAGGTCTAGAGTGGGGAGGGAGAACTTGTAGAGTCCACCTCCAGTAGAAAGGGAGGGAGTTATACAGAGGGAAGTGTTGGAATCCCAAAGTCAAAAACTCTGACTCAGAATTGTTCCTGTCTGAAAAAACTACAGGGTCAAAAATGGAGCAGAGCCTGAGGGAAAGGAGTTCCAGTAACAGGCCCAAATTGGGATCCAGCACAAGGGGAGGCTCTAAGGCCTGACACTAATACTGATGCTGTGATTTATTTACAGGCAAGAGCTTATCATGGCTTCCCTCAGAGACACAACAAGCAGCTGAAAGAGTTAGATGCAGATACTTAACAGCCACCCAATGGACAGAAGCTGGGTATGCTGTTGGTGGAATTAGGGAAAAGCTGGAAGCTGAGGAGGAAGGCAACGCCATAGGAAGACCAGCAGTCTCATTTAATCTGGACCCCTGAGTTCTCTCAGACACTGAACCACCTACCAGGCAGAACACACTAGCTGATATGAGGCCCCCAACACATATACAGCAGATGACTGCCTGGTCTGGCCTCCTTAAAAGAAGAAGTACCTAACCCTCAAGAGACTTGCTGCCTCAGGAAGTGGGAAGGTCTTCTGGGGAGAGAGGAGGGGTGTTGGGGATGTCCTCTTGGAGAGGAGGGAGGGGTAGTGGGATGTGGAGTGATTAGAGGGCAGAACAGAAGGAAGATGGTGACTAGAATGTATAACTTATTAAATTAAAATTTCAAAAATAAAAGAAGAAAAATAATAAAATATGTCATAATATAATCATCGAAATATGCTTTAGAGTGATTTTTCTAAAATATTAACTCTCTTGATATTACTATTAACTCTTTCTTACTGCTATGCCAAAAAAACAGCTATGAATTTAAAATATCCCAAGTAATGTAACATAATTAAAAGATCTGTAATAGTTTTTATAAAACTCTTTAGGATAGTTACACTAATAAAAAAAACATATTAAGTTCTACAGAAAACATTAAGTGCAGCTAAGCATGATTGATGATAATCCAGTGATCTTTACATGCAATGAATATTAAGCAGCTGCAGAGCAGCTGCAGACTGGAATCTGTAATTTGATTATTTGTTTGGTAAAAGCAAGCATTCTAGCAGCGCTCTTCCTTGGCTCACACATTGGAATGCCACGCTGGTCTCAGAAAGCCCTATGCCTCAGGGAACCAGTCAGGAGCAATTGTGAAGTGATGGGGTGTCCAAACTCCAAAGTTGTCATAATGAGACCAGCAGAAGTTAGGAGTATTCCCTTCTTGCTCTGGTCCACATGCTCAGAAGCATGTAGCCTCTATGAGCCCCACCTCTGTCATCCTGGAGGTATTCATGTAGCCTGGTGGCAAAATTACAGATTTGGCCACCCTATATTCTCCCTATAAAGACATGTCCAGCAAGCACCTAGAATTCTTCTTCATGAAAAAGAAATGTTTCCAGCACCTGAGTATCAACCAACAATGTGCATTCACCCTGAAAGCCCCCTGTCTACTCCCTAAGGTTTATAAGGTCCTTGTTACCCCCAATAGTGTGAGTTCTTGCACTGAAATGCTTTTAGAGAAGGCTATTTCTCCCCAGAATTCAAGCTGGCAAAGTTCATGCAAACCCATTCGACTCATATGCTTTGTTCCTTTCAGTCCAGTCAGTGGGCAAAGATTCATTGATACCCTGAGAGCAGAGGCAGAGCTGAGGGTGAATGCCATAGCCGTGTCATTGAAATGTATTTTGTTATTTAATTAGGAAAAGAATCTCAAAGTTGCAATGTTATTTTATGTTGTAAGCAAAAGCAATACCTTCAGTGTTCATTTCTGACCAAAAAAAAAAAAGTGAAAATCTTAAGGTCAACTTATTTTTTTAAATATATATAACCTTTGTTGATTCCAATATTATGTTTAAGAAGCCTAAAATTCCTTGACAATTTTAACTAATTTTGTGGCTGCATGATGAATACCTCTACTTTCCCAACATAGAGATATGAAGGCAACACTTGGATCATTTTTACAAAGCCTGATTTCAAACTTGTGCATGAAGTGATACATTTTTTATTAAGGCAGATGATATAGAGAGGTATACATGATGATTAGACTAATTTAAACTTATAGAGAAATATGTTTGGTGCCGGAATCTCCCTAAGGTAAATAGTTTCTAGAACACCTGCAAGCATAATAAACTGTTGTGCTTTGTGCTGCAGAAACCACTCCAGTTTTTAGAATTTAAGTAGAAAACAAATCCACTTTTCATTTTTAAAGATTTTATATGCGTGCGTATATTTTGTTTGAATGTATGTCTGTGCACCATGTGAGTGCACATTAATGACTGCTGAGCATTCTATCTATACCTATAAACTCCAGTTTAATTGAGGTCTGCATGTAGAATAAGAAGATTCCTTTAAGCTCATAATTATCTATCTCAAAATCAATCATCTCACCTTTATTTTCACTTGCATTGTTGCTTGTCTGGTAACAAATGGGTTCAGTTGCTAATTCAATAATAGGTTCACTAGAACTTTTAGTAATTGTGTGATGAATTTTTCTTTTATGTGCCCTGATGCCCTTCAAGGGACAATTTTTTTCTTTGGATTTTTTTACTATTATTTAAATATAAGAATGAAATTTAGTAAGATGATGATGATGTTGATACAGAGAAGACCCTGATATGTCTTTTTCTAACACTTTAATATATTTATTTATTTTTAGTTTTATGTATATGAATGTTTTTCCTTAAATATTAAAAATGTATGTAAGTGTACACTATATATTACTGGTGTATGAACAAAACCAGAAAGGGCACTAAAAAACCTGAAATGAGAATTTATTTAATTTGTAGCCACCATGACAATGCTGAAAACCAAACTTAGATCTCTTTGACGGGTGTCAAGTATTCTTAAGTACTAAGTCCTCTTTCCATCCTGGTCTTACTTTTTTTTTTTTCTTTTTTACTTCACTCACTTATTTGTTCATTTTTTAACCCAATTGCAACCCCTCCCTCTTCTTCTTCTAGTCCCACACTTACAAATCTCTGACCCCATTACTTTGATCCACATCCTCAGTAGCATGTGCTGTCACTTGAGTTTTTGATCTTAGTCATTCTTTCAGATGTAAGATGAAATTTAAGAGTCATTCTAATTTGGATTTTCCTGATGATTAAGGATGTTGAACATTTCTTTAAATGTTTCTTGGCCATTAGAGATTCCTGTTTAGGTCTGTTCCTTATATTTTAATTGGTTTATTTGATGTGTTATGTCAGTCTAGTTTGACTTCTTTATATGTTTTGTATATTTGTTCTCTCATATGTAGGGCTGATGAAGATCTTTTCCCATTCTGTAAACTGCTGTTACGTCCAATTGCTAGTGTCATTAGTCTTGCAAAACTTTTAAGTTTCATGATGCTTCATTTATTAATTTTTGATTTAGTGCTTGAGCTAGTGCTGTTGTGTTCAGGAATTTTTCTCCTGTGCTAACGATTTCAAGTCAATTCCCTCATTTTCTTCTATTAGATTTAGTGCATCTTGTTTTATGCTGAGATTTTTGATACTTAGACATTTTTTTTTTGCAGTTTTGTGCAGGGTGATATGCATGTATTTACATGCTTCAACATGTACACATCCAATTAGTCCACAGCCATTTTTTGAAGATGCTTTCATTTTTCTTTTACTGTATGGTTTTGGCTTCTTAGTCAAATATCAAGTGTCCAAAAGGTTTTTGGATTTATTTCTGGGTCTTCAATTCAAATCTATTGATCAACTTGTCTGCTTTGATGCCAATACCATGCAGTTTTTTCTGACTATTTCCCTGTAGTCTAACTGGAAATTAGGAATGAGGCCCCTTCAGTAGTTATTTTATGGTATAGGATTGCTTTAGCTATGCTGGATATTTTGTTTTTCCATATGCAGTTGAAGACAGCTTTTCCAAGGCCTATAAAATTGTGTTGGAATGTTAATGGCAATTGCACTGAATCTGTATATTGCTTTTGGTATGATGGCCATTTTCACTATGTTAATCCTACCCATCCATGATCGTAAAAGTTTTTCCATCTTTTAATATTTTCTCCAATTTCTGACTTCATAGACTTGAAGTGCTTGTGATGAAGTGCTATAGATAGCCCTGGGCTTGTATTTTGATGCTAATTCTTTGGAGAGACTGCACTTGTGAACCTTCTCACCACCTTAACTTTTCACATAAAGGCTTGAGCAGGAGGAAGGGGGAGGAGCTGAGAGTTTGGGGGAGGAGAAAAGGATTGCCAGGAAGGGGGAGGAGCTACAAGGAATCCATGGTGAGGCTGCAGAGGGAGAAGCTCCTGGTCTGGAGAAACTGCATGTTATATGGGGTAATATAGATGGGAATAGTGTAGTGTAGTGGGAGTTCTGCCCAATCTAGGCTTATAGCTTATATTGTTACTGATTGAATTGAGAGTTCTTTTGATGGGTAATTGGGTTGGAAAAATATAGCAACAATGCAGGTCTGTTATTTACTTGGAAAACATTACAACAATATATTTTATATTATTTGTGGCTATTGTAAGAAGTTGTTTCCCTCACTTCTCTCTCACTGGTTTATCATTTGTATAAAGGATGGCTATTAATTTTTTTCAATTAATTTTACATTTTTGGGTTACATTTAAAAACACTTTGATAAAGGTGTTTTTCCTCTCTAGGGCTTCTCTGGTAAAAATTTGGGGTCACTTATGTATATTAGCATATCAGCTGTGAATAATAATACTTTGAATTCTTTCCAATCTGTTTATCCATGTTTAGCTAGAATTTTAAGTATTGTGTTGAACAGATAGGGGAAAAAAGGTGGTAGTCTTGTTTCTGAGTTTAGCGAAATTGCTTCAACTTTCTCTCCTTTGAATTTGATGTTGTCTATTGGTTAGATGTATATTGCCTTTATTATGTTTAGGTATGCACCTTGAATCCATGATCTTGCTAAGACTTTTAACAAGAAAGGGTATTGATTTTGTCAAAAGCCTTTTCAGCATCTAATGAGATTATTATGTGATTATTGTTTTTTCGTTGGTTATATAGTAGAATATACTGGTGGATATTTGTATATCGAAGAATCCCTGCATCCCTGGGATAATGCTTACTTGATCATTGCCTTTGATGATTTTGGTGTGTTTGGGGATTTTGTTTCTGAGCATTTTCTTGTGGAGTACTTGTACATCAATGTTCATAAGGGAAATTGGTCTGAAATTCTCTTTGTTTTTTTGAGTGTTTATGTGGTTTAGCTATCATGGTGACTGTGGCCTCATAGAATGAGTTTGGCACTGTTCCTTCTCTTTCTGTTTTGTGGAATAGTTTGAGGCGTATTGGTATTAGCTCTTTTTTAAAGTATAGAATTCACATGCAAAACCATTTGTCCTTGGGCTTTTTTTTGGTTGGTAAACTTTTAATAACTGCTTTTATTCCTTCAGGGTTATAGGACTATTAACATAGTTTACTTGATCTTGATTTAACTTTGGTAAGTTGTATCTAGGAAAGCATTCATTTTATTAAGTCTTTGAAGGTCTGATAGAACTCTGCACTAAAACCATGTGGTCCTGTGCTTTTTTTGGTTGGAAGTCTGTCTATGACCCCTTCTATTTCTTTAGGGGTTATGGGACTGTTTAGATGATCTATTTAATCCTTATTTAATTTTGGTATTTGATATCTGTATAGGAAATTATCCATTTCCTCCAGATTCTCTAATTGTGTTGAGTATAGACTTTTGTAGTAGGATCTGATGATTTTTTGAATTTCCTGTTTCTGTTGTTATATTCCCCCTTTCATTTCTAATTTTGTTAATTTGGATACAGTCTCTGTGCCCTTTGGTTAGTCTGCCTAAGGATTTATCTATCTTGGTGATTTTCTCAAAGTACTAGTTCCTGGTTTTGTTAAACAAGTTTCCATCTTTGTATGGTTCTCTTTGTTTCCACTTGATTGATTTCAGCTCTAAGTTTGATGATTTTCTGTCTTCTACTCCTCCTGGGTGAATTAGCTTCTTTTTGTCCCAGAGCTTCCAGGTTTGCTGTTAAGCCACTAGTGTATGCTTTCTCCAGTTTTTTTGTTTGTTTGTTTGTTTTTGGTTTTTTGTTTGTTTGTTTGTTTTTGGAGGCACTCAGGGCTATGCATTTTCCTCTTAGCACTGCTTTTATTGTTTCTCAAAGATTTGGATATGTTGTGCCTTTATTTTCATTAAATTCTAAAAAGTCTTTGACTTCTTTGTTTCTTCTTTGGCCAAGGTATCATTGAGTAGAGTATTGTTCAGCCTCCATGTGTATGTGGGCTTTCTGTTGTTTTTGTTTCTATTGAAGACAACTCTTACTCCATAGTGATCTGATAGGAGGCATGGGATTAGTTCTATCTCAACAAATATTTGTTGAGGTCAGTCTTGTGACCATTTATATGGTCGATTTTGGAGAAGGTACCATGAGGTGCTGAGAAAAAGGTATATTCTTTTGCTTTAGGATGAAATGTTCTATATGTATCTGTTAAATCCAATTGGTCCAAAGCTTCATTTAGTTTCACTGTGTCCCTGTTTAGTTTCTGTTTTCCTGATTGGTCCATTGAGGAGAGTGGAGTGTTGAAGCCATCAACAATTATTGTGTTAGGTTCAATGTGTGCTTTGAGCTTTAGTAAAGTTTCTTTTTGAATGAGGGTGCCCTTGAATTTGGAGCATAGATGTTCAGAATTGAGAGTTTTTCTTGCTGGATTTTTCCTTTGACTAGCAGGAAGTGTCCTGTATCTCTTTTGATGACTGCACGTTGAAAGTCAATTTTATCTGATATTAGAATGGTTACTCAGTCTTGTTTCCTGCCTTTTACCCTAAGGAAGTGTTTGTCTTTGAAACTGAGATGTGAACATAGTGGAGTATTCTTATTACATGATGGAGAATCCTCTGGGTATATACCCAGGAGTGGTATAGTAGGATCCTCTGGAAATGACATGCCCAGTTTTCTGAGGAACCGCCACACTGATGGAGTGTTCCTCTTTCTCCACATCCTTGCCAACACCTGCTGTCTCCTGAATTTTTAATCTTAGCCATTCTGACTGGTGTAAGGTGAAATCCCAGGGTTGTTTTGATTTGTATTTCCCTAATGACTATAATGAAGTTGAGCATTTTTTAAGATGCTTCTCAGCCATCCGAAGTTCTTCATGTGAAAATTCTTTGTTTAGCTCTGTACCCCATTTTAATAGGGTTATTTGTTTTTCTGGAGTCTAACTTCTTGAGTTCTTTGTATATATTGGATATTAGCCCTCTATCTGATGTGAATTCATTGTTTTTAATGGCTGAATAGTACTCCATTGTGTATATATAGAACATTTTCTGTATCCATTCTGCTGTTGAAGGACATCTGGGTTCTTTCCAGCTTCTGGCTATTATAAATAGGGCTAATATGAACATAGTGGAACATGTGTCCTTATTACATGCTGGGGAATCCCCTGGCTATATGCCCAGTCATGGTATAGCAGGATCCTCCAGAAGTATCATTCCCAGTATTCTGCAGAACTGCCACACTGATTTCCAAAGTGGTTGCACAAGCTTGCAACCTCACCAGTGGTGGAGGAATGTTCCTCTTTCTCCACATCCTCTCCAGCACCTATTTTCTCCTGAGTTTTTGTTCTTAGCCATTCTGACTGGTGTGAAGTGAAATCTCAGGGTCATTTTGATTTGCATTTCCCTGATGACTAAGGATGTTGAACATTTCTTTAGGTGCTTCTCTACCATTAGATATTCCTCAAATGAAAATTCTTTGTTTAGTTCTGTACTCCTTTTTTAAATGGGGTTATTTGGCTCTCTGAAGCTTACCTTCTTGAGTTCTTTTTATATCTTGGATATGAGCTGTCAGATGTAGTGCTGGTAATGTTCTTTTCCCAAATTGTTGGTTGCCGTTTTGTTCTTTTGACAATATCCTTTGCCTTACAGAAACTTAGTAATGTTATGAGGTCACATTTGTCAATTCTTAATCTTAGAGCATAAACTATTGGTGTTCTGTTCAGGAAACTTTCCTCTGCTCCCATGTCCTCAGGGGTCTTCCGCTGTTTCTTTTCTGTTAGTTTCAGTGTGTCTGGTTTTATGTGGATGTCCTTGATCCACTTGGACATGAGCTTAGAACAAGGGGATAAGAATGGATCAATTTGCATTCTTCTGCATGTTGACCTCCAATTGAACCAGCACCATTTTTTGAAAAGGCTATCTTTTTTCCAATGGTTGCAGCTCCTTTGTCAAAGATCAAATGACCGTAGGTGTGTGGGTTCATTTCTGGGCCTTCAATTATATTCTATTGATCTACTTGCCTGTCACTTTACCAATATCATGCAGTTTTTAACACAATTGCTCTGTAGTACTGCTTGAGATCAGGGATACTGATTCCCTCAGATATTCCTTTACTGTTGAGGATAGTTTTAGCTATCTTGGGTTTTTGTTCTTCCAAATGAATGTGAGACTTGCTTTTTCTAACTCTATGAAGAATGGAGTTGAGCTGTTGAAGGGGATTACATTGAATCTGTATACTGCTTTTGGCAGGACGGCCATTTTTACTATATTAATCCTGCCAATCCAAGACCATGGAAGATTTTTCCATCTTCTGAGGTCTTCTTGGATTTCTTTCTTGAAAGACTTGAAGTTACTGTCATACAGATCTTTCACTTTGTACTTTAAATCATATGCATTCAATAATCATGATCTTTATGTATAATATATGCAAATTTTGAGAATTATCAATATGATAAGTATTAATCATTTAACATAAAAAGGAACTACCAGGTATATTAAAGAAATGGGTGGAAATGTCATTTCCACCTCAGTTTAAAGGTTATTACGGAGGTGGAGAGGTAAAGCAAATATTTTTTTCTGAACAATGAAATAGTTTTACAAGTATGAATCATTCTTTGCTTAACAAATATTTCATGCTTATTGTTTCTAGTACAATGATATGTGCTATACAATATACTAATTCAAAATTACTTAAATGTCATGTTTGCTTCTAACTTCCTCCCAATTTAATTGATAAGTGTGGTGGTTTTAATAGGTATAACCCCCCCCCAAAGACTCATGTGTTTGGAATGCTTGGCTCTTAGGAGGTATGGACTTGTTAAAACAGATGTGTCACTATTAAGGTGGGTTCAGATCCCAAGCTATCAGCAGTGTTAAAGACACTGTCCTCTTCTACTGCAGATTAAAATGTAGAATTCTTGACTCCTCAGACACCATGTATACTTGCACAGAGCAATTTTTCTTGCAGTTGTTGGAATGTTTTTGTACATTGAATGAAGAAGTTTCTCTATTCTTCCTTGCCTTCCTAAGGCAACCTGTGCTTGTTTTAACCAAAAAAGCCTATGACCTATAACATACAGATAACTAGTAAGATGGGACACCTGGACAGAGAAGATCTCTGGGAAAGAGAGAGGCTCAGGGGGGAGGGGTAAGTTTCTCAAGGCATTGCGGAAGAAGTTGGGCATAGGAAACTGAGGAGCCATAACAGGAAATGTGGTAGAAGTTAGATTATTATAAACTAGATAAGTGAGTTGCAAGCAATTTGGGGAGCAAACTCCAAGATAATAAGTAATTCAAATATGGAAATACAGTTACTCATTTGGATAAAGTAGATGACTAAAAGGTAACTGAGCTACTGACTTGGCTTCTCAGGGATATCTAATATGTTGAAATTTCATATAGAATATCTATTTAGTTTTGACAGTGTGCATGATTTTGTATAAATGTGTATTTACCATAGAACATATGATGTGAGAAAACAACCTGCCTGCATTAACAGATAATATCTATGAACTATGTGTACTCTAAGCAAAGAAATCTGATTCTCATGTTGATTGGGTGGCAAACACCTTTTCATACTAAGGCATCACAATGAGCCAAGATGTTTCATGTCTCTGTTTAATTTTTTTATGGAAGCAGAACTGAGCCTCGTATGTCCCAGTTTATACTTCATATAATCTCAATATTTGGCTTACAAGTCAAAAAGCTTAAATGTTGGTTCAAGATTCTAAAAGATGAAGGCACAATCTAAAACTCTTTTGTACTGTAAAACACAAACGACTGTGACATTTATATTGAATCCTATATAAATGGGGACTTCATGAAAGAGAATATCTAACTGTATGAGTCCTCATCCATCTGTAATTCATCACACCTAAAATAATTAAACCAACAGTTTTGTTTTTTACATAGTAAATCAAGATTTGAAACTTTCCCAGAAATAGAATGTATTTGATATTAATTCTTCAAGTTTTATGTTTAGCCACAAACAAAATGTGTGAAATTTGTTGAAAAAAGAAGTTAATATTATTTTTCTATACATATGAATTTTTAAAAGAGCTGAAAGCAAAAATATGTATTTGTTTTATTTAAATGCATGCAATATAATAAAGCATTTTAAAAGGGCAGCACATGTCATTCATCCTTAGATTGATTCCTGTTTTTATTTCCTCATTTTGGCCTCTAGTTAAATATACCAGAAAAAAATAAAAAAAATAATTTCATATTAGCAAAACACCATTTGCTTTGATGTTGACAAACTTTTAAAACTATGTATTCATTATAACTGTACACTGTGATTTTTTTCTTGTTATGAATCTTTGCAATTCCATAATTGTAGTGTGAAAATTTTACACAAACCAAATTAATGTCTCTGGTTCAATTCATCTTTATAAAAGAACATTATTGTTGGTTTGAAATTAAAATTTCTAGAAGAGATTGTCTGTCCAACTATACAATTGCATTTTTCATGCTCACAGAACCAGGAACATCCAGGTTATAACCCTCTGCAACTCAACTTCCTTGTGCAATGATTCCCATGGGACATACCCAGTTACCCTGATCTGAACTGTATGCTGTTTCCCCTCATTTCTTATCTAATGTCTGACTACTACTCTGCCCACCTTAGGCCACCTAGGGTAAGCATACAGCTAACCCTAACCCTAACCCTTACCCTAACCCTAACCCTAACCCTAACCCTAACCCTAACCCTAACCCTAACCCTTACCCTAACCCTAATCCTAAACCTAACCCTAGCTCTAACCCTAACCCAGGAACATCCAAGTTAGACATTTCTCTCCTCTCCCAACACCCTATCTGCAGTCCCCTGGGGTATACTCAACTTGCTGTGAGATGTACACTGTCCCACAAGTCCCACTATTCAGACTGCCTGTCAGAGGCTTGCTTAACTAGAAATATCCAGATTAGGTCCACCTATAAACCTATAGTAGACTACAAACACAAAACAGATACAAGCAATGGAAGACAGAATTTCAGGCATAGAAGATACAGTAGAAGAAATTGATACATTAATGAAACAAAATATTATATCTAAAAATTCCTGACCCAAAACATTCAGGAAATCTAAGATACTATAACAAGACCTAACTTAAGAATAATGGGAATAGAAGAAAGTGAAGCATCCCAGCTCCAAAGACCACAAATTGTTTTCAGTCAAATCAAAGAAGAAATTTCTACAACCTGAAGGAAGAGATGCTTACACAGATACAAGGACCTTATAAAATACCAATTAAATGAACTAATAAAGAAAATCCTCCAGCCACATACTAATTAAAGTATAAAATCTATCAAACAAAGACAGAATATTAAAAATTACAAAGTGAAAAAGGCCAAGTAATATACACATGTAGACCTATTTGACTCAACAGAGACTCTAAAAGCTAGAAGGACTTGAACATATTACTTTCAACCTCTAAGAAACCATAGATGCCAACCTAGACTACAATGTCTTGAAAAATTTTTATTCACCATAAATATAGAAAACAAAACTGTCCAAACCAAAACCCAATTAAAACAATCTCTATTCACAAACCAGGTCCTACAGAAAATGTGAGGAAGAAAACTCCAAACCAAAAAGGTCAACTATAGCAAAGAAAGGAAATGAAATAAATAATACCATATCAGCAAAACCAAAATAAGCAAAGAACACAAAACCACATACAAAGAAACAGACACAGATACACAGACACACACAAACACATATACACATTAAAACCACCAACATCAAAATAACAGGAAAGAATAATCATTGGTCACTAATAGTTGTCAACATCTGTGGACTCAATTCCACAATAACAGAATGGATGTGCATTCAGGATCCATCATTGTTCTTTATACAAGAAACACACCTCAGAAACAATGATACACATTATGCCATTGTGATAAAGGGTTGGTAAAAACAGGTTTTCCAAGCAAACAGACCCAAGAACCAAGCTGAGTAGCCATTCTTTATCTAATAAACTTTCATCCAAAAGTAATCAAAAGAGATGGGAAAGAACCCTCATATTCATTAAAGGAAAAATACATCGAGAGAATATTTCCATCCTGAATATCTATGACCCAAACACAATGGCACCCACATTTGGAAAAGAGACATTAGTGAAGTTAAATTGCACATTGAACCCACACATTGATAATGGGATACTTCAAATCCCTACTGTAATCAACTGACAGGTGATCATGACAGAACTAAAGAGAGAATTAATGAAACTCATCAGTATTATGAAACATTGTGACCTAACCATATATCTACAGAATATTTCACCCAAACACAGAAGAATATACTTTTTTCTTAGTACCTCACAAAACTTTTTCCAACATTGACCATATATTCAGTCACAAAGCAAACCTCAAAGGATACAACAAATTTAAAATAATTCCTTGTATTTTATTGGACCATCATGGATTAATGCTGGACATCAATAACAGAACAAGAGAAGGTCTACAAATTCATGGAAATGAACAACTTTCTACTCAACAATTAATAGGACAGACACAACATACCCAAACTTTTGGAAAACAATGAAAGCAGTGCTAAGAGGAAAGTTGATAGAAGTAGTTGCAGTCATAAAGAAATTGGAGAGATCTCATACTAGCCATTTAAAGGCCAACTGAAATCTCTATCAAAAAAGAAGCAAACACACACAAGAGGAGTATACATAAGGAAATAATCAAAATCAGGGCTGAAATCAATAAATTAGAAACAATGAGAACATTGCAGAGAATCAAGATAACCAAAGGTGGTTCTTTGAGAAAATTAAAAGACAGACAGACCATTAGCCAAGTGAACTAAAAAGCAGAAAGATAGAATTTCCAAATTAATAAAGCTAGAAATGGCCCAGATGCCAGACAGATCTAACAGACAGCACCAGGTAGGCAAACTTAGCCTGAGGCTGACATGGCATGGGTCTCATCCTGTCAGGTTTTTGCCTGCACCCAGGGCCTGGGCAGCTCTGAGGGCCATCTGTGCACCAATTCTGTCGGGTTGGGGGGTGAGGGGGTAGTTTGCCTTGCAGACTGCCCTGTCCTTGGAGGAGCACTCTGCCATCTTGGCTCCCAGGCGGGGCGCCAGAGATATATAACAGACAGCACCAGGTAGGCAGACATAGCCTGAGGCTAATATCACTTGGGTCTAAGCCTGTCAGGCTTTTGCCTGCATCCAGGGCCTGGGCAGCTGTGCAGGCCATCTGTGCACCAATCTCATCAGGGGTCATTTGCCCTACAGACTGCCAGGCACTTGGAGGAGAATTCTGCCATCTTGACTCACAGATACCAGAGAGATCTGACAGCACCAGCCATGCAGACATAGCTCTAGGATAACATCTCTTGGGTCTCAGTCTGTCAGGCTTTTGCCTGCAACCAGGGCCTGTACAGCTCTGTGGGCCATTGATTGCCAACCCTGTGGAGGGGGGGTTCATTTGTCCTGCTGAGTGATCAGCACTTGGAAAAGATCCCCACAGCATCCACCATCTTCACTCCCTGTCAGAGCAGACAGGCAGCGCCAGGTTCACAGAGACAACTCAAGTATAGCATTGCTTGGGGCAAGACACACCAGGGCTCCAAGGGCACCCAAGAGGAGGGCAGTACATGAGCAGTCTGTGCCAGAGGAAACCCAGTCAATCCAGCAGTACGGAAATAGCCTTATAGGCTGACAAGAGATTCAAACACTAGCCAGTAACAACAAGACCAAGTAACATCAGAGATAACCAGATAGCAAAAGGCAAATGTAGGAATGTTACTAACAGAAATCAAGGCAATATGACAGCATCTGAACCCAATTCTCCAACAACAGCAAGTCCTGGATACCCCAACACACCAGAAAAGCAAGATTTGGATTTAAAAATCACTGGTCATGATGCTTTTAGAGGAACACAAAAAGGACATAAATAAATCTCTAAGAGAAAAACAGGGGAACAGGAATAAGTAAGAAGCACTTACAATGGAAACACAAAAATCACTTAAAGAAATTCAGGATAATATGGGTCAACAGATAGAAGCCAATAAAGAGGAAATGCAAAAATCACTTAAAGAAATGCAGGAGAAATTGAGTCAACAGGCAGAAGTCATGAAAGAGGAAACACAAAAGTCTCTTAAAGAATTAGAGGAAAACACAAACAAACAAGTGAAGGAATTGAGTAAAACCATCCAGGACCTAAAAACAGAAGGAGGAACAACTAAGAAATTGCAAAGGGATTCAACTTTGGAGATAGAAATCCTTGGGAAGAAATCAGGGGCCATGGATACAAATATCAACAACAGAACACAAGAGATAGAAGAAAGAATCTCAGATGCCAAAGATACCATAGAAACCTTGGACTCAATAGTGAAAGAAAATTCAAAAAACAAAAAGCTTGTAACCCAAAACATCCAGGAAATCCAGGACACAATGAGAAGACCAAACCTAAGGATTATAAGTATAGATGAGAGTGAAGATTTACAACTTAAAGGGCCAGCGAATATCTTCAACAAAATTATGGAAGAAAACTTCTCTATCCTAAAGAGAGAGATGCCCATGAATATATAAGAAGACTACAGAAGTCCAAACAGATTGGACTAGAAGAGAAATAACTCCTGTCACATAATAATCAAAACCCCAAATGTACTAAATAAAGAAAGAATATTAAAGGCAGTAAGAGAAAATGGCCAAGTAAAATATAAAGGAAGACTTATCAGAATTACACCAGGCTTCTCACCAGAGACCATGAAAGCTAGCAGACTCTGGGAAGATTTCATGCATACTCTAAGAGAACACAAATGTCAGCCAAGACTACTATACCCAGCAAAACTCTCAATCACTATAAATGGAGAAAAAAATATATTCCATGACAAAACCAAATTTACACAATATCTTTCCACAAACCCCGCCCTACAAAGGATAATAAGTGGAAAACTCCAATACAAGGAGGGAAACTACACCCTGGCAAAAACAAGATAGTAACCTTCTTTCATCAAACCCAAAAGAAGATAACAACTCAAATATAAAAGTAGCATAAAAATTACAGGAATAATCACTGTTCGTTACTATCTCTTAACATCAATGGACTCAATTTCCCAATAAAACAACATAGACTAACAGACTGGATAAGTAAACAGGACCCTACATTTTGCTGCATACAAGAAACACACCTCAGTTTCTTTTTTCTTTTTTTTTTTTTTTTGCGCTCTCTTTTTTTTTATTCGATATATTTTTTATTTACATTTCAAACAATTTCCCCTTTTCAGGCCCCCACTCCCCGAAAGTCACATAAGCCCCCTTCCCTCCCCCTGTTCTCCCATCCACCTTCCCACTTCCCTGTTCTGGTTTTGCCCTATACTGCGACACTGAGTCTTTCCAGAACCAGGGGCCACTCCTCTGTTCTTCTTGTACCTCATTTGATGTGTGGATTATGTTTTGGGTATTCCAATTTTCTAGGCTAATATCTACTTATTAGTGACTGAATACCATGATTGATATTTTGAGTCTGAGTTACCTCACTTAGTATGATGTTCTCCAACTCCATCCATTCATCTACAAATTTCATGAATTCCTTGTTTCTAATGGCTGAATAGTACTCCATTGTATAATATATATATATATATATATATATATATATATATATATACCACATTTTTTGCATCCATTCTTCCTTTGAGGGATACCTGGGTTTTTCTAGCTCCTTCCTATACTCAAAGGATAAGTAAGTAAAAGAAATTATGGAAATGACACCCTTCACAATAGTCACAAACAGTATACAGTACTGGTTACTCTTACCAAATATGTGAAAGATCTGTATGACAAGAACTTCAAGTCTCTAAAGAAGGAAATAGAAGAAGACCTCAAAAAATGGAAAAATCTCCCATGCTCATGGATCGGCAGGATTAATATAGTTAAAATGGCCATTTTGCCAAAAGCAATATACAGATTCAATGCAATACTCATCAAAATCCCAACTCAGTTCGTCATAAAGTTAGAAAGAGCAGTTCTCAAATTCATCTGGAATAACAAAAAACCTAGGATAGCTAAAACTATTCTCAACAACAAAAGAAATTCTGGGGGAATCAGTATCCCTGACCTCAAGCAATACTACAGAGTAATAGTGTTAAAAAAAAAAAAAAAACCTGCATGGTATTGGCACAGTGACAGGCAGGTGGATCAGTGGAACAATATTGAAGATACAGAAATGAACCCACACACCTATGGCCACTTGATCCTCAACAAAGGGGCTGAAAACATCCCATGGAAAAAAGATAGCCTTTTCTACAAATGATGCTGGTTCAACTGGAGGTCAGCATGCAGACGAATGTGAATTGATCGATCCTTATCTCCTTGTACTAAGCTCAACTCCAAATGGATCAAGGACCTCCACATAAAGCCAGACACACTGAAGCTAATAGAAAAGAAACTGGGGAAGACCCTTGAGGACATCAGTACAGGAGGAAAGTTCCTGAACAGAACACTGAAAGTGTATGCTCTAAGATCAAGAATTGACAAATGGGACCTCATAAAATTACAAAGTTTCTGTAATGCAAAGGACACCATCAAAAGGACAAATAGGCAACCAACAAATTGGGAAAAGACCCTCACCAACCCTACATCAGATAGAGGGCTAATAACCAATATATACAAAGAACTCAAGAAGTTAGACCCCAGAAAACCAAACAACCCTATTAAAAAATGGGGTACAGAGCTAAACAGAATTTTCACCTAAAGAACTTCGGATGGCTGAGAAGCATCTTAAAAAATGTTCAACTTCATTAGTCGTTAGGGAAATGCAAATCAAAACAACCCTGAGATTTCACCTTACACCAGTCAGAATGGCTAAGATTAAAAATTCAGGAGACAGCAGGTTTTGGCGAGGATATGGAGAAAGGGGAACACTCCTCCACTGCTGGTGGGGTTGAAAACGGGTACAACCACTCTGGAAATCAGTGTGGCAGTTCCTCAGAAAACTGGGCAAGTCACTTCTGGAGGATCCTGCTATACCACTCCTAGGCATATACCCAGAGGATTCCCCAGCATGTAATAAAGATATGTGCTCCACTATGTTCATAGCAGGTCTATTTATAATAGCCAGAAGCTGTAAAGAACCTAGGTATCCCTCAATGGAAAATGGATTCAAAAAAATGAGTTTTATATACACAACTGAGTACTATTCAGCCATTAGAAACAAGGAATTCATGAAATTCTTAGACAAATGGAGGGAGTTGGAGAACATCATATTAAGTGAGGTAACCCAGTCTCAAAAGATCAATCATGGTATGCATTCACTAATAAGTGGATATTAGCCTAGAAAATTGGAATACCCAAAACATAATCCACACATCAAATGAGGTACAAGAAGAACGGAGGAGTGGCCTCTGTTTCTGGGAAGACTCAGTGTAGTAGTTTAGGGCAAAACTAGAACAGGGAAGTGGGAAGGGTTAGATGGGAGAACAGGGGGAGGGAAGTGGGCTTATGTGACTTTCGGGGAGTGGGGGGGCCTGAACATGGGAAATCATTTGAAATGTAAATAGAAAATATATCGAATAAAAAAGAAGATAAAAAACAATGAATTCATGAAATTTTTAGACAAATGGATGGAACTGGAGAATATCATCCTAAGTGAGGTAGCCCAGTCTCAAAAGAACACTTACAGTTTGCACTTACTGATAAGGGGATATTACCCTAGAAGTTTGGAATACCGAAGATACAATTCACATATCAAATGATGCCCAAGAAGAAGGAACTAGTGACCCCTGGTTCTGGAAAGGCTCAGTGCAACAGTGTAGGGGAATACCAGATCAAGGAATTGGGAAGGGGTGGATTGGGGAACAGGGCGAGGGAAGAGGGCTTATGGAACTTTTGGAAATGGGGGATCCAGGAAAGGGGAAATCATTTGAAATGTAAATAAAGAATATGTCAAATTAAAAAATGTGGAAAAAAATTACAAAGTTACTTTATATATATATATATATAATTATATATATAAAATTATATATATACATATATATGTAATAATCTTTGTGTAGATTTTAAACCATAATAAAGAGTAATGATAATTATCAAAGAATTTGACTATGACTATGAAAAGCATTATGATTTAAATACAAGGTCAATATATATATATATATATATTCATATTTTGTACAATTTAATCAACTGGGCAGGAGCTAGTATATTTAAAATTGATGTCAAAGTTGCATTTCATGTATTATTTTAAAGCAGTGACTCGGTACAAGAATTTGCATTAATGATACTAATGTTCAAACTTAGGAAAAGAAACAATATTTATATAACCTAATCATTCAGGCAAATCCAGAGACTCCCCTCTTGTAATAATTTCTTCCCACCACAATTTTATCAGGCTCAGTGATTTACAGGTAATAAGTAAGTAAGCCAACAAAACAGATAACATACAAATAAATCAGCTGCCAATAATACTCAATGAATCCACCCAGTCATCTTAGGTTGTTATTGTTTAATTAAGGAGGATAAATTATGTTGCGTTTAATCACTAATGATGTTGTGAATCAAACAGAATTTTAATGATTTGTCATGCAATATTTGTATACTAATTATTCAGATCAATATGAGAAGAGCAGGTAAAATAAAAGAAATGAAAACAAGATTTATTTGATCATGTGATATGCTTTGAATCAGGAGCAATTAGTCATTTCTTCGATTCAAAGCAGCAAAATGAGAGTCATGGCAACCCATCAAAATTGCTCTTATTTAAGGCACAACGGTAAGCTGAGGCTTCTTAATGAGCCTTAAAATCACAACACTGGATTATTATAGTGAATGTGCTCCATTACCTCAAAAATGCTCTGATTAAGTTAGATGCTGAATTGCTCTAGCATTCATATACCAATAAACAGAACAAAGCAGGCAAAATCAGTCGGATAAATATTAAGACCCTAAATAGCAACATATGTATTTACCCTGTAATTACAAAGGTAAAAGTTCATGCAAGCTCTAATATAATCAATCAAAGGATATTTCAACAAAAATTTTCCTGTACCTGTAATTTAGGATTCTTCATTATGATTTTCTATCTTTATGTTTATATATCTATATAGTATTTTATTGTGTATTGAATAAATTTCATAACTGATTTCTTAGTTCAAATCAACATTAAGTCTTAGATTACAAGGTGTGTTTAATTTTTTTTATCTTGACCTAGTTTATTTATCTGAGAGCCAGCCCAAGCAAGGTGTATAATTCATAGCAAATGTAAATGTGTAAGATAATGTAAGTTTTGTTGAAGAGTGAGAAGTAATTTCTCATTTGTTATAGTGATCAAAAAAGGACTTCAATTGTTTGAAACTTCACATCTTTCTAAAATACCATCCATCAAACAAAACTGCAATTTTCTTCATAGGGTTCTTAAGACTCTGAAAATTTATTCTTCATGTTTCCCTATTGAAATCCTTCTAACTGTCTGTAAACTCATTCTGATGAGTTGAATCAGGCTTAATCTGATCAAAGTAAAGCCTAAATTTGAAGGAGCCATTGATGACAAGTGAAGCAGTACATATCAATAGATTTTAAATGTTTTATGTGTGCTTCAACATATGCTAATAATGAGAATCTGTATCTGAAGGTTTACTATAAGCTATATGAAATATGATGTTATATCCTAATAGCTAGTCTAATTTTATGGTCAGCACATAAGCATATTCTCTGTATCCATATGACAGAATATACATTTTGAGTGGGAAGATAGAAATAGATTTTAATTGCTATGTAGAGAATAATGTGATCAGATATAAATTGGGAAATCTTCACTGAAGAATAGATTAGGACACAGTAAACTTGCAAATAATGCACACACTAGGATCTATGGTACAGAACACTGCAATTGATAGTGCATTCTAAAGGGAATTGGATTTGATCTCAGGCAATGAGTAATCTAAATCTTGAATATTTTCTTAAAGTGAATTAGTATGAATCTCATAAAATGTCAGGGTGAAATAGTGCCTGCTGAGGCTAAAGGAACAAAGAAACAGCTAGTTGTGGGACTTTTAAGATTCAGATGATAAAGAGGTTACTAAAGAAGATTTATTTGACTAAGTGTGCTGTCAGAAACAGAACCCTATTCAATGAGGTCTGGGTGAGGCAGTGCACAAGAAATATCAATATGGCTTCATTTGTAACTTCGCCAACTTTAAAAGTTGACATGGACATCATGGAAGATTTTGTTTCAAATTTCAAATAACAGCGGCAACAAATAATATCATGTGTTCAGTACTGACAAAAGTTAGAAATGTTGCTTCAAAAATTATTCCATTGATTAGAATCCCATGTATCAAAAATGCATTTATGCAACAATATACAATAATTTGAGCTATCCAATACATGTTGGATTTTTTTTCTTTGACATGGCATGCATTGTCATTTGTGGAATCAGCAAGTTTTCTTGGAGTCGTGTAAAGCATAAAACATTTAATATTCTTTGCTGACTAGGAAGCAAAACTCCAACTTTTGTACAAATTCCAAAATAGGTGCTATTCAGTGGGTTTGGCTGTAGTATATTTTACTTTGTGTACTTTTAGGACAACAACTGGAAATGCCAGATTGTTTTAATCCCAAGTGTCAACTGTTCATTAGCTTAATGGAAGAAGGTAAAAGATTATGTATGTAATAGTCACCCAGGGAGAAGATATATATTTTACAACACATAATACTTATGTAGATAAATTGTACACATAATAATCTTCCAAAGGAGGAAGGCAGAACACAATTACTCTAATGGAAAGCAAGGAAAGAAGATTAAAATTGAATGCTACTATAAGACAGATGTTTATGATGGAAATGGCATGAAAGATGACTATATTACTTGTCCTTGATTTGGGACGACAAAAATGTGACATGTGCATTTAGCTGCTCTGTAGAAGAAACCTCATGGATTTTGGTTTAATACTTTGAATAAATCCTTCTTTGTAATTTCTTGGTATAGTAAATCCAGTTCCTGAAATTACCCCTAACGTGACTTATCATGATTCTTCATGATTTGATGAGGTATCACATCTCAGAGTGAGGTTATAGGTCCACTTGTGGGACCTATATGTGGGACTAGTATGTAGAAAAGAGATCACCTTATTACACCTTATCGGAATATACTTTCTTAACATCAGAGTTCATCATCTGATGATAGAAAAGGTTAAGGAATTTTTAAAGCATTAGAGCAGAACATGTTCTTTTTTTTTATTCGATATAATTTATTTACATTTCAAATGACTTCCCCTTTTCTAGCCCCCCCCCCCCACTCCCCGAAAGTCCTGTAAGCCCCCTTCTCTTCCCCTGTCCTCCCACCCACCCCTTCCCACTTCCCCGTTCTGGTTTTGCTGAGTACTGTTTCACTGAGTCTTTCCAGAACCAGGGGCCACACCTCCTTTCTTCTTGTACCTCATTTGATGTGTGGATTATGTTTTGGGTATTCCAGTTTTCTAGGTTAATATCCACTTAATAGTGAGTGCATACCATGATTCACCTTTTGAGTCTGGGTTACCTCACTTAGTATGATATTCTCTAGCTCCATCCATTTGCCTAAGAATTTCATGAATTCATTGTTTCTAATGGCTGAATAGTACTCCATTGTGTAGATATACCACATTTTTTGCATCCACTCTTCTGTTGAGGGATACCTGGGTTCTTTCCAGCATCTGGCAATTATAAATAGGGCTGCTATGAACATAGAAGAACATGTATCCTTATTACATGGTGGGGAGTCTTCTGGGTATATGCCCAGGAGTGGTATAGCAGGATCTTCTGGAAGTGAGGCACCCAGTTTTCGGAGGAACCGCCAGACTGATTTCCAGAGTGGTTGTACCAATTTGCAACCCCACCAGCAGTGGAGGAGTGTTCCTCTTTCTCCACACCCTCTCCAACACCTGCTGTCTCCTGAATTTTTAATCTTAGCCATTCTGACTGGTGTAAGATGAAATCTTAGGGTTGTTTTGATTTGCATTTCCCTAATTACTAATGAAGTTGAGCATTTTTTAAGATGCTTCTCCGCCATCCAAAGTTCTTCAGGTGAGAATTCCTTGTTTAACTCTGTACCCCATTTTTTAATAGGGTTGTTTGGTTTTCTGGAGTCTAACTTCTTGAGTTCTTTATATATATTGGATATTAGCCCTCTATCTGATGTAGGATTGGTGAAGATCTTTTCCCAATTTGTTGGTTGCCGATTTGTCCTCTTGATGGTGTCCTTTGCCTTACAGAAACTTTGTAATTTTATGAGGTCCCATTTGTCAATTCTTGCTCTTAGAGCATACGCTATTGGTGTTCTGTTCAGAAACTTTCTCCCTGTACCGATGTCCTCAAGGGTCTTCCCCAGTTTCTTTTCTATTAGCTTCAGAGTGTCTGGCTTTATGTGGAGGTCCTTGATCCATTTGGATTTGAGCTTAGTACAAGGAGACAAGGATGGATCAATTCCCATTCTTCTGCATGCTGACCTCCAGTTGAACCAGCACCATTTGTTGAAAAGGCTATCTTTTTTCCATTGGATGTTTTCAGCCTCTTTGTCGAGGATCAAGTGGCCATAGGTGTGTGGGTTTATTTCTGGATCTTCAATCCTGTTCCATTGATCCTCCTGCCTGTCACTGTACCAATACCATGCAGTTTTTTAACACTATTGCTCTGTAGTATTGCTTGAGGTCAGGGATACTGATTCCCCCAGATTTTCTTTTGTTGCTGGGAATAGTTTTAGCTATCCTGGTTTTTTTGTTGTTCCAGATGAATTTGATAATTGCTCTTTCTAACTCTGTGAAGAATTGAGTTGGGATTTTGATGGGTATTGCATTGAATCTGTATAGTGCTTTAGGCAAAATGGCCATTTTAACTATATTGATTCTACCGATCCATGAGCATGGGAGGTTTTCCCATTTTTTGAGGTCTTCTTCCATTTCCTTCTTCAGAGTCTTGAAGTTCTTGTCATACAGATCTTTCACATGTTTGGTAAGAGTCACCCCAAGATACTTTATACTGTTTGTGGCTATTGTGAAGGGGGTCATTTCCCTAATTTCTTTCTCAGCCTGCTTATCCTTTGAGTATAGGAAGGCCACTGATTTGCTGGAGTTGATTTTATAACCTGCCACTTTGCTGAAGTTGTTTATCAGCTGTAGGAGCTCTCTAGTGGAGTTCTTTGGGTCACTTAGGTAGACGATCATGTCGTCTGCAAATAATGATAGTTTGACTTCTTCCTTTCCAATTTGTATCCCTTTGACCTCCTTATGTTGTCGAATTGCCCGAGCTAGTACCTCAAGTACAATATTGAAAAGATAAGGAGAAAGGGGGCAGCCTTGTCTGGTCCCTGATTTCAGTGGGATTGCTTCAAATTTCTCTCCATTTAGTTTGATGCTGGCTACCGGTTTGCTGTATATTGCTTTTACTATGTTTAGGTATGGGCCTTGAATTCCTGGCAGAACATGTTCTTTAGGACTGATTTCTCAATGGAACAACCTGGAAAAGTGATGAACTGGGGATGTTTTCTAGATGAATGTAATAAACTAAAGGAACAATTTGCTCACATCCTGCAATATATAATTTATTCCACTAAATGAATGAGTCTTGATGTAGACCCCAGAATTCCATGAAAATATGTAATAAGTAATTTTGACACAGGGAGAGCTTGGCATGAATCCTAACCAAAATCTCTTAGATTTCTGACCTATGGAATGGTGACCTGAAAAATAAACTCCTAGAGAAAATGTATTGTTTTGTTTGACATTCAAGGGTTTTCAAGTTTTAAATGATTGAACAGAACACCAATAGCTTTTGCTATAAGATCAAGAATGGACAAATGGGACCTCATAAAATTACAAAGTTTCTGTAAGGCAAAGGATACCATCAAAAGGACAAATTGGCAACCCACAAAGTGGGAAAAGATCTACACCAACCCTACATCTGACAGAGGACTAATATCCAATATATATAAAGAACTCAAGAAGTTAGACCCCAGAAAACCAAATAACCCTATTAAAAATGGGGTACAGAATGTTCACCTGAAGAACTTTGTATGAACTTTGTATTTTTAAGCACCTTAAAAATGTTCAACATCATTAGTCATTAGGAAGATGCAAATCAAAACATCCCTGGGATTTTAGAATCGTATTTCAAATATGCATTGTGAAGAACAGTGATTGCTGAAACTGAATGTACATAATCCAAGGTTGATGGACCAGGAAGGTCATGGAGAAGACTGCAATAGCAAGTCTTCACTGAAAACCTTTTAAGTTTAAGCATTAAACTGAGATACTGGACAATGTCAGGAAAACGTCTTTGACACACAGGTCTTTTTCAACAAATGAAATGGTATATGTAGTTATAGTTTTAGCATATGTTTTCTGTAAGCTACCATACCTATTAGGTATATATTACGTTGTTTACCTTATACTTACCTAAGGTATTTTAATAAGGAAATGAAAACTATTTCTTACATAAGGAAATAAATAGGGGCATTTTATTTCAAGTGTGACAGGATAAATATTTTCATTTTAAGGGAGCGCAATAGCAGGTGTTGTATGGCAGGTGGCACTATAGAGCTTTGGGGACAGAGTACTGTGATATAAGAACTGAGGAAAAACAGATTACTCTGTTATATTACAACACACCTTGTCTTTAGAACGGAATATATTTGGAGTATTTAACTTAAGTAATTCAGTAATTCAGTATATTGTGCCTTTCTAAACCTTTCTTTCCTAGCCATATTGTGTTGTCTGTATTTCTTCTTGCATCTGTATCAACATGCATTGACTTCTAGCCAAATATAACTGTTTCCAAATTTTTGGCAAATCATAATTCCTTAAATTTCATTTTGTATGTTAAAAAATCCTTTTTCTAATACTATAAAGATTTATGGATTATGATATTTATGTAATATAAAATATCAGTATTAGCTTATCTTTAATATTATAGCTTTTTCTTGATTACATTGATATTAGCAATCGAAATGAAAGTTTACAAGCCCATCTGGAGTTTTCTGTCATTTTCCTGTTGCAGTTTATTAGCCTTCATAAAAAACTCCTTATCTCCCTGATTTATTGACAACTCCTTTAACCATAGTTATTCCTATTTTGTTTTTCATGATATGGAAAGGATCTCCAAAGATTTCACTTTTACCCTTTTTTTTTTTAACATTTAAATTGGCAAATGTGCAAGGCATCCTTTTAAAGAACACTGGCTGGGAAACTGACAAAACATTATTAAAAATGCTGCAGCAGCCTTAAGTGGATATGCATTTGCTTCAACATGGGTACACATACATAACAACCAAAGGAAGTGTGTTCCTTTGTGCAAGTGTGTTCCATACTCAGTACTTAGAACTGGGGGAATGTCTGGCCTCCTGCTTGAGTTCCCTACCCTCAAGCCATGTCATATACAGCAGGAGCTACCATATTGACAAAATTTTCCCTGTTGTCATTCCCTGCAAAAGAAATGATTCTCCAAATACATTGATTCATCAGAAAGGAAGCACTTTGTAAAGCAGTGTAACTCTTGGACAAGCAGCAGTCCTGTCACCGAAAGCATACAGAATAAATTCTTGAGGTTAAACTTGATTTCCAAAGAAATCACTTATCTTCAGAGAGTACCTGTGTGCATGTGTCATGTTTCGAAGACTAATACACAGCTCAGCAGTGTGGCTAACAAAGCTCTACGGGATCTGAGATGAAGCTGTTCTGAACTTGTGTTCTAAATGCCTATGTATGCCACTTCAATCAAGGCATCAGTCTTGCCCATACCCCTAAGAAAGGAACCTACATACAAACATTTTCCATATCTGATCTAATAGTTGCCAATAAAAAATGAAAAAAAGAAAATTTAAGAGGAATAAACAGGATCTAATGTTGCATTATACTCTAATTGTATAAAATAATTTAGTGTAATTTTCATAGGACCTAATGAGAAAGCATCTGCATCTGTGCCATGGTTGATGCTTTTGAGTGGATCATTGCATACTGATATTCATTTTTTAAATCTTTCTCAAGGAGTTCCTTTTCTTTATTTTTTCTGTTATTTTTTATAGAATATAATCTTCATTTACATTTCAAATGGTAAAACCTTTCCTAGTTTCTCCCCTCCCTAAAAACCCCCAATCCTTCCTCCCACTCTCTACCTCCAATTATATGCCCCTCCACCCAACCCACTCCCACCTTCACCCCCTTGATTTCCCTTTGTTGGGGCATCTATTGAACCTTTACCTGGCCAAGGACCACAACCATGATATGCTCCTTTTGGTATGCACATCTTGTAGTGCAAAATAGTGTCAGGAGTTTGGTGACTATAGGATGAATCCCTAAGTAGGGCAGTCTCTGGGTGGCCTTTCCTTCAGTCTGTGCTCCACACTTTGTTTCTTTTATCACTCCTGTGAGTATTTTGTTCCCTTTCTCAGAGGAACCAAAGCACCCTCACTTAAGTCTTCCTTCTTCTTGAGCTTCCTGTTCCTTTTCTTAACATTACATTTATACAATTCTTAATCAAGTCCTAAATATGTTTTTGCATCCAAAATACATGTTTTTATTCAGTGTTATGTGAAATGCCCTTGGATACTATTGGATCTTTCCACATTCTGTAATTAATTTTTCCTGTGGATGCAGTAGCTTTTGTCCTCTCTTCTTCTCATCATTCCTTGTCTACACTATATTGGATTTTTTTTTTTTTGCAGCTGTTTAATGTGAAAGTTCACTATTTTGCTAATAGCCCTTAAATCTCATATATATTCTATTTTAGGAAGCTTGTTAAACTACTGGTTATAAATTGATAACTATTTATTTGCTTATAAAATACAGTTCTATATAAAACTGATTTTCAGTCAATGCAATTTTCAATTTATGATCTACATTGAGGTGGTTAAATATCATGCAAATTCATATGGTTAAAAGACAGATTTTTCTGAATTTCTTATTGATGTATTGATACATAATATATAAACTCAATATTTGGTTAAATAAATTAGAAAATTTGATTTTGATTTCTCACAATTTGTCTAAGAGAGAATTTTTGAATGGGTTAACTCAGTTATTTAAGCACATGGAAATTTATAGGATTCAGTAAAATGTCCATGATAGCTACTTATTAGATTGACTCAAAAATAGGATATGGTTTCAATACCTTTAAGTTATACCTGATAAGTTAATCAGTCAATACTGTTAATTACAGGAGGTCTCAGTTATTCTGCAAAGAGTCTTCTTTTGATGGTTCTTTAAATCTTCTCACAGCAGAATATATGGCTTCTACCAGTGTGAGAAGTTCCGAAGATATGATTAGATGCAATGGTAGTATTTATTATTACTAATGTCATAGAAGATCAAGAAAAACAGAGTATACAAATATAAGGGCATGCGATAACTAGAACATTTTATGGACAAGCTAGACACTTCACAAACTTATTGAATGACCATATTACTTTGTTTGCTTTGTTGTGCTTTTTTGTTTTGTTTTTACTGTTTATTTATTTGTTTGTTTGTGTCTAGGCTGTAAGTAATAATAAATAAAACAAGGATATGGGGTTCATTGTCAATAGCTTCTTCATCACTTGCTAGCCATTACATTCCATATACCTGTTATTTAGATCTTTCAAATATATTTTGAATCACAGATATGGTGGCTTTGTTATGTTAACCTCCACATGATTTATTTAATCAGGCCTTTGGAATGTGACCAATGTTTAGGGAAAATCAGTCTTAAGAAAGGCAGATTTAATTTTTCTTATTACTTCACAGTGTCTTTTCTAGTTGTTTGATTCTGTGTGCTTCAGCAGAAGATTATGACAGTAGGTAAGTATGGTAGAGGAGATTGCTAGCATACAGTAGAAAGAAAAATGTGTATGTAGGGGGTCAGGAATAATGTACATTTAAGCATTCCCACTTGCGGCATTCGTTATCTCTTAGGTCTCACTTCCTAATGTTTGTGATTTAAGCCTACTAGAGATATTTTAGTTTTACCCATCTTTGCCTTCTTTAAACTTCTCTTATAGTAAAGAGGAGGAAGCAGATGATGAACACCAGCATCACGTTTACATGTTTTTGTTCTTACTTTTGTTTTCATTGAAACTAAGTTGAAAGTAAGTCAACATATCAAGAAATGCTAGCTAAGTACAATTTCCTTCCTGATAATATGGTAAACACAAAATGAAACACAGATTTTGATGTGCATTTCAATTTTAAGTTAAAAAAAAGTAGAAGAAACAATCTTTATTGAAATCATGTAGTACTTTTTACAAGTAAGAAAAACAAAGTTATAAAATGTGAGGAAATGATCTCCTTACCTTATATTCTACTAAAAAATTAAAAGGTCATAATAGTTGAGTCAGCTCTTTCTGATTCTTTGTCTATATTTGCATAGTACCACGCCATTAGTTATAGCTGATTCAGCCTATTGCACAAAGATAAAAAAAAATAAAATTTCTAGGAGCTTGGAAGATTCTCTGGGCAATTAAATACTTGCTTTGCATGCATAAGCACCTGATACAGTATCTTGGACTCAAATGAAATAAAATGTCAGCTGTAGGCATTCCTGTTTTTAATTCTAGCACAAGGGAGGGAGAGGCTGGAATTTCTGACAAGTCATCCTATGCTAATTGGTGTATTCCAGGTAAGTGAGAAACTATCTCAAAAACAATTCTAATCATCTGCTTATATACCTGAATGTGTGAGAAGAGCTAGTCGATAGTTTGTGTCAAGGACCTTGGAGTAGGTTGATTATAGTATATTTAAAAATGTGAATAGGTTCTGGTTAATTCTCAGTATTTTCTAATATATCTGACAGTCTCTGCTAGGGTCAGGAAAGATTTCATGAAAGGTTTAAAGAGTCATTCTTGTGATATTATCCAGCACTTTAGGAATTTACCAATAATGCTGCTGTTCTTTAAAAACAAAAGAATAAAAAACAATAAGTCAGCAAATCAAATGCACACACTTTATTGAAATGGCACATAACCTGCACTGACATGTATGTCCCTGAGTTATGTCTGACCCTGTGCCTCTCATCTTGAGTTCTTACACACAAGTAAAATACACTGCTTAAAGCCTGATATTGAGTGAATTTTGCAGGTGGCCCCTTGGCCTATCACTCCAAGGCACAACACATCTACCCTCTTAGAAAAGTGTTTCTCTCAATGGTTTTCATGAAATTTGTACTTAAGGTACTTCCTGTTTCACTCCGTAGGAAGAAAATCATTAGTTGAACACAGACATAAAATTAATTCATCCCATTATACTGTTTTAGATTTCTCTAGTTTATGCTTGTAGTTAAAAAGAAAAACTGTGAGTACTGGATGTCTTGTAAAACACACTTATGGGGGCTCGCTGACACATAAGTCTTATCACAAATGCTGACAATATATAGTAAAAGAAGCAGAGAATCACAAGAAGAATTGAAGAGCAGAATGAAGTAATTGCTGATGTAATCTTACCAGTACAAGGAAAGGCTACTTGGAAGCTATGTTTTGGTTGTGTTAAAGATTAGTTGTCCTAGGAGTAATAGACTGAAGACATTCTAGGCAAGTCAGATTCTGTGAAAAACCCAATGTCTTAGGAAACTCTCACATGTATGTTGAGATTTATATGAGTTTCCATTAATGATTTTATTTGTATATATTTAATATGTGGCAGTGTAGTGTATATAATGTAACTTCCAGTTATTGTCACTTCATGCTAATAATACCTTTACATGTATATAAATATACAAAAATTATACTTTTACACATAGTTTTTCTCTACAGAGAATGTACTCAGATATTTTCCTTAGAACATGTAGCCTTGAGAAATTAAGTAAGCTTGGCTTCAAATACCATTTATTTGAACAGAGATCCTAGTTCAGTACTATTTCTAGAAATTTTATATTTGGACATTAGAGGATTTTTGACAGCGTACTCCAGTGGGTCCAGCCCCACAGAGCTTAGGTTCCAGTCCTGAGGCCTCGGGCTGAATCCTTCAGGTGTCTGCTTCGGGATCTGAACAGCCTGGGCCACAGCACTCGGTCTCTAGGAAGTGCAAGAGGCCTGATGTGCACCCCAAGGCAGACTGGGAGGACACAGCATGCTCCGGTGGGGCCAGCCCCACAGAGCTTAGGTTCCAGTTTTGAGGCCTCTGGCGGGAGCCTACAGATCTCTGCTTCGGGATCTAGAACAACCTGGGCTAAAACACCACATCTCCAGGCTCTGCAAGAGGCCAGAGGGGCACCCCGGAGGCTGGCTGGGAGGAGTCAGTGTGCTCTGGTAAGTCCAGCAGGCCCCAGGAAGGAGCCTTCAGGTGTCTGCTTCAGGATCTGAAGAGCCTGGGCCATAGCACCCAGTCTCCAGGCAGGGCAGGAGGTCAGCTGTGCACCAGAGGCTAGCTGGGAAGAGGCAGTTTGCACTGGTGAGTCCAGCATTGACAACAAGACCAACTAACACCAGTGAGAACTAGATGAAAAAAGGCAAATGCAGGAACGTCACTAACAGAAATCAAGGCAATATGGCAGCATCTGAAGCCAATTCTCTTTTAACAGCATGTCTTGATACCCCATCATACCAGAAAAACAAAATTTGGATTTAAAATCAATGGTCATGATGCGGGTACAGGAACACATGAAGGACATACTTAAAGAAATTCGGGAGAAAATGGATCAAAAGTTAGAAGCCCTTACAAGGGAAACAGAAAAATCATTGAAAGAAATTCAGGAGAATACAAAAGCCAATAAGGAGGAAATGCAAAAATCACTTAAAGAAATACAGGAGAACTTTGGTCAACAGGCTGAGGTCATGAAAAGGGAAACACAAAAATCTCTTAAAGAATTACAGAGGGCGGTGGTGGCGCACACCTGTAATCCCAGCACTCTGGGAGGCAGAGGCAGGTGTATTTCTGAGTTCAAGGCCAGCCTGGTCTACAGAGTGAGTTCCAGGACAGCCAGGGCTATACAGAGAAACCCTCGAAAAAAAAAAAAAAAAAACAAATCCAAAAAAAACCAAGAATTACAGGAAAACACAAACAAGCAAGTGAAGGAGCTAAGCAAAACCATTCAGGATCTAAAATCAGAAGTAGAAACAACTAAGAAATCTCAAAGTGAGACAATTTTGGAAATAGAAAACTTTGGGAAAAAATCAGAGGACATAGATGCAAATATCAACAAGAGAATTCAAGAGATAGAAGAAAGAATCTCAGATGCTGACGATACTATAGAATCCATGGACTCAACAGTTATAGAAAATGCAAAAAGCGAAAAGCTTGTAAGCCAAAATATCCAGGAAATGAGACATAATGAGAAGACCAAACCTAAGGATTATAGGCATAAATGAGTGTGAAGATTTACAACTTAAAGGGCCAGCAAATATCTTCAATAAATTTATGGAAGAAAACTTTCCTAACCTAAAGAGAGAGATGCCCAGGAATATACAAGAAGTCTACAGAACTCCAAACAGACTGGAACAGAACAGAAATACCTCCTGTTACATAATAATCTAAACGCCAAATGTTTTAAACAAAGAAAGAATATTAAAGGCACGAAGAAAAAAGGCAAAGTAACATATAAAGGAAGACCTATCAGAATCACACCAGATTCTCACCTGAGACTATGAAAGCTAGAAGATCCTGGGCAGATCTCATGCAGACTCTAAGAGAACACAAATGCCAGCCAAAACTACTATACCCAGAAAAACTCTCAATCACCGTAGATGGAGAAACTAAGATATTTCATGACAAAACCAAGTTTACCCAATATCTATCCACAAACCCAGACCTACAAAGGATAATAGGGAGAAAATATCAATACAAGGAGTGAAACTTCACCCTGGAAAAAGCAAGATAGTAACATTCTTTCATCAAACACAAAAGAAGATAAACAATCAAATTTAAAAAATAATATTAAAAATGACAGGACGTAATAATCACTATTCCTTAATATCTTTTAACATCAATGGGCTCAATGCCACAATAAAAAGACATAGACTAACTGACTGGATGCGTAAACAGGACCCTACATATTACTGCATACAGGAAACACACCTCAGTGTCAAAGACAAAGAGTAAAAGGCTGGAAGATAATTTTACAAGCAAATGGTCTCAGGAAACAAGCTGGAGTAGCCATTCTAATATCAGATAAAATTGACTTTCTAACCAAAGTCATCAAAAGAGACTCTGAGGGACACTTCTTGGTGGTCAGAGGAAAAATACAACAAGAAGAACTCTCAATCGTGAACATCTATGCTCCAAATGCAAGGGCACCATCATTGATAAAAGAAACTTTACTAAAACTCAAAGCACACACTGCACCTAACTCAATAATTGTGGGTGACTTCAACACTGCACTTTCCTCAATGGACTGATCAGGAAAACAGAAACTGAACAGGGACAAAGTGAAAGACATTGAAGCCTTGGACCAATTAGATTTAACAGATATATATAGAACATTTTATCCTAAAGCAAAAGAATATACCTTTCTCTCAGCACCTCATGCTACCTTCTCCAAAATCGATCATATAATTGGTCACAAGACAGACCTCAACAAATATAAGAAGATTGAAATAATCCCATGCCTTCTATCAGATCACTATGGAGTAAAAGTGGTCTTCAATAGCAACAAAAACAACAGAAAACCCACATACACATGGAAACTGAACAATATTCTACTCAAAGATAACTTGGTCAAGGAAGAAATAAAGAAAGAAATTAAAGACTTTTTAGAACACAATTAAAATGAAGACACAACATACCCAAATCTATGGAACGCAATGAAAGCAGTGCTAAGAGGAAATCTCATAGCACTGAGTGCCTCCAAAAAGAATTTGGAGAGAGCATACACTAACAGCTTAATGACACACCTGAAAGCCCTCGAACAAAAAGAAGCTATTTCACCCAGGAAGAGTAGAAGGCAGGAAATCATCAAACTCAGGGCCGAAATCCATCAAGTAGAAACAAAGAGAACCATATAAAGAATCAACAAAACCAGGAGCTGGTTCTTTGAGAAAATCAAAAAGACAGATAAACCCTTCGCCAGACTAACCAAAGGGCACAGAGACAGTATCCAGATTAACAAACTTAGAAATGAAAAGGGAGATATAACAACAGAAACTGAGGAAATTCAAAAAATCTTTAGATCCTACTACAAAAGACTATACTCATCACAACTGGAGAATCTGGAGGAAATGGATAATTTCCTAGACAGCTATCCGTCACAAAAAATAAATCAGTATCAGATAGATCATCTAAATAGTCCCATAACACCTGAAGAAATAAAAAGGGTCATAGAAAGTCTCTCAACCAAAAAAAGCACAGGGCCAGATGGCTTCAGTGCAGAATTCTATCAGACCTTCATAGAAGACTTAACACAAATACTCTTCAAACTATTCCACAAAATAGAAACAGAAAGAACTCTACCCAACTTGTTCTTGCCAAAAGCAATCTACAGATTCAATGCAATCCCCATCAAAATTCCAACTCAGTTCTTCACAGAGTTAAAAAAAGCAATTCTCAAATTCATCTGGAATAACAAAAAATCCAGGATAGCTAAAACTATTCTTAACAACAAAAGAAATTCTGGGGGAATCAGTATCCCCGACTTCAAGCAATACTACAGAGCAATAGTGTTAAAAACTGCATGGTATTGGCACAGTGACAGACAAGTGGACCAATGGAATAGAATTGAAGATCCAGAAATGAACCCATACACCTATGGTACTTGATCTTCGACAAAGGAGCCGAAAACATCCAGTGGAAAAAAGATAGCCTTTTCAACAAATGGTGCTGGTTCAATTGGAGGTCAGCATGCAGAAGAATGTGAATTGATCCATTCTTATCTCCATGTACTAAACTCCAATCCAAGTGGATCAAGGACTTCCGTGTAAAACCAGACACACTGAAAGTAATAGAAAGGAAACTGGGGAAACTGTTGAGGACATGGGCATAGGGTAAAAGTTCCTGAACAGAACACCAATAGCTTATTCTCTAAGATCAAGAATTGACAAATGGGACCTCATAAAATTACAAAGTTTCTGTAAGGCACAGTACACTGTTAAAAGGAAAAAACAGCAACCAACAAATTGGGAAAGGATATTCACCAACCCTTCTTCTGATCCAATATATACAAAGAACTCAAGAAGTTAGACCCGAGGGAACCAAATAACCCTATTAAAAATGGGGTACAGATCTAAACAAAGAATTTTCACCTGAAGTAATTCGGATGGCCAAGAGCCACCTTAAGAAGTACTCAACATCATTAGTCATTAGGGAAATGCAAATCGAAACAACCCTGAGATTTCACCTTACACCAGTCAGAATGCCTAAGGTCAAAAACTCAGGAGACAGCAGGTGTTGGAGAGGATGTGGAGAAAGAGGAACACTCCTCCAGTGCTGGTGGGGCTGTAAGATGGTACAACCACTTTGGAAATCAGTCTGGTGGTTCCTCAGAAAACTGAACATGACACTTCCAGAGGACCCTGCTATACCTTTCCTGGGAATATACCCAAAGGATTCCCCGGCAGGCAATAAAGACACATGCTCCATTATGTTCATAGCAGCCTTATTTATAATAGCAAGAAGCTGGAAAGAACCCAGATGTACCTTAAAGGAGGAATGGGTACAGAAAATGTGGTATATTTACACAATGGAATACTACTCAGCAATTAGAAACAATGAATTCACAATATTTTTAGGCAAATGATTTGATCTGGAAAATATCATCCTAAGTGAGGTAACCCAATCATAAAAGAATACATATGGAATGCAATCTCTGATAAGTGGATATTAATTAGCCCAGAAGCTCTGAATACCCAAGGCACAAACCACATAACAAATGACTCCCATGAAGAAGTATGGAGAGGGTCCTAATCCTGGAAATAATTGATATGGCATTGGAGGGGAATATAAGGACAGAGAAAAAGGAGCGAGGTGATTGGAGAATGGATGTAGATAAAAAAGGTTTATGGGACATATGGGGAGGGGGGATCAGGGAAAGGGGAATTCATTTGGAATGTGAACAAAAATATAGAAAATAAAAATATGTTAATAAAAGAAAGAAAACTAGAACCAAAAAGAAGAGAAATAATAAAAGTGAAATTAAAACTCTGGGAAAAAAGAAAATTAGAGGATTTTTTATTCCATTTTTGAAAAAATAAGATGTGATTATTAATTTAGGTCATTAATCATAATAATTCAAATCAACTTATACTAAGAATATATAAGCCTCTATCATTCAGAGCAGAAACAGTATAAAACTAAGGCAAAAATGTCTAACAGAATCACGGTAATATCTTTCCTTCATCATAACTCCCCTCTCAGTAAGGGACAGTAGCTCAAACTGTCTTCTCAGAGATTTGAGAATTTTGTGAGTATTGTAATCACATGCTATTAAATTTGAGGTTCTTTATACTTGAATAAAATTATACTTGCTAGCCTAGGCATTACTTCTTTAAAGCAAAATGAACTTAATTTATCTTGTTGATTCACATATATCTACACCAAATATGGACTGCTAGGAAAAGTTTGACAGTTCTTTGCTGATATTTCCAGTCTACAAATGTCACCTCGAATGTCACTTCAAAGGTATTAGATACTACTCATTTTTCTTGGTTTACTTTCAATATTTTTCTGCAGAATATTTTTCTTTCCTTGTAGAAATAGTCTCCCAATCTCAGATAATTAGAATTTAATAAATAAATCTTATATACTTCATTTGGGTGACTTCTTTTCTTTACTGCTGGCATGGATGTTTTCCTTAACTAGCGAATGACAGTGTTTATAACAGAGGACATTTTAATCACTGTGTTTTGATGGTAGGACATCCCACTACATAAACTGTTCCTTAGACTCATTTTGTCTTTGAGATCTGATCAGAGTGCTTGGAAGACAAGTACTGAGGTAGAGGAAAGGCAGCAAGTATTTTTAAATGAAAAATAATAAAATGAGGTGCCCAGTTTTCGGAGGAACCGCCAGACTGATTTCCAGAGTGGTTGTACCAATTTGCAACCCCACCAGCAGTGGAGGAGTGTTCCTCTTTCTCCACACCCTCTCCAACACCTGCTGCCTCTTGAGTTTTTAATCTTAGCCATTCTGACTGGTGTAAGATGAAATCTCAGGGTTGTTTTGATTTGCATTTCTCTAATGACTAATGAAGTTAAGCATTTTTTAAGATGCTTCTCCGCCATCTGAAGTTCTTCGGGTGATAATTCTTTGTTTAACTCTGTACCCCATTTTTAATAGGGTTGTTCGGTTTTCTGGAGTCTAACTTCTTGAGTTCTTTGTATATATTGGATATTAGCCCTCTATCTGATGTAGGATTAGTGAAGATCTTTTCCCAATTTGTTGGTTGCTGATTTGTCCTCTTGATGGTGTCCTTTGCCTTACAGAAACTTTGTAATTATATGAGGTTCCATTTGTCAATTCTTGCTCTTAGAGCATATGCTATTGGTGTTCTGTTCAGAAACTTTCTCCCTGTACGGATCGATGTCCTCAAGGGTCTTCCCCAGTTTCTTTTCTATTAGCTTCAGAGTGTCTGGCTTTATGTGGAGGTCCTTGATCCATTTGGATTTGAGCTTAGTACAAGGAGACAAGAATGGATCAATTCCCATTCTTCTGCATGCTGACCTCCAGTTGAACCAGCACCATTTGTTGAAAAGGCTATCTTTTTTCCATTGGATGTTTTCAGCCTCTTTGTCCAGGATCAAGTGGCCATAGGTGTGTGGGTTCATTTCTGGATCCTCAATCCTGTTCCATTGATCCTCCTGCCTGTCACTGTACCAATACCATGCAGTTTTTAACACTATTGCTCTGTAGTATTGCTTGAGGTCAGGGATACTGATTCCCCCAGACTTTCTTTTGTTGCTGAGAATAGTTTTAGCTATCCTGGATTCTTTGTTGTTCCAGATGAATTTGATAATTGCTCTTTCTAACTCTGTGAAGAATTGAGTTGGGATTTTGATGGGTATAAGGATACATGCTCTAGTATGTTCATAGCAGCCCTATTTATAATTGCCAGATGCTGGAAAGAACCCAGGTATCCCTCAACAGAAGAGTGGATGCAAAAAATGTTGTATAGCTACACAATGGAGTACTATTCAGCCATTAGAAACAATGAATTCATGAAATTCTTAGGCAAATGGATGGAGCTAGAGAACATCATACTAAGTGAGGTAACTCAGACTCAAAAGGTGAATCATGGTATGCACTCACTAATAAGTGGATATTAACCTAGAAAACTGGAATACCCAAAACATAATCCATACATCAAATGAGGTACAAGAAGAAAGGAGGAGTGGCCCCTTGTTCTGGAAAGACTCAGTGAAGCAGTATTCAGCAAAACCAGAAAGGGGAAGTGGGAAGGGGTGGGTGGGAGGACAGGGGAAGAGAAGGGGGCTTACAGGACTTTCGGGGAGTGGGGGGGGCTAGAAAAGGGGAAATCATTTGAAATGTAAATAAATTATATCGAATAAAAAAAATTTTAAAAAAAAGCCAAAAAAAAAAAAAATCTCTGTAAGTTAGTGTTGGAAAAATGCACACAGTGGCTACTCTTTCCTTTTATATGGTCTTTGATGATATTTTAACAGTGTTCAGAAACATAACATTTGTATATTGGCTATATACTTTGCCAATTACAAGTATAAAATTAAATGTTTTCATTATAAAAAATAGAAAAATAATAAAATGAAGCAATATCACTAGCCTGAGACATGAAAACTAAGACGGAATCTTCTGTTTTTTATAAGTTTTGATTGTGTAACCATGTTTCCTTGAAACTGGAAATGCAGATATAGTTGGACTTGAACTCAGAGAACTCCACTTTCCTCTGCCTTAATAAACTCTGGGATGAAAGGCTTGCATAAACATATTCAGTGCAATTCTGAAATGTACATAAAAGAAATAAAAAGCCTTCAAACAATGTTGATCATAAGTATTATATTACTAATATAATTATGTATTAACATAGAATGTATTAGATTGACTTACAAAATATAGTACAGGTAGAACAGCAAGGACTGTTTCACACCTGAGAACTTAAGAAATTGGTGTCTGCCTAGTTCATGAGGCTTGTCAGTGGTTCTTTATCTATGGGATATGGCCACTTTTGTAAACTTCCAAAAATATTCACGTTACGATTCATAACAAAAGTAAATTACATTCATGAAGTAGCCACAAAAATAATTTTAGTCTTGGAGGTACTGCAACATGAGCAACTGTATTAATAGGTCAAAAGGTTAGGAATGTTAAGGACCATTGCATTGCAATAGATGTTAAGCAGTCTCTGACACTAAAACCCTGGGGTATCCCTGAAAGACCTGTGAAGATCTTCCGGTTTTCAATCCATTCTGGAATCCTGAAGCTGATTCCTAGTGTCTATAAAGGCATATTGCAGCAGCACCACCTGCATTACAGGCAGCAACAAGAGCAAATGCAACAACGAAGAAAATCAATTTGCCAGCCAAAGTAAAAGTAAGCAGGCAAGAATAAAGATGTTTCATCTTCCATCTCCCTCATCTCTACTGTAGCCAAAAAGATGCTCCTTACATTTAGGGTAGGTTTTTCCACTTTAAATGATATGATGAAGAGATCTTTCATAGGAATTCAGGGGCTTGTCTTACAATTGATTGCAGATCCAGTTCACAACCAAACAAGGCCATTTCAAGTACTAAATAAAGTGAAATAAACATAAGAATTTGCAAGAGAAATATTTCTGACAAGTCAGTATAAAAACAGCTCTCACTTTTAATGGCATAAAAGATAGTTTACCCTCACTTGGGCTATTTGGTTTGTTAATCAAATAGCCTAATAAAATCCAGTTCTCTGGATTTTATCTTGGGTATTCTGTACTTTGTGGCTAATATCTACTTAATAGTGAGGACATATCATGCATGTCCTTTTGGGTCTGAGATACCTCACTCAGGATGATATTTAACCGTTGAGAGACTTGAGGCCCCAGGGAATAGGGAGGCCTGCTGGGGTGTGGGAACATCCTCTTGGAGATGGGGGAGGAAGAATGAGAAGACTAATTGTCAGAGGAAGAACAGGAAGGAGATAATAACTGGACTGAAAAAAAAGATGAAAGATAAAAGAAGAAAGAGAGTGATAGTTTATTCTGGAGTTAAATATGAACAGAGTTCTCTTAGAATACATATTTAGGCAATTCCAAATTGCATGTTCTAACATGATAACAGTAACATCATTATTCTTTTAATATTTATTTTGTTATTCTTTTTTATTTGATGTTTTTATAGTCCATGATTTATTCCCCTCCCAGTCTACCTTGTGACTCTTCCACATCCCATACTACCTACCCACCATCTCCAGGAAGATGTCCCCACCTCTAACCATCCACCCCACCAGACCTTCCCAATCCCTGTGGATTGCATCCTGTGTATTCTGTACATTTTTTGCTAATGTCCACTTATTAGTGAGAACATATCATGCATGTCCTTTTGGGTCTGAGTTACTTTACTCAGAATGATATTTTTTAGTTCCATCCATTTACCTGCAAAACTCAGGGTGTCCTCATTCTTAATAGCTGAATAGTATTCCATTGTGTAAGTGAACCACATTTTCTGTATCCATTCTTCTGTCACTGGACATTTGGTTTGTTTCAAGCTTCTGGCTATCACAAAGAAGGCTACTATGAATATAGTGGAACAGATACATGCCCCTGTACCATGGTGGGGCATCTATTTGGTATATGCCCAAAAGTGGTATAGCTGGATCTTCAGGTATATGTATTTACAATTTTCTGAGGAATCTCCAGATTGATTTCCAGAGTGGTTGTGCCAGTTTGCAATCCCATTATCAGTGGAGGAATGTTTCTTTTTTCTCCATATTCTCACCAACATGTGCTGTCACCTGAGGTTTTGACATTAGACATTCTAATTGATGTGAGGTAGAATCTCGGGGTCATTTTGATTTGCATTTCTCTGAACACTAAAGACTTTGAATATTTCTTTAAGTGCTTCTTAGCCACCAAGATTCCTCTGTTTTGAATTCTGTTTAGTTCTTTTCCCCATTTTTTTGATTGACTTGTTTTGTTTTGTTTGTTTGTTTGTTTATTTTTTGATGGTTAGCTTCTTGAGTTCTTTATATATTTTGGATATTAGCCCTCTTTTGGATGTGGGGTTAGTGAAGTTTTTTTTCCCAATCTGTAGGTTGCTGATTTGTCCTATTGACTATGTCCTTTGCCTTACAGAAGCTTCCCAGTTTCATGAGGTCCCATTTATCGATTCTTGATCTTAAAGCATGAGCCTAATGGTTGTATTAACTCTTTCAGACTCATTCATTTTGAATATCTTCACCACTCTGACTCAAGCCACTTATGACCATGCTCTCTACCCTCTAGTCCCTTTCCATACTACATTGAACTCTTCTTTTCTTTAAAAGCTAATTTAATTAAGTTTTTATTCTCCAAGTGGTATTGGGAGTAGAGCCTGTTCTGGTATATGGCTTACTTGTTCACATTCCTATCATCAATTAAAGCTAACTCCCCCTTTTCCAGAAACAATAACTTCCTAACTAATGATGGGATTGTATGCCCATGACCCATCTGTATGCTGAGATTTGGTCTGGGTTGAGCCTGTTGGAAGTTTGAGACAGGTAAGAATAGTCACTTATTTGACTACACAACTGTCCTGTTTGTAGAGATCACTGTTTTCTTGATGTTATTATTTGCCACTACAGTTCTTATAACCTTTTCAACCCCTTTCCCAAGACAATTATCATACACGGAGGACGGAATGATGTATTTATCATTGAGTGCAGAGAACTCTGGAATCAATTATTTTCTACACATTGACCAGTTTAATGTGTTTATCATGATCTAACACAAACAGAATCTTATTTGATGATGGTTGAGAAGTGCTATGATCTAAATCTATAGTAATGAGTTGTTAGGGGTTGTTTGAATACTTATGTATATTTAATAGAACAATATAATTCTCCCCTAGGGAATCTAACATATTTAGCCACAGGCTATGAACTCCCCCGCCAATACTGCTAAATATGTGTTCCATCGCATAGACTAGAACTTAGGTCCAACCTTATGCATTATTTTTCTAAACACATTTTGAGACATATTGTAAATTTTAGATTTATTTATATATTATCTAAATATATAAGATCCAGTTTTTAAAGTTAAAAAAGTAAAAACATTTTTTCCTTCCAAAAAACCCAGCATCCTTCAGAAAATCAGTATGCACTTGTCATAATCTTGTCAAAATCATAATCTGGTGAATTTATTTGTATATTTTTAAGATGTGTATTCTGAATTTTCAGACTAATTAGCATATATTCAAGGCCTAGAAAAATACCTGAGTAGGTTTTATAAAGAGGGGATTATGTTTTTCATTAAATGAGGGCAAACTCATAAAGAAACAAAGTCATAAAGTATAGGAACTAAAATGAATACTGTGTTATATGGGTCTGTTTAGAACCATATGTTTATTTGTATTAATGTGCAACTATACAGATTCAAAATTACATATGCATGGATACATTTCTGAAAGATGGCATGAATTACAGGTTGATTGATATCTTAGGAGCCCAAAATAATGGTTTATAAAGACTATTTTCCAGTATTAGGTACCAGCTATTCACTGGAAAACTGGCTGATTCTAGAGATAAAACAGAATAACTGTAAGTGGCTTTGGAAGATGTTGTAATGGCTCAAAACTCTTCAGAAAGAATTCAGAAAAACATAGAGTATATTATATATGTATAATGCAGTAATAAATTGAGCATCAATAATATTTAAAACATAAGATCTCCAAGCTGTGATGACATTGAATCCAGTTTCTGTGTGAGATTAACTGTGTGACTTTTGTATTGAACAAGTTATCATATCACACATTTCAGATAATTGTTTTCTGAACCGCTCAGCTCAGATAAAGTGTTTTTTTTTTTCTGACATGATCTATGATGCTTTAACTATACATACAACTTGTTTCATTATGGAAAACAAATTTAATATTTGTCAATCATTATACTTTTTGGGTAAATTTCAAATAAGTGTTTCTCAGGATTGTATAGTATTAAAATATTTGTCATTAAAAATTCTAATATTTTTACAACAAGTATCCTAAAGAGCTATCAAGAATGTTGACTTGGAATGAGGTCAGAATATCTCATAATTATTAGAAGGATCCTAAATATTCTACTGTTTTTACTTAGGTGATGAGGCACCAGCAAGACTGATGATCATAATAGTAATCAGCCATCAAGAATATTCTCCATGGTTTAAATGTCTCAGTTCCAAATCTTCAGCCAAGAGTTTAATTATGTACCAAAAAAATGAACATGTACATCCATCTCATTAGTATGTGAAATTTCCCTTGTCTTTAATAAATGGTAAAGTAATGTTATATGAAATGGTTATTTTAAAATAATCTTTTAAAATAATTCTCAGTGAAGGTTTGATTTATATGCCTATGTTTTATGCATATATAATGGGTCATACAAAAATTAGGGATGTGAAAAGGGAAGAACCTCTGAAATAGATAATTTTTAATTATCTCAGAAATGTATGAATGATTAACCCTTTGATATACACAATTACTTGTTTAAAATTCTAGGTGATATAAAATTTTGCATTCATTTCTAAATAATAAAAAAATTATATGAAAGTTGACTACAATACTTTTACATATAAATTTTAAACTTGGTGTAAAAATGTCAAAGAAACACAAGATTTTGCACTATGTCTTTCTAAATTCAACATGGTGTTTTTAACGCATTGAGACTGAAATCTGGCATTTCTTGGAATAGATGATTCTCTTAAGCAATGAATTTATCTTACTTATGAATGTATTAGTTATGAGTATAACTGAGCTTAAATAGCCCAAATAAAGTTCAAAAAATATTTCAAAGCATATTATTTATATTTGAAATAAAATGGAAATTTTAAGATAACTAAAATTTCAACTGTAGAGAATAGAAAGATAATTGGCTTGTAATAATAGTTGAAATTATACTTTTTTAAAATTCTAGTACTACTAGTATTATTGAATTGTGCTCATGCATGTTATTGTGTGTGTGTGTATGTGTGTGTGTGTGTGTGTGTGTGTGTGTGTGTATGCACATGGCTGTGTAATAGCACATGTGAGAATCAGAGCACATGTTTCAAAGTCAGCTTTCTTCTGCCACAGTAAGATTCGGGGATCAAACTCAGATAGAAAATTCTTTCCCATGAGCACCTTTGTGAGATGAATCATTTTCCTTGTCCCAGAAATAAATTTTTATATTTCCTCAAACACAGAAGAAAATATATATCATAGTATTGCTTAAACATTCCATATAGACCAAAATCAGAATAAATAAAGCACACCAGGGGAAGAGAATCCTTTGCAGTCTAGATTTTATCCCCCTACTGTTCCATCCTCTGACTCTTCCATGTCCCATACCTCTTCCCCCTATCTCCACGATGATGCCCCTACCCTCCAAACCCCCTACCCCACCACACCTCCCCACTGCCTGGTACATCTAGCCTCTTGAGGGTTAGGTGCATCTTGCCTGACTGAGTTCAAATCTTGCAGTCCTCTGTAGTATATGTGCAGGGGACCTCAGCTATTGTATGCTGCCTGGTTGGTGGCCCAGTGTCTGAGAGACCTCAGGGTCCAGATTTTTTCATGCTTAAGCTCTCAAGTGTTTGGGATACAGGTATAAATCACAACCGAAGTATGATTCTTTCTTTATATTACATGTTTCTTAATTGACTGAGACAAAACAAAGAGACTTAGACTTTGTGTGCTCATATTTTGTGTATGTGCTCTCATACAATTCTAGAACCATCCAAGGATTGTTTTATGTAAAACATAATAAAGGACAAAGTCATTGTGATTTGGATTAAACTTGCTACATTTCCCTAAATTCTTCTAGTTGTTCTCAACTGTGTAATGGTCATCTCCTTCTAATGACATGACTACATGAAGAATATGATTTTGAATCATCCTAATGAAAAGATCATATAATTGTGAAATTAAAAGTTGCAAATTGGCCCAGAAACTCAGAAAATTTGTTTAGATAATCCTCAAATGCCTTAAAACAAATCTGCCGTATAACCTAGATATACCATTTCTTGGTCTACGGCCAGATTCTTCCACATCCTAGTTCATGTATACTTGCTTAGAAATATTTATTGCTGCTTTATTCATAAGATCTAGTAAGTAGAAATAACCAAAATGTCCTTCAACTGATAAACACATAATGAACAAGCAATACATACATACAGAGACAAAAGTTATATTCAACTTTAAAAAAATAAAAATTTCAAGCACATCTTCTCACTTATCTATGGGGTTTATCTCTAGTTGTTAGTGCATAGCTGGAATAACTTCATAAACTAGGAAAATTAATAAGGATAATATCAGGAAAGCAATATAAATGTGAGTATAAGGTGGAAGTGAGTTGAAAAAGGAAATAGGAAAGGTCAACTTTAACTAGAGAATGGGATGGAAATTAATGTAGAAGTATGAAAGAACATAAAACAACAGTAAAGATGTCTAGAAAATGTTTATAATATATAAAAGCCTATTTATATACAGATACCTATCCAATTTAGATGAAAATATCCCATGTGGGTTAGCAATGCCCACCAGAAACCATAGACTGTCAAATAGAATTTCTGTTCTAGATATGAGCAACCTCCTTATGAGGTGCAGGTCAGTGCAATATAAGAGATTTCAAAAATGTTACAAGTAGCTGCTATTGTGTTTTGTTGCCTTCCAGAGACTGGAATTGATTCCCCATGGCTGAATATACCACAGGTTTCATACTCACAATACACATGATCTGAGCTGAATTTTATATGAAAGCCCTCTCCCTCCCAGAGAACTATCTTTCATGATACCAGAAGGTGCCATGCTATTTTCCACAGAAATGCAATAATCAAAAATCTTACTCAGTTATGATGAATATGAACTGTAAAACTAACTAGTACTGTATAATAATCTTAATGGTACAATAATAGCTCTCATATCTAGATGTTAACCAGAAACTGTCTAATTAGAACTAAGACTCACTCAGCATGAAGTAATTAATGCCTATTTTTGGAGTCTAAGCCAACTATCTGGGGTTAATGAGGTCATGGTTCTTAGAGAAGTTGTAATGGCCTCTTTACTAAACCAGCAAAATTACTAATTGTACTAGAAATTTTTGTCTTTATACTCACAGAAAAGGCTTTTTTTTTCCCTTTCAAAGGTGATATGTGATTTGAAAGAGGATATGGTGGTTTTAAACAGGGAGAAAGGGTAATAAAATAAATAAAAATAGAAGAATGAAAGAAAATGGTAAAATAAAATTTTGGATATCTGAACAGTTATGCATAATATATGTAAATCTATATGCATTCATTTTCAATAGGCAGAGGTCATTAGAGAAAACTAAAACTGATCTGAATACAGGGAAAAAGTAATCATATGGCACCAAAGTCCAAAAAAATTTCATCTATGACATAATCCATAATCCTACAGCTCATAGAACCCTGAGGGAATGGGAGAAAAAGATTATAAGAGTCAGGAAAACTATCAATGCTGTGATATTGCATCACTTAGAAATGTCTGTGGGTACACATTCTGTCCCATATCTAAAGATCTGCTGGCAATTGAATGCTCCTGGAAGAAAAGTCAGATTTGTTTAAGGATGTGGCTTCTAGTAGATTGTGCATGCTCCAATACATGATCCAACATCCAAGAATAAATGATTGGAACAAATGAATCCATTGTGTAAAAAGAAAAACCTAAAAAACAACCAACATAATAAACATTGTTATGGATCTGGGAAAGATTGGGAGAATGGTGAAAATATGGTTCAAATGTAACATTTGAAATTCTCAAAGAATAAAGACGTGATTTAATAAAAAAAAATAGTTTTGAGTTTCAAGGAATATTTCTAAGTTTTTGGTTTGTTTTTTGTTTTGGGGGTTGTTTGTTTGTTTCCTTGTTTGCTTGTTTTTCCATGAAAATCATCATCACTGGAAACAGATGACAACTTTTACAGACCATCAAAATAGCCACTACTTATACATTAATACTGGAAAGCCATCTGCCTAACAGTCCAGACAAACAGGTAAGCCAAATGGAGACATCATCATTTTCTCCTTTTTCCAAATCCAATTCGCTATTCTCATCCATAACTCTACAATAAAACACCAAATGCAGCCTTCCTTCTCTCCTTCCCATATCTCCTGTGGATCCCACAGACCATCTTATTTTAACCTCCCTCCCCACTTTTGACTTTATCACAGACCCAGACTCTAGCAGAAACTACTCACTAGCTTACAGAGCATGCCTGTCAGAAAAACTGGTAGGCTGCCTATAGTTCTTCTTTATTGCCTTTGTTCCTCAGATACGGTCCCTCAGTCTTACTCCCAAATGTAGAGCAGAATACTATAGCAGCTTTTCTTGTACTTGTGAACTGATCTCCTGTGTACCTCACAGATACTCCCCTTCTAACCTTCATCTTTTTATGTGTCTTTTTATCCTAGCCTGAAAACTCAACAGGTTTAACAGTAAAACCTAGGGCAAGTCTACCAGGACAATTCATACCGCTTTCTGCTCTTATGGGTCCAGTTCCTCCAGTATAATTTCCAGCTCTATAGCAAATCTGCTATGGTTTCATTTTCCTCTTTAATTTCACACCTAAAGGATCACAAAGCATTTCTTCGAACTTTATTTTAAGTCATTCCATTATCCCAGCCTCCAATATCAACATGGAATGCTGGGAATATTCAAGCTGAGAAAGTTAGGAATATAGGACCATAGATAATTTCTATCCAGGTAGGCCTTAGTAACCATGCTCTCCTAAAGTCTAGGAAGAAGAAGAAATGAATTAATAATACATTCCCCCAGTATAGACAAAAGCAAATATTATCATTCAGACACATAATCATCCCATTTCCAGACACCTAGACATTAGTATAAACCACCATCAAAAGCAAGCCAGGAAAATCTCTCCCCTGGTATCCAAGAACCATGCTACAATAGGCACTGAATATTCTAACATAGCTGAAGCCCAAGAAAAATACCTAAAATAGTACTACAGAGATAATAGGGCCTGTTGAAATGGAAATGACTTAATCACTTAAAGAAGTTGAATTAACAAGCAATGGATAAATCCCTTTAAAAAATGCAGGAAGGAAAAACAGTACATGTGAATGAGTAAAAATGTTAAACTTCTAAAGACATAAGTAGAATTGACAAAAACAAACAAAAAACTGAATGAATCACAGACCACAGGAAGCTCAGGAAGGAGGAGGACTGAAGTGAGGGTGCTTTGGTTCCTCTGAGAAAGGGAACAAAACACAGGGGCAATAATGGAGACAAAGTTTGGATCAGAGATTGAAGGAAAGGCTACCCAGAGACTGACCTACCTGGGCATTCATCCTATAAACAGTCACCAAACCTTGACTCTAATATAGACATAAGTGCATACCAAAAGGAGCCTGTTAAGGTTGTCTCTGGAGGGTCACTGCCAGAGTCTTACACATACAGAGGCAGATGCTAGTAGCCAACGATTGGACTGAGTATGGGGTCCCCAATGAGGGAGCTTTGAGCTGAGGAGCTGGAGGGGTTTACAGCACCATGGGAAGAACAATGATTTTGGCCACCCAGATGGCCCAGGACTCCCAGGGACTAAACCATCAATCAAAGGGTACACATGGTTCCAGCCAAAAGTGTGGCAGAGGAATGCCTTGTTGGGCATCAGTGGGAGGAGAGGTCCTTGGTCCTGTGAAGGCTCAATAGATGCCCCAGCAAAGGGAAATAGAGTGGGGGAGGAGGGAATGGACGTGGTGGAGGTGCATATACCTGGAGGCAAGGGGTGGGAGGAGGGGTTAGGAGTCTTAAGGGAGGGGGAAAACTAGGAACGGTTTTAGCATTTGAAATGTAAATAAAGATTATATTCAATAAAACAAACAAACAAACAAAAAACTGGGATACAGTAGTCTCAATTACCTGGACCCCTGAGATCTCTCAGACACTGAGCCACCAACCAGGCAGCTTATACCAGCTGATATGAGGCCCCCAAAACACATACAACAGAGGGCTGCCTGGTCTAGCCTCAATGAGAAAAGATGCATCTAACCCTGGAAAGAATTGAGGCAGCAAGGAGTGGGTTGGTTCTGTGGGGTGGGGTCGGAAATGGGGACATCCTCTGGGGTAGGAGGAATAAGATGAAGGACTGTTGGAGGGTGGACCAGGAGGGGAATACAACTGGATTGTAAAATATATATATATAAAGAATAACTATAACAAAGTTTAAAAACTGGGGTAGAAAACTAAACAGAATTCTCAACAGAGGAATCTTGAATGACTGAGAAACACTTAAAGAAATGTTCAAACTCCTTGGTCATTAGGAAAGGGGAAATCACAGTGACTATGGGATTCCATCTTACACACATCAGAATGGTTAAAACAATCTCAAGAGATAGCACATGCTGGGGAGGATGTGGAACAAGGGGAACACTCCTTCTCTGCTGGTGGGAGTGCCAACTTGTACAACCGCTTTGAAAATCAATTTGGCAGTTTCCAAGAAAACTGGGAATAGTTCTACCTCAAGATCCAGCTATACCACTCCTGAGCATATACACAAAAGATGCTTCAACATCTCACAAAAACACTTGCTCAGCTATGTTTGCAGCAGCTTTGTAATAGCCAGAAACTGGAAACAACCTAGATATCTCCGAACTGAAGAATGAATAAAGAAAATGTGGTACATCTACAGAATTGGATACTATTCATCTATTACAAATCAAGACATCTTTAATTTTTCAGGCAAATAGATGGAACTTGAGAACATCATCCTGAGTGAAGTAACTGTCCCAGAAGTATATGTACAGTAAGTACTCACAAGTAGATATTATCCATAAAGTACAAGTATAGTGTTTGATTACACAGACCCAAAGAAGCTAAACAAGATAGAAGGCCCAAGCAAGGAAGCTTGAATCTCACATAGAAGAGAGAATAAAATAGTCATAAGAGGAAGACTTAGGAAGGAGAGAGGGGGGAGGCAGGGGAAGGAGAGGGAGAGGGAGAGGGGAAGAGAAATGGGAGATTCAGGATCAGGTGTGGAGAAGGACAGGACAGATGGCCAAAAGGCCATGAAAATGATTAGAAATCCTCAACTGAAGGGGGGAGAGGAAGTAGGAGGCAACTCCAGGACCAAAAAGATACCTGAGATAAGGGAGACACCCAAGAATCAATGGGGATGACCTTAGCTGTGACACAAGTACTTGGGATATGGAAACTGAACAGACCACCTGTTGTAGCCAGACAGGAACCCCCGTTGAGCAATAAAGACACTAACCCACCCACAAAACTTTCCACCTCAAAATTTATCCTGTCTACAAATAATGAAGGCTCAGGGGAGGGAGCAGAGACTAAGGGAATGACCAACCATTAAGTAGCCCAACTCAAGACCCATCCCATGGACAAACACCAGTCTCTAACCCTACTAATAATGCTCTATTATGCTTTCAAATAGTAATCATGTGTCCTTTGAGAGGCTCCACCCAGCAGCTGTCCTAAACATATTGAAACACCCACTGCCAAAAAATGGATGGAGCTTCGGGACTATTATGGAAGAATAGAAGGAAGGATTGCAGGTCTTTCAGGGGATAGGAACTCCACAGGAAGACAAACAAGAGTCAAGTATCCTGAATCCTTGGGGCTCAGAATCTAAACAACCAAGCAAAGAACATACATGGGCTGGACTTCTCATATGTAGCAGATGAGCAGGTTTATCTTCAAGTGTGACCTGAACAACTGAAATGGGGGATATCCCAAAAGCTGTTGCCCATATGTGGGATATATTCTACTAGCTGGACTGCTTTGTCTGACCTCTGTGGGAAAGGAAGCATATATCCTTTTAGAGACTTTAAATGCTGAAGTGTGTGTGTGTGTGTGTGTGTGTGTGTGTGTGTGTGGTGTATACCCAGCCATAATCTACCTGTTTAGAGGAGAAGAAGAGGGTAAATGGATGGGAGAAGTTGACTAGGAAGGGAGAGGTAATGAATGGAATGTAAATGAATATATAAAAATTATGATAAAATAAAATTTAAAAATATTCTGCAATTTTTTTCCTGTCTCATTTAAAACAGTTAGTGTGAGGTCTAACAAAATATTCCTGGGGCTTTTAATGTCATGGAAGTTATGACTTAAATACATATAAAGAAATGGCAATTAAAACATATGTGTGTGTTTTATGAGCCCATGCTAACACAGTATTTTAGTGTACATATGTATTCAGGTATTTCTGAAGCTTTGTTTCCCTGTTTGCATGAGTGTGTACATAACAATTTGATTTTAAAATGTCCTATAGTTAATTAGACATAGTCTCTCACTATATCTAGGTTTTGCTATTTGAAGTAGACAGGCTGGCCACAAAGATCCAAATGTCTATTTAATCACACCTATGTACAGCATGGGATTTTAGATTGGTGTCAGTATTCTTGGCATTTTATGTTGGTACAAAGGACCCAAACTCTGTTTCTCAAGCTTGTATGATAAACACTTTACCCACTGGGCCGTCTCCTCAGCTCTACTTTTATAATTAAGAATACTGTGTATATATTGTCTATCTTACCATATAGTATGAATCCAGACTAACTGGCTTTGCCTTTATCCCACTATCAGAAATAAAACAGGAATTTCTTTTGTTTTTAAATGACAAGAGAAACAAAAGGATTGCAGTCTGCATGTCCCTTGCCTAAAACCTTACAGATTAACCTATCAGTAGTTACTATTCTCACCTTTATTTCCATTTAACTATGAAAAATATTGTTGACATTAATGGATATTTGTGATTTTAATTTTTTACTAATTTATGAGACACCCACAGGTTTATTTTTGTTGCATATCATCTGTATTAAAAGTATTATTCATTTCATTACCTAACACAGAGTTATTAAGTGAATTGTCTTCAAACTACAGATGTTGGATTTTCCAGCTAAAGAACCTTATATAGCTACAGAGCTTGCTTGGCTACCCTCTGAGACATCTGTATCATTTCCATAGCACAAAGGAAGATACAGGATGCAGCTTTTCACTTGAACATATATTTCTTCGATCAGAAACAGTCTTCTTCAATGGCTAAAGAAGTATTTTTCCTGAGAATACATGAAGTATAAACACACAGTGCAAATGTAACACAATGCGCTTAAAGGAGCTCTTATTAATGGAGAAAGAAGAGAATGTTTTCTTTACCAAATCAGCAGACAGTGCATTTTAGTTATAGCCACTGGTGCTGATGCTGTCTATTAGATGATAAGCCTCAGCATCCTGAAAGGCATATCTGTCTATCAGAGGATAAGGCTACACTAATCCTCCCTGTAGGATTGGAAATGGAATTGAAAGGGTTCTCTGGGGAAATGTGCCCTATTGGTTCAAAGCACAGATCTCCCAAAATCCTTTTACTGCCAAGTAGGACTGATTATTTTCAAATGTGGAAGATAGGATAGACATAAGCTATCCTTCCCTGTCCTTTACCACAATAATATATACTTTTCACTAAATTTTCTTTCAATGTCTAAAAATATCCAGTTATCATGTAGGTTGTTAGTATGTTCCCTTATGAGCAAGTGCTTAAAAATGTTAAAATATATTTTTATTGGTGTAATGAAAATCTATAATGTTATCAAGGGTAATCACTTAACAAAAAATAAGCATTTTTGTATGTTTAATCTTCACAGTGAACAAAATTAAAAGTTTAAAGCTTATATTAGGAGAGACTTAAAGAACTATAATGTCTTGTTAAAGATAATCTATTTTGCTGTGTGAGTTTTAATGTATTTGTTCCTTAATTTTAAAAATTAATTCATCATAGCCAAACTAAAATATTTTAATTAAAATAAAATTACATAATTTTCCTCTTTCCATTTCCTTAATTCCCTTCAAACATTCCCAAGTATCGGTTACTCACTCTAAAACTAGAGGTTTTCCCTTTGATTATTATTGCTGCACAACACACACACACACACACACACACACACACACACATATATATATATATATATATATATATATATATATATATATATATATATATATATATATATATATAAAGACATACATAAATGCAACTGGCTGATCCCATTTATATTGCATATATGCATATGATTTCTGTGTTGACCACTATGTACTGATATACTATTTATCTCATGGGTTTATTCATGGGAAAGACTAATTCTTCCTCTGTTCTCATATGATTATATATTAATTCATCCACTCATATATTACATTCATATATGAATTATTCATTCATATCTCTAATACCTTATTTCTGAATGCTTTCTGAGCCTAAGGTAGAGAAATTATACTATACACGTATTTGTTGGCTCTAAACACACTACCATCACTTTATTTCTGTATTATGCCTGGTAAATTTTGTTTACAGTGACTTCTGCCCTCTTAATAGAGAATCTTCTTTGAAAGTCAGTAAGAACTTCACTTAACTGTAAGTATAATAATACATTTTAGAATGAATAATAAGTTTATAATGAAGCATTATGCTTATTACTAAGGTTATGGTAGTAGGTTCCATTCTAAGAGCCATAACATTAGTGTCTTTGGGTAGTTGGTTAGAGTTCAAATAGCAGGCATGACTTTATTCTAGTTGAGTAGGCTTTAAATTTAATCAGACACATGTTAATTATTCCAAAGAAATGAGGTGTCACTATTGCACATTTAAGAAATATCTTGCCATGATGTTCATTTGTGTAGTTCATAGACATTACAGCTGAGTAGAACAACTGATTTCCTTCCACCCTTTACAGATGAAATAGCATCTTATTGTACCTTGACCTCAGGGTGAAGGTTTTCAGGTAAATACCATCTCACGTTTTCCAAGTCCTATGTGAAATTTCACATATGTGAAATATGTGTCTTCAACAAGAGAAACTTAACTCTGGAAGGCAATTATGGAATACACAATATTCTACATTTTTGAGGGATTACTTGGATTTCCCTCAACTATTTGTAAGGAAGATTCTAAGTCTTGAACTGAGGTTTTGTTTACTCATCCGTCACTTTGGTGATGAACACTGACAATACAAATTGCAGGACTTCATTTTATATATACAACTATATACACACAATTATATTCTTTATATATGTTTACGTAAATAGCTGATATGATTCCATGAACTTTTAAAAACACCTTCATTGCAATATGTCTTTCATCCCTTCTTCTCCTCTGTCTTGAAGCCCTTCCCACCTTCCATATTTTTATAGTGGGTGTATTTGTGTGTTTTCGACGTATGCATCTGATTGTGCACATTCGTAATATGTATAATGGTATGTATATGTATGTATATAGTATGTATGTACATAGTTATGTATGCACTTATACACTTACAGACCAGAGATGGTTTATATTTGTACTCAACTATTACTCTTTATCAAAAATAAGTCAGGCTTTCTCTAAAGTTAGAACTTACTACTTAGCCAGATTGGCTATACATATAGATCTCTGTCATTCTACATCCTATAGTTTCTAGTGAAACAAATGTCCCTTACATTTGTAAATGTCCCTGACATTTTGTGAGTGCTGGTCATCTGAACTCATGTCTTCATAGTCCCATAGTAGATATTTTACTGACTGGCATCTCATCCTCATGCAGTTATTTTAATAAATTTCTTTCTTTCTACCATTTCTGCTAACCTGTGTTGTTGACTCTGTTGCCATGCTGTCAACACTGGACATAGCTTACCATACTTACTCTACCTGAGCTTTCATGAGACTCAGTAGATTATTGTAGGTTCTAACAATTTGTCATTTCCTCCAAAATTATTATGTACCTTTTACTCTCTAATGCAAAAGCAGCATACTTGTGAAAGAGACCATAGTCTTTTGTCTCAGAGATTGCCATCAGAGATTGTTGGCCTACCTATTAGCAAATTGATATGAAATTCTAGGTGATTACTGTTGGAAATATTGGAGACTTTTGAAATTGCACACATATATACACATATACATAATACATGTATACATACATACATATGAATATTTATCTACTGCTCATTTCATACCTTTTTCTATATTGTTCTTTGTTTTATTCAATATTTCATCTGGCATATTGTTGGTTAGTTTCTGCTGTCAGCATCATTCATTTATCTGAATATATCTACTAGTAAGACAAATATCCTGTAATATTCTGCATTATTATCTTATAATATTCTCCTTCATAATTTCTAATGCAATGATTCTGTCCTGAAATTAGAATATCTCAGTATATACACATGCATGTGAATTTTTGTGATCAGAAAATTTCTTTAAATTTTCTGCTAAAATACTAAATATACATCCTGAATCTGAAACACAAACAAGATATCCTAAATCTCTTTCAATAGCAAATTTATTGCCTCAAACATACAAAATGAGAATTGGAGTTCTGAACTTTATTAGCTAGAGTAATTTAATATCTAAATTTCTGGACCAAATGACTTTCTTGAATAATATCTCTCTTTAGCAATAGTTTCATTATTAAAATTTCGACACTGGTCTCTACATAAAATAGTGCTAGTTTTCAACCATCCTTTGATTTGAAGTTTTCCCAGTTGTTGAATGAACCATGGAAAAAGTTTCTGAAGAGTTGTAGAAACAACATAAAAGAGAAAATAATTGGAAAATAAATAATTTTATGGTAATTGGTAGCCTTTTCTTGCTAGAGAGGAGTATTATTTAAGTGTATGTTACAACTGCTAGGCAGCTTTGAAGATGACCTATTATTTGTACAACAGATATTGTCAGCTGTTAATAACTTGAAGAGATTTGGCCTAACCATGTCCATGGAATCCTAGTCCATGTACCACTGTGGAATGGGCCATTGATGAGGTGAAATATAAGATACAAAGAAGGCACATGCATACCTGCACCAGCTCCAATGTTTAGAGAGTGGGAAAACAGCATCTTGCATATCCAAGTAGCAATGTGAGAAGTTAACAATACAATTTATTTTAAAATATATTTTATTACTTCCTTAAATCCACACTACACATTTTGAGCCTTTTAACCCCACGTCCTCTACCTCCTCCTAACTCCTTCCCCTATATCCTCTAACTCCTCCCAGATTCAACTGTACCACATACTCCCACTCACATTTGAGTTTTCTTTTGATTTTTTTTTATAAGTTTCCAGTCCAGTTTGTTTTTCCTATATATTTATGGTTTGGGAACCATGCATAGGAGCTTGGTCAACTTACTAAGTACTATGTAATTAAAGAGAACTGACTTGCTCTCCCTCAGAAACAATTGGCTGTCTATAACACCCAACTTGGAGCAGAGAAGACAACAATAACAGTGAAGTTTACTAAGTATTCCTTTAGCAATTTAACAGTTTTTAATTTTAAATATTTCCTTCAAATATACAATAACCTTTTAAAATTATTCTTTTATTTTTACATAAAAATAAAATTGGAAATATAATTTACTACTTTACCTCTTTCCCGAATGCCAGTTTTTTCATCTTCTGTCACCATACCTGCTTTAAAGAAACTTGGTGAACTAGAAAGAAGCTGGAGAAATGGAAGTGAACATGACCAAAATTATGGAGAACAACAATGAAGATACTGTATTTATCCAAATGATAACTATTTGTTCTGACTTCAGGACAAATTTTAGGTCTCTTTGAATGTAGCAAGAATCATTACTTGAGTCCCACTTAGAAATACACAATATAGTATAATCCTAGATTATAGGTTTCAGCTCATTAAGCTTTCAAGATCACACTGTGAAATATGAGAGCTGCTGTTATCTATGCAGGGAAATTAGGCCAAGGGAAGAAGATTCTTATCCAGAAATTATAGTAACCAGGCTAATGCTATCCCAAATACTGTACCAGGTTTATTTGACTATGTGGCAACAATTATACTTTAGCAAAAATACATAATTTTATGTTTCTTAGGGGAAGATGAGCACATTTTATTTTGAATATAACTCTTGAATTGTCAAGTCATAATTAGATTTTAATTACCATTGACACATATGTTATTCATAAATATGTCTAGGTTATAGATCAATGCCACTAATACAAAGAATGACCAGAAGGTAATAAAAAGCTAACTTCTAGTTTAAAAAATTCTACATAATATGTCAGAAATGCCTGATTCCAAAATTAATGGTGTTCTAGCAGGCCACTTCTATTGAATTTCCTTAACGAGTTATATATATTTTTTTAGAGTTACATTATAATTATGCAAGGAGTAGCCCAACTAAAGTCTTCCTACGTATCTCACCCAAAAACTTTAATTTGGTTAACACACTTCAAGGTTAACATACTTATAATTATTCAAGGAATAGCCCAACTAAAGTCTTCCTATGTATCTCACCTAAAAACTTTAATTTGGTTAACAAACTTCAAAGAGTACACACACACACACACACACACACACACACACACGCATACATATACACACATACATACACACACCTAAAGTATTACAAATTTATAATAAATGTTCACTTTCTAATGATATTGTAAGAGGTTATACTGCAGTTTTACTGTATCTTCTGTGTAGTGATAGAGAAGTTAATAACAATTCAGGTGTGCTTGAGAATCTCTGTTATAGGACATTTGTCAAGTTTCCAGGTTTTGATGAACAATTCTCTGTGCAGCATCCACATTTCATTATCCAGTGAAGAGCAGCTACTGCATCTGTAACTTTCAATTTATTTTCAGTTTTCTCACATGTATATGCCAAAGGAACAGGAACAAAACATGGCTATTAAGTATCATGGTACATAGCTAATTGCTGGTTAACTTGTCATGGCTGTATGTATTTTAATTCAGTTTATCTCAGTTCCATTATGACATGGCAACTTTATAGAGTTAAATATAAAAATCAGTTATTATTTATTGATCTATTAAAGAGCAAATCTCTCAGCTTCTGACTGAATTGATTGGCTCAGTCTCAAACTAACTCTGGCAATCTGTTCTATTCTTCATGCTCCTTGGCATTCTCTGGATCTTTCTGCCTTCACCTGCAACATGTCTCTATAAAACTATCCTAGTAAAACTGTGTGCTCTCTCTCTCCCTCCCTCTCTACCTCCCTCCTGCTCTCTCTTCCTTCTCCCTTCCTCCTCCTCTCTCTGCCTACACGGTTAAGTCACCTTTCTTTCTCTGCTAGTAAGAGCTGGGCATATATCTCTGATTCAGTCTGTCCCATTTTGCTCTGATTCATCACTCTGTCTATACCTCTGTTAGCCATCGCTTTCAAACCTGGCTACTTCCCTCTAGGAACAAACTTTACCTTACTAAGGGAGTTTCTGTGTTCTAACCAGAGGGATTAAATGTGTGTGACATATTTGCACTCCTGCTAGATCACAGACTTAGGTGTTTAGATGTGATCCCTTTTCAGAGTAGCCACATTGCTCAATTAAAAATCTTTTACAGATACACAATAATATCTTGACCTGGAAGGTAAGACCCAGTATGTGAATATTTTCGTGACAGGAACATTCAGATCATTACCAGTATTCACTGGAAGAAAACAGGTCTGCATTCCTCATTGTTCCAGATCATCTGTTTTGAGCAACAATAAATTTAAAGGAATATTTTTATCCAGATCAGTAAAAAAGATTGTACTTACAAAAATACAGTCAATTTTTTGCTTTGATTGAATTGCTATGTGTGGTATATAGAATAAAAAAATACAAGCACTAAGATAAATGCATCTATATTACACACACACACATGCATACATATTACATATATGTATATTACATTTTCATTACAAATACATTATTAATTCCTGGATTTGTTTGTTTGTTTTTAACATTCTTATGTTTCTCAGATTGGAGTGTATTGATTTGCCAAACTGGCTTGCAAATCTTTGAAGTTATTTCAATGCAAGAAAGCGTATAAAACATTAAATAAGAAAAATAAAACATAAATTCCATCTCATTTTCAGGGGCCTCTGTGTTTTATTGCTAAAACCAAAAGAGTACTGGTTTGTATTATAAGTGCCTGAAAGAAAAGGCATTAAATGGACTTGTTTAAATTATTTGTTCCCTGAGAACTCCTACTATCTACTAGACAGTTAAGTAGTCCCCACATGACAATCTGGATACTTGTATAAACTTTATCACAGTAGCTAATATGTACTGTTATGAGTGTTATGAGAGTCTTTCAAAGTGATTTAATGTGAGGGAAGCTATTCTGATTGAGTTGAAATGTTACTTCCTTCTGATTGGTTTCATTTATTAAAATGCCTTTAAAAGAAACATTCCTCTGAGAGGCTCATTAAGACCTAACTTTAAGTAAATTGATTGTGCATATTTAATTATTTAGTTCCCTTAAGCATTATATATAGGGTACCAAATCAAAATTATTTTGACAGCATGTCCAAATTTTAACATTTAGTCAAAAACTGGCTGTTGAACTAACAGTAATATTTAAAAGTAATATGTGTGCTGAGAATAAGTGACTATTTGCTTGCACATTCCTATGCAGAACATCTTTTTTCACCCTCTGTGAAACAAAGAACATTATAGAAAAGGGCATGAAAAGAATGTAAGTGCAGGATGTTGAAAAGGAGTTCTCTGAAACACTATCTTCTGGACAAGATTCAACCATTAGAGCTGTGAGCACACACTGGTTCTGATAATGTACACAAGAGTGGGTCTGGAAATATTTCATCAGAGCTGAAGAGGAGGCTGGTGGGATCCAACCTCACTATGGGTATTAATAGTTTGTGAAAAAAAGGACTCTTATTCTCTATTAGAATGTAGCCTCTGATAAGTTAGATATGCAGTTAGATATATCAGTCCCTTTGCCCCTATACTCATTTCCTATAAACAGACTACTTTTAACTTATTCCATGGGACCTACATACAGGAAACACCCGAAAAGAGGAGAGGGCTTATGGGAAAGACATATTTTTGTTTTGTGATAAGGGACGGAAGAGTGGAAACTTTTGAAGAGATTATTTTAAGAACTCTGCCACTTTGCATTCAGTCTAATGCATAAAAATCCAGAGGAGCAGCTCTCTCTAGCCCTGACCAGTACATTCCTGCTGCACAGAATCAAGTAGAGAAAGAAGAAAGAGAGCATGAGTTCCCCCTCAGAACCTAGCAAGCTACAAAACACCCATCATAAAGATATGCTCTCTGGTACAATAGTACCATGAAGGCCGCATCTCTTTTGAAAAGATTTTTAGTAAACTGTTTTTCAGTGGCTACAGATAATAAATGAGAAATTCAAGCTTGAATAATGCAATGTTTGAACTAAATTGAGTTCAGATCTTCCCTCTGATACTCGGTGGCTGGGTAGCTTGGACAAGCGACATGACCTCACAGCTCTGTTCTCACAACTGAACATGTGGATACCATTAATACCTGCTTGGTGGTTGGGAAATACTTGCTAGTATCAGTTGTTACCAAAGATGATTTCATTTTCATATAAGCATGTGTTGATGTTTGTTTTAAAAATAAAAATAGCTAGCCGAACATAGAGACAAGCACCTATGATCCCAGGCCTAGAAGATGGAAGCAGGAAGGTCAGGAGTTCAAGGCCAGCCTGGGTGACATGTGACCTGGTCTTAAAAACTCAAAATAAAGAAATCGAATAAAGTAACTAAGGGTGGAAAAAAAAGAGTGGATAATGTAGAGTAGAAAATGGCCAATTATTACAGATTCGAAATAGTCAAACTCCCTTATATATACAAGCAAAAATAATCATCTACTGATGTGTGATTCACCCATAAGTGTCTGCTTAGTTTTTTTCTTTTTTATTAGGTATATTTTTATTTACATTTCAAATGTTATACCCTTTCTATGCTTCCCCTGAAAACCCCCCTATTCAATTCCCCTATCCCCTTCTCACTAACCCACCTACTCCTGCTTCTTTATCTGGCATCCCCTACAGTCTTGGCACAACATGCCTTTACAGATCCAAGGCCTCTCCTCTCATTGATGTCCGAACAGGTCATACTATACTATTCATGTGCCTAGAGCCATGAGTTCCTCCAAGTGTACTCTTTGGTTGCTGGTTATGTACCTGAAAACACTGGGAGTACTGGTTGGTTCATATTGATGTTCCTCCTATGGGGCTGCAAATCCCTTCAGCTCCTTGGGCTTTTTCTATAGCTCTTCCATTGGGGACCCTATGCTCAGTTCGATGGTTGGCTAAGAGCATCTGCCTCTGTATTTGCCAGGCACTGACAGAGCCACTCAGGAAACAGCTATATCATGCTCCTGTCATCAAGCACTTGTTGGAATCTACAATAGTGTCTGGGTTTGGTAACTGTATATGGGCTGCATTCCCAAGTGGGGCAGTCTTTGGATGACCTTTCCTTTAGTATCTGCTCCACAATTTGTCTCTGAATTTCCTCCCATGGGTATTTTGTTCCCCCTTCTAAGAAGAACTGAAGTATTCAAATTTTAGGCTTTCTTCTTCTTGATCTTCATGTGGTCTGTGAATTATATCTTGGGTATTCTAAGCTTCTCACCTAATATCCATTTTTCATTGAGTACATACCATGTGTGTTCTTTTGTGATGGAGTTCCCTCAATTAGGATGATATTTTCTAGTTGCATCCCTGACCTCAAGCTGTACTACTGAACAATTGTGATAAATACTGAATGGTACAGTGACAGGCAAGTAGATCAATGGAATAGAATTGAAGACCCAGAAATGAACCCACACACCTATAGTCACTTGATTTTTGACAAAGGAGCTAAAACCATCCAGTGGAAAAAGGACAGCATTTTCAACAAATATTGTTATTTTAGCTGGTGGTTAGCATAAAGATGAATGCAAATCAGTGCATTCTTATCCCTTTGTACAAAGTTCAAGTCCAAGTAGATCAAGGATCTCCATATAAAACCAAATAAACTAAAGAGAATAGAAAAGAAAGTGGGGAAAAACCTCAAGCACATGGGCACAGGGGAAACTTTAGCAAACAGAAAAATATCTTATGCTCTAAGATCAAGAATTGACAAATGGGATCTCATAAAATTGCAAAGCTTCTCTAAGGCAAAGAACACTGTCAGTAGGACAAAATGGCAAACAACAGATCTTTATCAGTTCTACATCTGAGAGAGGACTAATATGCAATACATACAAAGAACTCAAGAAGTTAGATTCCAGAGAACCAAATAACCCTATTAAAATTGGGTACAGAGCTAAACAATTCTTTGATGCAAACTCCTGCCTTAGATATTTTAGCTGCTCTAATCAAATTCCATGAAGTGAATAGTTTAAACAACTATATTACAAATTTCTAGAACTTAGAAAGTCCACTTTTTATATACCAGAAGAGTCAGTTTCATGTGAAGTAACTTGTGATTTGTAGCGAGAGGAGGGCACAGGAGTGGTGTGTTCATTTCTTATGGAAACAATCATATTGTAGATACAGCACTCACGACTGTGTGATCCCATTTGCAGATACCATCACTGGAGATTAAGACTATAAACTCTGATTGAGAGGATAAACATTCAACCCACAGCATGGATTACATTGATATTTCATCTGTTCCACAAAAGCTGATGCCATAACCAAAGATGTCTATTGAAAGTATAAGGATGCTTGGGCTCAGCTGAGTAGGGAAATTTCAAAATCACAAACCATTGAGACTGCAGTGCTCTGGGAAGCTGTTAGAGATTTTTTTTCTCGATTCACTCCTTCTTACTCACTCACTATTTTATTCCAGAAATATATAAGGAACTCAGAATTCCAATCAAGAGCCTCCTTAATTCCTAAAATCTATGACTTTTTTTTCATTTTTGTTTGTTTATATAATTAGTGTTTTGTTTCTCTTTCCAAATGTCACTGCTCACTTCTCCAATATTTTCTTGTCACTATAAGAATACTGAGGATAGTGACCTGCAGGGCTGTGGACCATGAGAGGAAGCCTGGTAAGGTTGAGATATGGCTAGAAGCCCCGGGGCCCCTGATGAGATGGTAGGAACTTCACCTGATCCTGGCACTAGTCCCATGCACCACAGCCCCGCTTAGAGAGATGCATTGCCATCAGTTATGTAGAAGCAACAGTCCCAAGCCCTTCCACATATAGATGAGGCATCCCTAACATTTCAAACCAAGCCATAGAAAGCACCTACTCTCAGACTCCTATCCACCCCAAAACTGTATATAAGATCCTATCCAGAAGGCATAAAGGTATGTGAGAATTGCTCCATCATCTAAGAGCATGTGTCTTAAGAGCTGTAACACTGCAAGAGAAGAGAACTGCTCTCTCAAAACTTTTGCCACCAGAAGCTCCCCTGCATTCCCCTCGTTGGCTAGCCAGCCTTCCTTGGCTAGCTCAGTGCAGCTAGTGCAGCTTTGCAACACAGACAGCAGCAGAAGCATGGGAGGTGAAGGAAGCAATTCCCCGTCCCTACCTGTGCTCTTTCCTCTTCCATTGTACCTTTCCACCTGGTCAGGCAGAGATCATCACTGGTAGCCTCCGGTACACAGTCCAACAGAGCGTGACAGATGGGTCAGAGTTTAAGAGCACTTGCTTCTCTTATAGAAAACTTAGGCTTGATTCCCGTCATATATGCAGTTCACAAATACTTGCAACTGAATTTGCGGAGTAACTAATATTCTCTTATGGCTTCCATGGGCACTGTACACACATGATGTACATACATACTTGAAGACATATTTTCATATACATAAATAAAAATACATTTCAGTGTATGAAGGATAGTATTTTACATTAAAATCATATTGTGTCTACTTATGATTACCATTTTCATCCTGCTTCCCCACCTTTCCCTCTGAACTAATATAGGAAGACCTATTCTTAGGCTATCTATGTTAGTTATCTCCCAATCTAATTTTCTATCACTCAGAAATGTCAAATGTGGAGGACATCTCACACATCCTCACATCTAAACACCATCTCATTAATCTTTCTCTTCTATCACCCTGTGGTTCCTGTCCTCACACTGATAGTTCACAGAGATTGTGATCCATTTTATCTTTTAACTATGATCTCTTAATTACTATTCAAATAGAGAGTGTAAGATCTACCTGATTTTACTACACAAACATTTTATAATATTTATAACAAATTCCTTCTCTATTTTTCAGTTCCTTTTCATCAACTTAAGACAGTATTTGTCATGTGCTTATTTATCTCTGAGCAGTAGACGTACATACATTGTCTAAATCTTAAGCTTCAATGTAAGGAAGTCAAACTAATTGATGTTAATTAATTATTTTCATTTCTTCATATTTACCTGTATTTAGAATTTTATTGAAGTATTTGAGAAAAAAGCTACATAGAAATTCGCCTTATAAAGTGCAGCGATATGTGTAGCCGATTAGTGTTGTTAACTGTTATTCGTTTTGGATTCTCAACAAAAATTATAAATGTTGACAAAACTATGTTAGTTTGAATAATTGATTTCAAGGATTAATACATAATACATTACTTACCTAAGTTTTATTTTAAAGGTTAACTTTTTTTTTTACCAAGTGTTACAAATAAATTGTTCTATTAACATATCAGGTATCATTGTTTTTCTAAACCTTAGTACCTAAAGGAAAACATCTTCTCTGAAAATGGATATTCTCTATTTTATTCATCTACTAACAAAAGCAAGTAATCAGTGAACAAACTGAAAAGTCAATTTACTGCCATCCGAAGTTCTTCAGGTGAGAAATCTTTGTTTAATTCTGTACCCCATTTTTAATAGGGTTGTTTGGTTTTCTGGAGTCTAACTTCTGGAGTTCTTTATATATATTGGATATTAGCCCTCTATCTGATGTAGGATTGGTGAAGATCTTTTCCCAATTTGTTGGTTGCCGATTTGTCCTTTTGATGGTGTCCTTTGCCGTACAGAAACTTTGTAATTTTATGAGGTCCCATTTGTCAATTCTTGATCTTAGAGAATATGCTATTGGTGTTCTGTTCAGAAACTTTCTCCCTATACCAATGTCCTCAAGGGTCTTCCCCAGTTTCTTTTCTATTAGCTTCAGAGTGTCTGGCTTTATGTGGAGGTCCTTGATCCATTTGGATTTGAGCTTAGTACAAGGAGACAAGGATGGATTAATTCGCATTCTTCTGCATGCTGACCTCCAGTTGAACCAGCACCATTTGTTGAAAAGGCTATCTTTTTTCCATTGGATGTTTTCAGCCCCTTTGTCGAGGATCAAGTGGTCATAGGTGTGTGGGTTCATTTCTGGATCTTCAATCCTGTTCCATTGATCTGCTTGCCGGTCACTGTACTCATACCATGCAGTTTTTGACACTATTGCTCTGTAGTATTGCTTGAGGTCAGGGATACTGATTCCCCCAGAATTTCTTTTGTTGCTGAGAATAGTTTTAGCTATCCTGGTTTTTTTGTTATTCCAGATGAATTTGAGAATTGCTCTTTCTAACTCTGTGAAGAATTGAGTTGGGATTTTGATGGGTATTGCATTGAATCTGTATATTGTTTTTGGCAAAATGGCCATTTTAACTATATTGATCCTGCCGATCCATGAGCATGGGAGGTTTTCCCATTGTTTGAGGTCTTCTTCCATTTCCTTCTTCAGAGTCTTGAAGTTCTTGTCATACAGATCTTTCACGTGTTTGGTAAGAGTAACCCCAAGGTAATTTAAATGCTCAACTTCATTAGTCATTAGGGAAATGCAAATCAAAACAACCTTGAGATTTCACCTTACACCAGTCAGAATGGCTAAGATTAAAATTTCAGGAGACAGCAGGTGTTGGAGAGGATGTGGAGAAAGAGGAACACTTCTCCACTGCTGGTGGGATTGCAAATTGGTACATCCACTCTGGAAAGCAGTCTGGCGTTTCCTCCGAAAACTGGGCACCTCACTTCCAGAAGATCCTGCTATACCACCCCTGGGCATATACCCAGAGGATTCCCCACCATGTAATAAGGATACATGCTCTACTATGTTCGTAACAGCCCTATTTATAATTGCCAAATGCTGGAAAGAACCCAGGTATCCCTCAACAGAAGAGTGGATGCAAAAAAATGTGGTATATATACACAATGGAGTACTATTCAGCCATTAGAAACAATGAATTCATGAAATTCTTAGGCACATGGATGGAGCTAGAGAACATTATACTAAGTGAGGTAACCCAGACTCAAAAGGAGAATCATGGTATGCACTAACTAATAAGTGGATACTAACCTAGAAAACTGGAATACCCAAAACATAATCCACACATCAAAGGAGGTACAAGAAGAACAGAGGAGTGGCCCCGTGTTCTGAAAAGACTCAATGAAGCAGTATAGAGCAAAATCAGAACAGGGAAGTGGGAAGGGTTGGGTGGGAAAACAGGGGGAGGGAAGGGGACTGATGGGACTTTCGGGGAGTTGGGGTCCAGAAAAGGGGAAATCATTTGAAATGTAAATAAATATATCAATAAATTAAAAAAAAGAACATTAAAAAAAAGGAAAGTCAATTTAGCATCAGGAATTCACTGCAAGCACAAAACATAAACACACATCTGGGAACATCTGCCTAAAACTTGTCTTCTTTACTGTCTCACTGACTGTGATCCTGTGTTATTATATTGGGTGACACATCTTTTCTACTTTCTACTTGTTCCCTCATATTCTCATTTATTATAAAAAAGTTTATCTAATACATTAATCAGTGAGTACAAATGATTCCCACTGGCAATGAGAAACTATCTATGGTCATATAAAATGTGCCTATTATTAATGGTGTTTTGCTGGTTATTGCAATTAGGCATGTGAGGAATTTTCAAAAGTGACTTATGATGATTAATTTCTAAAACGGCAAACCCTCCTGTCTTCTTTATAAATGAGGAGAGTCTAAGATTTATAGATGCTGAATCACTTCTCCAAATTCACAAACAAAAGATGGCAACAATAGAAATGGGTATCATTGACAATGCCCTTGCCATCAGATCTTACAAGAAAAAGCACTGCAGTTTCAAACAAAGCAACATGAAACTTTCCCCCTTTAGCAACAACTTCATTACAGCCCAATCAATAATTCTTAAAATATTCTTCTAAGGTTATCAATGAAATGAGTGAAATGCTTTTACAGTATTTGTTACCAGACGTATGGAGTCCCTTTAAAGATTCGGAGTTTTTAAGTTGATACATATGTCACATAATATCCTAAAGCTATCTGCTATTTTTTAAACGTAAATATAATGTGCAAAATTACTTACCACAGAGAAGATAGCTGTCCTTTATGTGATAGCTCTGTTTCCTCTGTCGCTGTCAGAGAGTGAGGAATGTAAGTTCTTGAAAACAAAGATTAGAACTTAGAGATATTTTATTTTGTTCCTTACCTATAGCAAATTATGAGCATCTTCTGTGGTTAGTATTTAATTCTGTCTATAAAACTATAGTTTAATGGAAAGTTAGAAAAATTATTCTAAATACTTAAGTGTCTTTGCCTCAGTTTCTTCTTATCTTCTATAATAATGGCAAAGTCAAATATAATACTATCATAATGTCTAGAAAGTGATAAGATGCATGTATTTGAAAGAGTTTGTTCATTATGTATTTGACAGGCATTAAGTTAGGTGCTGAATATAAAATAGTATGTTAAGTATTGCCTTCAAAGTATTTATGTTCTAATGGTCATATATATGACAGGTAAATTATATTTATTAAGTGTAAACTGTATATCTGGCTAAATAATTTGATATTAAGTTAAGCTAGCCAAATTCCCAGAGGACAATTGAAAAATAAAACTTCCTCTTTTAGAAATAATTATTTCAGTGAAATAAACTACTTTAGATGAAATATTAAGTATTTCATGAGTTTTCTAAATAAACTTTCATTATCACAATCTGAAGTAGCAAAAAGTGTTACTTGGTTCCTGAATGACAAAATGTAATGGGCTTAATTTGATTGAAGTCCTTTTATGTTATCTTTCTTTTACAAGTAAGTTTTGAAATGTGGGATTTAAATATCTCCAAAAAGTTTCACACACTGAAGGTGTGTTATTCGAACACATTGACATATAAGAAGAATCCCATGCACAGTTAGCTAGTCTCACAGCACATGTCCTACTGACTCTAATTTTGTTCCTGGATTAGTATAAATGTCCTAGCTCAACTACTCACTGGTTAAATGACTTAAGGAAATCCACTCAAACCTTTGCTCTTGGATCTAACACTGCTACTTAGATAAATGCTAAAGTCCAACAGAAAGTTTATTTGTCCACTATAAATGGAGGCAAATAAATGACAAAAAAATGCAAACAAATTTATAGAGAAAAGAATCAAATAGTTTTCCAAAGAACATTTGGACATTGCAAGAAGAGAAAACATGAATCAAAATTGTAATAATGCAGTCTTAACAATTGTGTAGTAAAGAAATAAATTTTAAAAATGAGATAATAATTTTGAGACTAGGGAAAAATGAAACATCTATATCGTTATTTCTCACAAAGCTTGTAGCATTTTCTGTGACAAGTAAGTTTATATTGTCAAAAATTTACTTATAGAATTTTTCTATAACTAGCAATCACACATAAAGGTATATCCCCCACAAAACATTAAAATAGATATTGAAAAAGTTTACACAAAAGTAACATTATATACAATGAAGTAGTTTAAATAATTTGAGTGTCAGCAAATAAGCTAATGATGATAAAATTGGTACTTCCACTAGGCAATATATTTACAAACAACCACTCTGGAAATCAGTCTGGTGGTTCCTCCGAAAACTGGGCACCTCATTTCCAGAAGATCCTGCTATACCACTCTTGGGCATATACCCAGAAGATTTCCCAGCATGTAATAAGGATACATGTTCCACTATGTTTATAGCAGCCCTATTTATAATTGCCAGAAGCTGGAAAGAACCCAGATATCCCTCAACAGAAGAGTGGATGCAAAAAATGTGGTATATCTACACAATGGAGTACTATTCAGCCATCAGAAAAAATGAGTTCATGAAATTGTTAGGCAAATGGATGGAGCTGGAGAACATTATACTAAGTGAGGTAACCCAGACTCAAAAGATGAATCATGGTATGCACTGACTAATAAGTGGATGTTAACCTAGAAAACTGGAATACCCAAAATATAATCCACACATCAAATGAGGTACAAAAAGAACGGAGCAGTGGTCCCTTGTTCTGGAAAGACTCAGTGAAGCAGTATAGGGCAAAACAAGAACAGGGAAGTGGGAAGGGTTGGGTGGGAAAACAGGGGGAGGGAAGTGGGCTGATGGGACTTTCAGTGAGTGGGGGTCTAGAAAAGTGGAAATCATTTGAAATGTAAATAAAAAATATATCAAATAAAAAAAAGATAATCAAGTATTCATATATTTTCCAAATGTGGACAAACTATGAAGACATTAAGTAATTGAAAATCAGAGATACAGCAACATACTGTCAAACTCTGCATATATAAAATATTTATAAAGTACAAACTCATAAAAATAAAAGAGCAGATTTCTGTCTTCCAGGGAAAGTAAAATGAATAACTACTGAAGGAGGACTGAATGTCTTTTCTTGGTGATGATCATGAAAGACATTAGTGATTCTCATTCAACATAGTGGAAACACCAAATGCAGCATAATAAATACAGCACTTAAAAGACTAAAATTAACACTTGCTGCATTATATTTACTCTATAGAATCTGTAAGTAAAATATTTGGTGCAGTAAGTAATTCAAAAGAAATAGCTCTATTTTACTACTATAATTATTATTACAGATAAAACAATTTAAATAGTAGTTTGGCATCATTTTTGATGAACCTATATGTGTTATAATTTTTAATAGTTAACAGGATTATGAATGTTATGTAGGCATGCAATATATACACAAATTATGTTTAATATAATTAACAACATATATTCTATATACAATTTATACATATAAATCATACAATAATTACATAAAATACATGAATATTATATGCTATTAGAAGAAAATTAAGATATCTAAAATATTTATGAATAAAATAATATTTAATTATAAGCATCATTCTTGAGTACTATTATATTTGCATTATTTGCCCTATACAGGTTTTACTGTGATTATACTAATGTTCTTAGTGTGATAATATTACTACATTTTACTTGAATTACTAAAAATGTAGCACATACAAAGAAAAATTATTTGTCTATATAAACACATTTTTAAAAATTTGTTAACGATATCGATTATGGCAATTAGGAAACTGAATCTAGGTATCTTCTTGTCAGTCATCACCAAAACCAACAGAGATTTGTCTTACTACATATTTATATGGGTTAATTAAATCACTCTTAACTTCAATATTGTATTAAAATTAAATTACATACATACATACATATATATATAATATATTCTAGCAATAAAAAAGGGAAACAATTTACATTGTATTTTTGTCAATACTATATTCTATATTGTAATATATACTTAACAACTCTTGAGTAGTCAACAGTGATTTAGAGTCATCATAATTTATGTTGACACAAAAATTTACCAAAACAATTAATTTTTATTTCTACATTGTCTGCTATGCAGCAATATATGTATATGTGTATGTTAATGTGTATGTGTATGTATATGTATGTATATGTATATGATGAATGTGTGTATGTGCATGTGTAAATTTTAAAATTTCTTTTTTAAGTGCTTATGAGATTATAAAATATGGAAATCGTGGTATAAATGAAAAATAAAGCAGATAAATATTACCTGACTATTAGTAATTATAAAATTAATAAAAAAACCCAGATATTATTTAGACCATCACAAAACCTTTAACCTACCGTTTTTCTGCCTACAGAGTGTGCTAGAACCTGAGCATAGCAGAATTTTCACCGAAGAGATCAAACAGACTTCATCATGCAACTGATGGAAGCAGATGCAAAGTTCCACAGCCAAACATTAGGCATAGCTCAGTAAATCCTGAGGAGGAGACAGGAAGAATCCAGGGAACTAATGAGAGCTGGGAAACACCATGAGAATAGGGCCTACAGAATTAATTGAACTTATTTCAGGGAACTCCCAGAGATTAGAGACCCTACAGGAGTATGACTTAGGTCCCCCTCAGAAGTGTAATGGCTGAGTAGTTTGACATTCTTGTGGGAATTCTAAAAGCAGAAGTGGGGTTACATGGTAGTAGGTAGGGGTGTACCTTATACTATTGCCTACTTGTACCGTGTTTCTACTACTAGACTTCCTTATCCAGCCTTGATATAAGGATATGTGCCTGATCTTTCTGTAGCTTAGATGTTCCCTGGAGGCCTGTTTTTTTTTCTGAGGGAAGGCAAAAGGGTGGCTTGAATCCCAGGAATAAGGGTGGTATGGGGGTGGAAGAAGGCTGTGGAGAGAACACTGGGGGAGGTTGTGGTCAAGATGAAATATATCCACTTATTAGTGAGTGCACACCATGATTCACCTTTTGAGTCTCAGTTACCTCACTTAGTATGATCTTCTCTAGCTCCATCCATTTGCCTAAGAATTTCATGAATTCATTGTTTCTAATGGCTGAATAGTACTCCATTGTGTAGATATACCACATTTTTTGCATCCACTCTTCTGTTGAGGGATACCTGGGTTCTTTCCAGCATCTGGCAATTATAAATAGGGCTGATATGAACATAATAGAGCATGTATCCTTATTACATGGGGAATCCTCTGGGTATATGCCCAGGAGTGGTATAGCAGGATCTTCTGGAAGTGAGGTGCCCAGTTTTCAGAGGAACCGCCAGACTGATTTCCAGAGTGGTTGTACCAATTTGCAACCCCACCAGCAGTGGAGGAGTGTTCCTCTTTCTCCACATCCTCTCCAACACCTGCTGTCTCCTGAATTTTTAATCTTAGCCATTCTGACTGGTGAAAGGTGAAATCTCAGGGTTGTTTTGATTTTCATTTCTCTAATGACTAATGAAGTTGAGCATTTTTTAAGATGCTTCTCTGCCCTCCGAAGTTCTTCAGGTGAGAATTCTTTGTTTAACTCTGTACCCCATTTTTTAATAGGGTTGTTTGGTTTTCTGGAGTCTAACTTCTTGAGTTCTTTATATATATTGGATATTAGCCCTCTATCTGATGTAGGATTGGTGAAGATCTTTTCCCAATTTGATGGTTGCCGAATTGTCCTTTTGATGGTGTCCTTTGCCTTACAGAAACTTTGTAATTTTATGAGGTCCCATTTGTCAATTCTTGCTCTTAGAGCATACGCTATAGGTGTTCTGTTCAGAAACTTTCTCCCTGTACCGATGTCCTCAAGGGTCTTCCCCAGTTTCTTTTCTATTAACTTCAGAGTGTCTGGCTTTATGTGGAAGTCCTTGATCCATTTGGATTTGAGCTTAGTACAAGGAGACAAGGATGGATCAATTCCCATTCTTCTGCATGCTGACCTCCAGTTGAACCAGCCCCATTTGTTGAAAAGGCTATCTTTTTTTCCATTGGATGTTTTCAGCCTCTTTGTCCAGGATCAAGTGGCCATAGTTGTATGTGTTCATTTCTGGATCTTCAATCCTGTTCCATTGATCCACCTGCCTGTCACTGTACCAATACCATGCAGTTTTTAACACTATTGCTCTGTAGTATTGCTTGAGGTCAGGGATACTGATTCCCCCAGAATTTCTTTTGTTGCTGAGAATAGTTTTAGCTATCCTGGGTTTTTTGTTATTCCAGATGAATTTGATAATTGCTCTTTCTAACTCTGTGAAGAATTGAGTTGGGATTTTGATGGGTATTGCATTGAATCTGTATATTGCTTTTGGCAAAATGGCCATTTTAACTATATTAATTCTACCGATCCATGAGCATGGGAGGTTTTCCCATTTTTTGAGGTCTTCTTCCATTTCCTTCTTCAGAGTCTTGAAGTTCTTGTCATACAGATCTTTTACATGTTTGGTAAGAGTCACCCCAAGATACTTTATACTGTTTGTGGCTATTGTGAAGGGGGTCATTTCCCTAATTTCTTTCTCAGCCTGCTTATTCTTTGAGTATAGGAAGGCCACTGATTTGCTTGAGTTGATTTTATAACCTGCCACTTTGCTGAAGTTGTTTATCAGCTGTAGGAGTTCTCTAGTGGAGTTTTTTGGGTCACTTAGGTAGACTATCATGTCATGTGCAAATAATGATAGTTTGACTTCTTCCTTTCCAATTTGTATCTCTTTGACCTCCTTATGTTGTTGAATTGCCCGAACTAGTACCTCAAGTACAATATTGAAAAGATACCCAAAACATAATCCACACATCAAATGAGGTACAAGAAGAAAGGAGGAGTGGCCCCTAATTCTGGAAAGATTCAGTGAAGCAGTATTCGGCAAAACCAGAACGGGGAAGTGGGAAGGGGTGGGTGGGAGGACAGGGAGAGAGAAGGGGGCTCATGGGACTTTTGGGGAGTGGGGGGCTAGAAAAGGGGAAATCATTCGAAATGTAAATAAAAAATATATCGAATAAAAAAGATGAAATATATCAGACAAAAATATAAATAATAGTAAAACAATAGAAATAATAACAAGGGATTATCATTAGTACTAAGCATCTACCCATAGGGACAAACAACATCTTTCAGAAAGTTTGAGTACTAAAGTTCAAATTTAAATAATAGTATAGTCAAAATCATCTAGAATACTACAGAAAAGTAGCTCTAAAAGACAGATAGAGATTGGGAAAACAGTGAGTGTATCAGAGGAATCTGGAAAGATTCTTTCATTTGGATTTCACATAGCACACTGCGGTGTCCTTCATGGCCACAGAAGAGACAATGTGACATAATTTCCCACTCCTAGAACGGACAATCGCTGTGAGCACGGGACTTATTTCTATAATAATGTGCATATTTTCATGTTATTCCTTACAAATGGAGATGGAAAACCTAGGAAAGAGATTACCAACAGAATGAAAAAGAAGGGAGAATCTCTGGTGTAGATACCATAGAAAATATTGACACAACAGTCAAAGAAAATATAAAGTATAAAAAGCCCGAAACCCAAAACATCCAGGAAATTCAGTACACAAGAAAAAGACAAAATCTAAAATAATAGGAATTGAAAAGAGTGAAGATTCCCAATTAAAGGACTAGAAATCATCTTCAACGAAACTTTCCCAACCCAAATAAAGAGATGGCCATAAACATATAGAAAGCTTATAGCAAACAAAATAGATTGGACCAGAAAAGAAAATCACCCAATCACAGACTAATAAAAACATTAAATATACAGAACAGAGGAAGACTATGAAAAGTGGAAAGGGAAAAAGGCCTACTAAGATATATGGCAGACCAATCAAAATTACACAAGTCTTCTCAACAGAGACACTAAAAGCCAGAAGATCCTGGACAGTTGTCATGCAGAACCTACAAGAACACAAATGTTGAACCAGGATTCTATATCCAGAAAAATTCTCAAGCATCAGAGATGGAGAAATGAGATATTATATGACAAAACCAAATTTAACAATATCTTTCTACCAATCCAGCCCCACAGAGGATACTAGAAGGAAAACTCTCACACAATGAGGGTATCTACATCCAAGAAAACACAAGAAATCAATCATCTCAGAACAAACCATAAAGAAAAGAATCACACATATTTAATACCACCACAATCATCAAAAATAATAGGAACCAAAAATCACTGGTCTTTAACATCTCTCCACATCAATGGACTCAATTTTTGACTAAGAAGACATAGACAAAAAGACTGCATACACAAGGAGGATCAGCATTTTGGTACATATAAGAAACATACCTCAGTAACAAAAAACACTAGGTCAGAGTAAAAGGCTAGAAAAAATGTTTCCAAGCAAATACCACCAAGAATCAAACTGGTGTATTCAGTCTTTTTTTTTTTTTTTTGTTCGATATTTTTTATTTACATTTCAAATGATTTCCCCTTTTCTGGCACCCCACTCCCCAAAAGTCGCATAAGCCCCCTTCCCTCCCCCTATTCTCCCACCATCCCTTCCCACTACCCTGTTCTGGTTTTGCCCTATACTTCTACACTGAGTCTTTCTAGAACAAGGGGCCACTCCTCCATTCTTCTTGTATCTCATTTGCTGTATGGATTATGTTTTGGGTATTCCAGTTTTCTAGGTTAATATCCACTTATTAGTGAGTACATACCATGATTGGTCTTTTGAGACTAGGTTACCTCACTTAGGATGGCAGAGAAGCATTTACAAAAATGCTCAACTTTATTATTCATTAGGGAAATGCAGACCAAAACAACCCTGAGATTTCACCTTACACCAGTCAGAATGGCTAAGATTAAAAATTCAGGAGACAGCAGGTGTTGGTGAGCATGTGGAGAAAGAGGAACACTTCTCCACTGCTGGTGGGGTTGCAAATTGGTACAACCACTCTAGAAATCAGTCTGGTGGTTCCTTAGAAAACTGGGCACCTTACTTCTGTAAGATTCTGCTATACCACTCCTGGGCATGTACCCAGAGGATTCCCCAGCATGAAATAAGGATACATGCTCCACTATGTTCATAGCAGCCCTATTTATAATAGCCAGAAGCTGGAAAGAACCCAGGTATCCCTCAACAGAAGAATGGATGCAAAAAATGTGGTATATATACACAATGGAGAATTCAGCCATTAGAAACAATGAATTCATGAAATTCTTAGGCAAATGGATGGAGCTGGAGTATTCATTCTAATATCAAATAAAATATATTTTCCACTAAAATATAGGAAATGAGATAGGGAAGGACATTTTATACACATCAAAGGAAAAATCCACCAAGATGAACGTTCATCTCTGAACATCTATGTTCCAAATTCAATGGTATAGGCATTCATAAAAGAAACTTGACTAAAGCTCAAAAAATGTACTGAACTTTACACAATAATAGTGGGATATTCCAAAACCCCACACTCACCAATGGACATGTCATTAATACAGAAACTAAATAGAGACAGAGTAAAACTAACAAAACTTATGAAGCAAATGGATTTAATAGCTATCTATAGAACATTTCTTCCCAAAACAAAAGATATACCTTGTTCTCAGCACCCCATGGTACCTTCTCCAAAACTGACCATATAATCAGTCACAAAACAGGCCTCAACAGATAAAAGAAAATTAAAATAATCTCATGCATCCTACCAGATCACCACAGAATGAGGCTAGACTTTAATAATAACAAAAGTCACAGAAAACCAACATACTCATAGAAACTGAACAACTCTCTACTTAATGCTTACTTGGTCAGGGAAGAAATAGAGAGAGATTTTTAGAATTTAAGGAAAATGAAGGCACAACATACTTAAAGTTAAGTAATACAATGAAAGCAGTGCTAAGAGGGAAACTCATAGTTCTGAGTGCTTCCACTAAGAAATTTGAGAGAACATATACTAGCAGTTCAACAGTACACAAAAAAGCGCTAGAACAAAAAGAAGGAAACATACCCAAGAGGAGTAGATGGCAGGAAATAATCAAAACAGTGCTGCAATCAACAAATTAGAAGCTAAGAGAACAGTACAAGGAATCAACAAAACAAAGAGTTCTTTGAGAAAATCAACAAGTTACATAAACACACCATTAGCCAAACTAATTAAAAGGCATGGGAACATTATCCACAATAATAAAATCAGAAATGAAAAGGGAGTCAAAAACACAAACTGAGGAAATTTAAAAAATCAGCAGATCATACTACAAAAGCCTGTAATTAACAAATTGGAAATCTAGATGAAATGGACAATTTTCCAGAATGATAATACATCCTAAAGTTAAATCAAGATCATACCATCTATCTAAACAGTCCTGTAACTGCTAAGGAGATATAAGTCATAAAAAAGTCTCCCATCCAAAAAAAAAAAAAAAATCCATGGGCCAGATGGTTTTAGTACAGAATTCTACCAGACCTTCAAAAAAGATCAAATACCAATACTCCTCAAATAATTCCATAAAATATAAAGAGGAGAAACTCTACCTATTTTGTTCTAAGAAGCCACAGTTATTCTGATAACTAAACCACAAAACAACCCAAAAAAAGACAGGAACTTTAGACCTATTTTGCTTATGAATATAAATGCAAATATATTCAATAACATTCTTGTCAACCAAATTCAAGAACAAATTAAAATGATCATTCTCCATGATCAAGGATCAAATAGGCTTCATTCCATGGATGCAGGGATGGTGCAATACATTTAAATCAATTAAAATAATCCACTATATAAACAAACTCAAAAAAAATCACAAGATCATCTAATTAGATGCTGAAAACGTGTTTGACTAAATATTACAACTCTTTATTTTAAAGTCTCAAGACAAATACCTAAACATAATAAAAGGAATATAAAGCAAACCAACAGCCAACATCAAATTAAAAGGGAGAGAAATTTGAAAGAATTTCACTAAAGTCAGGGAGGAGACAAGCCTGCCCACTGTTTCCCTACTTATTCAATATAGTACTTGAAGTGCTAGCTAGAGTAATTAGACAAGAAAAGAATGTCACAGGGATATAAATCAGAATGGAAGATTTCAAGGCATAACTATTTATGGATGACCTGATAGTATACATAGGCAATGCCAAAGATTCTATCACATAGCTCCTAAAGCTGATAAGTAACTTCAGCAAAGTGGCTGGATATAACTTTAACTCAAACAAATCAGTAGCCTTCCTTTATACAAATGATAAAGAGACTGAGAAGGAAATTAGGGAAATTCCACCCTTCACAATAGTCACAAAAAGTATAAAATATCTTGGTGTAATTCTAACCAAGTAAGTGAAAGATCTGTATAACAAGAATTTGAAACACCTGAAGAAAGAAATCTATGAAAGCCTCAAAAGATGGAAATATCCCCCATGCTCATGGATTGGCAGGATTAACATAGAAAAATGGTCACTCCACCAAAAGTAATCTAGATATTCACTTCAATCCCCATCAAAATTCCAAATCAATTCTTTGCAGAGATGGAACAAGCAATTCTCAACTTTATATGGAATAACAAACAAAACAAAACAAAAGAAAAACAGAATAGCGAAAACAATTCTCAAAAAAAAAAAAAAAGAAAAGAAATTCTGGGGCAATGATCATCCCAGACCTCAAGTAGTTGTGTTAAAAATCACGAGGTATTGATACAGAGCCTGATATGTGGATCAATGGAATAGAATTAAAGACATACAAATAACCCCCCACACCTATGGATACTCGGTCTTTTACAAAGAATCCAAAGCCATACAGTGGAAAAAAGAAAGCATTTTCAACAAATGGTATTGGTCTAAGTGGCCTCCTGCATGTAGAAGAACTCAAATTGTTCCATATTTATTACATTATACATAGCTCAGTTCCAAGTAGATCATGACCTCTACATAAAACCAGATACAGGGAATCTAAAAGGAGACAAATTGTGAAATAGCCTGAAAAGCACTGTTACAAGGGAAATTTCCTAAGCAGATTACCAGTGACTTAGGCTCTAAGAACAAGAATTGACAAATGGGACTTCATTAAACTGCAGAGCTTCTGTAAGGCAAAGGACACTATCAGTAAGACAAAATGGCAGCCTACAAATTGGGGAAAGATTTGCACTAACTCTACATCTGACAGTGGACTGATATGCAAAATATACAAAGAACTCAAGAAGTTAGACTCCAAAAACCAAATAACCCAATTAAAAAACAGGCTATTCAGCTAAACAGAGAAGTTCAACAGAGGAATATTTAATGACCATGGAGCACTTAAAGAAATGTTCAACATTCTTAGTCATCAGGGATATGCAAATCACAATAACCCTGAGATTCCATCTTAAAACCAACAGAATGATTAAGATTAAATAAAACGAGGTGGCAGAAGATGCTGGAGAGGAAGATGATCAGTCCTCCATTGCTGGTGTAATTCCAAACTGGTACAACAATTCTGGAAATCAATTTGGTCATTCCTCAGAAAATTGGAAATAGTTCTATGTGAAGACCCAGATATACCACTCATGGTTATATACCCAAATCATGACACACTCTATCACAAGGACATGTGCTCCCCTATATTCAAAGCAGCCTTATTTGTAATAGCAAGACATTGAAAATAACACAAATATTCCTCAGCCAAAGAATGGGTGCAGAAAATGTGGTTCATTTACACAATGGAATATTAATCAGTTAGTAAAAATGAAAGCATCATGAAATTTGAAGGCAATCAGATGGAACTAGAAAATACCATCCTGAGTGATGTAACCCAGACCCAAAAGGACCTAAATGGTAGGTATTCACTGATAAGTCGATATTAGACAAAAATTCAGAATATCCATGATACAACTCATAGACTGTAGGAAGCATAGCAAGAAGAAAGGATACAGTGTGGATGCTTCAATCCCATTTAGAACAGGAAACAACATAATCATGGAGGCAGAGGGAATGAGGGATCTGTAGGAGAGGGAAGGGAAAGGGATAAAAAGGGATGAGGCCAGGATCAGGCATGGGAAAGACAGGAGAGAAGCCTAGAGGGCCAAGAGAATGAATAGAAAAATGCAGCAATGTGGGCTTGCAGATGAGGAAACCTCTAGAATTTCCAAGGCACCAGGGATGTGAGTGGTTTCCAGGACTCAATGGGGATGTCCTTAGCCAAAATGCCCAACTGTAGGGAGATGGAAACTGAAGATGAATACCACCAATTGAGACATGGACATAGACATGGCCACCAACTGAGAAATGGAGCATCCCACCCACCTCAAAATTTTTGACCCAGAATTGTTCCTGTCTAATGAAAACGAAGGGACAAAAACGGTGCAGAATCTAAAGAAAAGGCCATCCAGATACTGTTCCAAGTTGGTACCCATTCCATGTGCAGGCAACAAACCCAACACTATTGCTGATGCCAAGTTGTGCTTCTGAGAGTTTCTACCAGCACTTGACTGAGACAGATGCAGATACTTACAGTCTACTATTGGACTGAGCTCAGGGAACCTAATGGAAGATACAGGGGAAAGACTGATTGAGCTGAAGGGAACTGCAATCCCATAGGAATAATAACTAACCAGACCCTTCAGAGCTTATAGGGACTCAGCCACCAACCGAAGAGCATCCCTGGGATATTCTGTGGCCAGGCTACATATGTAGCAGAGGAGTGCAATGTCTGGCCTCAGTGGAAGGGCATGCATTTGGTTCTGTGGAGGCTTGAAGCCCCAGAAAAAGGGGATGCTAGAGGGATGAGATGGAAGTAGGTAAGTGGGAGGGAGAATGGGGAAGGGGACTCCTGAGGGTAGCACCTAGAAAGAGGATAACATTTGAAATGTAAATAAATACAGTAATTAAAAACAAAACAAAACAAAGGCAGGCAGATCTGTGTCCATTGTTAAAATGTACTTGCTGTCTCTTTGTAAAAACTGAAGGGTCTAAAGTTATAAAATGCTAATTTGTGGAATTTTCAAAAGGGAACAAGGGAAATGATTTAATTGATAAGTAAATAAAAGACTGGACTTTCTTCTGCAAGAGTTGAGCTATCTATACAGATGTCTGGAAAACCAGCTCCAGCGCAGAACACAGAGATGTCAGCTTGTACCCACTATTGACTTTGAGTCATTCTTTTTTTTTATTATTCAATATATTCTTTATTTAAATTTCAAATGATTTCCCCTTTCCTGGATCCCCCTTCTCCAAAAGTCCTATAAGCCTTCTTCCCTCCCCCTGTTCTCCAATCAACCCCTTCCCTATCCTGGTATTCCCCTACACTGTTGAGTTGAGCCTCTCTAGGACCAGGGGCCTCTCCTTCCTTCTTCTTGGGCATCATTTGATATGTGAATTGTTTCCTGGTTATTCCAAGCTTATGGGCTAATATCCACTTATCAGTGAGTTTATACCATGTGTGTGCTTTTGTGATTGGGTTAACTCACTCAGGATGACATTCTCCAGTTCCACCCAGTTGCCTAAGAATTTCATGAATTCATTGTTTTTAATAGCTGAGTAGTATTCCATAGTGTAAATATACCACATTTTCTGAATCCATCCCTCTGTTGAGAGATATCTGGGTGCTTTCCAGCTTCTGACTATTATAAATAGGGCTGATATGAACACAGTGGACCATGTATCCTTATTACCTGCTGGGGAATCCTCTGGGTATATGCCCAGAAATGCAATAGCTAGGTTCTTCTGGTAGTATTATGCCCAGTTTTCTGAGGAACCTCCAGACTGATTTCCAGAGTGGTTGTACCAGCTTGTAACCCCACCAGCAGCTAAGATCAAGAATTGAAAAATGGGACCTCATAAAATTACAATGTTTCTGTAAGGAAAAGGACACAGTCAAAAGGACAAAATGGCAACCAACAAATTGGGAAAAGATCTTTACCAACCCTACATCCAACAGAGGGCTAATATCCAAGATATACAAAGAACTCAGGAAGATAGACTCCAGAGAGCCAAATTACCCTACTAAAAAATGGGGTACAGAGCTAAACAAAGAATTTTCACCTGAGGAATATTGAATGGCTGAGAAACACCTAAAGAAATGTTCAACATCCGTAGTCATCAGGGAAAGGCAAATCAAAACAACCCTGAGATTTCACCTCACAGCAGTCAAAATATCTAAGATCAAAAACTCAGGGGAAAACAGGTGCTAGCGAGGTTATGGAGAATGAGTCATTCTTTCTAAGTTACCAAACACCACTTTCTCAGGAACTCTCCAAGCCGAGGCTGGTACTTGGCATCACACTAATATAAATCAAATAAAACATCAATAATCCAAGTCACATAGAGTTATTACACTTCTAGTGTTTTCATACTTAATACATTTGTAAACCAAACCCCAGAACTAATTCAGTGCAATCTTCATTTTAAACTGGTAATTTTCATCTATTAAAAAAGAAATCCAGAGACTAGACTGCTAAACTTGGAGATATAACTTGCCGACCAGAGTCAGTTAATCAGGGATATAGTGAGACATTCCTGCCTTCAGTTAGGCTCCATATTTATTACCTAAATTTTTTTTGATGTTGATCAATAGTTATGCCACATGACCATCAATACTCTGATGGCTAAACTTGTTATAACAATAATTCTGCTGTTTATCCAGTAGCTTCTATATAAGAATGGGTTTCAAGTTATTCTAATCATGTCACCTAATATTCCCTGAGCTCATGTGGAAGGCAAACAATTCTAAGTGTTATTGTGTAGTGCCTCTTTTGTCTGCCATTGCGGCAATACTATCACATGGCTTACTTTCAGTGTTTGAATAATTGTTAAGTGAGCTGAGTTCCAAAATTCTCTTTCCCCAAAACTCAATTCCTGTTGTGTTTGTATCACTTCAGAAATGAAGTGAATCTATACATACAAAACATATTGCATCAGTTGAAATGATTAATCATGAAAGCGTATTTTTTAGTATTCTTCATATATATACATATATAAACAAAGGGAGATTATTTGGAATCTACAGTTTTATGTATAATAGTCTTCAAGGTCATTGTCTCAGACTTTGCTCATTCAATAATGGCTAAATATCTGAACTATGTACTTCAACTTGCCTGAAAACAGAAATCTTCTTGGAGACTTCCAATATATCCATTTATCTTGATTCATATCCAGAAAGACTATGATTTTAATGATAATTCTGTTTCGAGGATCACTGTTTTGGGAAGCACTCTTACTGTCATATCTCTCCTAGTATCACTCACCTCAAAATTGGCCATAATCCTGCTTCAAAGCAATTCCCTTTGGGTGGGGCATATGTACTGTGTTGAGAACCATGGGAGAAGCAGAAATGCTATGGAGCTCAAGAACCCGAAGGGGCCTGCCTGCTGCGAGCTTGATGCACCTACTGCAACCTCTTCAGATGATCTTGGTGATATGGGCTCTGTTTCTTTCTTTTCTTTCTTTTCTTTCTTTTCTTTCTTTTCTTTCTTTTCTTTCTTTCTTTCTTTTCTTTCTTTCTTTCTTTTCTTTCTTTCTTTCTTTCTTTTCTTTCTTTCTTTCTTTCTTTCTTTCTTTCTTTCTTTCTTTCTTTCTTTCTTTCTCTTTCTTTCTTTCTTTCTTTCCTTCCTCCTGCTTGCTTGCTTTTTCAATTAATTTATGTATTTACATCTGATCATAGCTTCCGCTCCTTCCTCCCAGCCCCTCCCTCTTATCTCCCCTCTACTCCATATTCCAGTCCTCCCATTCTACTCAGAAAAGAGGAGGCCACCCAAGGACACCTTTCTTAAACTTGAAACTCCAAAACCCTGAAGAAAATAAGTTTTCCTTTCTGATTTAGTTGTTTCAAGCTTTTCCTTATAGTAATACACAGCTGATGAATATTGGGTCCATCCTTTCAAAAAGGATCTATGTAAATATAACTTATGAACTTGGCAGTCTATGGTTCACATTTTCACAAGGGAGAGTCATTTTCACTTCAGCTAAAGAGATAAAACAGAGGGATCTCAGCTTCCCAAATAAAAGTTTCATGTGCTAGATTTACTGTACTTTTTATCATCTCAACAGAAAAAGTTATACACATTCTACTCATTGTGTGTAGAATAGCAATATAGATTACATATAACATAGATTATAACATCAGCATCTTTACCGTCATTTCCTTCCATTATAAAAAACATAGGGATGTGAGTAGCAAACTCTCGATTGAGGCAACTCATTTAGTTATTAAAATTAAGGGATTGCAAAGTATCTACTGAATCAACCTCAATAAACACTTAAAATAATGATGACTTTGTTTTTGTACTATAAGTCATTAACTAAAATTATCCCATTCCAATTGGTAGTTTGGTCAGGAGCCAGGCATGTTGCTGAAACCTACATTTTAAAAGCTTGACATTACAGACTTGACAAACTCCTAGGTTATTAGATCAAGAAACACAAGATAATGCTAGTATTAGTGGAAGCTTAAAGCTGAAATAAATTATGACTTTTTTTCTCAAGTGGATATGAAGAACACTACAGGATCATCTGAGAATGTGAATTAAGATTTAGCATAAGTTAAGAATTATCTTTCTCTTTCTTCTGCTTTGGTATATATGTTATATACGAGCATGTGTGTATATATGTGTGTATGTTTGCATGTATATGTGTGTTCAAATGGATATGTGCCTATGTGTCTTTAGTATATCTGCACATGTGAACATATGGAAGTCCCAGGTGAACATCAGGGACATTCTCAGTCATGTTCCATCTTAGATTTAAGATTAAGTGTCTTACTTAGCCTGAAGTTTGCTCATTTGTAAAGGTTAGCTGACAATAGTATTCTAGAGTTCCACGTATGTCTATCTGCCCACCACTTTGATTATAGATGTATAAGACCACACCCTGCTTTTTCCCTAGGTACTGGATATTTGGAATGGATTATATACGCTTGACTCAGGAAGTGGCACTACTAAGAAGTATAGCCATGTTGGAATGGCTGTGTTGCTGAAGTCATGGGCTTTAATATCCTTGCCCTAGCTGCCTGGAAGTCAGTGTTATTCTAGCAGCCTCCAGATGAAGATGTAGAATTCTTAAATCTTCCTGCAACATACCTGCCTGGATGCTGCCATGTTCCTGTATTGATGATAATATACTAAACCTCTGAACCTCTAAGCCAACTCCAATTAAGTCTTGTTCTTATAAGAGTTGCCTTGTTCGTGGTATCTGTTCGCAGCAGTAAAACCCTAACTAAGATAACATCCAAGCCCAGATCTTCAAGTTTGAGCAACAAGAATTGTACTAACTGAACCTCTCCATCCAGTTCATTTTTCTTTAACTGTTTTTCCAGGTTTTTACCTTTCTTTAAGTCCAATGATTTTACTGATTTAACTTATAACCATACTTTGAAAGAATACAGCTATGATGTCTAGTAAGTCTTAGGAAGCTCAGCTGACATATAACACTAGTGTTTAATGTATATCAATTGGAAAAACATGGCCATAAAAATATACTTTTCAAAGATTATTGTCCAAGAACTTCATCTGGAAGTGATTGTGCTATTGCTTTCCTTAGGTAATTTCAGGAAGTTGTTGATATTCTGAAGTGGCTCGTTGACTTACATACAAACATATTAATAAAATAAGTGCTGAAGCAAGCTCAGTGATGTCTGTGCAGTGTTTTGACATGTCTAACCCAATGTGTAGAGGCAAATATACTGTGATGCTGAGCTTCACTTAATTATGTGTATTGCATTTCCAGATACATAGTTGTTATAGTCAAATTCAGATACTTCTCTCTTATCCAACCAAACATTTCAAAGCTCATTAACACATCAGTGTCTACATAATTACAATTTCACTTGGCACAGCATTTTCCTGTTGATTGCAGGGTGGAGAATGGGTCCCTTTGGTGCCTTTCTCTCTCATCTGGAGCGAAGAACCTAACTGCTGTGACCACTTATGAGACACACTTGGCACACAGAGGGCCCAGATGGAGATGGCTCCAGTGGGCTTGCAGAGATGGCATATGGGGCTCTGACTGGCTTCTGGGTTGGCTCTTCACACGCCTCTTGAATGTCTCTGGTATTAATACATTAAACAGCTGTGGATTTCCTTGTTGGATCAATTTCAGCTAATGCATATTCATAACTAGCTTACCTTACTCTGATTATTGATGAAAAACTAACACACTCTTAAAAATTTGAGAGATAGTAGAATATTAATATGACAATGTATGATATAATTGGGCCATTGATATATATTATATTGATTTCTTGCCAGCTAATGAAAGTACAATATCAAATGACATATTACCTTGGGTTTGGGCCTTGCACTTTTTGTGACTTTGACTTTTATATAAATTAACATTGGCATTTGTACAATATTAGCATTAGAACATATTTTTGTCTTATAAACAGAAATTTTGTAAGAATTCTGTAGGTATACTTATTGTGTGTGTGTGTGTGTGTGCGTGTGTATGTGTGTGTGCATATATATATATTATCCAGCATAATTAGTAAATAGTTCTTAAGTGTAAGGCCTTATGTTGGGCAGGGTAGTGTGGGTGAATTGTCTAGGGTCCACAAGGCAAAAAGAGGAATAGTATACTTGAGTCCTAGCATAAGCCGAGGATTTGCAAAAAAAAAAAAAAAAAAAATATTAGGTTTTACAGTTATAGCATATGGAAGCTTATGCAGTTAGACTTTTCTTAGTTCTTAAAGTTAATGATCAGTTGTGCAGTGATGGTGCATGCCTTTAACTCCAGCACTTGGGAGGCAGAGGCAGGTGGATTTCTGAGTTCGAGTCTAGCCTGGTCTACAGAGTGAGTTCCAGGACAGCTAGGGCTACACAGAGAAACCTGCTCTTGAAAAAACCAATAAACTAAACTAAACTAAACTAAACTAAACTAAACTAAACTAAACTAAACTAAAATAAAATAAAATAAAATAAAATAAAATAAAATAAAATAATAAAATAAAGTTAATGATCATAAAAATCATAAAGCAATTGAGTATTTTAATATTTATCCTTCCAGGAAAAGATCATATGAGATGGTGAACAAAGAACTTGTCCAGGATATGAATAAGATGCTACAAGTAAATACCAATCCTTATCTAAGTGCACAACTCCAAATTTACAACATACCAGCATTTAATTATTCTATATGTGAAAGTTTGCTTATAGCCCTATTTATTTAAATGTTTTATAATATATATATGATGTAAGATGATTGATTTCAATGTAAACTATAATACGGCTCTCATTTTTCATAATTGGTTTGATATTATGGCTTTGAATATAATCCATTTTTTGTGTTGTTCTCCTCTTTAGACTATATAAGCTGACAGGCTAGCTGGCAGACAGATGAATCACATTTTAATTAAAACCAAAGTATTTTCTAAATTCAGCTGTCTGGACTCAGCATCTTCAGCCTCTGTTCTATTTTCAATATTAAAACTAAGGCACTTGATCATAGATTCTTACTAATACAGACTCTATAATTAAAATCCCTTTTTCAGTGCAATGGGTTTCTGCAGTTTTTACTGACTTCCTCTGCCTGCTGTTATTAAGTAAGATAGAAGTTATAGCCTGTTTTGTCAGTCTTAGCACACCAATAATAATAATTGTTCTCTGAAATTGGCTTAGCTCCAAAGTGGAGAGTTTTTGTTTCTTTTGAGACTCAATTGTGTTGTGTGATGTTTTTCTGGATACTGTCTTATAAGAGTATGTTTTTGATGAGTTAGAAACATGGTAGCATATTTTTCTGAGAACAGACAAGTTGTGATTTTCTGGAAGTAGCCTGGAAAAAAAGGCATGTGTTGTCTTGCTAGAGCAGATGCTTGAGCGAACACACAATATTTGGAAAGGGTATATTACCCAACAGACAGTGGAAAATACTTTGTGGTATTAGTTCACCTTGCCACTCATTGCTGGTCATAGTTTGCTGCAACTTTCTAGAGAAAAATGCACCAAAAAAGTTCTGGTGGTGTTCCAACAGCTTCCTACATCATCCGTGGACTTGGGCCAAAAGTCCTTGGGAAGAAGCCTTATGATTTCTTCTGGATCAAAATGTTGTTGCTGACTCATGGAAGGTGTTTGTGAGTGGATCCAGCTACCCCTGCTGAATCACATGAACTGAACTGCTCATATCCTGACAATATAGACTGGATTTATTCCAAAGAACTATTTCTAAAGAGTTCCACATCCTCCCTTGCCTTATTAACTTTTCCTTTCTACTACCTCTGATAGGTGATGTGCTAGAAGGGAGGTTAAAGCATTTAAGTATATTTACTATAAAGTTTAGAAAAATATAAACCTCAAAACCACATTCCTTGAAACTCCACTATATTCCGGAAATCCATAGGTTTTACTATGGTTTTAAATCATCACTCTTATTTTAGATATTCTAATTTTATTGCTAAATGTGTAATACTTGTTATTCCCCAAATGTTTCAAGACTTTTCCTTCCACTTTAGTTCTTTATGATTTTTCTTTCTGTATGTGAAGAATGATTTCTCTACTTCCCAATCTGAATAGCTAAATTCTTGACTTCTCTATTGACAGCTGGCATTTTCATGCCTTCTTCTCAATACCCTTTATTTCACGGATGTTTTCTTTCTATGGGGTTCCATCAGGCATATATGTATTCCATCTGTGCTCGCTAAGCTCTGTGGGATACCCTTCTCTTAAAAATGAAGAGTCTTGATGCCTTAAAAGAATTGGAGATTACAACACAGGTAGTAAGCAAGCTGTTTGGGGATCAGAGAAATACCATAGCAGTTAACAATGCACACTGCCCTTTCAGAACAGGCAAGTCTCTTCCCAGAGCTCAGTTTGTGAGTTTACAAATCCCTGTAACTCCAGCACCAGAGGAATCTGACACTTTTATTATTGGAGTGCTCACATCTACACAGGAACATCTGTATATTCTTTATTTTACTATTAATAATTTAAAAATAATAAAAATTGAAAGAAGTTTGAAATTAAATGTTGTCTTTGGAGACTTGGTACCTGGTCTCTTAATAATACTTAACATGATTAATCTTTTAGTTATGTTAAATCCTGAGGATTTTAATGAACTGTCTCATTTCATACTCACAGGAAAACAAGACTAAATGCCATTCTCCTAGATTTACATATGAGAGAAATGACGCTGAGGATGGTTAAAAATAACTTTGTAGCCATTAAGCATTTTAGTTTTATTGAAAAGGCAAAGAAACTATTCTTAATCAAAACTTGGTACTGTCCCACAAGTGTTGGATACATGAGTGTGTATTCTACTAATTAAATTTAATTAAAAATATGTTAATTTAAGATACAATTTGCTCTGTTTGGGTCAATTTTAGACCAAATGTAATTAAATTTAAGAACACTTAATAAAACAAAACTGTATCAAGATTCCAATTACTAGTATATTTAATATTTTAGGATATGAAAGAATTAATAACAAATGTACTGTTATCATAGTAAAGAAATAAATATTGCTATTTTACTTTGCTAAAATTGAGAATTTGTATGCATTCATCTTTAGATAGCAATTTTACTAATCAAATGCTATGAAAATAATTTGTCCCCAATAGGTTTGTGAATAGTGTTTTTTAAAAAAAAATAGAAGCAAAAATTTGAGCTTTGATATATTGTTTGTACCCTAACTTACAACATTTTTACAACACACAAAAGCAAATGATCTTTTGTCTATGAAGATGAATAACAGTATGTTTAGTGTTGTAGAAAAACTGAAAACCTTAGAGGAAATCCATCCACCACCTAGATAAATTTTAATAAAAGGAAGAAAGCAGAAATAACTTATCTGAGAGCAAATAAGGAGACAAAATTAGAGGATAGTTTGACACTATGTCCATGTACGAAAATAATAGGCATAGATTTCTCCCAGGGCTAATCAGCCAATAAGCCATAATTTCCTGGCCAGGTTGATGATGTCATGTGCTTCCTATAGTAGATAACCTTTAATTTGAAGAAGAAAGTAGGTAGGTACCCATTAAACATTGGTGTCACTATTGTATCTTTAGGTACCCGCCTTGTCAATTGTTATTGTGGCTTAAATGGTTCATTTCACTTACCTGATTAAGTACTTTACAATTACATCTAGACTATAATGAGGAAACATCCTGGTAAGTATCCTCCTGATTTCTTTATATTCCTTTGACCAAAGTTTGTTTCAGAGTAAAATCTTCCCATCTAGCTCTGGAGGGCAACCAAGAATTATAGCAATAATTTGTATTGTTTAAAGCATATCTGAGATTCCCATGACCAACAACTTCTGTGGACATATCCCACATTTAGTGTTGTACTTTTTATCTGGCAACCTTTCTATAGGGTAACTCCAATTAAATTCTTATATGAAAATAAAATATAGAGAAGCAGGAAATTATAAAATAATATGCTTCCTCATGGCTTTTTCAATATCCTTAGTGTTATTCCCTTTCCCACCTAGTGTTCTGCTCTTTCTATACCTTCCCTCAATGAAACATCCCCCCTTTATTTTCCTTTTATGTTTTGTACCACCTGTGTTCCTTTAAATACTCTCTTAAAACATTAAATGTTTTCCCACCAGTAAACCTTTTCTAGTTTCCTGATAACACAGAGACTCCAAATTATACTCACAGATATAAGGCATCTATGAGAGGTTCTGCATATCAGTGCCAATACTTGACATCAGGTCATGGCTCTGTGCTTCTGTGGTAGTGTCCCACTCCTGTATCAGATCTCCTTCCTTTTTACACATTCTGAAAGAGCAGTCTCACTCTCTAACTGCAGAGGATTGGTATATGGGCAGAGTATCCTACGTGGCTGAGCACCAGCTGTTCATGCATCTGGTCTAGATCCCAGAGAACCAAAAGCCTACAGAACAAGACTGTTCAAAGGGAACTATAAGGTCTCAAAAAATTTGTCATTATGTATATTTGGTTTCTTCATTTTCTTCACTATATTTTAAGACAGTTTTTGCTTATACTTAAAAGTGTTTTAGGGAAGGGGTAAACTTATCTGCAAACAAGCCTACATATTCTCTTTGGAAGTTAGCTCCTTGAGTCTTGATATTTGTGATTTGGAGAGAAGGCAGGGATTCCTGAAAGGTCTGTAGAATTATGCTTTTATTAACACCTATGGATCATACCTTGAGTTACATTAAAGAAAAACAGTGCAGGTCCATCATTTGAGCTTTTTTTTTATTCAGAAGCATATGAAAAGCTCATAGTTGATCCAGGTGCAAAGTGTGTGTTACTGTGTTTTATTTAGACACACCTTGGACATCTATAACACAATCCTTCCTCCAAGGCTCAAGGGACCATCACCAATGGATGACCCGAAATTTTTTAAGAGACAGAGATTGGTGAAGATTGCATTTATAGCTCAGTGAATATGATGGGAGAAGGTTTAAATGATTTTAAGAGGAAGAATTCCAGGAAGCTTGACGTGAAACAGACTTTTATAAAAATGACTGCAAAAAAAAAAAAAAAAAAAAAACAAAGCCTGAACAAAAGAAATATCAAAAGGAAAACTAGAAAAACAGAGGCGGATAGACAGACAGAGATACACACATACATACATACATACACAAAATTTAATTAAAATATTACTTCATTTTGCATCTCCCCCTTCCTCCCTGCAGTCCCTCCAACTCCTTTCCTTCAAGCTCTGCCCAAGACACACAATCAAATTTATAACCTTATGTTTTATATATGTGTGTGCACACATATTTGCATAAATATGTAAATTTAAAATGCTGTATGTTTTATAGTGTACTCACAAACATACTCACAATGACACACACATGTAAATATAAATGTCACTTATTTCCTTAGATGAAGTAATGAGAAGAGACCCAGATGCACACTGAGTCCACAGCACTTACTTCTCTGTTTTAATTTTCTGTAGGCCTAGGCCTGGAAGCTTCTAGCCTCCCTACAATCTAATCTTCCAACCTGTCTGATTCAATCAGCTTCTCTCAGCTTCTGACTGAATTGCTCTGCCTGACCACATATTAACTTTGCCAATATGTTCTAGTCTTCTGACTCCTCATCCTCTGACTACTCTGTCTTCATCTCTGTATAACATAACCTGTCTCTCTGAAACTCCATGCATACCCACCAGCCACCATATACCACAGCACACTACCATTTTGTCTCTGTATTTTTGAATTTGTGCTTATCCTATCTGTCTTAGTCAGGGTTTCTATTCCTGCACAAACATCATGACCAAGAAGCAAGTTGGGGAGGAAAGGGTTTATTGAGCTTACACTTCCACATTGCAGTTCATCACTATAGGAAGTCAGGACTGGAACCCAAGCAGGTCAGGAAGCAGGAGCTGATGCAGAGGCCATGGAGGGATGTTTCTTACTGGCTTGCTTTCCCTGGCTTGCTCAGCTTGCTCTCTTACAGAACCCAAAAGCACTACCCAAAGGTAGTACCACCCACAAGGGGCCCTCCCCACTTGATCACTAATTGAGAAAATGCCCCACAGTTGGATGTCATGGAGGCACTTCCCCACCTGAAGCTCCCTTCTCTGTGATAACTCCAGTCTGTGTCAAGTTGACACACAAAACTAGCCTGTACAATTGACCGCTTGTCAACTTGACACACAAACACATTGCTATTAAGCCTCAACCGTTACTTTCTTATTCATCCCCAAGATCTAAATTACTTTAAATGTCCCACAGTCTTTACATATTAAAAGTTCAATCACCTTAAAATGTCCAATATCTTTAAAATTCAAAGTCTTTTAAAAATTCAGTCTTTTAACTGTGGGCTCCACTAAAATACTTTCTACCATCAAGAGGGAAACATATCAGGGCACAGTCACAACCAAAAGCAAAACTCAAACTCCAATGATTCAATGCCTGGGATCCAACTCACAATCTTCCAGGCTCCTCCAAGGGCATTGGTCACTTCTCCAGCTCTGCCCTTTGTAGCACACAGCTTGTCTTCTAGGTTCCAGCTGCCTGTACTCCACTGCTGCTGCTGTTCTTGGTGGTCATCTCATGGCACTGGCATCTCTAAAACACTGCTGACTTCTACTGTAATTAGACTTCACCAAAAGCCTCTCATAGGATCTCTTCATGGTGACAAGCCTCTGCTTCTATGCATGACCCCTTCAAGTCCTGGGCTATCACTTTCAACTGAGGCTGCACCTTCACCAATGGCATTCTGTGACCCATCACTGTGCCAAGAGCCTCAGTTGCTCTTCATGACCCCTTCATGCCTTCAAAACCAGTACCATCTGGGTGACTCTTACACAGTACCAAGTCCAGTCACAGCACAAAATACGATTGTGGCTATCTCTGGAATACACTCTCTGTGCTCTCAAAAAACACTTTCAAGAAGATTTCACCTTAGTGATACTGGTCTCTTCTTCTTTTTTTTTAATTTATTGATATATTTATTTACATTTCAAATGATTTCCCCTTAGCTCCTGCTAACCAGCATCAATAGTCCCAGTAACACAAAGGTTTGATTTAGTGTTTCTGGTATCTTGTTACTCACAAGATACTTCAGCCCCAGCTAACCAAAACCACAGAATCTTCACAATCAAAACATGGCCACTGTAAGAGTCTTTAATCTTCCCTCTGAAATTTCACAAGCCAGGCCTCTATCTTTTGCACTGCTCTTAACATTGTCTTCCAAGCTCCTACAGAACTTTCCACCCAGCTCTTAATATTCTAATGGCTTTTCTAGCTCAGAGTTCCAAAGTCCTTCCACAGTCCTCCCCCAAACATGGTCAGGTTGTCACAGGAATAACCCACTATGCTGGTACAAATTTGTCTTAGTCAGGGTTTCTATTCCTGCACAAACACCATGACCAAGAAGCAAGATGGGGAGGAAAGGATTTATTGAGCTTACACTTCCACACAGCTGTTCATCACTAAAGGAAGTCAGGACTGGAATTCAAGCAGGTCAAGAAGCAGGAGCTGATGCAGAGGCCATGGAGGGATGTTTCTTACTGGATTGCTTCCTCTGGCTTGCTTCCCCTGGCTTGCTCAGCTTGCTCTCTTATAAAACCCAAGAGCACCAGCTCAAAGGTAGTACCACCTACAAGGGGCCCTCCCCACTTGATCACTAATTGAGAAAATGCCCCACAGCTGGATCTCATGGAGGCACTTCCCCAACTAAAGCTCCTTTCTCTTTGATAACTCCAGCCTGTGTCAAGTTGACACACAAAACTAGCCAGTACACTATCTCTGACCCATTCTGAATTATTATCTGATTCCTCCCTTTGTCTCTTAATAAGATGTCATTTTTAGGGTTTGGGTGGGGATTAAAGGTACACACTAATGTTTGTATTCTAGCCAGAGGTATTGTAGATGTGTATTCCAGCCAGAAGGAAAAATAGTTTTGTGGCATTTCTGAATTCCAGCTATATCATGTCTTTGGATGAGATATCTTGACAGAGGAGTCATGTTGCTAGATTACAATTCTTCTACATCTTCCCTACCTCCGTTCTTTTTGAATTAAAAATGTACACAGTTTAACTTTTAGAACAGAAACAATTATCAATTATCAATCCCACAAACTTAACAAGGCAAATGTCCTCATGAAGGTCCACTCATGCTATGATCCTTCATAATTGCAGTCCTGTTCATCTGTCCTTCAGCAAAAGTACATTTCAGCATCAAGGTAATCCAGTCTTCTAGTCTGAAGAATGCTCTATCCTTTTTCAACCAGTTTTTGGAACTGTCCCCATTAAGGGTTGTCAGCTTTATGCATCATCTGTGTTGCTCTATTCCAAAATCTCTTCCTTCTTTGTTTTTTATGTGAAAGTTTTCCTTATTCAAGTAGAATATCAGTTTTAATGAAATAATCTTTCATCACCCATGGAAATACAGAAAAAGTTTTTTCTCCAATGTAATGCATTCCTTAACTTCTAGGCTGATGTTAAAATCTCTGTAAAGTATAGAGATTAACTAATTCTGTAGCGTTTTTATAATCCCGTGTCTTTCAGGAGTTCCTCCATCATTGACATTCAAAAGATTTAAAGTTAATAAAGCATTATTCAATTTATTTCTGTATGTTCTGTATCATTTTATGTTTATAAATTATAATTAGAACTTTATGAATTCACATAAATCACTTTTACCTTTAAATTAGATAGGCACTAAAATTCTATGCTGGTTCTATATCAGTGAACTAAGATTCATACCTATATAAACAGAAATAATCAAGCCATCTTACATAAAGTGTCCATATACAGTATTATTTAATGTAGTAGAATTTAAATTCAGAAACATGACTGATCTAACTGGAATACAAACACACACTTGGTACACATATTTAATTCCAAATATTACTTGGTTGAAGGAAGCAGACATGTTTGAAAATGGTTTGTGATTGGAGGCAGATAAAGTGACAAATCAGTGGATTTGACAGAATAAGTCAGAGATAGCTTATACTCAACTCTTATGAGAACAGATAGGGAAAGAAATCTATTTAAGAGCAGTGCAGTCTATGCTCCAGATTTGCCCCTGCATTTCTTTTAGACAGGAAAAATTCTGGGTCAAAATTTTTGAAGGTGGATTTTGCTCCCATACCTCAACTGGGGACCCTGTCTAATTACTGACAGTCTCTTCAGGTTCCATCTCCCCACTGTTGAGCATTTCTGCTATGGTCATCCCCATTGAGTCCTAGGAGCTTCTTATATTCCAGATATCTGTGACTTTCTAGAGGTTCCCCCCAGTCCCCACTCTCTATCACCTGCAGCCAAATATTTCCATTCATTCTGTCAGTCTTCTTCTCATCTGTCTCCCCTCACACCTGATCAGACTCCTTTACCCCTGCCCCTCTCCTCTGCCACCCAGGTTCCTCCCTCCCTCTGCCTTCCATGACAATTTTGTTCCCACTTCTAAGTGGAATTGAAGGATCCTCACTTGGGCATTCCTTCTTGTTAAATTTCTTTGGGTCTGTGGGTGTATCCTGGATATTTGGCTAATATTCACTTATCAGTGATAACTTACCATGCATGTCTTCATTACTTTACTCAGTATGATATTTGCTAGTTCCATCCATCTAGAGAGCCAGGAAGGCCAGGAGAATGAAGAAAGGATGCAGATAGCAGGGATGGGGGTAGAGGGAGAATCTCTAGGATTTCCCATAGACCTGGGATGAGAGGGGATCCCAGGAGTCAATTCAGCTGACCATAGCCAAAATATTCAACAGTAGGGATATGGAGCCCTGATGAGACAAGTTCCATTAGCCAATTAGGACCCCTGTGGAGAGATGGGGACACCAACCCACCTATCAAACTTTTACCAAATATTGGTCCTGTTTAAAAGAAATACAGGGGCAAAGATGGGGCAGAGATTGAAGAAATGGCAGACTAGTAGGTGGCCTGATTTTGGACCCATTCCATGGGCAGGCAAGAATCACTGACACTATTAGTGTTACAAAGCTATGCTTTGCATACCGAACCCTAACATGGCTATCCTCTGAGAGATTCTACACAGCAGCTGACAGAGACAGATGTAGATACTCTCAGCCAAACACTGGACACAGACCCCTGTGGAAGGGTCAGGGAAAGGATTGAAGGAACTGAAGGGGATGGCAACCCCATAGAAAGACCAACTATCTACTAATCTGGATGCCTGGAATCAACCAGAAATAGTCAACAGACAAGAAACATACCCAAGCTGGTCCAAGGCCTCTGGCACATACATAAAAGAGGGCTGACTTGTCTGGCCTCAGTGGGAGAGGATGTGCCTAACACTGCAAAGATTAATGCACCAAGGTAGTGGGGATACCAAGGTAGTGGACCACCCTTTTATAGGCAAAGGCAAGGAGGGACAGGGGGGAAGAATTGTGTTAGGGGCAGCATAAGGGATGATAATTAATTAGTACAAACATAGAGACAATTCATTTGGCTAATAAACAACAAAAAAATTAAAAGAAAACAAGCAAAGTAAACAAAGAAAATAACATTAAGCATGGAATAAATGGAGAATGGAATTAATATTAAGTAAAACTTCTGATTTTCAATTAAATTATACAGCAGTACTTAAGATATCAGAATTATATTTGTTTTCCAAGAGAAAGCCATATTTTAGAAACAAGATTCAGAAGTTTAATAATGCACAAAAAATGTGTCTGGTAAATGATGAAGTTAAATGTTAAATCATCTGCATTTAAACCTTTTCCACTTTCCCAGATCATAGAATAATTTTGATAAATAATCCCAAAGAACAAAGAACTGGATTTTGTGTAACTAGTTTTAGTTTATTTAGACTTTATTGATTACATACACATAAAAAACTTTAATCCAGTTATATTTTAGAAATTTCCCTAAAATAAATTTGAGTAGTGCTGGATTACAATGAAGCTATAGTTTCTCTAACATTTCTTTCTCTCTGCTTCAACATATGGTATTTTAATGCCAGAAAAAATACAGAGCAATGAATATTCAGGTAAAAGGAGATACATTCTAATAGCATTCACAAGTCTCTTTTAGATGGAGAATATTAAAAGTTAATGAATTTGGCTTTAAAAATTAAAGGGCAGACATCAGCAATCTGAGATAATAGAAAGCGATGCACAGGGAGTGTACTATCTGAGAAACTTGTCTTTATCAAGAGTTGCTAAATCAAAGTAGTAGAAAAGTAACTGCAGGCAGAAAATCATGAAACACAGCAAGACACTGTGTATAAGACAAGTATATCGTGGCTATTTCCTTGAATAAAGACTTATGAATGGGTTTCCAATTGATGGAAATATATTCAGAATTCTAAATATTACATATCAAGTAGTCACTATATTACAGTTTTATGCCAGAAAAAAAAATGCAACTAGTTTAATTCATGGTTCTAGTTTGGGGGAAGGATTCTTTGAGCTAGAAAATGACACTCTAATTGCTTCAAACACATGGTGGGAAAAAATTTTTAATAATTTAGAGATAAATATAATTACATACTATTTATTTTACCATTAATTATGTGTATGTATATGTGTGTGTGTGCATGTATGGCTATATGTAGGAGACTATAGACAGAGACTAGAGTGCTCAGTTCTCTCTAGAAGTGGAATTGAAAGAGCTTGTGAATCACCATGTAAGTACTGAGAACTAAACCCACATCTTCTGCAACAGCAATAATGGCATTCTAAAGTAACAGTTTACATATTACTAATGAAGTAAGTTAATATAAGAGATTTGCATTAAATAATATGAATGAGTGATATATTTTTCCATCTGCGTTCTGACTTCTGCTACCTAAGACACTTGTCAATGGTTATATTCAAGTCGAGAAATAATATTTGTTACAAATCAATGATTTTTTTTTTCTGCTTGTATCCTAATTGATTGGCTCTCAAAATCAGCAACAACTCCGAAGAGGATGGTTTGAAATAAAGATAGTTTTTTTTCCATGCCACTGGCTCACATTTTATAAATATTTCACATATGTATATACAACTGTGTTGCCTATTCTTGGCTGCAAATTTGACTACATCAAGACTTAACTAAAACCAAAATAACTGAGTACATCTGGACAGGAAGTTATTTTTTTCCTATAAGTTTTAGAATTTAACTTTTATTAATTAATTTATTTACATTTGAAATGTTGCTGCCCTTCCTGGTCCTCTGTTTGTGAGTTTTTCACCCCACTCATCTCCACTTTGCGTTTGAGAATTTGCATCCCCACCCAACCACCCACCCATTCTCACCCTTCTAGCATCCCCTTTCCTGGGTCATGAAGTTTGTATAGCATTAAGTGTATTCTTTCCCACTGATGTCAGAGAAGGCCTCTGTTAGAGAAGGCATCTCTTTCATATGTAGCTGCGGCCACAGAAAAGTCCATATATGGTCTTTGGTGAAAGCCTAGCCTCCGGGAGCTCTGAAGGGTCTGGGTTAGTTGATACTGTTGTTCTTCCTATGGGATTGCAATCACCTTCAGCTTCTTTAGTCCTTCCCCTAACTCTTCCCTAGGGATTCCATGACCTCAATCCAATGGATGACTGTAAGTCTCTGCATCTGTCTGAGTCAGCTGCTGGTAGAGCCCCTCCCTCAAAGGACTGTCATGCTAGGCTCCTTCTGCAAACACAGCAACACAGCATGGCATAAGTAATAGTGTCAGAGATTGGTGCTTGCATATGGGATGGATCCCAAGTTGGGCTGGTCTCTGCATGGCCTTTCCTTCAGTCTCTGCTCCATTTTTGTCCCTGCATTTCCTTTAGACAAGAACAATTCTAGGTGAAGAATTTTGAAGATGGATGGGTCACCCCATGTCTCAAATGGGGGCCATGTCTATCTATGAGCAGTGAGGAGATTTTTCTTAATTAAATCAATTGGATGATGTAATTTTCATCCAGATATTTGAAGTGGAAAAAATCCACCTTTATTCTGGACTACTGTTCTGTTGGCAGCCTATGTAATAAGGAGAGCTGAAGACATTTTGCTCCATGTCTGCCAGTTATTTCATAATGTTGCTATAATATGCCTACTAGTCATCAACACAGAAAAATAACTTCCTCAGACCAAGGTTATGCTGATCACATATCCTGTTATGTTCTGTATAAGTTTGTCAATCTTAAGAAATTCCACAAATTCTTACAGAGAACCCTTCAAATAGGAAGAAATAAAGAAAGAAATTAAAGACTTTTTAGAACTTAATGAAAATGAAGACACAACATACCCAAATCTATGGGACACAATGAAAGCAGTGCTAAGAGGAAAACTCATAGCCCTGAGTGCCTCCAAAAAGAAAATGGAGAGAGCATACACCAACAGCTTAATGACACACCTGAAAGCCCTGGAACAAAAAGAAGCTATTTCACCCAGGAGGAGTAGAAGGCAGGAAATCATCAAACTCAGGGCCGAAATCAATCAAGTAGAAACAAGAACCATATAAAGACCAGCAAAACCAGGAGCTGGTTCTTTGAGAAAATCAAAAAGATAGATAAACCCTTAGCCAGACTAACCAAAGGGCACAGAGACAGTATCCAGATTAACAAACTTAGAAATGAAAAGGGAGATATAACAACAGAAACTGAGGAAATTCAAAAAAATCATTAGATCCTACTACAAAAGCCTATACTTAACACAACTGGAGAATCTGGAGGAAATGGACAGTTTCCTAGACAGATATCTGACACCAAAACTAAATCAGGATCAAATAGATCAACTAAACAGTTCCATAACACATGAAGAAATAAAAAGGGTCATAGAAAGTCTCCCAACCAAAAAAAGCACGGGACCAGATGGCTTCAGTGCAGAGTTCTATCAGACCTTCATAGAAGACCTAACACCAATACTCTTCAAATTATTCCACAAAATAGAAACAGAAGGAACTCTACACAACTCATTCTAGGAAGCCACAATTACGCTGATACCAAAACCACACAAAGATCCAACAAAGAAAGAGAACTTCAGGCCAATTTCTCTTATGAATATTGATGCAAAAATACTTAATAAAATTCTTACCAACCGAATCCAAGAACACATCAAAACGATCATCCACCATGATCAAGTAGGCTTCATTCCAGGGATGCAGGGATGGTTCAATATAAGGAAATCCATCAATGCTATCCACTACATAAACAAACATTAAGAAAAAAACCATATGATCATCTCATTAGATGCAGAAAAAGCATTTGACAAAATTAAAGGTCAATATGAACTCTAGTGTCTAAAATGGCTTGTGTTGGAGCCAAACCCTGGGAGTACTTCTTTAAACAATATATGAGCTCACTGTAGTTTTTGTGGATTTTTTTCTTTATAAGCTTGCCCTGAGAAATGTTCATGGCATCAGTCCTTGAATTCAGAGCTTTGGCTCTGATGGATTAAGGCGTGTGATACGTGTGTGTGTGTGTGTGTGTGTGTGTGTGTGTGTATGTATATATACACATGCACATATAAACCTAGAGAATAAACATATATTCATACACTATATATGAGGTTCATCAGAAAACTGGACATGAGACTTCCAGAGGACCCTGCTATACCTCTCCTGGGCATATACCCAAAGGATTCCCCGGCATGCAATAAAGACATATTCTCCATTATGTTCATAGCAGCCTTATTTATAATAGCCAGAAGCTAGAAAGAACCCAGATGCCCCTCAAAGGAGGAATGGATTCAGAAAATGTGGTATATTTACACAATGGAATACTATTCAGCAATTAGAAACAATGAATTCACAAAATTTTTAGGCAAATGGTTTAATCTGGAAAATATCATCCTAAGTGAGATAACCCAATCACAAAAGAATACACATGGAATGCAATCTCTGATAAGTGGATATTAATTAGCCCAGAAGCCCTGAATACCCAAGGCACAAATTGCATAACAAATGACTCCCGTTAAGAAGTATGGAGAGGGTCCTGATCCTGGAAAGATCGATCTAGCGTTGGAAGGGAATATAAGGACAGAGAAAAAGGAGGGAGGTGATTGGAAAAGGGATGGAGAGAAGAAGGTTTATGGAACATATGGGGAAGGGGGATCCGGGAAAGGAGAAATCATTTGGAATGTAAACAAAGAATATAGAAAATAAAAATATTTTTTAAAAAAGAAAATATGTGTTCATTCTATGTGTTGTGAATAGTCCTGTGGTTACTTGTATTTTAATGCTAATTTCCATCTCCTGGGACGGGCTGTGAATGAGGAATGAATCACATACTCAGGTGATTTCTGCTAAACCATCATATGATGAATTAAGGAGCCAATTACTAGATGAATATGGGAGTTTGGAGAGGGCAGAGAGGAAGCAGGAGGGAGAGAGGGTTCTTTGATGAGGGATAGCATGAGGACAAGATGTAGCTACTAGTGTCTCCTGGCTTATGGCAAATCTGCCAGGGTTCATTAGTGGAGGATTTAGATTTATTATGGATTACAAGAATAGGATTCTAGTTACACCCAGTGATTGAGTTACTGTTGTTTCTAAACTAAGTTTGTGTGGTGTTTTCCTTCATGCAGTGCATAGACTTGGTTCAAGAGAGAAAGGTATGGCTGAAATGCATGGGTTTGCCAGATGAGCACCACAAAGTCTGTTGTGGTTTTGAAGCATTTGGCTAGCATAGTAACGTGCCAGTGGGAATGTCGCAAGCTGGGTGGAGTGATTTTGGAGCTCAGAATCAGAGTCCACAAAATAAGAACTGACTGGTTAGAATGCCAGGGCTGTGAGTAACTGGGAGAAGTGTGGGAAGCTTGCAGTTCTTTTTAATATTTCCCACAATTCTGTTTCTCTCGACAATGTTGCAACCCTAATATAGAGACTCAATTTTACATTATTTGTGTTTATTTTATAAATATTTTTTAAATGACAATTCCTTAGAAGAGAAATGTTGATGATGCATATGACCATTAATGAGTGTTACCTTCCTTTTATTTTTTATATTACTCTTTTGTTTTTTATAACATAATATGTTTAGAACATGAGTCAGAATCGATAGTCCCCCCTAACTTCATTCTCAACTGACTACTGCCTACTAAATTAATAAAAATGATCAAGTTACAAATCTTTCATATTGTAATATCTAGTAGGCCAATGGACAAGTTTGTGTGTTTACTAGGGATAATTGTCATGGAAATTATGACTTAAATAAAAAGGTATGTAAGTATTTTGAAACACTTGTGTAAAATTTTGAAATTTCTTAAAATATTTTTCTTATTTCTATCACAAGAAATCCATTTTTAATATGAATTATGATGGACTCAGTATGGTTCATTCATGATTTAAAATGATTTTAGCTACAGGTGGAATAAATTATTATTTATTATGATCATGTAGTTATCTACAAGGTTTAATGTTTATTATAGCTATATATAAAAGATAAAGGAAAGAAGCATATATAAGTATGCATGTGTGTCTATATATGTGCATGTGCATGGAGGTGCCTGAGGATGAGCTCAGATGTTGTTCTTCGTGTGCTCTGTACCTTTGATTTTGTTTTTCTGAAGCATAGCTTATTAATGTCCAAGAACTGGGCAAGTAGACTTGTCGGGATGGCCAGTAATATGTAGAGAGTCAGTTATTTCTGTCTTCACAGAACTAGAATACTCCAGGATGACTTTTTATCAGGAGGACTAGAATAATTCAGGTTATTTTGCTTGTTAAGGAAACATCTTAGTGAAGAAATTATTCCTTTAGCTAAAATTCAAAGAAGTTTAAATCAAGTATCTTTAAAATCAGTTGTTTTTAATTCTGAATTTAAATTTAATTACTGAGTATTTAAATATGTATCTTAAAGAATTCCAAATAAACCTTGAGAAAATGGCCTGCCATATGGCATTACTGCTTTTACCTGAAGATTAATTTTCATTCAAACTTGAAAAAGGAAAGGGGGACCAAGTATATAGCACTGTAAATTCCAAGCTTCATAAAAATTTTCCCAACTATAAGCCTCACAACTGACTGTTAACTTCACAAATAAGTGTCTTTGTAAATTACAAATTTTAAATTAGTGATGGATATTCAATATACTTTCAAAATAATTATGGATACCAACTGATTTGACTGTTTGATGATCTTGTGACATTCAGATTCATAATTGGGACTACCCACTAGCATGGAAAGTTCAGATTTTGAAAAAGTTTATGTGTGAGAAAAGTTATTTGAAATATTAATAGGTTTTTGGCAGTCTTCCTATTCCTAAGTCATAAAATTAGACCATTATAGGCATCTCATATGAATCAATTGCTATTCTGAAAACGGCACAATCATAAAAGTGACAGTGTTAGGTGTCCTCAAGGTAAGGACACCTATTGTTTTTGAATTTTAGGTTTATGGATTTTTTAACATTTCAATATGAGAAAAACAGATTTGATTAGCTTTTATCATCTTGACATTTACTTTTACTCAATGAAAAAACATGCTGCTGTATTCCAGGTTAGGATTACTTGAGTCTTTTAAATCACACTTCAACTGATATATTGGACATATTATAAAAGGATGACAACAGGGTAAAGTCATCTTAATCGCATCTGACTACATACAAATCCACACAGAAGCACATTCACACACACACACACACACACACACACACACACACACATGGCTTTGAAACTACCAGCTTTTCATTTCAATGTCAGATTTTATCAAGATTAATATATATATGTGTATATACTATATTATACAGACACAAACACACACCTAGTGTTTATATTCTTTTTTTAAAAAATATTAATATGAACTAAAGACAAAGAAGGCCTCAAAGTTCCTGTTGAGTAAAAATTGAATATTTTTCTTGCCATGTTTAAAACAAAATAAAAGTCAAAAAGAGAGAGAAAGAGTGAGTCCGATCACAGCAACAAAGCAATTAAGGATTTTACTGCACTGTTTTCTACTTAAAGCAATTCCACCAAAATTAGGAACAAGTAAAGGCTGCCTCTCTCTCCCTATCTATTAAATATAATATTTGAAATTGTAGCTAGAGTTATAAAAAATCTAAAGGAGATCAAAGGGATAAAAATTGGAAAGTAAGAAATCAAAGTATCAGTATTTGAAGATGATATGATAATATATGTAAGTGACCCCAAAAAATTCTACCACAGAAATTGTACTTCTCTTAAACACTTTCCACAAAAGTGTATGGATACAAAATAAGCTAAAAGACCAGTAGCTCTTCTTGATACAAATGATAAATAGACTGAGAAATTAATTATGGAAAGAATCTCCTTTAAAATAGACAAAATAATATAAAATACCTTGGTGTAACTATAACCATGCAAATGAAAGGCCTATATGACAAGAACTTCAAAGTTCCTGAAGAAAGAAATTGAGGAAGATATCAGAAGATTGAAATATCTCCCATCCTTCTAGATTTGTAGGAATAACAGAGAAAATTGACATCTTACTAAAAGTGGGAGTTGGGGGTGGCAGGATAAGGTGTTGGAGGAGACAGGGCAGAAAATTGAACAGAGGTGTGTAGCAATGAGAGATGGGGAACTGGGGATAACCAACAAAAAGTTCCAGATGCCAGAAAAGCAAGAGGCTCCTAGGACCCAACAGGGATGACATTAGCTGAAATACCCAACAAAGGGAAGAGAGAACCTGTAGAGACAGGTTAGGCATGACCTCCAGATGAGAGATGGGGCCACCCACCCCTCTCAAAATTTTAACTCAGAATTTCTCCTGTCTAAAGGAAATGCAGGGACAAAGAGTAGAGCAGAGACTGAAGAAAGGTCATCCAGAGACTGCCCACCTTTGGTTCCATCCCATATACATAGTCACCATACCCAGACACTATTGCTGACACCAAAAGGTGCTTGCTGACCGGAGCCTGATATGAATGTCTCCTGAGAGGTACAGTCACAGCTATACCAATACAGATGTGGTTGCTTGCAGCCTACGAGTGGACGAAGCAGGAGGACCCAATGGAGATATTTACTGAAGGGGTTGAAATCCCATAGGAAGAACAGCAACATCAACCATCCAGACTCTCCAGAGCTCCCAAGGACTAAACCACCAACCAAAGAATACACATGGAGGGATCCATGACTCCAGCATTTAGCAGAGGATGGCCTTGTCTGGCATCAAAGGGAGGGGAGGACCTTGATATAGTGAAGGCTAGATTCCCTAGTATAGGGCAATTCTAAGATGGTGGGATGGGAGTGATGGATGGGTAGGGGAGCACCCTGATGGAGGCAGGGATAAGGAGGTGGGATGTGGATTTTCAGAGAGAGAAAACCAGAAAGGGGGGAAAACATATGAATTGTAAATAAACAAGATAACAAATAAAAATTTAAAAGAAATGATTCAATGCAATTCCCATCAATATTCCAACAAAATTCTTTATAGACGTTGACAGAGCAATTTTCCACTTCATATGGAAAGAAAAATCCAGGATAGCCAAAACTATCCTGAACACTAAAAGAATTTGGAGAAGTATTACCTGAAACTATACTACAGGGCAATTGCAGAGGTTTGTGAATGCTTCATCAAGGGAATGGCACTGTAAAGAGTTGTGGTTTTTTGAAGTACATGTGACCTTGTGAAAATGAGCTTTAATACCCTTGACCTAGCTGTCTGTTGGCCAGTAGTCTCACAGCAGCCTTAAGATGAAGATGTAGAACGCTCCCACATTTGCCTGGACACTGCTATACTCCTGCCTTGATGATAATGGACTAAACTTCTGAACCTGTAAGCCAGTTCCAATTAAATGTTATCCTTTATAAGACTTGTCATGGTCATCCTGTCTGTTCACTACAGTAAAACCCTAAAACAGAAGTTGATATCAGAGACTGGAGTATTGTTGTGATAGGCCTGACCATGTTTTTGTTGGAAGAATGTGTATTATGGAACTTTGGGTTTGGAAAGCAGTGAAATGCTTTAAATGGGGCTTAATGTGCCATCCTAGTAGAAAAATGGAAGGCTTTGTTGCTGAGAGTAATTTGAACTATGCAGACCTGGAGCAAAGGTTTCAGAGAAAAATTTGAGTATGGCCTAGAAACTGTTTCTGTGGTATTTTGGTGAAGAATGTGGCTGCTTTTTACTCTTATCTCAAGAGTCTACCTGACAATAAGATAATATAATAATATAATATAAAGAGATTTATATTAATTGCATTGAAAAAGAGAGTCTCAAATTATCCCAGCAGAGACTTTGTTCTCTGGTTAAGTCACATGAAGGGCATTTTGAACAAGCATAGTAAGCTTAGAAAGGAAAAATTAGTAACAGTATCATTCCAGTCTCTATATGTGTCCCAGAGAAAAGGCTGTCCCACAGCCCTTCATACCCAAATCTTGCTCAGAGAGACCTGGTTTCTTTAGGAGTTCCGACACATCAAAGATCACAGGCTCACAGGCCAACAGGAGAGACAAGCTTCAGTTAGAGACAGCAAGAACAATTAACAGCAGATGAAAAAAAAAACAAAACAGATGACAAGAGACAAGTGTAAGAACATAAGCAACAGAAATCAAGGCTCCTTGGCATCATCAGAAGCCAGTTCTCCCACCACAGCGAGTCCTGGTTACCCCAACACACCTAAAAGCAGGATTCATATTTAAAATCACATCTCATGATAATGGCAGAGGACTTTAAGAAAGACATATATAACTCCCTGAAAGAAATATAGGAGAACTCAAACAGGTAGAAGCTCTTAAAGGGGAAACACAAAAATCTCTTAAAGAATTACAGGGTAACATAAACAAACAGGAGAAGGAATTGAAAAAAAATCCAGGATCTAAAAATGGAAAGAGAAACCATAAAGAATCATAAAGGAGAACAGTCCTGGAGATAGAAAACCTACAAAAGAGATCAGGAATCATAGATGTATGCATCACCAACAGAAGACAATAGATAGAAGAGAGAATCTCAGGTTCAAAAGATACCATAGAAAAGATTGACATAACAGACAAAGAAAATCCAAAATTGACCATATAATCAGTCACGAAACATGCCTCAGCAGATACAGGAAGATGAAAATAATCTCATGCATCTTATCAGATTATCACAGGCTAATGGTGTTCTTTAATAATAACAAAAACAACAGAAAATGCACATGAAAGCTGAACAACACTCTACTCAATGATAAATTGGTCATGGAGGAAATAAAGAAAGAAATTAAAGACTATTTACAATTTAATGAAAATGAAGGTACAACATTCCCAAACTTGCAGAAGACAATAAAAGCAGTACTTAGAGAAATACTTAGAGCTATGAGTGACTCCAAAAAGAAACTGGAGAGAGCATCCACTAGCAGCTTGACAGCACACCTGAAAACTTTAGAACAGAAAGAAGCTAATACATCCAAGAGGAGTGGATGGCAGGAAACAACCAAACTCAGGGCTGAAATTAACCTAGTAGAAATAATAAAATCACAGGCTAGACTAGGCTGACCACTCTCTCCCTACCTACTCAATATAGGACTCAAAATCCTAGTTAGAGCAATTAGACAATAAAGGAGGCCAAGGGGATACAAATTGGGAAGAATGAAGTCATAAATCACTGTTTGCAGATGATATGATAGTATACTTAACTGACACAAAGAAATTCCACCAAAGAACTCATAAACCGATAAACAACTTCAGCAAAGTGGCTGGATAAAAAATAAACTCAAACAAATCAGTAGCCTTCCTCTACTCAAGGGATAAACAGGCTGAGAAAGAAATTAGGGAAATGACACCTTTCACAATAGTCACAAATAATATAAAATACTTTGATGTAACACCAACCAAACAAGTGAAAGATCTGTATGATAAGAACTTCAGGTCCCTGAATAAAGAAATCAATGAAGATATAAGATGGAAAAATCTCCCATTTTCATAGATTGGCAGAATTAATATAGTAAACATTACCATCTTTCTGAAAGCAATCTACAGATTCCATACAATTCCCATAAAGTTCCAACTCAATTATTCAAAGACATGGTAATAGCAATTTGCAAATTCATTTGGAAAAAACAAAAACCCAGGATAGCAAAAACTATTCTCAATAATAAAAGACCTTGGGGAATCACCATCTCTGACCTCAAGTGGTATTACAGATCAATAATGATTAAAACTGCATGGTATTGATAGAGAGACAGGCAAGTAGATCAATGGAACAGAATTGAAGACCCAGAAATGAACCCATACACCTTTGGTCAGTTGATGGTTGAAAAAGGTGCTAAAACCATCCAGTGGAAAAAAGACAGCATTTTCAACATATTGTGCTGGTTCAACTGTCAGACAGCATGTAGAAGACTGCAATTAAATCAGTTCCTATCTCCCTATACAAAGCTCAAGTCCAAGTTGATCAAGGACAGCTACATAAAACCAGATACATTGAAACTTATAGAGGAGAAAGTTGGGAAGAAGCTTGAACACATAGGCAACAGGGAAACTTTCTTGAACAGACCACCAATGGCTTATTCTCTAAGGTCAACAATTTACAAATGGGAAATCATAAAACTTCAAAGCTTCTATAAGACAAAGGACAAAATGGTAAGCAACAGATTGGGAAAAGATCTCTATCAATTGTACACCTAATAGAGGGCTACTATCCAATATATACAAAGAACTCACGAAGTTACACTGCAGGGACCCAAATAACACTACTAAAAATGGAGTATAGAATTAAACAGAGAATTCTCATCTGAGGATGGCTGAGAAGCACCTAAAGAACATCCTTAGTCATCAGTGAAATGCAAATCAAAACAACCCTGCGATTCCACCTCACATCAGGATGGATAAAGTCCAAAACTCAGGTGAGAGCAGATGCTGGCAAGGATGTGGAGAAAGAGGAACACTCCTCCATTGCTGGTGGGATTGCATGCTGGTACAACCTCTCTGGAAATCATTCTGGTGGTTCCTCGGAAAAGTGGACATATTACAACCTGAGAACCCAGGTATACCACTCCTGAACATACATCCAAAAGATGCTCCAATAAGTAACAAGGACACATGCTACACTATGTTCATAGCAGCCTTATTTGTAATAGCCAGAAGCTAGAAAGTACCCAGATGTCCTTCAACAGAGGAATGGATATAGAAAATGTGGTACATTTACACAATGGAGCACTATTCAGCTAGTAAAAACAGTGAATTCATGAAATTCTTAGGCAAATAGATGGAACTAGAAAATAGCACCCTGAGAAAGTAAACCTAGTCACAAAAGAATATATTTGCTATGCACTTACTTATAAGTAGATATTATTCCAATAACGTGGAATACACAAGATACAATTCAAGACCATATGAAGCTCAAGAAGTATGAAGACCAAAATGTGGATGCTTCAGTCCTTCCTTTTAGAAGGGGAAACAAAATACTCTCAGGAGGTAGAAGGTGGGCAGGACTTGGGAGGAAGTGACAAGGGGGAGGCAAAAAAGGTGGGCAGATTCAGGTATGAGAGGAGATGATGGAGTTGATACATGGAGGGTCAGGAATTTGAACAGAGGTGTTTTGCACTGGGGGATGGGAAATGGGTGTAAATGAAAGAAAAAAGAATAAAAGAAAAAGAAAAAAATATGTGGTTCATGTATTACAGGGGTACCAGGAAATAAAATGTTGATGAATCCTATGTTCTAGGAGATAGCAGATGAAGAATGTGGTACTTTGGGGCAAGATCCTACCCAGCTAAATTTAGATACTGGCATGGGTGGTACACACCTTTAATCCCAGGAGATAAAGACAAGCAGATCTCTGAATTCCAGGCAGTCCTGACCCAAAGCAAGTTCCTAGGTGAAAAAGCTTAAGTTCAAAAGAGGTGGTACAAACATTTCATCCCAGGGGACAGGCATGCCGATCTCTGAGTCAATCTACAATTTAGGAAATATAGGAGCGGAAAAACAGAAAGTTAGGGATAATGTAATAAAATAAGGGATCAATTTTCCATCTCCAGCAAGCAACAGAACTCTGAAGATGTTATCATGTGGCTATTGCTTTAGAGTGTAAAATAGAAGGGACTGCTGGTGAGTTCGAACTAAGAAATTAGTAGTGATACAAAAGAGACCAGCATCACTGAGGTGAAGTCTGGAAATTGATTTCTGAGAGTACAATGTTGCTGTGTTCCAGAGATAGCCAAGTGCAGGCTGCACCTGGTAATGTGCACTCGTTTTAAAGGCATTAAGGGGTCATGAAGAGCAGCTGAGGCTTGGCACTCTAAGGGGCCATGGATGGCATTTGGTGAGGGTAACGCCTCAGTTGCAGTTAATAGCCCAGGACAGAAGGGGTCATGCAAAGGATCTGAGGCTTGACACCATGAAGATTGTCTATGAGAGACTATTGGTGAGGCCTAATTGGATTGGAAGTCTCCAGCATATTGGAGATGTTAGTACCATGAAATGATCACCACGATCAGCAGTAATAGTGAAGTGGATCAACCTGAACTTACAGTGCTACAGAAGACAGAGATGGAGAAGTGACAGTAATTTTTTGGAGTAGGACAGACGATCATATGTGGATCCCAGACATTGCAATGCCTTGGGTACTCGAAGATTTTTGAAATGCCAGAGCCATGGGTTATCTGCTGAGGAAAGATGCTAACAGGGAGTGGAATCACCCCAGGAAAAATCCATTTTCTGCAGTCAACAAAGATGAAAAGAGTTGGAGATCTGAAGACTGCTTTGACATCCAACATGGGAATATAGAGTTTGGAGTTAGCCCAGATGGTTTCCTGTCTGGCTTTGGAGATTACACTTAAATTACTGGATGATTCTCAGAAGTGACTTTGGCCTTTAAACTTTTAACATGGTTGAGGCTGCTAGAAAGTTGGACTAAATGCACTTGTTTTTATTATGCTATGGCTAGGTATGACTCCCATAGATTCATGTGTTTAAAAAAGCCTATAGGATCCAGGGAGTGGAATATGATGGTTTATATATGCATGGTCCTGGCAATTGCACTGTTACAAGTTGTGACCTTGTTGGGGTAGGTTTGGCTTTGTGGGTGTGGGCTTTAATATCCTTGTCCTAGCTGCCTGGAGGTCAGTAGTTTCATAGCAGCCTTCAGAAGATGATGTAGATCTCTCAGCTCCTTCAGCCCCACATCTTCCTAGAAGCTGTTTTGGTTCTGCCTTGAGGATAATTGACTGAACTTCTGAACCTCTAAGCCAACTCCAATTAAATGTTGTCCTTTATAAGACTTGCCTTGGTAATGGTGTCTCTTCATATCAGAAAAACTCTAAGACAGGAATCATAATAAAAAAAAAACTGTTGCTGAGAATAGTTTTAGCTATCCTGGGTTTTTTGTTATTCCAAATGAATTTGATAATTGCTCTTTCTAACTCTGAAGAATTGAGTTGGGTTTGTTGGGTATTGCATTGAATCTGTATATTGCTTTTAGCCAGACACTATGAAGCTAATAGAAAAGAAACTGGGTAAGACCCTTGAGGACATCGGTACAGGAAGAAAGTTTCTGAACAGAACACCAATAGCGTATGCTCTAAGATCAAAAATTGACAAATGGGACCTCATAAAATTACAAAGTTTCTGTACGGCAAAGGACACCATCAAAAGGACAAATCGGCAACCAACAAATTGGGAAAAGATCTTCACCAATCCTACATCAGATAGAGGGCTAATATCCAATATATATAAAGAACTCAAGAACTTAGACTCTAGAAAACCAAACAACCCTATTAAAAAATGGGGTACAGAGTTAAACAAAGAATTCTCACCTGAAGTACTTCGGATGGCGGAGAAGCATCTTAAAAAATGCTCAACTTCTTAATAGTGAGTGCATACCATGATTCATCTTTTGAGTCTGGGTTACCTCACTTAATATGATGTTCTCCAGCTCCATCCATTTGCCTAAGAATTTCATGAATTCATTGTTTCTAATGGCTGAATAGTACTCCATTGTGTATATATGACTGATGGGACTTTCGGGGAGTGGGGGTCCAGAAAAGGGGAAATCATTTGAAATGTAAATAAATATATCAATAAATTTAAAAAATGCTCAACTTCATTAGTCATTAGGGAAATGCATATCAAAACAACCCTGAGATTTCACCTTACACCAGGCAGAATGGCTAAGATTAAAAATTCAGGAGACAGCAGGTGTTGGCGAGGATGTGGAGAAAGAGGAACACTCCTCCACTGCTGGTGCGGTTGCAAATTGGTACAACCACTCTGGAAATCAGTCTGGTGGTTCCTCCGAAAACTGGGCACCTCACTTCCAGAAGATCCTGCTATACCACTCCTGGGCATATACCCAAAAGATTCCCCAGCATGTAATAAGGATACATGCTCCACTATGTTCATAGCATCCCTATTTATAATTGCCAGAAGTTGGAAAGAACCCAGGTATCCCTTAACAGAAAAGTGGATGCAAAAAATGTGGTATATATACACAATGGAGTACTATTCAGCCATTAGAAACAATGAATTCATGAAATTCTTAGGCAAATGGATGGAGCTGGAGAACATCATACTAAGTGAGGTAACCCAGACTCAAAAGGTGAATCATGGTATGCACTCACTAATAAGTGGATACTAACCTAGAAAACTGGAATAGCCAAAACATAATCCACACATCAAATGAGGTACAAGAAGAACGGAGGAGTGGCTCCTTGTTCTGGAAAGACTCAGTGAAACAGTATTTGGCAAAACCAGAATGGGGAAGTGGGAAGGGGTGGGTGGGAGGACAGGGGGAGAGAAGGGGGCTTATGGGACTTTCGGGGAGTGGGGGGCTAGAAAAGGGAAAATCATTTGAAATGTAAATAAAAAATATAATGAATAAAAAAATTAAAAAAAAACTATATGGTATTAGTATAGGAATAGAAATTTTATTAATGGAGTCAAATCTAAGAACCTGAAATAAATCTACACACCTATGGACCTATGGATTTTTGACAAAAGAAAAAAAAAAGGCAAAACTGTCCAACAGATTAAAGAAAGCATCTTCAGCAAATGGTGCTGGTCTAGTTGGATGTCTGTCATGGTTTGAATATGCTTGGCCCAGGAATTGACACTATTTGGAGGTGTATCCTTGTTGGAGTAGGTGTGTCACTGTTGGCATGGAATTAAGACCCTCAATCTAGGTGCCTGGAAGTCAGTCTTCCATAAGCAGCCTTTAGATGAGGATGCAGAACTCTCAGCTCCACCTGCACTGCTGAGAGCCTGAGAGATATTCTTTCTTGTAGGTTCTTCTTGAGGCAGTGGAGTGGGGAAGAGCTTCTGCTGGCATAAGACTTGGTCTTATGAGATTCGGGGTAAGACATTGTCTTACAAGATACCTAGAGTTGCTGTATAATAAAAAAGTTTACTTATCTAAGTCTAAGTTACTATGGTATTGTAGCTGACCTGCCTTCTGTGTTCCTCTGAAGCCAGAGATGCCAGTCTCAGGCACTTAGTACCTCATCCTAAAACTGCAGGAGATTAAGTAAAGTTGCTACAGCCTTTTTCCTATTGTCCAGATGCCTCTTGCTTGTTGGACTAGGGGTAAGTTTGGAGTAATAAGCTTTTATTGAACCAGGAGAAGAGAATAACATTCAGTAGAAAGAACTTTTACATAAGCAAATATGCATAATCTCACATAAGTTCAGACACAGCTTGAAACTTGCAGAGTTTTCATTTACACATTTCCACACAAATTCATTTGCGCCCAGCTTGTATACATTCTCACAATTACACACACACACACACACACACACACACATTCTCACAGTTACATACTTACACACACATCAAAACTTACATATGCATATGGAGCAAAAGACCAAGCACCAGTACAGAAAGAAGTCATTCATTCTGGATGAAAAATGAGCTTCAATATTTATTGCATAGAGAAAGAAAAAACTTCCAGTCTTTTGATGCTAAATGAATTAAATCCATGTTCCTAAGAGAAAAGATGTGTTCCCCTTAATAAGACTAAGCCTTGAGTTTTTTTTTATGTAGTGGAGTGCGTTGATAGATTTCTGTATATTGAACCAACCCTGCATCCCTGGGATAAAGCCTACTTGAGCATGGTGGATGATCGTTTTTTATGTGTTCTTGGATTCGGTTGGCAAGAATTTTATTGAGTATTTTTGTATCGATGCTCATAAGGGAAATTAGTCTGAAGTTCTCTTTCTTTGTGAGATCTTTGTGTGGTTTTGGTATCAGCATAATTGTGGCTTCATAGAAGGAGTTGGGTAGTGTTCCTCTACATAAACAAACTCAAAGAAAAAAACCACATGGTCATTTCATTGGATGCTGAAAAGGCATTCAAAAAAATTCAGCATCCTTTCATGCTTAAAGTCTTGGAAAGAACAGGATTTCAAGGCCCATACCTAAACATAGTAAAAGCAATATACAGCAAACCTGTAGCCAGCATCAAACTAAATGGAGAGAAACTTGAAGCAACCCCACTAAAATCAGGGAATAGATAGGGCTGCCAAGTTCTCCTTATCTTTTCAATATTGTACTTGAGGTACTAGCTCATGCAATTAGACAACATAATGAGATCAAAGGGATACAAATTGGAAAGGAAGAAGTCAAACTATCATTATTTGCAGATGATATGATAGTTTACATAAGTGACCCAAAAAACTCCACTAGAGAATTCCTACAGCTGAAAAACAGCTTCAGCAAAGTGGCATGTTATAAAATCAACTCAAACAAATCAGTAGCCTTCCTATACTCAAAGGATAAGCAGGCTGAGAAAGGAATTAGGGAAATGACCCCCTTCACAATAGCCACAAACAGTATAAAGTATCTTGGGGTGACTCTTACTAAACATGTGAAAGATCTGTAGTATAACAAGAACTTCAAGACTCTGAAGAAGGAAATGGAAGACCTCAAAAAATGGAAAAATCACCCATGCTCATGGATCAGCAGGATTAATATAGTAAAAATGGCCATCTTGCGAAAAGCAATATACAGATTCAATGCAATACCCATCAAAATCCCAACTCAGTTCTTCATAGAGCTAGAAAAAGCAATTCTCAAATTCTTCTGGAATAACAAAAAACCCAGGATAGCTAACACTATTCTCAACAACAAAAGAAATTCTGGTGGAATCAGTATCCCTGACCTTCAGCAATACTACAGAACAATAGTGTTAAAAACTGCATGGTATTGGTACAGTGACAGGCAGATGGATCAATGGAACAGGATTGAAGATCCAGAAATGAACCCACACACCTATGGCCACTTGATCCTCAACAAAGGAGCTGAAAACATCCAATGGAAAAAGATAGCCTTTTCAACAAATGGTGCTGGTTCAACTGGAGGTCAGCATGCAGAAGAATGTAAATTGATCCATCCTTATCTTATTGTATTAAGCTCAACTCTAAATGGATCAAGGACCTCCACATAAAGCCAGACATTCTGAAGCTAATAGAAAAGAAGCTGGAGAAGACCCTTGAGGACATTGGTACAGGGAGAAGTTCCTGAACAGAACACCAATAGCGTATGCTCTAAGATCAAGAATTGACAAATGGGACCTCATAAAATTACAATGTTTCTGTAAAACAAAGGACACCATCAAAAGGACCAATTGGCAACCAACAACTTGGGAAAAGATCTTCACCAACCCTACATCAGATAGAGGGCTAATATCCAATATATACAAAGAAATCAAGAAGTTAGACTCCAGAAAACCAATAACCTTATTAAAAAATGGCATACAGAGCTAAACAAAGAATTTTCACCTGAAGAATTTCGGATGGCTGAGAAGCTTCTTAAAAAAATGCTAGACTTCATTAGTCATTAGTGAAATGCAAATCAAAACAACTCTGAGATTACACCAGTCACTTCCGGCAGATCCTGCTATACCACTCCTGGGCATATACCCAAAGGATTCCCCAGCATGCAATAAGGATATGTGCTCCACTATGTTCACAGAAGCCCTATGTATAATAGTCAGAAGCTGGAAAGAACCCAGGTATCCCTCAACGGAAGAATGGATGCAAAAATTGTGATATATATACATAATGGAGTACTATTCAGCCATTAGAAACAATGAATTCATGAAATTCTTAGAGAAATGGATGGAGCTGGAGAACATCATACTAAGTGAGGTAACCTAATCTCAATAGATCAATCATGGTATGCACTCACTAATAAGTGGATATTAACCTAGAAAACTGGAATACCGAAAATGTAATCCGCACATCAAATGAGGTACAAGAAGAATGGAGTAGTGGCCCCTGGTTCTGGAAAGACTCAGTGTAGAAATATAAGGCAAAACCAGAACAGGAAAGTAGAAAGGGGTGGATGGGAGAACAGGGGGAGGGAAGGGGCTTATGGGACTTTCAGGTAGTGGGGGGGCAAGAAAAGGGGAAATCATTTAAAATGTAAATAAAAAATATATTGAATAGAAAAAAAAAAAGACTAAGCCTGCCTTGTCCTTAACCATGGGACCAGTTCTGCCCCATGGTAAGGAGAAGCCTGACTATTCCCTCTGCTCTCTGCAGCATTTGTTTTCTTTTTTACCTCTGCATTGTTCTCTTAGATTTTTATGTTACCTATAGTTTCTAACTTATTCCACTCGACATTCTCCTTCTAATATTCTTCTCTTCTGACTAAAATCTTTCCCTCAGCTCAGTTCTTCTCACCTAGCTCCTATCCCTTCAGTTCCTCAGTTCTGACTCTTCTCTTTATCCTTAGCCCTTTAACATATTTCAGAATACATGATCACATGTTACAAAGTTAATCACAAGTTCGCACAAAAAGTCAAATTATAAATCGAAATAGTAGTCTACAACAGAGAATGTTTACCTGCATATACATTAGGAGTAATTATCTATACCCCAATTTTTAATAGGGTTATTTGGTTCTCTGGGGTCTAACTTCTTGAGTTCTTTGTATATATTGGATATTAACCCTCTGTTGGATGTAGGGTTGGTGAAGATCTTTTCCCAATTTGTTGGTTGCTGTTTTGTCCTTTTGAAGGTGTCATTTGCCTTACAGAAACTTTGTAATTTTTTGAGGTACCATTTGTCAATTCTTTTTTTTCACATCCTGTTTTTTTTAATTTATTGATATATTTATTTACATTTCAAATGATTTCTCCTTTTCTGGGCCCCCACTCCCCGAAAGTCCCATCAGTCCCCTTCCCTCCCCCTGTTTTCCCACCCAACCCTTCCCACTTCCCTGTTCTGATTTTGCTCTATAATGCTTCACTGAACCTTTTCAGAACAAGGGGCCACTGCTCCGTTCTTCTTGTACCTCATTTGATGTGTGGATTATGTTTTGCGTATTCCAGTTTTCTAGGTTAATATCCAATTATTAGTGAGTGCATACCATGATTCACCTTTTGAGTAGAGCATAAGTTATTGGTGTTCTGTTCAGGAACTTTTCCCCTGTGCCAATGTCCTCAAGGGTCTTCCCCAGTTTGTTTTCTATTAGTTTCACTTTGTCTGGTTTTATGTGGAGGTCCTTGATCCACTTGGGGTTGAGCTTAGTATGAGGAGCTAAGAATGGATCAATTCACATTCTTCTGCATGCTGACCTCCAATTGAACCAGAATTTTCACCTGAAGGAATTTGGATGGCTAAGAAGCACCTTAAGAAGTGTTCAACATCATTAATCATTAGGGAAATGCAAATCAAAAAAACCCTGATTTCACCTCACATCAGTCAGAATGGCTAAGGTTATAAACTCAGGAGACAGCAGGTGTTGGCGAGGATGCAGAAAATGAGGAACACCCCTCCACTGCTGGTGGGATTGCAAGATGGTACAACCACTCTGGAAATCAGTCTGGTGGTTCCTTAGAAAAACTGAGCATGACACTTCTGGTGGACCCTGCTATACCACTCCTGGGCATATACCCAGAGGATTCCCTGGCATGCAATAAGGACACATGCTCCCCTATGTTCATAGAAGCCTTATTTATAATCGTCAGAACCTGGAAAGAACCCAGATGTCCCTCAATGGAGGAATGGATACAGAAAATATGGTATATTTACACAATGGAAAACTACTCAGCAATTAAAAAAAATGAATTCATGACATTTTTAGGCAAATGGTTGGAAATGGAAAATATAATCCTAAACGAGATTACCCAATCACAAAAGAATACTCATGGAATACAATCACTGATAAGTGGATATTAATTAGCCCAGAAGCTCTGAATTCTCAAGACACAATTAGCATATCAAATGATTCCCAAGAAGAAGGAAGGAGAGGGCCCTGGTCCTGGAAAGGCTTGATCCAGCATTGTAGGGGAGTACCAAGACAGAGAAACAGGAGGGGGTGATTGGGGAATGGGTGGAGAGAAGAGGGCTTATGGGACTTATTGGGAAGGAGGAAACAGAAAAGAGGAAAGCATTTGGAATGTAAACAAAGAATATAGAAAAATAAAGAAAAGAATAAAAGGAGTAATTATCTAGCTAAACATCTATTAGCTGTCTGTGCTCTACAGATTCATGTAAGGTTTAAAACCTTAAGTAAGTTACACGTGAAGTTTTGTATAGATAAACCCAGTAAATAATTTATCTTCTGTCCTAACACCTGTAATAAGTCCTTAGTTCCATTTTTATGTCCTTTGGTTAATTGTTTTACATCCTCTTGGTGTGTGCTCTGAGTAGGAGAAAGTCTGGTTGCTATCTAAGAGCAATTAGCTGGTGACACTTCGGAGACTGGCAGAGTTCTCATTCTCGTTTTGACTATCAGAAAAGGCCCTAATAGCAGTCCATTATAAAAGAGCTTAATAATCACATACATAATTTTAGGAATTCTTAAAGTATCATCATTAAAACTTAAGTCATCTATTTGTCTACATAGCATCGCTATAAAACAGTACATCTTCATGGATCTGCAGAGATCTGCTCTAAAGTTGTATGTTATTACTTATTGATTATTATCTCTGTTTACAAATAACAGGAAAAGCATATTAATAGCAGGAATCTTTTCTAAAATAGTCCTGCACAGCCTTGCTTAATGAGGGCTCACCTCTCACAGATTATATAATAATCCGATGGAGGTCATTTCAGGATGATCACCTGCTAGTATATTAGCTTGTCCCTTTATGGCTCCTGACACTGCACCATGCCTGCCTAGATGTTGCCCTGCTTCCCCCTTGTGATAATGGACAGAAACTCTGAAACTGTAAGCTGCCCCAGTTAAATGGTGTGCTTTATAAGACTTGCCTTGTTCATGGTGTCTGTTAACTGTAGTAAAACCCTAACTAAGATAATGTCTGTGTGCAAAAGAATGGAAATAGATCCATATCTATCACACTGGACAAAGCTCAAGTCCAAGTATATAAAATACCTCAATGTGAAATATACAGTACTCAATAAGAACAAAAAATGGGCAATAGTTTTAAACACATTGGTACAGGAGGCAACTTCATGTACAGTATAACAATGACTCAGGCTCTGAGATCATTAATTGATAAATGGGACTTCATGAAGCTGAGACGCTTCTGAAAGGCAAAGGACAATATCAATAGGACAAAACAGCAATCTAGAAGTTGGAAAAGACTCTGCACCATGTGACAGAGGAGTAATATCCAAAATGTATAAAAATTCAAGTAGTTAGATACCAACAACATAAATAATCCAATTAAAAATGAGACACAGTGCTGAACAGAGAATTCTTAATAGAAGAATCTCGAATAACCAAGAAACAAATGTTTAGTCATCATGGAAACGCAAATCAAAAAAATTCTATGATTCCATTTTATGATCATCAGAATGTCTGAGAACAAAAACTCAAGTGACAGCACATGCTGTCAAGGATGTGGAGCAAGGGGACCACTCCTCCATTGCTTGTGGGATTTCAAACTGGTACAAACACTTTGGAAATTGGGTACTTTCTCAGAAAACTGTGAATAGTTCTACCTCCAAGACCCAGCTCTACCACTCCTGGGTATATACCCAAAAGATGCCCCCACAATACCACAGCGACATTGCTCAGTTTTGTTCTTAGCAGCTGTATTCCTAACAGTCAGAAACTGGAAACATGATAAATATCCCTCTACTGAAGAATAAAGAAAAGGTGATACATCAACACAATGGAATAATATTCAGCTATTAAAAATAAGGATATGAATTTCACAGGCAAATACATTGAATTTGAGAATATCATCCTGAATCCGAGAGGATCAATAGAAACAACAATCTGCCCACAAAAGTTTCAAACCAAAATTTATTCTGTCTACATGAAATATAAGGATGGTGGATGGACCAAAGACCAAGCAAATTGCCAAGCAATTGGTCTCAGAGGTCTAAGGAGGAATTGATTCAGACATATGTAGAGACTCATCCAAATATTAGCTGGTCCTTGGGGATTCTTATGGAAGAGCTTGTATAAAAATTGAGGGCCCCCAAATACACATGGAGGCTGAACAATACTCTACTCAATGACACCTTGGCCAAAGAACAAATAAAGAAAGAAATTGGAGACTTTTTATAATTTAATGAAAATGAAGGCACAACATACCCAAATCTTTGGGACACAATGAAATCAGTGCTAAGAGGAAAACTCATAGCCCTGAGTGCCTCCAAAAAAAAAAAATTGGAGAGAGCATATACTAGCAGCTTAATGACACACCTGAAAGCCCTGGAACAAAAAGAAGCTATTTCAGCCAGGAGGAGTAGAAGACAGGAAATCATCAAACTCAGGGCTGAAATCAATCAAGTGGAAACAAAGAGAACCATACAAAGAATCAACGAGTCCAGGAGCTGGTTCTTTGAGAAAATCAACAAAATAGATAAACCCTTAGCCAGACTGACCAAAGGGCACAGAGAAAGTATCCAAATTAACAGAATTAGAAATGAAAAGGGAGATATTACAACAGAAACTGAGGAAATCCAAAAAATCATCAGATCCTACTACAAAAGCCTATACTCATCACAACTTGAGAATCTGGAGGAAATGGACAATTTCCTAGACAGATACCAAATACCAAAATTAAATCAGGACCAAATAGATCATCTAAACAGTCCCATAACCCCTAAAGAAATAGAAGGGGTCATAGAAAGTCTTCCAACCAAGTTGGAAGGACCAGATGGTTTCAGTGCAGAATTCTATCAGACCTTCAAAGAAGACCTAACACCAATACTCTTCAAACTTTTCCACAAAATAGAAACAGAAGGAACCCTACCCAATTCCTTCGATGAAGCCACAATTACGCTGATACCAAAACCACACAAAGATCCAACAAAGAAAGAAAACTTCAGACCAATCTCCCTTATGAACATTGATGCAAAAATACTCAATAAAATTCTTGCCAACCGAATCCAAGAACACATCAAAACGATCATCCAACATGATCAAGTAGGCTTTATCCCAGGGATGCAGGGTAGGTTCAATATACAGAAATCCATCAATGCAATCCACTACATAAACAAACTCAAAGAAAAAAAAAAACACATGGTCATTTCATTGGAGGCTGAAAAGGCATTTGACAAAATTCAGCATCCTTTCATGCTTAAAGTCTTGGAAAGAACAGGAATTCAAGGCCCATACCTAAACATCGTTAAAGCAATATACAGCAAACCGGTAGCCAGCATCAAACTAAATGGAGAGAAACTTGAAGCAATCCCACTAAAATCAGGGACTAGATAGGGCTGCCCACTTTCTTCTTATCTTTTCAATACTGTACTTGAGGTACTAGCTCAGGCAATTAGACAACATAAGGAGGTCAAAGGGATACAAATTGGAAAGGAAGAAGTCAAACTATCATTATTTGCAGATGACATGATAGTCTACCTAAGTGACACAAAAAACTCCACTAGAGAATTCCTGCAGCTGATAACTTCAGCAAAGTGGCAGGTTATAAAATCAACTCAAGCAAATCAGTGGCCTTCCTATACTTAAAGGATAAGCAGGCCGAGAAAGAAATTAGGGAAATGATCCCCTTCACAATAGCCACAAACAGTATAAAGTACCTTGGAGTGACTCTTACCAAACATGTAAAAGATCTGTATGACAAGAACTTCAAGACTCTGAAGAAGGAAATGGAATAAGACCTCAAAAAATGGGAAAACCTCCCATGCTCATGGATCGGCAGGATCAATATAGTTAAAATGGCCATTTTGCCAACAGCAATATACAGATTCAATGCAATACCCATCAAAATCCCAACTCAATTCTTCACAGCGTTATAAAGAGCAATTCTCAAATTCATCTGTAATAACAAAAAAACCCAGGATAGCTAAAACTATTCTCAGCAACAAAAGAAATTCTGGGGGAATCAGTATCCCTGACCTCAAGCAATAGTGTTAAAAACTGCATGGTATTGGTACAGTGACAAGCAGGCAGATCAATGGAACAGGATTGAAGATCCAGAAATGAAACCACACACCTATGGCCACTTGATCCTCGACAAAGGGGCTGAAAACATCCAATGGAGAAAAGATAGCCTTTTCAACAAATGGTGCTGGTTCAACTGGAGGTCAGCATGCAGAAGAATGCGAATTGATCCATCCTTGTCTCCTTGTACGAAGCTCAAATCCAAATGTATCAAGGACCTCCACATAAAGCCAGACACTCTGAAGCTAATAGAAAAGAAACTGGAGAAGACCCTTGAGAACATCTGTACAGGGAGAAAGTTTCTGAACAGAACACCAATAGTGTATGCTTTAAGATCAAGAATTGACAGATGGGACCTCATATAATTACAAAGTTTCTGTAAAGCAAAGGACACCATCAAAAGGACAAATCGGCAACCAATAAATTGGGAAAAGATCTTCACCAATCCTACATCAGATAGAGGGCTAATATCCAATATATATAAAGAACTCAAGAAGTTAGACTCCAGAAAACCAAACAACCCTATTAAAAATGGGATACAGGGTTAAATAAAGAATTCTCACCTGAAGAACTTCGGATGGCGGAGAAACATCTTTAAAAATGCTCAACTTCATTAGTCATTAGGGAAATGCATATCAAAACAACCCTGAGATTTCACCTTACACCAGTCAGAATGGCTAAGATTAAAAATTCAGGAGACAGCAGGTGTTGGCGAGGATGTGGAGAAAGAGGAACACTCCTCCACTGCTGGTGGGGTTGCAAATTGGTACAACTACTCTGGAAATCAGTATGGCGGATCCTCCAAAAACTGGGCACCTCACTTCCAGAAGATCCTGCTATATCACACCTGGGCATATACCCAAAAGATTCCCCAGCATGTAATAAGGATACATGTTCCACTATGTTCATAGCAGTCGTATTTATAATTGCCAGAAGTTGGAAAGAACCCAGGCATCCCTCAACAGAAGAGTGGATGCAAAAAATGTGGTATATAGAGTACTATTCAGCCATTAGAAACAATGAATTCATGAAATTCTTAGGCAAATGGATGGAGCTGGAGAACATCATACTAAGTGAGGTAACCCAGGCTCAAAAGGTGAATCATGGTATGCACTCACTAATAAGTGGATACTAACCTAGAAAACTGGAATAGCCAAAACATAATCCACACATCAAATGAGGTACACGAAGAACGGAGGAATGGCCCCTTGTTCTGGAAAGACTCAGGGAAGCAGTATAGAGCAAAATCAGAACAGGGAAGTGGGAAGTGTTGGGTGGGCAAACAGGGCAAGGAAAGGGGACTGAAGGGACTTTCGGGGAGTGGGGGTCCAGAAAAGGGGAAATCATTTGAAATGCAAATAAATATATCAATAAATTTAAAAAAATAAATAAAAAATAAAAATAAAAATAAAAAAATTGAGGGCCCCAAACTAGATAGAAACCCCACATGAAGACCAACAGAGTCAGCTACACTGGACCCTTGGGTATTCTCAGAGACTGAATCACCAACCAAAGAGCATACAGGCGCTAAACCTAGGCAGCCCCCCAGTGCCTATATAGTAGATGTACAGTTTGGTCTTCAGGTGGGTCCTGAACAGTTGGAATGTTGTTTATCCCTAAAGGTGTTGCCTGTTCTTCTAGCAGGGCTGCCTTGCCGGGCCTCTGTGGGAGAGAATGTGCTTAGTTCTGCAGAGACTCATTGTGCCAGGGTTGTGAGATACTAAAAGGGGACCTCAACCCTCTCTCTACCCTCTCAGAGTAGAAGGGGAGAAAGGATGTGTGATGGACGGTGGGAGGTACTGTGAGGGAAGAAAGTAATTAGGATGTAAAGTGAATCAATAAATTGAGAGGGGGGAGAGGGAGAGAAAGAGAGAGAGAGAGAGAGAGAGAGAGAGAGAGAGAGAGAGAGAGAGAGAGGCATAAAGAGAAAGAAAGGAGGAAAGGAAACATTTGTACCAGGATAGTTGTACAGAGACTGGTTGCAGTGAGAGAATCTTGACACAGGTGAAGACAGAATCAACCAGACAATAAAATGAGCTACATTAGATCATATTGCCAGAGTTAGTATGGGCCCAAGCAGAGCAATTCAGTTTGAGGCCAAGAGAGAAGAGAGATTGAATCAGTCAGCTTAGAGAGGAGTTCAAGCCTAAACAGCTAAATTGAATGGCTAGGCCAAAGTTCTGAAAGAACTAGAAAGGGAGAGCTTATGCACCAGAAAGTCTCAGAGTCTGAAAATATTTGAAGTCTAGATTGGATTGTAAGATATCTAGAAGCTTCCAGAAACTGCCTAGGTTAGCAGATAGAGGCAGTAAGCTTTGGAGACATCACTTACATCCGTGGAATAAAAAGGACTTTTCCATCCCTCTACCGCACATCACATTTTTAAAGGACTACTGTCAATCTTTCTAGTTTTGAAATGGAACATAACATAAAGAAATGAGGTGCAAAGCATAGAACAAAATAATCATTTTTTTTTCAGTTTGACAGATCCTTTTTTTTTCATTCTTTTTTTTTATTCGATATGATTTATTTACATTTCAAATGATTTCCCCTTTTCTAGCCACCCCCCCACTCCCCGAAAGTCCTGTAAGCCCCCTTCTCTTCCCCTGTCCTCCCTCCCACCCCTTCCCAGTTCCCCGTTCTGGTTTTGCCAAATACTGTTTCACTGAGTCTTTCCAGAACCAGGGACCACTCCTACTTTCTTCTTGTATCTCATTTGATGTGTGGATTATGTTTTGGGTATTCCAGTTTTCTAGGTTAATAACCACTTATTAGTGAGTGCATACCATGATTCACCTTTTGAGTCTGGGTTACCTCACTTAGTATGATGTTCTCTAGCTCCATCCATTTGCCTAAGAATTTCATGAATTCATTGTTTCTAATGGCTGAATAGTACTCCATTGTGTAGATATACCACATTTTTTGTATCCACTCTTCTGTTGAGGGATACCTGGGTTCTTTCCAGCATCTGGCAATTATAAATAGGGCTGCTATGAACATAGTAGAGCATGTATCCTTATTACATGGTGGGGAATCCTCTGGGTATATGCCCAGGAGTGGTATAGCAGGATCTTCTGGAAGTGAGGTGCCCAGTTTTCGGAGGAACCGCCAGACTGCTTTCCAGAGTGGTTGTACCAATTTGCAACCCCACCAGCAGTGGAGGAGTGTTCCTCTTTCTCCGCACCCTCTCCAACACCTGCTGTCTCCTGAATTTTTAATCTTAGCCATTCTGACTGGTGTAAGATGAAATCTTAGGGTTGTTTTGATTTGCATTTCCCTAATGACTAATGAAGTTGAGCATTTTTTAAGATGCTTCTCCGCCATCCGAAGTTCTTCAGGTGAGAATTCTTTGTTTAACTCTGTACCCCATTTTTTAATAGGGTTGTTCGGTTTTCTGGAGTCTAACTTCTTGAGTTCTTTATCTATATTGGATATTAGCCCTCTATCTGATGTAGGATTGGTGAAGATCTTTTCCCAATTTGTTGGTTGCCAATCTGTCCTCTTGATGGTGTCCTTTGCCTTACAGAAACTCTGTAACCTTATGAGGTCCCATTTGTCAATTCTTGCTCTTAGAGCATACGCTATTGGTGTTCTGTTCAGAAAATTTCTCCCTGTACCGATGTCCTCAAGGGTCTTCCTCAGTTTCTTTTCTATTAGCTTCAGAGTGTCTGGCTTTATGTGGAGGTCCTTGATCCATTTGGATTTGAGCTTAGTACAAGGAGACAAGGATGGATCAATTCGCATTCTTCTGCATGCTGACCTCCAGTTGAATCAGCACCATTTGTTGAAAAGGCTATCTTTTTTCCATTGGATGTTTTCAGCCTCTTTGTCGAGGATCAAGTGGCCATAGGTGTGTGGGTTCATTTCTGGATCTTCAATCCTGTTCCATTGATCCTCCTGCCTGTCACTGTACCAATACCATGCAGTTTTTAACACTATTGCTCTGTAGTATTGCTTGAGGTCAGGGATACTGATTCCCCCAGATTTTCTTTTGTTGCTGAGAATAGTTTTAGCTATCCTGGGTTTTTTGTTGTTCCAGATGAATTTGATAATTGCTCTTTCTAACTCTGTGAAGAATTGAGAGTTATCTATATAGTGCTTTAGGCAAAATGGCCATTTTAACTATATTGATTCTACCGATCCATGAGCATGGGAGGTTTTCCCATTTTTTGAGGTCTTCTTCCATTTCCTTCTTCAGAGTCTTGAAGTTCTTGTCATACAGATATTTCGCATGTTTGGTAAGAGTCACCCCAAGATACTTTATACTGTTTGTGGCTATTGTGAAGGGGGTCATTTCCCTTATTTCTTTCTCAGCCTGCTTATCCTTTGAGTATAGGAAGGCCACTGATTTGCTTGAGTTGATTTTGTAACCTGCCACTTTGCTGAAGTTGTTTATCAGCTGTAGGAGCTCTCTAGTGGAGTTCTTTGGGTCACTTAGGTAGACGATCATGTCGTCTGCAAATAATGATAGTTTGACTTCCTCCTTTCCAATTTGTATCCCTTTGACCTCCTTATGTTGTCGAATTGCCCGAGCTAGTACCTCAAGTACAATATTGAAAAGATAAGGAGAAAGGGGGCAGCCTTGTCTGGTCCCTGATTTCAGTGGGATTGCTTCAAGTTTCTCTCCATTTACTTTGATGCTGGCTACCGGTTTGCTGTATATTGCTTTTACTATGTTTAGGTATGGGCCTTGAATTCCTGTTCTCTCCAAGACTTTAAGCATGAAAGGATGCTGAATTTTGTCAAATGCTTTTTCAGCATCCAATGAAATGATCATGTGGTTTTGTTCTTTGAGTTTGTTTATGTAGTGGATTGTATTGATGGATTTCTGTATATTGAACCAACCCTGCATTCCCGGGATAAAGCCTACTTGATCATGGTGGATGATCGTTTTGATGTGTTCTTGGATTCGGTTGGCAAGAATTTTATTGAGTATTTTTGCATCGATGTTCATAAGGGAAATTGGTCTGAAGTTCTCTTTCTTTGTTGGATCTTTGTGTGGCTTTGGTATCAACGTAATTGTGGCTTCGTAGAAGGAATTGGGTAGTGTTCCTTCTGTTTCTATTTTGAGGAATAGTTTGAAGAGTATTGGTGTTAACTCTTCTTTGAAGATCTGGTAGAATTCTGCACTGAAACCATCTCGTCCTGTGCTTTTTTTGGTTGGAAGACTTTCTATGACTCCTTCTATTTCTTTAGGCTTTATGGGACTGTTCAGATGGTCTAGTTGGTCCTTATTTAAATTTGGTATTTGGTATCTGTCAAGGAAATTGTCCATTTCCTCCAGATTCTCCAGTTGTGTTGAGTACAGGCTCTTGTAGTAGGATCTGATGATTTTTTGGATTTCCTCAGTTTCCGTTGTTATGTCTCCCTTTTCATTTCTAAGTTTGTTAATTTGGATACTTTCTCTGTGCCCTTTGGTCAGTCTGCCTAAGGGTTTATCTATCTTGTTGACTTTCTCAAAGAACCAGCTCCTGGTTTTGTTGATTTTTTGTATGGTTCTCTTTGTTTCTACTTGATTGATTTCGGCCCTGAGTTTGATGATTTCCTGCCTTCTACTCCTCCTGGGTGAAATAGCTTCTTTTTGTTCTAGGGCTTTCAGGTGTGTCATTAAGTTGGTAATGTATGCTCTCTCCATTTTCTTTTTGGAGGCACTCAGGGCTATGAGTTTTCCTCTTAGCACTGCTTTCATTGTGTCCCATAGATTTGGGTATGTTGTGTTTTCATTTTCATTGTGTTCTAAAAAGTCTTTAATTTCTTTCTTTATTTCTTCCTTGACCAAGGTATCATTGAGTAGAGTATTGTTCAATTTCCACGTGTATGTGGGTTTTCTGTTGTTTCTGTTGCTATTGAAGACCACTTTTATTCCATAGTGATCAGATTGGAGGCATGGGATTAGTTCTATCTTCTTATATTTGTTGAGGTCTGTCTTGTGACCAATTATATGGTCGATTTTGGAGAAGGTACCATGAGGTGCTGAAAAAAAGGTATATTCTTTTGTTTTAGGATAGAATGTTCTATATATATCAGTTAAATCTAATTGGTCCAAAGCTTCAATTAGTTTCATTGTGTCCTTGTTTAGTTTCTGTTTTCCTGATTGGTCCATTGAGGAAAGTGCAGTGTTGAAGTCACCCACAATTATTGTGTTAGGTGCAATGTGTGCTTTGAGTTTTAATAAAGTTTCTTTTATGAAAGAGGGTGCCCTTGCATTTGGAGCATAGATGTTCAGGATTGAGAGTTCTTCTTGTTGTATTTTTCCTTTGACCAGCAAGAAGTGTCCCTCAGAGTCTCTTTTGATGACTTTGGGTTGAAAGTCAATTTTATCTGATATTAAAATGGCTACTCCAGCTTGTTTCCTGAGACCATTTGCTTGTAAAATTGTCTTCCAGCCTTTTACTCTAAGGTAGTGTTTGTCTTTGACCCTGAGGTGTGTTTCCTGTAAGCAGCAAAATGTAGGGTCCTGTTTACGTATCCAGTCAGTTAGTCTGTGTCTTTTTATTGGGGCATTGAGTTCATTGATGTTAAGAGATATTAAGGAATAGTGATTGTTACTTCCTATCATTTTTGACGTTATTTTTTAAATTTGATTGCTTAACTTCTTTTGGGTTTGATGAAAGGTTGCTATCTTGCTTTTTTCAGGGTGAAGTTTCCCTCCTTGTATTGGTGTTGTCCTCCTATTATCCTTTTTAGGGCTGGGTTTGTGGATAGATATTGGGTAAACTTGGTTTTGTCGTGAAATATCTTAGTTTCTCCATCTATGGTGATTGAGAGTTTTGCTGGATATAGTAGTTTTGGTTGGCATTTGTGTTCTCTTAGAGTCTGCATGAGATCTGCCCAGGACCTTCTAGCCTTCATAGTCTCAGGTGAAAAGTCTGCTGTGATTCTGATAGGTCTTCCTTTATATGTTACTTGGCCTTTTTCTCTTACTGCCTTTAATATTCTTTCTTTGTTTAGAACATTTGGTGTTTTGATTATTATGTGACGGGAAGTATTTCTGTTCTGGTCCAGTCTGTTTGGAGTTCTGTAGGCTTCTTGTTTATTCATGGGCATCTCTCTCTTTAGGTTAGGGAAGTTTTCTTCCATAATTTTATTGAAGATATTTGCTGGCCGATTTCCCCAACCGGGCTGGCGGCACACTAGGTTAGCCTTGTCGCCCAGGCCCTGAGTCCAGGCAAACGCCTGGGAGGCCAAGGTCCAAGCAAAGTTCCCCTAGGGCTATGTCTGTTAGCAGTCTCTGCCCTCCCGAGCACTCTGGCTCCTGTAGGCAAAATGGCGGCGTGCGCCGGCCGGGGCAAAAAAAAACTCCTGGCTGGGTTGGCGCCCCGATGGCCACTCGAACAGCCCAGGGCCTGGGTGCAGGCCAACGCCCGTCTGGCTCAGACCCCTGCAGTGTTGGGCCTAGGATTATGTTTGTGTACCTCAGTCTGACCGATCTCTGGAGCCCGGGATCAAGATGGAGGTGAGTCTCTCCTGACTGGCGGGAAGCCGAGTTCTGAAGTGGCTTCCGTGCAGCGAAAGGCTCCGCAGAACTGCAGCTGCTTGCCGCCCGGCTGGTCAGCGAAGGTCAGTGGTCGTGGGCGCAGGGCCTAACTGGACCCTGTGTCGCCTTGGTTCCACCGCTGATGGCCCTTCAGCTGGAGCAGCCACTGCTACCGCCGCCGCAGCCGCCGCCCCAAAATAATCATTTTAAATGTTGTTTGTATCAGATAATTTATGCCAAATTTCAAGATTGAATTTTTGTTCTTTCTGAGCATAAGTTTTATTTGTTTTGTCAGAAATTTTATTGGTTGTGATTGATAATTATGAGTGATTATACTAAAACACATTATGTGTATTTATGACACCATAGGTGTGTATAAAATTGTTATATAACTAAAAAAGAGAATTTGAATTTCTTTCATTAAATTTTTATATACTCTTACAACATATATTGGTAATGTCCTTCCATCTCTGTTGAAGTTTCCTTAGTTTCCCAACCATCTGCCAATTAACACTGACCCCTGTGTTTTGTTGTTACTAATAATCCTGGGTCTGAGAACATCATACTAAGTGAGGTAACCCAGACTCAAAAGGTGAATCATGGTATGCACTCACTAATAAGTGGTTATTAACCTAGAAAACTGGAATACCCAAAACATAATCCACACATCAAATGAGGTACAAGAAGAAAGGAGGAGTGGCCCCTGGTTCTGGAAAGACTCAGTGAAGCAGTATTCGGCAAAACCAGAACGGGGAAGTGGGAAGGGGTGGGTGGGAGGACAGGGGAAGAGAAGGGAGCTTACGGGACTTTCAGGGAGTGGGGGGCTAGAAAAGGGGAAATCATTTGAAATGTCAATAAATTATATCGAATAAAAAAAATAATCCTGGGTCTGTTTAGTACAGGTCATAAGGCCACACCCATTCTCAGGAGCATGAGCAACCTTCCAACAGTGATTTATCCAAGTAAAAGTTTCCCTTTCTTCTTCAGCAGCCATCACAGTGTTTACAGAATTATTGTTTACCCTAATAACTTTAAGTACTGTGTTTGTCACATCTACTCTTTACAGTGTTATCTGTAAGTTATGCTTTCTTTCAAGCTCAAGGCAACAATCACCCCAAAATTTATTCTTTTAATTGACTTTTTGATGTGATAAAATGTAGACAGAACCAAAATATTTTAAGTAACATTATTAATGTTTTAAAATAGGAAAAATCTAAGCTTGTATTAAAAATGAAAGATGATGGTATCAACAAGTAATGAGAACTCTTCATGAAAGCGGGACCTGGCACTCCATATGGAAAAATGTAATACAAAGAGCTGAAGAGATGTCTGCAATGAAAAGTACTTACTGCTCAGACAAACTACCAGATTCAATTCTCTATCACCAACATGGTAATTAACAACTGTCTATAAACTATTATCTGGGGAGCTGACAGCCATCTGACCATGGCTTTCATGGTACCCTGTATTACATGGTGTACCAATTTTTGTACAGGGTCATAAATATACATATAGATTTTTAAAATGTTTTAAAATTCAATACAACACATGTTGCATTTTATATAATTCAACTAAAAGACTTGGAAATATCAGTGAATCAATTAGTTGCTTTGGAACCAATTCAACACAAAACATCTCACCTAAAAATCAAACCATTTTCCATCTATGCGGCTTTTAAAACAGGTTTGGAGCTGGAGATTTGCCTCCAGGATTAATAGAAGTTGTTGCTCTTGAAGAATAACTAGATCCAGTTCTCTGCATCTTCATGGTGGCATATACCAGCCTATAGCTACAGATGTGATTACATCTTCTAACCTCTGTAGTCATGAGACATGCATGTGGTTTACAAAAATACATACTATACATAATATATTTGGAATGAATTGTAATATATTAAAAGAATGAAAAGAAACATGGAACAGAAAAACTAACAAATGAACAACAAACAAAGCACCAAATATGAAAAGATAAAAAGACTCAAGGACACAAACAGCACTTCTAAGAACCTATCCAAGAGGAAGAGGTTGTTCCCTGGAGGAATGGAAGAACTTGATAATTTACTATGGGTCTTAAGATGGTTTAGGAACAGTGTAATCACAGTGTTTACAGATCTTCTACTCATATATATATATAAATAAGTAGGTTTAGACCAATATTGACCAAAGGCCAGAGCACAGAAAAGTAAAAGCATTTTCCTATTAAAAAGCAAATATGCACTTGGAAGGTTAAACATCTGCTTGTCAATTAAACTGGTCATTTTTAGATTATCTTTGACTCTAAATCCATTTGAAGTATGTTCTGTGACACTGGTTAGAATTGAAAATAGTGAGGAAAAAGGTCATACTTTTTTCCTGGTTTTTCAAAAATAAATGTGCTTCAAAAAGGTGAAGGTTATATTTTCAGATGAGGAATGGGGTCACTTCAGGTGACAAGCAATGTTAAGTGAACCGGATTTCTCAGAACGGCAAATCTCAGAACAAACAATATTGTCTCAATATGAAGCTTCTATTATATAATTCAGAACGTTTTAAGAGAGAAAGCTTTAGAGGAAAAAACTAAAATTTTGCCCTTTTAAGATATGCATGGTATTTGTAGATATATGCTATAAAATTTTATCAGTACTCACTGAAATACTAGTTTTGCTGGTCATGAGATACATAGCACAACCTGCTTCAGTATACAGCATTATTTTTCTCAAGTCAAATAATAAATTAACATATCCCTGCATGAGTCCTCTACCAGCTCACTAAGTAAACAAATTCCATCTACACGTGTGAGAGAATCATGATGTGTATCAAATCCTATGTCTGGGTGAGAGGCAACCACAGAAACAATGACAAAATAAATAATATATAAATATATAACAAAAATGATAAATTATTATCATCATACATCAAAAACATACTAAAATGCTTATCAAAGCCTTGGCCTTATTTCCTTTCTATGAGCTTTCTGAGGAGAAAATTATCACAATCCAAGAAACAATTAATGGCTTAAATGTTGACAGCTGTGGGTAAACTGAGGAAAAGAACATAACTTATACAAAAGAATACAAGTTTGAGCTACAAAATGGCACTAGAAGCACAGAGACTTCGTTTTAATGAGGAACATTATAGGTAGGAGTCAGGTGTACTCATTGCAATGAGCACATTTGTACATTTTAGATTTCTATAGGGTGAGGGTGCTTAGAGTCTCTGCAAGTCAAATACTGTGGATTTAATGACTGTTTTTTCCCAGGGAACTGAAAAGTAACTAAAAAGCGGTTTTGTGCAAAAGGAATGTGTAAATGCTACAATTACAAAAGAGAAGCTATCGAAGAGTTGATCATTCAAGTTTTATGAAAATGGAAAATCACAATGTACATCTGCAGGAACTGGAAACTATGTGAGGGGATGTTAAAATGAAAACAGATCCCAAGCCTTTGACCCGTAATGTCTATTGAGGCTTGTGATGCATGGTTCATTCACCGTTTCTGCATTTAAATTATTTAGAAGTTTAAGGAGTTTATTTAAAATTCTAAAATGAAAATATATTAAAGTGAAACTCACACACATAGTTGGGATTTAATTAGTTAATTAATTAATTTTTAAAGACAGATTTTAAATGAGAAAACAGAGAAGGTCATCTGTAAAAGATTAAAATGATTGCCAGCAAGCATCATTCTTGTACAGTGGAGAAGATATAAGTTGTTCTGTTTCTCTTCAGATGACTGGGCTATAAAATAATTGGTTGCCATTTAAATAATCCTTTACTCAGCAGTTTTAGTATCAAAGGAAATGAGTAATAAGTAGAAGTAAATGTATATATTATATATTAATGTATTTGAAATTATTAAACAGTCTTGTTTCTACAAAACTCAATGCTTTCGCTCCAACTTGAATCCATAAGCACCTTAGTATTAAGATTAATAATTTGATATCATTAATTATATTATTTTACATATATGTACCTTGTTCCTAAACATGGCATTCTCTGTGTCTCACTGCCACACATTTCCTAAAACCTAATATATCCTTTATTACATTTGAGATTATAATTTCATCACATCTCCCAAAATATTCTTAATAATGAACAGAAACATCATGTCAGAATTTCTTCACTAGAATGTTAAAGATCCTATCCTACTTATCATAAACACTAAGTCAGTGACAAGGCACATTTATTTGGTTTTATTCCACATATATATGGCATTTTATACATAAATTATCTGCATAGTAGGCATGGACTCTTCTTATTTTGAATTACAAAATCAATGAAAAATTCACTTGGTAATTACTGTACAAAATTTTTTTATAACAAATATTATTTGACGTAGTAATGGATTGTCCCAGATATCTTATCAGTATTTTATATTTTGAAATATTATTGACAATAGCAATGCTATTAATCTCACAGTTCAGTAAAATCTGTAAATGTGGTAGAAAATTGTATCAGTGTGGTGTGTGTATATGTGCATGTGCCTGTGCATTTGTGTGTGGCTCATATAGATGACAGAGAGCATGAAACACTGAAATATTCCTATTTGTAGAATATTGTTTTGGAGTTCATTCATTCTTCTATTTTTCATTTTCTCAGTTATATTTTATCATATTTTCTCTTTCTCTCATTTAAATTACACCTAGCAATTTAGATGAAATAATATTTTTGGCAAACAGATGAAAACCTGCTTTGAAATTCACTGCAAGAAGTGTGTAGTTGCTTTAATAATTTTGGGAAATTTATAATTTTCCTTTGACCTCTAAAGTTCATATTACTTACTATTTGTAGAAGTTCTGACTTTGGTTGTCTCAGAAGAATGGTGATTGATGCTTCTTAATTGTTCTTTTATCCTGAAGATGTTAGAGGAAGTGCAAACTATATATCATACGCATAGCTGGCATGGAAAGATATCTGAAACAATTTTCTGGTCTCAAGACTGGAGGATAAGCTTGATAAACCCACAGCCTGAGCAGCACTTATCTAACCAAGCAGAATCCCAAACTTTAAATTCTTAGCTCAACCCATTACCTTCAGTGTGTATGGGGATGATGGATCTCAGATGCTAAGGGACTTGATACAAAAGGAGTCCAAGCATGGGACTAAGGTCACCTTGTTGAGATACCATTGTCATCTATATTGTATTTTGAGTTGTTGGTGATAAAAAGAAAATATCATACCTTCATTTTTTTTGATGAACATGTGTTTGCTCACTTTCTCAATAATCGGTTAGATATTTCATGAACTACCTAGAATTAATTATGAGCAATTTATAATTTGCTTTAAAGGCCCTGAGATGTGCAATTTAGAGCTAACTGACAAAATTTTGAAATTTCAATATCATCATGCTAGATGAAATGATGAAAACAATTTTCTGAATAAAGCTATACAATTTATATACAGTTGCATAACACAAAATTTTATTTTATATATTTTATGTTAAGATGAAATTCTAAAGTTAACACCCTTCACCTTCTTCTATATTAAATAAATAAATATTTCCAAGGTGTAATATTTTTAAAAGACTCAATTTCATACCAATGCCAGAATGGCTTTAATTATAGAACTAATTTTAAATACTCTTCAGTATTTAAATTTCTTCAATTCCTCAAGGTTATCAAGATGTTATTAGGTATGTTAAAGTAAACGCTCAAAATTTTGTGATAATAGGTTCTATTTGTTTTATGGCATAAGATATGACAGATACCTTATACATATGAGATTAACCTGTTACATATATTTTACTATATTTTATCTATTATAGCAATGAGATATTTTAGTCTACTCAGGTGTTTTTAAAAGATTTTTATGTTTAATTAAATTTGTATGTGTGTGTGTGTCCTTTGGTTTGCATGTTCACATTAGAGCAGCTGCCCAGTTAAGCCAGAATAAGACTTCTATGGAGATAGTTGCAAATAAATGCTTGAGAGCTATTTGATGTAGGTCCTGGAGACTGAATTGTCATCCTTTGAAAGATCAATAAATGCTCTTAACTGTTCAAGCATTCCTCAAATACCTCACTTTTTTAAACTTTTGATTTTTTTGTTTGTTTCCATTTCAACTACTGCTGCATATTTTAGAAGACATTTCTTATCATCATATATAAATGTTCCTTTTACCTTTGAGGCTATGCTTTGTTTTAAATTGTATATGTTTACTGCATTCATTCAATGATCACTATATGTATGGTACATACAAATATATTCACATAGAGTAATCTCATTATTTTGCTGAATTTATTAAATCCTTCCTTCTAATTTTTGTCACTTGTAATGAAGACACCTGCATCATGTTTTTATTTCGTGTCTTGTCCTAAGTATTTTAATTGAATGATTTACTCCAGTAGCACTAAATCTTATTTTAATACTTCCATTTACAACTATTATTTATTTATTTTGAGTTCTATATGTTTTTATAGTGCTGAGTTTGTACTACTTTTTGACATTCAGGAAACATACTTTAAGGTTACATTTAAATGTATTTAATGTTTTCAGTCTACTAAATTGTTCTAAGAGTCATCATCACGTTTTTTATTTCACATAAATTCAAACACAGTTCAGTCTCCTGAGATATAGAAAAGTGACCCTCATGTAGAATGGCTCTTTCTTACATCTTTTGTGCTTCATATCCCAAAAGCAAAGAGAAAAATCAAACAAAATATGGCTATTCAATTTGATGTATGTTAGTGTTAGCTGACATGTGCATAACACTGAACAGTCATTTCCCTAATTTTTTTCTCAGCCTGCTTATCCTTTGAGTATAGGAAGGCCACTGATTTGCTTGTGTTGATTTTATAACCTGCCACTAAAAAAAAAAAAAACACTGAACAGTCATTCATAATGTAAGAAATATTATGTGACCCTTGGAGAGAGATTTAGAAGATATGCACAATCCTCATAACATGTTTGTTCTAAACATCTAAGCATGAACAGAAATTAAAAAAAATGTAAACCTCTATCTTTCAAATAATGAATATACACACACACAAAAAAAAAACTGTTATGAACAGGCAATAAAAGAAAATAAATGCATAAAAGGATAGAACAGGCAGGTGAATGAGATTCCCATTAGTATTTAACAAATTATCATGAATAAATGATAATTAAAGAACCTTTGCTTCAATAGTTTCTAAGTGTGGCTCTGTTGTTACCTTGGGGTATCCCAAACTGGAATTGAAGTTCACCACGACAAAGACTTACTTTGAGTGGATATGGTGAGGTTCAATTTCTCTCTCCTGGGAATTATTGCAGATTGTTGAAAGAATTTATTCTACTGATTAAAGTATTGTCTGCTGTCTACTTGGTGGGGTCATTTGGGAGGGACTCATAACCCTTAGGGTCTGAACATTCCTTCTAATGCAGACCATCAAACTCTGCTCCAATCAGAAAGAGAATTGTTACACTGATTCTGATTGCCTCTCACTGACTACTTTACTTTCCTCCCTTTGAGTGCTTGATACATGCTTCATTGTGTTTAGCTCAGGAAAAAACTCACATAATTTCCCTTTCTAAAGGCATTTGACCATGTTCTGCAATTCCATTGTTTTACTAGTTACAAATATGCATACACAATGGAAACAGGAATTTTTAGTACCACTCTACCACAACAGGATAGAAAATAATTTCAAAGCTTTAAAAGAGACAGGTGCATAGAAGGAGACATGGGACTCAATTATTTCTTCAAATAAAATGAAAACTTACAGCCCATATAATAGAACCAATAAAAAGTAATAATGTCAATAATAATGAAAAATATTAAAGTTTAGAAAAATGCCCCATGAATGGATGTACTTGGGCAGCAGACATAGGGTGTTTTGCTATAAATGTCGGTTTTACAGTAGTGTTTACAGATACAGGGCTTTGAAACCTCTTTCCTTCATCCTAGTGGAAAGCGAGATAGATGGGATAGTCATTAGGAAATTCTGGAGAAGTTGTCTCCCTTATAAAGCACAAGACATGATTTAGAGGATGTTATTATGTAATGAAATATAATCAAAATTTAAAGGATACTTAGCCCAGGTTTAGTTACCTTGCCTCATCTCAATAGAGAGACCAGGATGAAGAAATCTCTAAGATGCAGGTTGGAAAAGTCAAGGAGAATTCCAGAACCATGGCTAGGTTACAAGGTATATACATGAATTCTAGAACTAAAAGGCAAAGAATGAATTAAGTTACTTTGTACACTAATTTTAAAACACTGCCACCAAAATGTCTCAATTAGGAAATGTATATACTATCAATCCCTAGAAGCTGAGGTTGACACTGTGGACCCACAAAGCAGAAGCTGATAAATGACTCCTGCAAGTTGTCCTCTGACTTCCTCTATAGGTGTCCTATGGTACATGCATGCACATATACACAAACACACAGACATTCAAATAAAGTATGATAATAATAATTATTATAACAACACTATTTTCTATGTCCAAATTAATGAATATATTTTACCTATTTCAATAAACAAGATTCATTGAGGCATATACAGTTGTGCAGCTAAGATTATAAATATAAAACTTCCTGAAATCAATGTAGCCTATAAGCCCTTGGAATCTCTGGGTCAGCAGGACAGGGACGTATGCCTTGTTTGATTACCTAAGTAGTTGCTTCTTTCCCTGCATCAACACCATACTATAGAGTAAGTACAATGGCTTCCAGGTGGTTTGGGAACAATTGCCATGCCCTATTAACAAACAAAAAGGCAATAGTATTTTTTCTCTATTATCCAGTGCTGAACTTTTCCCTGCTGCCTCTCCAGCCTTTCAGTGTGCTAAACAGCAGGCAGAAGGACAGAGATAAGCCAAAATCCACTTCAAGCTTCCAACTGTATGTTGGTGATAGCTTCATACTGCCCAGAGCTAAAAGAACAATTCCCCTTGATGTTTGCATTCATTGTAATTCATAGGGGAAAGCCTGGAGGATGTGTTCAGAAGTTGTTTGATTTTGTTTTGAAGCCTGAATAAAGAATCTAAAAGTATAACTTTTCAATTTGATAACGTCTTGGCAGTGGCTTTTTTAAAACACATAGAATTTGGAGCATTATTAGAACACAGTTCTGTATGTTAAATTTATTTTTGTAAAATTATGAAAATATAAAGGATAGTACTGTCAGTAAGTATCAATGAGGCTAGCCAAAACAGTTGGTCTTCCTAGAAATAGATAGCCCGATATTAAAATGTGATGACCTTATCTAATAATGTCCCAACTCACCTGGCATAATATCCTAAAGGTTATGCATTTGGTGTACTATGTCAGGAGACAGTTTAAAATTTCACAGTATACATAGTGTAATGGTTGGGAGTTTCATAATAGCAACTGCCTTTGAGGCTCTTTGGCTCCTGGAAGCCACCCATTCCTCATATCCCTGTAATTAACCTCAATGACGCTCATTGCGTCAACAAGTTGGAATTAAGTGGCATCCATACTTGGTTCTGTTTTCAGTTCCCATGAATGGACAGTAGATGCATAAGCATGTTAAATATACCCAGAAACATTGACGCATGAAACATGTGCTGAAGCCATTAAGTGTTCCTGCAAAGTTGTCATACACCAGAGAAGTATTAGAGAGAAGGCATTTAAGTCAAATAAAGTAGGGAAGATTGTGCTCACTGCTGCAGGCCTTCTACTATAGAAATACTTCGTCAAGTTAAAAGGGCTCAATAAAGACAGAATGCAGAGCCTCCAGGAGGCTCACAAAGAAGGCTGTTCTCTTTCTTGATTTCAAGGATGAATGAGAGAGAGGTCTACAAATGTACAAGTGCAAAAGCAGCTTCAGAACTCCCAGGGACACTGATATTTCAAATTAAGTATGTCCATGCATGGCTATGAGTTCATGGTCAGATCCCATTACTCAGTGTAATGACTTTCAGTCCATTGTTGGCTGTTGACAGAAACCGAGCAACATTGTGCTTTCTTCCAATACTTAAAATTTCACTCTACAAAATGCAAGAAATGAATGTATTTTTAATTTTTAATTAAATTCTTTGTAAAATGCTATTGTAGATATCCACCAAAATGCACCATGAAAGAAAACTCTAGTAAATGGTTTACTAAAGATTTTTAAAAAAATGGAAAATGGCTAGTAGTCACTTTACAAGAATGAACATATTTTAATGAATAAATTGAAACCATGAAAAATTGGAATCTGTATTGTTGCTTCCCAACTACTTATAAAATAAATTAGGTTAATATAATACTATATATGTATAATATGCAATATGATAATTTTATGCTAATAACAATAATTAAGCTATAATTTCAAAAAGAAATACTGTTATAATTTATGTAGAATATATATTTGCAAAGTCATTCTGTATCAAACCTTATCTATATTTGATGTGTCTGTTTTTGTAATAATAATACACTTTATTAGTTTTTATTTGTTTATTTATTTTAAATTATTTTATTTATTTACATTCCAAATATTGCCCCTATTCCTGGTCCCCTGTCCCAAAGTTCTTTACCCCTCTCTCTTCCTTTTGCCTCCAAGAGGGTGCTTCCCCACCCTTTCTGTCAAATACCCCCACACACACATACCTCATCCTCCCCCATATGCATACCCCCTTCTCTGGAGAATCAAATCTATATAGGATCAGCACATTCTCTATCACTGAGACCAGACAAGGCAGTCCTTTGCTACATATGTGCTGTGTATGTAAGTGCTTCATATATTTGCATATTCATCCCAAATCAAACCTTACCTGTAATTTTTCTTCTTGTATCTGTTGCTGTACTTATAGTACTTTTCTTGTTTACTTATTTACTTTTATTTATTCATTTACATCCCACTCACTGTCCCTGCTCCCAAAGCCCATTCACTGTCCCTGCTCCCAAAGCCCTTCCTTCAATCCCAACCTCATTTATCCTAGAAGTTGTTGCCTGTCCATGGAATATGCTCTTGTAGCTGGGCTGGATTGTGTGGCCTCAACAGTAGAGAATGTGCTTAGCCCTGTGTAGTATCTCTTAATACACTATTAGTAAACTATGGGGAAATCTTTAAATATTAGGGTTTTTTCTATTAAGTGACTGCCACATTTTTCCTTATTTCATAGATCTGTCCCTACTTCCTTTTCTTCATATTATTGTTACTGCTTGTTGATACTTATGGATTTCTTTGTTTGACTGCTAGTTTTCAAAGAACTTTCACATGCACCACATGTCTGTAACTTAATTGTCTTTTAATATCCCACATTGTTGATGACCCATTTGTTTTTTCTGACCTTTCTTAATATCTGAACACTGTTTTAGCCTCTCAGGGATATAGATCTTGTTTATGAATGACTGTTTCCTTTATTATGTTCATGTGGCTGCTCTGACAACATTCAGTAAGCTTACATCTTACCTATGCACATTATTTATTCTTTGATGTAAGTTCTCTGTAGTAGCTTTCCAGGTACCATAGGACAAATCTGGTATAGCAGTAGTCTTACAGTTCCTAAAATGAATGATCCTCTGTCCGAAATTACTCAGTTGATTATTCTGTTGACAATTTCACAAAACCATACTTAAGCTTCTAGTTTTGACTTCAAGCATTGACTCCAAGGATTTCCATGCAAAATATCAAATCACAACTAAATGGAAAATTTCATAAAATCAAACTGCTATCTAGGAGTTTGTGAAACAAATGATTTTCTTCTCTTTAAATTGTACCTATGTAAAAGTAACTTGTATTCACCAGAAGTAAATGTTGTTTTTGGAGGCCTACTGCTCCCATTTAACATAACACCAAGCCAATGGCACATGCCTTTAATCTTAGCATTTAGGAGACAGCGTCAGGCAGATTTCTGAGTTTGAGGCCAGACTGGCCTACAGACTGCGTTCCAGAAAGCCAGAGCTTTACAGAGAAATCCTGTTTTGAAACACCCCCCCCCCTGAAAAAAAAAAGAAAAGAAAAAAGAAATATATATATATATATATATATATATATATATATATATATATATATAGCCTAGTTCTAGAGGTTATGAGCCTCTGTACAATCTAATCTAATCTAGGCCTAGAATGTTTTCTGCCTCTGACACTTAAACCTGAATAATCTCATCCCTTACATTTTTTTTTTCTGAACTCTGGATTGATGATTCAACTCAGTGCTCCAGCCCAAACTCTTTTTCAAGATGATTGACCCAAAGTAGCTTCTATCACATTCTGACTGAATTGCTTTGCTTGGCCTCAAACTAATTCTGGCAATCTATTCTTAATTTCTAGACCCATCTCATACTCTATCTTCATATGTCTTTATCTAAAACCTGTCTTGGTAAAACTATCTTTGTAAAATTGTGTCCTCCTCTTCACCTCTCTAGCCACTGTTCTAAGTTGCCTCTCTTTCCACTCTCCTCTTGTGAGAGTTGGACATATCCTATCTCTGAGTCATTCTGTCAAATATTTCTCTGATCCATCATTTTTTTTTGCCTTAATGAAATGTAATTTTCAAACATGGTTGCTTCCTTCTACAAATTAACCTTATCTACATTGGTTGGGATTAAAGGTGTAGACTAAAGGTACATCTGTATTTCAACCAGGACGGCCATGTTGCTGCATTGGAATCTCTCTACATACCTATAATTATATAATCCTGTGTAATAGTGACAACAATGTCACAACTGTGGAACCAAGCTTAATGTATGTAATCTAGGAGGCTTCTTAGTAGGATGCTTATTTGACATGATTTCTTTCTCTGTGTCAAAGTAAAAAGAAAATATACATGAGTGCCCTTGGAGACCAGAAGAGGGTATGGTACCCTTTCAAACTGGAATAACTTAGAAGTGTGAATACAAGGAGGTTAGCATAGATCCTCTGCAACATTAGTGTGTTTTCTTAACCAGTGATCCACATGTTGGCCACTGTTCCCTAGTATTGAAAAGAATCAGCAGATGATGAGTAAAAGTAGCAAAGATTGTAACAGTGATGAACTCCATTATTTTTTCCCTGAATCATATTTCCTTTCTGAGTTTCTGTTACACTGAATAAAGAAACAAAGTTTTTCTCTTCAGTTCATCCATAATGTTCAACAAATTACGTCTCTACTAAAAATCTCACCCAGTAAAGCATAGTGACACTGAAGAAAATTGAAGAAAATATTGATGTGGGAGTGAATGTAGTGGAGGAAAAAGTGAGATGGAGAGTGAACTACCACTGTCTTCTGCCCCTGCTTGAGGAATATCAATCTGGACATACAAGGTTCCATCTAAAAGGACCCCTGATCAAGCAAGGAATCCAAGCCCAGGGCAATGGCTGCTTCCTCTGTCTACACAGAAATCCTACTGGGTAATCAGTCTCTTCCCTATAGAGTCACCTGGCAAGCAAGTTATATTCAACAGGATAGTGTGTGTAGTGTTCTGTTTGGCCCTTGATTGCATAACTATAACCTCATTGACTAAAAAGTTGTATATAAGTTATTGCAGTGAATGCTAAAAGTTAGACCTATACCCTGAGGCTGGATTCTGGAGTCTGATTTCTGCATATTTCTGTGGGCTTTGCTCCCCTTCCCCCCTCTTTTTTCTGCTCCCAATTCTAGCATATATATCTACACTTAAATAAGTATTCATAAAATATAATATATTAAAAAACACATATAATGCAATATAAAGATAAACATAAACATATATATGTCATACACACATGAAAGAGCAGTTTACAGACTGTACAAAATATTCAGAATGTACAGCAGGCGTCCTCTCCTTATGAAAGACTGAAAATAGAGTTATCCTTTGTTTGAAGAAACTGGGTGTCTTAGCAGTTCCAAGCTGGTGTTGAAGTACTGAGAATTTCCTAAATTTCCTTCAGTCATCTTTTTTATATGTTTTTATTTTCTATATTCTTTGTTTACATTCCAAATGATTTCCCCTTTCCGGGTTCCCCCCTTCCCATAAATCCCATAAGTCCTCTTTCCTCTGCCTGTTCTTTTGAATCCTAAAAAAGTAGGTTCTATTACCAACAAAGCAATACCTCATAGAAAAATAGATAAACCAAACAACAGATATGAAAGCCAAGTCTGACAAGAAGAAAACTTCAGTATTGCATGACTTTTATGTTTGCTGAATTTGGGACCAGTTTCAGTGAGTCTTCTGGATTCAAGTTTCCAGATATTCAGGAAATCTTACCAACTCTATACCTGCAACTTTTCCATACATGCCCCAGTTCCTGAAATAAAGACTCTGAAATTTAGTGTTTATACTCAAATGCCTAGGCTATAAGTTTGGGCTTGTTCCCTGACTATCTCATTACTTAACCCTTTATTCTATTGGGAGTATTACATGGCTGGTTATATCTTCTGCATTTCATGTACCTGTCTCCTCAGAGTTTGGGGGCAAATATCCTTCCACAACTGATTCTCCCAGAGATGTTGTCTCCCTGCTGTATCTTTCAAGTCGTATTTCCTGCCTTATATAAGAGGCCATCAGCATTTTATTGGCAGGTGAATCTACCATACAGAATATATAACTCTCTACACAACTCCAATGATATCATCAATCAGTTCACCTAGCTGCTTGGTTGTTAGTCCCCAATGTATTCAAGCTGGCATCTAAAATTAGACATCACATAGAACAAACTGAAATTGATCTCTGGTACTAACATGATAAAAGAGAGAACTAACTCCTTCAAATTTTCCTTTTTCTTCTATATAGGTGGTAAAGTCCTGAAAGACCAAATTTTTTGGTTTCAGACTCCATCTTAGAGAATTGACCTAAGGTTGAACTCAAGTTAGGCCAGTACCTAGTACCAATTTTCAGGCTACCCCTCAGTAAAACCTGTGTCTAACACCAGTTTCCAGGTTACCCCAAACAAACCTTTATCCCCAGGTTTCAAGCCTGCCCCTGGCTTCCTAATAACTACCAATCAGGAAGAAAGCAGAAGTAAAGTCTGTGGTTTGGCTTTCAGCACCACCCAGTCATGTTAAAAGCCATAATGCCCACACCCTCCCAATCAGATATATACCAGCATAGATATGCCTTTCTTTCTTCTATATATGCTTGCCTAAAACTAAGACTAGGACTCCACGTTCCTGCTCTGTCACGGCTGGTAGGGAACTGAAGCTTTTGCTTGAATAAGGAGACCATAATGAAATTCCATTAGCTTCAGCTCCATGATGATCTTTTTGGAGTTCATGAAGGTTTCCTTGCACAACAGTATATACACCAAAACATGCATATACATACATACCCACAGAACCACATGCACACGTGTACATGAACAGAGATATAAATTGACACACAAACATATATAAACAAACATGTCCATGCATAGACACAAACATACATATGATCACACACATGTCCACAAACAACTAAATAAATGTATTTTAAAAAGAACTACTTTTAAAAAAATCACAAAAATGAAATTACTTGATTATGTAATTCCTTTTTTTTTGTACTGATATAATCACACATACACTTTGGAAGTTCTACATGTGTGACTAAGTTGGTAGAAATTGCCTAGCATGTATGAAACCTTCAGTTCCATCCTCAGCACCACATAAAACAGGAAATTAATGCATGTCTGCAATCTCAGCATTTTGGTGGAGGCAGCACCCAAAATTTTAGGTCATTCTCAGACTAAATAATAAGTTTGATCTTAATTCAGGCTACAGGGCACTCTATGGAAGCATATATTAAATATTTAAAATCAATCAACTAAAAACACCAAAATCAACTTATATTTGTGATCCTGGTGTCTCTTTTGCTTTTCATGTCTGAATATTCCAGTGTTTACTCACTGGGTAGATATTTTCACCTTACATGGATTTCAAGTGTAACAAGACCAATGTGTGAAAAACTGTGTGACTAATACTGTTGAGATTGTATTCAATCAACATGGATCAAATTCTATTTTAACCAGATATGTCCCTCATATTCCCTTCCATACATATATCGAAATCACTACTTAAAATAACGGGGGAAAGTTGAAATTCAAATTCCATAAAATTGCTCTTTTATGTACTATTTTATTTTATGTACTATTAGAGGGCCTTGGTTTATTCTGAAATCTACCTATACTTTGAACCCGCCTTAATTAAAAAGATCTTCATTCCTCACTAATAGTATTAAACAAGAAATTCACAATGAATGCTAAGAACTGTGTTTGTGAATTACCAAGTTTGGTAAACCAAAGTGAGGCAAGAACTTACTTTTAACCCAAAGTGAGATTTTAGATTTCTATATAAAAGGTATGCAGTTCCTTTAAAATAAAAATCATGATAGTGCCTAAGAAGGCAGGAAAAGAATGAATCCTTAACAATTTTGGTTTTTATTTCAAGCTAGTTTGACACACCTGATTGATTCTAAGGGGTCAGAGAATGAGCTAAGATACTGCTGCTCTCCTAGACACACTTTCAGGTAACCATGTGCCTGGCAGCAGAGCCCATGACCTACCAACTTTAGCCTTAAATGCTAGCCTGAGGACTTCCCAAGTTCTGTTCTGCTCTGTTGTCAAAGAGAGGCTCTGTATGGTCAGAAAAACAGAGGCACTGAATGGCCCATGTTTTTAAGTATGGCTCCTTAGGATATGGGATTCATGCCTCCCATAGTCAAAAGTTATAAAAAGCTGGCACAAAATAAGGTATCATGTTACTCTGAGCAGCCAACAAAGTCTCTGTAAAATACAGGGCTCCCACAGGAAGACTAATTCCAGTTCATGAAAGCTAACAGGAATTAGGGTGACATGCTACTCTGAGCCACCAATCTCCTTAGACTTCCATGCACTCCCACAGGAGAACTGATAATGGCTCAACCTAGCACATGAGACATAACCCAAGCCAAGACCTCTGAGCATAAACAATATGCTTGAGGATATACATGTACACTAAGATGGAAAGGAATTTATACAAACATAATTATAGAGAAAGATATGTATATAAGAAATAAAATTGTAAGATAAATAAATCCACATAGATAGTAATCCACATAGATAGTAAATATTTTAATAGCTACATAGACACCAAATAAATAAACTTATGCCTTTGACCCTAATATTTTGGAGACAAACCAGAAACAGATAGTCTCTGTGAGTTTGAGGTCAGCTTGATCTCCTCATTCATAGAGGAGATCATTTTCATTTTCTCTCATTCATAGAGAGAAAGCCTGGGTTACACAGAGAACCCTTGCTTAAATAAATATATATCGCTCTATAAATATATATCTACTCTATAATATATATATATATATATATATATATATATATATATATATATATATACTCTATAAATAAATAAAAAGAGTAGAATACTGGACTCCATACAATCTTTTTTCATTAATCAAAATGAAAATGGTTATATGTTTAATGGTAATGACTATATCTCTTTGGAAGGATAAAAATGAAACAGACCTGGATAATAAGGTCTCCTTAATGAGGCTCCTAGTTTGAATCAGTCTATAATTATAATGAGTTTAAACTGCTGGACAAAATGCATGTTATGTTGCAAGATAGTGTTTGTGTCAACAGAAAAGGAGAAAAGTTTTTGGATTCCATACAAAATCATAAGGATAATAATTAATGAAGGAAACCTCCTGAAGATCATGGCTACAGAAAAAAATAATCAAAAAGGAATAAAGGAACTGGTAATATATATTGTATAAATTCCCTATGGAAACATTTGTGAAAGTAACTGGAACATATATATGTCTCCAGCCAGAACTTTAACTTACATAACCAATAATTCTTTGGCTAAGAAACCAATTTCTTTGGCTACGAAATCCTCAAGCCATCCTTTCAAGTACCAAAAATACAAAATTATATTACAGTTTTGGTTACAATCCAGTCAAATTTAGGAAAGGCAGATATTTTTACATGCTCAGAGAAGAAAAACATCTCTGGCTAAACTATGCACCTTGCACATTCCATATATTGTTGATAAAAAACAATGTATAACTTCTCAGAAACTATGTTCACAGATAACTATCACCAAAGATACAGTTCTGATAAGATCCACACTAGAGAATGATGGGATTCCTGATCCTTCCTCAGACTACTCCAATGCTATTTCCTTAGGAGATTTATTTCCAGAACTTCATTAGGAAATTCTGCTGACCCCAGATGACATTAGTGTGTCCAGCCTTATAGAAAGGGTATAAAAACATAGGGAAGTTGACTGCCAAGCTCTGCCAGGAAAGGGTAAGCAAGTCCTTCATAATTCCTACTTCAAAATATGTCTAGTCCAGAATGATGAAGAAGATGCTTTAGTGTTTTAGAATACTGAATAGCTGTCCAAGCAACCAAATTGTCTTTCGTTTTTATAATTATTTTTCTGTATACTCAAATAATATTATTTCATTCTCAAGTCTGTGATGGTGTTGAATACTAGATAATTATCATCTCACAATTAAGCTTAATTCTTTAGGACTTGAGAAGATGATTTTACATCTAAGATTTTTTGGATGGTAATATAAGTTGTGATAGAAAATAATGTAGATAAAGAATTCTTGAACTCACCAAGGTAGGATAGATGATTGAATACTTTTTCTAAGTTGCCATATATTAATGAACTGGACATTGTTAATGTAACTTCTCCTAGTAAGTTTCATAGTTTTTCATTTCTGCTTCTATTGTATGTTGGTTATTATGACAAGAGTCTTTTTATTCAGACAAAAGGGGGAATTTTGAAATTTAGTCTCTTATTATGTATTGTAATGCTAAATTCTGTACTCCAAGGTCCTGTTGCCTCAAGATGAATGAATTCTCCTGTATACAAGCATGTACTTTTACTTCTTATTTAAATATTTTGTTCAATATTTACACCTTAATTTAGACCTATTGGTTAAATACACATATCTACAGCCTATAGCTGGGCAGAAGAGAGGTAGTCAGGGCTTTCAGTTTCTGTCCATGAGGTCTGAGGCAGAGAACATGGTGGAGACAGGAGGAAAAAGAAATGGGGTATGTCGGGGTAGATGGATTATGAGCAAGTGGCCATGAGGGCTGACCCATGCAGACCATTACAAGTGATAATTTAGTATTTCTGACAAAGAAGTAGATGAAAGAGCATGAAATCTGCCCAATATAATCCTTTTAAGGTCTGTAATATATATAAAGGTTTTATATCTTTTATTTTGTAACTAAATGATCTAAGGGGTGTAGAAACCCCAAATAATACTTATTACAATAACCAAGTGATAAAATTATTAATATAATAACTGAAATTATTATATTATTATATAAATAAAATAACACCTGATTAATAAATGTTAGCCACACTGTTAAAATTTACAATATAGAAATTGCATAACAGTACACAATTATGATGAGGTAAAAGTAAAGCAATTTTCTCCATAGAACATTAAGAATATCCCTTAGTGATGAAAGTCATCTTTCCTGCTCTGTTTCCTTTTCATTTTTTAATAGGTTACACAGTATACCATGAACTGGATCATTGCTATCAAGACATGATTTTCCCTGAACTCATAGAGATTTACTTACCTCTGATTTTCAAGTGCTGGGATTAGGAGTGTATGGCACCCTCCTCTCAAGTTCCCTTTTCTAACAGCAATCTGTCCTGATTGCTTATAAACTGGATAAACATACCCTTTTGTGTCCATTTCTAGCATCTACTAGAATAAGCTAGACCAAAAAAAGAAGCTGTTTTTGTGTGCCAGAGGATTAATCACTACCCTTAAAAGCTAGATTTTTTTTTCCCCCTTTAATGAGTATCTGAAGGATCTGGCTGACTTGTAGTTATTTAATAAAATAGTTAAGTTTAAAAAAATTAAAACCAATATCTTACATGCCCTACAAACTTGATTGATAGAGAAATAAATAAACAAATGAATCAATAAATAAATTTAACATTTTCTCTAATATTAGAGCTAAAATATTCTAAGATTTTTAAACCTCAAATATTTAATTAGTTCTTTGAGTTAGCCATTAATTTTTTTTCAAAAAAATTATTTTTTTCAGTAAATGAATGCAAGAAAACATAGATCTCCGAGATGTTTGGTAACCTTTAAATTTCCATCTTGCCAAGTAGTTTGGGTGAATAAAACTGCAATTATTATTTTCACAACATTTCACAGTCCTTCAAACAGTATTCTTTTTGAACAAGGTGGATGCTTTCTCTGGTAGAATTTATAACTTCTTATCCCAATTCCTCATATTGGTGAAAATTTATCACATTTTGAACATATACTAGTATTTATTTAATGTTAATATAAGTATGAATCATTTCTTAATCTCATCTCACCTTGGAGTGACAAATTTGGAGCTTTTGTTTTATTCAAAAACACAGAACTATTGTAAGAATATGCTTTTGGCTTTTTTGCTTGTTTGTTTGCTTGTTTTTATTTTCTAGCATGACCTCAACCAGTTCTGAGGCTGAAGCAGGTTTATTATTTTCCCATCTGCTTTTATACCACTTTACATACATGTAAAATAATAAGATCAGTTCTGGGTCAAGGAACAAGCAAGGCAATAAACAAAATCCCATAAACATCAACCAGGATGACCAAGACAAAAGGGATACCACACATACACATACGTCAGCTGATTCTTCTCTGAGTTTTGCAATAGCGCAAATGTAAATATTCTTAATTTGAGCCTATTCCCTGAGTACCAGCCCAAAGTCAGATTCCTGGGTTGAACTTACTTCTTTTTCCTGGCCCAATGCCAAATTCCCACCAAGTGGGCCCCCAAAGTTCTCCCATCTCCCCCTTTTTTCATTTCATAAACAAGACTGTGCTTGTCTTAGATTGTTCTGAGAAAAATGCCTTTCTTCTGTATTTGTGTTAATCCCAGGTGTGGAACATGGGGCTGCTTCAGAGTAGCTAACTATAATTTGTCTCATGCTCTAGCAAAGGCATGGTTTTGCCACTTGCAGATTGTTTCAGCAATTGTATGATATTTGGAATTCTGGGAAATTTTCAAAAGACATATAAATGCTAGAGCCCATTAGGGTTGGTTGGTTGTTGGTGGTCATTCAGTGAGTGGGTTGCGTTTTGTTAGTAGCCATGTTCAAAGAAGAAAAAAGAAGAAATTAGATTCGAAGGTCTTGATCTCTCTCTCTCTCTCTCTCTCTCTCTCTCTCTCTCTCTCCCTCTTTCTTCCTTTCCTACCTAGTGTTCAGGGGTGAAACTGGGAGAGGAGGGTAAGGTGTGAAAAAAAGAAAAACTCACAATGTAGTGAAGATCATTTACACCACCTTTCATACAAAAGTAAAATAACGGATTTATAGTACTTCCTTTTCAAAGTCATAATATTCTCTGAAATTAGCCTTAGCTTGTGGCTTTCTAAGCACTAATGAATTGATGTCTACAAACAATGATATTTATGTTTTAAAGAATGATTGTTTATATTCATAAGTAGCTGATTTTATTTTTCAAGTTTGACTTTTTTTCTAAATAACAACAAATATCCATGTTCTGGTATAAGCCTATTAACACCTTCTGTTTTACATCTTTTGTCTCTGTTCACCTGAGAGCTGTGAATTGGTAATTACCTCTTTGGCAATTAGTTTATTATACCTATCTGCTTTTTAAATTTTAGAAACAACATTTATATTTAGAATTTTCAGCTGATCTTTAAAATATATAAATATGGATGATATAGGGTGGATTTAACCAAATTTCCCTAAATAAGATTACTAAATAAATTCTTATATTAAGTCCACATTACATTCTCTTAATTCAATTTTATTTTCTTCCACATGCAGAATGCTGGGAATGCAGTTAGATCTTGACAAAATGCTATATTGGTATTACTTTTGTTTTTATTTCATCAGTGTTCCTCCGAAGTGGAGCTCTTTCTCCTGTCAGCACCTCACTGAAAGTTTAGATGGGTGAACTGAGCCCCTGTGTCTCTGATAAGGCCTGGACCTTCTGTCATTTCCCCTAAACATGTAGACAGGTGACCTTGCCACTTTACTTTGCAGGGACTTGAACTTCTGTCAGGATTTCATAAAATCTGAAGTGGTGACCATACTTGTCCTTGGAAGATGTTCAATTTCAACAGCCTCTTGTTACATATTACAGTTGTTTTAAAGTATATTTACCTAATTATACAAGGAGTTTCAGTGAAATACTTTGCTCCCTGAAAGCATAGGTTTACAGGGAAAATCAAGATGGTTGAGGCACACATTCCAGTATCTTACTGCTCAGGTTTATTGACACCCATATTTCAGGTTCTGTGGTGATGGAGCACTGCTACTCTCCTCTGTGTATATTTCTTTTCCAAGCTGCTCATTGGCAAATATACACAAGGCATGTGCCAAAGGAAGTGTGGAATACTTCACCCTGGTATGGAACAAATTATATGTGCTGCACCAACAAAATTTTTCTCATTATAAAAATGTTTTTGAGCTTGGTATATTCTTTATTTACATTTCAAATGATTTCCCTTTTCCTGGATCTCCCCTCCCCAAAAGTCCCATAAGCCCTCTTCCCTCCCCCTATTCCCCAATCAAACCCTTCCTGCTTCCCTGTCCTGTTATTTCCCTACACTACTGCACCGAGCCTTTCCAGGACCAGGGGCCTCTCCTTCCTTTTTCTTGGGCATGATTTGATATGTGAATTGTTTCTTGGGTATTCCAAGTTTCTGGGCTAATATCCACTTATCAGTGAGTGCATACCATGTGTGTTATTTTGTGATTAGGTCACCTCACTCAGAGTGACATTCTCCAGTTCCACTCACTTGCCTAAGAATTTCATGAAAAAAAAAATAACTCTCTTGTAGTATTGATAACAATACTTTGATGTTTCCTATTTCTACTTGAAAATCAGGGAGTGGGATTTTTATAACATTTGGAAATCTGTAAAACTTTCATGCTTTGGTCAATGGACTTTATAAAGACAAAAATAAATGTAGCACTATGAAAAAATGTTTTTTGTGGTGTTTTGAATAGTTTTGTGATTATTTTTAGCTAAAGGTTTAGTCAATACAAGCTATTTTATCATTATCTTTCCCTTAGTGTTACTCATAAACATTTCTGTAAGTAATTAAAAATATTTCTTCTGGAATTTTTTTTGTAGATTCCAAAAACAAAATAGTTGTCAGCCTTATTGAGGTGCCATGCCACCTGGCAGGAACTTGATATTGACCATATGTGAAATTTCTCTCACAGATTTTGAGTGGGAACTCCTGTGTCAGCCATAATCCCCTCCACCTAGGGTGGAGTGCTCAAACAAAGGTGAAGCCTATTCTTCAAGGACCTGCAGTCTCCTGAGAAACACTAGTCACCTGTGGAGCAACTGAACTGATTCTACTGAGAAGCTTCCAGACTTTTCCTCCTGCCTATATATATTCAGAGTTCTTCATTAATCTTGGACAACCTAAATAGCAGGTGTTATCTTGGTCTCCATCTCTTTTTAGCCACCTTCCCATACATCCCAAGCTTCCCTTCCAGTTAACTCATTTGATTTAACTGCAGGCAGTGACAAATAGTCTAGGAATAGAAAAATTATCTCCATAACTGCAAAGGAAATACCTCATTCTTAAGATTTTTGCTGTAACTGTTACATTGTATGGCTTTTCAATCAAAGTTGCTATCTAAAATATCTTTTCAACTTACATTATTATCATTTCTGATTCAATGACGTATATGCAACATCTTAGTACCACGAACCTATATTACTGGAAGGAGAGAGTATTGTCAGAAAATAGAACAGAATAGTTGTAACAGAAAGGAGGGTCTAGATGTAATTTAACATATCTTCAAACAACTGATCTTTCATAAAATGACTATGAATGAATATGGAAGAAATGATAATCTTTTAGTAAATCATGCTTTTATTAACTATACACACAGAGCATGAAAACAGTCACCAGCTACAAAATTCAGCTTAAACTGGATTAAAGGTTTATGTTTATGATAAAAAACCTAGCAAATGTATTTAAATAAAAAACAGTAAAGCACTTAACACATGATAAATTGGAACAGGAAGAAAAAATTAGAATCAAATTAAACACTTAAATCAAACTGTGAAGTTGGAACACAGAAAAGAGAAAAATCAAGATTTCAGCAATTCTACAAGAATACATATATGTATGCATACAAACACATAATACATATACAAAACTGAACAGTATTGATTGATTCCACCATATTTTTTAAATGTTTGAGGACATACCTTTACTTATTAAGTATCTTAGTTTCCCTTCCTGTTACAGTGCTAAAACACCTGGTAAAAGCAACTTCAATGAGAAGGGGTTTATCTCACACCCAATTCTAGATTATGGGGAGTTAACTTTGTCTTAGGAGCCTGGACCAACTGATTATGTTCCTTCACAGTGGAGATGCTGAGAGTAATGGATATAATCAAAACTCAAGCATGTTGGAGTTTGGAAGCTGATTCAGTGTTTAACACCAAGTGGCCAGTGTTGTGGCACTCACATAGTAGCTCAAAAACTTCTGTAATTCCAGTTTCAGATAACTATGTTTGATGTCCTCTTCTGGCATTTGTAGGCACCTGTCATGAATGTGGACAGAATACCCATGCCAATAAATAGATTAAAAAATAAAATAAAATAAAATAAAATAAAATAAAATAAAATAAAATAAAAATTTGAGTAATACCTAATGTTTGGCTATGGAATCTCTATGTCTGTTTCCATCGGCAGATGGCTGAAGCTTCTCAGAATATAGCAATGGTAGGTTCCTATCTGTAAGTATAGCAGAATATCACTAATAGTTTCAGGGGTTGGCTCTCACCCATGGGATGCGTCTAAAGCTATGCTAGTCATTGCTTGGCCATTACTTCAAATTCTGCTCCTTCTTTACATCTTCACATTTTATAGGCAGGACAAATTTTGGGTTGAAGGTTTTTTGGCTAGATTTGTATTCCCCACCTTCCACTGTATTATCTGTCTACAGTAGGTAACCGTGTCAGGATCCATATCCCCCAATGCTAAGAGTCTCAGAGTCAACACACTCCTGAAAAGTCTCCCACATTGCCGGTTTCAGCTCATCCAGAGATGCTCTCTCCGCATGGATTTCTGTATTTCTGTTCTACCTCTCTCTTTTTAAAATTAGATATCATATTAATTTACATTTCAAAGGTGTCTCCTCTCCTGGTTTCCCCTCTGCAACCCCCCTAGCCCATTCTACCTCCTTTTGCTTTTAAGAGGATGCTCTGCCACCGAACTACCCACCCACTCCCTCCTCCCTGCCCTGACATCCCCATACACTGGAGCATCAAACCTTCCAAGGACTATGGTCCTTTTCTCCCATTAATGTCCAACAAGGCCATCCTCGGCTACATATGTGGCTGGAGCCATCGGCCCCATGTGTACTCTTTGGTTGGTGGTTTAGTCCCTGGGATCTCTGGAGGGTCTGGTTGGTTGATATTGTTGTTCTTACTATGGGATGCAAACCCCTTCAGCTCCTTTAGTCTTTTCTCTAACTCCTCCATTGGGGAACCCGGTGTTCAGTCCAATGGTTGGCTGTGAGCATCCACCTCTGTATATGCCAGGCTCTAGAAGAGCCTCTCAGGAGACAGCTATATTAGACTCCTCTCAGCAAGTACTTCTTGGAATCCACATTAGTGTCTCGGTTTGGTGTCTGTATATGGGATGGATCCCCAGGTGGGGCAATCTCTAGATGGGCTTTCTTTAAGTCTCTGTTCCACACTTTTGTCTTCATATTTCTTCCCATGAGTATTTTGTTCCCCCTTGCAAGAAGGACTAAAGCATCCACACTTTGTTCTTTCTTCTTCTTGAGATTCATGTGGTCTGTGACTTGTGATGGGTATTCTGAGCTTTTAGGCTAATATTCACTTACCAATAAGTGAATACCATATGTGTTCTTCTATGACTGGGTTGGTTACCTCACTCAGAATAATAGAAGCCTTAAAACACTAAATTCATATATGCAAATAATAACAGGTGACATAAGTATAATTATAAGAATTAATTTAAAAAGTAAATTATGTTCTACAGATAGAGAGAATGCTGAAATACTTTATAACATTGACTGTTCTAATAAGTTTTGTTAACTAGACAAATTGATGTCAACTGGAACCAGAGAACCAAAACCTAGAAACCTGCCTACAAATGCCTGTGTATAGTTCCTGGGGTATTTTCTTGATAGATGATTAAAGTAAGTAAGCAAGACATATGATGGGTGGGGCAGATGAGCCTGGAATGTTATAGGAAAAACTGCAGATGAAGCCTGGGAAACAAGAGCATAAGCAATCTTCCTTCATGGTATCTGCTTTAAGGTTGGGCCTTTAGTTGTACCATGATTCCCTAGATTACCATAATTTGTAAACTGAAATATAATCGTTCCAACATGTGTGGCTTTTGATCAGGTCATTCTTTACAACAATGCAGAATTAAACTAGAGCACTGATCAAATAAGAAATCTACTGGATACATTTTCCTTGAAATATATTACATTTCAAACTTTTAATGTATTCAAAAAATCATGGGAACTATATTTTTAATCAGCTAAGAAATGATCATTAATGGTCAATAATGAACTTTCTATTTAAAAACTGAATGTTATAAAGGCTAAATTTAAAACCTCTATGACTTCATTTCTCTACCTTTGATAAAAGTGAAAAAGTTTTTTAGCATGAAAGGATGCTGAATTATGTCAAATGCTTTTTCAGCATCTAATGAAATGATCATGTGGCTTTTTTCTTTGCATTTGTTTATGTAGTGGATAGCATTTATGGATTTTCTTATATTGAAACATCCCTGCATCCCTGGGATGAAGCCTACTTGATCATGGTGGGTGATTGTATTCAAAGCCCATATCTAAACATAGTAAGAGCAATATACAGCAAACCGATAGCCAACATCAAACTAAATGGAGAAAACCTTGAAGCAATCCCACTAAAATCAGGGACTAGACAAGGCTTCCACTATCTCCATATCTTTTCAATATAGTTCTTAAAGTCCTAGCTAGAGCAATTAGACAACATAAGGAAGTAAAAGGGATACAAATTGGAAAGGAAGAAGTCAAACTATCACTTCGCAGATGATATGATAGTATACTTAAGTGACCCTAAAAACTCTACTAGAGAACTTCTACAGCTGATAAACAACTTCAGCAAAGTGGCTGGCTACAAAATCAGTGCAAGCAAATTAGTAGCCTTTATATATTCAAAGGATAAGCAGACTGAGAATGAAATTAGGGAAATGACTTCCTTCACAATAGCTACAAACAGCATAAGGTATCTTGGGGGTGACTCTAACCAAACAAGTGAAAGACCTATATGACAAGAACTTCAGATCTCTGAAGAAGGAAATCAAAGACAGGATTGATATAGTTATAATGGCCATCTTGCCAAAAACAATCAACAGATGCAATGCTATCCCCATAAAAATCCCAACCCAGTTCTTCATTGAGCTAGAAAGAGCAATTCTTAAATTCATCTGGAATAACAAAAAACCCAGGATAGCTAAAACTATTCTCAACAGTAAAAGAACTTCAGGGGGATTCAGTATCCCAGACTTTAAACTTTACTACAGAGCAATAGTGATAAAAACTGCATGGTATTGCTACAATATCAGGCAAGCGGAACAATGGAATAGGATTGAAGACCCAGAAATGAACCCACACACCTATGGTCACTTGATCTTCAACAAAGGAGCTGAAAGCATCCAGTGGAAAAAAGATAGTCTTTTCAACAAATGGTGCTGGTTCAATTGGAGGTCAGCATGCAGAAGAATGCGAATAGATCCATTCTTATCTCCTTGTACTAAGCTCAACTCCAAATGGATCAAGGACCTCCACATAAAACCTGACACACCGAAACTAGTAGGAAAGAAACTGGGAAGACCCTGGAGGACATGGGCACAGGGAAAAAATTCCTGAATAGAACACCAATAGCTTATGCTCTAAGATCAAGACTTGACAAATGGGACCTCATAAAACTACAAAGTTTCTGTAAGGCAAAGGCCACTGTCAAAAGGACAAAACATCAACCAACAGATTGGGAAAGGATCTTCACCAACCCTAAATCTGACAGAGGGCTACTATCTAATATATACAAAGAACTCAAGAAGGTAGAACCCAGAGAACCAAATAACCCCATTAAAAAGTGGGGTATGGAGCTAAACAAAGAATTTTCACATGAAGAACTTCGGAGAGCTGAGAAACACCTTAAGAAATGTTCAACATCATTAATCATTAGGGAAATGCAAATAAAAACAAGCCTGAGATTTCACTTCACACCAGTCAGAATGGCTAAGGTCGAAATCTTAGGAGACAGCAGGTGTTGGCAAGGATGTGGAGAAAGAGGAACACTCCTCCACTGCTGGTGGGATTGCAAGATGGTCAACCACTTTGGAAATCAGTCTGGCGGTTCCTCAGAAAACTGGGCATGACACTTCCTGAGGACCCTGTTATACCACTCCTGGGCATATATCCATAGGATTCTTCAGCATGCAATAAGGACACATGCTCCACTATGTTCATAGCAGCCCTATTTGTAGTAGCCAGAAGCTTGAAAGAACCCAGGTGTCCTGCAATGGAGGAATGGATACAAAAAATGTTCTATATCTACACAATGGAGTACTATTCAGCCATTAGAAACAATGAATTCATGACATTCTTAGACAAATGGATAGAGCTGGAGAACATCATACTAAGTGAGGTAACCCAGTCTCAAAAGATCAATCATGGTATGCACTCACTGATAAGTGGATATTAGCCTAGAAACTTTGAATACCCAAGACATAATCCACAAATTAAATGATGTCCAAAAAGAATGGAGGAGTGGCCCCTGGTTCTGGAAAGACTCAGTGCAAGAGTATAGGGGAATTCCAGAACAAGGAAGCGGGAAGGGGTAGATAGAGGAATAGGGGGAGGGAAGAGGGCTTTTGGGACTTGTGGGGAGTGGGGACCCAGAAAAGCAGAAATCATTTGAAACGTAAATAAAAAATATATCAGTAAAAAAAGTGAAAATGTTTTATGTAGATGATCAATAACACTCATTACGAATGACATGTAGACTCATGAAATCAAAGAGTTTTGGTTGAAACTGGAAATCACTTTTATAACTATGTTTATCCAGTTGAAAATTTTCTCAAGTTCACTTTCTAACACATTATAATAGGAGTTAGTTAAACTATTCTGACATGCTAAATTGGACAAAGGAATCATGCTGCTCTTAAGATCTGGAGTTTGAAGTCAGGCTGTATTATTGATAAGACACATGCCTCTAGGCAGATTCCTCTCCCTGAATCTATTTCCTTGACTACAAAATAGGGTAATGCCAACATTAAAATGGGTGTGATCATTTAGCTTAATAAGTATATAAAAGTGTCTAGAACTTTTGGATATGTAGGGAACAAAAGTTACATGAATTTGATTATTTGAACTGCTTTAGTAATAGTAACAGTCACTAGAAACCCTTGTTCCATTGACTAAATTGGGCTTTAAATTTTAGTTTATGACTGTACTTATATTCTTCAATTTTTTTTCTAGTTACAAATTATGACAATTTACTCTCATTTTCTATACTACAAGACTTAAAATAAGCAGTCCTTTTTCTGGTTTGCTCACATCAATTCTTATTAATGAAATAGACTTAATGCACATATATAAGTGTGTTTGTACTATATAGTATATGTAATATATATGGATATATGTATATGTGTGTATATTTTATTTTTGGCATTTGAATATTTTTACACTCTTTGACTTCTTAAATGATACGTTTGTAGTTTTGTGTGTGTTGTGAGAACTAAATTTGAAGGGAAATTTAGCAATAGGAAATGAAATACTTTCTGAATGCTAGTTTCTGTATGACTTATTATTGTCATATTTTGATGTAAAAGAAGATGTGGAGGTCTTAACTGTTTATAATTGCTATTGTCCATTAGAGAGGTTTAGATGAATATTCAATTATTATGTTGTATAGTGCAAGTAATTGAGAAATTTACTTCAATTTAAATTTGATTATTATCCAAAGAACTTTTTTTAGCAATACTTGAATAAAGAATTTTTTTGCTAAGAATAGTTTCTTCTTTTATTATATATTTTTATTTTCTAAATTCTTTGTTTAGATTGGAGAATGGAGGGAGAGAAGAAGGTTTATGGGAAATATCGGGAGGGGGGAACTGAGAAAGAGGAAATTCTCCAATCACCTCTCTTCTTTTTATCTGTTCTGATACTCCGCTCCAACACTAGATCAATCCTTTCCAGGATCAGGACCCTCTCCTTACTTCTTCATGGGAGTCATTTGTTATGCTAATTGTCCCTTGGGTATTCAGAGCTTCTGGGCTAATTAATATCCACTTATCAGAGATTGCACTCCATGTGTATTCTTTTGTGATTGGGTTACCTCACTTAGGATGATACTTTCCAGATCGAGTCATTTGCATAAAATTTCATGAATTCATTGTTGTTATTGCTGAGTAGTATTCTATTGTGTAAATATACCACATTTTCTGTATCCATTCCTCCATTGAGGGACATCTGGGTTCTTTCCAGCTTCTGGCTATTATAAATAAGGCTGCTGTGAACATAATGGAACATGTGTCTTTATTGCATGTCAGGGAATCCTTTGGGTATATGCCCAGGAGAGGTATAGCAGGGTCCTCCGGAAGTGTCATGTCCAGTTTTCTGAGGAACCGCCAGACTGATTTCCAAAGTGGTTGATCATCTTACAACCCCACCAGTAGTGGAGGAGTGTTTCTCTTTATCCACATCCTTGCCAACACCTGCTGTCTCCTGAGTTTTAAATCTTAGCCATTCTGACTGGTGTGAGGTGAAATCTCAGGGTTGTTTTGATTTGCATTTCCCTAATGACTAATGATGTTGAACATTTCTTAAGGTGCTTCTTGGTCATCCAAATTTCTTCAGATGAAAATTCTTTGTTTAAATCTGTACCCCATTTTTAAATAGGGTTATTTGGTTCCCTGGGGTCTAACTTCTTGAGTTCTTTGTATATATTAGATATTAGCCCTCTATCAGATGTAGGGTTGGTGAAGATCTTTTCCCAATTTGTTGGTTGCTGATTTGTCCTTTTGATGGTATCCTTTGCCTTACAGAAACTTTGTATTTTTATGAGTTCCCAAGTGTCAATTCTTGACCTTATAGCATAAGCTATTGGTGTTCTGTTCAGTAACTTGTCCCCAGTGCCCATGTCCTTAAGAATCCTCCCCAGTTTCTTTTCTATTAGTTTCAGTGTGTCTAGTTTTAACTGGAGGGCCTTGATCCACTTAGAGTTAAGTTTAATACAAGGAGATAAGAATGGATCAATTCACATTCTTCTGCATGCTGACCTCGAGTTTAACCAGCACCATATGCTGAAAAGGGTATCTTTTTTCTACTGGATGTTTTCTGCTCTTTTGTTGAAGATCAAGTAACCATAGGTGAATGGATTCATTTCTGGATCTTCAATTCTATTCCATTGGTCCACTTGACTGTCCTTATGCATATACCATGTAGTTTTTAACACTATTGCTCTGTAGTATTGCTTGAAGTCTGGGATACTGATTCCCCCAGAAGTTCTTTACTGTTGAGAAAAGTTTTAGCTATCCTGGGTTTTTAGTTATTCCAGATGAATTTGAGAATTGCTTTTTCCAACTCTGTGAAGAACTGAGTTGGGATTTTGATGGGGATTGCATTGAATCTGTAGATTGCTTTTGGCAAGATGGCCATTTTAAATATATTAATCCAGCCAATCCACGAGCATGGAAGATTTTTCCATTTTCTGAGGTCTTCTTCGATTTTCTTCTTCAGAGACATGAATTTCTTTTCGTACAGATCTTTCACTTGTTTGGTTAGAGTCACACCAAGATGCTTTATATTTTTGTGGCTATTGTGAAAGGTATCATTTCACAAACTTCTTTCTCAGCCTACTCATTCTTTGATTATAGGAAGGCAACTGATTTGCTTGAGTTGATTTTATAACCAGCCACTTTGCTGAAGTTGTTTATCAGCTGTAGGACTTCTCTGGTGGAGGTTGCCGGGTAACTTAAGTAGACTATCATGTCATCTGCAAATAGTGATAATTTGACTTCCTCTTTCCAATTTGTATCCCTTTGACCTCCTTATGTTGTCTAATTGCTCTAGCTAGAAATTCAAGTACTATATTGAAAAGATATGGAGAGAGAGGACAGCCTTGTCTAGTCCCCGATTTTAGTGGGATTGCTTCAAGTTTATCTCCATTTAGTTTGATGTTGGCTACTGGTTTGCTGTATAGTGCTTTAACTATGTTTAGGTATGGGCCTTGAACTCCTGTTTTTTCCAAGACTTTTAGCATGAAAGGATGCTGAATTTTGTCAAATGCTTTTTTGGCATCTAATGAAATGATCATGTTTTTTTTTCTTTGAATTTGTTTATGTAGTGGATTGCATTAATGGATTTCCTTATATTGAACCATCCCTGCATCCCTGGGATGAAGCCTACTTGATGGTGGATGATCATTTGATTTGTTCTTGGTTTTGGTGGGCAAGAATTTCATTAAGTATTTTTGCATCAATTAAGTATTGTTGGATCTTTGTGTGGTTTTTGGTATCAGCTTAATTGTAGTTTCCTAGAATGAGTTGGGTAGTGTTCCTTCTGTTTCTATCTCATGGAATAGTTTGAAGAGTATTGGTGTTAGGTCTTCTTTGAAGGTCTGATAGAATTCTGCACTGAAGTCATCTGATCCTGTGCTTTTTTTGGTTGGGAGACTTTCTATGACCCCTTTTATTTCTTTAGGGTTTATGGGACTGTTTAGATGATCTATTTGATTCTGATTTAATTTTGGTGTCTGATATCTGTCTAGGATACTGTCCATTTCCTCCAGATTCTCCAGTTGTGTTGAGTATAAGCTTTTGTAGTAGGATATAATGATTTTTTGAATTTCCTCACTTTCTGTTGTTATATCTCCCTTTTCATTTCTAATTTTGTTAATCTGGATACTGTCTGTGTGCCCTTTGGTTAGTCTGGCTAAGGGTTTATCTATCTTGTTGATTTTCTCAAAGAACCAGCTCCTGGTTTTGTTGATTCTTTGTATGGTTCTCTTTGTTTCTACTTGATTGATTTCAGCCCTGAGGTTGATGATTTCCTGCCTTCTACTCCTCCTGGGTGAAATAGTTTCTTTTTGTTCCAGGGCTTTCAGGTGTGTCGTTAAGCTGCTAGTGTATGCTCTCTCCATTTTCTTTTTGGAGGTACTCAGGGCTATGAGTTTTCCTCTTAGCACTGCTTTCATTGTGTCCCATAGATCTGGGCATGTTGTGTCTTCATTTTCAATAAACTCTAAAAAGTCTTTGATTTCTTTCTTTATTTCTTCCTTGACCAAGGTAGCATTGAGTAGAATATGATTCAGTTTCCACTTGTATATGGGCTTTCTGTTGTTTTTGTTGCTATTGAAGACCACTTTTACTCCATAGTGATCTGATAGGAGGCATGGGATTATGTCTATCTTTTTATATTTGTTGAGGTCTGTTTTGTGACCAATTATATGATTGATTTTGGAGAAGGTACCATGAGGTGCTGAGAAAAAGGTATATTCTTTTGTTTTGGGATAAAATGTTATATATATATATATATATATATATATATATATATATATATATATATATATATATATCTGTTAAATCTAATTGGTCCAAAGCTTCAATTAGTTTCACTGTGTCCCTGTTCAGTTTCTGTTTTCCTGATCGGTACTTGGAGGAAAATACAGTGTTGAAGTCACCCACAATTATTGTGTTAGGTGCAATGTGTGCTTTGAGCTTTAGTAAAGTTTCTTTTATGAATGAGGGTGCCCTTGCATTTGGAGCATAGCTGTTCAGGATTGAGAGTTCTTCTTGTATTTTTCCTTTGACCAGCAAGAAGTGTCCCTCAGAGTCTCTTTTGATGACTTTGCCTCCTCCCAGCTGGCCTCTGGGTGCACAGCTAGCCTCTTGCAGGGACTGGAGACTGGGTGCCTTGGCCCAGGCTGTTTCTGATCCTGAAGCAGAGACCGGAAGGCTCCTGCCAGAGGCCTCAGGACTGGATTTTCTGCTCTGTAGCCTAAGCACAGTTTCAATGAAGTTTTAAGAAGTCTATTTTCTTTCTCAAATAAAAATTATGGAAACATATAATTCCATTGTATGATATTTGTTGTATGATACAGATATTTTGGTTATAAATTGTATGTTAGCAATGAGTATATAAAGGAGTATATAAAGATAAATGCAATGCCTTGTCACATGGAAGGATATCTTTCTATTATTCATTAAGTAGATAGTCTATATTGGACAATTTGTCTAATTTTTTTATAAAAACAATGCATTAGTTTTTAAAAAGGAAAACTGTTTTCAGAAGAGCTGTACTTATGATGGTTGTTCATTTGTTTAGTTGTTTTCCATGGAAGATTTTTTAATCTTCGATTATTAATATATCCACTTTAATATATTCATTGATTTGGGAAATCTATAATGTTTATTTTTGGTGTTCACAGTTCTATATCTCTCCCACCAATCTGCATCAGCAAATACTGTCCCCTCAAAAAGCATGAAGTCACTGACCACTATGCCTTGTAAATCTATGTTCTCAGCTACTTCTCAGTAAGTGTGTAACAGCTTCTAAGTATGCAGAACTAACTCCCATGAACCCACTTCTGCTTCATTGCCACAAGATATCCTCTGGCTTGTTGAGCTGTGATGTTTTGTGATCAGGAGAGTAGGTCAGTCCCAAATGCTAAGTCCCTACCTGAGAAGTCTTCCGAAAGTAACATTCAGAGAACAAAAAAGTATATCAGACTAGCAACAAAAACAATAGTAATTTTAATCCAAAGTAGCTATGTTGGGTTAAAACTGTACAAGAATTACAAGTTGCTCCTGTGGCTAGGCCTACCAGCTAACTGGTAGATAGTGCATCATCAGGACTGCCTTCATCTACAAACTTACTCACAATTTTGGCAGTATTGCTTTCTACACAGTAAAGTAGGATTGCTACTATACAATTCATTTGGCTTTTGCCTAAGTTGTTTCCTGCCTCACCAATTTTATCAGAAATATCATTCTCTCCTTCCAACATGCAGTGCTCTGCTATCTCTTTTCTCATTTACTTACTTTCATACTTCTGTTCTTCCATTTTAGACCTTGTATATTTTTAATAATGATAATAATTATAAAAGTAGGCCACTATCAACCAGTGTATAATTCCTGAAATAATTCTTATTTTGAATACTTTTCTGTATGGAAATGCAGTAGCCTATGGGCTATCTTTTAAGCATAATGATAAATTATCAGAATGTCAATTTGGAAATTTCAAATAAAAGAAAATAATCTTAAAAATCAGGTAAGGGGAAAAACTTTGACTGTCAAGCCCATGAGACATAACTAGAACTGGAACAGCCCTTTAGCCCTTCTGAAATATTCTCACTTTTTTGATATAGTAAAGCATAAGATAAACAAGGGGAAGTGTAAGTGTTAATATTCTGGGGTTAGAGATTTCAGCATATATGCTTCCTGTTTTTGGTATCTGTAGGAATTTATGGTCATATTTATCTTTTTAATATCATCAATAAAACCTAAACATAAAGTGACTCCATTAGAATAATATGACTTCACAACCATCAAATATTCATTGAAATATTTTATATATCCATAAAGCAACTGTTTATCAAAATAATAGTCAACAAAATAAGGGAAACACCTCACTGAGTGAAAATAATTTATAAATCCATATTTTCTGACACCCTTTAACTTAATGGTATCTGTATAATTAATGAGTTTTCCATCAGTAAACATTTATCTGGTGTTGCTGACATGTTGTGGAATAATTGAAACTGATCTATGTTTATAGAACCTCTCATTTCAAGGACTTACTAAGAGAAACGAATGCCGTGGAATTTTATTCAGAACCTTAACGTGGGTTTTAAAATACACTATGTTTTTTTTTATATAGTGTGGTAAAATAAATTAACTAAAACCTCAAGAAAATATAAGCAAAATAAATAATAACTAAGAGTATTAAATACATAAAACCTACTGCATATATCAATAATAAGAATATGAAAGACACTGATCAGATATAAAATATAAACTTAAACTCTCTTGGTGGGGCACAGAGCACTATAAAGATAATTCAAGTTTAAAGTACTTGCTGCTCTTGCAATGGCCCTAATTATGATTTCTAGCATTGATAGAGTAGACTACAGCCACCTGTAACACTGTTTATAAGAGATCAAATGACCTCCACAGGGACCAAGTACACATGTGGAAAACAAACATACATACAGGTAAAACATTAATATAATAAACATAAGTATATTTATTTTCTTTAAAAATAACTCTCACAGAGGGCTTATGGGACATATGGGGAGGGGGGAACCGGGAAAGGGGAAAGCATTTGGAATGTAAACAAAGTATATAGAAAAAATAACATGAAAATTCAAAAAAATAAAAAACTAAAAAATAACTCTCACTAGCACAAATGCCATGATGAAGTAATGTAGTTCTGTTTAATTTATTAATTTCTAAGCATGAAGCTATGTTTCTCTCTTAGTTCCTTATCATCAGATTAGAGCTGGATGAGAAAGAAAGAATAAAATCTCCCAAATTATTTTTGTTTCTTTATGCTTATCTTGTCTTAGCTCTGAATTCTCCCAATCTTTCTTCTTTTCTTTCTTATTCTTCCTTTGTTTTACTATGAATAAAAATAAAAATACTTTGCTTTACATTCAGTATCTTTTACATACATATACAATAATTTAAATTCAAAAACATTTTCTTGTACTGTCCACAGTTGGTACTGTGTTGTTTATAACAGGGGAAAGAAAACATGAGTGATAAAACATGTCTGTTTAAAAAAAGGAAAAGGAAGAAATCAAGATTTTTATAAGCTGTACGAAAGTTAACTATATAATGAAATGGAGAACATGTGCAAATTTCTTTTGGTGTGTTCATGTTTAGATAGGTTAAACTCCTACAGAATTTCTTAGTTGATAGATGGATATAAGAAGTTGTCTTAGTCAGGGTTTCTATTCCTGCACAAACATCATGACCAAGAAGCAAGTTGGGGAGGAAAGGGTTTATTCAGCTTACAGTTCTGCACTGCTGTTCATCATGAAAGGAAGTCAGGACTGGAACTCAAGCAGGTCAAGAAACAGGAGCTGACCTAGAAGCCATGGAGTGATGTTCCTTACTGGCTTGCTTCCCCTGGCTTGCTCAGCCTGCTCTCTTATAGAACCCAAGAATACCACCCACAAGGGGCCTGCTCCCTTGATCACTAATTGAGAAAATTCCCCACAGCTGGATCTCATGGAGGCACTTCCCCAACTGAAGCTCCTTTCTCTGTGATAACTCCAACCTGTGTCAAGTTGACACACAAAACCAGCCAGTACAAGACTACACAGTAATAGAATACTTCAACAACCTGCTCTCACCAACTGACAGTTAATACAGACAGAAACTAAACAGAGAAATAATCAAACTAACAAATATTATGAATAAAAGGTTCCTAACAGATATCTTGGATTCAACAGACCAAAATGGATTAAAGTTGAACTTCAGCAACAATAAAACCAACAGAAAGCCTACAAATCTATGAAAACTGAATACTTTTCTATCCAGTGAGCATTGTGTCAAGGAAGAAATAAAGAAAGAAATTTAAAATTTCTAGAATTCAATGAAAATGAATGCAAAACATACCAAAACTCTTAGACAAATAAACACAGTAGAAAAAAAAGAGAACTTCAATTTAATTTCTCTTAAGATCTTTAATGACAAAATATTCAATAAAATTTTCACTAATACAAAACAGAAACATTTCAAAGACACCATTCCCCATGATCAAGTAGGCTTCATCCCAGTGACTCATGGATTGTTCAACATAAGAAAATCCATCAGTTTACACCAATGTATAAAGAAACTAAAAGAAAAAGAAATACATTATTGTCATATTAGATACTGAAAAAGCCTTTGACAAAATCTAGCACCTCTTTATGACAAATGTCTTGCTAGAGCAGGGATACAGGGCACAGACCTAAACACACATAAAAAGGCAACTTACACAATGCCAATAAATTCCATTAAAATCAGAGACAAGCCAAGGATGCTCACTCTTTCTATATCTATTTAATATAGTACTTGAAGTTCTAGCTAGCGCAATAAGACAACAAAGGACCTTAAGGAGATACGTATTAGAAAGGAAAAAGTCAAGGATGTCTCTATTTGCAGATGATATAGTAAATCTCAGTGATAACAAAAATTCTACCAGAGAAATTGTACAGCTGATAAATGAATTCCTCAAACTGACTGTATAGTAAACTAACTAAAAAAATCAATCACTCTCCTATGTACAAACTTTAAACCATCTGAGAAAGAAATTTAACAACATCATTCACAATAGCTAGAAATAACAAAAAAAAAAATCAAGGTATAACTCTACACAAGCAAGTGAAAGACCAGTATGAATGGGACTTCGAGTCTTTAAAGGAAGAATTTTAAGAAAATATCAGAACATGGAATGCTTTTTAATGCTAACAGTCTGATAGAATCAACAGAGTAAAAATGTGTACATTACCAAACACAATCTACAGTTTACATGCCATTCCTATAAATTCCAACACAATATTTATAACCTAATGAAAGAACAATACTCAATTTCATAAAACATAAACAAACCAACAAACAAAATTGCAGTATTCCTAAAACAATCTGGTATAATATTGTACAATAAAGGAACTTCTGGAGGTAATACCATGCCTGATTTTAATCTTTCCTAGAGTGCAATACTAATAAAAACTGCATTGTAATGTAATAAAATTAGACAGGTTGATCAATGAAATTGAATTAAAATAGCAGTGTAAACCCATATATTTATGGGTACTTGATTTTTGACAAAGAATTCAAACCTAATCAATGAGAAAAGAAGGAATCTTTTAGAAATAGTGCTAGATCAATTGATGTCCGCATGTAGAAGAATGCAAATAAATCTATATCTATCACCCTGAAAAAAAAAAAAAACCTCAGGTGCAATTGGATCAAAGACATCAAAATAAAACTGGATATACTAAAGCTGATGGAAAAGAAAGTGATAAATAACCTTGAATGCCTTGACACAGGAGACAACTTCTTAAACAGAAAACCATCAGATCATGCACTAAAATCAATAATAAAGGATATTTTATAAAACTGAAAATATTCTTTAAGATGAAGGACACTGTCAAAAGAACAAAATGTCAGCCTGCAGAATGGAAAAAGAGCTTCACCAACCCTACATCCAAAGCGTTCTAATATTCAAAATATATAAAGAACTTAAGAAACTAGATACTAACAAGTGAACTAATTTAAAAAATTGGTTACAGATACAAGCAGAGAATTCTCAACAGACCTCTAATGGCCAAGAAATGCTTAAAGATATGTTCAAAATCCTTAGACATCAAGGAATTGAAGATCCAGGGGCTCTGAGATTCCATCTGACACCTGTCAGAATGGCTAATATCAAAAACTCAAGTGACAGCTCATGCTGACAATGATGTGAAACAAGGGTAACACTTTTTCATTCCTTGTGGGAGTGCAAACTTTTGTAGCCATTTTCAAATTCAATTTGGTGTTTTCTCAGAAAGTTGGGAATAGCTCTACTTTAAGATGCAGCTATACCACTCCAGGGTACATAACAAAAGATACCTGCTCAGCTATATTCCTATAGTCAATGGAAACACACTAGTCTGTCCACCACTGAAGGATGAATAAAGAAAATGTGATACAGTTACACAATGGAATATAACTAAACTATAAAAAACAATGACTATCACAGGATAACCATGCTACAATCCAAAGACCAAAAGCAACTAAAAAACAAGGAGGACCAAAGGGCGAACACATGAAAGTCAGTGAGAGAGTGAACTAGAATAAACATTTTGGTGGATGGAAGGAGGGGTTGTGGTAGGAGAAGCAGGGGAAGCATTGAGAAGGTGATCAAGAGGAACCAAATTTGAGGGAGTACAGAGGAAAGTGTACTAGCAGAGAGAATTGGAATCATTGGAGGGCATCTCTGGGAGGGGAAGAAACCTAGGAGAATGGACACTCCCAAGAATCTCTTATGTGATTCGCTAAGACTCCTAACTATGAGAGATATGGAACCTGAAATGACCATTCCTATAACAAGACTTCAAATGAATGGTACAACAAGCTAGCTACCAAATCTAGTTACCTATAACATTATATACAGGCTCTACAGTAGAGGGTTTGATAGTTTTCTTTTCTAGGGCCCTTGTAGGAAGTGAATTGTGTAACTGTTGCAAATGATCAAATATATATCTCTAAGATTCCTGCTATTTGCTCTCTCATCCAGCAGAGTAAACACCATGTTTGTATGCATTATAACCCCATGAATGAAGTACTCACAAGTTTCCTTTTGGACTTTAACTTTAAAGAGGCATGTTTACTAAACCCTTTTAAAAGAAAAATACAATTCTCTGGGAAGTCTTACTGTTTTCCTGCATATAGATTTATTTTTCATGCATTTATTAAATTATTTTATTATCTTTAGAAATATTTTTCTCAAATAAAGTAGGGAGTCTTTTAAACAAAACAACACAAATCAACAACAACAACATCATAAGACAAAGGAAAAAACAAAAACAAAACAAAAAGAAGACATGAGGACCTTGGAATGTGACAGTTGCACCTTGTCTCTTTAAAAGGGAGGCCTCAGAAAGGCACTTCTTCTTTTTAGTAATGTACTTACATTTGAAGTTGTCTTCTATAAACCTCAAATAGAGTCTTTACCAGACATTGAATTTTGTATGTACTAATTTTGAAAATTCTTTAACTTCCAGGACTGTGAGAAGTAAATTATTTGTGTTTATAACTTACCCAGTTTATAGGTTTTTTTTTACTGTAGCCTTAATGGAGTAAGGCTAAGAGTAAGGAAATAAAAGCATCACTTCAGCTGACTGAGCCACAAGGAGATGAGGCTTATTTTGTGGCTAAGAAGAATTATTAATACTTCACATTTACCTGTAAATTATCATTCAATATTCCCTCTAATGGTTTGGTCAATTGTTAGACTCTTAGAAAGTCTAAGATGTTGGAGTAGATATTAGAATTCAAGCCTGAAGGATTACAGACTACAGGTTTTCACACCTCAATTGGTGTGAAAAATAGTTCAAACCAAACATATTCATGCCTTTTCCTTATCCAATCTCAGCAACCCACCAGCATTAGTCTTTTCGTCTTTTGTAAACCATACTAAGAACAGGAAAGTAGACCAAGATTTTCAGTTTCCCTAAAAACAATTATAACAATGCAAAGTCAGAGAATGGAATGGCTTTAGAGGGGAAAAAGCTAATAAATTATTGGCTAAGCTCAAATCTGCACATTGAACTTTCATCTTGAATTGTTTTATTGAAAACTTTATTGTCACCTATTCTTTCTTTCTTGTCATATAATTTTTTAATTCAATATTTTACCATATATCTACTTTGGATAAAAAAAAATGGAATAACAGGGACAGTAATGTAACAGAGACTGAAAGAAAGATCAATGAGGAGTTGCCCCACCTGCAGATCCATCATGTCTACAGACCCCAAACACAACACTGTTGCTATGGTCAAGAGGAGCTTGTTGACAGGAACATAGTGTGGTGGTTACTGTGGAGGTCTGGCCAGCAACTGGATGGTTGTATGCTTGTAGCCAAACATCAGACTAAACTCAGGTAACCTGCTGTGGGAGCTGGCAGAAGGACTGTAGGAGCAGAGGGGGATTGCAACCCCATTGGAATAACAACATAGGCTGGCCTGACCACCCATTTTTTCCAGAGACTAGACCACCAACCCCTTGAGGGATCCACGGCTCCAGATACAAATGTAGAAGAGGACGTCCTTGCCTGACAGCAACAGTAGGGTAGGCCCTTGGTTCCAGGGTGATTAGATGCCCCAGCATAGGGGAATGCTGGAGGAGTCAGGCAGGAGAGTGTGCATGGGTGGGGGAGAACTCTCATACAGTCAAAAGGGAGGGGAGAGGGAGAATGTGGGATGGAGGGGTAACTGGAAAGTGGACCTTCATTTGAGAATTAAATGAGTGGAATGATCAATTTAAAGAAAGAAAACAGTGAATATGGATATTTAACACCTTTTAACAGTTAAAAATTAAGTGTTCATAGCATGCTCAGGCAATAACTGGATACTTCTCATTTATTCTCTTTCTTTTTAATTGGGTATTTTATTTATTTACATTTCAAATGTTATCCCCTTTTCCAGTTTCTCCTCTGCAAACCCTTTACCCCATCCCCACTACTCCTGCTTCTAAGATGGTGTTCCCCCACTGACTCACCCACCTACTGGCACCTCCCTCTTACTGGCATTCCCCTACTCTTGTGCATCAAGCCTTCCCAGGACCAAGGGCCTCTCCTCCCTTTGATGTCCAACATGGCCGTCCTCTGCTACATATGTGGCTGGAGTCATGGGTTGCTATATGTGTACTCTTTGGTTGGTGGTTTAGTCCCTGGGAGTGTAAGACCTAGGTCAGTGGTACTTATTTCTGACCAGAGTGAGACACCAAGATGTAGATATATGCAAAAGCAAGAGGTTTATTTTCTAGCACATAGGGGTCGACCTTATTAGTCTCGCATGATCGAGTTATTAAAAAGGCCACCTCAAATGGCTATTAAAAGGAGTTTTTATACTTTTTAGGAACACAGGTTACATCAGCAAGGTTACAGTTCAAACTTATTGGCTAAACATAGTGACCTTTAAATCTATTGGCTAGGAAGCAAGACATGCATTTGAATTCTATCTTGGGACTTTGCAGAGGGTCAGGTAACAGTCAGTACATTCTGAGAATTTTTTACTCAAGAATGTTCCTATGGGTGGAGAATGGAACTTGGTCTAGCCTTTACTCCAGACCAGAGGGGAATGCTTTAAGGAGGATGTGGGACTAGAAAACTCCTGAGGGTCTCTCAGGAGCTGTGTGTGTGTGTGTGTGTGTGTGTGTGTGTGTGTGTGTGTGATTGGTTGATATAGTTGTTCTTCCTATGGGGTTCCAATGCAGCCTAACCTAAACATGAACTAAATACCATGTTTTTTCCTAGTTGAAATGGCTTCTCCTTTACCTGCCACCAGAAAAAAAATTCTGCAAAATGTCTTTACTCTTTTAATGTATGGAGTAGAAAACACAGATTGAATAGAAGCTGTCTTACACAACATGTATGTGTTCACATTAAAAATTTCACGAATACATGACAAATGGACTTAGGAAAGGAAGGTTTTTTTCTTTTTTTTTTTAAGTTTACAAAGATATATACTTAATCATGGTAAGGTAGGCTTAAGAGTCCTAACATGTAGCATATATTCTTTTATAGTCAAGAAGGATATGAGAAACATTTATGGATGTTAAAATTGGTTCTAAGGCTTTCTCTTCTTATCTACATACAGCTCTCAGCTATAGACAGCCTTTATGTTTTGAATTCTCAAAACTTTCTGAATAGCTCATCTCTTCCAGATCAAAAGCCTAGTCGTTATTTACATATCAATTCAGTCATTACCCCAGGCTCTCTTTTGATTAACCCAAGAATGGCCATCCCTTTGCCCTAGGTCTTGATTCTTAGAAAGAGACAGCATACCATGATTCACAAGTGAGGTAACCCAGACTCAAAAGGTGAATCATGGTATGCACTCACTAATAAGTGGTTATTAACCTAGAAAACTGGAATACCCAAAACATAATCCACACATCAAATGAGATACAAGAAGAAAGGAGGAGTGGCCCCTGGTTCTGGAAAGACTCAGTGAAACAGCATTCAGCAAAACCAGAAGGGGGAACTGGGAAGGGGTGGGAGGGAGGACAGGGGAAGAGAAGGGGGCTTACGGGACTTTCGGGGAGTGGGGGGGGGCTAGAAAAGGGGAAATCATTTGAAATGTAAATAAATTATATCGAATAAAAAAAATAAGTAAATAAAAAAAAAAGAAAGAGACAGCAAGCTCAAGCCCAAGCAATTAGTTAGCTTGGTGGGACCCCATGGGCGGGACCCCAGCCTGTAATTACCATTCCTACTAAGCCAATACCTAAGCTCTGTCTAGCCCTCTTTGGTCTTGAACTCAGGCATCTGTCTGCCTTAATTGTAAACAAACAAACAAAACAACTACAAAAAACAGAACATACAACAGCAAAACTTATCTGGGTGGGATCCTGCCCTGCAATCTTCACTCCCTAAATATCTTTATTTCTTCTTTCTGACAAACTAGATTATATTCCAGCTGCCTCTGTTCCTTTAGGTGTGTGAATCTTCTTATATAATTCATATTACATCTTTATATTTGTATAGTTGAGAAATTATATATTTTTGCGTTCATGTTTTCAGAGTTCTTTTCCACAGCTTTAAGGACTGTCCTGAAAGTCACTACATTCTACCATTTTGCAGAGATAGTAGACACCCCCTCAACTCCCAGACTCCAGCTGTCTCTGATTATCTTGGAGTCATTAACATTGGCACTCAGTAACTAAGACTTATTTTACAAATACGCTTTACTCCCACAGCAATTATTAACACTTGTAGAGTCCCATACCCTGATGGCTTTGTTCCTGGAGCAGGAACCATGTTAAACTGTCCCTTCCACATGGCCAAGCAGGACTCAATAATATCTGAGTACAATAAAGAGAGGTAAGAGGATAACTTTGAGACATAAATTCTTTCCATCTTCCACGGGCTCCAGGGAAGGAACCCAACTTCTTGGGCTTTAGTAACAATGACTTTATTCGACTTAATCATATTTCTGAACCTTTGTTTATGTTTGTTGATTTTCTTGACATTTTATGCATCTGAGGCTGTGTTCCTGATCCTTCTGTCTCTCCTTCCCTACCTTGAATTACAAAGATGTATCAAGATACCTGCCCAAACACTAGTGTCTTTTATGGACTACATTAATTCCAGATTATATAATGTTGCAGTACTTTTTATTCAATCAATATCTTTTCCCCGTTGTGTAGCAAACTGGGCACCTCACTTCCAGAAGATCCTGCTATACCACTCCTGGGCATATACCCAGAAGACTCCCCACCATGTAATAAGGATACATGTTCTACTATGTTCATAGCAGCCCTATTTATAATTGCCAGATGTTGGAAAGAACCCAGGTATTCCTCAACAGAAGAGTGGATGCAAAAAATGTGGTATATCTACACAATGGAGTACTATTCAGCCATTAGAAACAACGAATTCATGAAATTCTTAGGCAAATGGATGGAGCTAGAGAATATCATACTCAGTGAGGTAACCCAGACTCAAAAGGTGAATCATGGTATGCACTCACTAATAAGTGGATATTAACCTAGAAAACTGGAATACCCAAAACATAATCTACACATCAAATGAGGTACAAGAAGAAAGGAGGAGTGGCCCCTGGTTCTGGAAAGACTCAGTGAAACAGTATTCAGCAAAACCAGAACGGGGAAGTGGGAAGGGGTGGGTGGGAGGACAGGGGAAGAGAAGGGGGCTTACGGGACTTTCGGGGAGTGGGGGGGCTAGAAAAGGGGAAATCATTTGAAATGTAAATAAATTATATCGAATAAAAAAAATTAAAAAAAAAAAGAATTTATTTACTTACTCTATAACCCCACTACAGTTTCCCTTCCCTCCTTTTCTTCTAGCCTTTCCCCCAACCTCTCCTCAACCTACTTTTTACCAATTTTTCTTCAGAAAAGGGAGGTCTACATGGATGCCAGCCTTCCTTAGCTTGTCAAGTTGCCATAAGACTAGGCACATCCTTTCCCATTGAGGTTAGACAAGGCAGCCAGGTAGAAGGAAATGGCCCCAAAGAGCCAGGCCCTGTTCCTGCTGTTCTGGGTCCACTTGAAGAAAAAGCTCTCCAATTGTAACATACCTACAAAGGGCATAGGTCGTTCTCATGGAGGCTCCCTGGTTGGTAGTTCAGTATCTGAGTACCAATGGACCCAGATTAGTTTATTCTGTAGGTTTTCCTGCAATGTACTTCAGGCATCTGGGTCCTAACATTCTTCCCACCTCTTTCAAAGGATTCCCCAAGCTCAAACTTATGTTTGATTAAGGATCTCTATTTGTCTCTATCAGTTTCTGGGGAAGGCATGCTAAGATCTTGTCAGTAGGTATAGCAAAATATCATTAACAGTGTCGGGGTGGGCTCCTTCTCATGGCATGGGTCTCAGGCTGGACCAATCATTGGTTGGCCCTTTCCTCAATTTCTGCTTATCTTTACCCCTGTATGCCTCGTGTTCAGGACAAAGTGGAGGTTGAAGATTTTGTGGCTAGGTTGGTGTCTCAGTCCCTCCATTGGAAGTCTTGTCTGGTTATAGGAGTTGGCAGGTTCAGGCTCCATACCCACCATTGCTAGAAATCCTATCTAGTCTCACCTTCATAGATTCCTGAGATTTTCTAATAGATATTTATAATCACATGATGTTGGGCAAAATGAAGTCAGATTTTTGTTTTCAGTTAGTTGAATTTTGTGAAAATGGGCAGACAATCTGTCATGAGAATTTATTTCTAGTATTGTGCTAAAATATCTATCAATTTTTTTGTGTGCTAATCGATTTTATTCCAAAATTGTATGCCATTTTGTTTTTGAAGCACCGTGGTCATTGAGAAAGTATAAATAGGACTTTCTATATTTACATTGATGGCATTAGAAGAATACTGACATAACTAAGATGCCTTTTTAATTAATTCACCCCAGAATACTTTCTCTTAAATATTAATGTATAATACTTTTAAGATATATGTTACAAATATAAATGTAAACAATTGAATATAAAATAATAAATGCATTTATTATGTAATTTATTAATAAAGTCTCTTTTATGTTATATAAATATATATTATATTCAATATTTAAATATTTATATGTTCAATAATTTTAGTGAAATAAGATATAACATATTCACTGATTTCCATATATTAGGTTATCCTTTTATCTAGTTTTTCACTATTTAGTAATCAATATTCCATGTCAATATACATCACTTCTATACAGTTTCTAAGGTTTCAGTTACATTAATTAGTTTGTCTATATGCTCTCTACAGCTAAAGTTCACCAACTGGAAACAGAAATTCTACATTGAAAGCCATAATAAATTAATCAATAGAATCATACACTGAGAAACAAATAACATAACTTAAACATCAAGGACTATTTCAAATTGAAATTTCTTATTATCCAGTGCTTCCTGTCTTCCAATTTATAGTAAACTAAACTGTTTAAGAAACCAACAGTTTTAAAATCTAAACATTGGAGAGTTTGAAGAGCTCTAAATAATGTTTTTTTTTAATTAAAATATGTTACTCTATAAGACTCTTCCCTTCCTGTCAGCTGGCAAGATATCTGGAATAATAAAATCAGTATTTCTAGCCATACCGTTTAGTACTTATTGGGAAGACCTCTTGGGAGTAATTAATCACTAAGTGTTTAGCAAAACAGATCTAAAGGAGCTGACAAGCAGGCCACACATTGATGTAAACTGTATTGGCAATGCTGTCCAAAGAATAAGTAATGCCTGAAGAACACTTCAAAGGTGATATAAGAGGAAGTGTACCTGAGTTTAACATTGTAAAGATTGGAATTGTTTTTACAGTTAGGGTCAGTTACTATTAGGAATCATGCTATACTGATTACATGAAGCTTTTTAAACAAGCCCACTTGAGCACGTTACTGAAAGACCTTTGGGAGGAGTTTGGAGAATGCTTGTTCTTTCATAACTACTGGAAATAGGAGCAAATTGCTTTTTACAATTGAACTTTCTAAGTGTGGAATAGGCATTGCAGAGCTTTATTAAATTTATTGACTTTACATTTCTATCTTTCTCATATGACTTATTCTAGAAGTATCAAAAGATCACAAGGTAAATGCTCAATTCTTCAAATTTTGGACACATTCCGCACAAAGCAGAGAATGAACTAGTTTTCTTTTTTTATTGATATATTTTTTATTTACATTTCAAATGATTTCCCTTTTCTGGGTCCCCACTCCCCGCAAGTCCCATTAGCCCTCTTCCGTCCCCTGTTCTTCCATCCACCCCTTCCCACTTCCCTGTTCTGGAACTAGTTTTCTATTAGAGGTTGGGTGGTTTTGTCCTTTTGTCGTTTCTCAGCACAAAAATTCAAGTCCTGGGACACAGTTTTTTTTTTTTTGTTTTTGTTTTTTTTTGTTTTTTTTTTAACCTCTAGGACTTGAGCTACAACTGCATTAAAAGCTCTATACTCCTGCATCAGCTTCTAAAGTCAAAGATTTAGCTACAGATGAGAATTTGCTGTGCTGTTGTTTCCAGTTTCCAAGATCCTCAGCTGTTCTTGTAGACCTGGAACTCCAAACTGTGCACCTGTCATAGGTGGTGCCTAGCCACTCCTGCTGTTTCATTTAGTGGCCTAATTATCACAGAGCTGCTCAGCAAGGAAAAGCCATCAACTCAGACCAGGAAGCCCTCCAGGAGAGTTTGAGCTTTAAGATTTGCTGACACTATTTCAACTGCACCCTGAACATGCTGACAGTGCAGAATTGTGATATGGAGAGCCTTAAGAGATTATCAATTTGTTGCCTTCCAGGGTACCAAAATTGCCTCTTTTCATTTTAAATCTTACTCCATGTGATAAATACAACCGCCTTTGCTTTCAGTCTGTCACCTTTACCATAATAATCCATGTAATTGAACTGTGTCATAAAATAAATCCATCATTAATTGCTTTCTCAAGTTGTTTTATAACTACATAAGAAAAAAAATCCAATCACAATGATATTACACTCTGAATTTTTACTCCTTTTCATTAAGTATTACAATCTTGAGTTTGGAAGGATGACAGACTATCATGATGGGGTTTGGACAGAAAAATTAAGTAATGAAATGCGGTCTGTAATGTTTTTTATCCAGGCTGGTTTGGTACAAATAAATATAAATATGTGTGGCATACCTTTCAGAGACATCACTGAGTGTAGTTAGTATTTCCACTTACCAATGGCGTATATATATAAATTAGAATCAAGCAAAGGAGGGCTGCCTTTGAGGTAAATCCCCTGCTTCATTTCAGAAAACATTGGTCTATATGCTACAATGACAAGTTTAACCCTAAAGGTCAGATTCCATAATAAAGAATAAAAGAGAACACAAAAAATATTGGAAGGAATAAGTACATTTATAGAACTGTACACTTACACATCGAATGTTCCCTACTTCTAGGCAATTGTGTATCTCTGATCTCTTATTCCCTTTTTGTCTCCCTCCTCCCAGCAACTATTGAAATTTCAAGTTTACTGCTCTCTTATTTTCTCTCCCTATCTCCAATACATTTCTTATGTGTTGCTTTTAAAGTACTTTACCTAACAGAACCTGGAAAAGATAAACCCTTTTCTTTCTTTCTTTCTTTCTTTCTTTCTTTCTTTCTTTCTTTCTTTCTTTCTTTCTTTCTTTCTTTCTTTCTTTCTTTCTTTCTTTCTTTCTTTCTTCCTTCCTTCCTTCCTTCCTTCCTTCCTTTCTTTTTTCTTTTTTGAAATATTATGCCGATTAGTCATGAAAATATTTCAGCAACAGGAGTAGAAGCAAGATTTTTCTGCGACTGAAGCCAAGACAAATAATTTAAAGAGTTGCTCTGAAATTAGTTTAAAATTGTTACAGTTGCTGCTTCTTGTGGGGACTACAGGAATAAAAGAAAACTGCTATACAAACCTAGAGTGGAGATTATCCCAACATAATTTTCTCAACAGAAAATTCAAGGCAAAAAGTTGCTGCTCAGAACCCAGTCACCCACTTTTGGTTTTTCAGGCCCTTCTGACTTCTTCTGGAAACACAGAAAATACTAATTGCCAAACAAATATTAAAATGCATTTTTTAGAGTGTAAATATTTTTTCCTTTTTTAAATTCAATATATTCTTTATTTACATTTCAAATTATTTCCCCTATTCTGGCTCCCCACTCCCCGAAAGTCCCATAAGACCTCTTCCCTCTCCCTGTTTCCCCATCTATCACTTCCCACTTTCCTGTTCTGGAATTCCCCTATACTGCTGCACTGAGTCTTTACAGAACAAGGAGTCACTCTTCCATTCTTCTTGGACATCATTTAATATGTGGATTATGTCTTGGGTATTCAGAGTTTCTAGGCTAATATTCACTTATCAGTGAGTGCATACCATGATTGATCTTTTGAGACTGGGTTACCTCACTTAGTATGATGTTCTCCAGCTCCATCCATTTGTCTAAGAATTTCATGAATTCATTGTTTCTAATGACTCAATAGTAAGTACTCCATTGTGTAAATATAGAACATTTTTTTGTATCCATTCCTCTGTTGAGGGACACGGGGGTTCTTTCCAGCTTCTGGCTACTACAAATAGGACTGCTATGAACATAGTGGAGCATGTGTCCTTATTGCATGCCGAGGAATCCTCTGGGTATATGCCCAGGAGTAGTATAGCAGGGTCCTCTGGAAGTCTTATGCCCAGATTTCTGAGGAACCACCAGACTGATTTCCAAAGTGGTTGTACCATCTTGCAATTTGACCAGCAGTGGAGGAGTGCTCCTCTTTCTCCACATCCTAGCCAACATCTGCTGTCTCCTGAGTTTTTCACCTTAGCCATTTTGACTGGTGTGAGGTGAAATCTCAGGGTTGTTTTGATTTGCATTTCCCTAATGATTAATGATGTTGAACATTTTTTAAGGTGCTTCTCAGCCATCTGAAGTTCTTCATGTGAAAATTCTTTGTTTAGCTTTGTAACACACTTTTTAATAGGGTTATTTGGTTCTCTGGGTTCTACCTTCGTGAGTTCTTTGTATATATTAGATATTAGCCCTCTGTCGGATCATAGAGCCTTGAGGACATGGGCACAGCGGAAAGTGCCTGAACAGAACACCAATAGCTTATGCTCTCAGATCAAGAATTGACAAATGGGACCTCATAAACCTACAAAGTTTCTGTAAGGCAAACAACACTGTCAAAAGGACAAAACGTCAACCAACAGATTGGGAAAGGATCTTCACCAACCCTAAATCCGACATTAGGGAATACTGATTCCGCCAGAAGTTCTTTTACTGTTGAAAATAGTTTTAGCTATCCTGTTTTCTTTTGTTTTGTTTTGTTTTTGTTGTTATTCCAGATGAATTTGAGAATTGCTCTTTCTAGTTCTATGAAGAACTGAGTTGGGATTTTGATGGCGATTGCATGGAATCTGTAGACTGCTTTTGGCAAGATGGCCATTTTAACTATATTAATCCTGCCAATCCATGAGCATGAAAGATTTTTCCATTTTCTTAGGTTTTCTTCAATTTTCTTCTTCAGAGATCTGAAGTTCCTGTTATATAGGTCTTTCACTTGTTTGGTTAGTCACCTCAACATACTTTATGCTGTTTGTGGTTATTGTGAAGGGTGTCATTTAAACCCTTTGCCAGACTAATCAAAGGGCACAGAACCAGTATACAAATTAACAAAATTAGAAATGAAAAGGGAGATATAACAACAGAAACTGAGGAAATTAAAAAAATCATCAGATCCTACTACAAAAGTCTGTACTCAACACAACTGGAGAATCTGGAGGAAATGGACAATTTCTTAGACAGATACCAAATACCAAAAGTACATCACAATCAAATAGATCATCAAAACAGACCTATAACCCCTAAAGAAATAGAAGGGGGTCATAGAAAGCCACCTGACCAAATAAAGCACAGGACCTGATGGTTTTAGTGCAGAATTCTATCAGACCTTCAAAGAAGTCTTAACACCAATACTCTTCAAACTATTCGACCAAATAAAAACTGAAGGAACACTATGCAGCTCCTTCTATGAAGCCACAATTTCACTGATACCAAAACCACACAAAGATCCAACTAAGAAAGAGAATTTCAGGCTAAATTCCCTTATGAACATCGATGCAAAAATACTCAATAAAATTCTTCCCCATTGAATCCAAGAACACATCAAAATGATCATCCTCCATGACCAAGTAGGCTTCATCCCAGGGATGCAGGAATGCTTCAATATACGGAAATCCTTCAATATTATCCACTACATATACAAACTCAAAGAAAAAAAAACACATGATCATTTCATTAGATGCAGAAAAAGCATTTTACAAAATTTAGCATCCTTTCATGCTAAAAGTCTTGGAAAGGACAGGAATTCAAGGCCCGTATCTAAACATAGTAAAAGCAATATACAGCAAACCAGTAGCCAACATCAAACTAAATGGAGAGAAACTTGAAGCAATCCCACTAAAATCAGGGACTAGATAAGGCTGCCCCCTCTCTCCATATCTTTTCAATATAGTTCTTGAAGTCCTAGCTAGAGCAATTAGACAACATAAGGAGGTCAAAGGGATACAAATTGGAAAGGAAGAAGTCAAACTATCACTATTTGCAGATGATATGATAGTATGCTTAAGTGACCCAAAAACCTCCACCAGAGAACTCCTACAGCTAATAAACAACTTCAGCAAAGTGGCTGGTCACAAAATCAACTCAAGCAAATCAGTAGCCTTTCTTTTTTTATTTTTATATTTTTATTTTCTATATTCTTTGTTTACATTCCAAATGATTTTCCCTTTCCCAGATCCCCCCTCTCCATATGTCCCATAAACTTTTTCTCTCCACCCATTCTCCAAACACCTCTCTCCTTTTTCTCTGTTCTGATACTCTCCTCCAACACTAGATCAATCCTTTCAAGGATCAGGACCCTCTCCATACTTCTTCATGGGAGTCATTTATTATTATATTTGTGCCTTGGGTATTCAGAGCTTCTGGGCTTATTAATATCCACTTATCAGAGATTTCATACCATGTGTATTCTTTTGTGATTGGGTTACCTCACTTAGGATGATATTTTCCAGATCAAACCATTTGTCTGAAAATTTTGTGAATTCATTGTTTCTAATTGCTGAGTAGTATTCCATTGTGTAAATATACCACATTTTCTGTACCCATTCCTCCTTTGAGGGACATCTGGATTCTTTCCAGCTTCTGGCTATTATAAATATGGCTGCTATAAACATAATGGAGCATGTGTCTTTATTGCATGCCAGGGAATCCTTTGGGTATATGCCCAGGAGAGGTATAGCAGGGTCCTCCGGAAGTGTCATGTCCAGTTTTCTGAGGAACCACCAGACTGATTTCCACAGTGGTTGTACCATCTTACAGTCCCACCAGCAGTGGAGGATTGTTCCTCTTTCTCCACATCCTCGCCAACACCTTCTGTCTCCTGAGTTTTTAACCTTAGCCATTCTGATAGGTGTAAGATGAAATCTCAGGGTTATTTTGTTTTGCATTTCCCTATTGACTAATGATGTTGAGTACTTCTTAAGGTGCCTCTCAGCCATCCGAATTTCTTCAGGTAAAAATTCTTTGTTTAGATCTGTACCCCATTTTTAATAGGGTTATTTGGTTCCCTGGGGTCTAACTTCTTGAGTTCTTTGTATATATTGGATATTAGCCCTCTATCAGATATAGGGTTGGTGAATATCCTTTCCCAATTTGTTGGTTGCTGCTTTGTCCTTTTAACAGTGTCCTTTGTCTTACAGAAACTTTGTAATTTTATGAGGTCCCATTTGTCAATTCTTGATCTTAGAGCATAAGCTATTGGTGTTCTGTTCAGGAACTTTTCCCCTGTGCCCATGTCCTCAAGGGTTTTCCCCAGTTTCTTTTCTATTAGTGTCAGTGTGTCTTACATGGAGGTCCTTGATCCACTTAGAGTGGAGTTTAGTCCATGGAGATAAGAATGGATCAATGCGCATTCTTCTGCATGCTGACCTCCAGTTGAACCAGCACCATTTGTTGAAAAGGCTATCTTTTTTCCACTGGATGTTTTTGGTTCCTTTGTCAAAGATCAAGTGACCATAGGTGTGTGGATTCATTTCTGGGTCTTCAATTCTATTCCATTGGTCCACTTGCCTGTCACTGTGTCAATACCATGCAGTTTTTAACACTATTGCTCTGTAGTATTGCTTGAAGTAAGGGATACTGATTCCATATGGCTGCTGTGATCCATATTAAAATCTATTCTCTTTTTAATTTATTCTTTATTCTACTTTTATAGTCCAGTCATTATCCCCCTTCTGGTCTGCCTTCTGACTATTCCTGTAGGTTCTTATGATGGTCCTACTCCTTCGGTGTGCTTCATAATTCTTTGAATTCAGAGAACCCAAATACTACTGATTCTATTCCTCCTACATTGTTAATCATCACTGCAATGACTCTGGAGCAATTCCAGCATTGAAACTGTATAACTGCTTTACTCTCACTTTTAAAATTATACAGACAGATTTTATGTGATTTATTATACATAAAATATATTGAATATATTTATTCTCAAATATATTTATTATACTATATTGATTTTACATACAATACTACATATTGAATATACTTATTAAATGTATTAAGTATATAATTTCATATATTGAATATACATATTACTAAATGTATTTATTAATTATATATTATATAATATACATAATATATAATTATATATTACATAAATGCATAATAATGCATTTTATATGCATTATGTATTTTATGTATATGTATTTTATATGCATTATATGTATTTATGAAATATATAATCTTATAGTATATATTTTTTTTTGTCTTTTTTTTTTATTTGATATAATTTATTTACATTTCAAATGATTTCCCCTTTTCTAGCCCCCCCCCCACTCCCCGAAAGTCCCGTAAGCCCCCTTCTCTTCCCCTGTCCTCCCTCCCACCCCTTCCCAGTTCCCCGTTCTGGTTTTGCCAAATACTGTTTCACTGAGTCTTTCCAGAACCAGGGACCACTCCTGCTTTCTTCTTGTATCTCATTTGATGTGTGGATTATGTTTTGGGTATTCCAGTTTTCTAGGTTAATAACCACTTATTAGTGAGTGCATACCATGATTCACCTTTTGAGTCTGGGTTACCTCACTTAGTATGATGTTCTCTAGCTCCATCCATTTGCCTAAGAATTTCATGAATTCATTGTTTCTAATGGCTGAATAGTACTCCATTGTGTAGATATACCACATTTTTTGTATCCACTCTTCTGTTGAGGGATACCTGGGTTCTTTCCAGCATCTGGCAATTATAAATAGGGCTGCTATGAACATAGTAGAGCATGTATCCTTATTACATGGTGGGGAATCCTCTGGGTATATGCCCAGGAGTGGTATAGCAGGATCTTCTGGAAGTGAGGTGCCCAGTTTTCGGAGGAACCGCCAGACTGCTTTCCAGAGTGGTTGTACCAATTTGCAACCCCACCAGCAGTGGAGGAGTGTTCCTCTTTCTCCGCATCCTCTCCAACACCTGCTGTCTCCTGAATTTTTAATCTTAGCCATTCTGACTGGTGTAAGATGAAATCTTAGGGTTGTTTTGATTTGCATTTCCCTAATGACTAATGAAGTGGAGCATTTTTTAAGATGCTTCTCCGCCATCCGAAGTTCTTCAGGTGAGAATTCTTTGTTTAACTCTGTACCCCATTTTTTAATAGGGTTGTTCGGTTTTCTGGAGTCTAACTTCTTGAGTTCTTTATATATGTTGGATATTAGCCCTCTATCTGATGTAGGATTGGTGAAGATCTTTTCCCAATTTGTTGGTTGCCGATCTGTCCTCTTGATGGTGTCCTTTGTCTTACAGAAACTCTGTAACCTTATGAGGTCCCATTTGTCAATTCTTGCTCTTAGAGCATACGCTATTGGTGTTCTGTTCAGAAACTTTCTCCCTGTACCGATGTCCTCAAGGGTCTTCCCCAGTTTCTTTTCTATTAGCTTCAGAGTGTCTGGCTTTATGTGGAGGTCCTTGATCCATTTGGATTTGAGCTTAGTACAAGGAGACAAGGATGGATCAATTCGCATTCTTCTGCATGCTGACCTCCAGTTGAACCAGCACCATTTGTTGAAAAGGCTATCTTTTTTCCATTGGATGTTTTCAGCCTCTTTGTCGAGGATCAAGTGGCCATAGGTGTGTGGGTTCATTTCTGGATCTTCAATCCTGTTCCATTGATCCTCCTGCCTGTCACTGTACCAATACCATGCAGTTTTTAACACTATTGCTCTGTAGTATTGCTTGAGGTCAGGGATACTGATTCCCCCAGATTTTCTTTTGTTGCTGAGAATAGTTTTAGCTATCCTGGGTTTTTTGTTGTTCCAGATGAATTTGATAATTGCTCTTTCTAACTCTGTGAAGAATTGAGTTGGGATTTTGATGGGTATTGCATTGAATCTGTATAGTGCTTTAGGCAAAATGGCCATTTTAACTATATTGATTCTACCGATCCATGAGCATGGGAGGTTTTCCCATTTTTTGAGGTCTTCTTCCATTCCCTTCTTCAGAGTCTTGAAGTTCTTGCCATACAGATCTTTCACATGTTTGGTAAGAGTCACCCCAAGATACTTTATACTGTTTGTGGCTATTGTGAAGGGGGTCATTTCCCTAATTTCTTTCTCAGCCTGCTTATCCTTTGAGTATAGGAAGGCCACTGATTTGCTTGAGTTGATTTTGTAACCTGCCACTTTGCTGAAGTTGTTTATCAGCTGTAGGAGCTCTCTAGTGGAGTTCTTTGGGTCACTTAGGTAGACGATCATGTTGTCTGCAAATAATGATAGTTTGACTTCCTCCTTTCCAATTTGTATCCCTTTGACCTCCTTATGTTGTCGAATTGCCCGAGCTAGTACCTCAAGTACAATATTGAAAAGATAAGGAGAAAGGGGGCAGCCTTGTCTGGTCCCTGATTTCAGTGGGATTGCTTCAAGTTTCTCTCCGTTTAGTTTGATGCTGGCTACCGGTTTGCTGTATATTGCTTTTACTATGTTTAGGTATGGGCCTTGAATTCCTGTTCTCTCCAAGACTTTAAGCATGAAAGGATGCTGAATTTTGTCAAATGCTTTTTCAGCATCCAATGAAATGACCATGTGGTTTTGTTCTTTGAGTTTGTTTATGTAGTGGATTGTATTGATGGATTTCCGTATATTGAACCAACCCTGCATTCCCGGGATAAAGCCTACTTGATCATGGTGGATGATCGTTTTGATGTGTTCTTGGATTCGGTTGGCAAGAATTTTGTTGAGTATTTTTGCATCGATGTTCATAAGGGAAATTGGTCTGAAGTTCTCTTTATAGTATATAGTATATATTATAGTATATAGTATATATTATATAATATAGATTAATATACATTATACATGTATCATATATATCTCATATATATATATTGAAGTTATATAAACTACAATATACAATATTGTATGATATACAATGTAGATGTCTATGGAAAAAACTTTTTCATTTATTAATGTATAATGTATACAGGTAATTACTAATAATTTATTTCATTTATTTTAATTGTAAACCAGTATTATCAAAATTCTGTCATCATAATTCTAGAAGATTCTTTTTAATAACATTTTTCTTAAAGGATATTTTCTCAGACATCCTTAACACTTAACATTAGTTAGTATTTCTTCATGATGTTTTCCTTTGTTTATTTTGTTTATTTTATGTGCAGTAACTCAATAGGTTTTATTATTGGGGTTGATTTGTGGTACCATTATTTCTTCCTCCTTTCATTTTTCTTGTAATGAACAATTTGAGTTATCCAATATATGCTTTTAAAATATCTGATAAAGTTGTAGTTAAAATTCCTCACTTTCAAAATTTTCCTAATTTTTAATCAATATCCAGAAGATTTCTACTTTCACCCTCATTCTCTGCCATCTACTGATGGAGAGCTTCTGTCTCCCATCATGAAGCAAGTGTGCTGTCCCTGAACCTGCAAAGTAATAATCTGTGACTTTCCACTTATGATTTCAGTCATTCCTCATGTTCCTCCTGTTAGCTGTAATATGTGCTAAGGAATTTCTGTAAGAATTTCCAGGTCCAAAAAAACTTTAGCAACAATTTCAACAACCTTCTATATATGATATAGAAACCTCAGCTTGTGTTAGCTGCATGGTGAGTCATAATTTAATTTGCAGTTATCTTTCATCTAGTATTCTCTGATCCCAGCTTGTCTCTGAGTTCTGAGTCTTCCTAAAGCACTGGTCAGAATTTCAACACTAACTCTGACAAAGGTGCACAAAACCTGAAATATCATCACCTAGGGTCTGAGGAAGAAGTACTGCCACCAGGCTAGCCTATGCTATATAATGACAACATACCTAATATTTTTATTATAGAGAAACTGAAGCAAGGAAAACATATGCTTTCTTGCAACTTTGTGCCTGACACATTCTTGAATGTCGGTATGTTGGTTAATTTAGGAAGCATATTTCAGTATTGATGGACTACCTCTGAAACTCTTCTCATTTTAATAGTTGACAGATAATACTTCTCTACTACCTGACATAAAATGACGGCCAATATTCAAATAGTGTAACAAATACTGAAATTTTCAAGTACAGAGAGATATATTTTTAAAAAAGTTTTTGCTGGTTATTTTATTTATTTACAGTTCAGATGTTATCCCCCTTCCCTGTTTCCCCTCCACAAACCCCCTATACCAACCTTCACCCTACTTCTATGAGCGTGTTTCTTTATCCACCCATCCACTCCCACCTCACTGCCCTAGCATTCCCCTATACTGGGACATCAAGCCTCCCCAGGACCAAGGTACTCCCCTCCCATTGATGTCAGACAAGGCCATCGTCTACCACATATGCAGCTCAAACATTAGAATGGTTTCAGAAAATGCCATAAATTTCAGGATTTGAGTGACTGACATAGTCACTTGAATATGCATTTCAAACATCCACATTTATTCTAATCTAAAAACAAATGTATGTTTTGGAAGATTTTGTCAAAATCCATAGGAAAGAAACAAAACAAAAATTTAAGAATGCTATTTGCTTTGTTAAAAATGGTATCCTTAGTGATCCTGAATTCTGTTTGTGTAATTACAAAATTATGTCAGTAATTAAAATTAGTTGAAGAATATTCTAACATGGAGTTCAGTTAATTGTTTAACTTTACCAGAATTTGCTGTTTATTGTGAAATAGTTGGTGTAGATCAAGTCCATATATTCAGGACTGATCCAGTTTTATAGAATTTTTATTGCCTGATATTTTGATCCAGAAAAGAGACCACATGTGTTTTTGTTTTTATTAAAGTTGGCACAATATTGTGCTGTTAGTTTCTGTGTTCATATATTTTATTAGTAAGGGGGTAAAAGAAATGGGGAGGGCAAAGCTTTAGTTTTTGCCTTTAAGTTTGAATGGCATCACACTTTAGACAGAAACAAGCACGAATTCCCTCATGATGACTATTTTTCATTGCTGATTTGTTTGAATGGGTGGTAGAGCAGTAGAATTAGCAAAGCTATCTGTGTGTGTCAGTGGGAGGGCATTTGTAGAAATGACTGAAGAAAGAGATCCTGTCCTGAATGTGAGTGGCATATCACTCTATAGGCTGGGACTCTGAATGAAATAAGAAAAAGTTAAAGGAAAAAATCTCTACAGTATAGGAAACTCTTTGCCTACTACCTGGCTACTAAAAGTCTGCCCCATCAAATCCTTCCTACCATGATAATCTAGGCTCTATGATAATCTAGGCTCTATGAAATAACAGAGTAAAACAATCATTTTAAAAGTAAGTACTTCTTCACAATGGTGTGAAGTTTACTACTACGCAGTACTTGCTTGCTATATTTATTGATCAGTGTGGGCTGAACCAAAGTTTTAAAATGTGAGAATTGAATTAAATCTCATAGGAATGTTATAAAGGAAGAGGCTAAAATAACACAGTAATAGAAAATATGGGGGCATTTGAAATACTTACCCCAGTTATTTAGTTTTATAGTATTCAATTGTATTTTAATACTCAAGGATATGAGAGCTATCTATCAAAAACTAAAAAAAAAAAAAAAAAAAAGTCATATTTTTCACTCCCCTCTCTGCCTCTATATGTACAAAGGCAATGCCTGCCACGTTTTATCAGCTAATATGTCAGCTTAGTAAAAACATTAATTATTAGATTAAAGCATTTTCCAAAAATAACCTTATTTTAGAATGTAAGCCATAAGTTATTTGTGTCTTTAAGTTCTAAGTATGTTAAAATGACTGACATGATTTGAGAACAATGAACTATAAAATGCTCCCTATAAATAAATTTTTAGCATGGGCCTATTTTGTTTCTCAGAATATGATGCTACCTCAGGGGTAGCAGAGTAACCTCGGCAAAGAAGAACATTGTGAAAACGGAGGCTTAAAGTTGTATCCATCTCAACTGTGACATACAAATCAGCTTCTATGTTCTCATTTGTGATGGATATCTTTGCTGGTCCCATATGTTTTCTTTTGCTTGGGTCTTAGGTTAAAGAAAAAGATGCAGGAGTGATCAATTTTCTTTAGGTTTTCCCAGTATTTTGTATATTTTTAGATTGCTTATACAGCATAAATATCAGAAAAAGGTATAAGACACAGTATGAAGAATTGAAAGGAAAGATGGGAGAAAGGGATTTTCGAAGTGAAGTAGAAAGGTAGATAAAAGGAGACAAATGTTCAAAGCCAAGTAAGAGCTCCTGAAATTCAGAACTTGAGAGTCTCCATATTTTACTAGATGCAGTCATGGAGACAATTTTTTCTCTCTCTACACATTGACTTGAATAGTTGGGAACTACATTCAAGGCATATTTTTTTAATCTTTATTTTTTACTTTTAAAATTTAGAACAATTCTCACAAACTTAGTTTTTACACAAATGCATTTTTCTGGGATTTTGAAAATGTATCTTCTTTCGACTGTTTTAAAATCTGTTACTTCATAACAAAGTAGATGGGAGGAGAAATTCTATGGAATTATATATATGTATGTATGTATATGTATATTTTCAATTATTCCTATGATGAAGTGTTCTTGATTAATAATAATTATAATAATAAGTTAAAAGCAAGAATAGCCAATATTGGGCTTTGAACCTGGCCTTTGTAGTTTAGTGAAGTAAGAAAAACTTGAACACCAAAAACTTAAAGTCCCAGCAGCCAAAATATTTTGAACACACAGGTATGTTCCAAGGATATGTACAGATGCACTTCAAAGCACTGACCTTGAGATGAAGAGATTAGATAACATTTTCCAAATGAGATAAACACAGACACAAGAGTGCTTCAAAGTGGATGCCCTTTAGACATGCTTTATCAGAACACTCAAAGACATCAAAGATGGAAGTCTGAGAGGATGTATACACCTTTTGATGGTTAGGAAGTTCTTGTGTCTGAACTCAGGATGGGGTGGTACATGTGTAGATTTCACATGTCTCATAAAAATGATGAAGTGACAGAAACTTTAGACCATCAAACAAAACTGCCAAAACCCACATGAACTTGCAAATATACTTTTTCCTAGAGCTCCCAAAAATTTATAATAATAATATAATAAATATTTGATAACATCTCTTCTAGTTTGGTTTGATGTTTACTTGACTTCAGAACTACAGAGATGTAAGGATAAATATGTAAACATTTTGACGCAAAAATTATGAATATTTGTTATGGAGGCTATCCAAAATAATTGAGGAATATATCTTTCTTGGTACTTTTTTTCAGACGCTTATCTCTCAGAAGACATGGTAAAAATCTTCAGTGGTTGAAATCTAAGTACAAGTTGATGGTCATTTGTCACTTTATTTGCCACTAAGTAACCTAGAAGAAGTTGCTTCTGAGTCCTTTATCTTATTTTTTTAAACAAAAGCAATAATAAAATTATAATTTAATGAAGCCTTGTAAATAATATTAATAGTATGCAAATAGTAAGCATTTTTCATCCACATCAAGCTCAAACAATATTAGTGCCATTACTAGTTGGTTTAGAAGCACATCTGTTGTTATTAAACCAATGTTTTTAAAATGAGAATTGATATCAATTAAGGTTCTAGCAACTTCAGTGCTTAAATAGGATATCATTAATCTTCATATCTCACCATTAGAATTTCTTGGCAATACCATACAATATACAAACAACTCATTGCATTAAAAATAAGCAGACATGGCCAAGTGATTGCAATGTTTGTTCCATGGGTCATATGCTAAATATAATTAGCATTTATTGTAAATAATTTTGCAAAGAGATGATTTTAGTATTAATATGTAACACTGTGGTTGCTCTCCATGCTCTCTGCTTGGCAAACATCTAGTGATGAAAATTCCAGTATCATCTCTTATATGGTATATTTGTTCAACTTATATGCTCATACACTTAGACAATTGCTAATTATATTTTGCATTTGTTTCTATGTCACAGAAGTTTCATTTCTATATTACAAATTAGAAATCTAGAGATTTATGGGGTAAAGCAGAGTGTACAGAATCTACATTGGTAAGTTTGTCCATATTGGTGTCTCTGAAAGCAGCCATTTAACATATTAGGGATTTTTTAAGTGATTTTATTTATTCACTTTCCAAATGTTATTCCCCTTCCTAGTCCTCCAAGTTCTTCAAACCTCCGTCCCTGTCCTTTGCCTCTTAGAGGGAGTTCTACTCCCCACCCCTGTCACCCATTCACCTACCCCTACCTCACCCTACCCTCTTTCATACACCCCTTCCTTGGAGCATCAAATCTCTCCTAGGTTAGACACATCCTTTCTCACTGAGGCCAGACAAGGCAGTCTCCTCAACATATGTCTTAGATCTTATGTCTAAAGATCAGCACATGTATATTCTTCGTTTGGTCTCTGGTAGGTCTGAGGGTTAGTTGATGCTGTTGTTCTTCCTATGTTCTTCCTATGTATGCCATCCCCTTCAGCTCTTTCAATCCTTCCTCTATGTCTTTCATAGAGGTCTTGACCTCAGTCCAATGGTTGGCTGTAATTTCCTGTATCTGTTTCAGTCAGCTGCTGAAAGAATTCTCAGAGGACAGCCATGCTAGGTTCCTACTTTCTGTCATTCTCAGCATTGAATTTATCTTTATTACCAGCAGTTTCTGCCCTCTGGCTGAAGAATATGAGTCTTCACAATGCAATTGGGGCCTTTCTTCTTTCACAGAATTCTCTATCATAATATTTTGGTAATATGCTAGGCAACAACTTTTGGGATAACCCCTGTTCCTTCATAGGAAGAATAACAGTATCAACTAACCCTGTGGAACCATCATATAAACAAACTGAAAGAAAAAAAACCCACATGATTATCTAGATGCTGTAAAAGCCTTTGATTAAATCCAACACCCCTTTTATGTTAATGTTATTAGAGAAATCAGGGAGACAAGGCACATATCTAAATATAATCAAAATGCCGTACAGCAAGCCAATAGCTAATGTGGAACTAAATGGAGAGAAACATAAAGCATTTCAAATAAAATCAGGGATAAGACAAGGCTGACCACTCTCTCCCTATATTCAATATAGCACTGGAAGTTGTATCCAGAGCAAGAAGACAACCAAAGGATATTACAGGGAAGTAAGTTGGAAAGGAAGAATTCAAAATATCACTATTTTCAGATGATATAATAGTATACATAAGCAGCCCCCCAAAATTCTAGCAGAGAACTCTTACAGCTGGTAAACATCTTTATCAAAGTGGCTAGAAACAGAATTAACTCAAAAGAAATCAGTCGCCCTCCTTTATACAAATGATAGAGAGACCAAGAAAGAAATTAGGAAAACAACATACTTTCCTCTAGCCATAAATAGTATAAAATATCATGGTGAACTCTAACTAAGCAAGTGAAGGATATGAATGACAAGAACTTGAAGTCCCTGAAGAAAAAAATTGAAGAAGATATGAAAAGAGAGAAAGATCTCCTATATTCATGGATAAGTAGGATTAACATAGTGAATATGTCCATCTTGCCAAAACCAATCTACAGATTCAATGCAATTCCCATCAAAATTCCAATACAATTTTTATAGACCTTGAAAGAACAATTCTAAACTTTTCATATGAAAAAGTGAAAAACCGATGATAGCCAAACTAGTTCTGAAGATTAAAAGAACATTGAGAAAAATCACTGTTCTTGATTTCATGCTGGACTACAGAGGAATAGTGATAAAAATTGCATGGTATTGGTACAGAAACAGACATGTTGATCTATGGAATTGAATTGAAAATCTAGGTATAAACCCACACACCTATGGATACTTGACTTTTGATAAAGATGCCAAAACTATGCTTGCGACAATGACTTATAGAAAAAAAATCACAATTTCAGATATTATGTCTCATAGTTTTATTATTTCCTGAACCAAATGTTTACTGAGTTCTGATGGAACAGGACTATTTTTAATACTCAGCTATCTCTTCAGGTATGTACACTCAGTATATAGACATACTCAAGGCACTTCTGATTACTGAATGTTCCTTTACTCAGTAGAGTTTCATTAAAAATGTTCTGATGGAAGAATCAAATCATCTATTGGTTGCACAAGTGGTAAGGAAAACTGGACTGACTTCATATTATCAGAAGAACGCAGAACTTACATTTATTGTGCTTTAGGCGTATATATAAATTATCACTAGCAGACAAATGAATTGAGCCATAAAGGTACCCAGGCTCAGTTGCTAGGTAACAAGAGAGGAGAAATGGAAAGTTTCAAGCTGCAGAAGTCAAAATTTTATTTTTAAATCAATTATTTGTGCAAGCTACAAGAGTTACATTTTTTCCATGTTATGCCAGTGAAGAAAGTATTCAATTTAACACACTTAAAAAATTAAAACAAATAATTCACGTAAATTCCCACTGATACTATTTTCTTTTCTTTTCTCTTCTCTTTTATTTTTTATTTGATATATTTTTATTTACATTTCAAATGATTTCCCCTTTTCTGGCTCCCCACTCCCTAAAAGTACCATAAGCCGTCTTCCCTCCCCCTGTTTCCCCATCCACCCCTTTCCACTTCCCTGTTCTGGTATTGCCCTATACTGCTGCACTGAGCCGTTCCAGATCCAGGGGCTACTCCTCTGTTCTTCTTGGACATCATTTGATATGTGGATTATGTTTTCAAAACATAATCATATCATAGCAACATATTATTTGGTATAAAAATTTTTGTGGACAGTTATAATCACTGCCTTAAAACTTCTTCTTTAGGCTGAAGACATCTCTCCACTTAGTGGTTAAGATAAATGACTGCCCTTCTGACAGTCCTGAGTTCAAATTCCAACAACCAAATGGTGGCTCAGAACCATCCGTAATGAAATCTGACACCGTTTTCTGGTGTATCTGACAATTAATAAATAAATCTTAAAAAAATAAAATTTATCTTTTGAATTCAGAATCTCAGAGTTATATAGGTTACCAGGCCTGAGTCAAAAACAAAAGCTACCTAAGGGCAAGAAAATAAAAATAAAACCACAGCATTACAATTGTAATTTCATATAAAAATATATGCATGCTTTAAACAAATAAACATTTATTTTCCATATTATTAGACAACGGCTCAGATGATTAGTGTTTGAGTATATTGACACAACATCAAACACTTCATAAATGATAGCTTTCCCCCCCCCCCCCGTGATTTGTTGCTTTGAAAATCTTGAACATCCAAAATATATCTCTCCTGAAATTATACTTCTCATTTGATTATTGAATATATATATAAGCTCGAAAATTTTTACTTATGTTCCCTTTATTCATTTTCTGTGTGTATTTGTATGCGCATACCCATATCATGGAATGCATCTATAGGTCAGAGAGCAACTTGAGGGAGTCAGTTCAATCCTTCCACAGTGTGAGTCCAGGGAATTAAACCAGGGTGTCATGCTTGGTAGTTAGTACCTTTGCCTACTGTGTAGTCTCTCTGACCAAAGTTTTGATTTTTAGATTATTCATGTTTTATATGAAAGATCTGTATGACAAGAACTTGAAGACTCTGAAGAAGGAAATAGAAGAAGACCTCAAAAAATGGAAAAATTTCCCATGATCATGGATCAGAAGGAGTAATATATTTAAAATGGCCATTTTGCAAAAAGCAATATACAGATTCAACACAATACCCATCAAAATCCCAACTCAGTTCTTCATAGAGTTAGAAAGAGAAATCCTCAAATTCATCTGGAATAACAAAAATTCCAGGATAGCTAAACCTATTCTCAACAACAAAAGAAATTCTGGGGGAATCAGTATCCATGACCTCAAGCAATACTACAGAGCAATAGTGTTAAAAACTGCATGGTATTGGTACAGTGACAGGCAGGTGGACCAATGGAACAGGATTGAAGATCCAGAAATGAACCCACACACCTATGGCCACTTGATCCTCGACAAAGGGGCTGAAAACATCCAATGGAAAAAAGATAGCCTTTTCAACAAATGGTGCTCATTCAGCTGGAGATCAGCATGCAGAATAATGAGAATTGATCCATCCTTGTCTCTTTGTACTAAGCTCAACTCGAAATGGATCAAGGACCTCCACATAAAGCCAGACACTCTGAAGCTAATAGAAAAGAAACTGGGGAAGACCCTTGAGGACATCGGTACAGGGGGAAAGTTCCTGAGCAGAACAAAAATAGCATATGCTCTAAGATCAAGAATTGACAAATGGGAGCTCCTAAAATGACAAAGTTTCTGTAAAGCAAAGGACATCATCAAAAGGACAAATTGGCAACCAACAAATTGGGAAAAGATCTTCACCAACCCTACATCTGATAGAGGGCTAATAGCCAATAGATACAAAGAACTCAAGAAGTTAGACCCCAGAAAACCAAATAACCCTATTAAAAATGGGGTACAGAGTTAAACAAAGAATTCTCACCTGAAGAACTTTGGATGGTGGAGAAGCATCTTAAAAAATGCTCAACTTCATTAGTCATTAGGGAAATGCAAATCAAAACAACCCTGAGATTTCACCTTACACAAATCAGAATGGCTAAGATTAAAAATTCAGGAGACAGCAGGTGTTAGAGAGGGTGTGGAGAAAGAGGAACACTCCTCCACTGCTGGTGGGGTTGCAAATTGGTACAACCACTCTGGAAATCAGTCTGGCGGTTCCTCCGAAAACTGGGCACCTCACTTCCAGAAGATCCTGCTATACCACTCCTGGGCATATACCCAGAGGATTCCCCACCATGTAATAAGGATACATGCTCTACTATGTTCATAGCAGCCCTATTTATAATTGCCAGATGCTGGAAAGAACCCAGGTATCCCTCAACAGAAGAGTGGATGCAAAAAATGTGGTATATCTACACAATGGAGTACTATTCAGCCATTAGAAGCAATGAATTCATGAAATTCTTAGGCAAATGGATGGAGCTAGGGAACATCATACTAAGTGAGGTAACCCTGACTCAAAAGGTGAATCATGGTATGCACTCACTAATAAATGGATATTAACCTAGAAAACTGGAATACCCCAAACATAATCCACACATCAAATGAGGTACAAGAAGAAAGGAAGAGTGGCCCCCTGTTCTGGAAAGACTCAGTGAAGCAATATTCGGCAAAACCAGAACGGGGAAGTGGGAAGGGTTGGGTGGGAGGACAGGGTGAGAGAAGGGGGATTGCAGGACTTTCGGGGAGTGGGGGGCTAGAAAAGGGGAAATCATTTGAAATGTAAATAAAAAATATATCGAATAAAAAAAAACAGCATTCAATGTGACATTTGCATGTGAGATGTTGAATTAAAAAAAAATGCTCAACTTCATTAGTCATCAGGGAAATGCAATTCAAAACAACCCTGAGATTTCACCTTACACCAGTCAGAATGGCTAAGATTAAAAACTCTTAATTTTGTCGAGGATGTGGAGAAAGAGGAACAATCCTCCACTGCTGGTGGGGTTGCAAATTGGTACAACCACTCTGGAAATCAGTCTGGTGGTTCCTCAGAAAACTGGGCACATCACTTCTGAAAAATCCTGCTATACCACTCCTGGGCATGTACCCAGAGGATTCCCCAGCATCTAATAAGAATATATGCTCCACTATGTTCATAGCAGCCCTATTTATAATAGCCAGAAGCTGGAAAGAACCCAGGTATCCCTCAACAGAAGAATGGATGCAAAAAAATGTGGTATATATACACAATGGAATACTATTCAGCCTTTAGAAACAATGAATTCATGAAATTCTTAGGCAAATGGATGGAGCTGGAAATCATCATACCAAGTGAGGTAACTCAGTCTCAAAACATCAATCATGGTATGCACTCACTAATAAGTGGATATTAGCCTGGAAAACTGGAATACCCAAAACATAATCCACACATCAAATGAGGTACAAGAAGAACAGAGTACTGTCCCCTGGTTCTGGAAAGACTCAGTGTAGCAATATAGGGCAAAACCAGAACAGGGAATTGGGAAGGGGTGGGTGGGAGAACGGGGGGGGGGGGGGCTTTTGTGACTTTCGGGGAGTGGGTGTCCAGAAAAGGGGAAATCATTTGAAATGTGAATAAAAAATATATCGAACAAAAAAATAAATAAATAAAAATGTTCCCACTCTAAAAAAAAAAGAAAGAAAGAAAGAAAGAAAGAAAGAAAGAAAATCTCACTCTAAAAAAAAAGAGTATTCCTGTTTTATAAGTATTCTTATTGTTTGCTGTTTTGGTTATTGAAGGAAAATAGAATTTTAAATAGCCTAGTTGTCAGCTTCAAAATAAGAGAGACTGTTGTTTTTAAAACTCATTTGAATTCTATGACATTTCAAATCCCTACATCAAGATAATACATGATTGAAATTCAGGAAGGAAGTATGTATATACTAAAGATGTATTTTTTTTTTATTCGATATAATTTTTTATTTACATTTCAAATGATTTCCCCTTTTCTAGCCCCCCACTCCCCGAAAGTCCCATAAACCCCTTTCTCTTCCCCTGTCCTCCCACCCACCCCTTCCCACTTCCCCGTTCTGGTTTTGCCGAATACTGCTTCACTGACAAAAGCTAGAACCATTTGAAAAGAAGAAACCTCAGTTGAAATAATATAGTCTCACCAAGGTAGCCCATGGAAAGGTCTATCGTGCATTTTCTTTATTGATGATTGATGTTGAAAGGCTCATCTCTATTAAGGTATGGCTCCTTTTGTGCATTAGACAGCCATAGAATGATTGAAGAGGGCAGGCTGAACAAGCCCTGTGGAGCAAGAAGGGTAGCAGCATTACTCCATGATCTCTGCATCAACTTTTACCTCCAGGTTTATAACCTACTTATTTCCCCATGTATCTTCTCTGAGTGACAGAATATGACCTCAGAGTTGTAAACTAAAATAAACTCTTTCCTTTCTTTTTGGGTAACATTATTTTATCATAGAAATATAATCTTTAAGATACATAACAACATCCTTTCTCTAAAATAAAACAAACAAAAAACAAAGATAGTAAATATAAGAAGTACATAACTAAATATGGTTAAGATGTACAGAACAACAAAATAAAACAAACAATATAAAATAGTGAAGGTTTGACTACAAAAATATTGTAAGAAAACTGAGTGATTACATGAAAATATTACAACATACAAAATAAATGTGGCTCCTACAGTCAATTCTGAATGTTTAGACCAGATGGAAGCTGTTCAACACATTTGTGGAAAGTCTAAATTAGAAAATGTGAACAATTCTTTAGAAATGGCTTACCTTGTTTTGTTTACATTTGTACAATTTAAACAAATTATTTGCATGAAATTTACTGAGTATAATTATCTTTGGATTATATTACCATGAAGAGACAACATGACCACAGCAAATCCTGTAAGGGAAACAACATTTAATCTGCGGCTGGTTTCCAGTTTTGGAGGTTTAGTGGCCCTTATTGTCAGACCTAGAAGCATGACTGCATGCAGGCAAACATGGTGCTAGAGATGGAGCTGAGCGTTCTACATTTTGATCTTCAGGCAGCAGAAGGAGACTGTGCCACACTGGATATAGACTGAGTATAGAAGACCTCAAAGTTACAAGTCTCACACTTCCTCCAACAAGGTAACAGTAACTCCAACAAGAAAAGACCCCTAGTAGTGCATTCCCTATGGGCCAAGTGTTCAAACGCATAAGTGCATGATAGCCAAAATGCCACAGTAATAAAATAAGGTTTGTTTTGTTTATTTTTTCTTTCTGAAATCTCTCATAGAAATGAGAAAACTGTGCTTAGTTTTCTGTACTAAAGTACAGTAAAATGAAGACATGAGGAAATCAGTTCTTTTCTTTTACTGTGTGAATCTAGGGAATTGAACCAAGTTGTCAGGTTTAACCATAGGTACCTTTGCACACCGAGCATCTCATTGATCTGAGTTTTAATATTCAATGTATTCATGTTTTATGAATATACTAAATGCAGTTTTATGTCCTAAGGGAAAGTGAAAGAACAAAATTTGTCTTCCTCTACATCAAAATCTCATTTGACTTGGTTCTTCCATTTATATAGATAAAAGGAAGGCCAACCAATGTTATCACACATCTCTCTTCCTTGGCTCCTGTGAAGGCATTTTCATGGATGTAATATGTGCTCATTGAAACTGTGCTTGTGTACAGGGATGAGAGATGGGGCATCGTATTCCTCAATATTTTAGACAATACACATTGATTGTTGATATAAAATGATATATTACAGTTTGACTGTTTTATGTTGTTTATGTATTTTATGACATACTTAACTTTCAGTTTACTCAAAAATGTTAACATCCACTGAGAGCTATTTTTTTAAATTCCAATGAACACCAACAGTGAAAAAACTGAGAATAACATATAAAGGTCAATGAAGAAACTTATAACAATTTAAAAATAACAAAACAAAATATAACACAGCCTTATAGGGTTTTTCTTCAGCAAAATTTTCTAGTCTTTAATGAATAGGTCTAAGCAAAGAATTGTCTCATTCTTTCATAAATTTAGTACATTTCTGATGTGGATTCCATGTAAATAGTATAAACTGCTTTACTTTCTATGTTGGGAAATTTTGTTTCTACCCTTTGCTTACCATAATTATTGTAGATTTACTTTTATTCTTTACTCTACCATAGAAACTATCTAAAGGTAATTTTAGGAATGTAAAAGGCTCAACATTGCTTAGTCAAATACTGATATAATAAATACATTTATACTAAATATTTAATTATTTTACATAATTTAAATATCAATATTGATTTCAATACTGTTATATCTCTATATATTATAATTTCTTTTGTACCACATAAAACCTATTTTCTTTTATAATTTTGGTTGAAAGTTTTGCATTTAAATCCTCTATTTACTTCCTTGTTTCTTCCTTCCAAAGGTTCAGGAAGCCTTCAGTTCAATTTTAGTGTGACAATCAATCAGAGATTGAAGAATACTTGTCATGCTATCCCTGGAATCTGACATTTAGGAAACAGTGGGAAATAATGTGAACTTCTCCTAGAAGCAAACAGACAAAAAATTCACTTTCTTTACCAATCCAGTATTTCTGATTTATTGGTTTCGTTTGTCATGCTTTGAATATGAAGTGTCCCACCAAGACTTATGTATTTAAACATTTGTTTTCTGGTGGAGTATAGCTAGAGAGATACATTATTAAGCAGATATTGGGGTTTGATCTTAATAGCAAAATATTAGTTATTTTCTCTCCATGTGACTAAATTCCTAACCAGTAAGAACTGAAGGAAGAGATATTTGTTTGGTAAACTGTTTGGGAGGATATACTGTATCAAGGCAGAAAGACATGGCAACAGTCAGCTCAAGCTCATAGTTGCTGGAGCATGTGTCTGGGACTCCTCCCCTTCTCATGTTTTGGTAGAACAGAAAACAGAGATAGGCAGGAAGCATATAGGCAGAGACTTGTACAGCATGATTGTAATGGTCTGTTCAGAAGTCTAAGAAAAGGCAATTACCTCAATGGATATTCTACATCAAGGCTGTGAGGACATAATGTATCTATTCTTATTTGAGTACCCACTAGGGAAACATCCTTCTATAAATTTTTATTGTTTCCCAAAAAAATTTTTGAAGGTATTGTTTCTTAGAAGACTCTCTAAATAGACATTCTACATATACCTATTATAATCTTCCTGCTAGAGAGACCTAGCTAGCTCGGAATTGAGGATGACCAAAGGGCAACAACTAGGAAGGAACTGAAGCTTCTCAAACCATTTCCTATGATACTGAAAGTCAAGCATGAAGATTACTCATTTCGTTTTTCCCCTGGATGGATGGCAGTCATGTGTGTGTGTGTGTGTGTGTGTGTGTGTGTGTGTGTGTGTGTGTGTGTGAGAGAGAGAGAGAGAGAGAGAGAGAGAGAGAGAGAGAGAGAGAGAGAGAGTGGCTGTGTTAGGGGGAGCTTTTGCAGCCTGAGCAAACAAATAAAACAAAGTAATACAACTAACTAAGCAGACATTCATTTACTAATATTATTTTTATTTTTTAAAGGCAACATTTAGTTGTGTCCTATTTATGTGTCAGCACTAACTTGAGAAATAAAGTGAAATTATTCACTGACTTGAATCTTTATGCCAATTATGCATGGAAAATTAACTATATGTTACTCAGAACCACTGGTTTATTGAATAAAATTTTATATCATAATGTAAATTCCAAATAATATAATATTCAATATAGTATATTTTTCTGAAAATCACTTTTATTTTTTAATCATAGGTTTCTGAATCATGCAGTTTTCCAAATTTCTTGTTCAAATTACTATTTTCTTTGTTAAACTACTACATACTTAAATAGAATATATTTGACAGCACGCACAACATGTTGCTGAAGAGCTTTCTATGAATTGGCACCAATTATTTGCATTAGGATGGTTGTATCACGAAGGGAGAGTCTGTTAAACAAGCATGTAATTTACTTTGTGATATCTTCAAATATCCACAATCATGTTCTCATTATAATTTATGATAGCCTTCACATAAGTGTCATTAGAGTTTTGTTAACACTTTATCTTTTATATTTACCTGATTTACTTATAGTCATGAATGGAAATATTTTCAATCTTTTAGTAGATGTGGATTCTGGGTTATGATTTCATCTTTAAGAAGTTCATAAACTAGCAGCATATAAAGTCCTGATAAATTTTTGCTTTTTGAAAAACTAAGATCTGTAAACTATTCATCAGATATGATATATAAGATGGCGCTGTTTTCAATGTCTTAGGTGTTTTATTTTAAACCATACTTTTCTTTTAAAATAGATTTTAATGAACTATTTTTAATTGATGGATATGTGTAAAGCCTGCATGTACATATATGAACCACATGCAAAACTGATGCTTGAAGAAGATTGAAGAGAAGATATGCTGGCACTAGAAACCATTTTGAGTCACCATGTGAGGGCTGAGAATTGAACCCAGTTATTATGTAAGAACAGCATTCTATCTTAACTATTGATATACATCTTCATCTTCTATCATAAGTGTTTTAAATACACCATGACCATCCCTAATGTTGTGTTAATAGTAGTGTTTGCACACACACATATCCACCTATCAGATAAAGATATAATTTATTTTATCCTGGAAAATGTGTTCTTTAATAAAGATATCTTTCAAAAAATATTCCATTGTCTTTGGTTGCATGACCCTTTCATGACCAATTTGGTTGCATTACCAATATTTAGCAATATTGACCAAGACAGTGTGTACTTTCCTTATATATTTGTAATATATTTGTGTAATATTTTATTTATTATATATTCAAGTTTAATTATGTCACGATTTTTTCAACCCTTTTATTTTCATGCAGGTAACAAAGAAAACTTTAGTCTCATTATTATTTCGCATTCGATTCATTTTGATAAAAACAACTTTCTCCCTTTTACTGAAGAGTCCAAAGAAAAGAGCATGATTTCAATCCTAAAACAAATGATACAGTGATTCACATTCTATAAATCACTTAATTCATGAAACATTAACTTACTAACTGAACTGTAACATGAAATATACTTTTATTCAATGGGTTGGGAACTTTTACTTAGACATTAATCAGATGTTAAATTAAATGTAAAATAAAACTCATCATATATAACATTTGTGGAGCAGGCTGAGTGATAGCAAAGTGAAAAAAAACACTTAAACGTGTATTTCTCAAAGGATTGTAGGAGATATAGTACTCTTGAGCATTGGGTGTGCTAAGATTTTTCAAGGACAGGCATTAGGATTGTCCACATCAGAGAATGTTTTTCAGTTCTTCTAAAGAATGGTTCAAATACATGATACATATATTAGAGAGCTAGATACATAGATAAATATATGGTGATAAATAATATATAATGATATAGATAGATAGAGAGAGATTATATTATTATATGATAGTTAGACATAGCTAGAGATCAATGATAGATAGATGATATATAGATAGATAGATACATAGATAGACAAACTGCAGGTAAAAGATAGATAGATGAATCCTAGATAAATATACTTGTATCATATATATCACTATATATGGCTATATATGATATATATATATATATATATATATATACATACATACATACATACATACATACATACATAGAAAAATAGGTGACAGATAGGCAGACAGACTGATAGAAGGTAGACAGATGATATATAGATAATACATAACTATATAGATAACATGAAATTATTCTGAAAACACTATATAAAGGCAATGCATTGGAATCTTCAATACTATTTAAAAGCCATATGACTTGGATGAGGGTTATTGCTTCTACTATTTTTTTCTGTAACCACATTACAGGAATGAGAAGAATGCATAAAAGAGAACATAAATATTTTTGAATTCTAGTTATTTTTTAAATGTTATCATCAAATACTCAGCTGAACTAAATGAAGGAAGGCAGAATTCATTATGGTTGTATAGTGTGTCAGGATGTCATGGAGGTAGGATTGAAAGTGCATTTCTCTACATCCTTAGTAAGGAGAGATCATTAAATGCCGCTACTGAACCCTCTTTCTGCTTCTTTCTTTTGTGACACAATCATGTATAGTCCTGCTCACATTTCAGATATATCTTTAATCATTCAAAAATATAACCTGCAAACACACACCCAGCCATTCCCATGGCAATTTTAGATAATATTCAGGGACTAATCAATATAATATATGTCATTTGACCAATGTTCTATTCAAGCAAAGGTCATCATTTTAGTGTAGGATTTCTTAGAGTTTTATGCCTCAGTGTTTTCCAAAGTGGAACAAAATAAAAATAGAAAGTTGTTATCTTTATTATAATAACATTTGAATATGTCAAGCCACTTTGGTGAGCAACAAACAAATGAACTGCTTGTTCAAAACCACATACCTGATTTTTATATTCCTATAAAATATACAATACTACTTAAAATACTAATTATGAGAATAAAAAGCCTTTTCCTGTGTCCAAGGAAGCATGGGTGTAAAAGAGAATGTGGAAGCTGGTAAATACTATCAATTCATTTCATACAAAGAGTATGTTTTTCAGCATCTTTCTGCTCCTGCATTCACCAATAAAACCAGCACTATTGGCCTGATTTTGTCAGTAATCTATGCAAATGTGATAAATTCTTTTCCAGTCTCTTCTTGAATTTGATTATTCTCTGAAATTCATCACTTCATTTCTTTTTTTGTGGAATACAAAGTATTTTTTTTTAAGTTCTTAAAGGTAAATTTTCTCAATAATCTTTTGTAGACTCATTTAGTGAGTTCAGTTGCAATTTCTTCTTCTACCTCAGAAAATGTGGTGGATGTCCACCTTAGTTTAATTTGATGTCTAAAAAGCTTTTAAGAGTAGTATTCCAGTATGGGCCTTATTCACATTCTGCTCCATACACATTTTTCTGCAATAATACTCTGAAACATTCACTATTGAATATACTTCCAGAGAAACATAAAGTTAAAAGGTTATCAGTCTGATAAGAAATATTTTTCTTTGTATTACTCTTTACATTTAATTTCTCTAAATGTTAAAATACCTAGCTCTATTTTACAATGTATCATGTTATATAGATATGTAATGTTGTACACACCATTTAATACCAGCACAAGGAAAGGAAAGTCAAGTTGATGTCTGTGAGTACAAGAGATGGAGGCCTCTGTAAAAATATAGTAATGTATCATCAAGAAGTATTTTAAGTGTAAGCAAAGATGAAATCATTAAATTCAAAGAAACTTGAATTTTCAGTAATCCCAAGGAATAAGTACTTCTAATTTTTTCTTTGGTCATCAACAATTATTTTGTTTGATATTCATCTTCTGAATAATCACTGAGATTTTACTTTATGATAAAGATTTGGCGATAGAGCACATATACCAAAAAGAAAGTGTGTTTCTCATTTATCGCAGATGTCTCACCATTACAGAGAATGTAATAAGCTCTCTCAAAGGTAAAAATCAATCACAACATTTTTTGATATTTAAATAAGATTTTACTTTTTTACTCATTTTTCCTTTCAAGCCTGTTTAGAAGTCTGTGTAGCTAGAATGAAAATAAAAAACTTTTGTTTTCCTAAGATAATAAAAATGAAATAGCTTCACATCTTTTTATATTAAGGCAGACATCAAGTGAGCATCTTAAAATTTCATAGTTATTATAATGATATATAATGAATAAATAATTACTGTGTTCAAAGCTGTACTAATTCTTTCACACTCATTATTTTCTGAAATCTCTAACTACATATTTATTTCACCTAAGTGCTTGCCTAATATCTCCAACTTAATGCATTTACACAGAAATACTTGATTTTAATCATAAAATGTTCTATAAGACAGTCCAAATCAACATAAAATAGTAATGCCACAATTTGTCAACTATTTATGGGAAAAATAACTTTTAAGGTAATCTATCATTTTGATAATAATGATTTTAATAATAATAAGTAAAAGGATTTCAATAAATATATCAAAGTGCCTGGGGCCAGAGAGATGGTTTTGCACATAAGAATAACTGTAAATAAGTGCTTCAGATTTTCTCACACAGGTGGTGGCTTACAACCATTTGTAACTCATATTCTCAGGAAATGTAATTCTGTCTTCTGGTTCCTGTCAGTACTCTACACATGTGGTGCATATAGACATATGCATGGCAAATCACTCATATGTATATATAAGTGATATATATACATAATTGTTTTCTAACTGATGCCCTCATCTAGCAAGACTATTGTTCTCATCATAATTGTCAGCACTAGTAAAACACTATGCAAGAATACAGCATGCCATCCTTATGATAAAGAAAGGTATCTAGAACAACAAACTTTGACAGCATCTGTAACATTGAGAGAATATTCAAGATAAAATTGTGGTGTATAAGCTACTCAGTCAGTTTACATTTTTATAGTAAACCATAAGCACTGAGAAATATACCTGTTTTCTTCTCTTCAGTGCAAATATTGTTGGAAAGGTGAAAGCTGAGAAGATTCTAAACACAGCTTGAAGTCACACTATAAACTACATCAAGCTATTGAAAAAAATATATATTTGACTCATATATATATGAGTCAGAGATGACATGCACATTTTTATCTGTTTCTAAAACTCTTTGCTTAACTTTCCTGAATCTATCTAACAATGAAAGCACAAATGAAAATGAGGCATTAATTATCATTGAAGTTGATGAGACAAAGGTGCTACTATCTTTAAGAATTCAGCTGTGCCATCACACAAACTTATGACAATTGCCCTTGTCTACTGAACTTGCCCCATAAAAGGAGCAAGCATTGAACCTTCATCTAAGCATCCGTCCAATTCCCTCACAACCAGTTTTATGCAATTCAAACTTAATTGCAGATTTCCTGTTTCCTAGGGTAGGGTTAGAACAAAGATGCTCAAACAGGCCAGTCAGAGCATTCCATCTATGCTGCTATGACTGTGGAAAAATTGTTATCATTTCTGGGTAAATACATTCTAGTGAAGACTTTTTCAGGGAAAAGGACACTCATACTCCTATGAATAATCCCTCAACTATGCTTTGTCAATGGAAGAATAAACACATTGATGATTCAACATGCATTGTGTTGACAATGCATTTGGTTTTTGTCGTTGTTGTTGTTGTTTTCTTTTCTATTTATGCCTCTCCCTGGGAATGGATTTTAGCAGTAACCAAATTCCATTGTAATCAGAGACAGTCTAACCATTTGTATGTCCTTTAGACCAAGGCTTATGGTATTATTTCAATCTTTATTGTAAACTAAACTAGTGAAATAAGATTTGAAATTCACATTGTCTAAGTTTTAATCCTATCATTGAAGGATGACAGGACTAAGTTATCTAGTCTTTAGTTTATCACCTATAAACTGGGAGATATTTGATCTGGGCATGATAATTTTAAATATTGTGTGCAAGATTAGAATCCAAATGGTGAATTTTAATTGTTTTACTATTTAGCAAAGCTGCTGCTGCTGATGATGATAATGATAATAATAATAATAATAATAATAATAAACAGATGTACTCTTTAAAAGCTCATTGTAAATATTGACATTATAACATTGTAATATGCAAGCTATCTTGAACACAATTTTTGGGACGTTGTGCTACTTATGCAATAATGATGTTAGTCTTTCAAGGATGTCATATAGATTAGTAGATATATTAAGCACCTATCCTGAAATTGGGGAAATTAATGAAATTTTATATAAAAATGTGAGTTTTGATTTACTGTCAGGTAAAATACTTTAAGTTAATTTAGACTTACATGTTTCCATTTTTATATTGAAGAAAGCATTGGGACTCACTTTGATTTTGTCATTAGACAAATGACATTGTAGTACTAAACCATGGATTAACTCACAGTTTAGAATCCTTTCCTTGGAAAATTTTCAGTTTTAGTGTTCAGGACTAGCTAGAAGAAAATAACTTTTAAGTCTGTGTTCCTGAGTTTAATTTTTTTATGTTTATTAGAAAAATTTCCAAGAGTTTATGTTCAGCTACTAGAAGTGATAAAACCTGAATACACCCAGAATCTCTGGTCACTTGTGTGTGTATGTAGAAAGGCAAAAAATTAAAGGCTATATGCACACTGGTTTGTCATTCCATTTGTGAAAATATACAGAGTCCAGAAAGACTCAACTATCTCTTTTTGTTTTTAACTGGCAGATACTTTCACTGGTAGGAAGACAAGATTGTATATTTATGTGGCATATTTCTTGTTTCTGTATTAGGGTCCTGTGCTTAACAATGATACCTTTTCCATTAGATTTTTGAGTGACAGCAGATATTGCTTTACTTGGATTAAATCAACAAGATATCAGCAAATCATACAAGAGGGCAACCCTTTTGTCCTTGAAAAATATAGAGTCATTTTCCTAAAGGGCCAAGAGGAAAACCAATTCAACATAGATGGAACTGAACGGATAAGGGAAGGAAAAAAGGAAAATATGGGGTGGTGATCAACTGAAACCAAAGATATTTTTAAAACATACAAATATAATTGGTACTTGCTCTAAGCAAAATATACTTAAAATATATTTGATCCTAAATACACTGGTAAGTGAATAATGCTGCTCCCAGTAAGAGCAGTTTATCAAATGAAAATTCCAGAGCTATAAGTGGGCTTGCACCCTATAAAGTTTTTGACCTGTGAATTTTCTTGGACCACCAAAATAAAATAAGTAATCACGTGTGCTATTTGTTGTCTATCTCAACACATTGCTAGCACCTATTGCTAAATATATCACATGCTATTAACAGAACATCATGAAATTAAACTGGACCTGAACTTGAAGCTACTTCACTACTGAATTATGAATATTCATTATTTATTGATACTAATTAAAACACTAAGAAAAAAAGATAGTATTTGAATGGACATAAATAAAGGAACTACTTATTGCCAGATGGTGCTGGGATAATATTGGAAAATAATTGTCTTGTCATTAATTGTGCTATTTCTTCCTGTATTTGGTGTGAAACATTAACGATCAGCTTGGAAAGAAGAACCAAATGATACAATCATAGAAAGTCTTTCGTAAGTGTAACAAGATTTCTTTCTTATTGCATTAGATGCTACTCCACAAGAAGTAATACATCTGTGGTTAGGGAGGTCCTAGCAAGAAGTAATGAAGTTAGTGGTATTATTTTGTTAAATATTCATGACGTTTCAAACAAATAGAATTCTAAACAGCTATGTTTATGTCTATAGCAAAATAATGCTATGAGCTTTTCAGAATACAAAGGGAACTAATGGGCCCTAAAGGGGCCAACTATATATCCTCCATAATCTTCAGGGAGTATCATTAAGGAAGGGGCATTAAAAAAATTAAGAGTATTGGAATGGAAGCTCTTGAAATTAGAGTATTCTCATTCCTTGTTCTTAATCTCTACAAGTTTGGGAATGTTACCATCCTCATGAAGGTGGACAGACATATAGGGTCTATCCCCTTGAGTATAAGAAGGAACATTTTACTCATTAGTGCTGTAACTAATAAGATGCGTGCATGGGCTCCTGTAAACAAGCTCTTGCCTGTCCTCCTTTAAAGGACCTTAAAGAAATGGAATCTCATAAACACATTAAAGGAGACACAAACATGCAAGGGAATAACTGGAAGAGCACAAATAAATGGGCATAAATGAAGGCACTCAAATGGATGAATAATATTCCTCTAAGAGTTCATAGGTTTTTTTTTTAATCAAAAAATTCTTATGCTTGGTATTGCATTCCTCCCTTATGATCGGTTAATCACTGAGTAACAGTGGCCCTTGAAACAGAACAGGCTATTGTTATTTCTCTTGGCTCTCTATAAGTGATAAGAATCTTGCTAAAGTCACTAAAGTCTAGAACTAACCTGGAAACTTCCTTCTGGCTTGTTAGCTTTCACTGTGTAGGAAAGAGCTATATAATCTGCCTAGAATGTGCTACAATACCGGCTTGCCAGACAAGGTGGGTCAAGTTCTGAAATGGAAGCATGAGTGTTCTGCAGACAGGAGCCTATCATGACAGTCCTCTGAGAGGCTCTATGAGAAGCTGACTGAGACTTAACAGCTGACCATTGAACTGAGGGATCCCTGCGGAATAGTTATGGAGAGGACTTAAGTAGCTGAAGTAGTTCGCAACACCATAAGGACACTAACATTATCATCTAACCTGGACCCCTTGGAGCTCCCAGAGACTAAGCCATCAACCAAAGAGCATACATGGACTGGTCTGTTCCCCCCGCTCCTACACACACCCCTGATACATATGTAACAAAGGACTGCCTTGTCTGGCTTCAGTGGGAAAGGATGCACTTAATCTTGTAGAAACTTGGTGGCCCAGGGAAGTGGGATACTAGGGGGATGAGGAGGGAGGAGGTGGGTAGGTGGAAGAACATCCTCTCAGAAGGTGGAGGTGAAGAACTTGAGAAAAGGGAAGCAGGAAGGAGGGGACACATTTGGAATGAAGATAAATAAGGTAATTAATAGTAATAAAAATAAAAATAATTACTTTCTGATTGGTACAGAATTCCTCTCGACAGGAGAGAGTGCATGCCTTCTAATATTAATCTAGCCAATGGCTTAGAGGTAATTGGCACTAGAGATGAATAAACAACTATTCTTTTTCTGAAGGGATATATTGACAAGTTCCCTTCTAAATATTTAAGTTTTGACCAGCAGATCAGTGACACTCTCAGATTTGCTTTGAGAAGTTTCTTTTCATAGTGAATAGTGGCTATTTTAAAGATACATGGTTGATAGACTTCTGAGAGCTGGCAACTTTTAAGTAAATAGTCCTAAACAGGCCATCTATATTTCCCACTTCACCCACACATCCCAGATGAAAATCTCAGGATACATATTAGAACAGGGCATATAAAGAAAGTAAAAGTGGCAGGACAGGTAGGAGTGATATGAAATTTTGTCTACTGAACATGGTGTGGTTACTATACTTGTGAATCAGAATAGCCATGACTACCTCTGTAAGAATCAGGTATTATCCATAAACATATTCATTTTTTACATTCATATATATATATATATATATATATATATGAACTAGTTTTAATAAATATTTTCAATGTGACACAGATACAGATATAGATACTGTAATTTTTGTTTAATGAGATAAAGAAAGGCATGGATATATGTTATGTTATTCATATATTATCTCTATGACATATAGAAAAGCACCCTTTTCCTAAGACATATGTCAATTTATAATTTAAAATTTATTTTCAAACCTTAGTTTTTCAAATTAGAAAGAGGTTATCAGAACTTTTTAAACTATTTGGTGCTTTTCCTACCAAATTTTAAAACAAAATACTATCATAAGTGAAAAAAAAGACTCCTTATGAACAGCCAATAATTAATTTTCATTTAATTTCAGCTTCTCTAAGCTTACTACCTTTACAATATGGTTGTATAATGTCATGGGAATCTTAAAATGGATAAAACCCCATCTGAGTTGTGAATAGTATTATGCCTTCACATATATCTTGTTGACAAATGCTGTTTATAGAAAGAACGTGTATCTTGCTTGAGCCGAGGACAGCATTTAGAATGTCGGCCTGTGCATAAATTCTGAAGGTACAAATTGACAAGATGCTTGACGACATGTCAAGAAATATTTGCAAATATCTCTGGTGTCAGCACAATTCAGATTCAAATAAGAAGTTGTCTGATGCAAACAATTTATATATAAACTTGTAAATAGGATGGAGAGGACAGAAATGAGAATAGGGTTGTCACCCTGTGCTGCATTTCAGAGTGCAGATAGGTAAATACCCTGCACACAATCATGACTACTGCAAACAAATACAGAATATTCAATGTATCTCCCTTAGCTAGAAGACATATAACAACTCAGACAATTAAAATTTTTAAGCCATAATTCATAATATACTACTAAGCATATCTGTCATTCTTATTAGGTTCTATGTAGTGAGGGTTTTGAACATGGTTCCAATCTGTATTCGTGTGGGAAGTAGTATTTGTCACAAGTTGTCTTACATCATATTAATTATGGCAGAAATGGTGACAATCACATTGAAGAAGGTACTGAATGTTTTTGATTCATGTGCCCATACATGCCTGTGATTTTCATATTGGAAAGTAGAGGTAGGGGATTTTAGGTATTGATGGCCATCATGAAACCTGTTTTAAATAACAAAATGTTGGCTGAGAGAGATGTACCAGAAGCAAAAGACACATTCCTTACTCTTGAAAAGGACCTGGATTTAATCACCAACACTAAAATGGTGACTCACAACCATCACAAGAGGATCTGATTTCTGCATGCCCCATGCACACATGTAATGCACACATCTACCTGAAAAATAAACCATATATACATATATAAATATGCACGTATATTTACACATATACATACATACACATAGATATGCATACATCCATATACATATACATATATGTGGATATATGTATATGTGCATATATATACATATTTATATATAAATTAATGTAAAAGAACACAAAATGTAAGATATAACATAATTCCTTAGGTTATTAAATGACTTCAGTTGTCATATTTTGTTTGAAAAATTATGTTATGCTAGGAAACCAAAACCACTTCTTGCTTTTTCATATTTTCCCAAAGCTTCTTAGGTAATTGTGTCAATGATGTTCAATGAACTGAGTGGAAATTGTTTTGGCAAAGATGTGCCACTGTCAATTTCAGAGGGCAACCTTCTTTGACCACCAAATCAGTATACATTGTTAAGGAATATCTACAGAAATGCCTGCGCCAAGAACTCAGTAGAAAGTATCCCAGTCCCAACACTAAAACCTGGACTCATTAACAAAAATGGCCAGTTGAGACTTTGTATCTTCCTTTACTAGGAGTCCTCACTAGGGTCACCCTTATAGATTCTAGGAAGTTTCTAGTTCACTAGGTTTCTACATCATACCACCAAATGGCACCCAACTCCAGCCATCTCTCCTCACACTCTATTCCTCTCTCCTCCCCAAACCTGATCACCCTTGCTCCTGTCCCCTCGTCCTCCCATCACCTTCTGGATCCATTCTATTTACCCTTGTCAGGGAGATTCATGCTTCATTCCTATGGTCCAGCTTTCTACACTGGGTCTATGCATCATGGTTTGATTATCTTTTACTTAACATTTAAACTTACATGTGAATATATTCCATAATTGTATTTCTGAGTCAGAGTTATGTTACTCAGGTTGATTTTTTCTTCATCTGTGCATTTGGCTATAAATTGTATGAAGTCACTCCTTTTTAAATTGACAAATAAAACACCACTAAAAACATGCACAGTATTTTCTTTATCCATTCTTTGGTTAGGGATATCTAAATTGTTTCCACTTTCCTGCTATTTTGGAAAAGGTACTATGAACATAATTTAGAAAGTGTGCTTGTGGTGGGAGAAAATATCCTTTGGCTATATGCCAAAGAGTGGTACAGTTAGGTCTTGAGGTAGATCAATTCCCAATTTTATGGGATAGCAAAATACTGATTTCCATTGTGGCTATTCAACTTTGTACTCCCATGAACAATGGAGGAATAGTCCCCTTGTTTCACATCAATGACAGCATGAGCTATCACTTGTTATTGAACTTAGACATTCTGCCACATGTATGATGGAATCCTGTAGCAGTTTTGATTTTCATTTCCCTGATGTCTAAGGATGTTGAATATCCCTTTAATTGTTTCTTGACCATTTGAAATTCATATATTGAGAATTCAAAATTTATATCTGCATACCATTTTGCAACTGGATTATTTGGTTTGTTTGCTATGTAGTTTCTTGATTTCTTTATATATTTTGGATAGTCCTTTATCAGATATGAATTGGTAAAAACCCTCTTTCATTCTGTAATATACAGCTACATCAGATTAATGGTGTCCTTTGCCTTATAGAAACTTTTAAGTGTCATAAAGTCCCATTTATTAGTTGATCGTAACATCCTCACTATTGGTGTTCTGCTGAGAAAGTACTCTTCTGTGCCAATCCTATCAAGGCTATTTTACACTTTTTTCTATGAGGTTCAGCTTGTTTGGTTTTATCTTGAGGTCTTTGATCAACTTTGACTTGAGTTTTATTCAGGGTGGTAAGTATGCTATGTGTGCAGTCGTCTACATGCAAATATCTGTATTTATGGTTACTTTATTTAAAAAAATCAGGTATGCATAAGTGTGTAGATTTAGGTCCTCATCTTCATTTCAGTTCTATCCATCAACATGTCTGTATTTATGCCAATACCAATATCATGTGTTTTTTAATTAATATAGCACAGTAGTCCAACTAGAAATCAGGAGGCTGATACCTCCAGCATTTGTTTTATGGTTCCTGACTGTTTTAGTTATTCTGTTACTCTGGTTGTTTCTTTTTTCCATAGAGAGTTGAGAATTATTCTTTCAAGGTTTGTAAAGAATTGTCTTGGTTTTATGATGGGGATTGTATTGAAAATGTAAATTGTTTTTGATAGGAAAGCCGTTTTTATTATGTTAATCTTACTGATCCATGAGCATGGGGGATCTTTCCCTGCTCTGATATATTCTATAATTTTTCCAATAACATAAATAACATATTCAAAAATAATAATTAATCTTTAAAATAAGAAAGTATAAGAGAACTATATATAAATATATAGTTCTATATATTTATATCTCTCTATATAGTATATATTATACATAGAATATATAGATATATTCTATAATGTTTTGCTTTAAAGCCTTGTTTTTATCATATGATGAATTTGTCAGTGTTCCTTTTTATATCTTGTGGAACAATTTGAGGAGTATTGCTGTTAGTTCTTCTTTGAAAGTCTGGTAGAATTCTGCACTAAAACAGTCTTACCCTGTTTTGTTGTTTGGTTTTTTTTTTGTTTTATTTTCTTTGGTTCTGTTTGGTTTGGTTTATTTTGGTTGGGAGACTTTTGATGACTGGTTATATTTCCTTTAGGGTTATAAGCTATTGAAGTTGTTTATCTGATCTTGATTTAACTTTCTATCAATGAAATTATCAGTTTTTACATATTTGAAATTTGTGGAATAAAGATATTTAAAGTATTACCAAGTGGTTCCTTGGAATTCCTCAGTGTCTTTTACTATGCCCATCCTTTTGCTTCTGATTTCGTTAATTTGAATATTCTCCCTCTACCTTTAACTTAATTTGTATAAGGGTTTGTCTGTCTTGTTGAGTTTTGCAAAGTAACAATTCTTTGTTTCATAGATTCCCTGTATTATCTGTTTGTTCCTATTTTGCTGACACTAGCCCTCAGGTTGATGGTTTCCTGTAATTTAAGTCCATTGTGTATGCTTATTTCTTTTTGTTCTAGATCTCTCAGGTGTTTTAAGTTGTTAGTATGAGATATTTCCAACTAATTTTTTATGTGGACACTATAAGCACTGCTTTTTTTGTATGTCCTGTGTTTGTGTGTCTTGTGTATTCATTTTCATTTAGCTCTAGAACATCTTTAATTTATTTCTTTATTTCTGTTTTGACCCACAGAGAGTTGTTCAGTTTCCATGAGCTTGAAAGTTTTCCGTTGTTTCTGTTGTTGATGATGTCCGGGTTTAATTCATGGTGTGCTAATAAAATACAGGGATTTTTTTCAATAAATCTATTGAGGCTTACTTTGTGTCTAAGTATTTGATAAATTTTGGAGAAAACTAAGTGATGTACTGAGAAAAGGATACATTCTTTTGTGTTTGTTGGGATGTTCTATAAATGTATGCTGTGTACATTGGATTAGTATTAGTTAGATTAAATGTTTCTCTGTTTAGTTTTTGTCAGCATTACATGTCAATTTGTGAGTGGGATGTTGGAGTTTCCCATGCCCAGGCAATGTGTTATTTTTAGGTTAGGTACAAAGGAGGGTACCCTTGTGTTTGGGGCACAGACATTAAGAATTGAAATGTCATATTCATGGAAGCTTTCTTTGATTAATATGTAGTGTCCAATCTCATCTCTTTTGATTGATTGTGTTTTGAAGTCTATTTTGTTTCATATTAAACTGGTCAGATAATTGTGTTTCTTAGGTTCATTTTCTTAGAATATCTTTTACCAAATGTTACTGTGAGGTACTCTATATTTTTGGTGTTATGGTGTGTTTCTTGTGAGCAACAATAGTAAAGATCTGTTTATGTATACACTTCTGTTAATCTGTGTCTTTTTAGAGGTGAGGGAGTTTGAGGTTATTGATATTGAGAGATTTCAATGATTAATAATTGATAAATCCTGTTATTTTGTTATTGATATTGATTTTTTGTTGTTTTTGGTGGTGGTGGTTGTTGTGGTGTGTGTGTGTGTGTGTGTGTGTGTGTGTGTGTGTGTATTTTCCTTTGGTTTTTGCTGATGTGAGATTATATATTTCATGGGTTTTCATGTGTATACTTAAATTTTTCACTTAGAATTTTTCTTGAATCCCCTTCTGTAGGGATAGATTTGTATATAGTTACTTTTAAAATTTGATTATATCATTGACGGTCTTATTTTCTCCACTTACAGTGATTAAAAGTTATGAGATTTGTAGTAGTCTGAGCTGGTATCAAGGTCTTTTAAAGTCTGAAATATATTTGTCCAAGATCTTCTGGTTTTATGAGGCTCTGTTGAGGAGGCAGGATTAATTCTAATAGGTCTGCCTTTCTTTGTTTCTTGGTCTTCTTCTTTTGCATCTTTTAATATTCTTTCTCTATTGTGTATGTTTAGTGTTTTAATTATTAGATGGAGAAGGAAGTTTCTTTTCTGTTCCATCATGCTTGCATGTTTACATGTTGCATGTAAGTTTATAGGCACCTCTTTCTTTAGTCTGAGGAACAATTCTTATTTAACTTGTTTCAAAAAAATTTCTGGGCCTTTGATCTGATATTTTTCCTTTTCCTCTTTTGCTATTATTTTTCAGTTTGGCATTTTCATACTGTCTCAGATTTCCAAATTTCCTAGATATGTCCTAGATTCCCAAATTTTCACAGATTTCCAGATGTTTTGAATCCGATATTTTTTTCATTTACTTTGAGCCCTTTTCATTTCTTTTTTTTCTTTTCTTTTTTTTATTCAATATATTTTTTATTTACATTTCAAATGATTTCCCCTTTTCTGGATCCCCACTCCCCGAAAGACACATAAGCCCCCTTCCCTCCCTCTGTTCTCCCACCACCCCTTCCCTGTTCTGGTTTTGCTGTATATTGCTACACTGAGTCTTTCCAGAAACAGGGGCCATTCCTGCATTCTTTTTGTACCTCATTTGATATGTGGATGTTTTGGGTATTCCAGTTTTCCAGGCTAATATCCACTTATTAGTGAGAGCATACCATGATTGATCTTTTGAGACTGGGTTACCTCACTTAGTATGATGTTCTCCAGCTCCATCCGTTTGCCTAAGAATTTCATGAATTCATTGTTTCTAATGGCTGAATAGTACTCCATTGTGTATATATATACCACATTTTTTGCATCCATTCTTCTGTTGAGGGATACCTGGGTTCTTTCCAGCTTCTGGCTATTATAAATAGGGCTGCTATGAACATAGTGGAGCATATATCCTTATTACATGCTGGGGAATCCTCTGGGTATATGCCCAGGAGAGGTATAGCATGAAGTGATGTGCCCAGTTTTCTGAGGAACGGCCAGACTGATTTCCAGAGTGATTGTACCAATTTGCAACCCCACAAGCAGTGGAGGAGTGTGCCTCTTTCTCCATATCCACGCCAACACCTGCTGTCTCCCGCGTTTTTAATCTTAGCCATTCTGACTGGTGTAAGGTGAAATCTCAGGGTTCTTTTGATTTGCATTTCCCTGATGACTAATGAAGTAGAGCATTCTTTAAGATGTTTCTCTGCCATCCAAAGTTCTTCAGGTGAGAACTCTTTGTTTAACTCTGTACCCCATTTTTAATAGGACTATTTGGTTTTCTGGGGTCTAACTTCTTGAGCTCTTTGTATATATTGGATATTAGCCCTCTATTGGAGGTAGGGTTGGTGAAGATCTTTTCCCAATTTGTTGGTTGCCAATTTGTTCTTTTGATGGTCTTCTTTGCTTTACAGAAACTTTGTAATTTTATGAGGTCTCATTTGTCAATTCTTGATCTTAGAACACACGCTATTAGTGTTCTTTTCAGAAACTTTCCCCCTGTACCGATGTCCTCAAGGGTCTTCCCCACTTTCTTTTCTATTAGCTTCAGAGTGTCTGGCTTTATGTGGAGGTCCTTAATCCATTCAGAATTGAGCTTAGTACAAGTAGACAAGGATGGATCAATTTGCATTCTTCTGCATGCTGACCTATAGTTGAACCAGCACCATTTCTTGAAAAGGCTATCTTTTTTCCATTGGATGTTTTCTGCCTCTTTGTTGAGGATCAAGTGGCCATAGGTGTGTAGGTTCATTTCTGGATCTTCAATCCTGTTATATTGATCTGCCTGCCTGTCACTGTACCAATACCATGCAGTTTTTAACACTATTGCTCGGTAGTATTTCTTGAGGTCCGGGAAACTGATTCCCCCCAAATTTCTAGTGTTGTTGAGCATAGTTTTAGCTATCCTGGGTTTTTTGTTATTCCAGATGAATTTGAGAATTGCTCTTTCTAACTCTATGAAGAATTGAGTTGGGATTTTGATGGGTATTGAGTTTAATCTGTATATCGTTTTTGGCAAAATGGCCATTTTAACTCTATTAATCCTGCTGATCCATGCTATGGGAGGATTTTCCATTTTTTGAAGTCTTCTTCTATTTCCTTCTTCAGAGTCTTGAAGTTCTTGTCATACAGATCTTTCACATGTTTCGTAAGAGTCACACCAAGGTACTTTAATACTGTTTATGGCTATTGTGAAGGGTGCGATTTCCCTAATTTCTTTCTCAGCCTGCTTATCCTTTGAGTATAGAAGGCTACTGATTTGCTTGAGTTGATTTTATAGCCTGCCACTTTGCTGAAGTTGTTTATCAGCTGTAGGAGTTCTCTAGTGGAGTTTTTTGGGTCACTTAGGTAGACTAGCATATCATCTGCAAATAGTGATAGTTTGACTTCTTCCTTTCCAATTTATATTCCTTTGACCTCCTTATGTTGTCGAATTGCCCGAGCTAGTACCTCAAGTACAATATTGAAAAGATAAGGAGAAAGGGGGCAGCCCTGTCTAGTCCCTGATTTTAGTGAGATTGCTTCAAGTTTCTCTCCATTTAGTTTGATGTTGGCTACTGGTTTGTAGTATATTGCTTTTACTATGTTTAGATATGGGCCTTGAATTTCTGTTCTTTCCAAGGCTTTAAGGATGAAAGGATGCTGAATTTTGTCAAATGCTTTTTCAACATCCAATGAAATGACCATGTGGTTTTGTTCTTTGAGTTTGTTTATGTAGTGGATTGCATTGATGGATTTCTGTATATTGAACCAACCCTGCATCCCTGGGATACAGCCTACTTGATCATGGTGGATGATCGTTTTGATGTGTTTTTGGATTCGGTGGGCAAGAATTTTATTGAGTATTTTTGCATCGATGTTCGTAAGGGAAATTGTTCTGAAGTTCTCTTTCTTTGTTGGATCTTTGTGTGGTTTTGGTATCAGCATAATTGTCGCTTTGTAGAAGGAATTGGGTAGTGTTCCTTCTGTTTCTATTTTGTGGAATTGTTTGACGAGTATTGGTGTTAGGTCTTCTTTGAAGGTCTGATAGAATTCTGCACTGAAGCCATGACCCCTTCTATGTCTTTAGGGGTTATGGGACTGTTTAGTTGATCTATTTGGTCCTGATTTAATTTGGTATTTGGTATCTGTCTAGAAAATTGTCCATTTCCTCCAGATTCTCCAGTTGTGTTGAGTATAGCCTTTTGTAGTAAGATCTGATGATTTTTGAAATTTCCTCAGTTTCTGTTGTTATATCCCCCTTTTCATTTCTAATTTTGTTAATTTGGATACTTTGTTTCTGCCCTTTGGTCAGTCTGGCTAAGGGTTTATCTATCTTGTTGATTTTCTCAAAGAACCAGCTCCTGGATTTGTTCATTTTTTGTATGGTTCTCTTTGTTTCCACTTGACTGATTTCAACCCTGAGTTTGATGATTTCCTGTCTTCTACTCCTCCTGAGTGAATTGGCTTCTTTTTGTTCCAGGGTTTTCAGGTATGTCATTAAGCTGCTAGTGTATGCACTCTCCATTTTCTTTTTGGAGGCACTCAGGGCTATGAGTTTTCCTCTTAGCACTGCTTTCATTGTGTCCCAAAGATTTGGGCATGTTGTGCCTTCATTTTCATTAAATTCTAAAAAGTCTCTGATTTCTTTATTTCTTCTTTGGCCAAGGTGTCATTGAGTAGTTTGTTGTTCAGCTTCCTTGTGTATGTGGGCTTTCTGTTGTTTTTATTGTTATTGAAGACCACTCTTATGCCATAGTGATATGGTAGGGGGCATGGGATAAGTTCCATCTTTTTATATTTGTTGAAGTCTGTTTTGTGACCAACTATATGGTCAATGTTGGAGAAGGTACCATGAGGTGCTGAGAAAAAGGTATATTCTTTTGTTTTAGGGTGAAATGTTCTATAAATATCAGTCAAGTCCAATTGGTCCAAAGCTTCAATTAGTTTTATTGTGTCCCTGTTCAGTTTCTGTTTTCCTTATCGGTCCATTGAGGAGAGTGGAATGTTGAAGTCCCCCACAATTATTGTGTTAGGTGCATTGTGTGCTTTGAGCTTTAGTAAAGTTTCTTTTACAAATGAGGGTGCCCTTGCATTTGGAGCATAGATGTTCAGAATTTAAAGTTCTTCTTGGTGGATTTTTCCTTTGATCAGCAAGAAGTGTCCTTCTATATCTCTTTTGATGACTTTAGGTTGAAATTCAATTTTGTCTGATATTAGAATGGCTACTCCGGCTCATTTCCTGAGACCATTGGCTTGTAAAATTGTCTTCCAACCTTTTACTCTAAGGTAGTTTTTGTCTTTAACATTGAGGTGTGTTTCCTGTAGCAGCAAAATGTAGGGTCCTGTTTCCTTATCCAGTCTGTTTGTCTATGTCTTTTTATTGGGGAGTTGAGTCCATTGATGTTAAGAGATATTAAGGAATAGTGATTATTACTTCCTGTCATTTTTTATGTCTTTTTTATATTTGAGTGGTTATCTTCTTTTTGATTTGATGAAAGAAGGTAACTATCTTGCTTTTTGCAGGGTGTAGTTTCCCTCCTTGTATTGGAGTTTTCCTCCTATTATTCTTTATAGAGCTGGGTTTGTAGAAAGATATTGTGTAAACTTGGTTTTGTCATGGAATATCTTGGTTGCTCCATCTATTGTGATTGAGAGTTTTGCTGGGTATAGTAGTCTTGGCTGACATTTGTATTCTCTTAGAGTCTGCATGAGTTCTGTCCAGGATCTTCTAGCTTTCATGGTCTCTGGTGAGAAGTCTGGTGTGATTCTGATAGGTCTTCCTTTATATGTTACTTGGCCTTTTTCTCTTGCTGCCTTTAATATTCTTTCTTTGTTCAGTACATTTGGGGTTTTTATTATTATATGACAAGAGGTATTTCTGCTCGGGTCCAGTCTGTTTGGAGTTCTGTAGGCTTCTTTTATATTCATGGGCATCTCTCTCTTTAAGTTGGGAAAGTTTTCTTCCATAATTTTGTTTTCTTCCAAGATATTTGCTGGCCCTTTCAGCTGTAAATCTTCACTCTCATCTATACCTATAATCCTTAGGTTTGGTCTTCTCATTGTGTCCTGGATTTCCTGAATGTTTTGGGATACAAGCTTTTTGCATTTTGCATTTTCTTTGATTGTTGAGTCAATGGTTTTTATGGTATCTTAGGCATCTGAGATTCTTTTTTCCATCTTTTGTATTCTGTTGTTGATATTTGCATCTATGGCCCCTGATTTCTTCTCAAGGTTTTCTATCTCCAAAGTTGTCTCCCTTTGTGATTTCTTAGTTGTTTCTACTTCTGATTTTAGATCCTGGTTGGTTTTTCTTAGCTCTTTCACTTGCTTATTTGTGCTTTCCTGTAATTCTTTAAGAGATTTTTGTGTTTCCTCTTTCATGACTTCTGCTGTTTGACTCACTTTCTCCTGCATTTCTTTAAGTTTTTTTGTGTGTGTGGGAGGGGGGGTGGTGTTTCTTCTTTATTGGCTTCTATCTATTGAGCCTTATTCTCCTGAATTTCTTTAAGTGATTTTTGTGTTTCCATTATACGGGTTTCTAGCTTATTCATGTTCCCCTGTATTTCTTTAAGAGATTCATTTATGTCCTTTTTGTGTTCTTCTAGCAGCATCATGAACAGTGATTTTAAATCCAAATCTTGTTTTTCTCGTGTGTTTGTGTAACCAGGACTTTGCTGATGTTGGAGAGTTGGGTTCAGACACTGCCATATTGCCTAGATTTCTGTTAGTAGTGTTCCTGAGTTTGACCTTTGCCATCTTGTTATTTCTGGCGTTAGTTGGTCTTGTCTCCGGCTGGTGTTTGTGCCTCCTGTGAGGCTCTAGGGCTATTCCTGCAACACTGGATGGCTGGGTTTCCCCTGTTACAGATTTTTGATGTGCTGTCCTCCTCTTGGGTGCCCTTGGAGCCCTAGTGTGCCTTGCCCCAAATTGTCTGTGTGAACCAGGCGGTGCCCGTTTGCTCCTACAGGGAATGCTGATGGTAGATGGTGTGGGACATTTTTCGAGTGCTGGTCACTTTGCTGGGCAGCCAATCTCCCAACTGGGTTGGTGCACACAAGGCTAGGCTAGCTGCTGAGGTACTGAGTCTAGGCAAAAGCCTGGCAGGCTAAGGCCCAAGCAAAGTTAATTGGTTCCTCGTGCTCCCTGAAAGTGCCAGGAGAGTCTGCCAGGCTAACAACCTCCTGGATGGGTTGGCACACAGATGGCCCACTGAGCAGCCCAGGGCCTAAGGTCAGTCCAAGGCCTGTCCGGCTTAGTCCCCCGCTATGTTAGTCTCCGGCTATGACTCTTAGCTGACTTTGCCTGCTAGAACTCTCTGGAGTCCAGTTGTCAAAATGGTGGCACATGCGCTGGTCCAGGCAAACAACCTCCTGGCCAGGTTTGCACACAGATGGCCCCCTGAACAGCCCAGGACCTGGGTACAGGCCAATGCCCGTCGGGCTTAGACCCCCATGATGTTTGCCTCGGGTTATATTTGCATACCTCAATCTGTCTGATTTCTCTAGCGCCTGAGATCCAACATGATGGAGAGTCTCTCGTAACTGACTGGCAGGAGGCAGAGTTCTGATGTGGCTGTAAATCTGCCACCTCTTGCAGCCCAGTCGGCCAGCAATGGTCAGTGGTAGCAGGAGCAGTGCCTGCCTGGACCCTGTCACCTTGGTTCCACTGCTGATGGCCCTTCTGCTGGACCAGCTACTGCTGCTGCTGCAGCAGCCACTGCCCCCCCCCCAATTTTTTTTTTTTAGATTTAACATTTTAACTCCTCCATTTCCTTTATTGTATCTACAACATGTGACATTTTCTTTTCCATCTCTTATACTCTTTTAGTTAAGTTTGTCTTCATTGTTCCTGCTTTCATTGCTAAATTTTCCATTTCCGGAATTCCCCAGTTTGTGTTTTCTTTATTGTTTTAATTTTTATTTATAGGTCTTGAACTCTTATTTTTATTTCCTCCAATTGTTTGTTTTTGTTGTTGTTTCATTTGGGAAAGTATTAAGTAATGAATGTACCATAAAAGGAGCAAAAATTGGTTAAAACTTCTTAAAATAAATAAGAAAAAATGGAAGGAGGAAATGATGTAGTTAAATTATAATCCCCCCCAAAAAATACAAAATTTAAAAGGCCCAATTTTCTAATTACATAAATATACATATTCAAAAATAATAATCTTTAAAATAAGAAAGTATAAGAAAACAATACCTAGGAAAGTTTTAATTAGGTAACTTGACCCCCTAGACAATGTGAAATCCTAAATCCATGATAAAAATTGAGAAATATAAAATGAGTATATTAGAAGACTATAGAAAGTGCTCCTTACTTACCATCATTCTAAATTTGGGGGAGCAGTCTCATAGAGGCAAAGGAAGGGGAGGCGGGAGGGGGTTTGTAGAGGGAAAACTGGGGAATAATATTTGAAATATAAAATATAATAAGCAATAAAAATATGGAAAAAGAAAAGAAAAGAAATATAGCCTTTGTCCTATAGAGGCTCAATTACCCAGTGTAAAAGAATGCTGGTGTACTTATAAGGGTGGAGTGGATGGACAGGTGGGAGGACACTGTCATAGAGGCAGAGGGGAGGAAGAAGAGGATAGGAGGTTTGTGGAGAGGAAACTGGGAAGGTGGATAACATTTGAAATGTAAATAAATAAAATGATCAATATAAAAATAGAGAAGAATGTGAAAAGGGGAGAATAATAATAATAACAAATAATTAAAAAATAAATTAAAAAATTACAGTTATGTAATTTTCTACCAAAACATGATTCAAGAACAAATGAGCGACAAATATAGTTTCAGACAAAAATATGAAAGTGTTATGGTTATTAGGCAGTAAAAGAAATGTCAGCAATAATCCCTGAATTTCAAGAAAACTTTAATTGCACTGGAACTGGGTGGACAAAAATGAAGGTATTATCAAGTAATAAGTGAAAGAATGAAGTAATATTATGCATACTTTTTAAAAAGCTTATGACAGAGGGTTGCTTTGGGGATAAATGTTGGTCTATTCATATTAAATGGAAATTACAAAGTAATATTGCTACCTAATTAATATTAGCCTTGAAACCAATAATTTAGGTCGATTAAGGCATTGAATTCATTAGAATTTAAATGTAGTTTTTTCCTAACTTGTGTCATAAATAAAAGTAAATGTGTCTTTTTATCCCTTTTGTTGGAAGTTTATAAGTATTATCACTTCCAAACTTATTTCTACTGTGGACAATTTATTATTCAATCATGCATTTCTTTTCTTTTTTTAATATTTTTATTTTCTATATTCTTTGTTTACATTCCAAATGATTTCCCCTTTCCCGGATCCCCCCCTCCCCATATGTCCCATAAACCTTCTTCTCTCCATCCCTTCTCCAATCACCTCCCTCCTTTTTCTCTGTCTTTATATTCCCTTCCCATGCTAGATCAATCCTTTCCAGGATCAGGACCCTCTCCATACCTCTTCATGGGAATCATTTGTTATGCAATTTGTGCCTTGGGTATTCAGAGCTTCTGGGCTAATTAATATCCACTTATCAGAGATTGCATTCCATGTGTATTCTTTTGTGATTGGGTTACCTAACTTAGGATGATATTTTCCAGATCAGACCATTTGCCTAAAAATTTTGTGAATTCATTGTTTCTAATTGCTGAGTAGTATTCCATTGTGTAAATACACCACATTTTCTGTATCCATTCCTCCTTTGAGGGGCATCTGGGTTCTTCCCAGCTTCTGGCTATTATAAATAAGGCTGCTATGAACATAATGGAGCATGTGTCTTTATTGAATGCCGGGGAATCCTTTGGGTATATGCCCAGGAGAGGTATAGCAGGGTCCTCTGGAAGTGTCATGTCCAGTTTTCTGAGGAACCTCCAGACTGATTTCCACAGTGGTTGTACCATCTTACAGCCCCACCAGCAGTGGAGGAGTGTTCCTCTTTCTCCACATCCTCGCCAACACCTGCTGTCTCCTGAGTTTTTGACCTTAGCCATTCTGACTGGTGTAAGGTGAAATCTCAGGGTTGTTTTGATCTGCATTTCCCTAATGACTAATGATGTTGAGCACTTCTTAAGGTGCCTCTCGGCCATCTGAATTTCTTCAGGTGAAAATTCTTTGTTAAGATCTGTACCCCATTTTTTAATAGGGTTATTTGTTTCCCTGGGGTCTAACTTCTTGAGTTCTTTGTATATACTGGATATTAGCCCTCTATCAGATGTGGGGTTGGTGAATATCCTTTCCCAATTTGATGGTTGCCGTTTTGTCCTTTTAACAGTGTCCTTTGCCTTACAGAAACTTTGTAATTTTATGAGGTCCCATTTGTCAATTCTTGATCTTAAAGCATAAGCTATTGGTGATCTGTTTAGGAACTTTTCCCCTGTGCCCATGTCCTCAAGGGTCTTCCCCAGTTTCTTTTCTATTAGTTTCAGTGTGTCTGGTTTTATATGGAGGTCCTTGATCCATTTGGAGTGAAGTTTAGTACATGGAGATAAGAATGGATCAATGCGCATCTTCTGCATGCTGACCTCCAATTGATCCAGCACCATTTGTTGAAAAGGCTATCTTTTTTCCACTGGATGTTTTTGGCTCCTTTTTCAAAGATCAAGTGACCATAGGTGTGTGGATTCATTTCTGGATCTTCAATTCTATTCCATTGGTCCACTTGTCTGTCACTGTGCCAATACCATGCAGTTTTTATCACTATTGCTCTGTAGTATTGCTTGAAGTCAGGGATACTGATTCCCCCAGAATTTCTTTTGTTGTTGAGAATAGTTTTAGCTATCCTGGGTTTCTTGTTATTCCAGATGAATTTGAGAATTGCTTTTTCCAACTCTGTGAAGAACTGAGTCGGGATTTTGATGGGGATTGCACTGAATCTGTAGATCGCTTTTGGCAAGATGACCATTTTTACTATATTAATCCTGCCAATCCACGAGTATGGCAGATTTTTCCATTTTCTGAGGTCTTCTTTGATTTCTTCCTTCAGAGATCTGAAGTTCTTTTCATATAGATCTTTCACTTGTTTGGTTAGAGTCACACCAAGATACTTTATATTGTTTGTGGCTATTTTGAAGGGTGTCGTTTCCCTAACTTCTTTCTCAGCCTGCTTATCCTTTGAGTATAGGAAGGCAACTGATTTGCTTGTGTTGATTTTATAACCAGCCACTTTGCTGAAGTTGTTTATCAGCTGTAGGAGTTCTCTGGTGGATGTTTTTGGGTCACTTAAGTAGACTATCATGTCATCTGCAAATAGTGATAATTTGACTTCTTCCTTTCCAATTTGTATCCCCTTGATCTCCTTATGTTGTCTAATTGCTCTAGCTAGAACTTCAAGTACTATATTGAAAAGATATGGAGAGATCCAACAAAGAAAGAGAACTTCAGGTCAATTTCTTTTATGAATATTGATGCAAAAATACTTAATAAAATTCTTGCCAACCGAATCCAAGAACACATTAAAACAATCATCCACCATGATCAAGTAGGCTTCATCCCAGGGATGCAGGGATGATTCAATATAAGGAAATCCATCAATGCTATCCACTACATAAACAAACTCAAAGAAAAGAACCATATGATCATCTCATTAGATGCAGAAAAAGCATTTGACAAAATCCAGCATCCTTTCATGCTAAAAGTATTGGAAAGAACAGGAATTCAAGGCCCATACCTAAACATCGTTAAAGCAATATACAGCAAACCGGTAGCCAGCATCAAACTAAATGGAGAGAAACTTGAAGCAATCCCACTAAAATAAGGGACTAGACAATCATGTATTTCTTAAAAGTCCACAATCTGTCATCACTGTAAAGATTATTTATGGAAATATAGCATGCCCCCCCTTGTAGTGATTGCCATAAAATTTGTTATTTTCCTTGACTTCTTTCATGTTAATTAGTTAAAAATTCCCATTCTTTTCTTCTTTTAAAATTAGAAGCTCCCTATGGTGAGTACATTTATTTCTGAAGCCATTGTTATATCAAAAGTATGTACAGATCTTTTAAATTTCAAAAACGATGGCTGCCCTTCTGGAAGTTTTGGTAATATATAAATATATTTAACTTAATAGTACTCTTTAAACAATTATATGAAAAAGTAATTCAGGTTAAACTAAGATAACCTTAGACTAAGTGCCAAGCAATAGCTTATAGAAAAAGTATAATTTTCAATTATATGGGAAATTCCTCTAATTTCTCCTCCTTTTAGAGCCAGATTTATTGAATATATGTTTGATCACTGGAAATTATTATAATAGTTGAAAATAGAGACTCCAAAAACTTATGAGAAGAAATTAGATATCCAACATGAATAATTGCATGAACAATGCCTGAATAATCTGCGGCCCACCAAGAAACATATGAAATAAAAATAATTCTGTCCAACTTTATGAGCGAAGATTCTAAACATGTAAAGGAACCAAGTTAACATTGCAAAGCAAGCAAATAGCAGAGCACAGAGATGTGAAAGAAGCCAACACAAGCCAGGAAAATTGATTCACCTCTACTCACCATAAAATTGTACATAAAGTAATTTTAAAATAAGAGAGTTGTATTAAGTCATTAATCTTATGAGAGTTGGTCTCTGGCATTTAATATAGCTGAATCAGTGACAAAAATATTACATGAGAAACCTCTTCTCAAAAAAGTAAGGTGGAGAGCTATTGAGGAAAACACAGAATGTTGATCTCTGGCTTTTACATTTATACATATATATGTGTGGCCCACAGAGAGAGAGAGCGAGGGAATGAGAGATAGAGAGAGAGAGAGAGGGAGATTGAATAGGATTAATTAATGAATAATACCATATCATAGTTAATAATATATATTTCAGTTGCAGAGAAAATTATTTAAATCGAATCTAGGTATATTTAATTTTAGAAAAAATTTTTTATTCTGAAAGCTAGGTGTTTTGTTGTTTTTGGTGGTGGTACTTCTGGTAGTGGTGGTAATTATTTGTTTGTTTGTGCTTGTTTCTGTTTATTAAAACCAGCATAAAATTCTTACTTTTCTAACTTAACACATCTTCATGTCCTCTGAGTTTATGAAGGACATTATTGGTAAACATAAACAGTCCAATTTTAGAACCTTTCATCTTTTGACAAATGCTGTTCTGCTTCTGTTTGATACCATGGTTTCAGTTTAGTGATCTGTTGTTGTTCTAATTTTATGTTCCTTTTTATGATTTTCTCCAATCTGTCTGATTTATTTTTCTTAGTTTTTGATTTTCTCAAATTCTTAAAATGTATTATTTTCCATGTTTCCATCCATTTCTTTAAATTCTTGAATCTATACATAGCAGCTTACTTACCTTTGTTGATGGCATACTAAGGAAAAGTCGATTGTTTATTTGATCTAGTTTATACTGCTGTTGCTGTTTAGTTTAAGGTGAGTTCAACTTATACATGCACCAAAATACGCTGCTTCCTGGTGTAAATCAAGGGATTTCTAACTTCAGCCTGGAAAAGGGTTGATTACTCCCTTCTGAGTAACACATTGCAACACACACACACACACACACATACACTCAGATACACACACACAAACACACAAACACACAGACATACACACACAAACACATCTATGTCACATTAGAAGAGGAATTCCATTGTTGTTTGATTATTCTAGGATGTATGTTGTAAAAAATCAAAACTATATTCTTTCATGATACTAATACCTAACCGTTGATCAGGGCCCACCTATGTCAATAATATGTAATTAAAGGAAAAGTTAGATGAAAGATAGACCCCCTTCATAGCCCAATGTAATTTAATGGGTAACCCTGACTTTTCCTTTGTAGATACTAGATTACATCAGCCATTGCCCAAACCAGTAACTTCTGTTTTTGATTTTAAATTTTGAATATTTTGTTTCTTTTTGAACATTATTTCCGTGATTTTTTTTAGGTTAAAGATATCTGCAATGCCCTGTCTGTCACACATAGGGAGCACTGAGACATCTCAGCAATAATTTATTACAAAAGTTCTGATGACCTAGTGCTCCTTCATTGCACTATTTTCCTAGAGTCAATTTATTCTTACATGTTTTCTGTCCAAATTGTTTGTTTATACCTGGAAAACATGAATGTTTATCACTATAGGTACCTGCAATAGCTGACTTTCACTTCCTTTCACTCCTGGAACAAGAAGGAAAGAATAATTTTTAATTCTTGTTAGTGAAGGGGGTACCTCACACTCTAGTAACAGACTTCTTAGTAACACTCTAAAAAAGCACTTCTTTGAATATGGGCATATTGTGAAATTTACCCTATATAGAAGATATTATAAATAAGAGAGAAGCCTAGAAGACTTAAACTCTCAGAACCCTGAGAATTATTCTAGATAAGGATATGTAAAATATAGCAGTAACTTCTTAATATCCCTAACCTTCATCTCCTAGAGCTGTGTGCTGTGATAGAAGAATCATGAAACTCCTAGAAGCTTAGGTCTCAAAGTCACCATTAATGATGTTCTACTGGGGAATTACTTAACCAGAATTAGATAATTATTTTTAAATGATTTCTCTTATGTTACTTGAAAAAAGCAATAGGTTTCACTATGACATATGCGTACCAGGGTATAATGTACTTTGATAATATTACTCATGCAATTATCTTTTCTGTTTCTTTTTTATGATTTCTTCTTGGTACTTTGCTTTGTGTTTTGTGTGTGTATGTGTGTGTGTGTGTGTGTGTGTGTGTGAACACATATGTATTGCACGAAAGTATACACATTTATAAGAGTAGGTGAGGTATAAGACTGTTGTCAAAAGTCTTCCTTGATTGAACATCATTTTAGTCAATAAGGCAGGTGCTTTCAAATAAATCCAAACTTAACTCAAATGATGAGTCTTATTGGGGGAAGGTTGCTTTTCAAACTCCTGTCCTGGCTTCCAAGTACTGGAATTTTATTTGGTTACGACACAGTACCAACCTCTACAGGAATTTTAGAATAAGAATCCAGAATAAAGCAGTGAGTCGTTTATCTACTGAAACATATTCCCAGTCAAAATTCGCTATTTAAAAATTATATTTATTTTTATTTTATGTGCATAAATACTTTGCCTGAACATGTGTGTGCACTCTGTGTGTGACTGATGCACATGGAAGCCGGAAAAGATTATTTGTTCAGATAAAACTGGAGTTACAGGTGGTTGTGAGCTGGTGTGTTGGTGCTGAATTGACCAAACCAATCACTAACTCAGTCAGTCAACAGGATCTCAAAGTATGGAGGGAGGATTAAAGAAAGAAAAGATAGACAATATTATAGTGTGATTTCAGCAAGTGCTGAAGTCGGTTTAATTTTTTCCAGTATGCTTTTATATCATTCTAAGTACATGCAAAAAATATGGCCAGTTTTAAGGCATAAAGAAACAAGGAACAAAGTAGTAAAGGAACAAACAAGGTATAAACAAAATAGTCAATGAACAAACAAGGCATAATCAAAGGTCCTGTGGTATTAAAATACGTATCACAATGACGGATCTTGAGTCTATTTCCTTGTCCTAATTCAATGTCAAATTTTTGATTGAAACTACTTTCTTGTCCTAGCCCAATGTCAAATTCTGGAAAATACCCTTGAAGCAGCACCAAGAAACCCACACTGGGTATCTAGTATTTTTGCTATGGAAAAAGAGCCAGTGCTCCTAAGTACTGATGCAACTCTTTAAACTCAATTTCATCCCTTTTTAATGGTAAAAGCATTAAACAAACTACATAAAAATCGACTTCAACATTATATAAACCTGCAGCCATCACTGCATGTCACAGGAAAACTAAAAGCTTACATTTTTATATCAAGAACAACATCAGAATTATCATTCACAGCATGTTCCTGCCCCATGACTCTGTAAATCCTAGTAGAGTAATTAGGCTTTACTTCTAAATATATGACCTTACAGCCTGAAGCTCTAGAAGGAAATATAAAATAAATCTTACCTTTGATTGTAGAGAAGTTTTATTGAATACAATTTCAAAACCACAGACACAGAAATCAAAAAATATACAAGACTATACAGTGATTTAAAATATCTTCTTCAGATCAAAGGAATTGCTGAACAGAATGACAGGAGCAACTTATGAACTAGAGAACATATTTGTGAGCTGGGTATGTACAAAAATTGTACCACTCATAATCTAAGGAATATATGTAACTAAAAGTAATAAGTAATACAAAGGTAATTAGGATGGGTAGATATTCCTCTGAACAGACCCACATTATAGGCATAAGAGAAATGAAAAAGACATTCATCATGCAAATCACTCTTCAAACTTATACCAAAGTTATAGTGAAGTTTTGTTTCACACTACTTAGCATAGCTACTGTTAAAAAAGCAATGTTAAATAGTTGATGAAAGACTGTAAAGAAATTGGTACTATTGAGCAATGTTGCTTGGATTTAAAATGAAACTGCATTTCTGAAATGTTGAATGAAGGATTCATAAATAAAAATTAGAACATTGTATATATCTAGCCAATCATAACTGTGCTAAAAACTAAAGAATTTAATGAATCTCAAATATATGTGTGTATATCTTTAATCACATTATTTGAATAATATTTATAAAAGCCAAGATAAACTGTGTGTTCCTCGACATTTAGCAACCTAAAAAAGTGGAACACACACATGCATATATATGCACAAAACATTCTCTAACACACAATCACATGCCAAAAATGGTAAAATGTGGTCTATAAAAAGTAAGAATTATCTTGAGGACATTATATATGTGTAGTTTCTTGCTCTCATGAAAGCATTCTATTTAGAGGTAGCATGTACAAGTGAGGATTCTGAGACCATGAAACTCTCAAATAAAATATGCAACATAAAGCTGTGATTCTCATCCTTTAATTCACAACCCCTTTTCGGTATCGAGTGACCCTTTCACAGGAGTGGCCTATGACAATCAGAAAACACAGATATTTATATTACAATTAGTAAAAGTAGCAAAATTACAGTTAAGTTGCTGTGAAAATTGTTTTATTGCAGTGGTTCACAATGTAAGGAACTATTATGGGTTTTCTGTATTAGGAATGTAATGTACTACTCACTTAGAGACTCAGAAAGATTGTAGATTCATTAATCCAACTTTCTTATATTATAAAAGCAGAAATTGTTCCATTCTTCTGTCACCTTTCTGCTCACCTTCATTAGATCTATGGATAATGAACCATACAGGTTAGCTTCCCTTCCTCCAATGCATCATCCCTCCTCACTGAGTCTTTGGCATATGCCAATATGTCCTAAGCAGCCTGCTATATCTTTTGGCCCTACACTCTTGCTCCACATCTCTGCCCACCTTCATCAAAACCGCAGGGCCTGAAATATATATATTAGTTTCTCTTTCCTCATCCATCTTTCCTGCTCCCTGAGTCCTCTGGCACACGACAAGCTGCCCTGACCAGTCTGCTAGACCAAGTCAACCTTTGATTTTCTGCCACCTCTTTGCCTAACTTCATTGGAACTTCAGCTCCAGAACCAGAGACCTGTGAAACCTAAACCATATAGACCCACTGATCCAGAACCAAACTCCCCAAGGATACACATCAGAGGCTCTAATCTCCATTAATCTCAACACATTAGAATATGCATTGATGGTATTTTATGCTGGTTGTTGTGTAGAAATTTTCTCAGAAGTAAAAATATTCCTACCTAGAAGGGGTATTCTTCAGTGAACATCATTTAGACTCAGGAAGTTTAATTTTTGTTTACTTGAGATTCAGAAAGAAAGATCTATGAAGCCTTGAAAAAGTCACCAAAACTCAAAAACAGATGTGTAAGACCTTCCCTAAAATTTGGTCAACTATGAAGACTGATCTTGAAATGCTGAGACCAACTATTTTGCCCAGAAAAGAGTCAGACTACTAGCCAAGACTTCTAAAAGATTTAGAGACCATCTGAGATCCCTAAAGGAGGTTGAGATTACTGGAGATGTCTGAGAACTGGCACAAACAAGCTTGGCTTACTGGATAAAGACTAGATTAACCTAGCTGCCTCAGAGCAGTACTTTCTAGTCTGGTAAGTTGCCTTCAAGTTGTGCAGTAATTTTTTGCTACCAAATTTCATGATCCATTACTCATGCTGGGTGGTTTTGGCTTTTGATGATTAAAACCCTGTTACTGTATTCCTTCTCCTATAAGGAATCCCTCACCCATGCTCCTTATGAAACCATAATGGCTGGTTTACAAAGTTGGAACTTGGTGTTACACTTATTGGGGTCTGCCATGGGTTTCACATCTGGGATACATAAATTGTTTTCATGTTTGTTACCCTAGGGATAGTGTTACCTTCTCTGTTGAGATCTTCTTTTAAATTTAGAAAATATTCTATAATTTCTGAGCCTCTCATAGAGAAAATGAAATCACACCACATTGGATAATATGAAGTCTTCCATTATATACCTTTGTATAGTTCATTCAATACATTTTCTCTATAAAATTAAGACATTAGTCTAAATGCATAAGAGAAAGTTATAAATATTAATAAGCTCAAGGAAAAGCATGATAAAACTTTGTGCAATATAATTATTTCATGTTTTTTCCATGAAATACTCCAATCAGTACAGGTCCGAGAATGTAGACTCCCCTGAGATCAAGTGCCTTAGCCTACAGCAAGCCAGATATAAGAACAAACATTCTTTGAAGTCTCCATTCTCAAATTAAATATTCACATACTTTCTGCATACTACTCCATAATATATCTTTGCTTATTTTAATATAAAAGTAATGTTTCCATCAAATCTTCAAACAAAATTGATTATTCAAGAAGATTTAAAATATTCCCAGTCAGTAAAGTATAGCAGTTCTGATTATAGATTTTTAACCAAAGAGTTTTTATCTAAATGCAATCATCTTGGATGCTAGAAAGAGCCTGAGCAAATTACTTTGCCTCTCTGCCTTTTTTTCACCTGTAAAATGATAACTGTGTTATCATGATACTAAAAGTATCAGTATTCTTTGATTTTTTAAAATTTTCTGTCATAATTTAGAGCACAAAATATTATTTGTTCAAAAATCTGAGAAATGGGTAAGATTCAATATAACATGGCAACAAAAGAGATTACAGAGAATATTGAGTGGGCTGGATGCAAGAGAAACCTTTCAATCACTCTAGTAACCTGTAAGAGAAACAAAACAAAGAAGCAATTGGAGTTCAGAGGCAATTGTGACTAAACCTTGGAAATTGGATATTGAAGAAGAAATGTGATCCCCATAAAACATAAAGACAAGGCATGGTAGCATATATAGAATATCATTGTATGTTGGTAAGGTCAACAATGATCTATTGTTGTGGCTGGATTCACTAGTGCAGGAAAACAGATAATCCCCAGAATAGCCCAATGTCATAGGCATGGGACAACCAAATTCATATACAGAAGAGAGATTCACAGCTTTTACAGGTTTGGAACCTAGTATTGGAGTAAATTGGAGTATACACCACAACTGTATTTCAAAAAATAAACCTGCAGTGTCTCTTCTAATACCTTATCAGGGCACTCCCTACAGCTATGTAGGGACAGCCATCATTAGAATTCAGTTACTTGTATAACAGTATAAAGCCTTAAAGGTCACAATGCCACAAGGACATTAAAACACATTTGAAAAACAATGCAATCTCAAGAAGCTGCATTGCAAATGCAACACAAACAGTCCACCCTCTGTCATGCCTCATGTTACAGAGATAGGTGGATCAGCTTATGGTGTTCTACATATAGGACATTGGAAGCCAATGTGATTTCCAACCTCCAGCTTTCCTTTCCTTCATCATTAGGTATAATATAAATTCTTTGATGAGAAATACACATCCCTCAGATTTAAAATTGTAGATACCCAACTGGAATAAGTCTGTTAGACAAAAAATATCACTGAAAAGATCTCTATGGCAGGAACATGAGAGTCAACTGTCACATTGGGGATAACAATGGCTCCAGGTGGATATATAGCAGAGGATGGTCTTATCTGGCATCAGTTGGAGGGGAGTACCTTGGTGTAGTGGAGCCTTGATTACCGAGTATAGCAGAACACTAGACTGCTGAGGCAGGAGTGGGAGGGGGGAGCTCCATCATAGAGGCCGGGAAGGGAAAGGGAGATGATGGCTTGTGTAGGGGAAACTGGGAAGGGGGATAACATTTGAAATGTAACTAAATAAAATAACCAATAAAAAAGAGAACACAACGAATTATATCTTAGCTCTACTTATGTGTGTGTTCCTGAATTTAAATAAGGAGGGGAGCTTAATTATAGGCTATGTTGTTTGCATTTAGTGGCAAGAGTCATAGATTGTTAACATGAAGGCTCTTGATCTTTCAATTGGCTAATCAGAGTTTCTGGAGTTTCTTTTCATTGGTAGGATACTTACAGTAATGTCAATTTTAATCAAACAGATATATGGAAGATGGTTTAATTAATTAAGTACTTGTAATGCATGCATGAGGACACGAGTTGAAATGATCACTACTCATTCAAAACAAAAAGTATAGTATGGTGGAGATTTTAATCTCAGGGTTAGTGAGACAGAGACAAGGGGAGTTTAATTGTAGAGCTCTTTCCCCTCCTTAATTAAGCTTATTGTTACATTTATAAGATACTGATTTTTGTATGTTGATTTTATAACCTACATTTCTGTGAATGTGTTTATCTGAATTTTCTAGTATTGTTTTAATAAATTTTTAAAATAGATATGAGAATTAGTTAAAAACCTGAGAACTATACCTATTTCAAAAATAAAATGGGAATAATTTGATTTATCCCCTTCCAATTTTTATTACTTTTAGTTTTCCAATTGTATTATTTCTAATTCTAAGACCTCTATAACAATAGAAATGTTGAGAATGGAACTCTTGTCATGTACCTTATTTTAGCAAAAGTAATTACAAGTAATCTCCCTTTAATTTAATGTTGGCTATGAGTTTGAAATATATACCATATATTATGATAATCCTCCTGTTCCTCCATCTATCCCTTCCTGATTCCCTGTTCTGGAATTCCCCTATACTCTTGCACTGAGTCTTTCCAGAACCAGGGGCCACTCCTCCATTCTTTTTTGACATCATTTAATATATGGATTTTGTCTGGGCTATTCAAAGTTTCTAGGCTAATATCCACTTATCAGTGAGTGCATACCATGATTGATCTTTTGAGACTGGGTTACCTCGCTTAGTATGATGTTCTCCAGCTCCATCCCTTTGTCTAAGAATTTCATGAATTCATTGTTTCTAATGGCTCAATAGTATTCCATTGTGTAAATATACCACATTTTTTGTATCCATTCCTCTGCTGAAGGACACCTGGGTTCTTTCCAGCTTCTGGCTACTACAAATAAGGCTGCTATTAACATAGTGGAGCATGTGTCCTTATTGCATGCTGAAGAATCTTCTGGGTATATGCCCAGGAGTGGTATAAGAGGGTCCTCAGGAAGTGTCATGCCCAGTTTTCTGAGGAACCGCCAGACTGATTTCCAAAGTGGTTGCACCATCTTGCAATCCCACCAGCAGTGGAGGAGTGTTCCTCTTTCTCCACATCCTCGCCAACACCTGCTGTCTCCTGAGTTTTTGACCTTAGCCATTCGGACTGTGTGAGGTGAAATCTCAGGGTTGTTTTGATTTGTATTTCCCAAATGATTAATGATGTTGAACATTTCTTAAGGTGTTTCACAGCCCTCCGAAGTTTTTCATGTGAAAATTTGTTTAGCTTTGTTTAGCTCCGTACCCCACTTTTTAATGGGGTTATTTGGTTCTCTGGGGTCTACCTTCTTAAGTTCTTTGTATATATTAGATATTAGCCCCTCTGTCAGATTTAGTGTTGGGAACGATCCTTTCCCAATCTGTTGCCTGACGTTTTGTCCTTTAGACAGTGTCCTTTGCCTTACAGAAACTTTGTAGTTTTATGAGATCCCATTTGTCAATCCTTGATCTTAGAGCATAAGCTATTGATTTTCTATTCAGGAACTTTTCCCCTGTGCCCATTTCCTCAAGGGCCTTCCCCAGTTTCTTCTCTTTTCTTTTTCTTTTTTTTAATTTAAATTCTAGTTTTTATTTATATATCTTGGAATTTTTTTTCTTTTTTTTATTCGATATAGTTTTTATTTACATTTCAATTGATTTCCCCTTTCCTAGCCCCCCCTCCCCGAAAGGCCTGTAACCCCCCTCTCTCCCCCTGTCTGCCCACCTATCCCTTCCCAATTCCCCGTTCTGTTTTTGCTGAATACTGCTTCACTGAGTCTTTCCAGAACAAGGGGCCACTCTTCCTTTCTTCTTGTTTTTCCTTTGTTCTTGTTTTTTTTTTTTTTTTTTTTTTTTGCTAATATCAACTTATTAGTGAATACATACTATGCATGTATTTTTGGGTCTGAGTAACCACACTCAGGATGATATTTAGTTCCATCCATTTGCCTGCAAAACTCAAGATGTCCTCAATTTAATAGCTGACTAATATTCCACTGTGTTACTGAACCACATTTTCTGTATCCATGCTTTTCTCCTGGGATATCTAGGTTTCTTCAGTCCCTATGAATACAGTGGAACACATGCTCCTGTGGCATGGTGGGGGATCTTTTGGGTATACTTCCAAGAGTATACTGGGTCTTCAGGTAGATCTATTTCCAATTTTCTGAGGAATCTCCAGATTGATTTCCTGAGTGGTAGGACCAGTTTACAATCCCACCAGCAATGGAAGTGTTCCTCTTTATCCATATCCTCTCCAACATGTGTTGTCACCTGAGGTTTTGATCATAGCCATTCTTATTTGTGTAAGGTAGAATATCAGGTTCATTTTTTTTTTATTTTTTTTATTCGATATATTTTTTATTTACATTTCAAATGATTTCCCCTTTTCTAACCCCCCACTCCCCGAAAGTCCCGCAAGACCCCTTCTCTCCCTCTGTCCTCCCACCCACCCCTTCCCACTTCCCCATTCTGGTTTTGCCGAATACTGTTTCACTGAGTATTTCCACAACAGGGGGCCACTCTTCCCTTCTTCTTGTACCTCATTTGATGTGTGGATTATGTTTTGGGTATTCCAGTTTTCTAGGTTAATATCCACTTATTAGTGAGTGCATACCATGAATCACATTTTGAGTCAGGGTTACCTCACTTAGTATGATGTTCTCTAGCTCCATCCATTTGCCTAAGAATTTCATGAATTCATTGTTTCTAATGGCTGAATAGTACTCCATTGTGTAGATATACCACATTTTTTGCATCCACTCTTCTGTTGAGGGGTACCTGGGTTCTTCCCAGGATCTGGCAATTATAAATAGGGATGCGATGAACATAGTAGAGCATGTATCCTTATTACATGGTGGGGAATCCTCTGGGTATATGCCCAGGAGTGGTATAGCAGGATCTTCTGGAAGTGAGGTGCCCAGTTTTTGGAGGAACCGCCAGACTGATTTCCAGAGTGGTTATACCAATTTGCAACCCCACCAGCAGTGGAGGAGTGTTCCTCTTTCTCCACACCCTCTCCAACACCTGCTGTCTCCTGAATTTTTAATCTTAGCCATTCTGACTGGTGTAAGGTGAAATCTCAGGGTTCTTTTGATTTGCATTTCCCTAATGACTAATGAAGTTGAGCATTTTTTAAGATGCTTCTCCGCCATCTTAAGTTCTTCAGTTGAGAATTCTTTGTTTAACTCTGTAACCCATTTTTAATAGGGTTGTTTGGTTTTCTGGAGTCTAACTTCTTGAGTTCTTTATATATATCAGATATTAGCCCTCTATCTGATGTAGGGTTGGAGAAGATCTTTTCCTAATTTGTTGGTTGCCGATTTGTCCTCTTGATGGTGTCCTTTGCCTTACAGAAACTTTGTAATCTTATGAGGTCCCATTTGTCAATTCTTGCTCTTAGAGCATACGCTATTGGTGTTCTGTTCAGAAACTTTCTCCCTGTACCGATGTCCTCAAGGGTCTTCCCCAGTTTCTTTTCTATTAGCTTCAGAGTGTCTGGCTTTATGTGGAGGTCCTTGATCCATTTGGATTTGAGATTAGTACAAGGAGACAAGGATGGATCAATTCTCATTCTTCTTCATGCTGACCTCCAGTTGAACCAGCATCATTTGTTGAAAAGGCTATCTTTTTTCCATTGGATGTTTTCAGCCTCTTTGTCGAGGATCAAGTGGCCATAGGTGTGTGGGTTCATTTCTGGATCTTCAATCCTGTTCCATTGATCCTCCTGCCTGTCAATGTACCAATACCATGCAGTTTTTAACACTATTGCTCTGTAGTATTGCTTGAGGTCAGGGATACTGATTCCCCCAGATTTTCTTTTGTTGCTGAGAATAGTTTTAGCTATCCTGGGTTTTTTGTTATTCCAGATGAATTTTATAATTGCTCTTTCTAACTCTCTGAAGAATTGAGTTGGGATTTTGATGGGTATTGCATTGAATATGTATATTGCTTTTGGCAAAATGGCCATTTTAACTATATTGATTCTACCGATCCATGAGCATGGGAGGTTTTTCCATTTTTTGAGGTCTTCTTCCATTTCCTTCTTCAGAGTCTTGAAGTTCTTGTCATACAGATTTTTCACATGTTTAGTAAGAGTCACCCCAAGATACTTTATACTGTTTGTGGCTATTTTGAAGGGGGTCAATTCCCTAATTTCTTTCTCAGCCTGCTTATCCTTTGAGTATAGGAAGGCCACTGATTTTCTTGAGTTGATTTTATAACCTGCCACTCTGCTGAAGTTGTTTATCAGCTTTAGGAGCTCATCATCTAAACAGTCCCATAATGCCTAAAGAAATAGAAGGAGTCTTAGAAAGTCTTCCAACAAAAAAAGCACAGGACCAGATGGTTTCAGTGCAGAATTCTATCAGACCTTCAAAGAAGAGTTAACACCAATACTCTTTAAACTATTCCACAAAATAGAAACAGAAGGAACACTACCCAATTCATTCTACGAAGCCACAATTACGCTGATACCAAAACCACACAAAGATCCAACAAAGAAAGAGAACTTCAGACCAATTTCCCTTATGAACATCGATGCAAAAATACTCAATAAAGTTCTTGCCAACCGAATCCAAGTACATGTCAAAATGATCATCCACCATGATCAAGTAGGCTTTATCCCAGGGATGCAGGGTTGGTTCAATATACGGAAATCCATCAATGCAATCCACTACATAAACAAACTCAAAGAAAAAAACCACATGGTCATTTCATTGGATACTGAAAAAGCATTTGACAAAATTCAGCATCCTTTCATGCTTAAAGTCTTGGAAACAACAGGAATTCAAGGCCCATACCTAAACATAGTAAAAACAATATACAGCAAACCGGTAGCCAGCATCAAACTAAATGGAGAGAAACTTGAAGCAATCCCACTAAAATCAGGGACTAGACAGGGCTGACCCTCTCTCCTTATCTTTTCAATATTGTACTTGAGGTACTAGCTCGGGCAATTCGACAACATAAGGAAGTCAAAGGGATACAAATTGGAAAGGAAGAAGTCAAACTATCATTTGCAGATGACATGATAGTGTACCTAAGTGACCCAAAAAACTCCACTAGAGAACTCCTACAGCTGATAAACAATGTCAGGTTCATTTTGATTTGCATTTCTCTGATCACTAAGGACTGAAAATTTCTTTAGGTGCTTCTCAGCTATTCAAGATTTCTGTTTTGAATTCTCTGTTTCATTTTATACCTCATTTGTGATTGGGTTCTTTGTTTATTTGTTTCTTTGTTGGTTATCTTTTTGAGTTCGTTGTAAATTTTGGATATTAACCCTCTGACAGATGTAGGTTGATGATTTGTCTTATTGACTATGCCCTTTGCCTTACAGAAGCTTTTCAGTTTCACGAGGTCCCATATATCCCTTCTTGTCCTTAGAGCATGAGCCATTGGATTTCTGTTTAGGAAACTCTGTGCCAATGAGATCAAGGCTCTTTCCCCATTTTCTCTGATCAGGTCCTTGATCCACTTGACTTGAGCATTGTGCAAGGTGACAAATATGGGTCTATTATGATTTTTCTAAAAACAAAACAGTATGTAATTTTGGATCTGAGTAACCTTACTCAGGATGATAGTTTCTAGTTCTAGCCATTCGCCTGCAAAACTCAGATAACCTCAATTTAACAGCTGACTAGTATTAATACTAGATACTCAACTGACACTAGATTGATACTAGCATTGATAGTAGAATGAATTCATTGAAGATGCTTTCTTTTTGCCTTTGCATATTTTTGGCTTCTTTGTCAAAGATCAAGTGTCTGAAGTGTGTGGTTTTACTTCTGGGTCTTCAACTCTATTCCATTGATAAATGTGTCTGTCTCTGTACCAATACCATGCAGTTTTTATCACTATTGTTCAGTAATAAAGTTTGAGGATAGGGAGGGTGATTCTGCCAGCCTTTCTTTTATTATTAAGAATTATTTCCACTATTCTAGGTTTTTTTGCCTTTTCAGATGAATTTGAGAATTGCTTTTTCCATGTCTTTGAAGAATTGTGTTGGGATTTTGATGGGGATTGCACTGATTCCAGAGATTGACTTTGGTAGGATGACCATTTTTACTATGTTAATTCCGCCAAACCATGAGCATGGGATATCTCTTCATTTTCTGAGATCTTCTTTGAATTCTTTTTTGAGAGATTGGAAGTTATTGTCATACCACTCTTTCACTTGTTTGATTAGAGTTACCCCAAGATATTTTATATTATTTGTGGCTATTGTGAAGGGAGTGTTTTCCCTAATTTCTTTCTCAGCCTGTTGATTATTTATATAGTGGAAGGCGACTGATTTTTTAAGTTAATTTTACGTCTAGCCAGTTTGCTGAAGTTGGTTATCAGCTGGAGAAGTTCTCTGATAGAATTTTTGGGGATTGCTTATGAATACTATCATATTATCTGCAAATAGTGATACATTTTTTTCTTCTTTGCCAGTTTGCATCCCCTTGATCTCTGCTTGTTGTCTTGTTCTCCTAGCTTGCACTTCTAGTTGTAAGTTGAACAGATGTGGGGAAAGTGGGCATCCTCGTCTTGTCCCCGATTTCAGTGGGATTGCTTCATATATGTCTTCATTTAATTTGATATTGGCTGTTGGTTTGCAATAAATTGCTCTCATTATGTTTAGGTATGGGTCTTGAATTCCTGATCTCTCCAATACTTTTAACATGAAGAGGTGTTGTATTTTGTCAAATGCTATTTTGCACCTAAGGAGACGATCATGCGATTCTTTTTCTTTGAGTTTGTTTATATAGTGGAATATTTTGATGGATTTTCATATATTAAACCAACATTGCATCCCAGGGATGAAACCTACTTGATCATGGTCAATGATGGTTTTGATGTGTTCTTGAATGCAGTTTGCAAGAATTTTATTATTTTTGCATCAATATTTGAAAGCGAGAGTGGTCTGAAGTTCTCTTTTTGTTTTGGTCCTTCTGTGGTTTAGGTATCAGAGTAATTGTGCCTTTACAAAACAAGTTCCTTCTCTTTCATTTTTATGGAATTTTTTTGAGGAAAACTTGTATCAGGTCTTCTTTGAAGGTCCAGTAGAATTCTGCACTAAATCTATCTGGCCCTGGGCTTTTTTTTTTTTTTTGGTTGGGAGGCTTTTAAATGACTTCTATTTCCTTGTGTTATATGGGTCTGTTTAGATAGCTTACCTGCTCTTGATTTAATTTGGGTATGTGGTTTCTGTCTAGAAAACCATCCATTTCATCTAGATGTACCAGTTTTGTTGAGTATAGGCTTTTATAATTGGATCTGATGATTTTTTGAATTTACTTCCTTTCTGTTGATATATCCCCCTTCTCATTTCTGATTTCATTAATTTGGATGCTGCCTCTAAGCACTTTATTTAGTTTGCCTAGTGGTTTATCTATCTTGTTGATTCTCTGAAAGAACCACTTTCTGGAATGGTTGTTTTTTTTGTTGTTGTTTTTTGTTTTTGTTTTTTGTTTTTTTTTTTTGTTTTTGTTTTTTGTATTGTTCCCTTTGTTTCAATTTGGTTGATTTCTGCCCTGAGTTTGATTATTTCCTGCCTTCTACTCCCCTTGGGTGAGTTTGATTCTTTTTGTTTTAGATTTCTCAGGTGTACTGTTGTTAGTTTAAGATCTCTCCAGTTTCTTTACCAGGGCACTTTGTATTATGAATGTTCCTCTTAGCACTGTGTTCATTTTGTCCCAAAAGTTTGGATATGATGTGTCAACACTTTCATTAAATTCCAGAAAGTCTTTAATTTCTTTATTTCTTTCCTGCACAGGTTATTATTGAGTAAAGAGTTGGTCATCTTCCAGGTGCATGTGGGATTTCTGTACTTTTTGCTGTTATTGAAGACCAGCCTTAGGCCATTGTGATCTGATGGGATGCATGGTATTATGTTAATCTTCTTGTATAGGTTGAGGGTTGTTTTGTGACCAATTATATGGTCATTTTTGGAGAAGGTACCATGAGGTGCTGAGAAGAAGGTGTATTCTTTTGTTTTAGGGTGAAACGTTCTGTAGATATCCATTAAATCCATTTGGTTCATAATCTCTCTTACTTTTACTGTGTCTCTGTTTAGTTTCTGTTTCAATGACTTGTCCATTCAGTAAGAGTGGACCATTGAAGTCTCCCACTATCATTGTGTGGGGTTCAATGTGTGATGTGTGTTTTAGTAAAGTTCCTTTTATGAATATGTGTGCTCTTGCATTTGGGGCATAGATGTCCATAACTGAGAAGTGGTGGATTTTCCCCTTGATGAGTATGAATTATCCTTGTTCAGCATGCTTGATAACTTTTGGTTGAAAGTCTATTTTATTGGATTTTAGGGTGGCAACTCCTGTTTGTTTCCAGGGACCATTTGCTTGGAAGACCTTTTTTCATTCTTTTACTCTGAGGGTCTGCCCTTGTTTTTGAAGTGAGTTTCTTGGAAAGCAGCAAAATGCTGAATTATGTTTTTGTATCTAGTCTATTAGCTATGTCTTTTTATAAGTGAGTTGAGACCATTAATATTGAGAGATATTAAAGAGAGATGATGGTTGGTTCCTAATATGTTTGTTTTTGTAGGTGCTTTATATGCTTGTGGTTCTCTCCTTTTGGCTTTTTTGTGAGATGCTTAACATCTTGTCAGCTTTTGACAAACTTAATATCTTGTCAGCTTTCTTTAGAGCAGATATCTTCCTTGTGTAGGAATTTTCCTTCTAGGAACTTATATAGTTCTCGATTGATAGATAGATACTTTTTGAATTTGGATTGGTTATTGCTGTTTTCTTAATTCACAATTATTATTAATAAAGTTGTTTAGTTAAAAGTTTAACAATAATACAAGTAACTAAAAATAAATATTTTATGGAAACAATTAACAATGTTAATTATCATTTCACTAATCAGGGTATGAGACTGTGTTCCACCAGATATGGGGCAATTCTTTCAAGTTTTAAAAGATTTTAGAAATTTTTCATGTGATTATATATATGCATATACACATACATGCACATGTAATTTCTATAATGTAATACTTCATTTACTGTCATATAATAACTAGATGTGTTTAGCAAATAAGAAAAATCATTGAAGGAAGATGGGAGATATATATGACTTTTGAGGACAGATTTTAAATTGCTGTTCTTGATTAGTTTTTAACTACAAAAATAAATTCTCTAAAGAGATCAGAGAGAAGCAATAATGTATAGATATAGAAATCCAGATTCAGAGGACACTTAAAAATTATGTGAAGTTAGAAAATTAATAGTAGTGAATTCACTCTAAGGGCCTGTGAACACCCCAACCATGGTCTATTGGTTCCATTTTCCATATCAGGCATATGTGCACATCATTGAAATTGGCCTTCAATCTAATCCTAAGGAAATTATCCCCATAATTATTGTGCCACTACTGCAGACATGAACACATTTTTCCATAATGGTCATTAGTTCATTTTTATTGTTCTCTGTCCCCCAAAGGTTCGTTACACAAAAGGTAACAGAAAATTTATAAAAGCCAGTGGTCAGGAAGGATAAAATTAAAACACTGTGTTTTAGACATGGCACAAACAATGTACTCATAAACTCATAGCATTTGCAGATAATTGCATAAGACCAGCACACAATTAAGCCAGTTGAAATTCAACTACATGGAGAAGTACACAAGAGCTCCAATCTTCAGCTAAGTAGACATTGATGGTTGACTTCTTGGGGAGAAGGAGCTATTTTTCTTAAAAATGTGGCTACTGCTAAGAAGCTACAGGCCATGGGAGGGTTGCATATGGGCAGCCCAAATTGGAATCAGTGGGATACAGTAATAATAATAATAAAAACAATAACAATAATAATTTCTTATTATAAATTATAAAAGAAAACATGAATTTAGGAGGGAGTAGAGGTGAAAGTTTAGGAGTGGGAGTAGGCTTAACAGAAATAATATGCATATATGTAAAATTCAAAAATAATTTAAATGAATATTATTAATCTATATATTAGAAAATTGACATTAATAGAAACCAAAAATAATTATGCAAGAAAAAGTTGCCAGTGTTTTATAAATGTGTGTGTGTGTGTGTGTGTGTGTGTGTGTGTATGTGTGCACGCGCGCACACACACACTTGTGTTATATAATCAGGGTAATTAATGATATTAAGGTTGCTAACCAAATCATAAAAATGACCTTCAGTAGAAGTAACTAAAAGAAAAAATATCCATACTTCTGAACTTTAGAACATTTTGTTTGTGAGAAAACATTTTAATTGCTAAGTTCCTTCTTTAGAACATTTATTATAATTTCAGAAAATGATTTTACCCCATATGATGTGTAAAAGTTACTCCTATATATTTGTAATGCTAAGTCTAATTTATGGCTACTGTCATAGATTCTTGAGGTCAATGTGAATTAAGTTATTTCCCAAGCCTGTGAAGCATGGTACTTTTTTTTTATTTTCCCATTTTAAAAAGTATTTTTTATCTGTTATTTTATTTACATTTAAAATATTATCCCCCTTCCAGTTTCCCCTCTATAAACTCCCATCCCCTACCTCCTCCCTTGTGTCTCTAAGGGTGCTCCCTGTCCCACCCACCCACTTCAACTCCCAACTCAGTGCCCTAGCATTCCCCTATACTGTGTCATTTAGCCTCCACAGTATCAAGGGGATGACCTCCCACTGATGACAGATAAGACAATCCTCCATTACAAATCTAGCTCGAACCATCGGTCTCCCAATGTGTACTCTTTGGTCGGTGGTTTGGTTCCTGGGAGCTCTGGGGTATCTAGTTAGTTGATATTGTTGTACTTTCTATGGGGTTACAAGCCCCTTCAGATCCTTCAGTCCTTGTCCTGATTCCTATAAACTGTAGACACAACATCCAGTGGGTAGGCATGGTCTCAGGATGAGGGATGGGGCCACACCCCTCAAAAATACTAATATAAAATTCTTCCTGTCCAAAAAAAAAAAAATGCAGGGACAAGGAATGGATCCCGAGTATGAAGAAAGGCTATCTAGAGACTATCCTACTTAGGGATCCATGTCATCTGCAGACACCAAAACCAGACACTATTGCTGATTCCATGAAGCACTTGCTGACAGGAGCTTGGTACCTTTTTAGTAAATAAATCTGTGACATTGGATGTCATTATTTTTATTGCTCTGAGAAATGAAATAAAGTATTAAATCACAAATTCAGACTTTATCTCAAACTAAATTTATTGTGTGTTCTGTTGTGCATACTGTATATATTTAAGTAATTTATCACGTCTTTCTAAGAAAAATTGTTACAGTCATAACGTCTTTCTAAGAAAAATTGTTACAGAAGAGTTTGGCAACTTTAGTGGCTTATATTCTTTTCTTTTGTATTTTCCATTGAATGATGCATATTTTATTTTTATGGGACATTTTTCTTGAAAGGAATTTCCATAAAACTTAAGGTAGTCATTAAAATGTTGGTGTTCTTTAAAACATTTGTTAGGTGAGTTATTTAGAGTTATTGTTGCAGTGCCAAATATATAGCAGAAAAATTAAGAAAAGATTTGTTTTGCTTTAAGGTATCTTTTATTGTTTTGTTTCTTTGGGGTTTTTGTTGTTGTTGTGGTTGTTGTTTTGGTGGTCTCCCATCATGTCCCCACCATGGTTTCATAAGTTTTATTAAGTGAGTCCTTAGCTGATTCTCCTCTGGAAATCCTGAGAATACCATTACACACAGAAATATTGTAAGAACCCAGTTAAAGCGTAAAAAAAAGCACATATCAGGTAAAAATTATATAGAGAAAACATTCGTTATACCTAATTTTGTACTTTTTCTGCATCCAGGTTAGCAGTCAATGGAAAGGTGCCATCCTCTTTCAAGGCCTGTCTCTGTATAGTTCGTTATATCTGGAAATGTTTTCACCCATACAAATGAGAAAAAGTTACTAATTAAAATTAAATTACTAATATATATAGTTCTAAATCAAAGTAAGTGAAGGGCTAAGATTGTTATCATATTAGACAAGAATGGGTTCTTTAGAATCATATAATTTCTATTTCTTTCTTCAGAAACCTGAAGTATTTGTCATACTGATCCTTCACTTTCTTGGTTAGAAATTCACCAAGGATTTTTACATTATTTGGGACTATTGTAAGAGTGTCGTTTCCCTAATTTCTCAGCCTGTTTATCCTTTGAGTAGAGGAAGACTATGGATTTGTTTGAGTTAATTTTATATCCAGCCACTTTGCTGAAGTTGTTTATCAGGCTTAGGAGTTCTCTGGTAGAGTTTTTAGGGTCAATTAATTATATTCTATCATATCATCTGCATATAGTGATACTTTGACTTCTCCTTTTCCAATTTGTATCCCTTTGACTTTCTTTTATTGTGTAATTATTCTGGCTAGGACTTTGAGTACTGTACTGAATAGGTAGAGAAAGAGTGATCAGCCTTGTCTAGTCTCTGATTTTAGTGGGATTGCTTTAAGTTTCTGTCCATTTAGTTCAATGCTGGCTACTGGTTTGAAGCACATTGCTTTTACTATGTTTAGGTATGATCTTTGAATTCCTGATCTTTTACTGACTTTTACCATGGAGTGGTGTTGAATTTTGTCAAATGTTTTCTCAGCATCTAATGAGATGATCATGTAGTTTTTTTTTTCTTTGAGTTTGTTTATATAGTGGATTACATTGATGGATTTCTGTATATTCAAGCATCCCTACATCCCTGGGAAGAAACCTAGAGAAGAGGAGCACTCCCCCATCGTTGGTGAGATTGCAAGCTGATATAACCACTCTGGAAATCAGTATGGCAATTCCTCAGGAAATTGGACATAGTGTTACCTGAGGACACAGTTATACCAGTTCTGGGCATATACACAAACGATGCTCAATATAGAACAAGGGCATGCTAGTCTATGTTTATAGTAGCCTTATTTATAATATCCAGAATCTGGAAAGATCCCAGATGTCCATCAACAGAGAAATTGATACGTAAAATGTGGTACATTTACACAATGGAGTACTACTCAGCTACTAAAAACAATGAGTTCATGAAATTTTTAGATAAATTGATTGAACTAGAAAATATCCTGAATGAGGTAACCCAATCACAAAAGAACACACATGGTATACAATCACTGATAAGTGCATATTAGTCCAAAAGCTCAGAACCCCCAAGTGGGGTAACACAATATTAATGGGAGCAGTGGCGGCGGCGGTGGCGGTGGTGGCAGCAGTGGCGGCGGTGGCGGTGGTGGCGGCAGTGCAGCAGTGGCTGGTCCAGCTGAAGGGCCATCAGCAGTGGAACCAAGGCGACACAGAGTCCATTTAGGCCCTGCGCCCACGACCACTGACCCTCACTGGCCAGCCAGGCTGCAAGCAGCTATGGATTTGCGGTGCCTTTTGCTGCACGGAAGCCACTTCAGAACTCAGCCTCCCACCAGTCAGGAGAGGTTCACCTCCATCTTGGTTTCAGACTCCAGAGAGATCGGAAAGACTGAGGTACACAAACATAACCCGAGGCCAACATCGCGGGGGTCTGAGCCCGACAGGCGTTGGCCTGCACCCAAGCCCTGGGCTGTTCAGGGGGCCATCTGGGTGCCTACCCAGCCAGAAGGTTTTTTTGCCCAGGCCGGCACGCACGCTGCCATTTTGCCTACAGGACGCCAGAGAGCTCTGGTGGGCAGAGCCGGCTAACAAGCATAGCCAGAGGCTAACAAAGCAGGGGTCTAGACCCCAACAGGACCTGGACTGACACCAAGAAATGGGTGCCTTGGTGGGCCTTCTGTGGGTCAACCCGCCCAGGAGGTTTTTAGCCCAGCAGACTCTCCCAGAGCTTTCGGGGAGCTTTCTGGTCACTTGGCAGACCCCATTGACAGTCATAGCCCGAGGGGAGCTTTGCTCGGACCTTGGCCTCCCAGGCTTTTACCTGGACCCAGGGCCTGGGCGGCCAGGCTAAACTTGTGTGCGCCAGCCCGGTTGGGGGATCAGCTGCCCAGCAGAGTGATCAGCACGCGGGGGAGGTCCCAGCAGCCTACACCGTCTGTACTCCCTGGTGATGCACACGGGCTCCATCTGGTTCACAGTCACAGTCTGGGACAAAGCACACTAGAGCTGCAAGGGCACCCAAGAGGAGGACAGCACATCAGACATCTGCTACAGGGGAAAACCAGCCATATAGTGTTGCAGTAATAGCCCCAGAGCCCCTCAGGAGGCCCAAACACCAGCCAGGGACAAGACCAACTAACTCCAGAGAACAAGATTGCAAAGGGCAAACGCAGGAACACTATTAACAGAAATCTAGGCAATATGGCAGCATCTGAACCAAACTCTCCAACATCAGCAAGTCCTGGTTATACCAACACACCAGAGAAACAAGATTTAGATTTAAAATCACTGATCATGATGCTGCTAGAAGAACACAAAAAGGACATAAATGAATCTCTTAAAGAAATACAGGGGAACATGAATAAGCTAGAAACACGTATAATGGAAACAGAAAAATCACTTAAAGAAATGCAGGAGAATAAGGCTCAAGAGTTAGAAGCCAATAAAGAAGAAAAGAAAAAAAAAAAAAAAAAAAAAAAAAAAAAAAACTTAAAGAAATGCAGGAGAACTTAAGTCAAGAGGCAGAAGTCATGAAACAGGAAACACAAAAATCTCTTAAAGAATTACAGGAAAACACAAACAAACAAATGATGGAACTGAGCAAAACCATCCTGGATCTAAAAACAGAAGTAGAAACAACTAAGAAATCACAAAGGGAGACAACTTTGGAGATAGAAAACCTTGAGAAGAAATCAGGGGCCATAGATGAAAATATAAACAACAGAATACAAGAGATGGAAGAGAGAATTTCAGATGCCGAAGATACCATAGAAACCATTGACTGGACAGTCAAAGAAAATGCAAAATGCAAAAAGTTTGTATCCCAGAACATCCAGGAAATCCAGGATACAATGAGAAGACCAAACCTAAGGATTATAGGTATAGATGAGAGTGAGGATTTACAACTGAAAGGGCCAGCAAATATCTTTAACAAAATTATGGAAGAAAACTTTCCCAACTTAAAGAGAAAGATGCCTATGAATATACAAGAAGCCTACAGAACTCCAAACAGACTAGATCTGAGCAGAAATACCTCCTGCCACATAATAATTAAAACCCCAAATGCACTAAACAAAGAAAGAATATTAAAGGTAGTAAGAGAAAAAGGCCAAGTAACATATAAAGGGAGACCTATCAGAATCACACCAGACTTCTCACCAGAGACCATGAAAGCTAGAAGATCCTGGGCAGAACTCATGCAGACTCTAAGAGAACACAAATGTCATCCAAGACTACTATACCCAGCAAAACTCTCAATCACAATAGATGGAGAAACCAAGACATTCCATGACAAAACCAAATTTACACAATATCTTTCCACAAACCCAGCTCTACAAAGAATAATAGGAGGAAAACTCCAATACAAGGAGGGAAACTACACCCTGGAAAAAGTAGGATAGTAACCTTCCTTCATCAAACCCAAAAGAAGATAATCACTTAAATATAAAAATAACATCAAAAATGACTGGAAGTAATAATCTCTATTCCTTAATATCTCTTAACATCAATGGACTCAATCCCCCAATAAAAAGACATAGACTAACAGAGTGGATAAGGAAACAGGACTCTACATTTTGCTGCACACACCTAAATGTCAAAGACAAAAACTACCTTAGAGTAAAGGGCTGGAAGACAATTTTACAAGCCAATGGTCTCGTGAAACAAGCCGGAGTAGCCATTCTAATATCAGATAAAATTGACTTTCAGCCTAAAGTCATCAAAAGAGACACTGAGGGACACTTCTTGCTGGTCAACAGAAAAATCCACCAAGAAGAACTTTCAATTCTGAATATCTATGCACCAAAAGCAAGGGCACCCTCATTCATAAAAGAAACTTTACTAAAGCTCAAAGCACACATTGCACCTAACACATTAATTGTGGGGGGACTTCAATACTCCACTTTCCTCAATGGACCGATCAGGAAAACAGAAACTAAACAGGGACACTGTAAAACTAATTGAAGCTTTGGACCAATTGGATTTGACTGATATTTATAGAACATTTCACCCTAAAGCAAAAGAATATACCTTTTTCTCAGCACCTCATGGTACCTTCTCCAAAATCGACCATATAATTGGTCACAAGACAGACCTCAACAAATACAAGAAGATCGAACTAATCCCATGCCTCCTATCAGATCACTATGGTGTAAGAGTGGTTTTCAATAGTAACAAAAACAACAGAAAGACCACATACACATGGAGGCTGAACAATACTCTACTCAATGACACCTTGGTCAAAGAAGAAATAAAGAAAGAAATCAGAGACTTTTTAGAATTTAATGAAAATGAAGGCACAACATACCCAAATCTTTGTTACACAATGAAAGCAGTGTAAGAGGAAAACTCATAGCCCTGAGTGTCTCCAAAAGGAAAATGGAGAGAGCATATACCAGCAGCTTAATGACACACCTGAAAGCCCTGGAACAAAAAGAAGCTATTTCACCCAGGAGGAGTAGAAAACAGGAAATGATCAAACTCAGGGCTGAAATCAATCAAGTGAAAACAAGGAGAACCATACAAAGAATCAACGAGTCCAGGAACTGGTTCTTTGAGAAAATCAACAAGATAGATAAACCCTTAGCCAGACTGACCAAAGGGCACAGAGAAAGTATCCAAATTAACAAAATTAGAAATGAAAAGGGAGATATTACAACAGAAACTGAGGAAATCCAAAAAATCATCAGATCCTACTACAAAAAGCCTATACTCAACACAACTGGAGAATCTGGAGGAAATGGACAATTTCCTAGACAGATACCAAATACCAAAATTAAATCAGGACCAAATAGATCATCTAAACAGTCCCATAACCCCTAAAGAAATAGAAGGGGTTATAGAAAGTCTTCCAACCAAAAAAAGCACAGGACCAGTTGGTTTCAGTGCAGAATTCTATCAGACCTTCAAAGAAGACCTAACACCAATACTCTTCAAACTATTCCACAAAATAGAAACAGAAGGAACACTACCCAATTCCTTCTACGAAGCCACAATTACGCTGATACCAAAACCACACAAAGATTCAACAAAGAAAGAAAACTTCAGACCAATCTCCCTTATGAACATCGATGCAAAAATACTCAATAAAACTCTTTCCAACCGAATCCAAGAACACATCAAAACGATCATCCACCATGATCAAGTAGTCTTTATCCCAGGGATGCAGGGTTGGTTCAATATACAGAAATCCATCAATGCAATCCACTACATAAACAAACTGAAAGAAAAAAAACACATGGTCATTTCATTGGATGCTGAAAAAGCATTTGACAAAATTCAGCATCCTTTCATGCTTAAAGTCTTGGAAACAACAGGAATTCAAGGACCATACCTAAACATAGTAAAAGCAATATACAGCAAACCGGTAGCCAGCATCAAACTAAATGGAGAGCAACTTGAAGCAACCCCACTAAAATCAGGGACTAGACAGGGCTGCCCCCTTTCTCCTTATCTTTTCAATATTGTCCTTGAGGTACTAGCTCAGGCAATTCGACAACATAAGGAAGTCAAAGGGATACAAATTGGAAAGGAAGAAGTCAAACTATCATTATTTGCAGATGACATGATAGTCTACCTAAGTGACCCAAAAAACTCCACTAGAGAGCTCCTACAGCTGATAAACAACTTCAGCAAAGTGGCAGGTTATAAAATCGATTCAAGCAAATCAGTGGCCTTCCTATACTCAAAGGATAAGCATGCTGAGAAAGAAATTAGGGAAATGACCCCCTTCACAATAGTCACAAACAGTATAAAGTACCTTGGGGTGACTCTTACCAAACATGTGAAAGATCTATATGACAAGAACTTCAAGACTCTGAAGAAGGAAATGGAAGAAGACCTCAAAAAATGGGAAAACCTTCCATGTTCATGGATTGGCAGGATCAATATAGTTAAAATGGCCATTTTGCCAAAAGCAATATACAGATTCAATGCAATACCCATCAAAATCCCAACTCAATTCTTCACAGAGTTAGAAAGAGCAATTATCAAATTCATCTGGAATAACAAGAAAACCCAGGATAGCTAAAACTATTCTCAGCAACAAAAGAAATTCTGGGGGAATCAGTATCCCTGACCTCATGAAATACTACTACAAGCAATAGTGTTAAAAACTGCATTGTGTTGGTACAGTGACTGGCAGGCAGATCATTGGAACAGGATTGAAGATCCAGAAATGAACCCACACACCTATGGCCACTTGATCCTCGACAAAGGGGCTGAAAACATCCAATGAAAAAAAGATAGCCTTTTCAACAAATGGTGCTGGTTCAACTGGAGGTCAGCATGCAGAAGAATGCGAATTGATCCATCCTTGTCTCCTTGTACTAAGCTCAAATCCAAATGGATCAAGGACCTCCACATAAAGCCAGCTCTGAAGCTAATAGAAAAGAAACTTTGGAAGACCTTTGAGGACATCGGTATAGGGAGAAAGTTTCTGAACAGAACACCAATAGCATATGCTCTAAGATCAAGAATTGACAAATGGGACCTCATAAAATTACAAAGTTTCTGTAAAGCAAAGAAGACCATCAAGAGGACAAATCGGCAACCAACAAATTGGGAAAAGATCTTCACCAATCCTACATCAAATAGAGGGCTAATATCCAATATATATAAAGAACTCAAGAAGTTAGACTCCAGAAAAACCAAACAACCCTATTAAAAAATGGGGTACAGAGTTAAACTAAGAATTTTCACCTGAAGAACTTCGGATGGCAGAGAAACACCTTAAAAAATGCTCAACTTCATTAGTCATTAGGGAAATGCAAATCAAAACAACCCTGAGATTTCACCTTACACCAGTCAGAATTGCTAAGATTAAAAACTCAGGAGACAGCAGGTGTTGGCGAGGATGTGGAGAAAGAGGAACACTCCTCCACTGCTGGTGGGGTTGCAAATTGGTACAACCACTCTGGAAATCAGTCTGGCGGTTCCTCCGAAAACTGTGCACCTCACTTCCAGAAGATCCTGCTATTCCACTCCTGGGCATATACCCAAAAGATTCCCCAGCATGTAATAAGGATACATATTCTGCTATGTTCATAGCAGCCCTATTTATAATTGCCAGAAGTTGGAAAGAACCCAGTTATCTCTCAACAGAAGAGTGGATGCAAAAAATGTGGTATATATATACAATGGAGTACTATTCAGCCATTAGAAACAATGAATTCATGAAATTCATAGGCAAATGGAAGGAGCTGGAGAATATCATACTAAGTGAGGTAACCCAGACTCAAAAGATAAATCATGGTATACACTCACTAATAAGTGGATATTAACCTAGAAAAATGGAATACCCAAAACATAATCCACACATCAAATGAGGTACAAAAAGAATGGAGGAGTGGCCCCTTGTTCTGAAAAGACTCAGTGAAGCATTATAGAGCAAAATCAGAACAGGGAAGTGGGAAGGGTTGGGTGGGAAAACAGGGGGAGGGAAGGGGACTGAAGGGACTTTCGGGGAGTGGGGGTCCAGAAAAGGGGAAATCATGTGAAATGTAAATAAATATATCAGTAAATTAAAAAAATAGAAAAAAAATAATCACAGAATTTATGAAATGTCCCTCTTTAGTAAGACCACACCCACATACCCCCACCCTCCACCCCCACACACACTGTAATCCAACTAACCAAGCAATAGACAACTGAGAATGGGAAGTCCCAAAATCTATCAGTTGCTTAGTCCCATGAGACTAGTTGTTTCCCCTGGTCCTCTGTATATACTGGAAACCTGAAGAAGTAGGATATAACAGCTTTGCAGGTAAGGGAGTACAAGCAGGTGAAAAAGAGTAAGTCTTCCTTCTTTCAATGTCTTTATTTAGGCCTTCAACAGAAAGTGTGCCCCCAGATTAAAGATGTGTATCACCATGCCTGGATCTGGAACTTGTTTTGTCCCAGGCTGGTTTGAACTCAGAAATCTGGTTACCTTCATTCCTGGGATTAAACGTGTGTACTAGCTTGCCTGGACCTAAACTTCTCATGGCCAATACTCCTTGAGAACTCCAGGACAGACGCCTGTATCTTCCAGCTTCAAGATCTGAATCACAGGTATGCCCTCCTTTTCTGGACTGCAGTTCATTCCTGAAGTAGTCAAGTTGAACACCTGGAATAGCCTTCACAGATGATTATTGGATAGTATATATACATAATTTACAAGCACCATACATGTGATTTAAATGCTTATAAGCATAGACATATAGCAGCCTAAAAATTGGTCTGAGAAACTATTTTGTGCAGTCAAAAGAAATTAAAATGTAAAAGGAAGTATGCATAGTTCTTCAAAGAGCTGAGCATAAGAGATTCAATTCTAATCATTAAACAGGAAATCAACACTAAGTCCCTACTATGAGTTCAGAGAAAATCACATAAGAGAAGATAGAATGAATGCTCTAGTCATATGGTATAGAGGAATATTGTAAATAATGTCTTCTGCCCTTAACATGACTATCAAAATTATAATCTAAAAGCATCTCTGGAAACCTGTACAAAACCTATGCTATATACAGAGAGACAAACTTCTGTATTGATGCAGCAGATTTTCTGGAGATCACACTATGTACTGATGTCTTATTGTCAGTAGGTAATTGATAGATGAAGGAGAGTCATTGTGAGTTTTTTTTCAATTGGTTTGTTTTCTATGTTCCATAAATGAATCCACAACCATATACATATGGGAAACACTAACTGGACATAGTGGGTTATCCATAATACATACATACATACATACATACATAAATACATATTTACATATATATATATACATACATACATAAAGCTGACTTGCATTTGCAGTGGAGTATGATGCAAAGATAAGGTGGCAGGAGAGTTGGAGAGGAAACTATGAATAGTCATGAACATATTTCATTATATACATGTATGTAATTCTCAAAAAATAGTAATTAAAAATTAATACAAAGTTGAGAATTGCTCTTTCCATGACTGTGAAGACTTGAGTTGCAATTTCGATGAGGATTGCATTGAATCTCTAGATTGCTTTTTGAAAGATCTCCATTTTCATTGTTAATTCTATCAGTCCATGAGCATGGGAGATCTTTCTATCTTCTGAGTGCTCCCATTCCTTTCATTGGGGACATGAAATACTTGTCATACAAATCTGTCACTTGATTGGTTAGCGTTACAGCAAGGTATTTTATATTATTTGTGACTATTGTAAAGGGTGTGGTTTCCCTAATTTTTGTCTCAGCCCATTTATTCTATGTATAAAAACAGGCTACTCATTTGTTTGAGTTAATTTTATATCCAACCACCGTTCTGAAGTTGATTTTCAGCTGTAGGAGTTCTCTGGTAGAACTTTTGGGGTCATTTATGTATGTCATATCATTTGCAAATACTGATATCCTGACTTCTTAATTTCCAATTTGATTCCTTTGACCTCTTTTTGTTGTTTAACTGCTCTAATTAGAACTTCAAGTACTACATTGAAAAAAATAGGGAAAGGAATAGGAAGCCTTGTTTTTTTTCCTGATTTTAGAGGGGTTGCTTCAAGTTTCTCTCCATTTAATTTGATGTTGGCTGTTGGTTTGCTGTATATTGTTTTTGTTTTTGTTTTTATGTTTAGGTATGTGTCTTGAATTCCTGATCTCTCCAATACGTTTAACATGAAAAAGTGTTGTATTTTGTCAATTGCTTTTTCAGCATCTAATTAGATAATCATGTGATTTTTTTTCCTTTGAGTTGTTTAAATAGTGGATTAGGTTGATGTATTTCCAAATATTGAACCATTACTGTATCCCTGGACTAGATCCTACTTGGTCATGTTGAATGATAATTTTGATGTGTTCTTAGATTTGGTATGCAAGACATTTATTGAGTATTTTTGGATTAATAATCATAAGGAAAATTAGTCTGAAGTTATTTTTCTTTGTTAGTTATTTATGTGGTTTAGGTGTCAGAGTAACTGTGGCTTCATAGAATGAATTAGATAATATTCCTTCTCTTTCTATTTTGTGGAATTGTTTGATGAGTATTACCTCTTTTTTGAAGGTATGATAGATTTCTGCACTAAAACCTTCTGGTCCTGATGGGGTTTGTTTGTTTGTTTGTTTGTTTGTTTGTTTGTTTGTGGGGAGGATTTTGGTGACTTTTTATTTCCTTAGGGGTTATGGAAATGTTTAGATAATTTACCTGATCTTGAACTAACTTTGAAATGGCACCAGAGAACTTCTAAACCTGATAAACATCTTCAGCAGAATGGCTGGATATACAATTAACTCAAAGAAATCAGTAGCCTTCCTATATTCAAAGGATAAGGAGGCTGAGAAAGAAATTAGAGAAATGACACCCTTCACAATAGCCACAAATAATATAAAACTCCTTGGTGTGTCTCTAACCAAGCAAGTGAAAGATCTGTATAACAAGAAATTCAAGCCTCTGAAGAAAGAAATTGAAGAAGATCTCAAAAGTTGGAAAAATCCCCCATGCTCATGGATTGGCATGGTTACTATAGTAAAAATGTCCATCTTGTTTAAAGCAATCTGCAGATTCAATGCAATCCCCATGAAAATTCCAATCAAATTCTTCATTCAGTTATAAAGAACAATTTTCAAATTTATCTGGAATAACAAAAATTCCCAGATAGCGAAAAAACTATTTTCAAAAATAAAACAACTTCTGGCAGAATCACCATCCCTGACCTCAAGCTCTACTACAGAGAAATAGTGATTAAAACTGTATGGTATTGGTTCAAAGACAGACAGGAAGATCAATGGAATAGAAATGATGGCCCAGAAATGAACCCACACACCTATGATCACTTGATCTTTGACAAAGAAGCTAAAACCATCCAGTGGAAAAAAGACAGTATTTTCAACAAATGGTGCTAGGTCAACTGGCAGTAAACATGTACAAGGATGCAAACTGATCCATTCTTATTTCCCTGTACAAAGCTCAAGTCCAAGTGTATCAAGGATCTCCACATAAAACCAGATAAACTCGATCTAAAAGAAGAGGAGGTGGGAAAGAATATCGGACACATGGGAACAGGGTAAAGTTTCCTAAACAGAACACCAATAGCTTATGCTCTAAGATCAAGAATTGACAAATGGACCACATAAAAATTTGGTATGTAATATCTGTCTAGAAAATCATTCATTTCATCTAGATTTTGGTGGTTTGTAGAATATAGGCTTTTGTAAGAAGATCTGATGATTTCTTTAAATTTTCTTAGTTTCCCTTCTTCTGTCTACTTTTTAATTTCTGATTTTGTAAACTTGGATATTGTCTCTGTGCTTTTTAGATAGAATAACAAAAATATAAGGATAGCAACAAGAATTATAAACAATGAAAATCTTCACAAATCATCATACCTGATCTCAAGCTGTAGTACTAAGCAATAGTGATAAAAATTACATGTTATTGCTATGGAGATAGACAGGACTATCAATGAGATACAATTAAAGAACCAGAAATAAATGCGCATACCTATAGACCCTTAATCTCTGACCGAGAAGCCAAGTAGAGTGGAATAAAGAAAGCATCTTCAAAAATTGGTGCTGGTGGTAAGGGTATAAAAAGAATACAAATTAATCCATATTTATCACTGTACAAAGTTCAAGTCCAAGTGGATCAAGTACCTCCACATAAAGCCAGATACCTTGAAACTAATAGAAGAAAAAGTGGAAAATAGCTTCAAAGACATTTGAACAAGGGAAATTTTCCTGAAAAGACCACAATGGCTTAGGCTCTAAGATCAACAATTAACAAATGGGATCTCATAATAATGAAAAGCTTTTGTAAGGACACTGTCAATAAGATAAAATAGCAACATATATACTGGAAAACATCTCCACTAATGCTACATCTGAAAGAGGGCTAATATTAAATATATACAAAAAACTCAAAACGTTAGACTCTAGAAAAATAAATAACCCAATTTAAAAAAATGGAATATAGAGCTAAACAGAAAATTCTCAACTGAGGAAACTTAAATGATTGAGAAGCACCTAAAGAAATGCTCAACATCCTTAGCTATCACAAAAATGCAAATCAAAACAACCCTGAGATTCCACCTTACACCAGTCACAATAACTAAAATGTCCAAACACTCTAGTGTCAATACATGTTGGCAAGGATGTGAAAAAGGGGAACACTCTTCGACTGCTGGTGAGATTGCAAACTAGTACAACCACTCTGGAAATATATCTGGTGGTTCCTCAGAAAATTGGAAGTAATTCTACCTGAAGATCCAGGGATATCACTCCTAGGCATATACCTAATTATGCTCTGCCATACCATAAGCACATACATTCCACTACATTTATAGCAACCTTGTCAGCTGGAAATAACCAAGAAGTCCCTCAACTGAAGAATGGAAACAAAAAGTGTGGTACATTTACACAATGGAATTCTATTTATCCATTAAAAACAGGGACATCATGTAATTTGAAGGCAAATGGATGAAACTAGAAAACATCATCCTGAATGAGGTAACTCAGACTTAAAAGGACATACATGGTATGTATTCTCTGATAAGTGGATGTTAGCCAAAAATTGTCAGAATACCTATGATACAACTCACAGACTATGTGAAGCTTAACAAGAAGGGAAGGCCTAAATGAGGTTACTTCAATCCCACTTAGAAGGGTAAACAAAATAATGACCAGATGCAAAGAGCAGCAGGGACAAGGGTGGGAAACAGGAGAGAAGTGCAGAAGGCCAGCAGAATGAATGGAAAAATGCAACAGTGAGGGATCAGGAGTAGGGTAACCTCTAGAAAGTCCCTGACATCAAGGATATTAGAGGATCACAGAACCCAACTGGGATGACTTTAGATGAAATGTCCAAAAATTCAGAGGTGGAACCCCAAGACATCCATAGATAGACATGGCCCCCCATTTGAGACATGGGCTACCCATCAACCTTCAAAATTCTTTTCTTTCCCTCCTCCCCAACCTTCAAAATCCTTGACCCTGAATTGTTCCAGTCTGAAAGAAATGCAGGGGCAAAAATAGAGCAGAAACTGAAGGAAAGGCCTTCCACAGACCAACTGAAACTGGGATCCTTCTAATATGCAGTCACTAAATTCTAACACTACGTACCACTGATGCCATGTTGTGCTTGCAGGAGGAGCCTTCCATGACTGTTCTCTGAGAGGTTCTACCAGCAACTGACTGAGACAGATGCAGATACTTATAGCCAACCAGTGGACTGAGCCTAGGGACCCCTATGGAAGAATTGGAAAAATCGAAGGAGCTGAAGGGGATTGTAACCCTATAGGAAGAAGAAAAGTATCGACTAACATGGACCCCCTCATACCTCCCAGAAGCCAAGCTGACAAAGAATATACATAGGCTGGTCTATGGCCTCTTCTACATGTGCAGCAGAGATCTGCCTTGTCTGGCCTCAGTGGGAAACTATATCCTTAATCCTGTGGAAACTTGATATCTCAGAGAAGGGAAATGAGGTGGGAGAGGGTGGGGAAGCACCCTCTCAGAAGCAAAGAGGAGGGAAGATGGATTGAAGAACTCATGGAGTCAGAGTATCAGGAAGTAGCGCAACATTTGGAATGTAAATAAATAAAATACTTTATAAATATTATCATCAAGTATGGTCTTATATTCTTTCATCAGTAGATAGTTTTCAATATCCTTGAATTACTTTCATCAGGTTAAACATCAAGTAATCTTTGCTAAAGTTACCCTAATAGATTCCAGGAAGTTTACACTTTTCTAGATTTCCACATTATCACCCAGTGGCTTGAATTCCAGTCCTCAGTCTCACAGAACTTTCATTCCCAGTCCCTACTGCCTTCAACTGATCCCTTCAGCTCTTAGCCCCATACAACCCTAGTCTACCTACAAATTCAATAGGCAATCCAAGTGTCTCCTTAAGATTTCCATGTTACTTAGCCTCTCTAGGTCTTAGAGATTATAGCATGATTATCTTTACTTAACAGCTAATATCCACTTATAAGTGAGTACATACTGTAGTCCGCCAGCGGCTACATGTGAACTGGGGTGGCCTGAAAGAGAATTTTGAGGTTAAGGCGAAAAAGATTTGATTCAAGGCGGTAATTCCGGTCAAGATTGATTTTAATATTTTTAAGGCAAGTTATATAGTATTTGGGGGATCGACCACCCCTCCCAGAAGTCGGTCACTTCAAAGGCGGGCCTGTGAATTTTCTTGGCTCCAGGTCTCAGCGGGTCGCCTGCCTTCAGACTGACGAGTCAGGTGAAAACCGCCTTGGGGGCGGTGTCTGTAGTCGAGGTGAGGAGCCTTATTGTTCACAGGAACAAAGGCCGGAGGTAGCCATCGGAAGAGTTGGGAGCTGCCAGCCAGCTTAGTTGTGGGGGGAGGAGACAATTCCCCCTTAATTATTAATTTTTAACAACTCAGTGGAAATAAGTAAGTTCATCTAATGGATGACGGGCATTGATCAGTGAGTGAAAGGAGAGGCCCAACCCCCTTAAGCGTTAAGGACATCTTTTTCGGGGGGGGGGGGGGGGAATAGACCGCCTTTTTAAATTCAAGGACAGTCTTTTGATGTCAAACCCCCATGTAGCTGGGCGTGTTTTTTGGGGAAATTCGGAGACAGGATTTTTTTTTTTCCTTTTCCCCTGCAGTGCCTCGCCTCGCACCTCAACTGATGCCCATGTTTGTTATATAAACAAACATGCATAGTTCCGAATACCATGTAGCCTCCTTTCTGAGGATTCTACTGGCAGAGTAAATGCTCTGCGGATAAGCGCCGGCTGGCTGTAATAACTATCCATCCTCAACCTGGGGCCATCGCTGAAGGAATTTTGTCTTCTGAGTGTTATCTGCTTGAAATATAAAAGGAGATTAAGAGAAACAACCTGTTTGGTTAGTCTCGGAAGCTCAAAACGGTTTTAGTTTAATTGAAATTCAGTGGCCTCAGGCCAGAGGCCTGGCTTGCAACTTAATTTGCAAGAACACAAAGGAACTTTACTTTCCCAAGTAAGTGGGAAGCAAACAGCCTTTTGAATTAATTATACTTACCAACAGTTAGGGGGTGTCTACCTGTTTTACCAATCTCTCTGGTAACCAACGCGCTCCATCTTCTTCCTGGGAGAAAATACAGACGGACCCCCTTCCCCAGATTAAAATGGGGTCTGGGCCCTTCATGTATTATTTAAAGGATCCCGCCACTTAACCATGGCGTAGGAATTGGAAGTAGCTGGATGCCAGTGTAGGTCTGCTGCAGACTGACCTTTAGCATCCATTTGGAGAAAATTTAAAACAAATAAAACAAAGGCAAGATGTGATTTAGGGGACCTAGGAGGATATAGATTCCGCTTCTTAGTTTTAATAAGCCAATTTTTAAGGGTGTGATGGGCACGCTCTATGATTCCTTGCCTCATTGGATTCTAAGGAATTCTCATTTTAAGTTTTATATTAAATTATTTGTAAAATGAGATAAAGTTCTTACCAGTGTAGGCTGGTCTATTGTCTGTCTTAATGACTTTGGGTAATTCCATGGTATTAAAGGCTTGTAAACAATGATCAATTACATTTTTAGAGGCTTCTCCCGTATGTAGGGAAGCAAAAATGAGTCCCGAGCACGTATCAATGTAAACATGTATAAATTTTAATTTCTCAAATTCTGTATAGTGAGTTATATCTATTTGTCAAATTTGATTGGGCATAAGACCACGTGGATTAACCCCTAAGTGGGGCACTGGTGTTAAACTGAGACAATTAGGGCATTGCTTTATAATCATTCTAGCTTGCTCTTTTGTGATCTTATGACAGAGTCTCAACGTATGACTAGAAAGATGAAATTTATCATGATCACGTTTTGTCAATTCTATGGGTGTGAGTGTCAAAGCTTGTCCTATAAGCGCTTTGTCAATGTACTTATTACCCTGAGCCAGAGGTCCAGGAAGGCCTGAGTGGGCTCTGATGTGACTGATATAAAAAGGATTTTTTTTAGCAAGAATGATACCTTGTAATTGTGAAAACAAATATCTAGCTGGCGTATTAAAATTAAACGTGTCACAGGTTTTTAATTGTGGTATAGAAAATGTAACATAAGCACTGTCAGTAAAAAGATTAAACGTACTATTTACAGATTGAAAAACACACAGCACCGCTGTTAGCTCTGATAACTGAGCGGACAACCCAGGTGTCTCTACAACCATCTGTTGATTGTTAATACGATATCCGGCTTTTCCTTTGGACGAGCCGTCTGTGAAAATTAAGAGGGCGTTATGTAACGGCCGTAGAGATGTCATTTTAGGAAATACAACCTCATGTATATTTAAAAACTTTATCAATTTGTCTTGAGGATAATGATTATCTATACACCCTTCAAAACCTATTTGAGTTAGCAACCAGTCTGTGCTATGCTGTTTTAGCCATTTATCTTGATTTACATTGTAAGGTTGTATAATAACGTCCGGTTTCTTGTCAAAATAAGTTAGCGCCTGCTTTCTACCAAGCATAATTACTTGGGCCACCGCCTCAAAATATGGCAAAATATTACGTCTTGAAGACACCCTCAAATGAATCCACATCAGAGGAGCCTTTTGCCATAATAAACCTGTAGGCGAGTGAGTAGTATTAAAAATTAGCAGATGTAGAGGTAAAGAATAATCTATATAGGTAACAAATTGATTTTCAATAGCTTTCTCTACTGTCTGTAAAGCCAAAAGTCTTTCTGAAGTTAATACCCTAGGAGATGTCGGATCAGCATCCCCTTTAAGAATATCAAATAAAGGTTGCAATTCCCCTGTTGTAAGTTTTAAATACGGCCGAAGCCAATTAATGTCACCCAATAACTTCTGAAAATCATTTAAAGTTTTCAAATTGTCCCTGTGGATAATTATCTTTTGGGAAAAAATTGCCTGGTCTGTAAGTTTAAAACCCAGATAATTATACGGCTCCTGGGTTCTGAACTTTCTCTGGCGCTATCTGTAACCCTTTAGCGACCAAGGCTTGTTGTAAATCTTTAAAACATAAAAGCAAGGTCTGAGGATTTTTTCCTGCAATTAGAAAATCATCTGTGAAATGGATAAAGTAAATATCTGGCCATTTCTGTCTCACAGGCTGAATAGCCTGTGTTACAAATTTCTGGCATAAAGCCGGACTATTAGCCATTCCCTGAGGAAGTACTGTCCACTGATACCTCTTCATAGGCTCTGTAAAGTTAATAGAAGGAACGCTGAACACGAACCTTTTGTAATCCTCAGGGTGTAATGGAATAGTAAAGAAACAATCTTTTAAATCTATGGCTATTTTATGAAACCCTTTAGGGATAGCCACGGGGGATGGAAGACCACCTTGTAAGGTTCCCATGGGCAACATTGTTTCATTTATCTTTCTTAAATCCTGTAACAATCTCCATTTGCCGGATTTTTTTTAATGACAAATATTGGCGTGTTCTATGGAGATAATGACTCTATTAAATGTCCCGCCATTAATTGTTCTTGTACTAGCAAAGAGGCGGCTTCCAATTTCTCCTTAGATAAAGACCACTGATCAACCCACACAGGATTATCATTAAGCCATTGAATTTTATCGGCATGGGGTGTAGCAAGATAGTGGCCATTACTGAAAATGCCCCAGACTTCTAGAGTTAGGGTTTGGCTGGGGGTTTTTAAACTTTCTAGTGCCTTGTCCTTAATTCCCAAGCCCCTGAGCAGGTAAGGATTCCTCCGACACTGTCTTTTGCTTAGAGGCGATTTCATTTGGACTACACATGATTAAATTCATCTGAGATAGGAGGTCTCTACCCCAGAGGGTAGTAGGCAAGTTCTGCATAACAAAAGGCCGAATTTTCCCTGAATTCCCTTCTGTATCTTTCCAAGTTAGAAGTCTCGCACTCTGTTTGGGATTATTTGCGTATCCGATGCCTTGGAGATGCGTTAGGGTCTCAGTCAGTGGCCAGCTACACGGCCAATCCTGTCCCTTGATAATAGTAACATCAGCTCCCGTATCTATTAATCCTTTAAAACTCTTTCTTTTAATAGTCACATGTTTGTCTTTCTGCATCTGGATTACATCACTCAGGGTGATTTTTTTCTTCTACTTCTATCTGTCTGCATGCAAATGTCAAAATATCACCTTTTAAAGAGTTCTGTAATATTCTATTTGTAAATTAGCACATTTTCTTTTTTGTTTTACCCATTAGAGGGAAGTTACACTGCTTCCAGTTTTTGGGTATTTTAATTAATGTTGCTATAAACATAGTTGAGCAATTGTTCTTGGGGAACATGCTTTGGGTATATACCCATGAGTGGTATAACTATGTAAAAAATTGAGTAAAAAATTAGAACACATCAACATATCTATCATACAGTATTAATATTACATATTGGTCTAAGAATCTGTCAAACATTTAAGAAATATTGCCTTATTAAGATGCCAGAATTTATCCTTCAACAAATTAAACTTAAGTCTAAGTTTTAGCTTACATGCATAAAATCAACATACTAGTATTACCTCTATAATTAAAATTTAATCAGGGTTTACATAAAATTGATTCATTATAATTGTAGATGTATATTAGCAAGACTGTGGTTTTATTTCCAGCTACATCACCAAAGAGACTATCGTAGTAAATGGAGTTCTCCAGTTTTCTGGTACATATAAAATTAGTTTTTATGAGATATTGTAGTGTTTTGTTATAACAGCATTATATCTAAAAACATACATATCTAATTAAAAAGACTTTATTGCTAGGAAAAAAAATGTCTAGCAGTCATATGAGGCTCACAGAAAGTCTAACCAAATATTCATGTTGCCTGGTAAATGTTATGGATGCTGAAATTTGAAATAGCTGGGTTAGGCAAATTTAAAAGGCACTAATAAAATGTGATTCATTAATGGCTCTTCCTTTTATCAAATTTCTCTCTTTCTTGAAATACATGTTTGTTTTTAGTATCCCTTAATCAAATTATTTTCTGATGTATAAAAAGCAGATCTTCATGTGAGAAAGTTCAGTCATGATATTGTACCATCTAGTTACATGCTCTGGACACAAATTCTACTTTCAATTCAGTTACTGTTCCCACTATAAGTATCATCTTCTTCCCTACAGTCTTGTACCTCTATTTTAACATTGGACTGAACTTCGTCTAACTCTTCTTGATACTGATATGTTTAAATTTCCAATGTTAATGAGTATCCACAATAAAATATGGAACAATGAATCTTTCCCAGGATATTTTCATTGCCTTTTTCTGGAACCATCAAAATCAAAAGTGTAATCAGATATATCTCTCTAAAGTACCTTTCTTAAACCATCTGACTTAAAAGCAAATGCAGGTCTGGGATCCATGGACTGTCATATCAATTATGAAATACTAACATCAGGGGAGATCTCCATTAGAGCTTCTGTGTGGCTATCACATTAATGGCGATCAATGTCCTTTTAGGAAAGGATTTTAAGCCAGTATAATTTTAAACAGCACTCTAAATACATTTCCTTATATCTAAAGATAGGTGATTCTCACCTCTTAAAAAAAAAAAACAAAAAAAACAAAAAACCCAAAACCTTCTCTATGAAGAAAATAATGATCATTATGGAAAGTCATAATGATCATTATGGAAAGTCACAACTGGCCAAAATGGTGAGAACAAATGTTGATGGAATATCCACCCACAATTAATACATCCACAAGACAATCCTTACCACTAAGACTGAGGACCCATCAGAGAAGAGGGGAATGAATGATTGCAATAGCCATAAGACTAGGAGATCTCCTGAGATCTTTTATATATGATGTTTTTTTACATAGGACAGTTAGTTGCACCCATGAGTCTCAGCAATGTGGCTTCCAAAGACTTGTACAATGACAACACAACTTGCTATGCTAATGTCAATGGGGAAACTTAACAAGGCCCTGCCCTGAGATTAATAATTATATGTAACTATGAACTGCAAAACAGGAAGAATAAATCATTATTCCCCAGGAACAATTCTTCTTAACAGGGTTTTTTTTTTTTCAAATCTCAAGTGCTGAGTCCTAAACAAATATACAAGTGAGCAACACTAAACAGACTCTGAACATTGCATTTACATATACACATGTTTGTGTTTCTATGTGTATAACAATTATAATTAAAGCAGAAGTACCCATGAATTGGACAAAAATTGTCTGGGACAAGAAAGAATTTTGAGGGAAGAGGAAGGAAATGCCAAAAAATTAGAACAGGACTCATGCATGAAATTCTCAAAAAAATGAATGTAAAATAAAAGAAAAAATATAGCAGTAGTCTATAGGACACTCAGAGACCCAAGTGAGGCACAAACTGAAGCACTGGCCGAAGAAGGAATTCTGATTCCCACCCACAGCCATTCCACACATCATGGGCCTGGAAATGATGACCAGAGGCCTCGCTGACACCATGTTACACAGGCATGTCAGATAGGGAACACCCAGATGTTTGCCATCATTATGTACACCCAAAAGCAGGAGCTACTACAATGTAAACTATGTGTTGGACAGATGAAAGATAAAGAAAAGCAGAAAAGTTTGAACATTATGAAAGAGGTGGAATCAGAGACACAAAGATGGGGAGGAATAAGTAGCATGCTGTGTGTAGACTGCCCTGCCACCTCAGGCCATGGTGAAATCCCAATCCACACTGCCACTGAAGGTCATGTCTGGGTCTGTGACAATAGAGTCACAGGGTCTTGTGTCAATATCCGTGGCCCATATTATCAATAAAGACAATGCTCATATCCCTGGTCTGAGTTATCACCAGTGACCACATACATGTCTAGGGGATGTTGACAGCTTACCCCACCCCTCTCTGGCTGATGAACTCTGAAGAACTTGACCCACCTTTTACCAGTTGCAGCACCTTGCTTGGTCAGCAAAATAGAGCTGGCTCTGGTCAAAGGCTAGCTGAGCCACCTGATGGCCTGAGCGCAGGAGAGTTGCTCTTGTTATTTGTCTGTCAAGAGGTGAGCTGGGTAAAAGGGTAGGGCTCTCAGCCTCTCACCCCTTCCCACCTACAACATTTGGGAGAGTTGATCCCTGGGTTATGAGCTGGTAAACTATTCCTGTCCATCATCAGCTACAGTACTCAGGAGAGCATGTCCTGTTACTCACGTGGGCAACATACTACAACTGGCTTTGGTGTCAGAGACATAGTTGAACCATGATGAGAACCACAGTGGTAGGAGAGAAGGAGAGCTGAGAGTGCTGCCCCTTGCCATCTTTAGCATTAGTTGAGCTTGTCAGGGTAGTGCTGAGAATGTGTTGTTGTTGGTTTTTTGTTTTTGTTTTTTTTTTTTCTTTTTGGCCTGATTTGCTACCACCTAAGGCCCAGATCTAGCACTTGTGAGTTGGCCTACCCTAACATCTACCTTATCTATGAACTGATAGAACATGTGAAAGGGCTAATCCTGTAGATCCAAAGCTACGGGCTCTCTATAACAGAGGGTGACAACAGGATAGCTGAGAGAAGTACTGGTGAGGATCCAGTATTGATGGTGTAGAAAGCAGAAGCCAAAGGCCTGGAACAAGTCCAATGACTCATTGAAATTGACATTTGTAAAAAAGATATATGGATACAAGTCTATAATGTGGGACATATTATGACACACTGTGACACATGGCTTCCATGAGATATTTTCTATATTTGTTTTGTTGCATTTCATTGTTTTTCATTTTTTCTTTTCTTTGGGGAGTATTTTTCAAGTGCAGAGGGCACATACAAAGGGAAGGCTATATGAGTGGGACTGGGGTGCAAAATTTGGAGCTTATAAAGAATCAATAAAACCATCCCATATACAGTTACAAAACCCATGCACTATTATGGATGCCAACAAGTGCTAACTGACAGGAGCCTGATATAGATGTCTCTTGAGATGCCCTTCCAGTGCCTGACAAGTACAGAGGGGGATGCTCTCAGCCAACTATTGAACTGAACACAAGGTCCCCAATGGAGGAGCTAGAGAAAGGACCCAAGGAGCTGAAGGACGTTGCAGCCCCATAGGAGGAACAACAATATGAAACAACTAGTACCTCCAGAGATCCCAGGGAATTAACCACCAACCAAGGAGTACATATGGAGGGACCCATGGCTCCATCTCCATGGACAGCAGAGGATGGCCTGGTCATACATCAGTGAGAGGAGCGGCCTTGGACCTGTGAAGGCTCATTGCCCTAGTGTAGAGGAATGCCATGTCAGGGAAGTGGGAGTCGGTGGAATAGTGAGCAGGGGGAGGGGTGGAATATGGGATTTATGGAGGGGAAACATGGAAAGGGGATAATATTTGAAATGCAAATAAAGAAAATATCTAATAAAAAAGAAAATATTTTTTAAATGAAAGAATATACTTTTATTGAACACTGGGTCTTTAAAGTAGACATGATAATTTGCCAGATTGAACTGTAAATGTAAGCCCTAGAGGGCTAGTGAATACTATTGTTTAGCTAAATTGACACACTATCAAGCTTATACCCATAGAGAAATGCTGTTCTCATGGAAAATGAATGAACTACAATAAGTACAGAGACTAATGGATACACAAAAGGATAGAATTTGTAACAGACAATTCTGAGCCCTAAACATATGATTTATACCATAAATTTACCATTCCATCTAAAACACAGTGAGCACTGCGAATGAGGGAATAGAAGAATGTAAACAGAGAAAGATAGCAAGAAGGACTGTGAAATACCCGTAGATAAGATACATCCATTGCAGTCATGATGTGACAGCAGCTGCAGTTGTCTGTACTGGTTCTAGATAAAAATGGACATGATGAGTGGTGCTCTAGGGGGTTCCATCCCTCATGACCGGACTATTGACTCCTAATAGATTCAGAGGGAGAGACAGTCACTGCCCTTTATCTAACCACTTATGACCCCACCTGGATGCAATTGAGAACAACCATCCAGAGTCAACACAGATGGTTCTGATTAAACTTAATGAATCATAAAAGCAAACCCAAACACATCAATCTGTACAGGGATCTGGTGGGAGTATGGGGACCATGGCTTCATAGAATTAGGAGACAAGAGAGAGTATACAGAAGAAATAACCAGAATGTAGCCTATTAATTTTCAAATTCTATTAATTTTCAAATGTGTGGTACACAAACTTAACAATATAACAAAACCAAAAATTGCCAATTCAATTCCATAGATACAAATATTTGAAAACTAAAATAAGTCATTCACAATATAATTTTTTTTTTGAGAGTACTAATTGTCTTGTGCTGGCTAAGTAGGCAGATAGCTATTTTTTTTTTTCTAAATTTTCTCATATGACAGGCCACATTCAGTAAATAGGATTTAAACTAGATTATGGGAGACATTTTCATGCAACATCCATTTATGTGATGGACTGTCCATACCAATATGTCTAAAATCAATTAAAATAAAAATGAAGATATATTGTTATTACTATTATAAACCACCTCATAAATATTAGGCTATGATACACTGCAGTTCTAAATTAGTGTGTAAACTCTAAAGAATGTGTTGAACTAAATAGAAAAAAACCCAAGCTTAGGAGGCTTAGCAAAACATGTCATAATGAAACATTAATTCCCTCAGTTTTTCCTCTTCTACTTTCTCTGAAATTGCAATTTACCAAATCCATTAATAAGCTTCAACATTGATTTTCTCTAATCCATTATGATCCCTGAATTTTAAAGTGTTTTCTTGTTCCTTGTTGAAGAAAATATTCTAAAGCAGGTTATTAAATTATTTATGTTTCACTTAAGCCTTATTCATCCAATTTTTTAAAAAATATTGTACTTACTAACAAGTACATAAAATTATTTCACTATGTTTAAGGTAAAAAATATTTTAGTTGGTTAAATGACCAAGAACATGACTCCTGTCATGTGTGTGGGGCATGTAAAAATACCTTGAATACAGTTTGGTCATTAACAACTGAATGCAGTTTGCAAGAAATTAATCATCCCTCCAAAAGCCATCTCTGCAAGAATGTTTTGAAATTCTTTAACCCGGTGAGTACAGTTAAAGTTGGACATAAGTTTTAAAATTTTTATTAAGGCATTTGTAAGTATTCCAATCCACATCAATCCATTGCTACTAAAGTTTAAATATAAGGCTATAACTAACAGATTTCCCAATTTGAAAATTAGCTAATTCACATGCACAAAACCACTGTCATGAGGAAAATTGTACAAATTTATTCCTGTCTTAAATAAATGTGTAAGAAACAACAAAGATCCGTCTTTATGCCTTGCCTTTATAATTCCACATAAAACAAATTTATAAGGAGTTTATCCATTTCATATAAAACACTGAAGCATGCAAGATACTCAAAGGCACCAGTGCCCATGATCTGAATTTCATAGTGAAATACTGACAACTATATTTCACATGATGTCCTTATGTTTCAAAATATGGTCTTACAAATATGATTAGCATTTTAGAACAAGTTTTTCTACAAATCACAAGGAAATGAATTTCTAATTTTAAAATACTAAGTCTTATAGATAAACCAAAGAAAATTAATTATTAATCATTAACTAAAAATCATGTTTTTGTTATGTTTTAATATTAAGAAAACAACTGAAAAAGTAATGTTTAACTGTAACAAAGAATTATGAAAATCATACATGTGTGTATGTGTGTGTGTTTGTGTGTGTGTGTATGTCTGTGTCTGTGTTATTTTCTTTTTTTTTTTTTTCGTTTTTTTTCCTATATTCTTTGTTTACATTCCAAATGATTTTCACTTTTCTGGTTTCCCCCTCCCCATAAGATACTTAAGCCCTCATCCCTTCACATATTCTCCAATCAACCCCCTTCTTCTTCTCTGTACTGGTACTCCCCTACAATGCTGGATCAAGCCTTTACAGGACCAGGGACCCATCCTTCCTTTTTCTTGGGAATGATTTGATATGCAAATTGTGTCTTGGGTTTTCAGAGCTTCTGGGCTAATAACCACTTATTAGTGACTGCATTCCATGTGTGTTCTTTTGTGATTGGGTTACGTCACTTAGGATATTTTCCAGTTCCAACCATTTGCCTAAGAATATCATGAATTCATTGTTTTTAATTGCTGAGTAGTATTCCATTGTATAAATAAACCACATTTTCTGTATCCATTCCTCTATTGAGGGACATCTCTGTTCTTTCCAGCTTCTGGCTATTGCAAATAAGGCTGTTATGAACATAGTGGAGCATGTGTCCTTATTGTATGCCAGGAAATCCTCTGGGTATATGCCCAGGAGTGGTATAACAGGGTCCTCCATAAGTGTCATGCCCAGTTTTCTGAGGAACCACCAGACTGATTTCCAGAGTGGTTGTACCATTCCCATTAGCAGTGGAGGAGTGTTCCTCTTTCTCCACATCCTCACCAACACCTGTTGTCTCCTGAGTTTTTAATCTTAACTATTCTAACTGATTTTTTTGACCTTAGCCATTCTGACTGGTGTGAGGTGAAATCTCAGGGTTGTTTTGATTTGCATTTCCCTAATGACTAATGATGCTGAGCAATTCTTAAGGTGTTTCTCAGCCATTCAAAGTTCTTCAGGTGAAAATTCTTTGTTTAGCTCTGTACCCCATTTTTAATAGGGTTATTTGGCTCTCTGGAGTCTGACTTCTTCAGCTCTTTGTATATATTGGATATTAGCCCTCTGTCAGATGTAGGGTTGGTGAAGATCTTTTCCCAATTTGTTGGTTGCCGTTTTGTCTTTTTTACAGTGTCCTTTGACATACAGAAACTTTGTTATTTTATGAGGTCCCATTTGTGAATTCTTGCTCCTAGAGCATAAGCTATTGGTGTTCTCTTCAGGAACTTTACCCTTGTGACCATGTCCTCAAGGGTCTTCCCCAGTTTCTTTTCTATTAGTTTCAGTGTGTCTGGTATTATGTGGAGGTCATTTATCCACTTGGAGTTGAACTTAGTATGAGGAGATAACAATGGATCAATTCGCATTCTTCTGCAAGCTAACCTTCAGTTGAGCCAGCACAATTTGCTGAAAAGCCTATCTTTTTACCACTGGATGTTTTTCACTCCTTTATCAAGTGACCATAGGTGTGTGGGTTCATTTCTGGGTCTTCAGTCCTATTCAATTGATCTACCTGCCTGTCACTGTACCAATACCATGCAGGTTTTTTAACACTATTGCTCTGTAGTATTGCTTGAAGTCCAGGATACTGATTCCCCCTGAAGTTCTTTTGCTGTTGAGAATAGTTTTAGCTATCCTGGGTTTTTGGGGATTCCAGTTGAATTTGAGAATTGCTCTTTCTAACTCTATGAAGAACTGAGTTGTGATTTTGATGGGGATTACTTTGAATCTGTATATTGCTTTAGGCAAGAGGGCCGGCCATTTTTACTATATTAATCCTGCTAATCCATGAGCTTGGAAGATTTTTGCATTTTATGAGGTCTTCTTCAATTCCCTTTTTCAAAGACTTGTTTGGTTAAATTCACAACAAGATACTTTATATTGTTTGTGACTATTTTGAAGGGTGTCCTTTCCGTCATTTCTTTCTCAGCCTGTTTATCCTTTGAGTATAGGAAGGCTACTGATTTGCTTGAGTAGATTTTATATCTGGCCACTTGGCTGAAGCTGTTTTCAGATGTAGGAGCTCTCTCGTTGAGTTTTTTGGTTCGCTCAAGTATACTATCATATCATCTGCAAATAGTGATAGTTTGATTTCTTCCTTTCCAATTTGTATCCCTTTGATCTCCTTATGTTGTCTAATTGCTCTAGCTAGAACTTCAAGTACTATATTGAAAACATGGAGAGAGGGGGAAGCCTTGTCTAGTACAAGAATTTACTGGTATTGCTTCAAGTTTCTCTCCATTTAGTTTGATGTTAGCTATCAGTTTGCTGTATATTGCTTTTAGAATATTTAGGTATGGGCCTTGAATTCCTCCTGTTCTTTCCAAGACTTTTAGCATGAAAGGATGCTGAATTTTGTCAAAAGCATTTTCAGCATCTAATGAAATGACCATGTGTTTTTTTTCATTGAGTTTGTTTATGTAGTGGATTAAATTAATGGATTTCCATATATTGAACCATCCCTGCATCCCTGGGATCAAGCCTACATGATCATGGTGAATGATAGTTTTGATGTGTTCTTTGATTTGCTTGGCAAGGATTTTATTGAGTATTTTTGCATTGATATTCATAAGGATATTGCCCTGTAGTTCTCCTTCTTTGTTGGATCTTTGTGTGGTTTTGGTATCAGCATAATTTGTGGCTTCATAGACTGAGTTGGGTAGTGTTCCTTCTGTTTTTATTTTGTGGAATAATTTGAAGAGTATTGGTGCTATGTCTTCTTTGAAGGTCTGATAGAATTCTGCACTAAAACCATCTGGTCCTGTGCTTTTTTTGGTTGGAAGACTTTCTATGACCCTTCTATTTCTTTAAGGGTTATGGGACTGTTCAGATGATCTATTTGATCTGATTTAATTTTGATATTTGGTATCTGTCTAGGAAATTGTCCATTTCCTTCAGATTTTCCAGTTTTCTTGAGTGTAGGCTTTTGTAGTAGGAACTGAGGGTTTTTTGAATTTTCTCAGATGCTGTTGTTATATCTCCCTTTTCATTTCTAATTTTGTTCATTTGGATAGTGTCCCTGTGCCCTTTGGTTAGTCTGGATAAGGCTTTATCTATCTTGTTGATTTTCTCAAGAACCAGCTCCTGGTTTTGTTGATTCTTTGTATGGTTCTCTTTGTTTCTACTTGACTGATTTCAGCCGTGAGTTTGATGATTTCCTGTCTTCTACTCCTCCTGGGTGAAATAGCTTCTTTTTTCCAAGGCTTTCAGCTGTGCCATTAAGTGCTAGAATATGCCTTCTCCAATTTCTTTTTAGAGGCACTCAGAGCTATGAGTTTTTCTCTTAGAACTGCTTTCACTGTGTCCCGTGGATTTGGGTATGTTGTGCCTTCATTTTCATTAAATTCTAAAAAGTCTTTGATTTTTTTTCTTTATTTCTTCTTTGGCCAAGATATCATTGAGTAGAGTATTTTTCAGTCTTCATGTATATGTGGGCTTTCTGTTGCTTTTGTTGCTATTGAAGAGCACTCTTAATCCATAGTGATCTGATAAGAGGCATGGGATTAGTTCGATCTTCTTATACTTGTTGAGGTCTGTCTTATGACCTATTATTTGGTCGATTTTGGAGAAGGTACAATGAGGTGCTAAGAAAAAGGTATATTCTTTTGCTTTAGGCTGAAATGTCTCATATATATATGTTAAATCCAATTGATCCAATGCTTTGATTAGTTTGGTTGTGTCCTGTTTAGTTTCTGTTTTCCTGATCTGTCCATTGAGGAGAGTGGGGTGTTGAATTTGCCCACAATTATTGTGTTAGGTGCAATGTGTGCTTTGAGCTTTAGTAAAGCTTCTTTTATGAATGAGGGTGCCCTTGCATTTGGAGCATAGATGTTCAGAATAGAGAGTTCTTCTTGGTGGATTTTTCCCTTGACCTGGAAGAAGCGACCTTCTGTGTCTCTTTTGATGACTTTAGATTGAAAGTAAGTTTTATCTGATATTAGAATGACTACTCCAGCTTGTTTCCTGAGACAATTTGTTTGTAAAAAAAAAAAAAAAATTCCGGCCTTTTACTCTGAGGTAGTGTTTGTCTTTGACAATGAGGTGTGTTTCCAGCAAGCAGCAAAATGTAAGGTCCTGTTTACATATCCAATCTGTTAGTCTATGTCTTTTTACTGGGGAATTGAGTCCTTTGATGTTGAGAGATAATAAGAAATAGTGATTATTACTTCCTGTCATTTTTTAATGTTATTTTTATATTTGAGTGGTTGTCTTCTTTTGGGTTTGATGAAAGAATTTTACTATCTTGCTGTTTCCAGGGTGTAGTTTCCTTCCTTGTATTGTTGTTTTCCACCTATTATCCTTTGTAGGGCTGGGATTGTGGAAAAATATTGTGTAAACTTGCTTTTATTATGGAATATCTTGGTTTCTCCATCTATGGTGATTAAGAGTTTTGCAGTTATAGTAGTCTTGACTGGAATTTGTGTTCTCTTAGAGTCTGTATGAGATCTGCCCAGGATCTTCCAGCTTCTAGCAGGAGGATACATGCCCAGGCAGCTGTAGAGTTGGCTGGCTCCCTCATGCAGAAGGAACACAGGGAGGCTGTGACCGGAGCAATGCTTCACTCTGTTGTCCTTTGTGTATCTGGCTGAGCTGGCTACTTTGTCACTGGATCCAAGATGGGTGGTGACTTTGGACCACGAGTCTGTCTAACCATGGGACTCCCTGAAGGTCAGACATTTCCCTGGCTGAGCTGGCTACTGGCTGCTTTGTCACTAGTCTGTGTTATTTTCAAGTAATAACATAACCTTAATTAAAAAAAAACGGTTTGTATATGGTTTGAATATTGGATATGTTTAATCAAATATATCCATTGATTGTGTCTCAATGTCTGCTGCAAATTAAATGCAATTTTGGACATGTCCTTTGGAGATAATGAAGAAAATGAAAAGTACAATAATTTAAATATCATGGTAATTAGTGACCACTGAAAAATCTAGGAAAGGAAAACTGACATTGAAGAGTTTCCCTCAAGTGCTAAAAAGTCTGGTATTTAATACGAGTGGGAATGATAAGAGAAATATTCATTGGAAATAAATACAAGTGAAGAGAAAATGAATTCTTCCCTTCCTTAGGCCATTTCTGTTGTTTCATTTTTATTTATATTTATTAACATTTCAAGTGCTATCCCCTTACTCAGGTTTCCCCCTCCTAGAAACTCCCTATGCCATAACCCCTACCACTGCTTTATGAAGGTGTTTCTTCACCACCCACCCACTCCTGCCTCCCTGCCCTAGATTACCCTGCACTGGGGCATTTATTGATCCTTCTCAGGACAAAGACCTCTCCTCTCATTTATGCTTGATAAGGCCATCCTCTGCTACATATGCAGCTGCAGCCATGTGCATACTCCATGGTTGGTGGTTTCAAAATCCATTTTCCTGTCTTTGAATCTTCATTACAAAATCTAGAAGACTTGAAATTTGAGAAAAGAATGAAAGGAACCTGATTGTATTGAGAGGGAATACTGAATATAAATAGAAACACCATCACTACTTCTCACAGATCCCACACAGTGTTTTTATGACATCTTGAGATCTAGAAGATGAAAGAAGTTTGGAAAATTTTCTAAATCAAATATATTTGGTATGTAAGGGACATTTATAACATCATACCTAGTTTTATCATTTCAAGACACAATATATTATCCACCAGAAAACTATTGGAAAACAGGCTGAGCCAAGTTCCTTAACAAAACTGAGACTCTGTTCAGTTGCATAATACAATATTGTCCCACCTCACACCCACATATAGTCTGCTGAAAAAAGTGAGTTCATGGACATGTTTACCTTACCAATTGTCTACAGGATCATGTATGTCCAGGGTAAGAAAAAAGTATATTTATATTAAACACTAATACTTTATTTCACATTAAATATCATTTAGGAACTTTAAATTTTATGTAGAAAAATATACCTAATAAAGGACACTCTGTCAGTACAAAATATCTCAGTTTACTTAAATGACTGACTTTCTGTCCATCCTCAGATTCATTGCTAGAGAAAACACATGGGAGTATAATGGAGAAACATATAAAGGGATCTGGCACAGTAATAATTCTAAATTAATCCATTTATTGTCTCTGAGAATAAATGCTCTCATACGTGAAAGATTTAAGATGAATTACCACATGGTCATTATAAAAACAGATTCTAAGACATATGTCATAACACATTAAGAGGTAAAACAAAGTAAGTTTTCCAAGCTGTCACAAAGTGATCATTATGAATGTTCACAGAAAGAATGATATCAAATTTAATTTAGTATTGTGAATGTGTCTAAAATAAACAAGATGCCATGGTGTGGGGAGGCTGTAGAAAAATAGTAAAGTGTGCAATACTTAATAAATTTAATGTCTGAAATCTGGCTGCATTTTTCAGGCTAATTAAATCAAAATCAGTAATGAAAGTGAACAATGCTTAAAGAAAATAATGATGTGCTAATGTTCTAATATTAAATGAGACAGAAAAGATGGAGTGCTGATAATTTGAAAACAGTAGTTGAAGCTTATCTAGAAATCTCAGCTTTCAATAAATGTATGCAGTAATAATTCATACCACTTTATAAGTAGTAGAAATTTCAAGTGATAATGACACATTAATAAATCAAGTCCATATCACGAACTTGGAATTATTCAAGTTAATGATTAACAAATATGAAATAGATCTGAAACTGGCATTGATGAACATGTTGGGAATGGATAAATATGGATAAAATGTTAATGTTACTGATTGATTTATAATGATATATGAAACCATTCTCTAGAATGATCATAATAAAAAGAAAGAATCAAGTTCAAAAATAAGTATAGCCCTTACCCCTGCTCTTCCCATTGTAATGGTTTGAAAAATACAAAAACCAGTCAATCAAAATGCAGAGTCTGGCAGCCAGTTCCAGTGGACACATCTACAAAACAGTTAAGTCTCAGGGAGTTTCGCTTGAGAGGTGTTGGAAATTTGGAAGATCCAGAGAAATAGGGAATTTGTAAGATAAGAGAAATCTCAGAAAACCTTTCTCTGAAATAGTGTTTTGTCATAATGTCAGAATTCATACCAATAAAATCTCAGCCACATGACTACTAAATATTACATGATCCAGAAAAATACACATGTCAAAGTAGACAGGCAAAAGACTGTAATGCCTTAATCCCACACAAAGTTCTACAGGCAATTAGTAAACACTGAAAGTGGGAGAAATTGTCTTTCCCAGAGATAAAAACATCTATTAGTTCTTGAATACCAAAAGTCAGCCCTAAAAACATACATACAATTAATATTATGCAAATTGAGCAGATTATATTTATAAATATATGAACATACATATAAATATATTCACATGACAACAATTAATGAACAATTGGGCATGAATTTTAAACTAAGGAAAATAAATAGGAAATTTCAGAAAAAGAAAAGAAAAGAGAGAAATTACATAACCACAGTACAATCTCTAAAATAATGAAAAAATGGTAACAGTAACTGATGCAAACTCAAATTTACAAAATCAGATGAAGAGAACAATTTTTTATATTTTTGAGATGTGCTAAAATATCGACAGTAAGGTCTTTGAATTGAACATTATTGAAGACTTGAAATTCTGCCTACTACATTTTGTGGCATTATTTAAAATTATATTACATGATATGGATGATTACTTTAAAGACCAAGAGAGTATATAATTATATAATTAAAATTGAATATGGGTTTATATTCTGGATTACAGCAAACTAAATCTTTCTGTCATTTACTCAAGTCTAGGATAAGTTAAAAATCATCTATAATCACAGTTTCATCTAAAGAAGCCTCTGTCCCAAATTTATTGGTTTTGAGGAAAACTCATCAAAGTATTAAATAATATGCAAATAAGTACCCTATATAAAAAGTACTATGTATCTTATTCATATATATAGTGACACTTAAGAATAATGGTATATATATATATATATATATATATATATATATATATATATATATATATATATATATAATAGTGCTTTTATTCCTCAGCATATATGGTTTCATAAACCATTAAGAGTAATATCAACTGAGTAATGCATGAAGGACTTCATGGCCCTAGATTCTGGCAATTTATTTATTTATTTATTTTTTAACATTTTTATTTTCTATATTCTTTGTTTACATTCCAAATGATTTACCCTTTCCCGGATCCTCTCTCCCCATATGTCCCATAAACCTTCTTCTCTCCATCCCTTCTCCAATCATCTCCCTCCTTTTTCTCTGTCCTTATATTCCTTTCCAGTGCTACATCGATCCTTTCCAGGATCAGGACCCTCTCCATACTTCTTCATGGGAGTCATTTGTTATACAATTTGTGCCTTGGGTATTCAGGGCTTCTGGGCTAATTAATATCCACTTATCAGAGATTGCATTCTTGCATATTCTTTTGTGATTGGGTTACCTCACTTAGGATGATATTTTCCAGATCAAACCATTTGCCTAAAAATTTTGTAAATTCATTGTTTCTAATTGCTGAGTAGTATTCCATTGTGTAAATACACCACATTTTCTGAATCCATTCCTCCTTTGAGGGGCATCTGGGTACTTTCCAGCTTCGGGCTATTATAAATAAGGCTGCTATGAACATAATGGAGCATGTGTCTTTATTGCATGCCCAGGAATTCTTTGGGTATATGCCAAGGAGAGGTATAGCAGGGTCCTCAGGAAGTCTCATGTCCAGTTTTCTGAGGAACCTCCAGACTAATTTCCACAGTGATTGTACCATCTTACAGCCCCACCAGCAGTGGAGGAGTGTTCCTCTTTCTCCACATCCTCAGCAACACCTGCTGTCTCCTGAGTTTTTGACCTTAGCCATTCTGACTGGTGTAAGGTGAAATCTCAGGGTTATTTTGATCTGCATTTCCCTAATGACTAATGATGTTGAACACTTCTTAAGGTGCCTCTCTGCCATCCAAATTTCTTCAGGTGAAAATTCTTTGTTAAGATCTGTACCCCATTTTTAATAGGGTTATTTGGTTCCCTGGGGTCTAACTTCTTGAATTCTTTGTATATATTGGATATTAGCCCTCTATCAGATGTGGGGTTGGTGAATATCCTTTCCCAATTTGACAGTTGCCATTTTGTCCTTTTAACAGTGTCCTTTGCCTTACAGAAACTTTGTAATTTTATGAGGTCCCATTTGTCAATTCTTGATATTAAAGCATAAGCTATTGGTGATCTGTTCAGGAACTTTTTATTTTTAACACTTCTAATGGCTTTCAACATGTAACCTTATCATTCAAAGATTTCTCTTTCCCCCTCATCAGTCTTGTAAATTTTTTCTTTCTTTTTGCATAATATATATTATGTCTTTGGATTCTTATGCCTGGAACTCATTGAAAAGGCAGCTGTGAGTTTACAGATGCCTGGAACCACAGAAAATAAAGTAGAATCATGAGGTCTGATGCCAGCCAATGTAGATCTACATTAATGGAGTGATCAATGAAATGAGGGAAAGAGTGATAAAGCAGGACACTCAACATTCTTTGTATATATATGTGTCACAGGCACACACATACATGTATGCACATAATTGACCCACAATTACAAGTATCACTAGCTGGACTCAGTGGCTTCTAAGAACAACAGTGACAACAACAAAGAATATGAAATTTAAAATGGAGTGTGGGAAGATGGGGAATAATTCAAGTGGTAGATATACATAATCTAAATACATTGTATTCCCATATGAAATTACAGAGAAAAATCTAAAAGTGTGAGAGAAAATCCCCTTGAAATAAATAGTCTGCTGATTCTTATTACATGGATGCCTGTTTACCTATTCTAATCCATCATTATTCCTCTGATGGATTGCCACAAAATTTCCTTTTCATCTTCACATAGCAAGAGAAATTTGGGGGTTTCAGAGGCACAGCAGTTCTCTGGAGCACCAAGGTAAAGCACGAGCATCTGGGAAAGGAAAAAGAAAGGAGGAAATGAAAGAAATAAATGGTAAATTCTTTTCTTTTGATTGAGGTGTGTGGGTTCCCATTACTATATCACACTTGTGGGATATGCTTTCTTTTGATGTGGGCTCTCTTAAAAGAAACATTTATCCCACCATGTCATCCACTGACCAGTCTCTTTCTTCCAGCACTAAGTAAACAAAATATTGCCTGTGTACTGCACTTAAGTAGTATTTCAGTTGGTGTCACTTAGGATGCAAAAGGTTGTTATGTTAATTTCTATCTTTTTTATTTGTCTAAAAATGTACAATATTTGACATATGGTTTTCAGAAGGTGAAGAATTTTACCATATTCTTGGAATACTTTTAAGAAAACCAGGACTTCTATTTTAATTTTTCCTCAGAAAATTAAGCATAGTACTGTGGACCCAGCTATAACTCTCCTGGGCATATACCCAGAAGGTGCTCCTACATGTAATAAGGACACATGCTCCACTATGTTCATAGCTGCCTTATTTATAATAGCCAGAAGCTGGAAAGAACCCAGATGTCCCTCAACAGAGGAATGGATACAGAAACTCTGATATATATACACAATGGAGTATTATTCAGCTATTAAAAACAATGAATTCATGAAATTCTTAGGCAAATGGATGGAACTAGAAAGTGTCATCCTGAGTGAGATAACCCAGTCACAAAAGAACACACATGGTATGCACTCACTAATAAGCAGATGGCAGTCCAAAATCTCAAAATAAACAATTTACAACTCACCCAGCACAGGAAGCTCAATAAGGAGGACTTAAGTGAGGGTGCTATGGTTCCTCTGTGAAAGGGAACATAATACTCACAGGAGCAATAAGCCAGGCAATGTGTGGAGCAGAGTCTGAAGTAAAGGCCACCCAGAGACTGCCCTAACAGGGGATTCATCCTATACACAGTCACCAAACCCCAGCACTATGACAAGAAGAGTGTATCAAAAGGAGCATGCCATGGCTGTCTCCAGAGGGGCCCTGCCAGAGCCCTACAAATACAGAGGCAGAAACTAGCAACCAACTATTGGACTGGGCTTGAAGGCCCAATGGAGGATCTGGAGAATGGTCTGGAAGAGCTGAAGGGGTTTACAGCCCCATGGGAAGAACAATGATTTCGGCAACCCAGACACCCAAAGACTCCCAGGGACTGATTCATCAACCAAAGGGTACACATGGTTCCAGCCAAAAATGTGGCAGAGGAATGCCTTGTTGCGCATCAGTGGTAGGAGTGGTCTTTGGTCAGGTAAAGGCTCAATAGAGGCCCCAACAAAGGGAAACGGACCCGGTCTGGTGGTGGTGGTGGGTGAGGTGGGAATGTGTCGGGTAGAGGAGCATATACATGGAGGCAGGGGTTGGGAGGAGGGGTAGGGAATCTTTGGTGAGAGGGGCTTTTGGAAGGGGGAAATTGGGAAAGGTTTTACCATTGGCAATGTAAATGAAGAAGATACTCAATTTGAAAAAAAAAAAGAAAACTAGGACTTCTATTTTAATTTTTTCTTCTAAGGACTACCAATTGTATATAATTCAATATTATACTCCCTTAAAGTGAGTATTTGAAAATAACAAGGGGGAGATTGGCGGCGGCGGCGGCGGCAGCAGTGGCTGCTCCAGCTGAAGGGCCATCAGCAGTGGAACCAAGGCGTCACAGGGACCAGTTAGGCCCTGCGCCCACGACCACTGACCTTCGCTGACCAGCCGGGCAGCAAGCAGCTGCAGTTGTGCGGCGCCTTTCCTGCACGGAGGCCACTTCAGAACTCGGCCTCCCACCAGTCAGGAGAGGAGCATCCATCTTGGTTCCGTACTCCAGGAATCGGACAGACTGAGGTACACAAACATAATCCGAGGCCAACACCGCGGTGGTCTGAGCCCGACGGGCGTTGGCCTGCACCCAGGCCCTGGGCGGGTCGGGGGGCCATCGGGGTGCCAACCCAACCAGGAGGTTTTTTGCCCAGGCCTGCGAGCGCGCCGCCGCCATTTTGCCTGCAGGACGACAGAGAGCTCAGGCGGGCAGACCTGTAACAGGCATAGCCTAAGGCTAACAAAGCGGGGGTCCAGGCCCCAAAAGGCACAGGACTGACCACAAGGACTGGGCGGCTTGGTGGGCCATCTGTGAGTCAACCCGCCCAGGTGATTGTTAGCAAAGCAGACTCTCCCGGCGCTTTCAGGGAGCGCGGGCGCGCACGCCCGCCATCCTAGTCACCTGGCAAACCCAATTAACAGTTATAGCCCTAGGGGAACTTTGCTCGGACCTTGGCCTCCCAGGCTTTTGCCTGGACTCAGGGACTGGGCGGCCAGGCTAACCTTGTGTGCGACAGCCCGGTTGGCAGATCGGCTGCCCAGCAGAGTGAGCGGAACACAGGGGAGGTCACAGTAGCATACACCATCGGCACTCCCTGGGAGTGCACATGGGCTCAATCTGCTCCACAGACACAATCTGGGGCAAGGCCTCAGGCAGAAGCCCTTAGCTCTACTCTCTCCGCTTCCGGATCCAGATCAGTCTGGGCGGCAGCATTACATCTCCAAGTCCTGCAAGTGGCTAGCTGGGCTTCCGGGCGGCCAGCTGGGAGAAGTCAGTGTACTCCAGTGAATCCAGCGGGCCCCAGCAGGAGCCTTCGGGTGCCTGCTTTGGGATCAGAACAGCCTGGGCAGCAGCACACTGTCTACAAGCAGTGCAGGAGGTAAGCTGTGCACCAGAGGCCAACTGGGAAGGGGCAGCTTGCACTGGTGAGTCCAGCACTGACAAGATAAACTAACACCAGTGAGATCTAGATGGCAAAAGGCAAACGCAGGAACGTCACTAACAGAAATCAAGGCAATATGGCAACATCTGAACCCAATTCTCCTCTACCAACATGTCCTGGATACCCCATCACACCAGTAAAACAAGATTTGGATTTAAATTCACTGGTCATGATGCTGGTATAGGAACACATGAAGGTCATACATAAAGAAATTCAGGAGAAAATGGATCAAAAGTTAGAAGCCCTTGCAAGGGAAACACAAAAATCATTGAAAGAAATCCAGGAGAATACAAAAGCCAACAAGGAGGAAATGCAAAAAACACTTAAAGAAATACAGGAGAACTTTGGTCAACAGGCTGAGGTCATGAAAGATGAAACACAAAAATCTCTTAAAGAATTACAGGAAAACACAAACATGCAAGTGAAGGAGCTAAGCAAAACCATCCAGGATCTAAAATCAGAAGTAGAAACAACTAAGAAAACTCAAAGGGAGACAACTTTGGAGATAGAAAGCCTTGGGAAGAAATCAGGGGTCAGAGATGCAAATATCAACAACAGAATACAAGAGATAGAAGAAAGAGTCTCAGATGCTGAAGATTCCATAGAAACCATGGACTCAACAGTTAAAGAAAATGCAAAATGCAAAAAGCTTGTAACCCAAAATATCCAGGAAATCCAGGACACAATGAGAAGACCAAACCTAAGGATTATAGGCATAGATGAGAGTGAAGATTTACAACTTAAAGGGCCAGCAAACATCTTCAATAAAATTATGGAAGAAAACTTCCCTAACCTAAAGAGAGAGATGCCCATGAATATACAAGAAGCCTACAGAACTCCAAACAGACTGGACCAGAACAGAAATACTTCCCGTCACATAATAATCAAAACACCAAATGTTCTAAACAAAGAAAGAATATTAAAGGCAGTAAGAGAAAAAGGCCAAGTAACATATAAAGGAAGACCTATCAGAATCACAGCAGACTTTTCACCTGAGACTATGAAGGCTAGAAGGTCCTGGGCAGATCTCATGCAGACTCTAAGAGAACACAAATGCCAACCAAAACTACTATATCCAGCAAAACTCTCAATCACCATAGATGGAGAAACTAAGATATTTCATGACAAAACCAAGTTTACCCAATATCTATCCACAAACCCGGACCTAAAAAGGATAATAGGAGGACAACACCAATACAAGGAGGGAAACTTCACCCTGGAAAAGCAAGATAGTAACCTTTCATCAAACCCAAAAGGAGTTAAGCATTCAAATTTAAAAAATAACGTCAAAAATGATAGGAAGTAACAATCACTATTCCTTAATATCTCTTAACATCAATGGACTTAATGCCCCAATAAAAAGACACAGACTAACTGAATGGATACGTAAACAGGACCCTACATTTTGCTGCTTACAGGAAACACACCTCAGGGTCAAAGACAAACACTACCTTAGAGTAAAAGGCTGGAAGACAATTTTACAAGCAAATGGTCTCAGGAAACAAGCTGGAGTAGCCATTTTAATATCAGATAAAATTGACTTTCAACCCAAAGTCATCAAAAGAGACCCTGAGGGACACTTCTTGCTGGTCAAAGGAAAAATACAAAGAGAAGAACTGTCAATCCTGAACATCTATGCCCCAAATGCAAGGGCACCCTCTTTCGTAAAAGAAACTTTATTAAAACTAAAAGCACACATTGCACCTAACACAATAATTGTGGGTGACTTCAACACTGCACTTCCCTCAATGGACCGATCAGGAAAACAGAAACTAAACAGGGACACAATGAAACTAATTGAAGCTTTGGACCAATTAGATTTAACAGATATATATAGAACATTCTATCCTAAAACAAAAGAATATACCTTTTTCTCAGCACCTCATGGTACCTTCTCCAAAATCGACCATATAACTGGTCACAAGACAGACCTCAACAAATATAAGAAGATCGAACTAATCCCATGCCTCCTATCTGATCACTATGGAGTAAAAGTGGTCTTCAATAGCAACAGAAACAACAGAAAGCCCACATACACGTGGAAACTGAACAATACTCTACTCAATGATACCTTGGTCAAGGAAGAAATAAAGAAAGAAATTAAAGACTTTTTAGAACACAATGAAAATGAAAATACAACATACCCAAATCTATGGGACACAATGAAAGCAGTGCTAAGAGGAAAACTCATAGCCCTGAGTGCCTCCAAAAAGAAAATGGAGAGAGCATACATTACCAGCTTAATGACACACCTGAAAGCCCTGGAACAAAAAGAAGCAATTTCGCCCAGGAGGAGTAGAAGGCAGGAAATCATCAAACTCAGGGCCGAAATCAATCAAGTAGAAACAAAGAGAACCATACAAAAAATCAACAATACCAGGAGCTGGTTCTTTGAGAAAATCAACAAGATAGATAAACCCTTAGCCAGAATGACCAAAGGGCACAGAGAAAGTATCCAAATTAACAAACTTAGAAATGAAAAGGGAGATATAACAACGGAAACTGAGGAAATCCAAAAAATCATCAGATCCTACTACAAGAGCCTATACTCAACACAACTGGAGAATCTGGAGGAAATGGACAATTTCCTTGACAGATACCAAATACCAAAATTAAATCAGGACCAACTAGACCATCTAAACAGTCCCATAATGCCTAAAGAAATAGAAGGAGTCATAGAAAGTCTTCCAACCAAAAAAAGCACAGGACCAGATGGCTTCAGTGCAGAATTCTACGAGACCTTCAAAGAAGAGTTAACACCAATACTCTTCAAACTATTCCACAAAATAGAAACAGAAGGAACACTACCCAATTCCTTCTATGAAGCCACAATTACGCTGATACCAAAGCCACACAAAGATCCAACAAAGAAAGAGAACTTCACACCAATTTCCCTTATGAACATCGATGCAAAAATAATAAAATTCTTGCCAACCGAATTCAAGAACACATCAAAACGATCATCCACCATGATCAAGTAGGCTTTATCCCGGGAATGCAGGGTTGGTTCAATATACGGAAATCCATCAATACAATCCACTACATAAACAAACTCAAAGAACAAAACCACATGGTCATTTCATTGGATGCTGAAAAAGCATTTGACAAAATTCAGCATCCCTTCATGCTTAAAGTCTTGGAGAGAACAGGAATTCAAGGCCCATACCTAAACATAGTAAAAGCAATATACAGCAAACCGGTAGCCAGCATCAAACTAAATGGAGAGAAACTTGAAGCAATCCCACTGAAATCAGGGACCAGACAAGGCTGCCCCCTTTCTCCTTATCTTTTCAATATTGTACTTGAGGTACTAGCTCGGGCAATTCGACAACATAAGGAGGTCAAAGGGATACAAATTGGAAAGGAAGAAGTCAAACTATCATTATTTGCAGACGACATGATCGTCTACCTAAGTGACCCAAAGAACTCCACTAGAGAGCTCCTACAGCTGATAAACAACTTCAGCAAAGTGGCAGGTTATAAAGTCAACTCAAGCAAATCAGTGGCCTTCCTATACTCAAAGGATAAGCAGGCTGAGAAAGAAATTAGGGAAATGACCCCCTTCACAATAGCCACAAACAGTATAATGTATCTTGGGGTGACTCTTACCAAACATGTGAAAGATCTGTATGACAAGAACTTCAAGACTCTGAAGAAGGAAATGGAAGAAGACCTCAAAAAATGGGAAAACCTCCCATGCTCATGGATCGGTAGAATCAATATAGTTAAAATGGCCATTTTGCCTAAAGCACTATACAGATTCAATGCAATACCCATCAAAATCCCAACTCAATTCTTCACAGAGTTAGAAAGAGCAATTATCAAATTCATCTGGAACAACAAAAAACCCAGGATAGCTAAAACTATTCTCAGCAACAAAAGGAAATCTGGGGGAATCAGTATCCCTGACCTCAAGCAATACTACAGAGCAATAGTGTTAAAAACTGCATGGTATTGGTACAGTGACAGGCAGGAGGATCAATGGAACAGGATTGAAGATCCAGAAATGAACCCACACACCTATGGCCACTTGATCCTCGACAAAGAGGCTGAAAACATCCAAAGGAAAAAAGATAGCCTTTTCAACAAATGGTGCTGGTTCAACTGGAGGTCAGCATGCAGAAGAATGCGAATTGATCCATCCTTGTCTCCTTGTACTAAGCTCAAATCCAAATGGATCAAGGACCTCCACATAAAGCCAGACACTCTGAAGCTAATAGAAAAAAAAAACTGGGGAAGACCCTTGAGGACATCGGTACAGGGAGAAAGTTTCTGAACAGAACACCAATAGCGTATGCTCTAAGAGCAAGAATTGACAAATGGGACCTCATAAAATTACAAAGTTTCTGTAAGGCAAAGGACACCATCAAGAGGACAAATCGGCAACCAACAAATTGGGAAAAGATCTTCACCAATCCTACATCAGATAGAGGGCTAATATCCAATATATATAAAGAACTCAAGAAGTTAGACTCCAGAAAACCAAACAACCCTATTAAAAAATGGGGTACAGAGTTAAACAAAGAATTCTCACCTGAAGAACTTCGGATGGCGGAGAAGCATCTTAAAAAATGCTCAACTTCATTAGTCATTAGGGAAATGCAAATCAAAACAACCCCAAGATTTCATCTTACACCAGTCAGAATGGCTAAGATTAAAAATTCAGGAGACAGCAGGTGTTGGAGAGGGTGTGGAGAAAGAGGAACACTCCTCCACTGCTGGTGGGGTTGCAAATTGGTACAACCACTCTGGAAATCAGTCTGGCGGTTCCTCCGAAAACTGGGCACCTTACTTCCAGAAGATCCTGCTATACCACTCCTGGGCATATACCCAGAAGACTCCCCACCATGTAATAAGGATACATGTTCTACTATGTTCATAGCAGCCCTATTTGTAATTGCCAGATGCTGGAAAGAACCCAGGTATCCCTCAACAGAAGAGTGGATGCAAAAAAAATGTGGTATATCTACACAATGGAGTACTATTCAGCCATTAGAAACAATGAATTCATGAAATTCTTAGGCAAATGGATGGGGCTAGAGAATATCATACTAAGTGAGGTAACCCAGACTCAAAAGGTGAATCATGGTATGCACTCACTAATAAGTGGATATTAACCTAGAAAACTGGAATACCCAAAACATAATCCACACATCAAATGAGGTACAAGAAGAAAGGAGGAGTGGCCCCTGGTTCTGGAAAGACTCAGTGAAACAGTATTCAGCAAAACCAGAACGGGGAAGTGGGAAGGGGTGGGTGGGAGGACAGGGGAAGAGAAGGGGGCTTCGGGACTTTCGGGGAGTGGGGGGGCTAGAAAAGGGGAAATCATTTGAAATGTAAATAAATTATATCGAAAAAAAAAAAGAAAAAAAAAAGAAAATAACAAGGAAGGAAAAGTCTTCCTTTTAAAGAAAACCTCATCAAATAACAAGAATTATTATAAACCCTTAATCTAAGTTCACTTATAAAAGGCAAAATGTTTGTCATTAAATTAATTCTTGCCTAAAGTATCACAAAAATTTAAGTAATTTAATATTTCTGTATAGATATACATAATATATACATATATATGAATACATTATATCTATATCTATATCTATATCTATATCTATCTCTCTCTCTCTATCTCTATCTATCTATTTATATATATATATATACATATACATATACATATACATATACATATACATACATATATATTAATTTAAGTTCTCCACCAAGTACTATATTATGAACTTAGATATTACTGCCATCTTTTTTATAGCAAGCTTTTCTTTAGAATAAGTGATATTCGGCTTACAATATATGAATATATTTTATAAAATGTGGATGACAGAGTTTAACGTGGTTTGTGGTGTTCAGTAAAGGACATTGGCCCATAGTCTCAGGTCTATTTTCTGCTGCTGCTTCAGCCTATTCTTGTTCTTGTTCTTATTATTTTTTCTTCTTTTTCTTCTTTTTCTTTTACCTTTTCTTTTACTTTTTCTTATTTTTATTTTTACCCTTATTCCTATACCTATTCTCACTCTTACTCCTCCTTTCATTTTGTCTTAAAATTCTTTTTTGTTGTTTTGTTGTCCTAAAAATATTTTTGTTGTTTTTATCTTAAATTCATTTTATCATTAATTAACTTACTTACTCACTTTATATCTCAATCACAAACCCCAGTCCCTCCTCAAATATCACCCATTCCTCACCCCTTCTCTTCTGAGAACTAGGCACCCACCAACCACTCAGCCTGGCACATCAAGTCCCAGCAGGACTAGATGCATCTTCTCCCACCATTGCCAGCATAAGTGCCCAGTTCAGGAAACAGGAATCAGAGTCAGGCAACAAAGTCAGGGATAATTCCTGCTCCAGCTGTATGAAGACCAAGCTGCATTTCACTATATACCTGCAGGGGTTCTTAGGGCCAGCCTATGTGAATTCTTTGGTTGGTGTTTCGGTAACTAGGAGCTACAAGGGGTCAGGTAAGTTGATATTTGTTTGTCTTCTTGTGGAGTCCCTATTCCCTTTAGGTCCCTTAATCCTTCCTACAACTCTTTCACAAAACTCCTCAAGCTCCATCTTATGTTTGACTGTGGGTATCTGCATCAAGGTGGATACTCTAACAGAATATTTATGCTAGGCTCCAGAGTATAACTAATCATGTCAGGAATTGGTTTTTGCCCATGGAATGGGTCTCAAGTTGGGCTAGTCATTGTTTCATCATTCCTGTAATACTAATCCATCTTTGTCCCTTTCCTTCTTGTAGAAAGGAAAAAAAATATATTGAAGGATGGGTTGGGGTCTTTATCCATCCACTGGAAGTTCTGTTCTGCTACAGAATTCTTATTCTTAATCATATCCTTTTTTGTTCTTTAATAATGACACCTGACTTTGTTTTTTTTATTTCCTTTTTTATTAGATATATTCTTTATTTACATTTCAAATGATTTCCCCTTTCCTGCTCCCATACCCTGAAAGTCCCATAAGCCCTCTCACCTTCTCCTGTTCCCCAATCAACCCCCTCTTTTGTTTTTGTTGTCTTAAAATATTTTTGTTGTTTTTCCTCAAATTCCTTTTATTAGTTATTCACTTTATATCTCAATCAAAACCCCCCTGTGCTGGCATTCCACTACACTGCTGCAGTAAGCCTATCCATGACCAGGGGCTTTTCTTCCCAACAAGGCCATACTCTGGTGCCCATGACTCTGAAGCCATGTGTAATAGCATGTGTACTATCTGGATGATGTTTTTGTCCCTGGGAACTCTGGGAGTACTGGGTGCCTCCTAACATTGTTCCTTCTATGGCACTGCAAATCCCTTGAGATCCTTGGGTTTTTCTCTAGATCCCACAATGGGGATCCTGTGCTAAGGGATATGTCCCCCTCTGTATTTGTTGTGCATAAGCAGAGTCTCCCAGGTGACACCTATATCTGGCTCCAGTCAGCAAGTACTTTTGGGCATCGATAATAGTGTCTGGGTTGTGTAACTATACATGGGATGGATGACTAGGTGGGGTAGTCTCTGGATGGTCTTTCCCTCAGTCTCTGCTGTACACTTTACCTCTGTATCTCCTTCTGTGGGTATTTTGTTCCCCCTTCTAAGAAGGACCAGAGTATCCATACTCTGTTCTTCCTTCTTCTTGGGAATCATTTGATATGTGAGCTGTGTCTTGGGTATTCCAAGCTTCTGAGCTAATATCCACTTATTAGTGAGTGCATACCGTGTGTGATTGGGTTACCTCATTTCGGATGATATTTTCCAGTTCCACACATTTGCCTAAGAATTTCATGAATTCATTGTTCTTAAACATATCTTTGTGTAAATATACGACATCTTCTGTATCCATTCCTCCATTGAACGACATCTGGATTCTTCATATCTTCTAGCTACTATGGGCTACTATGAACATAGTACAGCATGTGTCCTTATTACATGCTGGGGAATCATCTGGGTACATACCCAGGAGTGATATAACAGCATCCTCTGGTAGTATTATGCCCATTTTTCTGAAGAACCACCAGACTGATTTCCAGAGTGATTGTACCAACTTGCAATCCCACCAGCACTAGAGGAATGTTCCTCATTCTCCACATCCTCGCCAGCCCCAGCTGTTTATGGAGTTTATGATCTTAGCCATTCTGACTGGTGAAATCTCAGGGTTGCTTCAATTTGCATTTCCCTGATGACTAAGGATTTTGAACATTTCTGTAGGTGTTTCTTGGCCACTTGATATTCCTCAGGTAAAAATTCTTTGTTTAGATCTGTACCCCAATTTTTAATAGAGTTAGTTGGGTCTCTGGGGTCTACCTTCTTGAGTATATATTGGATATTAGCCCTCTGTCAGATGTGAGGTTGGTTGCCATTTTGTCTTATTGACAGTGTCCTTTACCATACAGAAACTTTGTAATTTTATGAGATCCCATATTTAATTCTTGATCTTAGAGCATACGCTATTGGTGTTCTATTCAGGAAAATTTGCCCTGTTACCATGAGCTCAAGGCTCTTCCCCAGTTTCTTTTCTATTAGCTTCAGTGTGTCTGGTTTTATGTGGAGTTTCTTGATCCACTTGGACTTGAGCTTAGTACAAGGAGATAAGAATGGATTGATTTGCATTCTTCTGCATGCTGGCCACCAGTTGATCCATAGCTCCTTTGTCAAAGATCAAGTGACCATAGGTGTGTGGGTTCATTTTTAGTTCTTCAATTCTATTCCATTGATCTTCCTGCCTGTCACTATTGTACCAATACACTGTACCAATATAGTACTGCATGAGGTCAGGGATGTTGAATCCCCCAGAAGTTCTTTAACTGTTGAGAATAATTTTAGTGATCCTGGGTTATTATTTCAGATGAATTTGAGAATTGCTCTTTCTAACTCTATGAAGAATTGAGTTGGGATTTTGTTGGGGATTACATTGAATCTGTATATTGCTTTTGGCAAGATGGCCATTTTTACTGTATTAATCCTGCCAATCCATGAGCATGGAAGATTTTTTCCATCTTCTGAGGTCTTCTTTGATTTTTTTCTTCAGAGACTTGAAGTTCCTGTCATACAGATCTTTTACTTGTTTGGTTAGAGTCACCCCAAAATACTTTATATTGCTTGTGGCTATTGTGAAAGGTGCCATTTTTCTAATTTCTCTCTCAGCTTGTTTATCCTTTGAGTATAGGAAGCCTACTGATTTGATTGAGTTAATTTTATATCTGGCCACTTTGCTAAAGTTGTTTATCAGCTGTAGGAGTTCTCTAGTGTAGTTTTTTAGGTTGCTTAAGAATAGTATTATTTCATCTGCAAATAGTGATAATTTGACTTCTTCCTTTCTAATCTGTATCCCTTTGACCTCCTTTTGTTGACTAATTGCTCTAGCTAGAACTTCAAGTACTATGTTGTATAAATATGAAGAGAGAGGAAAGCCTTGTCTAGATTTTGATTTCAGTGGGATTGCTTCAAGTTTCTCTCCATTTAGTTTGATGTTGGCTACCGGTTTGTTGTATATTGCTTTTACTTTGTTTAGGTATGGGCCTTGAATTATTATTCTTTCCAAGACTTTTAACATGAAAAGATTCTGAATTCTGTCAAATGCTTTTTCAGCATCTAATGAAATGACCATGTGCTTTTTTTTTCTTTGAATTTGTTTATGTAGTGGATTACATTGATGGATTTCCATATATTGAACCATCCCTACATCCCTGGGATGAAGCCTACTTGATAATAGTGTATGATTGTTTTGATGTGTTCTTAGGTTCTGATGGCTAGAATTTTGTTGAGTATTTTTGCATTGATATTCATAAGGGGGAATTGGTTGGAAGTTCTCTTTCTTTGTTGTATCTTTGTGTGGTTTTTGTATCAGCATAATTGTGGCTTCATAGAACTTGTTGGGCAGTGTTCCTTCTGTTTCTATTTTGTGGAATAGTTTGAAAAGAATTGGTGTTATGTATTCTTTGAAGGTCTGATAGAATTCTTCACCAACCCCATCTGGTCCTGTGATTGTGTGTGTGTGTGTGTGTGTGTTTATGTGTGTGTATGATTGTGTGTGTGTGTGTGTGTGATTGTGTGTGTGTGTGTGTGTGTGTGTCTAAGACTTTCAATGACTGCTTCTATTTCTTTAGGGTTTATGAATTTATTGAGATGATCTATCTGATCCTGATTTAACTTTCGTATTTGGTATTCATCTAGATATAATTGGTCATAAAACAGACCTCAACAGATATAAGATCAAACTAATCATCTGTCTCCTACCAGATCACTTTGGAGTAAGGGTAGTCTTCAATAGCAACAAAAACAACAGAAATCCCACATACACATGGAAGCTGAACAATTCTGTACTCAATGATGCCTTGGTCAAGGAAGAAATAAGAAAAGAAATCAAAGACTTTTTAGAATTAATGATAATGAAGGCACAGATACCCAAATTTTTGGGACAAAATGAGAGCAGTACTAAGAGGAAAACTCAGCTCACAGTGCCTCCAAAAAGAAGCTGGAAAGAGCATACACTAGCAACTTACCAGCACACCTGAAAGATTTAGACCACAAAGAAGCTAATACACCCAAGAAGAGCCAAAGACACTTGACCTTTTACTTAGTGTAGCAGCCTACATTAGGCTAGGAGGCTTCTACTTACAACAACTTATCAGAATAAGTTGGTTGTGTGAATATTTTAGATAGGGTTACTATGGCCATGCTAAAACATCACACCGAAGCAACATGAGAATTAAAAAAATTATTTCTTTTACATTTCAATATAATTCTTCATCCTTGAAGGTAGCACAAGGAAAAATTCCCTTAACAGAACTCAATGTGCCAGTCTCTAAGATCAAGAATTGATAAATGGGACCTTAAGGAACTGGAAAGTTTTCTGTAAAGCAAGGGACATAGCCAATTGGACAAATCAGCAACCTACAAATTGGGAATAAATCTTTACTTACTCTACACCAGATAGAGGGTTAATATTCAAAATTCATAAAGAACTAAAGAAGCTACCTTCTAAAACACCAAACAACCAAATAAAATAATGAGGTATAGAGCTAAACAGAGAATTCACAACAGAGGAATCTCAAATGGTTCAGAAGCAATTAAGGATATGTTTGATGTCCTTAGTCATCAAAAAAATGCAAGTCAAAACAGTCTTGAGATTCTACATTGCACCAATCAGAATGGCTAAGATCAAAACTCAGGTGGTAAAATATGTTGGCATGGATGTGGAGAAAGAGGAACTCTCCATATCTAGTGAGATTGCAAACTGGTACAACCAGTCTGGAAATCAATGTGGGGGTTCCTCAGAAAATTGGAAATAGATCTATCTACCTGAAGACATAGCTGTACCACTTTTGGGCATAGTCCCAAAATATGTCCATCATATCCAAAAAAAAACCATGCTCCATTATGTACATAGCAGCATTTTTGTGATAGCCAGAAGTTGAAAACATCTCATATGTCCCATAATATCTGTCTTCCAAATGAATATAAAAAATGTGGAATTGTACTCAGCAATTGATAATGAGGATATCATGAATTTTGCAGGCAAATGGATGAAATTAGAAAATATCAACCTGAGTAAGTTAAGTTAGACTCAAAGGTTCATGCATAGTGTTTACTCACTTATAATAAAAATAAACTACTTTGTTAGAGTGTTACCAACAATGTGTGCTTGTGCTTGAGGTATTTGTTTCATCTTTTAAAAGTACACAATATTTCGTGGAATAGTTTGAAGAGTATTGGTGTTAGATCTTCTTTGAAGGTCTGATAGAATTCTGCACTGAAGCCATCTGGTCCCATAATTCTTTAGGTTGGGAGACTTTCTATGACCCCTTTTATTTCTTTAGGGTTTATAGGACTGTTTAGATGATCTATTTGATCCTAATTTAATTTTGGTGTTTGATATATATCTAGGAAACTGTCCATTTCCTCCAGGATTCTCCAGTTGTGTTGAGTATAGGCTTTTGTAGTAGGATCCGATGATTTTTTGAATTTCCTCAGTTTATGTTGTTATATCTCCCTTTTCATTTCTAATTTTTTTAATCTAGATACAGTCTCTGTGCCCATTGGTTAGTCTGGCTAAGGGTTTATCTATCTTGTTGATTTTCTCAAAGAACAAATTCCTGATTTTGTTGATTCTTTGTATGGTTCTGTTTGTTTCTACTTGATTGATTTCAGCCCTGAGTTTGATGATTTCCTGCCTTCTACTCCTCCTTGGTAAATTAGCTTCTTTTTGCTCCAGGGCTTTCCAGTATGTCATTAAGCTGCTAGTGTATGCTCTCTCAATTTTCTTTTGGAGGCACTCAGGGCTATGAGTTTGCCTCTTAGCTCTGCTTTCATTGTGTCCCATAGGTTTGGATATGTTGTGTCTTCATTTTCATTAAATTCAAAACGTCTTTGATTTCTTTCTTTATTTCTTCCTTGACCAAAGTATCATTGAGTATTGTTCAGTTTCCATGTGTATGTGGGATTCTGTTGTTTTTGTTGCTATTGAAGACCACTTTTACTCCATAGTGATCTGATAGGAGGCATGGGATTAGTTTGATCTTCTTATATTTGTTTAGGTCTGTCTTATGCCCAATTATATGATTGATTTCGGAGAAGGTACCATGAGGTGCTGAGAAAAAGGTATATTCTTTTGCTTTAGGATGAAATGTTATATATATATATATATATATATATATATATATATATATATATATATATATATATATATTAAATCTAATTGGTCCAAAGCTTCAGTTAGTTTCACTGTGGCCCTGTTCAGTTTCTGTTTTTCTGATTGATACATTGAGGAAAGTGCAGTGTTGAAGTCACCCACAGTTATTGTGTTAGTTACAATGTGTGCTTTGAGCTTTAGTAAAGTTTCTTTTATGAATGAAGGTGCCTTTGCATTAGGAGCATAGATGTTCAGGATTGAGAGCTCTTCTTGTTGCATTTTTTTCTTTGACAAGCAATAAGTGTCCCTCAGTGTCTCTCTTTTTTTAATTTTTTTTATTTATTTTCTATATTCTTTGCTTACATTCTAAAAGCCTTCTCCTTTCCCAGTCCCCCCTCCCATATGTTTCATAAGTCCTCTTCTCTCCATCCATTATCCTGTCTATCCCCCTCCCTTTTCTCTGTCCTGGTACTCCCCTAAAATGCTGGATCAAGCCTTTCCAGGATTAGTGCCCTCTTCTTCCTTCTTCATGGGAATCATTTGATATGCTAATTGTATCTTCAGTATTCAGAGCTTCAGGGCTAATTAATATCCACTTATCAATGATTGCATTCCATGTGTATTCTTTTGTGATTGCGTTACCTCGCTTAGGATGATATTTTCCAGTTCCATCCATTTGCCTAAAAAATTCATGAATTCATTGTTTTTAATTGCTGAATAGTACTCCGATGTGTATATATACCACATTTTCTGTATCCATTCCTCCATTGCAGGATATCTGGGTTCTTTCCAGATTCTGGCTATTATAAATGAGGCTGCTACGAACATAGTGGAGCATGTGTCCTTATTGCATGCTGGGGAATTCTCTGGGTATACGCCCAGGAGAGGTATAGCAGGGTCCTCCTGAAGTGTCATGCCCTGTTTTCTTAAGAACCGCCAGACTCATTTCCAGATAGGTTGAACCATCTTACAATCCCACCAGCAGTGAAAGAATGTTCCTCTTTCTCCACATCCTTGCCAACACCTGCTGTCTCCTGAGTTTTTAACCTTAGCCATTCTGACTGGTGTGAGGTGAAATCTCAGGGATGTTTTGATCTGCATTTCCCTAATGGCTAATGATGTTGAGCATTTCTTAAGGTGCTTCTCGGCCATCTGAATTTCTTCAGGGGAAAATTCTTTGTTTAGGTCTATACCCCATTTTTTACTAGGGTTATTTGATTCCCTCGATTCTATCTTCCTGAGTTCTTTGTATATATTGGTTATTAGCCCTCTCTTGGATGTAGGATTGGTGCAGATCTTTTCCCAATTTGTTGGTTGCCATTTTGTCCTTTTGATGGTGTCCTTTGCCTTTGTAATTTTATGAGATCCCATTTGTCAATTCTGATCTTAGAGCATAAGCTATTGGTGTTCTGTTCAGCAACTTTTCCCCTGTGCCTACGTCCTCAAGGGTTTTCCCCAGTTTCTTTTCTATTGGTTTCACTGTGTCTGGTTTTATGTAGAGGTCCTTGATCCACTTGGAGTTTAGCTTAGTACAAGGAGACAAGGATGGATCAATTCGAATTATCCTGCATGTTGACCTCCAGTTGAATCAGCACCATTTGTTGAAAATGCTATATTTTTTCCACTTGATGTTTTCAGCTCCTTTGTCGAAGATCAAGTGACCATAGGTGTGTGGATTCATATCTGGGTCTTCGATTCTATTCCATTGGTCCACTTGCCTGTCCCTGTGCCAATACCATGCAGTTTATAACACTATTGCTCTGTAGTATTGCTTGAGGTCTGGGATACTAATAACACCAGAAGTTCTTTTACTGTTGAGAATAGTTTTAGCTATCCTGTGTGTTTTGTTATTCCAGATAAATTTGAGAATTGCTTTTTCCAACTCTGTGAAGAACTGAGTTGGGATTTTGATGGGGATTGCATTGAATCTGTATATTGCTTTTCAAGATGACCATTTTAATTATATTATTTCTGCCAATCCACCAGCATGGCAGATTTTTCCATTTCATGAGGTCTTCTTCGATTTCCTTCTTCAGAGACCTATAGTTCTTGTCACAAAGATCTTTCACTTGTTTGGTTAGAGTCACACCAATATACTTTATATTATTTGTAGTTATATAAAGTAATATTTGAAGGGTGTCATTTCCCTAACTTCTTACTCAGTCTGCTTATCCTTTGAGTATAGGAAGGCAACTGATTTGCTTTGAGTTGATTTTATAAACTGCCACTTTGCTGAAGTTGTTTTTCAGCTGAAGGAGTTCTCTGGTGCAGTTTTTTGGGTCACTTAAGTATACTATCATATCATCTGTAAATAGTGATAATTTTACTTCTTTCTTTCCAATTTGTATACTTTGACCTCCTTATGTTGTCTAATTCCTTTAGCTAGAACTTCAAGTACTATATTATAAAGATATGGAGAAAGAGGGCATCCTTGTCTAGTCCCTGATTTTAGTGGGATTGCTTCAAGTTTCAATCCATTTAATTTGATGTTGGCTACTGGTTTGCTGTATATTGCTTTAACTATGTTTAGGTATGGGCCTTGAATTCCTTTTCTTTCCAAGACTTTTAGCATGAAAGGATGCTGAATTTTGTCAAATGACTTTTCAGCATATAATGAAATGATCATATTTTTTTCTTTGAGTTTCTTTATGTAGTGGATTGCATTGATGGATTTCCGTATATTGAACCATCCCTGCATCCCTGGGATGAAGCCCACTTGATCGTGGTGGATGATCATTTTGATGTGTTCTTGGATTCGGTTGGCAAGAATTTTATTGAGTATTTATGCATTGATTTTCATAAGGGAAATTGGCCTGAAGTTCTCTTTCTTTGTTGGATATTTGTGTGGTTTTGGTATCAGTGTAACTGTGGCTTCATAGAATGAGTTGGGTAGTGTTCCTTCTGTTTCTATTTTGTGGACCAAAATAGAAACTTTGGATATTAGAATGGCAACTCAAGCTTGTTTTCTGAGACCATTTGGTTGTAAAATTGTCTTCCAGCCTTTTACTCTAAGGTAGTGTTTGTCTTTGACACTGAGGTGTGTTTCCTGTATGCAGCAAAATGTAGGATCCTGTTTACATATCCAGTCTGTTAGTCTATGTCTTTTTATTGGGGAATTGAGTCCAGTGATGTTAAGAGATATTAAGGAATAAAGATTATCACTTCCTGTCTTTTTTGATGTTATCTTTTATATTTGATAGGTTATCTTCTTTTGGGTTTGATGAAAGAAGGTTACTATCTTGCATTTTCCAGGGTGAAGTTTGCCTCCTTATATTGGTGTTTTCCTCCTATTATCCTTTGTAGGGCTGGGTTTGTGGTAAGATATTTCGTGAACTTGGTTTTGTCATGGAATATCTTGGTTTCTCCATCTATGGTGATTGAGAATTTTGCTGGGTATAAGATTCGGCTAGCATTTGTGTTCTCTTAGAGTCCACATGAGATCTGCCCAGGATCTTCTAGCTTTCATAGTCTCTGGTGAGAAGTCTGGTGTGATTCTGATAGGTCTTCCTTTATATGTTACTTGGCCTCTTTCTCTTACTCCCTTTAATATTCTTTCCTTGTTTAGTACATTTGGGATTTTGATTATTATGTGACGAGAGGTATTTCTGTTCTGGTCCAGTCTGTTTGGAGTTCTGTAGGCTTCTTGTATATTCATGGGCATCTCTCTCTTTAGGTTAGGGAAGTTTTCTTCCATAATTTTATTGAAGATATTTGCTGGCCCTTTAAGTTGTAAATCTTCACTCTCATCTATGCCTATAATCCTTAGGTTTGGCCTTCTCAATGTGTCCTGGATTTCCTGGATGTTTTGGGTTACAAGCTTTTTGCATTTTGCATTTTCTTTGACCGTTGAGTCCATGGTTTCTATGGTATCTTCAGCATCTGAGATTCTTTCTTCTATCTCTTGTATTCTGTTGTTGATATTTGCATCTATGGTTCCTGATTTCTTCCCAAGGTTTTCTATCTCCAAATTTTTCTCCCTTTGTGATTTCTTAGTTGTTTCTACTTCTGTTTTTAGATCCTGGATGTTTTTGCTCAGTTCCTTCACTTGCTTGCTTGTGTTTTCCTGTATTTCTTTGAGAGATTTTTGTGTTTCTTCTTTTGTGACTTCTGCCTGTTGATCAAATTTCTCCTGTACTTTTAAAAGTGATTTTTGCATTTCCTCCTTATTGGCTTCTATCATTTGACCCATATTCTCCCGAATTTCTTTAAGTGATTTTTGTGTTTCCCGTGTAAGGGCTTCTAGCTTTTGATCATTTTTCTCCTGAATTTCTTTAAGAGATTTATTTATGTCCTTTATGTGTTCTTGTAACAGCATCACGACCAGTGATTGTACATCCAAATCTTGCTTTTCTGGTGTGTTGGGGTATCCAGGACTTGCTATTAATGGAGAATTGGGTTCAGATGCTGCCATATTGCCTTGATTTCTGTTAGTAACGTTCTTACAGTTGCCTTTTGCCATCTAGATCTCACTGGTGTTAGTTGGTCTTGTTGTCAATGCAGGACTCACCGTTGCAGGACTCCCTGCAGCTGGCCTCCAGATGCACCACTGGCCCTCTGCACTGCTTGGGGATGGGGCATGTGGCCCAGGCTGCTTCTGATCTAGAGGAGGCGACCTGAATGCTCCCACCAGAGGCCTCAGGATGGCTCCTCTGCTCTGCTGGGTCAAATGGACTCACCGGAGCAAGCAGTCTCCCTGTGGCTGGGCTGGCCCTCTGCACTGGTTGGGGACAGGGCACGTGGCCCAGGCTGCTTCAGATCCAGAGGTGGCGACCAGAAGGCTCCCGCCAGAGGCCTCCAGATGGATCCTCTCCTTTGCTGGGTCAGAGGGACTCACCTGAGCAAGGTGCCTCCAGTGTATCTTTTGATGACTTTAGGTTGAAATTCAATTTTATCTGATATTATAATGGCTACTCCGGCTTGTTTCCTGAGACCATTTGCTTGTAAAATGTGGTATATTTACACAATAGAATACTACTCAGCAATAAAAAACAATGAATTCATGAAATTTTTAGGCAAATGGTTGGAACTGGAAAATATCATCCTAAGTGAGGTAACCCAATCACAAAAGAATACACATGGAATGCAATCTCTGATAAGTGGATATTAATTAGCCCAGAAGCTCTGAATACCCAAGGCACAATTAGCACAACAAATGACTCCCATGAAGAAGTAAGAAGAGGGTCCTGATCCTGGAAAGGCTTGATATAGCATTTTAGGGAAGTACCAGGACAGAGAAAAAGGAGGGAAGTGACTGGAGAATGGGTGGAGAGAAGAAGGCTTATGGGACATATGGAGAGGGGGGAACTGGGAAAGGGGAAATCATTTGTAATGTAAACAAAGAATATAGAAAATAAAAAAAAAAAACCAAAAACTACATAATAAAGAGAGATGCTTTTGTAATGTTTTTGTTTGTATTTATTATGCTTCATTATTATGTTAGTATGATTGTATAGAGGTTTTTAAATCGTTTAATTTACTACCACAATAGGTTATGTGTTTTAAAGGTATAAAATTTTATAATAAAATATTTTATAATTATATATAAAAATATATAAAATATATAAAATTGGTGTCACATTACATATATGTATATATATAAATTTTCTAATAAAAATTAGCTTTTTTAAACAGGATAGTTATCATAGATGCTATATTTAAAAAAATCACAGATGCAATGTCTAATTTATAATAGAATCATTTGATTTTACTACAGTTCCTAGGTCACATCACAATACTAAAGTGGAAACCTAAAGAGACTGAACAGTGAAATGTCCTCTTTAAAATATGTATTCTCTGAGACACTAGAATAAACCTCGTGTATATCATGCCCAAATTGTATTAAGAAAAATGAATATTTTCTTGTTGTTTTTGCTTCATGTAAACAGTTCATTTGATGGTTAAATAGAGCTGTTAAGTTTTTCTTGGATTTAACCAAATAAAGGAATGTTCTTTTTATTAACAGCAACATTTCCCCCCCAAAATAAATATGGCACCATTTTTTCCTGGAACTTGAATTTCCTGCATACAAAGCCTAAGGCAGAATATTCTGGTGCAAACTTTTTTTCTTTCTCTGTTATAGATTAGGCAGTGTAGGAGGCAAACCTTTCAGTGAAATGCAGTTTTAAGTCTTAATATGTGCATCTAAAAATTAAGATGAACTTATGTTTCCCTCTCTCTTTGATATGATTGTCAAGTGGCTGTATATAGAAACTGAGTAATCTTTTCAGAACTGCTAAATTTGATTCAGGCCTCATGGTAAAAATGTAGGATTGTCACAATAATGTCTTATCAACAGAGCTTTAGCTTAATACCCCAACATGCATTCCAATATCTTCCATACATTTAAAGAGGAGATTATATTGAATATAAAGAGATTCTGTGTTACTGACTAAAGTCCTAGTCATATTCAGTCCAATCTCAGTCTTAAAGTATTATACTCTATTTATTGCTCTGGAGTTTAGTGTCTATAATAGTCATGAAATCTCCAAATGTTAGAGAGACTACACAGGTGCTTTAATTTCCTATGTTGAAGTTTTTAAGTCCTTCCATGGTATTGCCCTCTGATTCAATAATTAACTGCTGATAAATTCAAGACCTAAGTTACTTGAACTTTCACGAAGAATATAAATGTTCTTTGACATTTGATTTTAATATTAAAGCTACCATACTTGCTGTAGAATATTTAATTAGCAGAGTATTTTCTAATACAAATTAAACAAGCCACTTAAGAAAAAAAATCTATATGTAAAAATATTCTAATGAACCCAGAAAATACTTACAAACACACATAGTAAAATTTCTCATTTTTAAGAATAGCATGCTAATTAATACATCTCTTCTTTCATAGTAAAGATTCAATTAACATACTCTTCAATAATAATATTTTCACCTAAAATTAGAAGATTATTTTTTATGGAAATTTAAGCTGATTTTGATTGAGGCATAACCTCCAAAACAGATCTGAAAGAAAGAGTATAAGTTAGTTATTTTTTGGACTATTTTCTTATGTGCACCTAAAAATTAAATTTAGGAAACATATAGGAGATAGGAAACAAAAAAAATGAAAGAAAGAGATGTTGTTGTATAAGAAAATCTTGAATGATTGATTTATCAATACTGAGGAGCAAATTCTGGGGTGAAAGGTAGGTCACAGAGGCAGAGAAAACAAGCACCTGTCTTCCACAGCAAACAACCCAAAAGGAACCACTCCTCAGTGCCATCTCAAAAAACCCTCAAACTTAATGTCCCTCCCTCTAATTCCTGTGCATCTCTTTATCTGTCCTTCTGACTTTCTATTATTTCTCACTTCCCCCATAGTCACTCCCTTTCATCTGATGTTTCACATCTTGACCTGTCATTGACTTTATGTAACCCTGTTTACAATAAGCTGAAAACTCCGAATAAACGTGTATGCTAGGGGCACACCACAAGTAGAAATATTTGTTTTTCAGTAAATAACACAGTTTGTTCAAATATCTTGATCCAGAAAGGATCAAAGAGGTGTTAGGAGAGATAGTGGGAGAAGGTAGGAAGATAAGAAAGAAAGATGTTTAAAGATTATAGAAAAAACTGCACTAATTCAAGAAACACTTAGATTAGTGCAGGTCAAACCATGTGTACTATTCTCACTATCAATGAGATTATGAGAAAGACATATGTTTTGTTTTTTTTTTCTTTAATTCCCTTCTTTATTTTACTGTTAATGTCATGCTCATAGGAATAAAAAGTGTTTCAAATTGAAAAATTTGTCATCTTGACATGCAATTTTCTAAGCCCATTTTGCAAAGCCATGCTTAAGTTGTGAGGATATTTTAGGGTGAGAATACACTTCTTGTGGTGATTAATCAATGTTTTTCTTGGGTTATGTATTTACTTCCTTAAACCAGTTTGCTAGATTTTCTATATAATAAGAATATACTTTGTATGACAGAAATCGGTAATGCTTAGGCTTAGGGAAATGGTTTCATGGTTAAGAGCACTTGTTTGTGCAGACAAGGTTCAGCCACATGCATAGTGGCTCACAGCTATCCATTGCTCCAATTCTAGTGGTTCAGGAACTGTTCTTACCTTCACAAGCACTAGGCATGCTGATGGTATACATATATACATTCAGTCAAAATACTCATTCACAAAAATAAAAAATGAAATATTTTGAGGTCAAAATATAGTGCTTAAAATAATTGCACATAATATATTGTATAGCAATTTCCTTAGTGCTACAAGGAGAATGCAAGACTGAGGAAGTTACAACTTGAAACATTCCATTTTGGTTGGAGAGTCATTAATACTTACGAAGCAAAACACTCATAAGTATTCGGACATCCTTGAAACTCTATAGGCCCCCAAGGTCATGAAAGCCTATAAAGATGATTGAGGAGGAAATACAATCTGATCTGTAGAGCTGACATAATCTGTGCAGGGAGTTCCAGCATTCTGGCTTTTGTGATTTATCATGTGGCCCAGAGAGTGGCACTATTAGGAGGATTAGCCTTCTTGGAGTAGTAGTGACCTTATTGGAGGAAGTGCATGACTGTAGAGTTGGACTTTGAGAGAATTTCTTCCTAGCTTCCTGAGGATGCCAGTCTTCTGTAGGCATTCAGATCAAGATGTAGAACTCTCAGCTCTTCCTGTGCCATGCCTGCCTGGATGCTGCCATGCTCCTGACCTGAGGATAATGTGCTGAACCTCTGAACATGTAAGAGAGCAAAATAAAATGTTGTCCTTTACAAGAGTTACCTTGGTCATAATGTCTCATCACAGCAATGGAAATCCTAACAGGACATCACCTATGCTGGTGTAGGCTTTCAATGATGCAACTGCCTTTGAAATGTCCACGCTTTTTTAATTAACCCTTCACCCTTACTCCAGCAAGGAACCACAATGAAGTCATTGATTCAGGAAGCTGGATACTTTTGTTTAAGTTATAGTATAATTTTAGCTATCACACATTTTACCACTAATATTTTTCTTATTCTCTGCTTTCATTTTTTTAATTAGTTGATTGCTTTTATTCATGTTCATACATCTAGAGCAAGAGCACTTTCTTTTTTTTTTCATTTATATTCATTTTTATTAGATGTATTCTTTATTTACATATCAAATGATTTCCCCTTTTCTGGGGCCTCACTCCCCTAAAGTCCCATAAGCACTCTTCCCTCCCCCTATTCCTCCATCTACTCTTTCCCACTTCCCTGTTCTGGCCTTCCCCTATACTGTTGAATTGAGTCTTTCTAGAACCAGGGGCCACTCCTCTGTTCTTTTTGAACATCATTTAATATGTGGATTATTTCTTGGGTATTCCAAGTTTCTAGGTTAATATCCACTCATCAGTGAGTGCATACCATGATTGATCTTTTGAGACAGGGTAACCTCACTTAATATCATCCTCTACAGCTCCATCCATTTGTCTAAGAATTTCATGAATTCATTGTTTCTAATGGCTGAATAGTACTCCATTGTGTAAATATACCACATTTTTTTTATCCATTCCTCCGTTGAGGGACACCTGGGTTGTTTCCAGCTTCTGGCTACTACTATTAGGGCTGCTATAAACATAGGGGAGCATGTGTCCTTATTACATGCTGGATAATCCTCTGGGTATATGCCCAGGAGTGGTATAGCAGGGTCCTCTGAAAGTGCCATGCCCAGTTTTCTGAGGAACCTCCAGACTGATTTCCAAAGTGGTTGCACCATCTTACAATCCCACCAGCAGTGGAGGAGTGTTGCTCTTTCTCCACATCCTCACCAGCACCTGCTGTCTCCTGAGTTTTTGACCTTAGCCATTCTGACTGGTATGAGGTGAAATCTCAGGGTTGTTTTGACTTGCATTTTCCTAATGATTAATGATGTTGAACATTTCTTAAGGTGTTTCTCAGCCCTCCGAAGTTCTTCATGTGAAAAATCTTTCTTTAGCTCGGTACCCCACTTTTTAATGGGGTTATTTGGTTTTCTAGGTTCTACCTTCTTGAGTTCTCTGTATATATTAGATATTAGCCCTCTGTCAGATTTAGGGTTGGTGAAGATCCTTTCCCAATCTGTTGGCTGATGTTTTGTCCTTTTGAAAGTGTCCTTTGCCTTACAGAAATTTTGTAGTTTTATGAGGTCCTATTTGTCAATTCTTGATCTTAGAGCATAAGCTATTGGTGTTCTATTCAGCAACGTTTCCCTGTGCCCATGTCCTCAAGGGTCTTCCCCAGTTTCTTTTCTATTAATTCCAGTGTGTCATGTTTTATGTGGAGGTCCTTGATCCATTTAGAGTTGAGCTTAGTACAAGGAGATAAGAATAGATCGATTTATATTCTTCTGGAAGCTGACCTCCAATTGAACCAGCATTATTTGTTGAAAAGACTATCTTTTTTCCACTGGATGCTTCATTTCCTTTGTCAAAGATCAAGTGACCATAGGTGTATGGGTTCATTTCTGGGACTTCAATCCTATTCAATTGATCTGCTTGTCTGACATTGTACCAATACCATGCAGTTTTTATCACTATTGCTCTGTAGTAAAGTATGAGGTCAGGGATAATGAATGCCCCTGAAGTTCTTTTACTGTTGAGAATAGTTTTAGCTATCATGGGTTTTTTTTTTTTTTTTTTTTTTTTTTTTTTTTTTTTTTTTTTTTGTTATTCCAGATGAATTTGAGCATTGCTCTTTCTAGGTCTATGGAGAACTGGGTTGGGATTTTGATGGGGTTTGCCCTGAACCTGTAGATTGCTTTTGGCAATATGGCCATTTTAACTATATTAATCCTGCCAATCCATGAGCATGGAAGATTTTTCCACTTTCTGAGATCTTCTTTGATTTCCTTCTTCAGAGATCTGAAGTTCTTGTCATATAGGTCTTTCACTTGTTTGGTTAGAGTCACCCCAAGATACTTTATGCTGTTTGTGGCTATTGTGAAGGGTGTCATTTCCATAATTTCTTTCTCAGTCTGCTTATCCTTTGAGTATATAAAGGCTACTGAATTGCTTGAGTTGATTTTGTAGACAGCCACTTTCCTGAAGTTGTTTATCAGCTGTAGGAGTTCTCTAGTAGAGTTTTTTGGGTCACTTAAGTATACTATCATATCATCTGCAAATAGTGATAGTTTGACTTCTTCCTTTCCAATTTGTATCCCTTTGACCTCCTTATTTTGTCTAATTGCTCTAGCAAGGACTTCCAAGTACTGTATTGAAAAGATATGGAGAGAGGGGGCAGTCTTGTCTAGTCCCTGATTTTAGTGGGATTGCTTCAAGTTTCTCTTCATTTAGTTTGATGTTGGCTAGCTACTGGTTTGTTGTATATTGCTTTTACTATGTTTAGATATGGGCCTTGAATTCCTGTCCTTTCCAAGACTTTTAGCATGAAAGGATGCTGAATTTTGTCAAATGCCTTTTCAGCATCTAATGAAATGATCATGTGGGTTTTTTTTTTCCTTTGAGTTTGTTTATGTAGTGGATTGCATTGATGGATTTCCTTATATTGAACCATCCCTGCATCCCTGGGATGAAGCCTAGTTGATCCTGGTGGATGATCGTTTTGATGTGTTCTTGGATTTGGTTGGCAAGAATTTTATTGAGTATTTTTGCATCGATATTCATAAGGGAAATTTGCCTGAAATAATCTTTCTTAGTTGAATCTTTGTATGGTTTTGGTATCAGCGTAATTGTGGTGTCATAGAAGGAGTTGGGTAGTGTTCCTTCTGTTTCTATTTGGTGGAATAGTTTGAAGAATATTGGTGTTAAATCTTCTTTGAAGGTCTGATAGAATTCTGCACTGAAACCATCTGGTCCTGTGCTTTATTTTTGTCGGAAGACTTTCTATGACCTCTTCTATTTTTTTAGGTGTAATGGCTATGTTTAGATGATCTATTTGATCCTGGTTTAATTTTGGTATTTGGTATCTGGCTAAGAAATTGTCCATTTCCTCCAGATTCTCCAGTTGTGTTGAGTACAGGCTTTTGTAGTAGGATCTGATGATTTTTTGAATTTCTTCAGTTTCTGTTGTAATATCTCCCTTTTCTTTTTTTTTTTTTTTCATGGCAAATGTGATTTTATTATTCAAAATATGAAACATTAATAATAATTTTTATTGGACTGAAATATACAGTGAACTAAGATTAATAACCTAGAATTGGAACCTTCTGTGAGCTGAATTGCCTGGAATGTGTCAAAAACAAGATAAAGTATGTAAATAGGAGAAGGAAACTTCTGAAGCTATTTTAATAGCAACGACCGACCTACCAGCTGGGAGATGTACCACCTGTGTGCTCAGGTCCTGGGTGCAGGCAGACCTCTGCAGTTTGCACCCCCAGGGATCTAAAGCTTGGGGTGATACAGTACCTAGTGAAGCTTTTCTGCCCCAGCCGGCAGTGAATATGGCCACGGGATTCTCTCCCTTTGCTGGTCTCCAGGCAGTACACAGGCCGTATGCCAGGAGGTCTGGCAGATGAACTGCCTATGAGCTCAGTTCCTCAGCGCAGGCAAACCCCTGGCGGTTTGCACCCCCAGAGATCTAAAGCTTGGGGTAATACAGTACCTAGTGAAGCTCTTCTGCTTTGGCAGGCAGCGAATATGGCCACAGGAATTCTCTCCCTTTGCTGGTCTCCAGGCAGGACACAGGCCCCATGCCTGGCAGACTAGCAGACAAACCGCCTATGTGATCAGTTCTTGGGTGCAGGCAGACACCTGGCGGTTTACACCCCCAGAGATCTAAAGCTCCGGGTGATACAGTACCTAGTGAAGCTCTTCTGTCCTGGCCCGGCAGCGAATATGGCCCTCTGCTTTCATTTTGTATCATATACATTACAGAAAAAGACTTAGTGGCTGAACCCAGTGTTAATGGGTCTTGATGCTCAGTAATGAAAGTGCTGTGGTTCGATGATCTGGTTATGGGACACAATGAAAGCAGTATTAAGAGGAAAGTTCATAGTTTTAAGTGCCCTAGTAAAGAAAGTGAAGAGATTTTACACTAACAACAGCATATTAGAGAGCTCTAGAACAAATGAAGCAAACTCACCCAAAAGGAGTAGAAGGCAGGAAATACTTGTAAATTATTATGATTACAAAATTCTTAGTTACAGTATTAAGGACAGCATCATTCTAAAAATAAAATGTAAAAATTATGGACAAATTTTTTTTGTCAGACCTTCAAATGCAACAGGTAGTTGTATATTTATTCATTAGTTCAATTTCTCTTATTATGTTAGTAGCTCTAGAAAAAAAGAGTAATAACCCTGTATATTTGGAAAACATAAGATTTAAAATAAGGTATATATCATCAGGGTTTCATTAGATTTTAAGAAATGATAAAACAGGAAATCATGGCTAGTTTTATTAGGATAAATTAGTACTAAGAATTACATATATACATTTAGCATCAAGATGTTTATTACAAGTACATTTATTTTTAAATTTAGGATGATTCTATAATATATTTCTCACTTATTAGTTTCTAAAACTGCTGTATAAACGACAACATGATATATTATTTTTGGAGCTGGTTACGAACATTTTTGTTCTGTAATGACATGGCTTATAGCTATGACAGCTATGACACACTGCCAACATCTTAGGGGTTCATTACAGCTGCAATTTTTCAGGTTGGAAGATGAGGTATAGAGATAAAAGATAGTATGAAATGAGGAGAAAATAGCCTTGCCATTTATTTTGATACTTGGTTTTATAATGGGAAATATTTTTCAAACTACTCCCTTGCCAATAAGTGTGAAAATGTTCTATTATTTACTCTTAGGACATAGAGTTCCAAAATTTAGGATTTTGAATTCTGTTGCTTAAATCATTATGATTTCTGAAAAGTATTTCAGGTTTAATTTATTAGCATAACTTTCTATATGTTTTAATTGTTTGTTTAAAATGAAAATTTTGCTTTTTCCTTCCATCACACTTTTAGAGTCCCTCTTTTATTTAGAAATTCTATACTGAATGCAACTATTTAATGCTTAAGTCAATACTAGGTCACTCTCTACATAAAAGCTATTAATATTTGTTTTTTCTAAATCTGTAGTCAAATTGGTAAAATGACAGTTTATATTTCTTTGAATACTAGCTCTTCAGAGCAGAGCATAGGGTGGATATACAAGCTAAACAACCCACTACATCCTTATAATCAGTGTTTGGACAACAGAGAGGTAACAATGGGATCTGTCTATAGGCATTCAGTTCTTTTCTATAGCAATGCTGGAAAAAAAGTAATTGCTGTTTGTTGTGAGTACTTTGGGGTAAATCTCCTCCTTGGAGCAGCTGTCAATCATATAGAGGTCAAAAGAAGTTAGCTCAGCCAAAGCTGAAGTCAACCCAAGGTCTGTAGAGCTGAAAACATTGAACAAACTATCTTCTGTCCATGTGTATTAAAAAAGAAACAAAAAGAATAAATGATAGCACTTTGTTTTGTGTAAGTCACTTTGAGCTAGCTCCAAATTCTTGCAAGTAAGCAAGTCCCCACTAAAGGTTACTATGAAGAATACTACTGGTATCGACATAAAATATCCAGTAGTGACAGGCAGAAGAGGGTGATGGAGTAATGATGTTCAACTGAATGTCTCTTAGTGAACACATGATATATGAGCATATTTTATAGTTTCAAGCATGCTAGAGTTCTATACACCATCCAGTTACATTTGAAGAGGAAGTAGAATTGCTTCCTCTTCAAAGCTAGAAATATAAAGTACATGGAATAATTCATATATTATAATATTAACATAACCCTTCTTCATTACAAATAGAATAAATGTTGAGTATTATTGTTTTCCTTTGCAGTGTTGATAATTTTAATGTTTAGTTCTTTATAATTTAGAATCATTAACATATTCATCTAAAATACAGCAAATGAATTTGTACCTCTACATCTAATAGGGTTTTTTGACTAATGATCCACTAAACTATTTATATTAAAAAGTGACTTTTGAGCCAGGTGGTCAGTGAGCACACTTTTAATTTCAGTACTTGGGAGGCAGAGACAAACAGATCTCTGAATTCAAGGCCAGTCTGGTTTATAGATTGAGTTCCAGGACAGCCAGGGATACATATAGATTCCCTGTCTGAAACAAACAAAAAAAAACAAAAAACAAAAAAACCCAAAAAAAACCCCAAAAAACAAACAAACAAACAAAAAAAAAAACCCCAAAACAACAAATAATTGATTTCTGCTGGGTATATGGTACATTCCTAAGATACCTGTACCTTCAGTATCTGAAAAAGGAAGAATGTAAATTCAACATCAACCCTGCTTACACAACAGGTTCAGAGTCAACTTCTTTGATGTAGTGAGATGCTATCTCAAAATATGAGAAGCAACTAAGGCTGGAGATTCAGCTAAATGACAGAGCACCTCTCTGTAATGTATGAGGTCATGAATTAGAGCAATAAAAATAGAAAAATATCTTTGGATAAAACTCACTTATAGTATCCATATTCACTTTCTAAATAAAACTACCTTAAGATCATAGCACAATGCATAAAATTGGAAGCTATGCTAAAAGGATTTGAAAATGACTTCCTCCCATTCCTGATTGTATTTGTTTTACTTACTAGTTTTGTCAGTGGAAAAACTTGACCCACAAGAATATACAGAGATCCTCTTGGTATTATGCACAGGAATGGCATAGCAGGGTCCTTCGGAAGTGTCATACCCAGTTTTCTGAAGAACCACCAGACTGATTTCTAGAGTGGTTGTACCAGCTTGCCACCCTACGAGCAGTGGAGGAGTGTTCCTCTTTCTCCACATTCTTCCCAACACCTTCTAAGTTTTTAATTTTAGCCATTCTGACTGGTGTGAGGTGAAATCTCAGGGTTGTTTTGATTTGTATTTCCCTAATGACTAATGATGTTGAATATGTTTTAAGGTGCTTCTCAGGTGAAAATCCTTTGTTTAGCTCTGTACCCCATTTTTATTAGGGTTATTTGGTTTTCTGGGGTATAACTTCTTGAGTTCTTTGTATATATTGAATATTAGCCCTCTCTTGGATGTAGGGTTGGTGAAAATCATTTCCCAATTTGTTGGTTGCCAATTGTCCTTTTGATGATGTCTTTTGCCTTACAGAAACTTTGTAATTTTATGAGGTCCCATTTGTCAATTCTTGATCTTAGAGCATAAGCTATTTGTGTTGTGTTTAGGAACTTCCCCCCTGTACCAATGTCCTCAGGATACATGCTCGACTATGTTCATAGCAGCCCTATTTATAATAACCAGAAGCTGGAAAGAACCCAGATGTCCCTCAACAGAGTAATAGATACAAAAAATGTTGCATATATTTACAATGGTGAACTATTCAGCCATTAGAAACAATGAATTCATGAAATTCTTAGACAAATGGATGGAGCTGGAGAACATCATTCTAAGTGAGATAACCCAGTCTCAAAAGATCACTCATGGTAATCACTCACTGATAAGGATATTAGCCTAGAAACTTGGAATACCCAAGACATAATCCATATATCAAATGATGTCCAAGAAGGAACAAGTGGGCCCTCGTCCTGGAAAGGCTCAGTGCAGCAGTTTAGGGCAGTAGCAGAACAGGGAAGTGGGAAGGGGTAGATGGGGGAACAGGGGGAAGGAAGAGTGCTTATGGGACTTTCAGGGAGTGGGGAGCCAGGAAAGTGGAAATCATTTGAAATGTAAATAAAGAATATAAAAATGAATAAAAAATGAAATAAAAAAAATGAACATATAGAGATATGGAGACAGTGTGAAACATGTTGAGATTTTAAAAGTTCAATTTTCATATAATTGGCAGAACGTTTCTTTTCTAACATTTGTCATCATATTAATAAACTAGTCCATTCTTTGTGAATATTAATTTTTATTTTATTTTATTTATTTATTTTTTGTTTTTCAAGACAGGGTTTTCTGTGTAGCTCTGGCTGTCCTGGAACTCACTCTGTAGACCAGGCTGGCCTTGAACTCAGAAATCCACCTGCCTCTGCCTCCAAAGTGCTGGGATTAAAGGCATGCATCACCACTGCCCAGCTGAATATTAATTTTTAAATGTGAGAATTTAATATAGGACTATGGAAAAGTTATGGTCACATAAACATAATGGAATATGAACACATAGTCTGATTGTTTATAACACATAGGAAATAAAAAAAAATATTATTTTTTTATACTATATATCCGAACTGCAGCTTCCACTGCCTTCACTTGTCTTAGTTCACCCTCCAACTCTCTTATCTTGCATATGCACTCTCCCCTGGATCTCCCCCATATCCCTACTGAAAATAGTTGGCCTCCCAGGACCATCAACTGAACAACACACAGCAAGATACAATAAGACTAGACACAAACTCTCACAAAAAGACTGCCAAAGCAATCCAGTAGAAGAAAAAGACTCCTATAGGTTTATACTTTTCAAAACCTACTTTATTTAGAGTTCTTCAGTGCTTCACACACCCCTCTAGCCCATCATCCAGAGATAGGGGATAAGAAGGTTAGTACGAAAAGGGTGCTGTAGACCTGTTTAGAAGTAATTCCTTGGGGCAATTCCATTCTTCAGTACCAGAAGTCCAGGTCAATAGAGAACATCAAACAAAAAAATCAGTATCAGCAGCATGATGCAGTAGAAAGAGAAAGACTCCAAAGAATCAGCATGAGTCAGTAGAAGCAGCAAGAATCAGCTAGGGTACCATAAGAAGTTCTTTGGCCCATTTCTCAAAGACCAACAAAACTCAGCAAAGACCAATGAAGCACTGCATTTCAGAGCCATGCAAGAGCTTTCTCTCACTGTTTATGGGGTTCTGTTTATATTCTTTCTAAACAGCACACAGCTTCTCAAATGTCTGTTTTCAGCAAAACATCTTAAGACAGATTCTAGAATATCAGTGCATGACACAACTGAGTTGTTAAAAAAACAGAAGTTCTATTTCAGGTTTCTGAGAGTAGAGAAAAGACTCAAAGCCACTCCTACTCCAGCTATTAGGTATAGGCTTAGAAGTTTGAAAGCCTAATTTAATAAGAATTTTAAATGCTTCCATCCCAACAGCCACCAGAGGTAGTGGAAAGGAAAGATTAATAGGGCAAAGGATTATATAGACCTATTTAGAAATAGTTCTTTGGGTGATTCCAGTCTGTGATATTAAGATATCAGCAGTTCAGTTCATACACATGAGAAGCAGGAGCTCAATCCTAAGAAAACTGTGAGGCTTTGCCAGTCAGCTCACAGAAACAACAAGAAGCTACCTGATTATCATGAGAAGTTCTTTGCTTACTTTCTCTCTATAAAGTCATGAAAAACACTGATCAGCAAAGAAGATAAGGTAAATCAATGCCACAATGTCATCCTCAAAGACCATCATCAGTAAGGCCCAAGGGAGACCAACAAAGAGTAGCAAGTGAACCAATGCCATAGCATCATCTACTGTCTGTTAGGTTATACTTACACCCTTTCCAAACACTATGTCCTCTAAAGCATCTGTTCCTCAACATATCACATGCCCTTCTCTAGCCAGCTCCACAAAAATACTGTGTGTATGTTTTCAGCAACATCTTCTCATAGGACAGTTTTTGAAAAAACATCACATGATACCACTGAATCTCCAAAGAAACCAAAAATTTCCTTTTCAGTCAGTTGTTGCTCCAAATCTCTAAACCAACAACTGCCACAATGGCCCCAATGAAATCTGTAAAACAAAATTTTACAGACTGAGGCGAGAAATGTCTCTTGGGGCTTTTTGGAACACCTTTATTCAGAACCCAAAAATCTCACTTGGTAATTTACTTATAAACTCTCCTCCTTCCTATTAGCCGGGACTAAGCAAAACCAAGCAAATTAGAATGTAAAAGAATCCATCTTGTAGCCAAACAATTCTGTAATGCTTTGCTCCAATTGTTTATGTAATTATATTTACCTCCCAACAGGATATATATGAAGCATGGCTCCAAATATGGTATAAAAAGCATTAAAAGTAGGCAGTAGAATTTTCCAGGAACCCTAAAAATACAGGTTCCTTTTGTTATTCAACCTTCATACTATGTCCTTGCAGGATGGGTGGATTTGGGCAATAGGCTCAGATTAGAAGATATTTACATTTGAGTTGGTGCCTACCTCAAAGCTGCCTCCCCCCCCCCCCCCACCACAGAGGCCAGGCTTTCTGTCTTTTGAGTTGCTAATTTGCAACTGAATTGGATACCTCCTGGACATCCATAAACAAGATAATTCTGTTCCACCTTTAACTCTTCACCTTGTTTGTTAAGCAGACATGCTGTTTCCACCCAGGCTTCCCAGGATAGAAAGATCCAATGTCTGTTAAAGACCCCACCTAGGGAGTCTTTGACCAAAACCACATTCTTAGCTTATCCAGTTGTGACTCAGGATACAGTTTATACTTTTTACTCAGAGAGACTCCCCCCTCCTCTTGCCAGGTGCCTAGGACAGCCCGGGCATGGCACAAAGAAGAATGTGGCTTATGGACTAGGCAGAGGTGCTCTTGGGAGGACAATGCAGGCCAGGTGGCTTCGGAAGCTTTGCAATGCCACCATCTTCACCCGGGAGGTTAGGCGCTGGAGCTGTCCTTCCCCAGCTCCCGGGCTAGCACGACAGTGGGGCCAGTAAGAAGAAGTAGTTTAACTACAAGCGCTAATTGGCCAACTGGACAATGGGCAAACACCTTATACTGCCCGAAAAAAACTGAAGTTTTGACAGATGAATGTGATGCTTACTTTGAGATATTAACTTGACTGGACTAGGGGATACCCAGAAAAATACATTCAGATTCAAACCGCCTCTGTGGCTGTTTCTGTTTGTCATTCACCAGAACCTGTTCCTCTCTGGATATCCAGAGTTATCCCTCGGATCTGATAGTTCCCGGCTGGGACCGGTCCGCAGCAAACAACCATAAGATATATGACCCACTGCAAACCCATGAAAGCTCTGTGATTTCTTTTTTAATCTCAATTAGCCCCTATGAGCCCTACATATTTGATTCTGCGAGCTGTGTTCTTCTGCTGTCCTTGAAACCACAATTCCATCCCCTTTTCTTGAGTTTCCCTGATATTTATGTGAAAGGACAATATGGAAATCTCGAACCTGTAGGTTTCTGCATTTGCTCCTTTCAGCTGCCAGAGGCAGTATTTCTGATGATGAATAAATAGACTAGGCACAAATCTATGAATATACCTGAACATCATTAGTAATGATTTCATTATTTTTTTTCTACTAGTTGTGTTTGGTTCTATCATAGGTCTCTGGCCTATCTAGTTTTGTGTTCCTGGTCATCCAGGCAATGTCAGGCATGCCATTTGATTTCTCCTGTTCTCATCCCCATCAACCTGAAATATAATCACAAAATGTATTCAATGTCCCATACCTAGTATATCGATATACCTACTCCCTGCCCCTTGATGCCAGAGCCCTCCATGTTATTTAGCCTCTCTGGTTTGTTCATGATTATCATTGGCATAACAGCTAATATTCACTTTCTTCTCTGGGTCTGCCACTATTGGTATTCTATTTAGATGATTTTGAGATAATTCTGCTCATTCCAGCCATTTGACTACAAATGTCATGATGTCTTCTTTTGTTTTAACTGCTGACATTATGTAAATATAGAACATTTTCTTCCTTCATTATTCAGCTAAGGAACATCTATATCATTTCCATTTTTCTGGACATTATGAATAAAGGCACTATGGACATATTAAGTTTACTTGCTGTAGGATGGAACACCCTTTGGGTATATGCCCAGGAATGGTATAACTAAGTCTTGAGGAAGATGAATTCCCAATTGTTTGAGGAACCTCCAGTATTGATTTCCATAGTGACAGTACAAGTTCACACTTCCACCAGTAATTGAGGAGTGCTCCCTTGCTCCATATCCTCATCAGCATCAGCTGCCACTCTTGTTATTGATTTTAGCAATTCTGACAAGAGTAAGATGGGCTCTTAAAGTAGTTTTGATTTGTATTTCTCTGATTACTAAGGTGTTGAATATTTCTTTGTCTCTCAGTCATTTGATATTCCTTTATTGCTAAATTTGCATTTAGAATTGTACCCTATTTTTAATTAGATTTATTTATTTTTAGATATCTACTTAAGATATCAGTAGATTAGATGATTTTTCCATGCTCATGGATCAATAGGATTAACATCATAAAAATGGCCATGTTACAAAAAATAAAGTACAGGTTCAATGCTATCTCCACCAAAATATCAACACAATATGTTACAGACCTTGAAAGAACAAATCTCACCTTCATAGGGGAAAAGACAGGATAGCTATAGAAAGCCTAAAAAATAATAGAACATACAGAATAATCTCAATTCCTGGTTTCAAGCTCTACTACAGCGTTATAATACTAAAAACCACATGGTATTGCATGAAAACAGATACATTGATCAATGGCACCGAATCAAAGACAGATATATATCCACACACCTATGGAAACCTGATGTTTGATATAAGAGCTAGACATACTCAATGAAAATAAATACTGAATCTTCAAAAAAAAATGGTGATGTTCTAACTGGATAGTTACATATAGAAGACTACCAATTTGTCCTATTGATTATTTCTTTTGATTTGCAGAAAGTTTGCAGTTTCAAGAGGTCCTATTTATCAATTCTTGATCTTAGAGTCTGCTGTTCTCGATTTCATATGAAAAAGAGTAATTCTTATAATAAAAGATCTTCTGTGGAAAAGAAATCACCATCCTTAACTCAAGCTTTACTAGAGAGCAATAATGATAAAAACTGCATGGTATTGATACAGAAACAGACAGGTTGACCAATATAACAGAATGAAAGACACAAAAACAAAACCACACACTTATTAGTACTTGATCTTTGACAAAGAAGACAAAAATGTACAATGTAAAAAAGAAAAGCATCTTCAATAATTAGTGCTAGTCTAACTGGAAGTCAATAGGCAGAAAAATGAAAATAGGTCCATGTTTGTCACCTTGCAGAAAGTTCAAGTCCAAGTGAATCAAGGTCCTCAACCTAAAATCAGATACACTGAATCTAACAGAAGAAAAAGTGGGAATGGCCTCAAACTCATTGGCATGGGGGGAGGAAATTTCCAAATCAGAACTATGATTTCTCAGGATCTAAGACCAAGAATTGATTTCTTGTTTCTTTTTTTTTTTTTAAATTTATTGATATATTTATTTACATTTCAAATGATTTCCCCTTTTCTGGACCCCCACTCCCCGAAAGTCCCATCAGTCCCCTTCCCTCCCCCTGTTTTCCCACCCAACCCTTCCCACTTCCCTGTTCTGATTTTGCTCTATACTGCTTCACTGAGTCTTTCCAGAACAAGGGACAACTCCTCTGTTCTTGTACCTCATTTGATGTGTGGATTTTGTTTTGGGTATTCCAGCTTTCTAGGTTAATATCCACTTATTAGTGAGTGCATACCATGATTCATCTTTTGAGTCTGGGTTACCTCACTTAGTATGATGTTCTCCAGCTCCATCCATTTGCCTAAGAATTTCATGAATTCATTGTTTCTAATGGATGAATAGTATATATGGTATTTATACTCCATTGTGTATATATACCACATTTTTTGCATCCACTCTTCTGTTGAGAGATACCTGGGTTCTTTCCAACTTCTGGCAATTATAAATAGGGCTGCTATGAACATAGTAGAACATGTATCCTTATTACATGGTGGGGAATCATTTGGGTATATGCCCAGGAGTGGTATAGCAGGATCTTCTGGAAGTGAGGTGCCCAGTTTTCGGAGGAACCGCCAGACTGATTTCCAGAGTGGTTGTACCAATTTGCAACCCCACCAGCAGTGGAGGAGTGTTCCTCTTTCTCCACATCCTCGCCAACACCTGCTGTCTCCTGGATTTTTAATCTTAGCCATTCTGACTGGTGTAAAGTGTAATCTCAGGGTTGTTTTGATTTGCATTTCCCTAATGACTTATGAAGTTGAGCATTTTTTAAGATGTTTCTCCGCCATCCGAAATTCTTCAGGTGAGAATTCTTTGTTTAACTCTGTACCCCATTTTTTAATGGGGTTGTTTGGTTTTCTGGAGTCTAACTTCTTGAGTTCTTTACTCAAAGGATAAGCAGGCTGAGAAAGAAATTAGGGAAATGACCCCCTTCACAATAGCCACAAACAGTATAAAGTATCTTGGAGTGACTCTTACCAAACATGTGAAAGATCTGTATGACAAGAACTTCAAGACACTGAAGAAGGAAATGGAAGAAGACCTCAAAAAATGGGAAAACCTCACATGCTCATGGATTGGCAGGATCAATATAGTTAAAATGGCCATTTTGCCAAAAGCAATATACAGATTCAATGCAATACCCATCAAAATCCCAACTCAATTCTTCACAGAGTTAGAAAGAACAATTATCAAATTCATCTGGAATAACAAAAAACCCAGGATAGCTAAAACTATTCTCAGCAACAAAAGAAAATCTGGGGGAATCAGTATCCCTGACCTCAAGCAATACTACAGAGCAATAGTGTTAAAAACTGCATGGTATTGGTACAGTGACCGGCAGGCAGATCAATAGAACAGGATTGAAGATCCAGAAATAAACCCACACACCTATGGCCACTTGATCCTCAACAAAGGGACTGAAAACATCCAATGGAAAAAAGATAGCCTTTTCAACAAATGGTGCTGGTTCAATTGGAGGTCAGCATACAGAAGAATGCCAATTGATCCATCCTTTTCTCCTTGTACTAAGCTCAAATCCAAATGGATCAAGGACCTCCACATAAAGCCAGATACTCTGAAGCTAATAGAAAAGAAACTGGGGAAGACCCTTGAAGACATCGGTACAGGGAGAAAGTTTCTGAACAGAACACCAATAGCGTATGCTCTAAGAGCAAGAATTGAGAAATGGGACCTCATAAAATTACAAAGTTTCTGTAAGGCAAAGGACACCATCAAAAAGACAGATCGGCAACCAACAAATTGGGAAAAGATCTTCACCAATCCTACATCAGATAGATTTCTTGTTTCTTAATGATGATTCTATAAGAATTCCTAAAATTGTGCTAGCAATCAGTAAGCACTTTATAAGAGGACTGCTATCACATCCTCTCTGATATTAAAACTGCAATGAGAACTCTGTTAGTATTTCAGTGTCATGAGTCAATTATTTCTGTTAGAAAGCACACATTTACAACTTGGAATACATTCCAAGAGACTATAAACAATTAACCAAAGTTTATAAAAGTGAGCTCATGATTTATTGTAGGTGCAAGGACAGAAGATAAAATATTGACTGGGTTTATCTATAGAAAACTTCAGGGATAACTTATATTCTGTAACACACTGACTCAGTTACTGGGATGAGTAGGAAGGACTTCTGGATTGGATATGGGAAGAGTGAAAGCATGAGGGAGAGAGGGTCCTTTTGGACAGAGATAGCATGAGGACATGATGCAACCACTAGGGTCTCCCAGTTTCAATTGCAGATCTGTCAGGAATCTTCACCAGAGGATTTAGATTTAATAAGGCTTACAAGACTAGGTTTTAGTTGTAACTCCCAGTGATTGGGTTGCTGTTGTTTCTGAACTAAGTTTGTGTTGTATTTTCCTTCATGGAGCTGCTCATCTGGATTCAAGAAAGAAAGGTATGGCAGCAAAGCATGGGTTTTCCTCATGTGCACCCCAAAGCTTGGGGTGACTGCCAGTAGGAAGTTAGAGAGCTGGGTGGAGATATTTTGGAGTTCTGAGTCAGAATCTCCACTAGATAAGAACTAGCCAGTTTTGAGGCTAGTAGAGTAGCTGAGAGAGGCTGAGAGTAGCTGGGAGAAGCATGGGTACTCGGATTTTTTTTTTTTTAAATATCTCTTGCAACAAGAAATTAAGAGTAAATTTTTGAAGAAAAAAGTTTTAGAGAAGAACTTATGAATGAAGAACTTAGAAATAAAAATTAAAATCACTTTTCCATTCTTCTTTATTTTTTCAGTTCCAGTACTCTTCCAGGTCTGCATACCTTCTCCCTATTCTTCTGTAAGTGTCCCCAAGTTCCATCCATTCTTTGACTGTGCATATTTACATCTGTTTGAGTCATCTGCTAACTTTTAAGAAGATAACATGTTCCTGTCTGCAAGCTTAACAGAGTATAATTAAGAGTGTTAGGGATTCGTGCTTGTCCATGGTCTCAAGTTGGGCCAGTTATTGATGAACCATTCCCTCAGTCTCTGCTCCCTCCCCCATGCCTACATTACTTGTAGACAGGAGAAAGTGTGTACTGACCTGGAACCTTGGGACTCTCACAGTCTAAACCACCAACCAAAGAACATATATAGGATGGATGTCAGGCTCTCCACTCATATGTAGTAAATGTGCACCTTGACCTTCATATGGTTTCTGAACAAGTAGAATGGAGGGGAATAGTATCCTAAAATCTGTTGCCTGTATATGGGATATGTTCTTCTAGCTAGGCTGCCTTGTCCAGGTTCTGTAGGAAAGAAAGTATCCAGTCTTGCAGTGATTTGAAGTGCCGGGGTGTGGGTATACTCAGGGGGTCCTTCATGTGCTCAGAGGAGAAGGGGATGTGGGAGGCGGGTAAAGATTGGAAGGGGGTGACCTGTAGGAGGACAGAGAATGGAATATAAGGTGAATAAGAAAAAATAAGCAAATTAAAGATAATAATTGAAAAAAAGAAAGGAAAGGAAAGAAAAAGAGAAGGGGAATTCACTGTAGCACAAATATACTTGCCATAATGTGCAAAGCCCTGTAGTATATCAGCACTTAACAGAGAGAAAGATGGGATTCATATGTACTGAGCAAAATGGGCCTTTGTAAATACAAGTGATAAAGTAAAATGATACATTGGAAAGTTAAGTACAATTAATATGAAGTATATTGTGTGCATTAGATGTGCTTTGGACAAATCTGAAGAATTAACGAACAAAAGAAACTGGAAATCTAGACCAGAATGTAATTATGTTTAGAGATCACTAAGAAATGTTGGCTTATCATCATTGACAGTTATACTTTATCACGATGAACACCCTCACTAAGAAATAGTAGATTCCAAAGGCTTATAATGAGATACTTGACAATTTTCAAATCACATTCCCTCCTATCTTGTTATAGTAGAAATAAGTGAAGTTTCTCTAAGTTTTATCAGGTTCTTCTCTCTCAGAATTAATTTATCATTCAAAATCTTATGTATTTCACTTCTCTGGTCTAGTTGATATATAGTTAAACTAATCTACTCTCTAAATGCCATTCCTGAATTAGTGTACTTGAACATAATTCTGAATGGATTCAGCAGATTGAATTTATACGCTTATCCATGTGTTTGTGAGTGTAAAAATAATAAAGCAGAGGAAAGAAATTTGAGAGAGAGATGGACATTGGAGAAATTGGATGAAGCAGAAAGAAATGAAGGAAATATTTTGATTATATTTTAATGAAAAAGAGAAATGGTTTTTAAATCAATCTGAAACTTAGCATATGGAGTATTGCCTGTATTAAAGAAAAGAAGGCATTGCAAATTAAAATGTTGCAGGAACCATCCAGAATGTACTGACAGAGCCCACATTTTCTAGACACTACAGAAAGTAACACATTAACTTTCTGTGTCAATAATCTCATGTTAACTAAACCGCATGAGCTTTCAATGAATTTATAAACAAAAAGAAAACAACATATATCTCATGGGTTTGTTATTTGCATCTGTACAGATGTTATTTTCATCTTTAAGGTCCTTTCCTGACACTTTGGGTTCTCAGTGGTCTTTGGCCACTAATACATGCAAAGTTTTAGACAAGTTACTGTGTGTTGCATCTGTTTCCTGATTAACTGGTCACACAGGACCTCTTGGAATGAAGAGTTAGCAAGTTCCTCAATGTTAATATTGCTTTCTTGTGTGCCATATTTCAAATTTTGTCAGGGTCAGGTCAGAAAATTTCTCCTCAAGAGATCTGCGCTGTCTTTCAATTATCCTAAGGGGTTTAGACACTTTCTATAATTAAATTTAGGCATCAGTATGCAAATATTTAAAATGGTAGTTATTGGCTAATGCACATTAAGAATTTTTTTTAGTTCTGTGAGGTAGACTGTTCTGACTAGTTTTCTTTTTCCAACTTGATACAAGCTAGGAGAAAGGAACATCAGATAAGATAATGCCTCCTTCATGTTGACAAGTAGGAACATATCTGGTTCATGTTTTTGGTTACTAGTAGATATAGGAGGGTCCATCCCACTCTCAATGAAATCATTCCTGGGAAGCAGAATGGAGAAGTAGCAATTTTCTATGATCTCTGTTTTAGATCCAGGCTCTTCCTGTGGTGGCAGTTTTAGTTTTTCTTTAGCTTTAAGGTCCTTTCTTCTCTAGCTCACTTTTGGTCACAGTGTTTACCATAGCAATAGAAAAGAAGACAGGACACAGAATAATTAATACATGATAATATTGATATATTTGAGAACTATGATGGCAAATTGTAGCTTTTCTGATGGTGTAGTATGAATCACACAAACTCTTCATACTACAAAGTGTAAAGAATGGCTGCTATTTCATCAACAAATAGAATTCTAATTAAGATTGGAATGTATTAATTAATGATGATGGTATCATGGGATGTGCTAGACTAAAGGTTTGGAACTCTTGGGGAATATACACTACCTCATTTTTATATAACATGGTTTTTAGCAAAGCTACAACATATGCTATTTATGTTGTATAAGAGTGTATTTGGGTGCAATTACAGAGCTGAGCTGTTATGAACAACTAGCTTAATAACCCAATATGGGAATGATGTCTATAGTGAAAGCCTTGTATGGGAAAAGCTTGCTGATGTATATTGTAAACAGCATGTTTGCAAACTATAAACAGGTATAATGGTCAGAGAGCAGAGATTGGCTAGACAGCACTGGTGAGAAAACAGCAGTGTCGGGAAATTATCCAGTGAGATAAAAATCTGAAAATTCTTTGGTCTGTTTCTCATAGTTAAATTTTCACATAGTATAAAGCTTCACACATAGTATAGATTAGAATACTTGTTAAAACAATACTGGGCAAAAATGACAGAGCTCTACAGATGGCTTAAAATACTGTAATGGCCTAATTTGATAATTACTTACCCTTTTTTCTTTCCTTAAAGAATCTTCCTGCTGGGCAGTGGTGGCGCACTCCTTTAATTCCAGCACTTGAGAGGCAGAGGCAGGCAGATTTCTGAGTTGGAGGCTGGCCTGGTCTACAAAGTGAGTTCCAGGACAGCCAGTGCTACACAGAGAAACCCTATCTTGAAAAAACAAAAAACCAAACCAAACCAAAACAAAACAAAAACAAACAAACAAACAAAAAAGAATATTTCTCACATACATAGGAGAGAGGAGTTTTTTCAAAAATTTTCAAATAGCTTAGAAAAAGTAGAAATGAATTAGACAATGTGGAGGTAGTCTGTGATGAAAGAAAAAACAACAATAATAACAACAAAAAATTAAGAAGTAAAAAAGTATTGAATATGAATACACAGTCATGAATTAAGAGAGCAAAACCAAACAAAATAAAGACTCCAAAAACCTTGCTGCACAAGGTAGACTTTACTATTTTCCTCAATATCTAATTTTCTTCAGATATATTGTACATAGATATTTGCCAAGGAAAATGTTTGCTTGCTGTTTTCTTAGGCAGAAACAATGAACTTGGCCTTATGTTTTATTTTATTGAAAGAGTATTGACCTGTATAATACATTTCTGTAAATCTATTCAAAAGTTTACTGGCTCATTGGCTCTTAACTTATGAAGTAACTCTTAGCAATTATAATAATATATAGCATATAATCTCATTTTAAATGTTTCAAACAATAACATTAAGAAGTATCTCATCCTGAGTGAAGTAACCCAGAACCAAAAGGACATGCATGGTAGGTATACACTTATAAGTGGACATTAGCCAGAAAATACAGGTTCATAAAGCACTGTGATAAAAGGCAACAAAGTGTTCCAATTGGAGTATTCTTCCATATGTAAGGCTATATTTCCTGCTTTCTGTGTTCCTTGGTTGCCAGTAGTCTTTACACTTTGCACCACCCACCTGGAGAGTCTACTGCTGTTGCCCTTGTTTAGTTCTTCTTTAAGTAAAAGCCATTCCAGATGGTTATCCAAAATCAACCTACATCAATGTTTCAGAGGTCAATTTTTTTTTCTTGTAGAAGATCCAGATTCAGTTCCCAGGAACCACATGGATATTCAGAACCACTGTATTTTCAGTTCAAGGAGATCTAATGGCCTCTTATCATTTTCATGAACCAGACACATGTGGTGTACACACATGCACACAGGAAAGCATGCATAAATATATTTGGGTTGAATTCACTGAATTATTATTATAAATAATCGTGCTATGGGTGTTGATGTCAATGACTGTGTAGTGTGCAATCTAATTTTGTCACCTTTAAATCATTCCTGATAATTCCATTTCAACATTTTTGTTTTCAGTTTGCCCATTCATGTACTCCACTTATCTTATCTTAATTCTACAAATGTCAAATTGCCTAGCATTTTCAAACCTATAAACTTAAAAAAATACAATTAAACCTATACTTAAACAGAACATATTATCCATTGTTAACTAAATTTCACAATAGATTTTATGTGCCAATTTGTAAATTTACATTTTTGCTTGAATGTATTGACAGGATGCCACAAAAATTTGCATTTGTGTACAAATGCAGCAAATTTTGATCTTTGGTTGGAAGTCTTGTCTTTCCCTGACTGTACACTTACTAAAATCATGGTGCCTTATCTTTTTATTATCAAATGCAAAGCCTTAAGAAATAGTTATTTACTTGAGCAAAACTATAAAATATTCTTTTTTGAGAAAAATACTCAATTCAGAATTATTGCATTATTAACTATTGTTAAAAATGAAATTAAAGTTGCAGATTAACTTTATTAAAATAGTATTTCATTATGCCTTGTAAAATATGGAAAATTGCATTAATTAACTTAAATAAGATACATTTCTACAGTATTTAATATAAACATTCATTAGAAATGATTTATGGTTGATCTTACTATCAGCAAATGTGAGAAAGAATATGGAATATATCACTATTACTCATATAGAGTGTTTATGAAACTTTATGTCACTAAAAGTGTATGTTTATGTGTGCCATTTCTATGATAAGTAAAATATTTTGATTTGATAAGTAAAAGTTTGATTTTCCTTACAGCTTCACAGGTCTATAAGTTGGAAGTCTTGTCTTTCCTTGACTTCACACTTCCTAAAATCATGGTACCTCATCTTTCTCTTATAAAGGGCATGGACTTTATATGAAATGGTGCTACTTACTTGAGCAAAAGTATAAGTCTTCCTTTTTTGAGGAAGATATGTGAGGCTAGCATGATGTTCTGCTGAGTTCTGCATGGCCTTGGAAGGGACAGCATGGCATGGTCCCTACCCCTGGAGCAGAGTCCTCAGGGCAGATGTCTCCACGAGTGTTGGCAATTTCTGTGGGCATAGGACTAGTTTGCATAATAATGTACATACTTTACTTAATATCCTTTCTTCAAGAATTTTTTCCCCACGAAGGTTATCAGAAAAGATCATCTCTGTCAAGGTTAATGATGCCATCATAATTAGAGACAGCAAGACTGTGGGAGGCAAGGGTGTATCTAATGTCCTTGACAAATAGTTAATGCTGTGACTTTCAGGATAGCCCTAAAAAAGAACTCTAAAATCATGAGTTCAAAATATATAAACAGTATTTCTCAACTATGTAAAATATAAGGATGCAATATGATTATATAAAGTGTCTCATGGACGTGAAAGAACAGAGGCAGCTGTACTATGAGCCAGCTTGTCAGAAAGATATTAGGGAAAGAGATAAAGAAATTTTGGGTGGGGTGATCACATGGCAAGATTTAATCCAGCTTAGTTTATTGTTTGTGCAATCAAGTTCTTGAATTCAAGCTTAGCCTGGGAAAGAGCTAACTTAAGTCCAGGAATGGTGGAAACTGTGGTCTCAGAGCTGGATCTCATGAAACTAGATTATTGTCTGTGTTTACAAAGGCAGGTATATCTCTGATTTTTTGCCATGTTTAGAAAAATGTATTTGCTCTCTTTTTCTTAGAGTCAAGGGCATAATGTCATAAAATGATGAATCATGGGATAATCAAATGTATGCTGGGGTAGAGATTGAAATGATATGTTCAAGAAGATTGGGCTTTGCTCTTCAAGCGATGAGCTATGCAAAGAGCTTTTAGAATTTATTTTCCTAACAAGAGATAGCTGTTTCTAGCAGAATCCAAGGTTATCTATCATCTTGTACCCCACAATGACCTCAAGTCATTTTTTTTACTGCTCCCAAATATCCCTTCCTCAGGAAACACTCTCAAAGCCAAAACTGGCCCTTGGCTATCTTCCCATTATTATTGTAAGGATGTCAGATACTTAGCACACTCGTGAGATCAGCATTAGAATTATATCTCCTTGACATCCCAGTATAGTGTCTACACTATACAGATATCAAGGCTCTTATGTTTGGAGAATTGCAAATTTAAGGAGTTTTATGTAGAAACATCTTTTGTATAGTGAAAAACAAACATGTTCATGCAATCAAATAAATGGCTTCAATTTGAAATTTTAGAATTAGTAAATTTAGATCACAAAAAGCATGTTTTTTTTTTTTTATTCCAGTAGGTAAGGTAATCTCTTTACCTTGCCAATATCAACCACTTTTGTTACAATGTAAAAATCATATATTATTTTCCTATTATTACCTTTGACAAAAATCAAATACAAACCCATTTCATATGTACTACAAGAAATGTGAAAATATGACTTCAAACACATACACATACACACAAAAGCACCGAACAAACATTAAACAGCAAAGCTTAAAAAGCAGTGGAGAAAATGTCTGTATTCTTTTGATATCTCGCGGAGTATTGGTTAGAAAATGCTGCAAAAATAAATACATTTATTTTTTCTTACAATTAAACATTGCCAATCAGAACTAAAAGTACATACCTCTTAGAAATGATTTTGTGATTACTTTTGCAAATTTTAGCAATCAAACTGTTTTGTGTTTCTTTTTATTATTATTAATTAGTATTATTAATCATTTTATTGATTTACATTTCAAATATTTCCCCATTCCTGGTTTCCTCCCTACAAACCCCCATCCAATGCCCTTTGCCTCTATGTGGGTGCCTTTCCACCCACTTACCAACTCCTGCCTCACCACTCTAGCATCCCCTCACACTGGGGCATCAAGCCTCCACAGGACTAAGGCGCTCCCCTCCCGTTGATGACAGATAAGACAGTCCTCTGCTGTATATGTATCTGGAGCCATGAATCCTTCCATGTATACTCTTTGGTGGGTAGTTTAGTCCCTGGGAGCTCTGGATGGTACTTTTAACTAATACTGTTCTTCCTATTAGGTTGCAATTGCCTTTAGATTCTCAATCAAACTCTTAATGTTTGAAAATGATATGACACTTTTATCTCTGTACTGATTGAGTTTACTTTTGGTTTAGTTAGAATACAAATATTGAAAAGAGGCCTCTGTACATGTGAATATTTGTTTGTGTGCATCTGTGTATGCATGTGTATGTGTGTGTCTGTTTGCGACAGACATGGGAGTGTGTGTGTGTGTTGCTTACATGTATATGTACATCTAAAGAGCATATATATTGACTTTCATTTTTTTGATAAATTCCTACCTTATCATCTCTTTTTTGAGACAAAGTCTTTTGCTAATCCCACCTCTCTTAAACCAACTAGAGTAGCTTATCTTTAAGCTCTAGGGGAGGGTGCTAGAATTCATAACTCCTTGTACTAGAGTTACAGATGCTTACAAAAAAGAATGAGCATGCTAAACTTCTCCATGGCTCCTTTGAATCTGAACTCTGGTCTTCATATGATATAGAAGTGAATAGAGTGACCCACCCATCTCCCAAGCCACTGGAACAGAGTATTTCAATCTCATAAAGTCTATCACATTCTCCAACAGATTTTTCATGATTTCTTTCTATGTTTCCTTTCAATCAGTTTCAATTTTTTCTAAGAGAGCTATGAAGAAAATATGGAAAGTGACAAATAGCCAGGCAGCTGCTTGTAAAAGAATAACATTATTCCCTACCCAGATCTCCAAGGAACTATAAATGTCATCAGCAGCAGACATACCATTTATTAGAACATAAAATCAAACAGATTCCCCCAAAGAAGTGTTAGTTGTAAATTGACATATAGTGCAGCCTCTTTTCATGCACATACAATTTCTCATTACACATCCTCAAATTTGCTTCAGAATCATTTCAGCAGCTTTGTACAATATCCTCTACCTGTTCAAAGTCAAAAACATTGTCTAGCTCTTTGAACTGAAACCGGTCTGTTTGAAAGTCATGCTGACATTTATACACTCTTGTCAGTTAACTGGATATGCAGACTTGCATTGTTTCAAACTGATATTTTCTTTTTACTCTTTGATTCAGTTTTTCAGGAACAATCTCATTTGTAGTAAAACAAAAATTTTAAGTATAAAGATTGAAGTTGTGACTAACAGTTTCTTCCTAGTATATATTATGATAATCTTTAGAAGGTACACAAAATATTATAATATTTATGTTTTATATCTATAATATATACATTGTGGTTAAGTGTGCAGTTGTATGATTCTCTATATTTCAAAACAAATAGATAATTGCTAGGATAAAATCAGTGTTCTTATTTACTTCTTGTACGTTCTAGACACAATATCTGTTCCTAATGATGAAACCAGTAAATTGTTCCTTGAAACAATTTTCTACATTTGAAACTATACAAAAATAATTATTTCTATAAGCTAAGACTTTTCTACATAGCTAATGAGGTATTATGTTTCTACATAAAAGTTTTCTAATTAATGACTTTCAATAGTGACTCAATAAAACACTCAGCAATTTCACATATGAGCTGAAAAATGCCAGAAAATTTACTGAAACTTTAGACCTTAATCTTGTAATGTTTTATAGTCTCTACTTAGAGTAGAATCAAAAATTCAAAAACAATATATGTTTTTTATGGTGTAATCCAATATGCTTAAATTTCAAGTTATTAAGTTTTGGAGTTACTGTTAAGTGCTATCTCATCTGAGATGTAGATATCTTCATCTAAATGTACATTGGGGACTTGTCATACTTTGCTGCACATAAAGCCACTGCTACACTTAAATGTTTTCAGTGTGGTAGGTAAGAGTGTCTGTAAACAAATACCTATCTCTCTTGAGATTACAAAAGAATATTTTTAAAAACACAAAATAATGATCCCAAAATATGTTTTTATTATATGATCCATGCTCCAAACCTGGTACATATTTCAGGAAAAGGGGGTAATAAAATATCAGGTAGTTATGAAAAAAAATCTGAGTAGAAGAAATTTATCTGGTATTATATATGCAGACTCTAATTTCAATAGCCAGATGCTCATTTTATACAGCAATTAAGGCAGAAAAAATATGAAAATTCTATACATTTTCTTTCCACAATTGTGGATTTTTATATTAGAATACAGAACAATGTTGTACTCTGACAATATTGTAGGTTTTAAGACACTAGGATTTAGAAACTTACTTAATGTTTTATACTTTTGCTTGTTCAATGTATTTCATATTTCCCAAGAATGTTGAAGAAATATTACTAAGATAGCAGCAGAATTCAGACGATGTTCCCTTGCATATAACTTGTAGGTCTAGAATATGTCAGCCTAATGTTTCTTTCTAAACAAACATAGGTATTCCAATTGGGTTATATGTAATTTTACAGCTCCTATAAAATGCTAGAGACTCAGTTTAATCTGTCGCTGGCAAAAATTTAACAAATGAAGTTCACTGAAGAAGGCGAAGGAAAATGATATGCTATTATCTACTAAAGGTGATTTTGAGTGATAGAGAAAATATAATAAAGCCAAAGCAGACATAAGAAAAACAGAAAACTTTCTATGTGAGCTTTCTACCATGTAACCTAAGTAGACAAGTAAAATGTACCTACACTGCTTTCAATAGACACATAGTCTCGGCTTCTAATGTGAATTTGAGTCTAATGACTTTGGGAATGAGAATACATATCACAATCACTGATTACAAGTTATGAGTCATAATTCATGAGAAGTGTAAAGTTCTCCTCAGAAGTTTAAGGAGGAGAATACAGCTGACCTCCAGGAAAAAGAGGTATCTTACATTTTTCAATGTGTTGTCTATGGAGCCAAATGGAGACATGAAGATATATCAACTAGGAGAAAATATTATGTAGTGAGAATCACTATATTAGTTCAAAGGTAAAGGGACAGATCAGAGAAGTACATGAATAGGAAGAGTAAAATGGAAGAGTGAAAAATTTATATATTACACATACCATTTCAGAAGGTAGAATACTAGGTTATATAAAAGAGAAAAGATGTTTGTTGACAAAACATCAGAATTTATTCCTCTTTGCTTATGAATTCAGAATACACTAATATAGGCAACACATAGGCATATGCTGAAAGACCACAGAACTTTATCAAAGAATAAATAATCATTAAAAATATATAGTTAGGCTAAAGGGGAGCATCTTTAGGAGATGGTAAATATCGTGGTGTTGCTAAAGTTTAGATAAATTTTATCTCAATCCTTTTGCCCTAAATGTATAATTATATAAATATCATTTACCTTTGAAGATAAATATTTTTTGAAAAATAAATATTTCTATAAAATACATGTAAATAAAAATACATGTACTTTTTTTTAGTTTAGCACAAATATGTGCTGAAAGAATATTCATTTTAGTCTTGGCAGAACAAGCTTTTAAAAAAATTCATGTAAAATTATCAAACATACATATGCAATAATCTTGATTTAATCTGGATGGTAGACAAAAAACTGTTCTGCATGTATTTCTTGCTACTTACTAAAAGTAGAATCACTTAACTTTAAATGATAATTTAAATTATGAATTATAGTTAATAGTATCAATCATATAGTCTGAAATCATTGAAGTTGCAATCTCTGGACATATATCTGCAAGGGATTTTACAAATAGATTGAAATTTAAAGATAACTATAAATGTGGGCATCACCATTCTTGTAGGTAAGATCAGGTTAGATAAAAGAGAAAGCTGACTCAACATCAGAGTTTCTCATTCTTTCTGTGTTTATGAAGTCATAAAACACTGTGATCAGCTGCACCCTCTCACACCACCATGACTTCCCAATATTATAAACTGCATCTTTGAAACTATAAGCTACAAGTGTAAATATACTTTAATTCAACTGATATAATAGTTCTATCACAGGCATACTGATGATTTAGCTCACCATTTCTAGTTCTTTCGGAATTCATGGCTAGCTAGTAGAAGTAAGCTCTTCTGGGCCAAACTCCTCCCAGCTCGCTGATCCAAACTGGCTTCTCTCAGTTTCTGATTGGAATGTTCTGTTTAGCCTCAAACTAACTCTGGTGATCTGTCCTAATTGTCTGGCTCCTTCTCATTTTACAGAACATTTTGTCTTCATCTGCAACATGTCTCTGTAAAGCTGTCCTACTAAATCTTCCTCCTCCTCTGCCTTCCTCCTCCCTCTCCTCCTCCTACTCCTTTTCTTTTTTTCCTCTCTCTCTCTCATTCACTTGTTTGACATATCATATATCTGACTCATTCTATAAAATCTTTCTTTGATTCATCATTTTGCCTGCTCCTCAATTAGACATTACTTTCAAACATGACTGATTCCTCCTACAAATTAATCTTACCAACATTGGGATTAAAGGTATGTATTAGGGTATGTCTCTATTGCAGCCAGATTATACAGACATCAAGAGTATATCCGCATTTTAGCAGGAACATGTAAACGTAAAAGGTCTTTGGATGTAATTCTGTGCCAAAGCAGCCATGTTGCTGGTTTTAAATTTCTGTATTTTGAATAAATCATTCCTTCTTAAGTTCTTGTCAATTATTTTTAGCACAGATGACAGAAGCTAATGCTGTAATGAATGAGATAAATGGGACTTTTTTTTAAAATTTCTAGGAAGCCTTCCTAGCATCACGTTTCTAGATGCTACTGGCATGGATGGTGTATAAAATAAAACAGCAGATGCAGTAGACTACAATGTTGCCTCACATTTGTGAATATTTCTGGTGACATTGTTTTATTACTAAGGTTTTAGTAGGGATATAATTACAACGACATAAATAGGGAAGATTCCTTAGTACAAGGAGATAAGAATGGATCAATTCACAATCTTCTGCATGCTGACCTCCAGTTGAACCAGCACCATTTGTTGAAAAGGCTATCTTTTATCCACTGAATGTTTTCTGCTCCTTTGTCGAAGATCAAGTGACCATAGGTGTGTGGATTCATTTCTGGGTCTTCAATTCTATTCCATTGGTCCACTTGTCTGTTGCTGTGCCAATACCATGCAGTTTTTAACACTATTGGTCTGTAGAATTGCTTGAGATCTGGGATATTGATTCTCCCAGAAGCTCTTTTAGTGTTGAGAATAGTTTTAGCTATCCTGGGTTTTTTGTTATTCCAGAAGAATTTAAGAATTGCTTTTTCTAACTCTGTGAAGAACTGAGTTGGGATTTTGATCGGGATTGTGTTGAATCTGTATGTTGCTTTTGGCAAGATGGCCATATTAACTATATTAATCCTGCCAATCCAAGAGCATGACACATTTTTCCACTTTCTGTGGTCTTCTTTGATTTCCTCCTTCAGAGATCTAAAGTTCTTCTCATACAGATATTTTATATGTTTGCTTATAGTCACACCAAGATATTTTATATTGTTTGTGGCTATTGTGAATGGGGTCCTTTCCCTAACTTCTTTCTCAGCCTGTTTATCCTTTGAATATAGGAAGGCTACTGATTTGCTTGAGTTGATTTTATAACCAGCCACTTTGCTGAAGGTGTTTATCAGCTGTAGAAGTTCTCTGGTGGAGTTTTTTGGGTCACTCAGGTAGACTATCATATCATCTGCAAATAGTGATAATTTGATTTCTTCCTTTCAAATTTGTATCCCTTTGACCTCCTTATGTTGCCTAATTTCTCTAGCGAGAACTTCAAATACTATATTGAAAAGATAAGGAGAGAGAGGGCAGCCTTGTCTAGTCCCTGATTTTAATGGGATTGCTTCAAGTTTCTCTCCATTTAGTTTGATGTTAACTAACGGTTTGCTGTATAGTGCTTTAACTATGTTTAGGTATGGGCCTTGAATTCCTGTTCTTTCCAAGACTTTAAGCATGAAAGGATGCTGAATTTTGTCAAATGCTTTTTCAGCATCTAAGGGGACCTCCACGTAAAACCAGACACACTGAAACTAATAGAAAAGAAACTGGGAAAACCCTTGAGGACATGGACATGGGAAAAGTTCCTGAACAGAATACCAATGGCTTATGCTTTAAGATCAAGAATTGACAAATGGGACCTCTTAAAATTACAAAGTTTCTGTAAGGCAAAGGACACTGTCAAAAGGACAAAACGGCAACCAACAAAGTGGGAAAAGATCTTCACTAACCCTACATCTGATAGAGGGCTAATATCCAATATATACAAGGAACTCAAGAAGTTAGACCCCAGGGAACCAAATAACCCTATTACAAATGGGGTGCATATTTAAACACAATGGAATACTACTCAGCAATTAAAAACAATGAATTCATGAAATTTTTAGGCAAATGTTTGGAACTGGAAAATATCATCCTTATGAGGTAATCCAATCAGAAAAGAATATACATGGAATGCAATCACTGATAAGTGGATATTAAGTAGCCCAGAAGCTCTGAATACCCACCTGAAGAAATTCGGATAGCTGAGAAGCACCTTAAGAAATGCTCAACATCATCAGTCATTAGGGAAATGCAAATCAAAACAACCCTGAGATTTCACCTCACACCAGTCAGAATGGCTAAGGTTAAAAACTCAGGAAGACAACAGGTGTTGGCAAGAATGTGGAGAAAGAGGAACACTCCTCCACTGCTGGTGGTATTGCAAGAAGGTACAACCACTCTGGAAATCAGTCTGGAGGTTCCTCAGGAAATTGAATGTGACACTACCGGATGACCCTGCTATACCATTCCTGGGCTTATACCCAGAGGATTCCCCAGCATGTAATAAGGACACATGCTCCACTATGTTTATAGCAGCCTTATTTATAATAGCCAGAAGCTGGAAAGACCCCAGGTGTCCCTCAGTGGAGGAATGGATACAGAAAATGTGGTATATTTACACAATGGAATACTATTCAGCAATTAAAAACAATGAATTCATGAAATTTTTAGGCAAATGTTTGGAACTGGAAAATATCATCCTTATGAGGTAACCCAATCAGAAAAGAATATACATGGAATGCAATCACTGATAAGTGGATATTAAGTAGCCCAGAAGCTCTGAATACCCAAGACACAAGTAGCATATCAAATGACTCCCATGAAGAAGTAAGGAGAGGTTCCTGATCCTGGAAAGGCCTGATCCAGCATTGTAGGGGAGTACCAAGACAGAGAAAAAAGAGGGAGATGATTGGAGTATGGGTTTAGAGAAGGCTATGGGACATATGAGGAGGGGGGAACTAGGAAAGGGAAAAGCAATTTAGAATGTAAACAAGAATTTAGAAAAGAAAAAAAAAGAAAAAAGAAAAAAGAAAAGATTGCTGCTGATAATAATATATAATATAATACAATTAATATAATATAATTAATATATAAAGAGACATATAACATGTAACTGGCATAACAAATATAATTATTCTGTATTCTTTACATAAGTGCACAAAACAACTAATTTATATTTTATATAGACATATGTGTGTCGGGGGGTATCTATATATTTGTGTGTTTAAACCTGATGGTAATGGACATCTCATATAAACTATATGCAAGAATATATCTTAATCATCTTTCTATTTTGTGAAAAAACACCTGAGAGAAATTCCATGGAAGGTGTATTTTGTATAATTGTTCCAGTGGTTTCCTCCATGGTTATTTGTTTCTATTGTTTCTGTCCTTCTAGTGAAACAGAACATGGAGAGAAGGTCAATCATCAACAAATGGTGCCAAGGGATTTGGAGGGTAGAAAATGTTGAGAAAAGCTCAGGGAAGGGAGTCCTAAATACATGAAAAACAACTTATTTCTTCAAAACCCAAGGTGTCATAAATCTACAAATGGATTAGTGTTAACGATAATGCCTGAAATATCCCGATTGATTTAGCTTCAAAGATCCTACCACAGCAAATCTGGATTAGAAACCATACCTCTAATATTTGACTCTTGGGGAATATTTCATTCACAAAACAAAACTAAGAATTTAAATAAATTTAAACATTCTTTTCTATGAAGACTGTATTTGCAAAAACTTGTGTTTACTGAAGGTTAAAATTTTGAAGCCTATGGAGACATATAAATAAAAAAATTAACAGTAAGCTAATGTGTGGTGATCACCTTTCAGCTGGCGCACAAAAAGTTTGTCACTTGCTATCAAGAGAAGACAGGAAACTGGGACTTATGTGTAAAGAAGGTACTTGGTAATACAGTAATTAAAAGCTTCCTTTGGTAGCTGTCTTAATTCCTTTTCTCTTTCTGTATTACCAAGTGCATTTACAGGAGGCAGTATTTTATTTGCAACTCACAATTCCAGAGAGTAATAGAGTCCATGAAGAAGCATGGAAGCAGGCAGATGAGAACAGTGAAGGAGATTTAGCTGAAAGGTTACATGTTGAGACAAAAATCAATCTGGAGAGAGAGAGAGAGAGAGAGAGAGAGAGAGAGAGAGAGAGAGAGAGAGAGAGAGAGAGAGAGAGAGAGAGAGAGAAAGAGAGAGAGAGAGAGATCTATTCTTGCTCAGGCATACCTCTTCATCTTTCCCAAATAGTTCTACTAACTAAGAATGGAGCATTCATAGCTGTGAACCTGAGCATGCTATTTTGATTCAAACCTTCATAGTAGTTTAAGGGGTTTTGATATAAACCACAAGTAACACAAGAAATGTATGAAGAAGAAACAGGATCACAGCTATCCTTTTGTTTGGAAAACAAGAAAGAAATGTTATTACACATGATTTTCACTTTCAAAGTTTGAATAAAGCAAAGAAACCAAGTATTAGTTCAGCTTATTCAGTGCCTTTGTTTACTACAGCAACATGTTGTAGAAAACTTAGTACCCATGAGGAAGTAGATATGTAAGAGAAACATGGTTACACTAAACATTACGTCAGAAACTCAGACAACCACTATGCCTATAGAAATCAGTCTTCTCTGATACAGGTCAGACTGTTGCTGTAGCTAGATGTATTCTGGAAAGGTAATGATTTCTAGAAATGAGTCCAGGGTCAGAAGGAAAGATTTCATTAATCGAACTGAAGTCTCACAGTGAGAGGCCTCTTCTCACAAGAGCAGGAGAGCAATCACAAGGGAAGAGAGTGCTCTCCATACTTATTCTAAGGAAGGTACTGACTGTATTTTTTTCTCACTGGCTGGGGTCTGAATCTCACAGTCTTTTGCAATGGTCTAGTCTTAAAACAATCTTCACAAAGGAAATCAAGTACAGCAGTGATTTTACTCAACTAAGTTCCAAGATTGCTGATATCTTTGGTTTATAATGATCCTGGGGAGGAGGAGGTTAAATATTTACATAATGGTTTTCCAAGGTAGGAGGAGACAAAACATTTTCATAAAAGTCTTGATAGGTAATATTGAATTATTTGAATTCTTTATGTTGAACAAATATTTTATAGTTTCTAATCGAAGAAACTAATGTTTAACATTTATTATCCAATAGATCCATGCTTGTTCCATCAACATATTTTAGGAAATAGTATATACTATAGTCTGCTAATTTAAGATATAATTCAATGGATATTTGATATCATTGATTTTATTTCTTTTCAAGAAAATCATTTTTTACACACAATTATAAGATATATCTTAAACTACTAAGTTTCTGTTCTTTCTTCTTTCACATCCTGTCCCAACAATGATTCTTTCTATTATTTGTTCTAGGCAAAAGATTGAATATGTTAGATCATGACGCAAGGAGAAGAAATTCAGATTTAGCAAATCTTACCTTGTGCTTGGCTTTTAATCCTGGAATTTGACAGCTTTGAAACTTAAGAAAAAGTAATAGGCATTCACTAACTTATTAGAAACCAACACCTGGATGATATATATTTGTATATTAATATATACAATATGACATGTACATATAGTAGATACATACTGATATATATGTGTGGTCTACATACACATATTATATATATAGATATATTGAGTATTTTGAAATATGTACACATATATATATGTATGTACTATATATGCACACACATGTACACTCAAACATTTCAAAAAGCCAATTTTGATCTATATGTATACATCGATACATATTTCAACAATCCTCAAAATTGAAATCACCTTCTCCTCACAAAAAGTGATCGCTAGGTATTATACCACAATGTATAATTACAGGACAGAGGAGGCAGAAACAGAAGGATCACTTTGACTTTGAGGCTAGTAAGCTCTTCATAGGGAGTTACAGGAAGGCTAGGACTACAGAGAAAACGTTCTCTTATACAAGCAAGCAAGCAAATATACAAAAGAAGAAACAGAAACTTCATGACGGAATTTATTGAAAAGTGGAAAGCCATCATGGAAACTAGGTCCTCTAATTTCAAAGCCCTGCCACATCTGTTGTTGCTGTTTGTGTTTAATCAAGCTGGATCTGCACTTAGCTCAGATCTTATGTGGAAGGAGCAAGATGGTGTATCCAGCTAGGAGGTTATAAATAATGTGTGAAATAACTCACAAGTCAAAGACAATAAAGTTGCAAATTCCATCCCAATTATTTGTACCACTTATAAAATTAGTTTGAAATTCACCAAGAAGTTAGCCATTCAAAGGTGGTTTAAATACTTTTAAGAGAATTCCTTTTTCTGAAAAAATGCTCTGAGATGATACGTTCAATACTGTGTTATTGTATATTTTCTTATACATGTGGAAATTATCCTTCCAATTCTGAAAGTGCTATTTATTTTTTAACATTTCAAAATATGTAATGTTATTTAAACTGTCAGTACTATTTGTATTTTTTTTTGGAAATTACACACTTGCAAATTACATAGTATACCCCAGCCTATTGAATATGTTAGATCATGACGCAAGGAGAAGAAATTCAGATTTAGCAAATCTTACCTTGTGCTTGGCTTTTAATCCTGGAATTTGACAGCTTTGAAACTTAAGAAAAAGTAATAGGCATTCACTAACTTATTAGAAACCAACACCTGGATGATATATATTTGTATATTAATATATACAATATGACATGTACATATAGTAGATACATACTGATATATATGTGTGGTCTACATACACATATTATATATATAGATATATTGAGTATTTTGAAATATGTACACATATATATATGTATGTACTATATATGCACACACATGTACACTCAAACATTTCAAAAAGCCAATTTTGATCTATATGTATACATCGATACATATTTCAACAATCCTCAAAATTGAAATCACCTTCTCCTCACAAAAAGTGATCGCTAGGTATTATACCACAATGTATAATTACAGGACAGAGGAGGCAGAAACAGAAGGATCACTTTGACTTTGAGGCTAGTAAGCTCTTCATAGGGAGTTACAGGAAGGCTAGGACTACAGAGAAAACGTTCTCTTATACAAGCAAGCAAGCAAATATACAAAAGAAGAAACAGAAACTTCATGACGGAATTTATTGAAAAGTGGAAAGCCATCATGGAAACTAGGTCCTCTAATTTCAAAGCCCTGCCACATCTGTTGTTGCTGTTTGTGTTTAATCAAGCTGGATCTGCACTTAGCTCAGATCTTATGTGGAAGGAGCAAGATGGTGTATCCAGCTAGGAGGTTATAAATAATGTGTGAAATAACTCACAAGTCAAAGACAATAAAGTTGCAAATTCCATCCCAATTATTTGTACCACTTATAAAATTAGTTTGAAATTCACCAAGAAGTTAGCCATTCAAAGGTGGTTTAAATACTTTTAAGAGAATTCCTTTTTCTGAAAAAATGCTCTGAGATGATACGTTCAATACTGTGTTATTGTATATTTTCTTATACATGTGGAAATTATCCTTCCAATTCTGAAAGTGCTATTTATTTTTTAACATTTCAAAATATGTAATGTTATTTAAACTGTCAGTACTATTTGTATTTTTTTTGGAAATTACACACTTGCAAATTACATAGTATACCCCTGCCTACTCTATGAAAATAATATTTCTTCCTTTTTTGCTTATCAACCTATTAAAATAATTATATTATTTATGATACATATAAAATTATTTATTTGAGAATTTTAGAAATATGATTTTATTATTCATTAAGCATGCACCACTGTGAATTTAAAATGCTACTAAAATAAAAGTTAATAAAAATAGATCATTATTTTAGTTTTTTCCTTTTAGCTACTTGAGAGCTTGTTTTGTTTCTGTTAATGGCAGGTAATAATGAATATTTCATATTTATTTCTCAGGTTTTTGTGCTGTTGATTACTGTATGTTCTTTTCAAAGCTGCAGTGATTTTTTATGTGTTTCCATTTATTTTAAATTAAATATATAGATATTGAAATTTATTTTTATTTTTGACCATGTCTCCTGTTTTTATTTATTTTTTAGTTAATTCTATTAGACCAGAAATGGCAACTAGTAAGCCTTTTCTATGTGTTAGTTTCAATTTTGAATCAATGGTAAGGTTGTATAAAATGCTATTAATATACTGCTTAAAGAAGTCCAGAATTAATAGAAAACATGGGATGATCCAGTGGATAAATTACTCGGTATTTTGTAGCATTATTTGCATTTTTAGAAATTTCAAATAAGAATGGATCACAACATCTCAGTTATGTTTCTAAACTCATTAACATTTGACTTCTATCATTGCAGTCAATCACTCAGAACCTTTGACTACACAGATGCTCTGGGAAAGGTCAGATTTTATGTAGAGTGTATTTATATAGAGGCACAACCTTCTCTGAGGGCTTCAGACGATTTGTTTGGCTTTTCTTTAAGTGACAAGTGTCTTTTGTCCTTAGAACAAGTCCCCGTCCCATTCTTCCCCCGGGAGCATTAGTGCCTGAAGATTGTCAGGTAGGTAATGAGAATTCAGTGGCTCGAGAAGACCTGTCATTTTCCCAAAGACGATGAAAAGTCACTTCCACCCCTTTCCCAGGGCAGATGTCTTATTTTCCTGCCACTTTCCCCGCAACACATTAGTTACACCTTGCTTGATTTTGTCAGATTCATCAAACAAACCGTTTCCATCAATTATGTGACAGTTCATATTATCCAAACTTGTCAGGGTCTCCATTCGCTTTTAACGTGTTTCCACAGATGCCTGAGTAGCTCTTAATCCCCAGACTGCCATCACTGAGAGGTGCAGTACCAGGAAAGAAGACATGGACACATGCAAAATCATTCTCTCACGTTGTCCCCCAGGGTGAATGCCTCAGTGTACAGTTTTTAACACTCAGAGCAGCCAATTCACAAAGCCCTCTCACCTGCCTATGCATATCCAGCCATGTTATCAGACTGAGGAAAGCTGCTTTATTTTATTTTATTTATTAGATACTTTCTTTGTTTAAATTTCAAATATTATCCCCTTTCCTCTTTCCCCTTCGAAAACCACCTATCCCATGCCCCCTTGACCTGCTCACCAACACACCCACTCCCACTTCCCTGACCCAGCTTTCCCCTACACTGGGGCACTGAGCCTTCTCAGGACCAAGGCCTCCCCTCTCATTGGTGTCTGACAAGGCCATTCTCTGCTACATATGCAGATAGAGCCATGGGCCCCTCAATGTGTACTCTTTGGTTAGTGGTTTAGTCCCTGAGAGCTCTGGGGGTACTAGTTAGTTCATATAGTTGTTCCTCCTATGGGTCTGCAAATCCCTTTAGCTCATTGGGTCCTTTCTCTGGCTCCTCCATTGGGGACCCTGTGTTCATTCTGTTGGTTGGCTGTGAGCATCCACTTCTGTCTTTGTTAGGCACTGGCAGAACCTCTAGGAAACAGCTATATCAAGCTCCTATCAGCAAGCATTTGTTGGCACCCACAATAGTATTTGGGTTTGGTAACTGTATATGGGATGGATTCCCAGGTGAGGCAATCTCTGGATGGCCTTTCCTTCAGTCTTTGCTTTACACTTTGTCTCTGTATTTTCTCCCATGGGTATTTTGATCTCCCTTCTAAGAAGGACCGAAGTATCCATGTTTTGATCTTCCTTTTTCTTGAGTTTCATGTGGTCTGTGAATTATATCTTGGGTATTCCAAGCTTCTGGGCTAATATCTGCTTATCAGTGAATGCATATCATATGTGTTCTTTTGTGATTGGATTACCTCATTCAGCATATTTTCTAGTTCCATCCATTTTCCTAAGAATTTCATGAATTCATTGTTTTTAATAGCTCTGAGTAACTCCATTGTGTAAATGTACCACATTTTTTGCATCCATTCCTCTGTTGAGGGACATCTGGGTTCTTTCCAGCTTCTGGCTATTATAAATAAGGCTGCTATGAACATAGTGGAACATGTGTCCTTATTACCTGTTGGAGCATCTTGTGGGTATAGGCCTTTCATTTCTACTCTGAAGACTCTACAGTCACCTATCTTTGCATTTATATAGTCTGGTCACTTGTCTATCTTCCATTCTAAATTTCAAAGTCTAGGAGCCTTACCTGAGTGGAGAAAAGCCAAAAATCACAGAGGTTTTAAAAGAGTGATGTATTTATAGTCACAATATGTTACAAAGAGGACTTTTTCATACCCTTTGTTAGTCTTTTGGGAGAGTTGAAATCATTCTTGCAAACTGTTTAAAGCTTAGCAAAAGTAAGATTCTCATTTTTATGTGCTGTTCTTCATTCTGGATTTATTATCCTCTGCAGAGATTAACTATAAATTTACTATTCACTCTTATACTCAAATTTCCTGAGTATTTTCTGTAAACTTTCATATTCTTTGGTATTATCCTTTCTTATCTGAATCAATTTAAAGATTGAAACCAATAGACCATGAAATCTATGAGAATCAGCATCAAATGAACAAATAGGATGAAAATTGTTAAATATTGTATGGAACAATATTGATAAGACAGGGAAAGATTTATGATGAGATATTTAAAATATTCTCATTCTTGTATTAAAAAGACAATATGTATAATAGCAGAGATTATAAAGTAATTTATATACTAGTGCATGTCGTTTCTTTTCACCTAATTTGGTGAATGTGGTAAAATATCTAATGAATTTTATTATTTGATGAAATTATCAATATTGTCAAAATAAATAATAAAATTATGAAAATGTTTGTCAGAGAAATGATATGACATGCAATACATTATAATATGCAAGTGAATGAATGAAGAAGTATACTTAAAGTTTTATAAATGCTAATAATATATTTGCAAGTATCACACAAAAAAATTAAATTCTTGCACTAGAGAGACTGATCAGAAGTTAAGTTCAAGTATTGCTCTCACAGAAGACAAAGAGCTCTCTACACTCTAGTTAGGATGTCATAACATCCTGTCATTCCTGATCCTAGTGAATCAATGTCTCTAAACTCTTCAAAACATTCAAACAATTCTAGATGCCCACACAGAGACACATGCACATACCATTAACAAAAATCAATCTTTAAAATAAATTGTTCATAGCTGTCAAAGCTTTGTTTAATAAATTAGAAAATGATACCTTTGCAAAAGTCTAAAGACATTTACCCGTGGTCGACTATATGCATATAAACTGAATTCTGTACTTTTATTCTATTTTAGGAAGAGGTCTAAACTCAAAATCATAAAATTAGTTTTTAAATCACCATGGAAACATTAGGGATTGTATAAGGAAAATTTATTTATTTATTTTTCATTCGCCACCTTCTTTACTTTGAGAGTCTTTCTTTTTATTGAAAAGGAAGGAAAACATTTTATGATAAAATTGAGTATTTATGTGGAAAATATTTCTGACAAAATTGAAAATTATTAAGAAAATCAAGCTAAAATTGACAATTTTCATGTAAAGTTAAACAGTAAAATGGTAGACATAAAGAACATTGCTAAATTAATTGAAAAAGGAAGTAGAAACATTTTATGATAGAATTGAACATTTACATGGAAAGTATTTCTGATAAAATTGTAGAAAAATATAGAATAAGATGTTAAAATTGAAGATTATCATGGAAAATTACACAGATAAAATGGTAGGCATAAACTATTTCTAAGTTGATTGAAAGTGGAATTATAAATGGAATATAAAAAGTGGAATTTATAAAATTATAAATTATGAGAAAATTTATATTTTCTCATAAAATTGAAGATGTATGTGGAAAATATCTCTGATAAAATTGAAGAAATATATAGAAAAGCATGATGAAATTGACGATTATCATGGAAAACTATACAGATAAAATGGTAGTTCTTCAATTTTATCAGAAAATTTATTTTTCACATTCAAAAATATTTTTAAATTAACTTTGTGAAATAATTTAACCAAAGTAACCTACCTAAGTTACTTTAGAGAACAGAGAGATGGCTTAGAATCAGAGCCCCCTCGCTACTTTGCCAGAGGACCTACATTCACACAGTGAGTGGTCTCCTGCATATTTTTATGTCAAACTGACATCAGTTAAATTAATTAAGAGAAGGGAATCTCAATTACAAAATACTTACATAAGGTGGGGCTGTAGGCAAGGCCAGAGGGGATTTTTGTTAATTAACGATTGATGAGTAAGGACACAGCCCATTGTAGTTTTTTTCACCCTTATCCTAAAGGGGCTGCATTTATAAGAATCCAGGCTGAGAGTGCCATGGGAATCAAGTCAATAAGCAGCATCTGAAATAGCTTGTTATCAGTTGACACTTCCATATTCCTGCCTTGTTTGAGTTTTTGGTCTTGACTTCCTTCAATGATGATCAAAGATACATATGTGTAAGCCACGTGAACATTTTTCTCCCCAATTTTTGATCATGGTATTTCACCAAAACAGTATAAAGTCTAACTAAGCTATATGGGTCACAACTCACATTAACTACAGTTCCACAGCATTAGACACTGTCTTCAAGCCCCTCAGATACTGCATGCACATAGCAGAAAGACACAAAGTACAAAGGTGAAGCACCCATCCAGAAGTCATCATGATAAATCTCATCATCATAGTAAGATATATGAATTTTAATTTTGCATGAACAATAAACCTTGGAGTTTTCAAATTTAACACATATTTTTTATTCTTTGAGAGATTAAAGAACATAAAGCAAATAAATATTAAAATTAATGTAAAATGACATACTTTGTATCTTTAATATTAACTGTGGTTTTGAGGAAGCATATAAATATACATATATTATATATGACATGTTTTATGTTTCATGTTGCATATCATATTACACATTTCATGTTGCATGTTGTACATTGCATGTTGCACATTACATTATGTTACATGTTATATATTAAAAAGTATGCATGTATTTTTATTTATACATATTACATATATATTATATATATATAATATATAATGCAATGAAACTATATATTCTCATAAAACAAAGCAACAGGAGACACAACTGAAGCTCTGTCCAGTGAAATGTCATTTGAATGTCTTACACACTGAATAATTTATACTATGGCAATAGGATTTTAACAAATCAGTTTCTTTTGCAGAATTACTATTGTGAAAAACCATGGCCAAAATCACCTTGGGAATGAAAGTCTTAACTTCAGTCACAGTTCCCTATTAATATTTCGTCATTGAAAGCATTCTTAGTAAAAACTTAATAAAGCATGGAGCTACATGAATAAGCTGATCCTGAGGCTGTGAAAAATATTTTTTATGGGCTTGTTTAGCATCAGTAGTTATGTCTTAGATGTTTTAGATTCAAGCTCAAAACTATTATATGGACATACATTTAGTTAGTCAAGAGGAAGCTTGAAGTTACAAGCCTAAGGTCTATAATATACTGTGTGCTTGCCTTTCATGTCCATCACTGATGAGAAAGTAGATGATAAAAAAAAAAAACAAAACTTACCATTCTTCCATAATCTTTAACATTCAGTAAACTTGTTTCTGTGTAAATATGCATATGTTTTAATTGTCTCTGGGGTCAGTGTGATAATATAAGCAGATATATAAAGACATATAATTTTAAAATTTAAAGCAATCAATCAGGTAAGCAGTGTCACAAGAACATAACATTATTTGTAATGCCACCAATGCCCAGTCAATGCAACTTCTATTCATATTTCTCTTTTTCACAATGCAATGGAAACATTTTCTAGTTTTTATTTTAAAATGTTTTACAAATAAACATTATATTCTTTATCCTCCCCTTCTCTCCCATATCCTCTTAAACCTATTTTATATTCTTTCTCTCCCTTCCTCAAAATATAAACAAATGAAAGTAAAAAATAATAAAAAAGCAATATGATAAAAAATAAACCAAAACAAAAGAAAATGTACATAAATAAACATGATGTCTGTTTTGTGTAGTACCACTGCTACTGGGATTGTGGTCTGCCTTGAAGTGTGGTTCATAAACCCTGTGACATGCTATTGGATATAACTGATTGTACTTTTTACAGCAGGCATCAATTGCAAATAGCTTCTTACTGAAGGTTGAGAATTTGTATCAATTTTCGTTTTGTAGTGTTAGGATTTGTTTCTGCATTGATCTTGTGTATGTCTTGTTCATGCTGCCAAAATTTCCGGTGAGTTCATTGGTGTAGCAGTGATGCTGTGTCTGGAAGACACTGCTTTCTTAGACTGATCCCTTACATCTGCTTCTTACAACTCTGCCATCTCTTCCATCTCTTCTTCTGTATGGAGCCCTTGGCTTTTTTTTTTTTTTTTTTTTTTTTTTTGCATTGTCCTTTTCTATGGCTGAGTTTGAGTGTGTTGTTGAAGTTTGAGACAGAATTCTTGGTTTAAAGACCTATCATACACTTGAATGTATTCAGAAATAACAGCAGAAAGGGATGGGAATGAGAAGGACTAAATAAGAAGTAAAAGAGATTAAAATAAAAATAGAAATATAATCCTACACTGAAATAAAACTTATTTTATATTTTAATACTTGTAATGTCTCCAATGAAACTGTCCCTATGGCATCAGATATTTGAACACTTAGTCTCTATTTAAGGAGGAAGTACATCATTGTGGTTGGTCTTTGACATTATATAATAGTGTTGTCCTGTTTCCAGCCTGTTCTTTCTGCTATGCTTTTCAGTTCCAGTTGCCAATTCTCAACTTCTTGCTGCTACTACCAAACTTGAGGCTTCCAATAATGTTGCCTTCCTTCCTTCCTTCCTTCCTTCCTTCCTTCCTTCCTTCCTTCCTTCCTTCCTTCCTTCCTTCCTTCCTTCCTTTTTCTTCCTGTCATTCTGCTTCTCAATTTTCCCAACCTATATTTCATAATATTTTTGTTCAATTTTCCCTCTTCTTTGTGTACTCTCATCCATCTCCCACATAATATTACCTCTAGACAGTGGAATAACATTTTCAACTTATGTTGGAGCAGTCTGCTAAATTGCAGTTTTGGGAGCAAGCTTTGTCCCAAAGATCTAGTGTGAGACAATCTATCCAAATGCTACACACCTGCCATGTCTCTGTGACTAAGTGAAGATAATCCTTCTTCCGATGACAGAGTGCTGATGAGAATTCCCATGTCCAAATTCATCCCAGATTATAATTAACCCACCTACACCGGTTGTGCTCAATTCATTTTTCTCTCCTCTGATCAAGTTGTCAGTATCTATTTAGATATTCATCTTTTTGTTGTTATTTATTTGCCACGTATGTGACAAATTGATAGAAACAACACAAAATATCTACATTCATGTAGCTATAATTTCTGCTACCATTTCTTTTTTCTTGCTTGTTTCCTTGATTCATTCCTCCTCATTTCCTTTGTTTATATCAAAAGCATCAGTATCCTGAATAAGCTTGAAATCCTCATGTATAATTACAACATATCAGTGTGCAATATTATTTGTGTAGATTGTGTGGAGATTAATAGTGTTCAATTAGTCTGGATTAAGGAAAAAAATTTACTGATACTAATATTTGTCACTCTCACAAGGTGTTACAATACTACACAGTTCAAGCTTCATGAAGAGGTGACCCACATGGAATTGTAGCCTCCAAGTTTTGCTTTGAAGAGTCAATGCAGACAACAATCATCCTGTGGTCAGTCAGCAGCAATCCTCATAACACTCAGAGTGAAGGTCATTTACAAGTTATCTCAAATATTTCAATAATAAACTATTAAGAATTTTTGCTTGATATCTCACAATCTTTCTCTTTTTCGCTCTCTCTCTGCCTATCTGTCTCTGTCTCTCTCTGTCTCTGTCTTTCTCTCTCTCTCCCTCTCTCTCTCTCTCTCTCTCTCTCTTTCTCTCTCTTTCTGTGTGTGTGTATGTGTGTGTGTGTGTGTGTGTGTGTGTGTGTGTATGGTTTATTTCATTTTTATTTTATTGAAAACAGACTCCATTCTCATATAATATATCCTGATTAGTTTTCCTTCCCTCTACTCTTTTGAGCTCCTCCCTACCTTCCTCTCCTATGGATGCATGCTAAACTCTTATTAGACTATAAAAGGCTTCTAAATAAAACAAACAAATATGAAAAATAAAATATAGTAAAATGAAACAAAGCTATCATATCAAAGTTGGACATGCAAACCAACAGGAGGAATGTATTCCAAATGTAGGCACATGTGTTAGAGACCCATTTGATCTCACAGTGAGGAGTCCCAATATTTATATATTACATATACAACAGACCTGCTTCAAATCCACACAGACCCTGAGGTTACTGTGGCAGTTTCTTTTATCTCATATGTACTTTGCTTACTTGATGAGGAGGAAATTGACCTCATAAAATTACAAAGTTTTTGTAAGGCAAAGGACACTGTTAAAAGGACAAAACGGCAACCATCAAATTGGGAAAGGATATTCACAAACCCTATATTTAATAGAGGGCAAATATCCAATATATACAAAAACTCAAGAAGTTAAACCCCAGGGAAACAAATAACCCTATTAAAAAATGGGGTACAGATCTAAACAAATAATTTTCACCTGAAGAAATTCGGATGGCCGAGAGGCACCTTAAGAAGTTCTCAACATCATTAGTCATTAGGGAAATGCAAATCAAAACAACCTTGAGATCTCACCTTACACCAGTCAGAATGGCTAAGGTCAAAAACTCAGGAGACAGCAGATATTGGCAAGGATGTGGAGAAAGAGGAACACTCCTCCACTGCTGGTGGGGCTGTAAGATGGTACAACCACTTTGGAAATCAGTCTGGCGGTTCCTCAGAAAACTGGACATGACACTTCCAGAAGACCCCGCTATACCTCTGCTGGGCATATACCCAAAGGATTCCCTGGCATGTAATAAAGACACATGCTCCATTATGTTCATAGCAGCCTTATTTATAATAGCCAGAAGCTGGAAAGAACCCAGGTGCCCCTCAAAGGTGGAATGGATACAGAAAATGTGGTATATTTACACAATGGAATACTACTCAGCAATTAGAAACAATGAATTCACAAATTTTTTAGGCAAATGGTTTGATCTGGAAAATATCATGCAAAGTGAGGTAACCCAGACACAAAAGAATACACATGGAATGCAATCTCTGATAAGTGGATATTAATTAGCCCAGAAGCCCTGAATACCCAAGGCACAAATCGCATAACAAATGACTCCCATGAAGAAGTATGGAGAAGGTCCTGATCCTGGAAAGGATTGATCTAGCATTGGAGGGGAATATAAGGGCATAGAAAAAAAGGAGGGAGGTGATTGGAGAATGGATAGAGAGAAGGTTTATGGGACATTTGGGGAGGGGGGATCCGGGAAAGGGGAAATCATTTGGAATGTAAACAAAGAATATACAAAATAAAAATATTAAAAAAAAAAAACTTTCCTACTCAACTTTTCTGGGATGTCCTGTTGTAAGAATTTGATGGAGACCTCCAATTCTCTCTCCCTAACTTTCTACCTGTGGGTCTTTGCATCTGTTTGCATCTACTTCTAAAGAATTGCTGAATAAGACAATGATCTAGAAGTATAACAGAATCACCTTCTTGATATTTTTTAGGTCTTTATTTTTGATTTTACCTTATGATTTCTGGCTATCTATCTAATCTCCAGGTTTTGGTTATACAAGCAGTGTCATATATGGCTCCTTATTGTGGAGTAGGACTTCAGTCAAATCAGACATTGGTTGCCACAATTTCCCTAGCATACTTTGGAGGCAGGACAGATCATAGGTCTTGTGGCTGAGCTGGGGTCCATTTTTTCTTTCAGTAGCCTAAAGAATATTTTTACGCATCAGAGAGTAGAATTTAGGGAAGGGTTACAAGTAGGAACAAGCCCAGCTTCTCCATGTTCAGTTAACTGGGTTGGTGTTATGAGCAATGAGGCCCCCATTGTCATTTTATGGAGAGCAAGCTATTGTCCTAACAACAGCATTTGGGATGCACTTGACCAACAATTTAATCAAATGTAACACAGTCCCTCCACTGGAAGCATGGCCTGGCTATAAAATACATCCATTGATACTCTGTATCTCCCATTACTAGAAGTCCTTATTATGATGAACTTCATAGCCTCCTGGACATTTCTCCTGTACCTCACAAATGTTCCCCCTATCACAGCTCTCGTTTCTTATAGTCCACCGTCCACCACATGTACCCTAATTAGCCCCAGTTAAGGAGAGCTATGTGTTTTCCTATACTCCTCTTCATCTAACCTCTCTGGGTCCACAATCATGTTATTATCTGTGCTTTATTGAGTACAATTTTTTATATACCAGTGATATTGAGAGATATAAATGACTAATTATTGTTGATCATTGTTCCTGTTAAATTGCTGTTGTTGGTAGTAGTAGTAGTGTGCATATCTATATTTCTCTGTCTCTGTCTCTGTCTCTGTCTCTCTCTCTCTCTCTCTCTCTCTCTCTCTCTCTCTCTCTCTCTCTCATAAGACATTTCCTGTTTTCATGAGTATAGTTAGTGTCCTTAGGTTGACTTTTAATTCTAGAACCTTATGTGTAGTTGAATTTGTAGATAGATACTATTTAAATTTGATTTTATCATGGACTACCTTATTTCTTCTATTTATGGTAACAGGAAATTTTTCTGTGTACAGTAGTCTGGGTTGCTAATTATGATTTCTTAGACTCTGCAACATATCTGTCTAGGCTGTTCTGAGTTTACCATAGAAGAATGGATATAGATAATGTGGTTCATTTACACAATAGAATAGAATTCAGCTTTTAAGTACAAGTACATCCTGAGTTTTGCAGTCAAATAGATAAAGCTGGAAAACATCATCCTGAGTAAGGTGATTCAGACCCAAAAGTGTATGTATGGCATGTACTCATTAATAAGTGGATATTAGCGAAAAAGAAAACGTACGAAATACCCAAGGTAAAGTTCAAACAACTAAAAATGTTCTGTAACTTCAGGATTCCAAATGGCCCAAGTGAGGACTCCTCAGTCCCACTTTGGAGGAAAAAGAAACCAATCATAAGATCTCAAGTAGGGAGGGAGAGAGGGACTTGGGAGGAAAGTATACAGGGTTTAGGAGGGAGAAAGGAATCTGATCTGGCATTGGGTGAGGGAAAAGGACTGAAGCCCTGAGGGGCAGCAGAAAGAATGGAAACAGGCATCTTCAGGAGGTAGGAGGTGGGAGGGAACCTTCAGAAAGTACCAGAGACCTCTATCTGATGTAGGATTGGTGAAGATCTTTTCCCAATTTGTTGGTTGCCGATTTGTCCTTTTGATGGTGTCCTTTGCCTTACAGAAACTTTGTAATTTTATGAGGTCCCATTTGTCAATTCTTGATCTTAGAGCATATGCTATTGGTGTTCTGTTCAGAAACTTTCTCCCTGTACTGATGTCCTCAAGGGTCTTCCCCAGTTTCTTTTCTATTAGCTTCAGAGTGTCTGGCTTTATGTGGAGGTCCTTGATCCATTTGGAGTTGAGCTTAGTACAAGGAGACAAGGATGGATCAATTCGCATTCTTCTGCATGCGGACCTCCAGTTGAACCAGCACCATTTGTTGAAAAGGCTATCTTTTTTCCATGGATGTTTTCAGCTCCTTTGTCAAGGATCAAGTAGCCATAGGTGTGTGGGTTCATTTCTGGATCTTCAACCCTGTTCCATTGATCTGCCTGCCTGTCACTGTACCAAAACCATGCAGTTTTGAACACTATTGCTCTGTAGTATTGCTTGATGTCAGGGATACTGATTCCTCCAGAATTTCTTTTGTTGCTGAGAATAGTTTTAGCTATCCTGGGTTTTTTGTTATTCCAGATGAATTTGATAATTGCTCTTTCTAACTCTGTGAAGAATTGAAGAACTAAAGAAGTTAGACTCCAGAAAACCAAACAACCCTATTAAAAAATGGGATACAGAGTTAAACAAAGAATTCTCACCTGAAGAACTTTGGATGGCGGAGAAACATCATAAAAAATACTCAACTTAATTAATCATTAGGGAAATGCAAATCAAAACAACCCTGAGATTTCACCTTACACCAGTCAGAATGGCTAAGATTAAAAATTCAGGAGACAGCAGGTGTTGGCGAGGATATGGAGAAAGAGGAACACTCCTCCACTGCTGGTGGGGTTGCAAATTGGTACAACCACTCTGGAAATCAGTCTGGCGGTTCCTCCAAAAGCTGGGCACCTCACTTCCAGAAGATCCTGTTATACCACTCCTGGGCATATACCCAAAAGATTCCCCAGCATGTAATAAGGATACATGTTCCACTATGTTCATAGCAGCCCTATTTATAATTGCCAGAAGTTGGAAAGAACCCACGTATCCCTCAACAGAAGAGTGGATGCAAAAAATGTGGTATATATACACAATGGAGTACTATTCAGCCATTAGAAACAATGAATTCATGAAATTCTTAGGCAAATGGATGGAGCTGGAGAACATCATACTAAGTGAGGTAACCGAGACTCAAAAGATGAATCATGGTATGCACTCACTAATAAGCGGATATTAACCTAGAAAACGGGAATACCCAAAACATAGTCCACACATCAAATGAGGTACAAGAAGAACGGAGGAGTGGCCCCTTGTTCTGGAAAGACTCAATGAAGCACTATAGAGCAAAATCAGAACAGGAAAGTGGGAAGGGTTGGGTGGGAAAACAGGGGGAGGGAAGGGGACTGATGGGACTTTCGGGGAATGGGGGTCCAGAAAAGGGGAAATCATTTGAAATGTAAATAAATATATCAATAAATAAAAAAAAAAAGAAAGTACCAGAGACATGGGAGGTGCGAGACTCTCGGGTCTCAAAGGGAGGGACCTTAGATGAAATGCCTGACAGTAGGGAGAGGGAACTTATAAATCCCACCTCCAGCAGGAAGACAGGAAAAATTAGGGAGGGGATTGACCTTCCACAATCAAAGCTCTGACCCATAATTGTTCTTTTCTGAAAGAACTACACATATGGAAATGGAGAGGATCCTGTGGAAAGAATGTCCAGTGACAGGCCCAAAGTGGGATCCAACTTAACAGGAGGTCCCAAGGACTGACACTATTGCTGAGGCCATGGAATGCTTACAAAAAGGGACCTAGCATGACTGTACTCATGAAGACCCAACAAGCAGCAGAAAGATTCAGATACATATATTTTTATCCAACCATTTTAGGGAAACTGTTGACCCCTGTGGTTGAATTAGGGAAAGGCTGAAAGAAAATGAGGACAAGCATGACCCTGTAGGAGGACCAGCAGTCTTAATTAATCTGGGTCCCCAAGACCTATCAAACAGTGGACCACCAAACAGGCAGCATACTCCAGATGGTATGAGTCCCCTAATACATATACATCAGAGGACTACTGTGTTCCATCAGAAATGATCTCCCTAACCCTGAAACTGGAAGCCCCCAGGAGTTTAGATCAGGTGGGTTAGGGGGTCGGAGGTCGGGACATACTTGTGAAGATAGCAGGTAGGGAGGTGGTATGGGATGTGGAACAATCAGAGGGTCGATGGTGGGTAGGGATAAAATCTGGAGTGTAAAAGAATACATAAAAATAATAAACAAATTTAAAAGAAGAGAACTGGTCTACATTCTTTGTCATCAGGGAAATGCAAATCAAAATGACCCTAAGATTTTACCTCACACCAGTCTGAATGGCTAAGATCAAAAACTCAGGTCATAGCAGATGCTGGTGAGGATGTGGAGAAAGAGGAACATTCCTTTACTGCTGGTGGGATAACAATCAGGTACAGCCACTCTAGAAAACAATCTGGTGGTTCTTGAGAAAACTTGGAATTGTTCTTCTACCTGAGGACCTAGCTATACCACTCTTAAACATATTCCCAAAATATGCTACAACATATATCAAGGACATATGCTCCACTGAATTCATTGCAGCCTAATTTATAATAGCCAGATGCTGGAAACAACCCAGCAATAGAGGAATACAGAAAATGTGGTACACTTACACAATGGAGTGCTACTTGGTTATTAAAAACACTGACTTAATGCAATTCACAGGCAAATGGATAGAACTTGAAAATGTCATCATGAGTGAGGAAATGCAGAGATATAGTGTAGCTGCCCGCAGCCACATGTAAACCGGGTTACCTGTTGAGAGAATTTTGGGGTCATAGGGAAGAGGGGCGAAAAGAACGTGCGGCCAAGTCAATGTTCACTGATCAAAGCCGTAAACTTTAATGGCGCCGGACCTTTTAACAGTTAGGGCAAACCCTTCCCCCCAGACTCCAGGCTGAGTTCCGGTGGAAGTTGTCTAGCTTCTCTTGGAGGTCTTCGTCTTGACTGCTCCGGCAGCTGGGTGGGTCACCTGTTTAATTCAGGAATCCCTATACCTGGAGGAACAATGAACTTAACCTTTACTACGTGCGCTCCACCCTAGGTGGAGCAGGATCCTGGCTAACTGGGAGAAGTTAACCTTGACCAAAGTCAAACTCTGACCAAGTGCAAGACTGCCCCAATATGGCTCTGTACATGTCCTCCCTTTTTTTATTAATTTGAACACGAGGAGGTAGAAAACAAGTGGATAAATATCCTTCATAAGAAGGCGGGCCTTAACCAGGAGGGGAAGCATTGACCGTAATTCCTCTTAAATATTGTATAACGTCTTTTTCAGAGGAGGGGTAATAGGCTCCCTTATTATTTTAAGGACAGCCTCTCGACGTTAACCCCTATGCAATTAGGTGTACTTCCTGGGGACTCAGAAGCAGAAATTCACCTCCCCATGCAGTGCTTTGCCTCGCACGTCTCGCTGGTACCCATGTTTGTTCATAAACAAACACACATAGATCTGAGTTCTATGTGGCTCCCTCTTTGGAGATCCACTTGTGTAAGTTTTGAAGCCAGGGGGGTCTGCAAGTGTCTTTAACAGACATGTAATCTCTCCATCCAGGTGAGCCTGGGTGGAGACAGCCAGTCTGCTTAACAGACAAGGTCAAGAGTTAAAGGTGGAATAGGATTAACTTGTCCCAGAAGTATCCAATTCAGTTGTAAATTAACAACTTTAAGGACCCAAAGCTTGGCCTCTGAGGTGGGAGAGGTAGCCTTGTGAATCAAGAAATAAGCTGTTACTTCTCAGGAAAAGTGGAGACTATATGTTAAATTAACACAGCTGGCTGAAGATTGTTAGCCATCTTCAAAATTGGAATCTTCAATATTGGAATTATTTCTAGACCAGTCTATGGTTGAGTCAGCTGAGCACAATAAGGAGAAGAGTCATTTTAACTCTTCTTTAGATTAATTTTTCCTAAGCTAGCATAACAGTCTCCATGTTCTGTCCCACAAAGTCTAAAATCTTGAAGCTAGGCAATTTATCTAACCTGGGACATTTGACAATTGAGGTAAGTCAAGAACATATACTCAATATAGCTCTTATGTTACCATGGTCTGGGCATTCAGCAAGCACAGTCAGCATATCTTCTGCAGCATTCTGTGGAAAAAACAGAGGACATGCCTTCTCCCCCAGTATTAAATCAGGATCATGGCATATGTTAGTAAGTGAATTCCTTCATTTCACCTAGACATCGATATGCCTAATTACAAGATGTCATATACATTTAGCAAGGAGTTTCTTGGCATCTAAATTTTAAAATTTTTTTTTAAAAACATGCAAGCATAATTTAAATTATATGCATAGGGACACAATTTCCCCTCTCTTCTTTCTTCCAAGAAGATATTGTTTTATTAATTTAAGTTGGAACACAAAGTATAAACCATAACATAGGCAATAACTATGTAATTATATAAAATATAGTTGCTTTTTCTGTTAGAGCAGTTGCAACTAGACAGCCTAAAAATGAATCATTAGTCGCATGTACATATTTTTTTAATCTTTTAAATTAGAAATATGAATATCATTTATCTGTAATAACTAAGTCCTCTAGGATTAACACCATTACGTGGTAGAGGTAGAAATTGAGGACATCAAGAACAAATCTTTATAATTTGATGTGCACAAAATATAAAATTATTTCAAATACCTAAAGGACAGTCATTTAGAGAACATATCCTTTGTTCTTAGAAATTTGAATCACATTTGTATAAACTGTAGAAATTAAGAATTAGCAGTATTAAAAATGGACCAATTTTAAGCAATTATAAACCATGAGCTATGTATATCTACTATTATTAAAAGCTTGACCTTTAACATCTTAAAAATAGCTGCTATAGCACCCAATTCAGGTATCTGTGTTGAAGCAGGGAGAAACTTAAAGGAATAAACATGTGATCTGATAGTACAAATTATCTTTTGGATAACAATTATTAATTTTGCCTAAAAATGCTTGCCATGTAATAGATCAACCATTAATAATAAATTTGATTGTTGCTTGAAGCAAGGAACAAATGTTTCCTACCTTGAGAACAGAGGTTTAAGACCTTTTGTGGCAAGCTTAAAATGAGGTAAATATAAGATAAAGCCAATTAATATATCTTAACAACCTTTGAAAGCCATTTACCTAAAAATTCTAAAAGTCTATAGGAGCAAGGGCCTGTAACAAACATTCTATGAACATTATACACTGAAAATTTTAACATCTTAACTTCTAGTATTGAAACAGAGACAAAACACATTTTTTTTTTTAATTTATCTGCCCTAGGATCCACCTTTAGTCCTTGGCAAGGACTAGATCTGAGCCTTTTAACTAAGACCAGACCCAAACCTGCTAGGACGTTTTCAGGATTAAACAAAAGAAACCTGTAATTTCATGGTCAAAGGAACCTACTTGATATCAAATACATTTCTACAGAGATATCCTTTTTAATCTTGGAGGGTTAAATTTTGCTCCTACCATTGTAGCCTATAAACTTGTGGAAAAGTGGCAATGGGCCTCTAAAACCCATAGCTGTATCACTCTCAAAATTATCTAAATTATAAAATGTTAACAATTACGAGCCTGCAAACTGAAAACTGTAGCCAATGACACACTGATTTTTATTGTAACTCAATGTTTTCTTGCAATATTAGAGCACAATTGTAATTTTGGAAGCAAATCTCAATTTTAAACAATCTATTTTCTTTAAAATTAATGGCAAACACATATTTACAGCACAAGGTTTGTATGCCAGTTCTTATGTTCAAGTGTATAACAGTGTAACTTATTAAAGAGACAATATTTTAAATCTTAATCTTCATTAAGTCTAATTTCCAGGCCAAGATTCACATGAAACACCATGCCAATTTAGGAGCGTCCCAAAGGCCTGTATTTCCTGGATTGCGTCATGCCACGTGTTGTCCAAAATGGCGGCTACCCTAAACTACCAGCCTTAACCATGCCACGTGTGTTGTTCAAAATGGCGACTACCCTAAACTACCAGCCTTAACCATGCCACGTGTTGTTTAAAAATGGCGACTACCCTAAACTACCAGCTTAACCTAACTTTTGTTAATAACATTATATCTTTTAAATCATGTCTAGTGACTTAAGCCAATACTCTATAGTCAAGACATGCAAAATATACCTTTAAATCCAATTATAAACAAGAACAAAGCATGAGTGGCGTTAGGCCACGTGTAGTTAGTTAAGATAGCTCTAACACTGAATCACCAGTTTTAAACTAACCTTTTCTTAATAACACTATACCTTTTACATAATAACCAATTAATTTATAACTCTTTAGTCAAGAAATGTAAAGCCTTATATCATTAAAACCAATTAGAAGCAAGTATAAAGCGACTACATGAATTTCACAAGTCAAACCAAGGTCTTCCCAAATCTCGAGGTTTCTGGGCTTTTAAGAGCGGCTTTTTCCCCAGCCATGTTTCTGTCTTGGGTGAGTGAGCTACGCTGCTGCAGCGTGGCTTTGAATCAATCCCCACACAAACCGTGGCTAGCTCAAGAGGTTGCCAGCAGATGAAATCTTTACCAATTTTCCTTTTTAACATGAAACAGTCATTCACACAAAGACACAGAGAGGACATAAACATACACATAGACAGTCGGTGCACCGGGACAAACACGGAAAGATACACAGAAAGTTAAGCGTGCTTGTTAAGCAATTGCATCCATTTTCCTCTTTAAACAGCTCTTAGAAGCTGTGGACATATGCCTATTTTTAAAAACCCCTTTCTTTTCGCCGAAATCAGCTCTTACGAGCTTTGGGCAAATGCCTACCAAATTCCTTCCCCATATTTCCCTATCTTATCAACCCAAGCAGTCCTGCGCTGGGTCCACACAGTATGCTTGAAAAACTGTATCCATTCCTGCACTCACAACAATAGACACGAATTCACTAGCGCTAGTTTTGACTTCTATGTTGCTTACCGTGCGGATACCATTAATTTTCACCTTTTCCGCGAAGCTTCGCTAGATAGGGCTACCTCAAGAAATTCTCTCGTGCCAGGTCTTCCCACGTTCAGGCGCCAATATGTAGCTGCCCGCAGCCACATGTAAACCGGGTTACCTGTTGAGAGAATTTTGGGGTCATAGGGAAGAGGGGCGAAAAGAACGTGCGGCCAAGTCAATGTTCACTGATCAAAGCCGTAAACTTTAATGGCGCCGGACCTTTTAACAGTTAGGGCAAACCCTTCCCCCCAGACTCCAGGCTGAGTTCCGGTGGAAGTTGTCTAGCTTCTCTTGGAGGTCTTCGTCTTGACTGCTCCGGCAGCTGGGTGGGTCACCTGTTTAATTCAGGAATCCCTATACCTGGAGGAACAATGAACTTAACCTTTACTACGTGCGCTCCACCCTAGGTGGAGCAGGATCCTGGCTAACTGGGAGAAGTTAACCTTGACCAAAGTCAAACTCTGACCAAGTGCAAGACTGCCCCAATATGGCTCTGTACATATAGAGTGGAAAAACCATAGAGAGACTGTGTCCATCCCATCTAGGGATCTATCCCATCGGCAGACAACAAACCCATAAAGTATTGCTGATGCCAAGAAAAGGTTGCTGACAGGAGCATTTTTTGTTGTTGTTCTTGTCTAAACTATCTTATACCTGCATAGTATCTCTTTTTTATAAAGGTTAAAAAAATTTCTTCTACAATTTTGTTTAAAATAGTTTCTGTACCTTTGATATTGGGTTTCATTTGTTTTCCATACTAGTCTCAGATTTCATCTTTTTATTGTTTCTAATATTTTCTGGATGGTTTGGGTCAGCAGATTTTAGATTTAACATTTTCTTTGACCATGTCTTTTCCAATTTCATATCTGATTGGTTTTGTTTATTTCCTTACACTGTTTAAGTTTTCCTGGATTTCTTGGTAGGGTTTATTCACTTATCTTTAAGGACCTGTATCAGATTAATAACAGCATTTTAAAGGTAGTTTTCCTTGTGGTTTGGCTACCTTAGAATAGACAAGGCTTGATATGGGAGGATAGCAGGACTCTACTGGAAACAGTGTTCTGGCTCTTACTGATTTTGTTTTTATACTGGTGTTATGGCATCTAATTTTGGGATGATAAAAGTTTTAGGTACCAATTTCTGAATTTGTTTTGTTGGGAGGGTGTTTTATTCTTTAGTTTCTGTCTACTTTCTGGATTTTGGGAAAATATATTAGCTATTTTTACCTATTTTCTTGACCTGTTCAACTGGTATGTTTACAAGAAATACCTGCTGGTGTTAGAAGCTCAGGTACTGGAATGATTTAGAAAAAAGAAATTTGGAGGAAAAGTTCTTTGTGATCCAGAGGGGAATAATGTTAGAGAGGAAATGAAGGCCAGAGCAGACTTTCAGCTGGAAAGACGGAAAGTTGAATAGGAAAGAGTAAAATACTACAGAGCAGAAGGAAAGGTATGGGTCACCTTTCTGCCTATTTGTTTCCCTGGAAAGAGCAGTCTGTGGGTTACCAGGATGTGTTTGCTATAGTTGGGGTCTGGAACAAAGCAACAAGAGAAGTAACAGAGGTTGTAGGGACAGGAGGAGTTCTGTGGAATGCACAGGAGATTTGGAGACTAGGGAAGAAAGGCTCCAACTTGGTTTCTTTTCTTTTATTCTTTTTTATTAGATATTTTCTTTATTTACATTTCAAATGTTATCCCCTGCCCTGGTTTCCCCTCTGAAAACCCCCTAATCTATCACTTGCTACCTCTGCTCACCAACCCACCCACTCCCACTTTGATGACTTGGCATTTCCCCTACACTGGGGCATCAAGCCTTCACAGGACCAAGGGCCTCTCCTCTCATTGATGTCCCACAAGGCCGTCCTCTGCTACATATGAAGCTAGAGTCATGGCACACTTCATGTGTACTCTTTGGTTGGTGGTTTAGACCCTGGGAACTCAGGGGGTACTGGTTGGTCCATATTGTTGTCCCTTCTATGGGGCTGCAAATCCCTTTAGCTCACTGGATCCTTTCTCTAGCTCCTCCATTGGAGACCCTGTATTCAGTCCATTGATTGGCTGTGAGCATCCACTTCTGTTTTTGTTGAGCACTGGCAGAGACTCTTGAGAGACAGCTATACCAGGCTCTTTTCAGCAAGCACTTAGTGCTTAGGACAAGAATGGAGGATTGTTTATGGGAAAACAGAGAGAGAGGAGGTTTACAAGCAGCCTAGCTGGTTTATTGGCAATCATGTCCTGTGATTTAGAAGTAGGTGCCTGATAGAGTTGAGCATCAGGATAGAGTGATATATGATTTCGTTTACTTGTATTTTTCTTTTTAGTAAGATTCATGTACCCAAAATGTAACAATACACTGACATAATTTATATATAATATATCTTTTGTGATATGTACTTTTAATATCATTCACACATTCAAATGTGTATTTTCATAACTCTTTAAATAAATACAATGAAATTATTCTTCCTAATGTGAAATTATTAATAATTTATAATCAGATACTCAATTTCCTCTTATCATTCTGACTTAACTGCATGTTTATAATATGCTTCTGATTCATTTAGTTTTTTGTATATTTTTAATACATATAATTTTGACAATATTGAGTTTTAAAGTTTTTCTGCTGTCTTGAATATTTTGCTAATTTCTATGATATAACTTAAAAAGTAATAATATATTTATAGATATTTACAGCATAAGTAAAATTCAGTATTGTGTAAAATGTACTGGCTTGCTTATTTATGGGTAAATATATGTGGATATGAACACACACACACACACACACACACATATATATCATATGTATATAAATATATAAATGTGTATTTTCACACATACAGAATATATGCATATATATATATATATATATATATATATATATATATATATATATATATATATGGGTTTTCAAACATGATTTTATATACATATATATGTACAAAAATGGGGGGGTTAATTTTAAATATATTATTAGGAGTAAATTAATACAGGATAATTGCAAACATTTAAAACTTGTCATATTTTTTCAAGTTTACTTCTTTCAATAGCAAATTCAAAAGAAAGCTCTATATGCTCAAGGATATATTCAGATTTTAAACTGAGTAAGTACAAAATTGTTATTAATTTCTTCATAAATTCAATCTTTTTTCTTCTGTAAATGCCATTATTTAAATAACTACAATTCATTTTTGCCTATATGTATGCATATTCTTGCCTGCTTCTTTGTATGTGAATGCCATGTACAAAAATCTTCCTTCTTCAGCTTCTGCCATTTTATCCTGTTTTCTTTAGTTGTGTCTATTGAATAGATTTAAAATGTATTTATTAGGTACAGCAACATTTCTATTTTTAATCATTCCTTAAATCCTTATTGATATAGATCATAAAATTATAACATAGTTTTTAAGATAGCTTTTACACATTTTACTTATTAGTTTGAAGCAAGTTCATTAAATTAATTTAGTATGAAAAAGTATTTTCAATTATTTAATAATGTTAAGTGAATATGTTAAAAATCATAAAATAAAAATGATTCCTACTTTATTATAAGATAAATTTATTTTGAAATGCACTATATAACTGAACCAAGCATATAGCTTAAAGAAGTAAAGATGCATTACTGCTATAAATTTCGGATTATCTATGAGTATCACATACCCAAGTCTACCAAAGAAAATTATAAATGTAAAATAAATAAAACAAAATTATACTATTTAAACCATAATAGAAGTAACTAAAATAGAAAAGAAATATAAAGAGTAAAATATTTAATTGAACATTATAAGTTGTAGTACAGCAAACAAAGCAGATGGGAAAACAATTACATCCCAAGTCTGAGTGAGAGTACAGTACAGTTGATTAAGGGACATCTTGGTCAGAGCCATGGTGTCATCTTGAGTTCCTCCCACTGAACAGAACTGTGACACCCAGTTACAAATCCGCATACCTGATGATGAGTTTGAACAGGTGTGCCTTCCCAGAGGATCATGTTCCATTTAGCATAAATGATCTATCAGAGAACAGCGCCAGTCACTGGAAGAAATTCAGTAAACCCACAACCCCATAAAACTAGCAATGATACTTCAGTGAGTGCAGAGAAAAATACAGTTTTCCCAAAGGTAATTCTGATAATTCTTCATGTTATTCCAAGTTGCTTCTAAAGCCAGGCTTGTTGTACTCATAGAGATACAAACATGTAAATTGCAGTCTGTCTTTCTTTCCTGGATGTCATCCCAAATAGGAACATATCTCAACATTAAGAAGTCTCCTGGGACAAAAATTCCTGTTAACACAAGCAAAGACACCATGAAATAATTATATTACAAATTATAGAGGTGAAAAGTCAAAATGCTAAGAAGAGGCTCAGAGTTTTGGTGGATTTCATTGCCAGAGGTCCCCCTAAGCATAATTTTCTATCTCAAAAACAAGATGTACAATGTTCCCTTTAGGCTACCTAACTCTAAAGCTAAATAGGAAGCAAACTTTCCTTAGTAATATTAAGGGCCTAATCCACACAAGGACCCAAGGAAATAAAGAAAACTTCAGGCCAATCTCACTGATGAATATCTATGCAAAAATGCTCAATAAAATTCTTGCAAACTGAACTCAAGAACACATCAAAGCCATCATTTACCATGATCTAGTAGGCTTCATCCCAGGGATGCAAAGTAGGTTCAATATACAAAAATCCATTAACATAATCTACTATATAAACAAACTCAATGAAAAAAATCACATGATCATCTCCTTAGATGCAGAAAGAGCATTTGACAAATACAACACCCCTTCATGTTAAAAGTATAGGAGAGATCAGGAATTAAAGTCCTATACCTAAACATAATAAAAGAAATTTATGGCAAATCAATGCCAATATCAAATTAAATGGAGATATACTTGAAGCAATTCCCCTAAAATTGGGGAAAAGAGAAGAATGCCCTTTTCCCCATATCTATTCAATATAGTACTCGCCATGCTAGCTAGACCAATAAGAGATCAAGGGGATACAATTTGGTAATGAGGAAATAAAGGCATCACTATTTGTAGATGATATGATAATATATATTAGCAACCCCAAATATTCTATCAGAGAACCTCTCCAGCTGAAGAGCAACTTCAGCAAAGTGTCTAGATATAAAATTAACCCAAATACATCAGTAGCCTTCCTTTATACAAATGATAATCAGGCTGAGAGAGAAATTAGGGTAACAACTCTCTTTACAATAGACACAAATAATATAAAATATATTGGGGTAACTCTAACCAAACAAATGAAAGACCAATGGGACAATAACATCAAGTATCTCAAAGAAAAAAATTGAAGAAGATCTCAGAAAATGGAGAGATCTCCCATGAACATGGATTGGCAGAATTAATATAGTAAAAATGGCCTTCCTACCAAAGGCAATCTACAGATTCAATAAAATCTCCATCAAAATAAGAACACAATTCTTTAAAGACATGGAAAAAGCAGTTCTCAATTTTATCTGGAAAAGCAAAAAGCCCAGAATAGACAAAACATTCATAACAATAAAAGAACAGCTGGGGGAATCACCATCCCTGACCTCAAGCTTCACGACAGAGCAATAGTGATAATTCCTGGATGGTAATGGTACAGATAAAGATATGTTGATCAATGGAATAAAATTGAAAGCCCAGGAGACAATGTGTGGAGCAGAGACTGAAGGAAAGACCATCCAGAGACTGCCCTACCTCAGGATCCATCCCATATACAGTCACAAATCATGGACACTATTGTGGATGCCAAGAAGTGCATGCTGACAGGAGCCTGATACAGCTGTCTCCTGAGAGCCTCTGCCAGTGCATAACAGAGGGGGATACTCGAAGGCAACCATTGGACTGAGCACTGGGTCCCCAGTGGAGGAGCTAGAGAAAGGACTGGAGGCGCTGAAGGGGTTTGCAGTCCCATAGAAAGAACAATGTCACCCAACCAGAGCTCCCAGGGTCCAAACTACCAACAAAGGAGTATACATGGAGGGGCCCATTGCTCCTACTGAACGTAGCAGAGGATAGCTTCGTTGGGAATCAATGGGAGAAGAGGCCCTTGGTCCCCTGAAGCTTCAATGCCCTAGTACAGGGGAATGTGAGGGTGGAGAGGTGTGAGTGGGAGGGTGGCTGTACACCCTAACAGAAGCAGGAGCAGGGGAAATAGGATAGGGGGTTCCTGGAGAGGAATTTGGAAATGGGATAACATTTGAAATGTAAATCAACAAAATATCCAATAAAAAAAAGAAGGTAGTAGAGTCAGAAAAAGGCAGAGAGAAAGAGGAGTGGAGAAGAATAATAGAAGAGTAGAGGCCATGAGCACATGGAGAGAGGGGTGAAGGGAATGGGGAAGGGGCAATGGGACAGAGTGAGAGCAAGAAGGGAAGAGAGCAAGAGGGCAAGAAAGGGAGGAGAGGGCAAGCAGTCCCTTTTATAGTGCATCAGGTCTACTTGGCTGTTGCCAGGTAACTATGGGGTGGAGCTTAGACAGAATGCTAATATATGCAAATGAAAAAGTTACTTGAATTACCTAGAAATATTCTGCCTGATAAAGCAGTAGCCACTTTTCTTACATGCCTTAGTCATCTGGATGTCTTTGCAAAGTTTAACAGCCCTGTCTAGCTACTGGTTGCCATGGTCACAACAAAGGTTCTTTATTGCTCCAGTGTTTTCTTGGATAGCAGCACTAAATCAGAATTGTCTGACACAAAGTTTCTTCTTAGGGAAAATCTTGTATTCTCCTTTCCAGAAATAATGGACTTTAAAAAAAGCTGTTATGCATTGTAAAATGTATTTTATAAACAGAATTTGTCTTGTTTTACATGACATCTCTGTGTCACTTTTCCTGAAACATAGCTTCAAGTTGAATCTACTCCTCACATTCGCTGAGTACCCGCTGAGTGCTGTCAGGTCATATCAGCAACAAGTAATTGGCATGAAGTTACCTAAATAAAAAAAATATTTTATAAAAAATTAATTTCTATTGCTTTAGGATTCTGTGAAAATAAGTATTTATATAAACTCATAGGAATGTGAACACTTAGCTTAGTGTTTCTTCTCTGTGTAGCTTCTGAAATTATTCAGTTTAGAGTTGTAAATTTTATGCATTATTTACTCTATATAGTTAGCTTATAGCCTTCTTCAGTGATATTGCATGAACAGGGACTGCTTATGTAATCCAAACTTAATTGGAAATTAACGATTATTATTACATAAGGAAGAAGGGCTTTCTTAGTTGTTCATTTACTACTCTATTTCTAATCTACTCTTTCATGAATATTTATTTCATTTGTTGTCTCACTACATCATCTTAAGAGCACTATGGAGTTGGTGCTCCTAGCCATAATGTACAAATATGGGCTGCATATTCAGTGGATGAGCAAAGATGAGAGAGGGAATTTCATCACCACTCTTTGAAGTTCAATATCCGTTTCATCTGTGTTCTGTTGTTTGGCTTGATTGTCATTCCTCATGCAGTGAGAAGAAAAACTTTTAAGAAACACCCACATTTCAGAAAAAGACTCAGAGTTTCTATGAACATGTCAAAATCTACAGCTGTCTGTCTGTACCTCCATGCTTATCTAAAATGCTGAAGCCACTTCAGGATTTGATTATGCCTATCATTATATACAACATTTTGTAGATCACAGTAAAGCATTGCTAATGTTTAAATTGATTAATAATTTGTATTGATTTAATTTTCTCTTAATAGTTATAGGTAACCAAGGAATTCTATGTTGAAAACTTTTTTAGTGAGGGAGATCCTAGTGAATAACTTATAATTTATCTCAAAAGTACCATGAAGATAAACATGAAGTGTAATCTAATTTTGTAAATAATTTTCTTCTTTTATTCGATATATTTTATTTACATTTCAAATGATTTCCCCTTTTCCGCCCCCCCCCCATCTCCCCGAAAGTCATACAAGCACCCTTCCCTCCCCCTGTTCTCCCATCCACCCCTTCCCACTTCACTGTTCTGGTTTTGCCCTATACTGCTACACTGAGTCTTTCCAGAACGAGGGACCATTCCTCCGTTCTTCTTGTACCTCTTTTGATGTGTGATTATGTTTTGGGTATTCCAATTTTCTAGGCTAATACCCACTTATTAGTGAGTGCATACCATGATTAATCTTTTGAGATAAAAAAGATTTAATAGTATTCTTAAGTACAAACAACTAAGGTGAAAACTGTGAGCCCAGAAAACCTCTACACAGCAGCCACCCACTCCAGAGGTCATAGGAATGTTCCTACATGAGCAAAAATTCTGTGTACTCCTAACAACTTTGATTCTGTCTTAGTTTTATCAGCTGGAGTTCTGTTCACTATAAAAGTCCTTTCCAAGAAAGAATTTTGTGAGTATCAAAGAAGCAGAGCTATATTGTAGAGGAAGATGGAACCAGGTCATTATTATCCTGCTGGCTTCACTGCCCCTGACTTTTACAGAAAGAACAACCTATATTAATATGTGTGTTTGGCATAAATGTCATACAAATATCACATCCCTAAGCATCCCAGTAATCATTTCAAGAAAAGACAGGGAGATAGAATGAGACAGAGAGGATGATAATTTATTTATAGGATCTGACAGGTTAGTCTATTAACAGATAAATATTGACAGATGTCTCAGGGAGATAATGAGAAACGATGTTTTTAATGTTGTTGCAATTTCGTGTTAATTCATGAAGCCACTTTGTTATTTAGCCTTAAGTACTCTTTAGAGATAACACTGGAAATCAGATGGTTTTCTTTAGAACCACAAAATTACTTTAAGTATTACTGATAGAATTAAAATACAGAAGAAAACTTTTAAATCTCTGGATACCCAAAACATTTTGAAATAAATATGTCACAAAAGTCAATTCAAGGCAATTTTCAATTACTTTAAAGATAATATACTTTCACTTAGAATAATTGAAAAAAAAACTGTATACCAAACAACTTCAGTCCCACCATTATAATTCTAGGTTATACAAAATGCATTTTTTATTATATTTATCACTGGCCTTTTTTTGGTTGCGTACTTTTTTCTTAATGAAAAATACTGATCACTATTCAAATTTTATTGTCCTCCGTCTATTTTACATTAACAATAGGCATGCATTAATAATTAATACATAATTTAATAATGCATCCATGATTCCATAAATGGATTTCATTATAAAACTGAAATCATGCTTGTAAACTAAAATAAAACAAAAAAAACAAAAAAGAAACTCGTGAATGGAAGTTTACTTTTGAAGTAATTTTTTAACATATTCACATGCACATTCTAAAAATAGTCCATATAAATAATAGTTCATGTGTGTAAATACATATGCTGACTTTTCTAAAGACCTGCTAACATTTACTTCATTCCCAATAGTTTAGAGCTAGCAGCACAAGTGCTTATTTATGTGCTGAGACTGAGGACAAGAAGAGACAGAAGTGATTTCTGCAAGCACCTGCCATTGGCTGGTAATGGTCTGTGTAATTGTTCCCTGCACAGCACGCACAGCACAATCCAAACCTGCCTATTCAAAATGCTTACCCCCCCCCCTTAAGAATGGCTAGAGAGGCAAACTGAATACTTGTTTTTGGCAAAACTGCACCAACAAGGACAGCAATAATGAGCTCTGGTTTAGAGGTGCTTACCAAGCTGAACTAGGTGATGTGAATGGGAGTTTAGGTGGTTAACAATATTCCATGAAATAAATAAGCTTAATGTTAAAGGTGTGATATGTTTATAATTTCAATCATCCACCAAGTGCTTCCTATTGAGGTTTCTGTGTGTTTTTCTTTTGTTTGAGAAAGGATCAGAATCATGCTATGCATCCCAGTGTCCTTTCAAACTCATAAGCTTTTGTGCCAAACCTCCCAAGTGCTAGGATTACAGGTTTGTGGCACCAAATCTGATGGGAAAGGAAGGATGCCTGTGGCTTTGGATGTTTAAAAGAGGTTTCCTAGATAAAGAAATGTCATGGTTACTAACTGATAAATAGGCAAGATGATCACATGTCACAAAATGTTGTGATCATAAAAAGAGAAAGAAGCACTAGAATATGTTCTGTGGTGGTGTGGGGTCCCTCAGCAGGCCCATGCCTTCCCCCTGAGGGACCAGACACACACTGGTGTAGCATAGAATAGTTTATTCTGGGCATGGGGAGGGGAGTTAAACGGGTAGTAAAGGCAGAGAAAGGGAGAGGGAGAGCTTAGAGAAGCAGAGGCTGGCCATGACCACATGGAGAGAGGGAGGAGGGGAGGAGAGCCCAAGAGGGGGTAAGAGAAAGGGAAAGAGATTGTGAGAATAAGAGATTCAAGAAAGGTAAGAGAGAGAGGAGAGGCTGAGTAGCCCTTTTTATAATAGGCCAGGCCTACCTGGCTGTTGCCTGGTAACTGTGGGGTAGAGCTTAGACAGAATTCTAACACAAAATACTTTGTGATAGTTTAGACCTTAGAGACACACAAGGGAGGTTTCAGAAAATAAGAATGAAAATAGTGGATTTATTCATGATGAAGTTAGCAAATGTTAAATGAGGCATTAGAAGTGAGGAAGGTAATGTGAGTCTTTCTGTTCCTCTGTTACAATTTTTCAGTACATAACCTTTTAGATGTCTATGTAACTTATATTAGTAATCTTATTGATTACTCCTTTGTCCTTCATTTTCACCTTTCCTGGGCCATCCAAGTTTGAAACTCTCTTGTTTTTCTTCTAATCTCCTTGATTATTAAAGTTTCCTGTGAGTTTCTGGCACACATTTTAAATGTACTTCCATCTAAAAATTAACTATTGAACTCATCTTTCGAAACCTTCTATATAGCCACTCTTCTCAATTGCAAATGGATCTAAATTAAATACTATATAAAGAATTAGAGTCTGACACCTTTGTTTTTTCTACTCTAAGAATGTTGAGAAACTCCTGTGGTATCTTCACTAAATCTCTTTTGACATTTTATTCTGAACTTCAATGCTGAGGATTAAAACTTGGACCTCATCTACACTCTTACAGTACTTTGTGTTGGTTTTTCCACGCAGTTCGTCTGCCTGCATGCTGTGCAGGTCACCTGTTTGCCCGCTGTGTGGGCCACTGTGATGCTGCGGAGATGCAGGCCACAATGAGATCACACCAGGCCAAACTGTCCCACATGGGGCTTTATTTAAGATGGAGAAAGGTGTAGCAGGCAGGAAGAAGGAAGGGAAAGAAAGAGAGAGAGAGAGAGGAGAAACGCTACCCAATTATATACTGGTGATGACGAAAATTACAGGTAAAGGTGGGCCATTGAAATCTGGGTATATGGCAGCTGTTGCCTTGGCCACAGGCCTATAGTTGCACTGTGCTAATTGTCGCTTATATGGCATCACAGGTCTCACAGGTCTCGGTACTAACACTTTGCCACAAAGGGATGTCATGTCTTTAGGTCATTTGCTAGCTGCTGTTAGCTTCAGCAGGGAATTAGGAATTGAGATAAATAAGGATGCTCATAGAGACACTTTAAAAGTTACATAAGCAAACTTTACTGCAAGAAATCCTCAACCTGTTTATCACTGCAAAATTAAAAATTAAATAAAGCAACTTGGGTCTCTACACTGGCCACAAAACTAAAGGTAGACTGATGAGAGTTGTGAACAATAACCTTGATTGTCATATTCTGGGAATTTGAAATCACCATGGAAACAATTTTCTGTCTATATCTAAGAGAAAATTTCTAGGTTGCCTTCATTATGGTGACAAGACACTATGTAATCAGGGTATCATCATTCCTAGCATTATTATCTTGCATTGAGTAAAATGGTAAAAGTAAGATAGGTTCCTCCAGTGTGTACCAAATGTTTACTCATACTTTCTTAGGTGGGAATTTTCGACAACTATACATAAATTTTTTGCATAACTAATAGAGAAAATTGTTATTGAGAAATGGTGCCACTATTTTGATAAAAATGATCATGTCGATAATGAAAAGATAACCATTTTCAGAAGAAATATGGCAAACTTTGAAACTAAAGGCTGAGAATTCCTAGAATGTTGCAAAACAGAGACTGATGGGCACTCATGTTAGTAACAGAAGACTAGAATGTCAAGTGTTATACTGGCAATGGAGACATAGAGCAGGAGGCTTTAGAACAGAACATTGACTCCCGTGGAAACTGAGCAGCTTTTCTTTCCTTTTTTTAAAAATTGGATTATTTCTTCATTTACATTTCAAATGCTTTCCTCTTTCAAGGTCTCCCCTTCAGAAACCCCCTACCCCATCCCCACTTCTCCTGACTCTGTGAGGGTACTCCCCATCCACCCTACTCCTATCATCCCACACTAGAATTCCCCTACACACTCATCAGACACACTCAGGCCCAAGGGCCTCTCCTCCCACTGAAGCCAACAAGGCCATCTTCTGCCACTTATGCAGCCAGAACCATGTATCCCTCCATGTGTTCTCTTTAGTTGGTGGTCCAGGCCCGGGGAGCTCCAGAGGGTCTGGCAGGTTGACATTGTTGCTCTCTCCATGGGGCTCCAAATCCCCTTAGCTCCTTCAGTCCGTACTCCTACTCCTCCATCAAAGATGCCCCCCCCAACCCCCAGTCCAATGGTTAGCTGAAATCATCTTCCTCTGTATTTGTCAGGCTCTGGCAGGGCCTCTCAGGAGACAGCTTTATTGGGCTCATGTCAGCAAGCACTTTCTGGCATCCACAATAGTGACTATATATGGGATGGCTCATGCCCACTTATCAGTGAGTGTATTACCATGAGTTTTCTTTTGTGATTGAGTTATTTCACTCAGGATGATATTTTCAAAATCCATAATTTGTCTGTGAATTTAAGGAAGTCATTGATTTTAATAGCTGAGTAGTATTCCATTGTGTAAATGTGACACATTTTTAGTATCTATTCCTCTGTGGAGGGACATCTGGGTTCTTTCAAGGCTCTTGCTATTATTAATAAGGTAGCTATGAACATAGAGGAGCATGTGTCCTTATTAGATGTTTGAGCACCTTCTGGGTATATATGCCCAGGAATGCTATAGCTAGGTCCTCAAGTAGTACTATGTCCGATTTTCTGAAGAACCACAAGACTGATTTCCAGAGTGGTTGTACCAGCTTGCAATCCCACCAGCAATGGAGGAGTGTTCCTCTTTCTCCACATTCTTGCCAGCATCTGCTGTTACCAGAGTTTTTGATCTTAACCATTCTGACTGGTGTTAGGTAGAATCTCAGGATGGTTTTGATTTGCATTTCTCTGATGACTAATGTTGTTGAACATTTCTTTAAGTGCTTCTCAGCCATTCAAGATCCCTCAGTTGAGAATTCTCTGTTTAGCTCTGTATTCCACTTTTTAATAGAGTTATTTCGTTCTCTGGAGTCTACCTTCTTGTGTTCTTTGTATATAATGGATATTATGTTGGTTGCTGTGTTGTCCTATTGACAGTGTCCTTTGCTTTACAGAGCCTTTGCAATTTTATGAGTAAGTCCCATTTGTCAATTTTTGATCTTAGAGCATAAGTTATTGGTGTTCTGTTTAGGAAATTGTGTCCTGTGCCCATGTGTTTGAGACTTTTCCCCACTTTCTCTTCTATTAGATTCAGTTTATCTGGTTTTAGGTAGAGGTTCTTGATCCACTTGGACTTCAGCTTTGTACAGGGAGATATGAATGGATGGATTTGCATTCTTCCATAAATTGACCACCAGTTAAAATAGAACCATGTGTTGAAAGTGCTGTCTTTTTCCATCAAATGCTTTTAGCACCTTTGTCAAGGATCAAGTGACCATAGGTGTGTGGGTTCATTTCTGGGTCTTCAATTCTATTCTATTGATCTACCTGCCTGTTACTGTACCAATACCATGCAGCTTTTGTTACTATTGCTATGTAGTACTGCTTGAAGTCAGGGATGATGATTCCCTCAGAAGATCTTTAGTTGTTGAGAATAGTTTTGCTCTCCTAGGTTGAGCAGCTTTTCTTGTAAGAAATTTGGCCTCATAATTTCTGTGTCCTGAGACCATGAGTGGTGCTCAATTGAAAAAAGTCAATGTACCTATATGATAAAAAAAATCAAGATCAGATATTATTCAGCATAATATCCCTCCTCACTGCTTTTATCAGTATCTACATTGAGAGAGCAATGACCAAAGGGAAATGAATGGAGAGTGTAGAGTCTAGCAATGAAAAGTATGTAAGCTTAAAGATACAGGCAAGTGATATTTAAAAGCAGTGGAAACTCTTGAAGCTATAAGGGCAATTAAAAACAAAATGAAAAGAATGCATGGGGAAAGCAGGGAAAGTATCTTGACTACCAATTTTCCATCTTGAATTTAAAGTATGAAAACCATTTAAATGTTTTTCTCCCTTAAAGGAATACTACTCAGCTATTAAAAACAATGAATTCATGAAATTCTTAGGCAAATGGATGGAACAAGAAAGTAACATTTGAGTCAGATAACATAATCACAAAAAAGCACACACGACATGTACTCACTGGTAAATGGATATTAGCGTAGAAGCTTGGAATACCCAGGATACAATTCACAGACCAAATGAAGCTCAGGAAGAAGGAAAAACAAAGTAAGGATACTCTGGTCCTTGTTATAATAGGGAACAACATACCTACAGGAGGAGATACAGAGATAAAGTGTAGAGCAGAGACTGAGGGAAAGACCATCCAGAGACTGCCGCACTAGGGATTCATGCCATATATAGTTACAAAATCCAGACATTATTGTGGATGCCAACAAGTGCATGCTGACAGGAGCCTGATATAGCTGTCACCTGGAAGCCTTTGCCAGTGCATGACAAACACAGAAAGGGACACTCTCAGACAACTGTTGAACTAAGCACAGTGTCCCCAGTAGAGAAGCTAGAGAAGGATCCAAGGAGCTTAAGAGGTTTACAGTTCCATAGGAAGAACAAGAATATGAACTACCCAGGACCTCCATAGCTCCCAGGGACTAAACCAACAACCAGAATACACATGAAGGAACCCATGGCTCCAGATGCATTTGCAACAGAGAATGGCTTTGTTGGACATCAAAGGGAGGAGAGGCCCTTGGTCCTGCAAAGGACCAAGGATAGATACCCCAGTTTAGGGGAATGCCAGGACAGGGAAGTGGGAGTGGGAAGATTAGTGAGTAGGGGGAGTGGTAGGGGTTAGGAAATTTTCATGGGGGGACACAGGAAAGGGGACAACATTTGAAGTGTAAATAAAGAATTTACTTACTTTTAAAAAATGCAACTTGTTGTGGGAAATATCAAAATATTCTACCCAACAACTCTTCATGGGCTCTGACCAAGTTCTCATGCTCCTACCACTGCCAGCTCTCTGGAGCTGTTGGTCTCTAGGCCCTCAAATTCTCCAGCCCTGTGGTACCATAGGACTGGGCCATCTCACTTGGCAGTCCCTCTGTTATTCTCCTGTGGGGGAACCCTAATTCCTCTCACTACTATGCAACACCCCAAACACCCAAGATCTGCCTCCATACCATCTAATTATCTGGTAGAATCAAGACTCTTAATGCTTAACTAACTAAAGAGATTTATGTGTAAATAATATTACAATTTACAAGATGTCAATACAATGATTTTAGAGCCAATTGATAATGATAAAAGCTTCATCCCGATATTTGTAACCTTATAAAAACATAGCTATTTGTGGCTGGTAAATGCCATGCAGGTCCATGTCCAAAGCCACTTTGGTTCTTCTCTCTTCTCCTCCTGCAACCTTTACCGGCCCACCAATCCTCCCCTCTCCCCCTCCTCCTCCAAACTCCTAACTCCACTTCCCTTTTCCTGTCCAATCACAGGGCTTTCACTGCTCTAATATAATTGGACAGGGAAAATCCTGCAACAACTTCCTAGGGAAGTGTTTCTCAGATCTGCACATAAAAATTTACATAACTATGCTCCATAGGGAATGGGGCTTGATCCTTATCTGGTAGTGGAAATTTAAAATACTAGTATTATTTCACAAGACTGACAGATTTAAGATTGAGGTGGAGAATGAATCTTGTCGATATTTTCAAATACAATTGACATAGGCCAACATGAGTTAGTGCCAGAGTCTTTCCAAAAAGTGATTAAAGTAGCTACTCCAAGACTGTATATAAATGAATTATACGTTGAAATAAGCCCCCAGAATGTTGTAAAGGTAAGGCTGATATCTTTAAAGAAAAGCTGTAGGAAAGAATAAAGTTGGCCCAAGAATAAGGTAGATGTGAAATGCAGACAGTATAGCTTATTTGTCAGGGATACCTAGGACATTTAGATTCTGGAAAACTCAACCACAAGCCCCAGACAGAGATGTTGCCTATGATTTTGCCCTGCTGACTTTGATACTGCTCTGCCCATGTTTTGGATCTGTTGCCATCCTTCCCTTTTTGAATGAGAATGATGACTGTGCCATCGTACATTGGAAGTAGTTTATTTCTTAATAAGATAAAGGCTCAAATTGAAGTTATTTTCCAAGATTCTGAAGACTATATGTACTGAACACTTTTGAACAGTGCTGATATTTTCAAAGATTAAGGACACTGTTCAAACTGGACTAAATGCATTTTGAAATGTGAGTAGGAAAAGTAACTTTAGTGAACAGATGCAGAATGTTATGATTTAATGTTATGGGATTAGGTAAGGGTACAATTATGATGCTTGATCCTGATTCTCAACTCTGTGAAATTTAGATTTACCATGGAAGATTCTCTGGATTATCTATGTAGTAATAATTGAGGTGATGAAATGTTCCCTAAGGGTTTGTAGAACTATTTCAAACACTAGATAGCATGAACTTGTTTTAAGAGATCATACCATAAAACCCAGGATAGATAAAACTATTATCAACAACAAGAGAAATTCTGGGGGAAGCAGTATCCTTGACCTCAAGCAATACTACAGAGCAATAGTGTTAAAAACTGCATGGTATTGGTACAGTGACAGGCAGGTGGATCACTGGAACAGGATTGAAGCTCCAGAAATGAACCCACACACCTATGGACACTTGATCCTTGAAAAGGGGGCTGAAAACATCCAATGGAAAAAAAGATAAACTTTTCAACAAATGGTGCTGGTTCAACTGGAGGTCAGCATGCAGAAGAATTCAAATTGATCCATCCATGTCTCCTTGTACTTACTAAGCTCAACTCCAAATGGATCAAGGACCTTTACAAAAAGCCAGACACTCTGAAGGTAATAGAAAAGAAACTGGGGAAGACCCTTAAGGACATCGGTACAGGGGGAAAGTTTCTGAACAGATCACCAATAGTGTATGCTCTAAGATCAAGAATTGACAAATGGAACCTCATAAAATTGCAAAGTTTCTGTAAGGCAAAGGACACCATCAAAAGGACAAATCGGCAACCAACAAATTGGGAAAAGATCTTTATCAAACCTACATCAGATAGAGGGCTAATATCCAATATATATAAAGAACTCAAGAAGTTAGACTCCAGAAAACCAAATAACCCTATGAAAAAAATGGGGTACAGGGTTAAACAAAGAATTTTCACCTGAAGAACTATGGATGGCGGAGAAGCATCTTAAAAAATGCTCAACTTCATTAGTCATTAGGGAAATGCAAATCAAAACAACCATGAGATTTCACCTTACACCAGTCAGGATGGCTAAGATTAAAAATTCAGGAGACAGCAGGTGTTGGAGAGGGTGTGGAGAAAGAGGAACACTCCTCCACTGCTGGTGGGGTTGCAAATTGGTACAACCACTCTGGAAATCAGTCTGGCGGTTCCTCCGAAAACTGGGCATCTCACTTCCAGAAGATCCTGCTATACCACTCCTGGGCATATACCCAGAAGACTCCCCACCATGTAATAAGGATACATGTTCTACTATGTTCATATCAGCCCTATTTATAATTGCCAGATACTGGAAAGAACCCAGGTATCCCTCAACAGAAGAGTGGATGCAAAAAATGTGGTATATACACACCATGGAGTACTATTCAGCCATTAGAAACAATGAATTCATGAAATTCTTAGGCAAATGGATGGAGCTAGAGAATATCATACTAAGTGAGGTAACCCAGACTCAAAAGGTGAATCATGGTATGCACTCACTAATAAGTGGATATTAACCTAGAAAACTGGAATACCCAAAACATAATCCACACATCAAATGAGGTACAAGAAGAAAGGAGGAGTGGCCCCTGGTTCTGGAAAGACTCAGTGAAACAGTATTCAGCAAAACCAGAACGGGGAAGTGGGAAGGGGTGGGTGGGAGGACAGGGGAAGAGAAGGGGGCTTACGGGACTTTCGGGGAGTGGGGTGGCTAGAAAAGGGGAAATCATTTGAAATGTAAATAAATTATATCGAATAAAAAAAAGAAAAGAAAAAAATTCAGGAGATAGCAGGTGTTGGCAAGGATGTGGAGAAAGAGGAACACTCCTCCACTGCTGGTGGGGTTGCAAATTGGTACAACCACTCTGGAAATCAGTCTGGCAGTTCCTCACAAAACTGGGCACGTCATTTCTGAAAAATCCTGCTATACCACCACTATGTTCATAGCAGCCCTATTTATAATAGCCAGAACCTGGAAAGAACCCAGGTATCCCTCAACAGAAGAGTGGATGCAAAAAATGTGGTATATATACACAATGGAGTACCATTCAGCCATTAGAAACCATGAATTCATGAAATTCTTAGGCAAATGGATGGAGCTGGAGAACATCATACTAAGTGAGGTAACCCAGTCTCAAAAGATCAATCATGGTATGCACTGACTAATAAGTGGATATTAACCTAGAAAACTGGAATATCGAAAACATAATCCACACATCAAATGAAATATAAGACGAACGGAGGAGTGGTCCCTTGTTCAGGAAAGACTCAGTGAAGCAGTATAGGGCAAAACCAGAACAGGGAAGTAGGAACGGGTGGGTGGGGGAACAGGGGAAAGGAAGGGCGCTTATGGGACTTTTGGGGAGTGGGGGGCTAGAAAAGGGGAAATCATTTGAAATGTAAATATAAAATATATCGAATAAAAAAAAGAAATGAAAGAGAAAAAAAGGAAATGCAAATTGGCAACTCCATTCTTTGGCTATGAGTCTTCTGAAGAGTGGTAAAGCTAGTTCTACTTTATCGCATACTCTTCCATGTTCTTCTGTATGCTCTGCTACATCTTATGATTTCCACTATGGTAGATGCCTGTTACCTTAGGTTTTCTCACCCAAAGAAAAGGGCAATCTCCTAATTTTCCAGTTGCACTGATCTGTCAGGATTTCATTACATAAGTAGAGCATAAAGCGTGCCAGTGAAGAAATGTAGGTGAACATCTGGTATTATGTTCCTTAAAACACAGATATGATTCCGTACTTCAGTAGTTCTAAAAAATAATAATGCATAGAACAGAGAATCCCTATTAGCTACACCTTGGTTATCAGTTTTTTCTCTCTCATTCTAGTCAGTCATTATTTCTTGTTTCACATATAGAAACTTAATGCTACACCAGCAATTTTGATATTTCAAGAATATGATATGCATAATTTATTGTGTGCTGCATTTCACCTCTATCATTAACAGTTTCTATTCAACCAGTAGGTTTTTAAAAATATTTTTATTTTCTATATTCTTTGTTTACATTCCAAATGCTTTCCCCTTTCCCAGATCCCCCTCCCCATATGTCCTATAAACCTTTGCTTTAAGATTAACTCAAATATTTTTTAAGTTGATATTCAAATGATGGACTCTGAGTTACTTTCTTACTCATCAACTCTCTTATAAAACCTACCATATTTGAGTACATGCATATCAAGTTTCCTGCATTATTTTAAAATGATATATTTTTTTTTATTAAACTTAAAATTAAAGAAGCCTTTCAATTTTATGAGGTCCCATTTGTTGATTATTGATCTTAAAGCATAAGCCATTGTGGTTCTGTTGAGGAAATTTTCTCCTGTCCCCAAGTATTCTAGGATCTTTAGCACTTTCTCTTATATTACATTCAGCATATCTGGCTTAATGAGGAGGTTCTTCTCACAAATTTGAAAAGCTTCTGTCAGGCCAAGGACACTGTTAATAGGACAAAACAGCAACCCACACATTGAGAAAAGATCTTTGCCAACCCTTCATTAGATAGAGGGCTAATATCCAGTATATAAGAATAACTCAAAAAGTTAGATTCAAGAGAACCAAGTAACCCTATTAAAAAGTGAAGTACAGAGCTAAATAGAAAATTCTCAACTGAGATTTCTCAAATGGCTGAGAAGTACTTAAAACAATGTTCAACATCCTTAGTCATCAGGGAAATGCAAATCAAAACAACCCTGAGATTCTACCTCACATCAATCAGAATGGCTACGATCAAAAACTCAGGTTAAGGAGATGCTGGCAAGGATGTGTAGAAAGAGGAACACTCCTCCATTGCTGATGGGCTTGCAAGCGGGTACAATCACTCTGGAAATCAGTCTGGTGGTTCTTCAGAATATTGGACATAGTACTGCATGAGGACCCAGCTATACTACTCCTGAGCATATTCCCAGAAGATGCTCCAACATGCAATAAGGAAATATGTTCTAGTATGTTCATAGTAACGATATTTATAATAGCTAGAAGCCTGAAACAACCCAGATGTCCCTCAACATAGAATGGATACAGAAAATGTGGTACATTTACACAATGGAATATTACTCAGCTATTAAAAACAATGACTTTATGAAATTTGCAGGCAAATAGATACAACTAAAAAAATATCGTGACTGTCTTAGTCAGGGTTTCTCTTTCTGCACAAACATCATGACCAAGAAGCAAGTTGGGGAGGAAAGGGTTTATTGAGCTTACACTTCCACATTGCAGTTCATCACTAAAGGAAGTCAGGACTGGAACTCAAGCAGGTCAGGAAGCAGGAGCTGATGCAGAGGCCATGGAGGGATGTTTCTTATTGGCTTCCTTTCCCTGGCCTGCTTGGCCTGCTCTGTTATAGAACCCAAGAGCACCAGCCCAAAGGTGGAACCACCCACAAGGGGCCCTCCCCACTTGATCACTAATTGAGAAAATGCCCCACAGCTGGATCTCATGGAGGCACTTTCCCAACTGAAGCTCCTTTCTCTTTGATAACTCCAGCCTGTGTCAAGTTGACACACAAAACTAGCCAGTACACCCCCTTTTGGTCTTCCTCCACAAGTTCTTCACCCCATCCTCCCTCCCTTTTGCTTATGATAGGGTGTTTCTCCCTTTCCTAGGAAACCCCTTTGGTGAACCTAAGTCTCTAATGGATTATGCATGTGCATTTTCACTAAGGTCAGATAAGGCAGTCCTCTGTTATATATATGCCAGTGTCTGGGGACCAGCCCATATATACTCTTTGGTAGCTTATTCTTTGTGAGCTCTCAGGAGTACAGATTAGTTGTTCTTCTTCTGGTGTTATGAGCCCCTTCAGCTCTTTCAATCATTCTCCTAATTCTTCCATAAGAGTCCCAGACCTCAGTCCAATTGTTGGCTGTCATTATCTGAGCATCTGTCATAGTTAGCTGCTAGTAGAGTCTCTCACAAGACAGCCATGCTAGGCTCCGTCTACAAGTACAACATGATATCAGTAATAGTTTCAGGGTTTGGTGCCTGCTCATGGGATGTATCCCAAGTTGGTAGAGTCACTAAATGGCCTTTTCTTTAGTCTCTGCTCCATTTCTATCTCTGCCTTTCTTTAGAAAGGAACAATTTTGGGTCAAAAATTTAAAAGGTGGGTAACTGGCTACCTATAATACAAACCATATGAAGGTTAAATAGAAGGAAGGCCTATGTGTGGATGCTTCAATTCTACTTAGAAAGGGGAACAAAATAATCACTGGAGGCAGAGAGAGAGAAGGAACTGGGTAGGAGTGGGGAGGAGGTGGAAAAGAAGTGGGGGACAGGATCAAGTATTAGTGGACACAGGAGAATACTTCAGAAGGGCAGGTGAATGACTAGAAATAGACAGAAGCAGGGGAGGTGGAGAAAGGGGAACCCCTAGAAAGTCCCAGAGTCTTAGAATGTGAAAGGCCACCAAGAATCAATGGGAATGACCTTAACCAATATGCCCAAAACTGAGGAATTGGAACCTGAAGATATACTTCTAGTAGATAGACATGGTTCCCATTTGTAGCATGAGGCCACCCACCCATTTTAAATTTTTTTGATATTTTGTACGTTTCCTTTCCCTGCTCATTCATTTTCATAAGAATGTTCTATGTTAAAGTAAACTTTAGTAACTATGCAACAAAATTTATTATTACAGGCTATTTTGAGACTTTCTTTGCTAATACAATTAGCGTAAATATCTTCATTTTAGCCTCAGGAAGACTCTTTGGACAATGGTAAAAAGCAGTCATATTCATCACCTAAATATCACAAATTTAGGTTATATACTAGCATTCTTCGCCACTGAAACCTTTGGTCCAGGTCTGCACAGTTCAAATCATCCTCAGCACCAATGCCCTCCATATTTCTACTAAGATAGACCATAAACCCCACTTAAAGCATTCCATTGCTTATTAAAATCCCAACATGCACAGTCCTCCAAATAAAATCATAGTCCAGCTTATCATAGTAATATCCCGGTCCCTGTTACCCACTTAGCTCTTACTTCAGGTTTGCATTGCTGTGAAGAGGCAACATGACCAATGTAACTCATATAACAGACAACATTTAATTGGGGTATGCTTACAGGTTCAGAGGTTCAGTCTATTTTCATCAAGGTGGGAGCATGTGCCAAACATTCTACATCTTGATTCAAAGAAGACAGGAGAGGACAACTGTCTTCTAGGCAGCTTGGAGAAGGATCACATAGCCCACTCCCACAGTAACACACCACCTCCAACAAGGCCACACCTCCTTATAGTGCCACTCCCTAGGCCAATATATTTAAATCACCACAGATGTTGACTATTTCTTTAAGTGTTTCTCTGCAATTTGAGTTTCTTCAATTAAGTATTCACTTCTAGAAATGTACTTCATTTTAAAAATTATATTATTTGTTCTTTTATATGTAGTTTCTTGAGTTGTTTATATATTTTGGATAGTAGTACTCTATCAAATATGAGGTTCAGTCATTTCCAACTGTAGGCCACCATTTTGTCTGAATGAAGGTTTCTTTTACTTACAGAAACTTGTCATTTTAATTATGTCCTATTTATTAATTATTGATCTTAGTGCCTGTGGCATAATTGTTTATTCAAAAATTCTTTTCTTGCATGGATGCATTTAAGACTATTCCTCACTATCTATTCTGTTGCATTCAGTATAGGTATTGGTGTCTGCAGACAGGATGGATCCTCTGGGAGGCAGAACTCATATGGCCCTTCCTTGAGTCTCTGCTCCATTTTTTTTGTCCCTGTTCTTTCTTTGGACAGGAACATTTCTGGGATAAAAATTATGAGATGGGTGGGTGGCCCTATTCCTTGACCAGAATCCTTGCCAATATACTGGAGGTGGTCTCTACAGGTTCTATTTCTCACCTCTCTGTGCATTTTGGCCAAAGTCATACCCACTGGGTCCTGGGAGCATAACATTTTCCTGGTGTCTGTGACACTCAAGGTGCTATCTCCAGTTCCTAGTTACCCTACCAACCCCCACTATATATATATTTTTCCCGGTTTCATGACCCACTATATCTCCCATCCCCTTTAGTTCCTGATATTGCCACTCATATTTCTTCCTCTTCCTCACTACCTCCCAAGTCCCCCTTTCCCTACATTAGTCACAATCATCTTGTCTCCCCATCAATGCAGTACTGAAGCCTATACACCCTAATCTACCTTTTAAGCTCCATATGGTCTGGGGGTTATATCATGGGCACTGTGAACATTTGGGCTACTAGCTACTTCTCAATGAATACAAACTATATGTGTTCTTTTGTACCTTGTTTACCTTAGTCAGTGTACTGGCTAGTTTTGTGTGTCAACTTGACACAGGCTAGAGTTATCACAGAGAAAGGAGCTTCAGTTGGGGAAGTGCCTCCCTGAGATCCAGCTGTGGGGCATTTTCTCAATTAGTAATCAAGTGGGGAGGGCCCCTTGTGGGTGGTTCCACCTTTGGGCTGGAATTCTTGGGTTCTTTAAAAGAGCAGGCTGAGCAAGCCAGGTAAAGCAAGCCAGTAAGAAACATCCCTCCATGGCCTCTGCATCAGCTCCTGCTTCCTGACCTGCTTGAGTTCCAGTCCTGACTTCCTTTAGTGATGAACAGCAATGTGGAAGTTTAAGCTCAATAAACCCTTTCCTCCCCAACTTGCTTCTTGGTCATGATGTTTGTGCAGGAATAGAAACCCTGACTAAGACAAATTGGTACCAGGAGTGGGGTATTCCTGTGACAACCTGGCCATGTTTTGGGGAGGATTGTGGAAGGACTTTGGACTATTGATGCTGGTTAGTCACCCAGATGGTACTGGTTTTGAAGGAATGAAGGGGTCATGAAGAGCAGCTGAGGCTCTTGGCACAGTGAGAGGCCACGGAAGGCCATTGGTGAAGGTGCAGCCTCAGTTGCAATTGATGGCCCAGGACTTGAATGGGTCGTGCATAGGAGCAGAGGCTTGTCACCGTGAAAGAGAGCCCATGAGAGGCTATTGGTGAAGCCTAATTACAGTAGAAGTCAACAGTGTTTTGGAGATGCCAGTACCATACAATGACTACCAAGAACAGCAGCAGTAGTGGAGTAGACGCAGCTGGATCCTAGAAGACAATCTGTGTGCTACAAAGGGCAGAGCTGGAGAAGTGACCCAAGCCTTTGGAGGAGCCCAGAAGATTGTGAGTTGGATCCCAGACACTGAACCATTGGAGTTTGAGTTTTGCTTTTGGTTGTGACTGTGCCCTGATATGTTTCCCTCTTGGAGAAAGAAAGTATTTTAGTGGAGCCCACAGTTAAAAGACTTTGGATTTTTAAAATACTTTGAATTTGAAAGATATTGGACATTTTAAGGTGATTGAACTTTTAATATATAAAGACTGTGGGACTTTTGAAGTAATTTAGATCTTGGGGATGAATAAGAAAGTAAGGGTTGAGGCTTAATAGTGATGTGTTTGTGTGTCAAGTTGACAAGGGGTCAATTGTACTGGCTAGTTTTGTGTGTTAACTTGACACAGGCTGGAGTTATCAGAGAGAAAGGAGCTTCAGTTGGGGAAGTGCTTCCATGAGATTCAGCTGTGGGGCATTTTCTCAATTAGTGATCAAGTGGGGAGGGCCCCTTGTGGGTGGTTCCACCTTTGGGCTGGTGCTCTTGGGTTCTATAACAGAGCAGGCTGAGCAGGCCAGGGAAAGCAAGCCAGTAAGAAACATCCCTCCATGGTCTCTGCATCAGCTCCTGCTTCCGGACCTTCTTGAGTTCCAGTCCTGACTTCCTTTCGTGATGAACTGCAATGTGGAAGTGTAAGCTCAATAAACCCTTTCCTCCCCAACTTGCTTCTTGGTCATGATGTTTATGGAGGAATAGAAACCCTGACTAAGACAAGGGGAAACTGGAGGGAGGCAATATTTGGAATGTAAATCAATAAAATAAGTTAATTAAACAGTACAAAATATATGATTCAAAGTATAAAGAGGCACCAGGAACTAGAATAGAGCTGAATCCTATGTTCAAGGAGATAAACAGATTAAGGGAATGGTGACCTGGAAGCAAGATCCCACCCTGCTAAGATTATTGTTTATGCTATTGCCGTTGAACATTGACTTGTTTATTATTTTAATTTGAACTTTTAATCTGAAGTGAACTACAAACCAGACACGCTGAGCACAACTGTGATCCAGAACTTGAGGCTGGAAGATGTATTGTGAAATATTAAAAAGGGAAAAATTAAAACATGCTATAGGCAGGCTGGCCAGTCAGGCACAGGAGGGCATGGCCTGCCTGTTCTCATCTAGTGGAGACTTTCTTACCTGGAGCTCCAAAATCTCTCCACCCAGCTCACTCAGTTCCCACTCAAGGGTTGATGCCATGCCAGATTCCCATAGCCTTTTGGGGTGCACTTCTCACAAACCCACACTGTCAGTCTTCCTTTCTCTCTGGAACCCAGTTGAGTCGCTGTGTAAAGGAAAATGCCACACAGACTTAGTTCAAAATTAACAGGTAAGAGAATCATTGGGTACAGCAACTAATATCCTAATTTGTAAGCCATTCTATGTTAAGACCTCTGGTAGTGGATCCCTACAGATCAGCCACCTGAACTTGAGGTTGAGGGGGTGGGGGAGTCTCCGCAACCTATATATTGACTTCCACCTGTCTCTGGTCCAAAAGCTGGAAATCTTTTCTCCTCTCCTCTTTCTGTCTCCAACCTGGAAGTTCTGCCTACTCCTCGCCCAGTGATTGGTTCCAAAAATCTTTATAAATTGGGGGAAGGCTCACAGGAAGTCATCTGAATATGTGATTTACTCCTCTTCCCAGGCAGCCTCTCTTGGGGAAGCTGAATTAGCATCAAATCACAAACAGCACCAGGACTATCCACAATAGGAATACACAAGTTTTGATGTGGATCTTAAGGAATAGTGTCCATTAAAAGCTTAGGCCCATGCATAGGGATACACATCTTTAATCCCAGGAGACAAAGGCAAGCCGATCTCTGAGTTCAAGAAAAGCCTGGTACAAGGCAAGATCCAAGTAGAGAAAAGCTTAAGTCCAAGCATGTTGGTCCATGCCTTTAATTGAGCATTCAGAAGACAGAGCCATGCAGATCTCTGAGTTCAAGGTCAATCTACAAGTGTCAGGAGCCATGATGGGACAAGCTAATATACTAACAGGTGATCATCCTGAAATGGACTGCTTTAGATTATTATATAATCTTCAACACGTGAGCTCTCATCATGCAAAGCTGTGAGGGACTAATTTTAGGAAAGATTCCTGGTATTAATATGTTTTTCCTGTTATTATAAACATATATAATATCAATAAGTAAGAGCACACCCCTTTGGAGTAGATCTCTGCAGATCCATGAAGATATACTGTCTTATAGTGATGCTATGTAGACAAATAGATGATTTAAGTTTTAATGATGATTCTATAAGAACTCCTATAATTATATCTGCGATTATTAAGCTCTTTTATAGCTCTTGTATAGAATTAGGTCCTTTTCTGATATTCAAAACTGCAATGAGAACTCTGCAGGTCTCCCAAGTGTCACAAGTTAATTGCTCTTAGATGGTAACTAGACTTTCTCCTACTCAGAACACATTCCAAGAAGTTGTAAAACAATCAACCAAAGGTCATAAAAAGGGAAGTAGGATTTAGGTGCTAGGACAGAAGATAAAATATTGACTGGGTTTATCTATATGAAATTTTACTAATAACTTAGTTATGGTTTTAAACTTTCAATGAATTTATGAAAGACAAGTGATAGATATTTATCTAGATAAATACACCTAATGGATATGCATGTAAACATTGGCTGTTGTAAACTTCTATTTCAATTTATGATTTGATTTTTGTGGGAATTTGTGATGAACTTTGAATTTTGTAACATGTGATCATCTATTTTGAAAGATGTATACGTACTGAAGACAAAAGAGAGAATCTTTCTGTCTCTCTGTCTCTGTTTCTCTGTCTCTCTCTGTCTCTCTGTCTCTCTGTCTCTCTCTCTCTCTCTCTCTCTCTCTCTCTCTCTCTCTCTCTCTCTCTTCTCTCTCTCTCTCTCTTTCTCTCTGTCTCTCTCACTTTTTCCCTTTCCCCACTTAGAAGAATTTTTCCCTTTCTCCACTAAAAATCTTTCTGCTCTTCCCCTTAGATAGCTTTCAATGTAAACTCTTTACCACTTAGTAATAAATTCATTAACCACTCCTTTAAGTGTCCCATTTTTCTCTCTGCCACTTCTGACTAGCGGGTTGAAAGTTAGAGCCCAGCAGTTCCTGTGGTGATAGAACAAAGACCACATTGGCTTAAACCTCTGCTGTTAGGCTACAAGTGTTAATCACCTAAGCCAGCAGTATTTTACCCTCAGAAAGAGCAAGAAAGTTTTGGACACTCTTCAGAAGTTATCATCAGCATTTCAGTACAGTTAGAGATCTAGAAAGCCCTAAGACCCTCAGACTTTTAAGCCATCACCAGAGCCCTACTCTGTGACTATGACTCTACCACTAATTTCTCACAGCAGCAGGAGATCCTTGGTTATTAGCACACAAGATCAAGGACAACCAAGCTTAGGGAGTGAAGGAGTTGGAAATAGAACAAGGAGGCCATGCTATAGCTCCAGGAAGCAGCAGAACTCAACAACTTTTGGTAATGGCTCTGGATTTAGAGTCAAAAATAAAACAGACTACAGATAGTGGTTAACTAGAACTAAGAAATTTGCAGTGATTAACAAGAAAATAGCATCATTAAGGTGAAATCTTCTGTGTTGTATTTTCTAAAAGAACAAAGAAGCTGTGTTTCAGAGATAACCAAGGTTTTGCCTCATGCTGCCACTGGACTTGGTAACATATAAAAAATCACACATATGGTACTGGTGTTGAAGGAATGAACAGGTCAATGAGAGCAGTTGAAGTTTGATACTGTGGGAAAGCGGGGAAGGTCATTGATGAAGATGCAGCCTCAGTTGCAGTTGACAGCCCAGGAGTGAAGGGATCATACAAAGAAGCTGAGGTTTGGCACCCTAAAGAGCATCTATGAGAGGCTAGTGTTGAACACGAATTGCCACAGAAGACCCCAGCATAATAGAGATGCCAGTACCATACGATGGTCACTAACCACAGGAACAAAAGTGGAGTGGAGTCAACCAGAGCCAGAGTGCTACAGAGTGTAAAATTGGAGAACTGACCCAAACCCTTTGACAGAGCCCTAAAGATCATATGTCAATCCAAGATATTGGATCAAGAAACTGTAAAGTTAATGATACCTTGTATATCTCAAGATTTTAGAGATGTCAGAGCTATGAAGTACCTGTTGAAGAAAGCTGCTAACAGGGAGAAGAAACAGCTCAAGTGAAAGAAATGGGTTGCAGTAATCAAAGCAGAAAGGAGTTGGGGATGTAATGCTTTGACATTAGACATGGAGCTGCAGGGTCTGGAGTTTCCCCAGATAGTTTTTGGCTTTTCTTTTGTCCAGGATTTCCTTACTATGTCATTTTGAAATGGTAATGTATATCCTGTGATGTTAAAGGTATGTGATCTGTCTTTTTTTTTTATTCGATATATTTTTTATTTACATTTCAAATGATTTCCCCTTTTCTAGCCCCCCACTCCCCGAAAGTCCCATAAGCCCCCTTCTCTCCCCCTGTCCTCCCACCCACCCCTTCCCACTTCCCCATTCTGGTTTTGCCCTATACTTCTTCACTGAGTCTTTCCAGAACAAGGGGCCACTCCTCCTTTCTTCTTGTACCTCATTTGATGTATGGATTATGTTTGGGGTATTCCAGTTTTCTAGGTTAATATCCACTAATTTTGATTTTATCAGGTATTACTGTTAGGATTCTGTCTAAGCTCTACCCAAAAATTACGTGGCAACAGCCAGGTAGGCCTGAACCACCACTATAAAAGGGGCTGCTTGCCCCTCCTCTCTCTCTCTCTCTCTCTCTCTCTCTCTCTCTCTCTCTCTCTCTCTCTCTCTCTCTCTCTCTCTCTCTCTCTCTCATCATTCTTGCCTCTTGGCAGTCTCACCTCTCTCCTCTTTGCCCCTCTTGGTATCTTCTCCCCTCCCCCTCTCTCATGTGGTCATGGCCAGCCTCCACTTTTCTACTCTCTCCGACTCTGCTTCTCTCTGCCTCCACTACCCTATTAACTCCCATCCTCTGCCTTGAATAAACTCTACTCTATAGCATGTCTGTATGTATGTGGTCCCTCAGTGGGGAAAGATAACTGGGCATGGGCCCTCTGGGGCACCCCCTTCCCCACACCACCATATACCACATTCTCTAAACCTCTCTCTTTTTATGAACTCAACATTTGTTGCCAAAACCCAGAAATAACAACAATTACAGTTAAAACATTGGATGAATCTCAGAAGAGACTTTGAACTTTTAAACATTGTTGAGACTGTGATAGACTATGGGGACTTTTGAAGTTGGACTAAGTGTATTTTGCATTATGATATGGCTATGCTATGTCCCCTATAGACTCAGTTATTTGAATAACCCTATGAAAGTGAAATGTGATTTGAATATGATTGGCCCAGATAGTGATAATATTAGGAGATATAGCCTTGTTGGAGGAGGTATGTCCTTGTTGGAGGAGTTATGTCACTTTGAGACCTTCCAACTAGCAGTCTGGAAATCAGTAGTCTTCTACCTGCCTTTGGATCAAGATGTAGAACTTTTGGCTCCTTTTGGCCCCTGTTGTTCTTGATGATGTCATGCTTTTACCTTGATGATAATGTTCTCAATCTCTGAATCTGAAAACCTGCTCCAATTAAATGTTGCCCTTTATAAGAGTTGCTTTGGTCATATTATCTCTTCACAGCAATGTAAGCTCAACATCCTTAGCTTTCAGGGAAATGCAAATCTTAACTACTTTGAGATTCCATCTTACACTTGTCAGAATGACTAACCTCTATAACACTAGTTATAGTTCCTTCTGATAAAGATGTGTTGCAAGCGGAGCACTTCTCCTTTGCTACTGGGTGTGCAAACTTGTATTGCCACTATGGAAAACAATATGGTAGTTCTTAGAAAATTGAGAGTAGATCTACCTCAAGATCCAGATATACTATTCTTGCGTATATACCCCAAAAATGCTCTATTCTACCACAAAAACAGTTGTTCAAACATATTCATTGCTGCTCTATTCTTAGTAGACAGAAACTGGAAAAAAATCAAGTTGTCCATCAAGAGAAATCGATAAATACTACATGCTCCACTTACACAATAGGTAGTATTCTGCTGTTTTTTAAAAAAAAGGGAACATGAAAATGCAAGCAAATTGATGGAACTAAACACATTATCCTGATTGAAGTAACCCAGAAGACATGGAAAGATAAATATAATATATATTCACTTATATATAGATATTACACATTAGGTAAATGATAACCAATTTATAAACTATATACTCAGAGATATGAAGAAGCAAGTAAAGGTCTATGGGTGACACATGTATCTCCATGGAAGGCGGAAATAGAATAGGATTTATGGGTAGGTTGAATGTATATGCAGGTAAGAACTGGAGGATCAGATGTGAAAACAAAATGAAGACAGGGTAGAGGGAGGTTAGACAGAGTTACAAACAATTAAAAGGCACTTGAGATATGATATAAAAATATAGTGAAGTTGACACTTACTAAAATATATGAAGGTGGTCCTAACAAAGTCACCTAATAATAGAGATTATGGGGTTTGAAATGCCCATCTCCTGTTACCAAATGAGGCTTTTAATAGAGGCTTGTGCTCAATTTGGTTGTTACCCAAGGGAGTCCCATGTAAATCTAAAACAATTCAGGCTGACGATGAGTTGCTCTGTAAAAAAAAAAAGCTCCCTTGCGAAGAACAAGAACAATATCAACACAAGTCACTAAACATGAAGAAGTCCAGTGGGTGCCTACATGGAAGATATGCTGCAGGCTACCAAAAGAAAACCATAAGCAACAACCCAACCTCAAGTCTTCAACTTTGGGAGTGTCCAATGAATCTCTGATTTGACTGAACATACAAAATAAGGCTTGGATGACCAAGGACTAGAATCTAGATTGCCCAGAAACCTAGGGTAATTCCAAACACTTCTTGTATAAACAAACAAATATTCAATAAATTGACACTTCATATTTTGCTGTACTCATAAATCTGTGCTTTATTCTGTCATCTTCATAGACACTTCTTCCATCAGCAGATGAGAACAGATGGAGTGATTCATAGCCAGATATTTACTTGGAATCAGGGTCCTTGGAACACACAGTTCTATGTGGGTATTTCCAGCAATTCTTCCCCTGCAGAGTAATAGATACAGTAAGAATATAAGTACCAGAAGGGATGTATGACATTAGGAGAACAATACAGTCAGAATCAGAATCAATTATGTGAGGTGCATATGAACTCACAGAGACTGAAGAGCCTAGCACAGTCCTTTCTCAGGTCCACAGTATATATATTAAAGCTTTTAGAATAGACTTTTTGTGAAATTCCTTAGCATGAGAATGAGTGGGTTTCTGATTCTTGTGCCTGCTCTTAGGATGCCTTTTCTTGCTCAATTTCATTATAATGCCTTTTGCTTTATATTATTTAATTTATCTTTTTTGGTTACTATATATTAGAAACAATTTCTATTCTAATAAGAAACAGGGAGTGAATGAGGATGGAAAAAGAGGTATGAGGTATTGGGAGGAGTAGAGGAAGGATAAACTATCATCAGGACATAATGTTATTAAAGGAAAAAGTTTCCAAAAGACAACTCTAGTACTTGCCATGGTTTGATATCTATATAGTTCAGTTTTTATTGTGGCTGTCTAACTTTTATAAAGCACTGTGTTCAGTCTGTCATAAAAAGCAAGTGAACAAATAAACAAAACAAACAGCTGTTGAGGTGTTATGATGTTCTCTTTCAATGCTCTCATTTAGGAAAAGGAAAAAGCAGAAACAAACAAGTTCAACGTCATCCTCACTACATAGTGAGTTCAAGTCCAGCCTAAAGAAGAGATTCTCTCCAATTTTTTTCTTTGACATTTCTATTTTGGGCTTTTAAAATTTTTGTTAATATAAATATGGTTTACTGAAAAGTAGCAAGCCATTACATTTTCATTTGCTAGTAGTGTTATTGTAAATTATCAGAGACATACTTGACTAGGGCTGTTTTTGTCAGAGCAAATATTTTTATATGAATGACCAGAGTGAATTCCTGTCTCTTTGTCTAGAACTAGAAACGAGATAATAATCAGCACACACTCACATTCAGAATGATTTCAGATTTTTAAAAAGAGTTTTACTTATATTTAATACATGCAATTTTAGTTACATAATGATATAATTTCTTGTGACTTTTCAAATACCCTTATGGTTACTTTATATCCTTCTTCTGTATTTATTTCCTTTCTTCTTCTCTATTTAAAACTTTGCCTTTATTTACCTTTAATCACCTGTACCTTGCTATTTACCAATTTATTCCTCCATGCTATGGTTCTGTTTTTTTTTTAAATCTTTCCTGCTTTCTGTAGTTATTCCAGCTTATATGCTCATATCTGAAGACTTAAGTTCAAATCTTCAGGAAAGAATGTGCAGTGATTTTAACCTTTAGGTACATATATTGTTTAACTGTAATTACCCTTCTAGGCTGACAATGATTTCACAAATAGTCATAAACGTTCTAAGAAAAAAATGAAACTAACACCAAGACTGAGAAGATACTTTTAGAGTTGTTGGTCAGAGTTTTCCAGTTTACTCCCCAAGAATTTTGAGCTACTTGTCTTTCACTGTATGACTTCCCAGAGAAGGGAGGTTGAACTTGCTGTGCATATATTGGTTCCATGTCTCAACCAGAAGGATCACCTTTCATGGTACCAGAAGATGCCATGTAAGTTTACTAGAGAATTGAGCAAATGAAAGTTCTCTCTAACAATGATACCTATGAACACAAGCAAAGATAAACATACCATAATATTTCTAAGGTTACAATAGTGGTGCAAATACTTAGTAAGTGCCAACAGACCTTCAATTGGACCTACTGTCCACATAACAAGGGATAAATGAAGGCTGATACTCTAAACCTAGTAAAATACACAGAGATAGTGGCATCATAGATCTTGCTGGAGCGTGTATAATCACTATTATACCAAAACAGCATAAACTTTAACTATATTTTAAATATATGGAGAGATCCTTATGTCCACCGATAAAAGACAGTGGTATTATTTAATGAACAGTCTCCTTTCAGAAGATGAGATCATAACATAAAACTATAGGTCATCAAGATGTAAAAAATAAGTTTTCTTACAGTGTTCAAATGATATAAATACAACCCAAACCATGCACCCAAGTCTCAGGAAACACAGCACAGCAAAAGAACAGAATAAAGATGCCCAGAGTCACAGGTAAAAGAATATACTGTGAGGCTTCATATCCTAAAATTATGAGAGAAGCTATACCCATGAAATTTCATTAATATGATTATTTTGACAATACCTGAACAAAGACAACATAAGCAGACATGGTAACATACAAGAAGAAATATTTATGGGGCTTCAACCCTAGAGAAAAAGTCATAAACTATGTCATACAGAGAGTTGGAGAAATAACCTTTCACAAAGAAGAGCCTCCAAAATGTTTACTTAATAGCAAGATAACAGTCTTGAAGTTAAACACATATAAATAACATTACACAGACTAAGAAAGTTGTATTTATATATTTTCAGATATATATATATGTAAATATATTTATCATATATGAGAACAATAAAATTTTTATTATATAACATGATAATAAAAGACTATGTATTATATATCATTAATGATAATTACATACTTATATAATATAAAATAATATATATTATACATATATATTATTAAAAACATAGAGCCCACTAAATAGAGAGAGAACAAGGAGAGGGTATTGAATGGTTAGAGGGTGAAACAAAAGTGAGAAATGGTATAATTATATTTTTGTTTTAAAAAAACCTAAAAAATAATATGATAAAAGTATTTTTGAGTAGTAAAAGAATTAGGTTAATATAAATTGTCACATCAAGAATTATCTGGCTAACCTGCTTCTGTCTCAAGGTATTGTGTTTCTATGGTCTCCGTACAGATTGGGATATATAGGTTTCTGACTAATGGCTTTCAGTTCCTGCTCAATTGGCATGCTGGTAATAAGCTCCAGTTTACCAACTGATGAGTGGCTTAATAGAAAAGAGAGAGAAAGTACCAACTTAACAAGACCAAGTAACTACCCATGGAGAAAAGAAACTTTGCTTTTTAAGTCTAATTTAGGTTTTGTATAAAAGGAATTAGAGTTAAGATTTTTTTCTCTCTTCTTTCAGCTCAAGAATGAAATAACCCCAAGTAGCAACAATTCTTAATTTTTCTGTTTTTTTATATTGAATGGGTGAAAATTATTCAATTTAGAAATCAATTACATTTGCTTTAGTGATTCTCAGGAAAATAAACTATTCTTTTTGTTCTCTACATTGCACAGACTGCGTCATAGCCCTCTAGAACAATCAAGAGGAAAGGAGTGGCACAAGCATTGGTGTTGCTCAGTTTTCCAAGCTGTCTAATTTCTACTTAGAAGTATACAGACACAGTAGAGTTCAACTATTGAACTATAGTTCAATATTGAACTTGGTTCAACTATAACCAAGAGTTATTTGAATAAATGAAAGTTGTCCATCCAATATTTAGAAAGTTAAATTCATTGTTCAGTTATCCATTGCACAGAGAAAATAACAATTCAAAAAGATTGATATTTATACTTTATTACATGTGGTAATATTTGTGCCACCTTTCTGTGTTACTATAGGTATCAATGCTAGTCCTCAAGGAGAGAAAACTTCTTCAACAAGCATGTTAAAAGAGGAAAATTCATTTTTTTCATTATTGTCTGGGAAACATTAGATATTTTTAATAGCTGAGTAGTATTCCATTGTGTAAATGTACATTTTTCTATATCTGTTTCTCTATTAAAGGACATCTGGGTTCTTTCCAGGTTCTTTCCAGGTTTATAAATAAAGCTGTTATAAAGATAGTGGAGCACATGTCCTTGTTACCGGTTGGAGCATTTGGAACAGTTATATAGCTGGGTCCTCAAGTAGTACTATTCACATGCCCTACATATTTACATTTATTATTATTCTAGGAAAAATTTATTATCTATATATCTATCCATTCATCCACCCACACACCCAACCATCCTCCATCTATTCATCCATATATAAATCTATCTATCTATCTATCTATCTATCTATCATCTATACATTCAGACACATAACTAACTTATATCTAAGTCACATGTAAAATACTTATAGGTTTAGCTACATAAATAGTATTAATAATAAGATTATCTATCTTATTAAAATGAAGCTAAAAACTGAAACTGAATGGCAACCTAAGGAAAAGTAATAAAACTAATAGTAGAAAATATCTTTGTGCTGTTAATGTATTTTCAAAAGAAGTATAGGACATTGGGTAATTTGACCTAAGAATAATATCACAAACACATGTAATCATGCACACATGCACACACACACACACACACACACACATACACATGCCTCTAACTTGTACATAAACACATGTACAAACACACGAGAGACACCCAGGGACACAAGGACACACAAATCTGTCCCCCAATGACACACATACACAGACCCATGTACACAAATACACCTCTACAGTCACACCAATGCCCTGCACATAGACATGAATACATATACAAATATACACATATATACATATATACAAATATGTATAAGTAATTACATTTACATATAGCTCACAAAATAAAGAAATTTAAATAGGAATCAGAGAGTAAGAGAAAATATTTAAATGATAACTAGCAGCAAAAGACATTTAACATATTTGAGGATAAATTATTAAATTTAGAATATTTGATTAAGTCAATGGTTTTCCCTGATTCACAAATAATCAAGAGTTGATGCGGCGGCGGCGGCGGCAGCGGCAGCAGTGGCTGCTCCAGCTGAAGGGCCATCAGCAGTGGAACCAAGGCGTCACAGGGACCAGTTAGGCCCTGCGCCCACGACCACTGACCTTCGCTGACCAGCCAGGCAGCAAGCAGCTGCAGTTGTGCGGCGCCTTTCCTGCACGGAGGCCACTTCAGAACTCGGCCTCCCACCAGTCAGGAGAGGAGCATCCATCTTGGTTCCGTACTCCAGGAATCGGACAGACTGAGGTACACAAACATAATCCGAGGCCAACACCTCAGTGGTCTGAGCCCGACGGGCGTTGGCCTGCACCCAGGCCCTGGGCGGGTCGGGGGGCCATCGGGGTGCCAACCCAACCAGGAGGTTTTTTGCCCAGGCCTGCGAGCGCGCCGCCGCCATTTTGCCTGCAGGACGACAGAGAGCTCAGGCGGGCAGACCTGTAACAGGCATAGCCTAAGGCTAACAAAGCGGGGGTCCGGGCCCCAAAAGGCACAGGTCTGACCCCAAGAACTGGGCGGCTTGGTGGGCCATCTGTGAGTCAACCCGCCCAGGTGATTGTTAGCAAACCAGACTCTCCCAGCGCTTTCAGGGAGCGCGGGCGCGCACGCCCGCCATCCTAGTCACCTGGCAAACCCAATTAACAGTCATAGCCCTAGGGGAACTTTGCTCGGACCTTGGCCTCCCAGGCTTTTGCCTGGACTCAGGGACTGGGCGGCCAGGCTAACCTTGTGTGTGACAGCCCGGTTGGCAGATCGGCTGCCCAGCAGAGTGAGCTGAACACAGGGGAGGTCACAGTAGCTTACACCGTCGGCACTCCCTGGGAGTGCACACAGGCTCCATCTGCTCCACAGACACAATCTGGGGCAAGGCCTCAGGCAGAAGCCCTTAGCTCTACTCTCTCCGCTTCCGGATCCAGATCAGTCTGGGCGGCAGCATTATATCTCCAAGTCCTGCAAGTGGCTAGCTGGGCTTCCGGGCGGCCAGCTGGGAGAAGTCAGTGTGCTCCAGTGAATCCAGCGGGCCCCAGCGGGAGCCTTCGGGTGCCTGCTTTGGGATCGGAACAGCCTGGGCAGCAGCACACTGTCTACAAGCAGTGCAGGAGGTAAGCTGTGCACCAGAGGCCAACTGGGAAGGGGCAGCTTGCACTGGTGAGTCCAGCACTGACAAGATAAACTAACACCAGTGAGATCTAGATGGCAAAAGGCAAACGCAGGAACGTCACTAACAGAAATCAAGGCAATATGGCAACATCTGAACCCAATTCTCCTCTACCAACATGTCCTGGATACCCCATCACACCAGTAAAACAAGATTTGGATTTAAAATCACTGGTCATGATGCTGGTACAGGAACACATGAAGGTCATACATAAAGAAATTCAGGAGAAAATGGATCAAAAGTTAGAAACCCTTGCAAGGGAAACACAAAAATCATTGAAAGAAATCCAGGAGAATACAAAAGCCAACAAGGAGGAAATGCAAAAAACACTTAAAGAAATACAGGAGAACTTTGCTCAACAGGCTGAGGTCATGAAAGACGAAACACAAAAATCTCTTAAAGAAATACAGGAGAACTTTGGTCAACAGGCTGAGCTCATGAAAGAGGAAACACAAAAATCTCTTAAAGAATTACAGGAAAACACAAACATGCAAGTGAAGGAGCTAAGCAAAACCATCCAGGATCTAAAATCAGAAGTAGAAACAACTAAGAAAACTCAAAGGGAGACAACTTTGGAGATAGAAAGCCTTGGGAAGAAATCAGGGGACAGAGATACAAATATCAACAACAGAATACAAGAGATAGAAGAAAGAATCTCAGATGCTGAAGATTCCATAGAAACCATGGACTCAACAGTTAAAGAAAATGCAAAATGCAAAAAGCTTGTAACCCAAAATATCCAGGAAATCCAGGACACAATGAGAAGATCAAACCTAAGGATTATAGGCATAGATGAGAGTGAAGATTTACAACTTAAAGGGCCAGCAAATATCTTCAATAAAATTATGGAAGAAAACTTCCCTAACCTAAAGAGAGAGATGCCCATGAATACACAGGAAGCCTACAGAACTCCAAACAGACTGGACCAGAACAGAAATATTTCCCGTCACATAATAATCAAAACACCAAATGTTCTAAACAAAGAAAGAATACTAAAGGCAGTAAGAGAAAAAGGCCAAGTAACATATAAAGGAAGACCTATCAGAATCACAGCAGACTTTTCACCTGAGACTATGAAGGCTAGAAGGTCCTGGGCAGATCTCATGCAGACTCTAAGAGAACACAAATGCCAACCAAAACTACTATATCCAGCAAAACTCTCAATCACCATAGATGGAGAAACTAAGCTATTTCATGACAAAACCAAGTTTACCCAATATCTATCCACAAACCCGGCCCTAAAAAGGATAATAGGAGGACAACACCAATACAAGGAGGGAAACTTCACCCTGGAAAAAGCAAGATAGTAACCTTTCATCAAACCCAAAAGAAGTTAAGCATTCAAAATTAAAAATAACGTCAAAAATGATAGGAAGTAACAATCACTATTCCTTAATATCTCTTAACATCAATGGACTTAATGCCCCAATAAAAAGACACAGACTAACTGAATGGATACGAAAACAGGACCCTACATTTTGCTGCTTACAGGAAACACACCTCAGGGTCAAAGACAAACACTACCTTAGAGTAAAAGGCTGGAAGACAATTTTACAAGCAAATGGTCTCAGGAAACAAGCTGGAGTAGCCATTTTAACATCAGATAAAATTGACTTTCAACCCAAAGTCATCAAAAGAGACCCTGAGGGACACTTCTTGCTGGTCAAAGGAAAAATACAAAAAGAAGAACTGTCAATCCTGAACATCTATGCCCCAAATGCAAGGGCACCCTCTTTCATAAAAGAAACTTTATTAAAACTAAAAGCACACATTGCACCTAACACAATAATTGTGGGTGACTTCAACACTGCACTTTCCTCAATGGACCGATCAGGAAAACAGAAACTAAACAGGGACACAATGAAACTAATTGAAGCTTTGGACCAATTAGATTTAACAGATATATATATAGAACATTCTATCCTAAAACAAAAGAATATATCTTTTTCTCAGCACCTCATGGTACCTTCTCCAAAATCGACCATATAATTGGTCACAAGATAGACCTCAACAAATATAAGAAGATCGAACTAATCCCATGCCTCCTATCTGATCACTATGGAGTAAAAGTGGTCTTCAATAGCAACAGAAACAACAGAAAGCCCACATACACATGGAAACTGAACAATACTCTACTCAATGATACCTTGGTCAAGGAAGAAATAAAGAAAGAAATTAAAGACTTTTTAGAACACAATGAAAATGAAAACACAACATACCCACATCTATGGGACACAATGAAAGCAGTGCTAAGAGGAAAACTCATAGCCCTGAGTGCCTCCAAAAAGAAAATGGAGAGAGCATACATTACCAGCTTAATGACACACCTGAAAGCCCTGGAACAAAAAGAAGCTGTTTCGCCCAGGAGGAGTAGAAGGCAGGAAATCATCAAACTCAGGGCCGAAATCAATCAAGTAGAAACAAAGAGAACCATACAAAAAATCAACAATACCAGGAGCTGGTTCTTTGAGAAAATCAACAAGATAGATAAACCCTTAGCCAGAATGACCAAAGGGCACAGAGAAAGTATCCAAATTAACAAACTTAGAAATGAAAAGGGAGATATAACAACGGAAACTGAGGAAATCCAAAAAATCATCAGATCCTACTACAAGAGCCTATACTCAACACAACTGGAGAATCTGGAGGAAATGGACAATTTCCTTGACAGATACCAAATACCAAAATTAAATCAGGACCAACTAGACCATCTAAACAGTCCCATAATGCCTAAAGAAATAGAAGGAGTCATAGAAAGTCTTCCAACCAAAAAAAGCACAGGACCAGATGGCTTCAGTGCAGAATTCTACCAGACCTTCAAAGAAGAGTTAACACCAATACTCTTCAAACTATTCCACAAAATAGAAACAGAAGGAACACTACCCAATTCCTTCTACGAAGCCACAATTACGCTGATACCAAAGCCACACAAAGATCCAACAAAGAAAGAGAACTTCAGACCAATTTCCCTTATGAACATCGATGCAAAAATACTCAATAAAATTCTTACCAACCGAATCCAAGAACACATCAAAACGATCATCCACCATGATCAAGTAGGCTTTATCCCGGGAATGCAGGGTTGGTTCAATATACGGAAATCCATCAATACAATCCACTACATAAACAAACTCAAAGAACAAAACCACATGGTCATTTCATTGGATGCTGAAAAAGCATTTGACAAAATTCAGCATCCCTTCATGCTTAAAGTCTTGGAGAGAACAGGAATTCAAGGCCCATACCTAAACATAGTAAAAGCAATATACAGCAAACCGGTAGCCAGCATCAAACTAAATGGAGAGAAACTTGAAGCAATCCCACTGAAATCAGGGACCAGACAAGGCTGCCCCCTTTCTCCTTATCTTTTCAATATTGTACTTGAGGTACTAGCTCGGGCAATTCGACAACATAAGGAGGTCAAAGGGATACAAATTGGAAAGGAAGAAGTCAAACTATCATTATTTGCAGACGACATGATCGTCTACCTAAGTGACCCAAAGAACTCCACTAGAGAGCTCCTACAGCTGATAAACAACTTCAGCAAAGTGGCAGGTTATAAAGTCAACTCAAGCAAATCAGTGGCCTTCCTATACTCAAAGGATAAGCAGGCTGAGAAAGAAATTAGGGAAATGACCCCCTTCACAATAGCCACAAACTGTATAAAGTATCTTGGGGTGACTCTTACCAAACATGTGAAAGATCTGTATGACAAGAACTTCAAGACTCTGAAGAAGGAAATGGAGGAAGACCTCAAAAAATGGGAAAACCTCCCATGCTCATGGATCGGTAGAATCAATATAGTTAAAATGGCCATTTTGCCTAAAGCACTATACAGATTCAATGCAATACCCATCAAAATCCCAACTCAATTCTTCACAGAGTTAGAAAGAGCAATTATCAAATTCATCTGGAACAACAAAAAACCCAGGATAGCTAAAACTATTCTCAGCAACAAAAGGAAATCTGGGGGAATCAGTATCCCTGACCTCAAGCAATACTACAGAGCAATAGTGTTAAAAACTGCATGGTATTGGTACAGTGACAGGCAGGAGGATCAATGGAACAGGATTGAAGATCCAGAAATGAACCCACACACCTATGGCCACTTGATCCTCGACAAAGAGGCTGAAAACATCCAATGGAACAAAGATAGCCTTTTCAACAAATGGTGCTGGTTCAACTGGAGGTCAGCATGCAGAAGAATGCGAATTGATCCATCCTTGTCTCCTTGTACTAAGCTCAAATCCAAATGGATCAAGGACCTCCACATAAAGCCAGACACTCTGAAGCTAATAGAAAAAAAACTGGGGAAGACCCTTGAGGACATCGGTACAGGGAGAAAGTTTCTTAACAGAACACCAATAGCGAATGCTCTAAGAGCAAGAATTGACAAATGGGACCTCATAAAATTACAAAGTTTCTGTAAGGCAAAGGACACCATCAAGAGGACAAATCGGCAACCAACAAATTGGGAAAAGATCTTCACCAATCCTACATCAGATAGAGGGCTAATATCCAATATATATAAAGAACTCAAGAAGTTAGACTCCAGAAAACCAAACAACCCTATTAAAAAATGGGGTACAGAGTTAAACAAAGAATTCTCACCTGAAGAACTTCGGATGGCGGAGAAGCATCTTAAAAAATGCTCAACTTCATTAGTCATTAGGGAAATGCAAATGAAAACAACCCTAAGATTTCATCTTACACCAGTCAGAATGGCTAAGATTAAAAATTCAGGAGACAGCAGGTGTTGGAGAGGGTGTGGAGAAAGAGGAACACTCCTCCACTGCTGGTGGGGTTGCAAATTGGTACAACCACTCTGGAAATCAGTCTGGCGGTTCCTCCGAAAACTGGGCACCTTACTTCCAGAAGATCCTGCTATACCACTCCTTGGCATATACCCAGAAGACTCCCCACCATGTAATAAGGATACATATTCTACTATGTTCATAGCAGCCCTATTTGTAATTTCCAGATGCTGGAAAGAACCCAGGTATCCCTCAACAGAAGAGTGGATGCAAAAAATGTGGTATATCTACACAATGGAGTACTATTCAGCCATTAGAAACAATGAATTCATGAAATTCTTAGGCAAATGGATGGAGCTAGAGAATATCATACTAAGTGAGGTAACCCAGACTCAAAAGGTGAATCATGGTATG